>NW_025111057.1:0-1260317 GCF_015476425.1 Leptopilina heterotoma
AATATGTCAAATCAGTTAAGGACTTTTATTCCTTTCAAAAAATTCGATTTTCAGTGTTATTTAAGATTTTTAGTTTTTTTGACCATTAAGAGACTATAACTTCGAAAATTGAGTTTTCATGAAACAATGTTGTAGAAAAGTGTTTGTATTTTCCTAATCTAAAATAATATAAAGTTAAAAATTCTGAAATTTGAAAAAATTGAGTTTTCAAAATTTTGAAACTACCGTAGTTTTGTAGTTTTCAACGAAAATGGCTCGTTACGAACTTAACCTTCATTTTTACACCAACTTTAAGTGTGTTAAATTTAAAAACGATCAGATAAGATTTTAAAAGTTATGTGTCAACAACATTTTGGTCTACAGACGGACATACATACATACAGACAGACAGACACACAGACAGACCGGACTCGCTGGACCATGTTTTTCGGATTCAGGGGACCTCAAAACGTAAAGATTTCATAAAATTATCAAAAGTCAATTTCGACCAAACTAATACTTTCTCATGTGATGAGAATGTAATAAAAATTAGTTTCTTGGAATAACTCGAAAAGTTTAGGGTTTAGCAAAAGTTGTCAACAGCAAAGTTGTAGATGATGCAAACCGAGAAAAAAAGTCTCTGGTAGCAAAATCGCATATGCAATAACGTCGGAGATAATGGAGTCGGAATATTGAATTTTTTTCAAAAAAGCGCACAAAAAATATAAATAGAGAGTGGTTTTTCCGAAAATTACGACTTTTTTGTGTACAATTATGTTTTTCGAGTATTTTAGGGTGAGAATATGTCAAATCAGTTAACTGACTTTTATTCCTTTCAAAAAATTCGATTTTCAGTGTTATTTTAAGATTTTTTTCAGTTTTTTTGACCATTTAAGAGACTATAACTTCGAAATTGAGTTTTCATGAAAAAATGTTGAAGAGAAAAGTTGTTTGTATTTTCCTAATATAAAATAATATAAAGTTAAAAATTCTGAAATTTGAAAAAATTGAGTTTTCAAAATTTTGAAACTACCGTAGTTTTTGTAGTTTCAACGAAAAATGGCTCGTTAACGAACTTAACCTTTATTTTTACACCCAACTTTAAGTGTGTTAAATTTAAAAACGATCAGATAAGATTTTTAAAAGTTATTGTGTCAACAACATTTTTGTCTACAGACAGACATACATACATACAGACAGACAGACAGACAGACAGACACACAGACAGACGGACTCGCCGGACCATTTTTTCCGGGTTCAGGGGACCTCAAAACGTAAAGATTTCATAAAATTATCAAAAGTCAATTTTCGACCAAACTAATACTTTCTCATGTGATGAGAATGTAATAAAAATTAGTTTTTTGGAAATAACTCGAAAAGTTTAGGGTTTAGCAAAAAGTTGTCAACAGCAAAGTTGTAGATGATGCAAAACCGAAAAAAAAGTCTCTGGTAGCAAAATCGCATATGCAATAATGTCGGAGATAATGGAGTCGGAATATTGAATTTTTTTCAAAAAAGCGCACAAAAAATATAAATAGAGAGTGGTTTTTCTGAAAATTACGACTTTTTTGTGTACAATTATGTTTTTCGAGTATTTTAGGGTGAGAATATGTCAAAATCAGTTAACTGACTTTTATTCCTTTCAAAAAATTCGATTTTCAGTGTTATTTTAAGATTTTTTTTAGTTTTTTTGACCATTTAAGAGACTATAACTTCGAAAATTGAGTTTTCATGAAAAAATGTTGTAAAGAAAAGTTGTTTGTATTTTCCTAATCTAAAATAATATAAAGTTAAAAATTCTGAAATTTGAAAAAATTGAGTTTTTAAAATTTTGAAACTACCGTAGTTTTTGTAGTTTTCAACGAAAATGGCTCGTTAACGAACTTAACCTTCATTTTTACACCAAATTTAAGTGTGTTAAATTTAAAAACGATCAGATAAGATTTTTAAAAGTTATTGTGTCAACAACATTTTGGTCTACAGACGGACATACATACATACAGACAGACAGACACACAGACACACAGAAACACAGACAGACGGACTAGCCGGATTGTTTTTTCCGGGTTCAGGGGACCTCAAAACGTAAAGATTTCATAAAATTATCAAAAGTCAATTTTCGACCAAAACTAATACTTTCTCATGTGATGAGAATGTAATAAAAATTAGTTTTTTGGAAATAACTCGAAAAGTTTAGGGTTTAGCAAAAAGTTGTCAACAGCAAAGTTGTAGATGATGCAAAACCGAGAAAAAAAGTCTGTGGTAGCAAAATCGCATATGCAATAATGTCGGAGATAATGGAGTCGGAATATTGAATTTTTTTCAAAAAAGCGCACAAAAAATATAAATAGAGAGTGGTTTTTTCCGAAAATTACGACTTTTTTGTGTACAATTATGTTTTTCGAGTATTTTAGGGTGAGAATATGTCAAAATCAGTTAACTGACTTTTATTCCTTTCAAAAAATTCGATTTTCAGTGTTATTTTAAGATTTTTTTAGTTTTTTTGACCATTTAAGAGACTATAACTTCGAAAATTGAGTTTTCATGAAAAAATGTTGTAGAGAAAAGTTGTTTGTATTTTCCTAATATAAAATAATATAAAGTTAAAAATTCTGAAATTTGAAAAAATTGAGTTTTCAAAATTTTGAAACTACCGTAGTTTTTGTAGTTTCAACGAAAATGGCTCGTTAACGAACTTAACCTTTATTTTTACACCAACTTCAAGTGTGTTAAATTTAAAAACGATCAGATAAGATTTTTAAAAGTTATTGTGTCAACAACATTTTTGTCTACAGACGGACATACATACATACAGACAGACAGACAGACAGACACACAGACAGACGGACTCGCCGGACCATGTTTTTCGGGTTCAGGGGACCTCAAAACGTAAAGATTTCATAAAATTATCAAAAGTCAATTTTCGACCAAAACTAATACTTTCTCATGTGATGAGAATGTAATAAAAATTAGTTTTTTGGAAATAACTCGAAAAGTTTAGGGTTTAGCAAAAAGTTGTCAACAGCAAAGTTGTAGATGATGCAAACCGAGAAAAAAAGTCTCTGGTAGCAAAATCGCATATGCAATAATGTCGGAGATAATGGAGTCGGAATATTGAATTTTTTTCAAAAAAGCGCACAAAAAATATAAATAGAGAGTGGTTTTTCCGAAAATTACGACTTTTTTGTGTACAATTATGTTTTTCGAGTATTTTAGGGTGAGAATATGTCAAAATCAGTTAACTGACTTTTATTCCTTTCAAAAAATTCGATTTTCAGTGTTATTTTAAGATTTTTTTAGTTTTTTTGACCATTTAAGAGACTATAACTTCGAAAATTGAGTTTTCATGAAAAAATGTTGTAAAGAAAAGTTGTTTGTATTTTCCTAATCTAAAATAATATTAAGTTAAAAATTCTGAAATTTAAAAAAATTGAGTTTTTAAAATTTTGAAACTACCGTAGTTTTTGTAGTTTTCAACGAAAATGGCTCGTTAACGAACTTAACCTTCATTTTTACACCAACTTTAAGTGTGTTAAATTTAAAAACGATCAGATAAGATTTTTAAAAGTTATTGTGTCAACAACATTTTGGTCTACAGACGGACATACATACATACAGACAGACAGACAGACACACAGACAGACGGACTCGCCGGACCATGTTTTTCGGATTCAGGGGACCTCAAAACGTAAAGATTTCATAAAATTATCAAAAGTCAATTTTCGACCAAAACTAATACTTTCTCATGTGATGAGAATGTAATAAAAATTAGTTTTTTGGAAATAACTCGAAAAGTTTAGGGTTTAGCAAAAAGTTGTCAACAGCAAAGTTGTAGATGATGCAAAACCGAGAAAAAAAGTCTCTGGTAGCAAAATCGCATATGCAATAATGTCGGAGATAATGGAGTCGGAATATTGAATTTTTTTCAAAAAAGCGCACAAAAAATATAAATAGAGAGTGGTTTTTCCGAAAATTACGACTTTTTTGTGTACAATTATGTTTTTCGAGTATTTTAGGGTGAGAATATGTCAAAATCAGTTAACTGACTTTTATTCCTTTCAAAAAATTCGATTTTCAGTGTTATTTTAAGATTTTTTTAGTTTTTTTGACCATTTAAGAGACTATAACTTCGAAAATTGAGTTTTCATGAAAAAATGTTGTAGAGAAAAGTTGTTTGTATTTTCCTAATCTAAAATAATATAAAGTTAAAAATTCTGAAATTTGAAAAAATTGAGTTTTCAAAATTTTGAAACTAACGTAGTTTTTGTAGTTTTCAACAAAAATGGCTCGTTAACGAACTTAACCTTCATTTTCACACCAACTTTAAGTGTGTTAAATTTAAAAACGATCAGATAAGATTTTTAAAAGTTATTGTGTCAACAACATTTTGGTCTACAGACGGATATACATACATACAGACAGACAGACACACAGACAGACGGACTCGCCGGACCATGTTTTTCGGATTCAGGGGACCTCAAAACGTAAAGATTTCATAAAATTATCAAAAGTCAATTTTCGACCAAAACTAATACTTTCTCATGTGATGAGACTGTAATAAAAATTAGTTTTTTGGAAATAACTCGAAAAGTTTAGGGTTTAGCAAAAAGTTGTCAACAGCAAAGTTGTAGATGATGCAAAACCGAGAAAAAAAGTCTCTGGTAGCAAAATCGCATATGCAATAATGTCGGAGATAATGGAGTCGGAATATTGAATTTTTTTCAAAAAAGCGCACAAAAAATATAAATAGAGAGTGGTTTTTCCGAAAATTACGACTTTTTTGTGTACAATTATGTTTACGAGTATTTTAGAGTAAGAATATGTCAAAATCAGTTAACTGACTTTTATTCCTTTCAAAAAATTCGATTTTCAGTGTTATTTTAAGATTTTTTTAGTTTTTTTGACCATTTAAGAGACTATAACTTCGAAAATTGAGTTTTCATGAAAAAATGTTGTAGAGAAAAGTTGTTTGTATTTTCCTAATCTAAAATAATATAAAGTTAAAAATTCTGAAATTTGAAAAAATTGAGTTTTCAAAATTTTGAAACTACCGTAGTTTTTGTAGTTTTCAACGAAAATGGCTCGTTAACGAACTTAACCTTCATTTTTACACCAACTTTAAGTGTGTTAAATTTAAAAACGATCAGATAAGATTTTTAAAAGTTATTGTGTCAACAACATTTTGGTCTACAGACGGACATACATACATACAGACAGACAGACACACAGACAGACGGACTCGCTGGACCATGTTTTTCGGATTCAGGGGACCTCAAAACGTAAAGATTTCATAAAATTATCAAAAGTCAATTTTCGACCAAAACTAATACTTTCTCATGTGATGAGAATGTAATAAAAATTAGTTTTTTGGAAATAACTCGAAAAGTTTAGGGTTTAGCAAAAAGTTGTCAACAGCAAAGTTGTAGATGATGCAAAACCGAAAAAAAAAGTCTCTGGTAGCAAAATCGCATATGCAATAACGTCGGAGATAATGGAGTCGGAATATTGAATTTTTTTCAAAAAAGCGCACAAAAAATATAAATAGAGAGTGGTTTTTCCGAAAATTACGACTTTTTTGTGTACAATTATGTTTTTCGAGTATTTTAGGGTGAGAATATGTCAAAATCAGTTAACTGACTTTTATTCCTTTCAAAAAATTCGATTTTCAGTGTTATTTTAAGATTTTTTTAGTTTTTTTGACCATTTAAGAGACTATAACTTCGAAAATTGAGTTTTCATGAAAAAATGTTGTAGAGAAAAGTTGTTTGTATTTTCCTAATATAAAATAATATAAAGTTAAAAATTCTGAAATTTGAAAAAATTGAGTTTTCAAAATTTTGAAACTACCGTAGTTTTTGTAGTTTCAACGAAAATGGCTCGTTAACGAACTTAACCTTTATTTTTACACCAACTTCAAGTGTGTTAAATTTAAAAACGATCAGATAAGATTTTTAAAAGTTATTGTGTCAACAACATTTTTGTCTACAGACGGACATACATACATACAGACAGACAGACAGACAGACACACAGACAGACGGACTCGCCGGACCATGTTTTTCGGGTTCAGGGGACCTCAAAACGTAAAGATTTCATAAAATTATCAAAAGTCAATTTTCGACCAAAACTAATACTTTCTCATGTGATGAGAATGTAATAAAAATTAGTTTTTTGGAAATAACTCGAAAAGTTTAGGGTTTAGCAAAAAGTTGTCAACAGCAAAGTTGTAGATGATGCAAAACCGAGAAAAAAAGTCTCTGGTAGCAAAATCGCATATGCAATAATGTCGGAGATAATGGAGTCGGAATATTGAACTTTTTTCAAAAAAGCGCACAAAAAATATAAATAGAGAGTGGTTTTTCCGAAAATTACGACTTTTTTGTGTACAATTATGTTTTTCGAGTATTTTAGGGTGAGAATATGTCAAAATCAGTTAACTGACTTTTATTCCTTTCAAAAAATTCGATTTTCAGTGTTATTTTAAGATTTTTTTAGTTTTTTTGACCATTTAAGAGACTATAACTTCGAAAATTAAGTTTTCATGAAAAAATGTTGTAAAGAAAAGTTGTTTGTATTTTCCTAATCTAAAATAATATAAAGTTAAAAATTCTGAAATTTGAAAAAATTGAGTTTTCAAAATTTTGAAACTACCGTAGTTTTTGTAGTTTTCAACGAAAATGGCTCGTTAACGAACTTAACCTTCATTTTTACACCAACTTTAAGTGTGTTAAATTTAAAAACGATCAGATAAGATTTTTAAAAGTTATTGTGTCAACAACATTTTGGTCTACAGACGGACATACATACATACAGACAGACAGACAGACACACAGACAGACGGACTCGCCGGACCATGTTTTTCGGGTTCAGGGGACCTCAAAACGTAAAGATTTCATAAAATTATCAAAAGTCAATTTTCGACCAAAACTAATACTTTCTCATGTGATGAGAATGTAATAAAAATTAGTTTTTTGGAAATAACTCGAAAAGTTTAGGGTTTAGCAAAAAGTTGTCAACAGCAAAGTTGTAGATGATGCAAAACCGAGAAAAAAAGTCTGTAGTAGCAAAATCGCATATGCAATAATGTCGGAGATAATGGAGTCGGAATATTGAATTTTTTTCAAAAAAGCGCACAAAAAATATAAATAGAGAGTGGTTTTTCCGAAAATTACGACTTTTTTGTGTACAATTATGTTTACGAGTATTTTAGGGTGAGAATATGTCAAAATCAGTTAACTGACTTTTATTCCTTTCAAAAAATTCGATTTTCAGTGTTATTTTAAGATTTTTTTAGTTTTTTTGACCATTTAAGAGACTATAACTTCGAAAATTGAGTTTTCATGAAAAAATGTTGTAAAGAAAAGTTGTTTGTATTTTCCTAATCTAAAATAATATTAAGTTAAAAATTCTGAAATTTAAAAAAATTGAGTTTTTAAAATTTTGAAACTACCGTAGTTTTTGTAGTTTTCAACGAAAATGGCTCGTTAACGAACTTAACCTTCATTTTTACACCAACTTTAAGTGTGTTAAATTTAAAAACGATCAGATAAGATTTTTAAAAGTTATTGTGTCAACAACATTTTGGTCTACAGACGGACATACATACATACAGTCAGACAGACAGACACACAGACAGACGGACTCGCCGGACCATGTTTTTCGGATTCAGGGGACCTCAAAACGTAAAGATTTCATAAAATTATCAAAAGTCAATTTTCGACCAAAACTAATACTTTCTCATGTGATGAGAATGTAATAAAAATTAGTTTTTTGGAAATAACTCGAAAAGTTTAGGGTTTAGCAAAAAGTTGTCAACAGCAAAGTTGTAGATGATGCAAAACCGAGAAAAAAAGTCTCTAGTAGCAAAATCGCATATGCAATAATGTCGGAGATAATGGAGTCGGAATATTGAATTTTTTTCAAAAAAGCGCACAAAAAATATAAATAGAGAGTGGTTTTTCCGAAAATTACGACTTTTTTGTGTACAATTATGTTTTTCGAGTATTTTAGGGTGAGAATATGTCAAAATCAGTTAACTGACTTTTATTCCTTTCAAAAAATTCGATTTTCAGTGTTATTTTAAGATTTTTTTAGTTTTTTTGACCATTTAAGAGACTATAACTTCGAAAATTGAGTTTTCATGAAAAAATGTTGTAGAGAAAAGTTGTTTGTATTTTCCTAATCTAAAATAATATAAAGTTAAAAATTCTGAAATTTGAAAAAATTGAGTTTTCAAAATTTTGAAACTACCGTAGTTTTTGTAGTTTTCAACGAAAATGGCTCGTTAACGAACTTAACCTTCATTTTTACACCAACTTTAAGTGTGTTAAATTTAAAAACGATCAGATAAGATTTTTAAAAGTTATTGTGTCAACAACATTTTGGTCTACAGACGGACATACATACATACAGACAGACAGACAGACACACAGACAGACGGACTCGCCGGACCATGTTTTTCGGGTTCAGGGGACCTCAAAACGTAAAGATTTCATAAAATTATCAAAAGTCAATTTTCGACCAAAACTAATACTTTCTCATGTGATGAGAATGTAATAAAAATTAGTTTTTTGGAAATAACTCGAAAAGTTTAGGGTTTAGCAAAAAGTTGTCAACAGCAAAGTTGTAGATGATGCAAAACCGAGAAAAAAAGTCTCTAGTAGCAAAATCGCATATGCAATAATGTCGGAGATAATGGAGTCAGAATATTGAATTTTTTTCAAAAAAGCGCACAAAAAATATAAATAGAGAGTGGTTTTTCCGAAAATTACGACTTTTTTGTGTACAATTATGTTTACGAGTATTTTAGGGTGAGAATATGTCAAAATCAGTTAACTGACTTTTATTCCTTTCAAAAAATTCGATTTTCAGTGTTATTTTAAGATTTTTTTAGTTTTTTTGACCATTTAAGAGACTATAACTTCGAAAATTGAGTTTTCATAAAAAAATGTTGTTGAGAAAAGTTGTTTGTATTTTCCTAATCTAAAATAATATAAAGTTAAAAATTCTGAAATTTAAAAAAATTGAGTTTTTAAAATTTTGAAACTACCGTAGTTTTTGTAGTTTTCAACGAAAATGGCTCGTTAACGAACTTAACCTTCATTTTTACACCAACTTTAAGTGTGTTAAATTTAAAAACGATCAGATAAGATTTTTAAAAGTTATTGTGTCAACAACATTTTGGTCTACAGACGGACATACATACATACAGACAGACAGACAGACACACAGACAGACGGACTCGCCGGACCATGTTTTTCGGGTTCAGGGGACCTCAAAACGTAAAGATTTCATAAAATTATCAAAAGTCAATTTTCGACCAAAACTAATACTTTCTCATGTGATGAGAATGTAATAAAAATTAGTTTTTTGGAAATAACTCGAAAAGTTTAGGGTTTAGCAAAAAGTTGTCAACAGCAAAGTTGTAGATGATGCAAAACCGAGAAAAAAAGTCTCTGGTAGCAAAATCGCATATGCAATAATGTCGGAGATAATGGAGTCGGAATATTGAATTTTTTTCAAAAAAGCGCACAAAAAATATAAATAGAGAGTGGTTTTTCCGAAAATTACGACTTTTTTGTGTACAATTATGTTTTTCGAGTATTTTAGGGTGAGAATATGTCAAAATCAGTTAACTGACTTTTATTCCTTTCAAAAAATTCGATTTTCAGTGTTATTTTAAGATTTTTTTTAGTTTTTTTGACCATTTAAGAGACTATAACTTCGAAAAATGAGTTTTCATGAAAAAATGTTGTAGAGAAAAGTTGTTTGTATTTTCCTAATCTAAAATAATATAAAGTTAAAAATTCTGAAATTTGAAAAAATTGAGTTTTCAAAATTTTGAAACTACCGTAGTTTTTGTAGTTTTTAACGAAAATGGCTCGTTAACGAACTTAACCTTCATTTTTACACCAACTTTAAGTGTGTTAAATTTAAAAACGATCAGATAAGATTTTTAAAAGTTATTGTGTCAACAACATTTTGGTCTACAGACGGACATACATACATACAGACAGACAGACAGACACACAGACAGACGGACTCGCCGGACCATGTTTTTCGGGTTCAGGGGACCTCAAAACGTAAAGATTTCATAAAATTATCAAAAGTCAATTTTCGACCAAAACTAATACTTTCTCATGTGATGAGAATGTAATAAAAATTAGTTTTTTGGAAATAACTCGAAAAGTTTAGGGTTTAGCAAAAAGTTGTCAACAGCAAAGTTGTAGATGATGCAAAACCGAGAAAAAAAGTCTCGGGTAGCAAAATCGCATATGCAATAATGTCGGAGATAATGGAGTCGGAATATTGAATTTTTTTCAAAAAAGCGCACAAAAAATATAAATAGAGAGTGGTTTTTCCGAAAATTACGACTTTTTTGTGTACAATTATGTTTTTCGAGTATTTTAGGGTGAGAATATGTCAAAATCAGTTAACTGACTTTTATTCCTTTCAAAAAATTCGATTTTCAGTGTTATTTTAAGATTTTTTTTAGTTTTTTTGACCATTTAAGAGACTATAACTTCGAAAAATGAGTTTTCATGAAAAAATGTTGTAGAGAAAAGTTGTTTGTATTTTCCTAATCTAAAATAATATAAAGTTAAAAATTCTGAAATTTGAAAAAATTGAGTTTTCAAAATTTTGAAACTACCGTAGTTTTTGTAGTTTTTAACGAAAATGGCTCGTTAACGAACTTAACCTTCATTTTTACACCAACTTTAAGTGTGTTAAATTTAAAAACGATCAGATAAGATTTTTAAAAGTTATTGTGTCAACAACATTTTGGTCTACAGACGGACATACATACATACAGACAGACAGACACACAGACAGACGGACCCGCCGGACCATGTTTTTCGGGTTCAGGGGACCTCAAAAAGTAAAGATTTCATAAAATTATCAAAAGTCAATTTTCGACCAAAACTAATACTTTCTCATGTGATGAGAATGTAATAAAAATTAGTTTTTTGGAAATAACTCGAAAAGTTTAGGGTTTAGCAAAAAGTTGTCAACAGCAATGTTGTAGATGATGCAAAACCGAGAAAAAAAGTCTTTAGTAGCAAAATCGCATATGCAATAATGTCGGAGATAATGGAGTCGGAATATTGAATTTTTTTCAAAAAGCGCACAAAAAGTATAAATAGAGAGTGGTTTTTCCGAAAATTACGACTTTTTTGTGTACAATTATGTTTTTCGAGTATTTTAGGGTGAGAATATGTCAAAATCAGTTAACTGACTTTTATTCCTTTCAAAAAATTCGATTTTCAGTGTTATTTTAAGATTTTTTTAGTTTTTTTGACCATTTAAGAGACTATAACTTCGAACATTAAGTTTTCATGAAAAAATGTTGTAGAGAAATGTTGTTTGTATTTTCCTAATCTAAAATAATATAAAGTTAAAAATTCTGAAATTTGAAAAAATTGAGTTTTCAAAATTTTGAAACTACCGTAGTTTTTGTAGTTTTCAACGAAAATGGCTCGTTAACGAACTTAACCTTCATTTTTACACCAACTTTAAGTGTGTTAAATTTCAAAAGGATCAGATAAGATTTTTAAAAGTTATTGTGTCAACAACATTTTGGTCTACAGATGGACATACATACATACAGACAGACAGACAGACACACAGACAGACGGACTCGCCGGACCATGTTTTTCGGGTTCAGGGGACCTTAAAACGTAAAGATTTCATAAAATTATCAAAAGTCAATTTTCGACCAAAACTAATACTTTCTCATGTGATGAGAATGTAATAAAAATTAGTTTTTTGGAAACAACTCGAAAAGTTTAGGGTTTAGCAAAATGTTGTCAACAGCAAAGTTGTAGATGATGCAAAACCGAGAAAAAAAGTCTCTGGTAGCAAAATCGCATATGCAATAATGTCGGAGATAATGGAGTCGGAATATTGAATTTTTTTCAAAAAAGCGCACAAAAAATATAAATAGAGAGTGGTTTTTTCGAAAATTACGACTTTTTTGTGTACAATTATGTTTTTCGAGTATTTTAGGGTGAGAATATGTCAAAATCAGTTAACTGACTTTTATTCCTTTCAAAAAATTCGATTTTCAGTGTTATTTTTAAATTTTTTTAGTTTTTTTGACCATTTAAGAGACTATAACTTCGAAAATTGAGTTTTCATGAAAAAATGTTGTAGAGAAAAGTTGTTTGTATTTTCCTAATCTAAAATAATATAAAGTTAAAAATTCTGAAATTTGAAAAAATTGAGTTTTCAAAATTTTGAAACTACCGTAGTTTTTGTAGTTTTCAACGAAAATGGCTCGTTAACGAACTTAACCTTCATTTTTACACCAGCTTTAAGTGTGTTAAATTTAAAAACGATCAGATAAGATTTTTAAAAGTTATTGTGTCAACAACATTTTGGTCTATAGACGGACATACATACATACAGACAGACAGACAGACACACAGACAGACGGACTCGCCGGACCATGTTTTTCGGGTTCAGGGGACCTCAAAACGTAAAGATTTCATAAAATTATCAAAAGTCAATTTTCGACCAAAACTAATACTTTCTCATGTGATGAGAATGTAATAAAAATTAGTTTTTTGGAAATAACTCGAAAAGTTTAGGGTTTAGCAAAAAGTTGTCAACAGCAAAGTTGTAGATGATGCAAAACCGAGAAAAAAAGTCTCTGGTAGCAAAATCGCATATGCAATAATGTCGGAGATAATGGAGTCGGAATATTGAATTTTTTTCAAAAAAGCGCACAAAAAATATAAATAGAGAGTGGTTTTCCGAAAATTACGACTTTTTTGTGTACAATTATGTTTTTCGAGTATTTTAGGGTGAGAATATGTCAAAATCAATTGACTGATTTTTATTCCTTTAAAAAAATTTGATTTTTAGTGTTATTTTAGGATTTTTTAAGTTTTGTTGACCATTTAAGAGACTATAACTTCGAAAATTGAGTTTTTATGAATAAATTTTATAGAGAAAAGTTGTTTGTATTTTTCTAATCTAAAATAAAATAAAGTTAAAAATTCTGAAATTTAAAAAAATTGATTTTTTAAAATTTTGAAACTACCGTAGTTTTTGTAGTTTTCAACGAAAATGGCTGGTTAACGAACTTAGCCTTCATTTTTACACCAAGTTTAAGTGTGTTGAATTTAAAAACGATCCGATAAGTTTTTCAAGAGTTATCGTGGGAACAACATATTACCGTCTACAGACGGACAGACAGACAGACAGACACACAGACAGACGCACTCGCCGGACTATGTTCTTCGGACTCAGGGCACCTCAAAACGTAAAGATTTCATAAAATTAGCAAAAGTCAAAATTCGACCAAAACTAATACCTTCTCATGTGATGAGAATGTAAAAAATTTAGTTTTTTGACAGTTTTTAAGAAATAACTCGAAAAGTTTTGCGTTGGGCAAAAAGTTGTCAACAGCAAAGTTGTAGCTGATGCAAAGCCGAGAAAAAAAGTCTCTGGTAGCAAAATCGCATATGCAAGAACGTCGGAGATAATGAAGTCGGAATATTGATTTTTTATCAAAAAAGTGCACAAAAAATATATATAGAGAGTGATTTTTCTGGAAATTACGAGTTTTTTGTGTTCAAGTATGTTTTTCAAGTATTTTAGGGTGAGAATATGTCAAAATCAATTAACTGATTTTTATTCCTTTAAAAAAATTCGATTTTTAGTGTTATTTTAGGATTTTTTAAGTTTTTTTGACCATTTAAGAGACTATAACTTCGAAAATTGAGTTTTCATGAAAAAATGTTGAAGAGAAAAGTTGTTTGTATTTTCCTAATCTAAAATAATATAAAGTTAAAAATTCTGAAATTTGAAAAAATTGAGTTTTCAAAATTTTGAAACTACCGTAGTTTTTGTAGTTTTCAACGAAAATAGCTCGTTAACGAACATAGCCTTCATTTTTACACCAAGTTTAAGTGTGTTGAATTTAAAAACGATCCGATAAGTTTTTCAAGAGTTATCGTGGGAACAACATATTACCGTCTACAGACGCACAGACAGACAGACAGACAGACACACAGACAGACGCACTCGCCGGACTATGTTTTTCGGACTCAGGGCACCTTAAAACGTAAAGATTTTATAAAATTAGCAAAAGTCAAAATTTGACCAAAACTAATACTTTCTCATGTGTTGAGAATGTAATAAAAATTAGTTTTTTGGAAATAACTCGAAAAGTTTAGGGTTTAGCAAAAAGTTGTCAACAGCAAAGTTGTAGATGATGCAAAACCAAGAAAAAAAGTCTCTGGTAGCAAAATCGCATATGCAATAATGTCGGAGATAATGGAGTCGGAATATTGAATTTTTTTCAAAAAAGCGCACAAAAAATATAAATAGAGAGTGGTGTTTCCGAAAATTACGACTTTTTTGTGTACAATTATGTTTTTCGAGTATTTTAGGGTGAGAATATGTCAAAATCAGTTAACTGACTTTTATTCCTTTCAAAAAATTCGATTTTAAGTGTTATTTTAAGATTTTTTTAGTTTTTTTGACCATTTAAGAGACTATAACTTCGAAAATTGAGTTTTCATGAAAAAATGTTGTAGAGAAAAGTTGTTTGTATTTTCTTAATCTAAAGTAATATAAAGTTAAAAATTCTGAAATTTGAAAAAATTGAGTTTTCAAAATTTTGAAACTACCGTAGTTTTTGTAGTTTTCAACGAAAATGGCTCGTTAACGAACTTAACCTTCATTTTTACACCAACTTTAAGTGTGTTAAATTTAAAAACGATCAGATAAGATTTTTAAAAGTTATTGTGTCAACAACATTTTGGTCTACAGACGGACATACATACATACAGACAGACAGACAGACAGACAGACAGACAGACAGACAGACACACAGACAGACGCACTCGCCGGACTATGTTTTTCGGACTCAGGGCACCTTAAAACGTAAAGATTTCATAAAATTATCAGAAGTCAAAATTCGACCAAAACTAATACCTTCTCATGTGAGCCTCCGGAAAGTATAACCACACATAAAATTCTGACCGCCATGCTAATTCAATGGGCGTCAGAATTTTATGTGTGGTTATACTTTCCGGAGGCTCATGTGATGAGAATGTAAAAAATTTACTTTTTTGACAGTTTTTAAAAAATAACTCTAAAAGTTTTACGTTGGGCGAAAAGTTGTCAACAGCAAAGTTGTAGCTGATGCAAAGCCGAGAAAAAAAGTCTCTAGTAGCAAAATCGCATATGCAAGAACGTCGGAGATAATGAAGTCGGAATATTGATTTTTTATCAAAAAAGTGCACAAAAAATATATATAGAGAGTGATTTTTCTGGAAATTACGAGTTTTTTGTGTTCAAGTATGTTTTTCAAGTATTTTAGGGTGAGAATATGTCAAAATCAATTGACTGATTTTTATTCCATTAAAAAAATTCGATTTTTAGTGTTATTTTAGGATTTTTTAAGTTTTTTTGACCATTTAAGAGACTATAACTTCGAAAATTGAGTTTTTATGAAAAAATGTTATAGAGAAAAGTTGTTTGTATTTTTCTAATCTAAAATAAAATAAAGTTAAAAATTCTGAAATTTAAAAAAATTGATTTTTTAAAATTTTGAAACTACCGTAGTTTTTGTAGTTTTCAACGAAAATTTCTGGTTAACGAACTTAGCCTTCATTTTTACACCAAGTTTAAGTGTGTTGAATTTAAAAACGATCCGATAAGTTTTTCAAGAGTTATCGTGGGAACAACATATTACCGTCTACAGACGGACAGACAGACAGGCAGACAGACACACAGACAGACGCACTCGCCGGACTATGTTTTTCGGACTCAGGGCACCTCAAAACGTAAAGATTTCATAAAATTAGCAAAAGTCAAAATTCGACCAAAACTAATACCTTCTCATGTGATGAGAATGTAAAAAATTTAGTTTTTTGACAGTTTTTAAAGAATAACTCGAAAAGTTTTGCGTTGGGCAAAAAGTTGTCAACAGCAAAGTTGTAGCTGATGCAAAGCCGAGAAAAAAAGTCTCTGGTAGCAAAATCGCATATGCAAGAACGTCGGAGATAATGAAGTCGGAATATTGATTTTTTATCAAAAAAGTGCACAAAAAATATATATAGAGAGTGATTTTTCTGGAAATTACGAGTTTTTTGTGTTCAAGTATGTTTTTCAAGTATTTTAGGGTGAGAATATGTCAAAATCAATTGACTGATTTTTATTCCTTTAAAAAAATTCGATTTTTAGTGTTATTTTAGGATATTTTAAGTTTTTTTGACCATTTAAGAGACTATAACTTCGAAAATTGAGTTTTTATGAAAAAATGTTATAGAGAAAAGTTGTTTGTATTTTTCTAATCTAAAATAAAATAAAGTTAAAAATTCTGAAATTTAAAAAAATTGATTTTTCAAAATTTTGAAACTACCGTAGTTTTTGTAGTTTTCAACGAAAATGGCTGGTTAACGAACTTAGCCTTCATTTTTACACCAAGTTTAAGTGTGTTGAATTTAAAAACGATCCGATAAGTTTTTCAAGAGTTATCGTGGGAACAACATATTACCGTCTACAGACGGACAGACAGGCAGACAGACACACAGACAGACGCACTCGCCGGACTATGTTTTTCGGACTCAGGGCACCTCAAAACGTAAAGATTTCATAAAATTAGCAAAAGTCAAAATTCGACCAAAACTAATACCTTCTCATGTGATGAGAATGTAAAAAATTTAGTTTTTTGACAGTTTTTAAAGAATAACTCGAAAAGTTTTGCGTTGGGCAAAAAGTTGTCAACAGCAAAGTTGTAGCTGATGCAAAGCCGAGAAAAAAAGTCTCTGGTAGCAAAATCGCATATGCAAGAACGTCGGAGATAATGAAGTCGGAATATTGATTTTTTATCAAAAAAGTGCACAAAAAATATATATAGAGAGTGATTTTTCTGGAAATTACGAGTTTTTTGTGTTCAAGTATGTTTTTCAAGTATTTTAGGGTGAGAATATGTCAAAATCAATTGACTGATTTTTATTCCTTTAAAAAAATTCGATTTTTAGTGTTATTTTAGGATATTTTAAGTTTTTTTGACCATTTAAGAGACTATAACTTCGAAAATTGAGTTTTTATGAAAAAATGTTATAGAGAAAATTTGTTTGTATTTTTCTAATCTAAAATAAAATAAAGTTAAAAATTCTGAAATTTAAAAAAATTGATTTTTCAAAATTTTGAAACTACCGTAGTTTTTGTAGTTTTCAACGAAAATGGGTGGTTAACGAACTTAGCCTTCATTTTTACACCATGTTTAAGTGTGTTGAATTTAAAAACGATCCGATAAGTTTTTCAAGAGTTATCGTGGGAACAACATATTACCGTCTACAGACGGACAGACAGATAGACAGACAGACACACAGACAGACGCACTCGCCGGACTATGTTTTTCGGACTCAGGGCACCTCAAAACGTAAAGATTTTATAAAATAAGCAAAAGTCAAAATTCGACCAAAACTAATACCTTCTCATGTGATGAGAATGTAAAAAATTTAGTTTTTTGACAGTTTTTAAAAAATAACTCGAAAAGTTTTGCGTTGGGCAAAAAGTTGTCAACAGCAAAGTTGTAGCTGATGCAAAGCCGAGAAAAAAGTCTCTGGTAGCACAATCGCATATGCAAGAACGTCGGAGATAATGAAGTCGGAATATTGATTTTTTATCAAAAAAGTGCACAAAAAATATATATAGAGAGTGATTTTTCTGGAAATTACGAGTTTTTTGTGTTCAAGTATGTTTTTCAAGTATTTTAGGGTGAGAATATGTCAAAATCAATTGACTGATTTTTATTCCTTTAAAAAAATTCGATTTTTAGTGTTATTTTAGGATTTTTTAAGTTTTTTTGACCATTTAAGAGACTATAACTTCGAAAATTGAGTTTTTATGAAAAAATGTTATAGAGAAAAGTTGTTTGTATTTTTCTAATTTAAAATAAAATAAAGTTAAAAATTCTGAAATTTAAAAAAATTGATTTTTCAAAATTTTGAAACTACCGTAGTTTTTGTAGTTTTTAACGAAAATGGCTGGTTAACGAACTTAGCCTTCATTTTTACACCAAGTTTAAGTGTGTTGAATTTAAAAACGATCCGATAAGTTTTTCAAGAGTTATCGTGGGAACAACATATTACCGTCTACAGACGGACAGACAGATAGACAGACAGACACACAGACAGACGCACTCGCCGGACTATGTTTTTCGGACTCAGGGCACCTCAAAACGTAAAGATTTCATAAAATTAGCAAAAGTCAAAATTCGACCAAAACTAATACCTTTTCATGTGATGAGAATGTAAAAAGTAACTTTTAATTTCACAAATCTAAAATTAGTTTTAGTAGATGAGTGCAAAGTCTGTTTACATTAACTGCTCGAAAATTAATTGTTTAAATTAAAAATTACATTATACATAAATAAAATTTTAATCGTACATACATAGTTTTCTTTTCCGCCTTTTAATCTGGGATATGTGTCAACGATTGTTTTTGAATAATTGTTGTAATCTGCCTTTGTTGGCGTGCCATTTGTGATACTTTCCAGATGCGTTGCCCAAAAGCTTATAAAAGCATCCTGCTTTTCAAGTATGTCGAAGTTTTGAAGCAAATTATTCAAATGCAAACTCAAAGGCGGCTAAGGAGTTGGATACGGTACTTCTCGATGAGCTTGATATTTTACTTTAGAAGAAAATTTACTCTTCTTTGGTTCAGGAGGATGAAACTGGTCTGCCTATAAAAATTTATAGAAAATAATAAATAATAGTTAATTAATGGCCGCAAAATAGCAAATGTTTTGTAAACAAAATGCAACAAAAATATTTATCATTTCTAGTATTAATTAGTATAGTTTTTCTTTAAAAACAAATTCAATAAACTAACATAACCTCAAAAGTTAGTTTTAAGAACAAATATTACCATATGTAATTCAAATTAATTTAATAAATAATCTTCAAAGATTCAGTCATACAATTTTTAAAAGTAAATTAATTATTTAATTTTTTCTATTTTAATTTATTTACTATTGTTTTTTTGTCCAAATTTGGTAGACACATCCATTTACATTTATTTACAAACAGAGGTTAATTTTGCTCTTTCAAAACTTTTGACAACACATTTTGACACTAAATTATTTTAATATTGTACTAGAACAAATTCTTGCGCGCTACGCGCGCCTGTTCAAGTAAAATATGTACATGATTATAGGAAATTCAATTTTTTTATTATTTACTAACTCTTTTTTAAATGTTTCAATGAATTTTTCTTTAAATCCTAAAACAGAATGATCAATACTATTTTTTAAAATAAATATACTTTAAACAAATTTTTATTTTTATAACTAATTTACTTTTCTATTATGATCCGATTCTCATAAATTAAAAAAAGAAAATATTTAAAGATTTATTTAATTAGTTTGCGACTTTTATTATTTTATGATTATTCGATATCTTTTAACTTGGAAAATAAAATAACTAAAATTTTTTCCTTTCTATTTTCAATAAACGTATAAAATTCTGCAAAAAATGACTCCTTATCAACAAAAAGTATTAATTTTTTAATAAGATATTCTAGAAAGACCCCTTTTTCAGTGATGTGACTAATTTTTTTATGTCTTCCGAAAAAATGAATGTCTTTCAACATTTCTTTAGAATATGGAAACTATTACAGTTGAAAGAAAAAATTAGAAAAATTATAATGGTATTTTCACTACTGAAAAATAATTTTTAAAAATCAAATATATTCTTAAACCTAAAGTTCACTAAATGTTTAATATAACTTAAATCGCTTCCATATTCTAAAGAAAGATATGTAGATAAAATATTTTAAGAAATCTTATTAATTCCAAAATAAAATAAAATCCCTTTTCTTAAGGGAGGGTTAGGTTTACATTATCAAAAAATAACAATAACACTTTATTGGTATACATTTATTGTACAATATCAACATTTTCTGTCCAATTATCATTTCTGGCAATGTGATATTATCATACGCACACGGCCAAAGATGGATTCTATGTGATATAGAACCAAAAATAAAGCGCGTTGCGCACCCCGTTCTAGTGAAATGTTCAAAAAAAAACTTTAATTATTTTATTAAAATTAAAATTTAATTATTTTGTTTAATTTAATTATTCAAGAAAGTTTTAAAATAAAATATTTGTACATTCTCATACTAATAATTAAAATTTTTTTGAAAAAAGCATAAAAATTAAGTTTTTTTTTGTAAATGTCCTGTTGGAGACACGTTAAAAAGTAGGGTTTCTACAAGTTATTAGCTATTTTATAGAATATAAATATATATATATTCCTATTATGTAAAAAATTTCGTGTATGTATGTATGTGTGAATGTATGTTGTGTGTCCGTCTGTCACAGAATCTTTCTTCGCGCATCACTTAAAAACGGCTGAACCGTTTGAAACCAAATTTGTCAGATAGTTAAACCTTGAGCCAAGAAAGGTTTATAAATTTACAGATTTGAAAAATATTAATTAAAACGGAAGATATGTAATTTTTTCAAAAAATTTAAAAATAAAAAATTTTCAAATTTTAAATTTTTTTAAAAACTGCTTAAAAATTAAAGAAATCAAAATTTTCAAAATTTTAAATTTTTTAATTGATTGTTTTTAAACGGTATATAATGGAATATTTCATCTTATTTAGTTATATTTTAGCATAATTTTGCAAAAAATATTATCCTTTGACTTAGATGAAAGTTTAAAAATATTTCGATTTCAAAAGATCAAAAATATTATAATTATTACCAATTAATATCACACTTAATTAAGTAGTATTTTTGGGATATCTGGTTAAAATTTTCACTTCAAAATAATGCAATAATACATTCTTCCCAATACTTTTTCTTTACGACTCCTTTTTTGCCATTCAAGAGTTTTTTTATCCACGTATAATGTTCTGGTATTTGTGTATAATAATACTGACGAGCAGTACTATCACGCTCATTAAGTTTAAAAAAATCGAGCAATTTTGTATTTTTCTGTAAATCAAAAGAAACATTGTTATTATCTTTCCTTTCGCGAATAATAACATTCTGTTCATTTGGTAAATGTATGGGTAAACGATTTATACTATGGCTCTTTTTCCCTAAAGGTTTACTTAAAATTCTCCAAACAGCCTCAACAGGACCTACATACCTATTTTCTTCATAATGATTAATTTCATTGTGATTAACAGTTACCTCACCATTCGCATTTGTAATAATAATGGATGCAGCATCATGACCCTTGAAAATATATTTATATAGATATTTAACAGATTTAATACTTGAAACTATTTCCACATTTATATGGCAATTAAATATTTCCGAAAGTGTAGGGCAATATGGAACCACATTAGAATTGTCAACAACAAATCCATTTGGTCGCTCATACGTTTTATTATTATTTCTTCGACGACAACGAACATAACAGTTTTCTTCAATTGTAGTTTCTTCTTGGTAACTTTTTGGAAAATTTTTTGAACATTTACCATTAATTAAACACCAATCTCCACAAGGTCCGTGAATGTTATTTTGCATTATTATGTTATGCAAGGAAGGATTGATATTTTCATCAGGAATTTCTGCAGAAATATAACGATCAACACTTTCAACTGTTAATATTTTAGAATTTTCTTTTAATATAACTAACAAATGAATATGTGGTAATCCTCGCTTTTGAAATTCAATAACATAAACATAAGACTTAACCTCTCCAAATAATTTGTTGTCAACAATAACATTTAAAAGTTGTTTCACCTTCAATGCAAAAACTCTAGTTACTATATCAGGTCTATCAGAAGCAGTTTGATGAGGTAATAAATTTTCTTGTATCTCTTTCCAATTTGGATTACACGTCATTGTAATAAATAAATCTGGTCTACCATGACGACCAACAATAGCCATGGCATCCTGATATTGTTGCATCATATTACGAGGTGATCCTATAAAAGTGGAAGGCAATATAAGCATTTTTCCAACATGTACATCATTTTCTAACTCATTATTTTGTAAATAATCGATTAATTCTTGATATGTTTCACTTCTCAATTGAGCTTGATTGTTTGCACAAAATTGCAATCTATCTTTCTCTATTTTTACATAATTGTCAACTACCCATTGTTGAAACAATCTTCCCCCATATAAAAATTGATTAAATTCCTTATCTCTTATAGCAATTTTGTATTTACAATAGGCAGACCTCGAAATATTATGTTTTTTACTTCTAAAATCACTATCACTACGAAGCATATTAATATTATAACCTTTATTTCCAAGTGGATAAAATATGGGATAGATCCATGGTTCAACATTCGGATCTAAATTGCTAACTGATTTCAGTTCCTTTGTAGACTTATTATAAACTGTTACATAAGATTCTGGTATTTCTCCTTCTGAGTTTGTATTGAAAATAGCATCAACTTCATTGTAACTTTGATAACACAGCCACACACAAAAAAAAAAAAGTTCTGATCTGGGGGTCTCACTATGTAGACTTTATGTTTTTTGGGTCGCTGAATCCGAATCCGAGGTCCATTTAACCCCATCAGATCAGGATTTTGACATAACCTCAAAAAACCAATATGGCGGACACATTTTTGAAAAGTTCATCGGATTCGCTTGAAATTCGTTACTCGGGGGTTTTTGGGGTCGCTGATTACGAATTTGAAGTCTGATTTCAAAAATTCAAAATGGCGGATCCAATATGGCGGACAAGTTTTTGAAAAATTCATCGGATTCGCTTGAAATTCGTTACTCTGGGGTTTTTGGGGTCGCTGATTACGAAATTGATGTCGGTTTTTCAAAATTTTGAATTTGAAAAAATTTTGAAAAAAAAAAAATTTGAATTTTGAAAAACCGACATCATTTTCGTAATCAGCGACCCCAAAAACCCCAGAGTAACGAATTTCAAGCGAATCCGATGAATTTTTCAAAAACTTGTCCGCCATATTGGATCCGCCATTTTGAATTTTTGAAATCAGACTTCAAATTCGTAATCAACGACCCCAAAAACCCCCGAGTAACGAATTTCAAGCGAATACGATGAACTTTTCAAAAATGTGTCCGCCATATTGGTTTTTTGAGGTTATGTCAAAATCCTGATCTGATGGGGTTAAATGGACCTCGGATTCGGATTCAGCGACCCAAAAAACATAAAGTCTACATAGTGAGACCCCCAGATCAGAACTTTTTTTTTTTTGTGTGGCTGTGTAATTATATCTTTCTTTATCAAAACCTTTTTTCAACGTGAACAATAGTTGTAACTCTGGAACATCTTCATTATTTTGTCTTGCTAATTCAGTTTCTATTTTAATTACTTCTGACATCATCATGTAAGATTTTGTGTATTGACCAAATAACCAAATAATTGACCAAAACATGGATCTTCACCTTTATCCGGATATAAAGCACTAATAATTTGATAGTAAATTTGACCTTGAATTTTGTAACAGAATGGTCCTCTTCTTCTTCCATTAAAATTAATTACATTAGCATTTAAAGATGCAAAAGAAAAAGAATTATTGTACAGCCTTATATTCTTTTTAAAATGACCAGATTTTTCATGAAGCCCTTCTAGCAGAAGCTTTAATTCATCTGGATATTGTATAGAAGTTAAAACAACACCTCCATGACTACAACAGTCATTAAAACTAACTTTTCTACCAGCAACTTGTTCATCTTTAAAATGTTTAGCTTGACAATGTGTGCAGTAATAATTCATTGGACCTAGATAATTTTCAACATTATTTGACTTAAATGTTTTATTATCATCTAAATCTATATTTAATATTTTCTTTGGATTAGAAATATTCAAATTTGAATTTATACTATTATTTACCAGTTTATTTACCATTTGATGATTTAATACTCTTTCACAATAATTTCTTTGACATAGAGTATTTTTTGTTTTTGACAAAGTACTTCTATCACTGTTTATATTTTTTAATTTAAGGTTTTGAGCATATTCTATTTTAGATTCAACTTGAAGTTTTTTCTTAGTTGAAGTGTGCACTTCACCTGAATAGTTTACATTACCAATTTTACGTTTCAGTTTTTGCTTATCACGATAATTTTTTTGAATTTCAGACCTACTTTGTTTGAGTGTTGTTGACGCATTATTTTTTTCATTTAATTTAGTTATTACTCTCGGAAAAGAAAGGACAGTGTGTGCTTCCTCTAAATAATTTGCATTATCAACTTTACGCTTCAATTTTTGCCATTCGCGATAATTTCTTTGAATTTCAGCCTTACTCTGTTTAAGTGTTGTTGATGATTCAACATTTCCTTCATTTATTTTATTTATTGCTCTTGGAAAAGAAAGGACAGTGTGTGCTTCCTCTGAATAATTTGCATTATCAACTTTACGCTTCAATTTTTGCCTTTCGCGATAATTTCTTTGAATTTCAGCCTTACTCTGTTTAGGTGTTGTTGATGATTCAATATTTCCTTCATTTATTTTACTTATTGCTCTCGGAAAAGAAAGGACAGTGTGTGCTTCCTCTGAATAATTTGCATTATCAACTTTACGCTTCAATTTTTGCCTTTCGCGATAATTTCTTTGAATTTCAGCCTTACTCTGTTTAAGTGTTGTTGATGATTCAACATTTCCTTTATTTATTCAATTTATTGCTCTTGGAAAAGAAAGGGAAGTGTGTGCTTCCTCTGAATAATTTGCATTATCAACTTCACGCTTCAATTCCTGCTTATCGCGATAATTTTTTTGAATTTCAACCCTTCTTTGTTTAAACGTTGTTGATGCAATATTTTCTTCAGTTATTTTATTTATTATTCTCGGAAAAGAAATCTCTTTCTTAATAGAGTTTTTAGAAAAGTTTGATTCTCCACACTGAAATATTTTATCTTTTTTATTTAAAAGACAATTCCAGTCATACACAACTATGCAAGATCTACTATTCGAAATTTGTACTGAGGGAAATTCACTTAAACTATTGTTTTTGAACATTAACATTAAATGATTTCTCATATTACAATAATAGTAATTGACAGAATCAGGCATAATATTAAAAAATAACGATGTTGCGAATGCTATTGCATATATTCCACAAGCAAGACTGTTTAATGGTTGTTGATCAACAGTTGTGAAAACTACTGGTGGTTCAGAAGGATATAATCTAATTAAGTAAGCCCTTTGATCGTCATTTAAATATTTTTTATTAAGACTATCAAAAATGTAAAGGCTTTTTCCATCATAATAAGTACAAATCCAATGACCAGACTTATAATATCCACTAAAAAGTATTTGAATGTGCTGCTTATTTTTCTCGATTGGAACTATCAAATCAAGTGTTTGTAAACACAAAGTATTTTGCATATTATAAAAAAAGTTTGATTGTCTTCCCAAAAGCTTTTGAAATTCATACATATGATCATTATTTAGCATTGCTCCTTCAGTGACAACAATACTTAAATCATCAGTAGTCAAATTAACAGTTTCTCCTTTGTTAGACATTGTTCTTTTATTTTATAAAATTTACTTATATCAAGGAATTAAAAATTTTAAAATAGCAATATTACAGTAGAATTTTAAGATCAAGTTTTATACATTTAATTATAAATATTATAATTTCCTTTTATTCAATGATATTACCAAATTTTGCGTCATATAGAAAATACAAACAAATTTCCAATTTTGTCTCTTATCCAATATATAACCAATTTACTATTTTTCCTTTAATCCAATTTAACCAATTTCTAGCTTTCTTTTTATCCAATATAATTAATTTCCAATTTTGCTTTTTATCCAATATAACCAATTTTGCCTTTTATCCAATATAACCAATTTTGCCTTTTATCCAATATAACCAATTTTGCCTTTTATCCAATATAACCAATTTACTATTTTTCCTTTAATCCAATTTAACCAATTTCCAGCTTACTTTTTATCCAATATAATTCATTTCCAATTTTGCTTTTTATCCAATATAACCAATTTTGCCTTTTATCCAATATAACCAATTTCCAGCTTTTATCCAATATAACCAATTTCTAATTTTTTATTTTATCCAATATTCCTGTTATACAATTTAACCAATTTCCTCCAATATAACCAATTTTGCCTTTTATCCAATATAACCAATATTTATCCAATATTTATCCAATATAACCAATTTTGCCTTTTATCCAATATAACCAATTTTGTCTTTTATCCAATAAAACCAATATAACCAATTTTGCCTTTTATCCAATAAAACCAATGTAACCAATTTTGCCTTTTATCCAATATAACCAATTTAACCAATTTTGCCTTTTATCCAATATAACCAACTTCTAATTTTGCCTTTGGATTCCAATTACATACGATTTCCAAATTATAACAAATTTTTTAATTTATTAATAAACATAAAAAAAAAATTTTTTAACTTTATTAATTAACTTCGAAAACTAAACACAACTCAAATACATAATTATTTAAATGATTGAAAAAAATTAGAAAAAAGTATTTTAATGTATTTCTATTATTATTTAATATTCACTTATTTAATTATATTCACTAATACTTACTATTCACTAAATCACTATTTACTAATTCACGAAGTATTCACTGATAATTCACTTATTTAACTTTTTTATTCACTCACCTATAGTGAGTGAATTCCCAAAAAAATTGTTATACTTCAATTTCGTTGAAGACACGTAGAACGTGCTCCAAGGAAAATAATCGACGATATGATTTTTAAATTAAATTTTCGTTCTTATATTTAGGTAGTAGGCCCTAAACGTGAGTGTCCTCTTCGCACTCATAGATATATATATAGGCCTGTATTCGACCCTAAGAAGGATTACGAACCCTTAAACAATAGCCTTTGTAATGGGGATTACCTCGGAGTACCCAGGTAATATTTTCTTTCTTCCTTCATCGCAAGGGAAATATAAAGAAAAGTCTATTATATGTATATATATATATAATATATATAGTAATAGAAACTCCAAAGGTAACGGTCTCGATAACGTCTGGATAACGGCGCCGATAACGCTTTCTCTGGTAACGGCTACCTTTCTTTCTTTCTCTAACGTCTGGATAACGGCGCCGATAACGCTTTCTCTGGTAACGGCTACCTTTCTTTCTTTCTCTAAAGGCAATGTCAATAAGAATGTCTCTCTTTACCTAATTTGCATATCTGCTGATTTCATATAAGGACAACTAGATACCGGCAAAACAACAGTAAAAGAAAAAAAATGGCGGCAATACAAGCTTTATGCCATGACCAGGGAATTATTAACTCGAGATAGTTAACTCTAGAGCCCTTAAAGACAAGTACTTGCGCGCATGCGTGAAGATGTTAAATCTATCTCACATGTTTAACGTTTCATTTTGAAACGCAATACGTGTTTCGTTATCCATCTCACAGTAAGAAGACGTGATACGTGTCTTATACGAATTGAGCTACATTTAATGTTTCAAAATGAGACACGAAATGAAATGAAATGTCTCAATATAAAACATATTTTGTATCTCAATGGTGTAAACACTTAAAGCAACTCATTTTAAGACACTTGTGAGATACCAGGTTTTGCAGTGTACCTAGTGCGGCGTAGAATAAAAATAAAAGTTCAATAAGTTTCTAAATAGACAATAAAAAATCGAACATTTTAAGACCTTTTTCATTAGTGTGCCTATATTTGTATTCCTGTAGAAACAATTTAAAGATGTTAATACAAATCGTGATTTTATTAAAATTTATACATTTTTTAAAGGCACAACTACAATTTTACTTTAAACAAGTCCATGTATAGTGTGATCGAAGCATTGCCTTACAGATATTCAAAAAAAAGTATGCCGCTCAAAGATTTTGAAAACTATCAATTTTATTACGTTAAGAATATGCTTAAAATTTCAGAAGTTGAATTCTTATAAATCAAAAAGTTCAATTAATCATTTTAAATTTAAACTTTAAATTCGTAATCAGCGACCCCAAAGACCCCCGAGTAACGAGTTTCAATCAAATCCAACTATTTAAATTTGTCATTCGTCATAATGGAGCCGCCATTTTGAATTTTAAAAAACCGACTTCAGATTGTCCAGCGGCGACCCCAAAAACCTCAGAGTAAAAAGTTTCAACTGATTTAATTGATGTGAAGGTCTTACACATTTTTTGTTCACTTTATAATATTTCAGTTCCGGAAGGGGTTAATAATAAGTGTTAAACATTGGGGGCATGGGTTAAAAATGAATCACGCATACGAATTTGTGGTGCTAAAACATTCTTGAACACTCACCGCCAATATTATTCGCTCTCTTCCAATACTTTTTTTTACTGGGCAACTAAACCCTCGTCTCTGAATCAATTAATTTAAATAATTTTTCGAAAGTTCTTCTAAAATTCTGTTATATTTTAAAATTATTTTTGAATTTGATTGATAAATTTTTAATTAAAAATTTTTAACATGATTGTTTCCTCTAAAATGTTAAAAATAATTTTTAAATGTTATTTTTTTGTATATATTTGAATTTTTGAAAATATGTAATTGAAAATATTGAATTTTAAAAAATTAGAAGCTAATTTTTATTAATTTTCATTTTTAAATTTACCTTTAAAGATTTTTTATTCTTCAAAAATTGTAACAAAAGACTTGAAATAAATTAATTATTTTCAATTAAATTTTACAAAATGTCAACTATTCAAAAAGATTTGTTTATAGTTATTTTTCACATTATAAAAATCAAAATAACTTGTACTTTTTTTTACTAAAAATTGTGGTATTTTGTCGCAATTTTTTTAAATGAGTCGAAAAAAGTCACAATTTTCTTAATTTCCCTGACAACAATTTTTTTCCTGACATTTCGAGGGGCGGGGGGGTCAAAAATTGGTAAAAAATTGTCCACGTGGTTTATGGACGGCCCCTATGCAAAGTGATGTCAATACAAATTAGTGATACAAATTAATAAAAAAAAAATTTTTTTCTTAAAAGTCAAAAGTTTTATGGATTTGCCCATATACAGTGAGGGAATTTTTATCAGTCCTTCACCTTTGTTTTACAAGAGGTGAAAAATTAAATTAATATGTTCTACTAATTTAAAAAATTATTTTTAAAAAAAACATATTTTTGAAAAATATTTTTTTTTTAAAATAAATTTTAATTAATAATTTAAAAAATCGATTTTCAAACCCTTGGTTTTTTGTTGGCTGCCAATAAAAAAACAAGCTTTTGAAAATCGATTTTGTTTCCATGGCAATTCCTTGGCAACTAATATTGGCCCGATGCTTGGCTACCGATCATTGGCAGTAGCGTGATCATCCCAAGTTAAAACGAATGTTGGTCCAATGATGGTTGCCAATTGTTTTGCCAAGAAAAAACCATTGGACACCAAGCATGGCCCACTATTGAACCAATCGTTACCATTGGCAACTTCCCGTTGGGTACTCACTGCACACTGATAGTTGTCCGTGTTACACGAAGCGCACGAATTGTACGTACATGATCAGTGTAGTAGTATTGGAAAGTAGAGGGGCTGATTTTCTGAACAACCACGTGTAAACACACAACAAGCTCATTTTTAAACATTAATGATGATATAAATAACTCAAAATTAATTTTTTTGTAGCTAAGGTCCCTTTTACCGTGGAGCGTCGCATATAGATTTTTGAATGGAGCTGTCTCAGCTGTGACGAGCGACTATTATCTCGCTCGAATCACACTTCGAGATTAATCGAATCGCGATTTTATGTCGCGGTGAAATCAAAATTATTAAAATAAAATATTCGAATTCATACTTCAATTAATATAAACCTGAGACTGAGAATGGCAAAAGAATAGTATAATAAAGTACCTAAACACATTTTCATGTTTTAGCGGATGTTATTTTAAACATTCCAAAGAATGAGTAATTGTACTTTAAGAAACTCAAAATATTTCTAAAACATCATAAAGATAATCTGGATTAAGAAACAGATGTTTTAATAAAATCTAAACTCTTCGATTTCCTTCCAAACCAATATGTTTTTCTAACACTATAGGTACAATTGAAAAATACCCAAAAAGTATACTCCTTTAAGAAGTCATAAAATTAGAACAGCTTACTTTTATAGACCAGATCCTTTGTTCAGGTAATACTACCGAAATTGTACACTAGGAAAAACTTTCTATCCTTTTAACTTCAAAATTGTCACGTACTGGAAAAACCCAGTTTTCATTACTTTTTAGAATTGTTAATCGCTCAACTACTTTTTATAAATAATCGTAATTTCTATATTTCATTATTTCTATCAATCTAAAATTTAATCAACTATTATAATATTACTAGTAGTGAATTAACACTTGTAAATAAATTACCTTTAAGAGTTATAGTTAAACAATGAATTTGTTATAACTATCATGATCATCAGCATTGTATAATTTATTTATATAATATTTATTATAGTTGTAACACGTATGTGAGCATCGAATACAAGAGTAAATATACTTATTATAAATGTAAATATTACTATTAGTTTATTAATTGTATATAAACTGAATAATTAAAATAACTATAATATGATAAGGATAGGAATAATAAAGCTATGACGAATGTGTGTGTATCAACACCGACAGGTGTGACGTGTGAAACAGTATTAGTATTAGTGAAGTGCATAAAGTGTAAAGTGGGGGATACGCGTCACTTTGAACATGCGCATTTCCCCCAACCTGGACTAACAGCGGAGACCAACTCCAATTGACTATAACTACAAGTTAGATTTAAGTTGACTATTGACTAGAAAGGTTGCTTCTCAGTTTCCTTAGTCATTTTTGTACTATTGAACTTTTATTAAATAAATTATTTGGGTTTACTCTCAAGAAGACTGATTTCCATCAATAATTAATATTATTAATTATTGATTGATCCTTTCTCCTTGTGAGGTTTTTCCCTCCGTTTCAACGGAATATTATTGTTTTATCATTTTTAATTCCCGGTTCCTCTTAAGGATTCAGCCAAAGTATGAACTCAAAGAATCATAAAAGAGCACGCGGAGTTTGCGCATAAAACTCATATGTGCTCGTAACATAATTGGGGGCTCGTAACCGGTCTTTGGCACGGAAATTCAAATGTTTGGAAAGTTGATATTTTTAATTTCAAAAAAGATAAATAACGGAAGTGTAATAAATACGCAAGTAATAACTTTAAGAGTTTATTTATCACCAATAAATACATTTGGCTGACGAGATCCTGAAAGAAAAGAAATAAAAAATTTTTTTACCATCACCACTGTGTTCCTGACAAATTGCTGGTCGTCGAAGAAGGACATCATTCGTCTGCAGAAATTGTGTTGTGTTTGTGCGGGAGTGAATCCTGAATCAGGATACTAAAGGTCATTTCCGAAGTGAATATTAAGTGTTTCAAGTGTCTCTTCAAGCCTACAAAAGCGAACGTTGTATGTTGTAAAGGTTTGAGTAATTAATAAATACTATAATTATATATTGTAACAAAAAAAACAGTTGCTTTCCCATTATTTCAAAAAATAAATAAATAAATAAACAAACAAAAATTTGAATAAAAATAACTAATTTTGAAATTATGTTCAAAGAATATAAACAGTGATAACTATTATAACGATAATTATTAACTGTTTATGTTATATTCCTGTAAATTTTAGTTCTCGTTTTATTCTATACTAGAACCAAAAGGGCGCGCGACGCGCGCCCACTTCTAGTCCTTTAACACACAAAATAAAACCTTAATGTAACCTTAAATTAAATCCTAATTTAATAAAAACATATGTTTATATTTTAAAAATTATTTTTCTGTTAATAAGATTGTTTAAAATTTTTTTAATTTTAAGTTTATCGAATTGAATTTTCTATAAAAAATTACACGTTAATGCCTATAAAAAATTCTCATTCTGGAGAAAATCACCTTTAAAATAAGCCTAAAATCATTAAAAAGCATTCAGTATTTTAGAAGTCATTAAAATTTTTGTAAAACATTGAAAATTATCATTTTTTAAAAATGTCTAAATAAAATATTGATCAAATGACTTGAAAAATTATGTAAAAACTCCAAGGATTAATTTAAAAAAAGAAAAATCAGTAACCTTCTATATTATAAAAGTTGTGTAGATTTTTCTGCCAAAATACAGGCGAAATTTTTTTTAAGTTAATTCTTGGAGTTTTGCACATCAATACAGGGTAATTTAATTTTCCCGAAATATTGAGAACATTCTTGAATTTGCAATTGTTTTAAAGAATTGTTAATAACAATTTTAAAATTTCATTTTTTAACAATCCCTTTATTTTATCATTAAAGTACAGACTTTAAGCTTTAATTTAAAAAAAAATTACTTAATTATTACTTCCTCATAGAGGAAGTATTGTAATACTAAAATTTTTCGAGTTCGATTTTTTGATATATCTTTATGTTATTTGACCTCAGGAGTTGCGGACATAAAGTGAGAGTACTTTGTGATAGATTAATAAAGTTTAACTAAATTTTTTTTGGATTTTTAATTTTCCAAAAACACGTTTTTTGCCCATAACTTTAAAAAAATGTTAGGACACCTATAAATGTTTTTCCATAATTTTGTAGAGTTTTTTTAAAAGCATCTTTTGAGTCCTAATTAAACATTTTTCGTCCATATTAACCGGAGATATTAAACTTTTAAAAATCATAAATTTTAGAAAAAAATATTTTTTTGAAAATTTTGTTAAAAAATGTAAAAGTAATCTTAAAATTATCGTTACCAACTTGTAGAGCATTATAAAACGATTCGATTGACCTATTTTTGAACCTAATTCGATAATAAATTTCGAAATTATTGGTATTTTAAAAACCAAAAATTGTGGAAAATGACATTTTCTCAACTATTCTGTTTGAAAATTTTTGTTTAACTATTAAAACTATAAAAAAAATACATTGATTGACCCAAGATTCAATCACTTTTACCATATTTATAAAAAGTTATTCATATATTTTCCTATTAATATTATTATTATCTCTATGATGAAGCAAAGTGTTCTTTATTTGTTTCAAAGTAATAATAACATGAAAATAAAATGATCTAAAACTTCAACACGTAATTACTTTAATAATAAAATTTTTTTTTGAAAAAGTTTCCCTTATAGACAAAAAATCTTTGTTTTCTTATTGGGTCAAAACCCATTATATTTAAACATCAAAGAAGTTTTTGTTGGGATTAAATTATTCTCTAATTAATGATTTATTACTATTTATTAAATCAATTTTAATTAATTGTACACTATCTGCAAAAATTATGTAAATGATACATTTTAGTGCTATAAATAATTTTTTCATTTTGCAAAATGTATTAACCCATTAATGCCCACCAGGACGCAAAATGTACCATGATTTCACGACTCTTATTTTGTATGAAATAATTAGTTAAAAATGTTAGGAAGTACTATTTCCGACGTAAAATTTATCGCCCTTTCTGAATATGAAGCTAAAATTTGTTTATATTTATCTCAAAAAAATTTATAACAATTTTATTGCAAAAAAACACACTTTTTTATGAAAAAAAATTTTTTAATTATTATTTTGACATGGAAAACTAAAGAATATGGTCTCCAAAGCACAAAATATCGCGTCCTTGAACTCTCAGCTATAAAAATCCATAATTACTTTTTAATTAAATTCAAGATGACGGATATGAAAATGGCCATTTTTCCAAAATGCAAAAGGCCGAAAAAAATTTAAATGCAAAATTCAAAATGGCGGATCCAATATGTCGGACAATTTTTTAAAAAGTGATTAAATTTGCTTGAAAATGGTTACTCGGAAGTTTTTGGGGTCGCTGATTACGAATTTTTTCGAAAAATTGGAGGGGGTAGAGGGGGGTCAATTTGACCAATTTTGCCAACACCGGCTACTTTGTGAATTTTTTCTGAACATACTTTTAATGGGAAAATTTTTTTAGAATGTGTTTCTGAAAGGTTTTTTCGTCCTCTTTCCAATGGTGTATTTTATTTTTTAATATTTAAAAATTTACCCTAATTTTTGATAATTAATAATTAATTTTACAATTTCTCAAAAATCGGTCCGTTTTTTTTAAATAAATTATTGTAAACGAAAGCTGAGGTTTTTTCCTATCGGCATGTAAATTTTCAGAATGCCCTTTCATGTGCTTCATAAGTAGCATGTAAGTCTAATAATTCCTCTTTTCGTGACTTTCTACTCTCCTTAGTCTCAAAAGTGCTACGCTTATTCTACTAATCTACGGTAACCTGGAGCGCGCTTCTTTCATCGCTAGTACAGCGAGGACTTCGAATTTTGCTCTAAAAACTTTGTTAGTCTATTTTTGAATACCTTAACTAACAATTTATGCAAAAAAGAAAAAATCGATTTTTCAGACGTCTAATGTGGTTCCCCCCTTAAGTAATTTTTAGTTTTATTTAAGTATTTTAACATTAAATACTATTATAAAAATACTTTGAAATTAGCACTGCAGATGGTCACTCTAAGCTTTAAATTTTTACCAATTTTTAAGAATTTAAAGTTGAAAATCACTAATCAAAATTATTTTCAAAATAAGTCAAAAACATGATTCTGAAACTGGCACCTTATTATTATGGCACCTGTTTATTACCTTCAAGACTCTTATTTTGAACTGAAATAAAAAATATTCTTTTTTTGTTTAAGACAACATAAACTTTTTTATAATAAAAAACTGGGTACTTGTTTAAGATTGATTAAAAAAATATTAAACCATGTAAAGTATTTCTGAAATTATATTAATTTTTTAATAAAACAAGGCAAACTCAAGGACGAGATCAAACATTTTTAAAATGATTCTAGAAAGTTATTTAAATTTCTTTACAAGTTTAATTGTTGAAAAAGTAGATAATGTTAGTGACTTAGACGGGAAAGTTATTAATTTATTACTTGCATTTCTTAATTACAAAAAAGAAAAATCATTTTATATCATTAAAAAGTAGTATTTTACACAATTTTTAAAAACTTACCTCCTTATCCTTATTTTTAATCACAAAAATTTTTTTCGTCTTATTTTTTTTAATTTTGAAAAGAGAAAAAAAAGTGTTCTTCACATTGCACTTTTATTTTTTTGTATTATATACTGCAAAAATCTGTTAATAAACTGTAACTACACTGTAAAAAAAGAGAGTTAAATTTTAACTCCCCAGGGGATTCTATAGAAGTCGCACCCATTGGGGAGTTAAATAAAGAGAGTTAAAACTTCACACCCAAATGCTAACTCCCCAATGAAAAAATAACTCGCGCGGGTTCTTTTGGAGTTGATTTTTAACTTGAAAAATTTATCTCCAAACTCCCGAGTCCGCTAACTCCCTAAATTTTTTACAGAGTATATACATATACTACTCAACTATAAAATAGACTACCAATGCAACTCTCTCTCTCTCTCTCTCACTGGTCATTCAATAGACTGCCTACTGGTTGAAAGAAACCCTTCAAACAATAGGCCAGGTACTCGAGCAGACCTTTCGTTTCTCTTTAAATTTTATATATATATATATATATATATATATAAGGAAAGTAATACTTTGCATGCCTGTAAAGTAGGCGCAAAACAGTACTTTGCTGCACTAGTGCGGCAAAGAGCTTACTTTGCTGCACTAGTGCGGCAAAGTGCTTATTTTGCTGCACTAGTGCGGCAAAGTGCTTACTTTGCTGCACTAGTGCGGCAAAGTTCTTAAACTTTTGGGTTTTTTTGGTGATATACATAGGTATTTGTTTTCTATTTGTAGAATACCTGTTTTTTACAGTAATATACGCGTAAAAAACCACGAATATTACGTGCGGTAACATACGTTCCAAACCCTGCTAAACAGTACGTATGTTGGCGTCAACTAGCGTTTCCAAACAGTTTTTTTTATCAAAACCAAAAGGTGTTGCACAAATTACTGTGTGCAACACGTACGAAAGAAGATTTTCCAACTTCGTGCAAATTGCTGCCCTCGCTTCGCTCGGGACAGCAAACTTTGCACTCGTCGGAAAACAGCTTCTTTCTGTACTTGTTGCACAATATACTATTCTGTCTTCTTCTTTCTAAATAAATAACATAAATCGGTCCCTGTTTATAACGCAGAAAATCTAACGCTATTGCTTTCTTCCTCTTTCCAAATAGAAATAACATAAATCGGTCTCTGTTTATAACGCAGAAAATCTAACGCTATTGCTTTCTTTCTCTTTCGAGGATAAGTAACATTAGACTGTCTCTATTTACCTAATTTGCATATCTACTCGTTTCATATTAAGGAAAGTAAAGTTTTTTTTTTGTTGATAATATTTAATAAAATTCAAATACTGTAAATTTAATAAGTTCAGTAAATTTTAACTTTGTTTAAATAATATTCAAAAATGGAAAACCGTACTGCTACAAACCAGGAATCTGAACTTCCGGTTCATGATAATAATGTTGATATGCATGAGGAATATTTAAATGACGGAGAAGATGATAGGGAATCTTTGTTAACCATCGACGATATTAGAAATCATGAAATGTCCCAAAGAATTAGGTCTCCTAGTCCTTCACAGTCACAGGGCTTACTTTTCCGAGTCAGTGGTGATGACATTGTCCAAATTGCCGAGTTAATAAGAAAGTTAGATAAAAGCAAAGAAAAGAAACCGAATGTTCTGAGTAACAATTCTTTAGAAAATAATTTCAATTCGTATCCAATGGGTAGAAATCCATATGATTTTATGGCCCTTAAGGCTGCTACAGAGCACATCCCTACCTTTGATGGTAAAAATATCTCAATCAATAAATTTATTCGCGAGTGCAAGCATGCTGAGGAACAGACACCTTTAGGAATAAGGGGTACGCTCCTTAAACATGTTTTAAAAAAGGTAACAGGGGATGCTGGGATCTACATAGCTCATATGCAAATTGATACTCTTCAGGAATTGCTTGACACACTTCATAGTGCGTTTACAATTACTGAAGACATATCAAGTATTTATGTAGATATCGCTTCCTTAGAACAGTCCGAAAATGAACCTATACATGCATACTCATCTAGGGCACGACAATATTTATCAAAAATAATCGAGATAGCTCGGAAACAGGGCCATCTGTGGCTTTACAATCTAAGATAAAGGAACATGATTATCACGTGGCATCTTCTTTTATTCGAGGATTAATACCACAGCTTGAGTTAAGGGTTAAATTGCAACACCCTAAGACATTACAAGCTGCAGTAGAGTTTGCATTAGAGGCGGAACATCACGTCATTCGGTTAAAAAAGCGCAAAATCGATAATACACATTCACACGAAAACACACATAATGACAGTAAAAATACAAACACAACAGAACCTCCCGCGAAAAAACAGCGACACGTTTTTAATATCGACTCAAATAAGAAAGACCCAAAAACGATTAAATGCTATACGTGGAATGAGGAGGGTCACTTTTCAAGAAACTGCTCTCAAAGACCGCAACATGACAATAATGACAGTAAGAACAAGAGTGACAATTACAAAGACAAAAATAACAAGAATCAACACAACAATAGTAATAATAATCATAAAAAAATAATGGAAATAATAATAATTCAAGTAATGAAAATAATACTTCTCGTAAAATTGATACTTGTGATTTTTGACAGAAAAATGGTCACTCTACTTCCAAATGTTATTTAAAAAAAATTAACGATTTAGAAAAATTGTGTTATAAGGGGAATAATAATAATTCAAGTAATGAAAAGAATACTTCTCGTAAAATTGATACTTGTGATTTTTGCCAGAAAAATGGTCACTCTACTTCCAATTGTTATTTAAAAAAAATTGACGATTTACAAAAATTATGTTCATCATTGCAAGAAAAAAACGACGTTTTTTTAAACTAGCAAAATGTTCACAACAGGAGCACAGCTGTGAACACCTCTAAAACAAACCAGTAAAACGGTCAGTGCTCAATGTTAATAATGACGATCTCAGTAATGGTCCAACAATTTCAACATTTAATAAACGCTTTAGAAATTTCAAAATACCTTTTCTTATAGACACAGGCAGTGAAATTATTTTAATAAAAATTTCATGTTTAAAATGGGTTCAGGACATTAATAAAAACGAGATACTTCAATTAACAGGAATAGGTAATGGGTCTTACGAAACGGTCGGAAGTTTAAATTTGAACATTTTCGATAGAATAACAAAATTTCACGTTGTTCATAAAACATTCCCTATCAAATATTCAGGTATTCTAGGTGCAGAATTTTTAAGAGAAAATTCTGCTTCTTTAACATTCAATAATAACAACAACATAACCCTTAAACTTCCTGCGTTCAAAACAGAAACTCCTACAACTTTTATTTTACATGCTCGAACAAAAAACTATTTTCCCTAATAGCTTGTGATAATAATATGTCACAGGGTTATTTACCGCGAATAAATGCGGGACAAGGAATTTATATTGGGGAGGGTCTTGTAAACTACGATAATGGAGTTGTTAAAGTATTGGCAATAAATACGACATTGCAAGATGTCGAATTGTCGGTTCCACCTGTCACGATCGAGGAAGTTGAGGTTTATAATATTGAGGAATCTCCCAACCCTAAAGATTGCGAAACCATTGATAAAAGAACGGAACAACTACTAAAAATTATTAATTTTTCCGGCCTATCCGAGGAAGAAAGAAATAGTCTTCTAAAACCGATTTCCGATTTCTCTCATTTATTTTTTCTGAAGGGTGACATTCTTGGGGCAACAAATTTGGTGAAGCATAAAATTGTTACTACTGACGATATTCCTACATTCCAGAAACAATACAGACATCCTGAGACACTAAACAATGAAGTTCTCAAACAGACACGAGAACTTTTAGAACACGACATTATTGAAGACTCTGACTCACCGTCAAATTCACCCGTTTGGATTGTGCCCAAGAAGCCTGGCCCCGATGGAGAGAGACGTTGGAGAATGGTTATCGATTTTAGGAGACTGAATGATAAGACAATAAAAGACTCTTATCCCTTACCAAATATCAACTACATTTTAGATCAATTGGGTGGTGCTCAATATTTTTCTATTTTGGATCTAGCCAATTTCAATCAAATTTCTTCCATCAAATACCCATGGATCCAGAATCGAAAAACAAAACCGCGTTTTCAACACCCTTTGGGCATTACCATTTCAATAGAATGCCCTTCGGTTTAAAAAATGCTCCCTCAACCTTCCAAAGATTGGTAGACAAAGCGTTATTGGGACTGCAAAATGTCGAACTGTTTGTATATATGGACGACGTTGTCATATATGCTGAATCTCTCGAAGACCATACTCGAAAATTGCTAAATCTTTTCAATCGTCTCGACAAGGCTAACCTCACTTTGCAGCCAGAAAAATGCATTTTCTTGCGCAAAGAAGTTAATTACCTCGGTCACGTTATCACACAAGAAGGTGTGAAACCTGACCCAAAAAAAATCGAAGCCGTGAAAAAATTTCCTCGTCCACACAGCGCCAAAAATATTAAACAATTTTTGGGGCTAGCTGGATACTATCGCAGATTCATTCCGCAATTTTCAATTATATCAAAACCATTAACTTTCCTCTTAAAAAATGATGTCAAGTTTCAGTGGACCGAGGCTCAGGATGAATCCTTTAATAAATTGAAAAATATTTTGTGCACAGAACCTTTACTCCAAAATCCTGATTTTTCAAAAGAATTTATATTGTCGACGGATGCTTCTCATTATGGCATCGGAGGCGTTTTAAGTCAGGATTTTGATGGAAAGGTCCTTCCAATAGCCTATGCGTCTCGTGCCCTTAACGATGCTGAAACAAATTATTCAACCATTGAAAAAGAATTTTTAGCAATGCTTTTTTCGGTAGAAAATTTTAGACCATACCTTTTTGGTAGAACCTTTAAAATTGAAACAGATCACAAACCTCTTATTTGGTTGCATAATATGAAAAATCCGAACTCGAGAATTTTTCGTTGGCGGGCTCGATTAAGTGAATATCAACCCACTATTGTATATAAGAAGGGAGCGGAAAATACTAATGCCGATGCTCTTTCAAGAAATCCATGCGATATGGAGGGGGAAGAAATGTTAGCAAATATTGATCCTGTTCATATGAACGATGATGTAGATCCTCTTGAATTCCAATCACATCCTGCACATGAGGTGACCTCGCCACCTATGTCTTCCAACATTTATTCCACAACACCTGCGGAAAAGGGTATTGTTAATATTGTTTGTTTAAATACTAATGAAAAAATTATAAAACAGATTAAAAATAGTAGAAAAAGATCTCTCGATGAATCCAATAATGATGAGACGTATCCTGGCGTCATCCCTGCCACTAATATTTGGGGTTCATGTGGAGAGGGTATCTTGAAGGGAAGACGGCTCGGAACGAAGCATGAACCTAATTATGGCGTTCCTGTCTTGGATAACGTGTCCAAGCCTGGTTCAATTGAGTTGTCAGCTCAAACTATTTATTATAATGACTCTGTTGTCAGGCAAATTATACCTGCAAATTGTCAGAAAATTGATTTCAATCCTGTTAATCGTGATCCAAGAGGCGAAGATGTATATCAAGCATGGGATCACGAGGATTGCGGTGACGCCGATGGCAGATTATCCCTTCCTGCATCGGGTCACCGAGAGAGTGGGGGGATGCACGAAGAGGGTGAACTCAGAAATTATTCGGAAGATTCGAGCTGTAATAAAAATGAAAATGATCAAATCAAAATTATGAATCTCGAGTGCGGAAAAAGTTCATGCACAAGAATAAAAGGTAAACCTAAAATTGTATCTAATAAATTAATTTCTAATTCATTCTATAATTGCTTACCTATTGACAACTCAAAACAAAAAAACGACAATGACGCATGTGACAGTCAACAAAACGACAATCCAACCCTTTCCAATCCACAATTTTCTTGTATAAAATTCTCAAAAGACAAATTATACATGAGAGACGATAATCTTGTATTATTGATACCTGCAGACAGAAAACTTACGACAGAAACTGCTAGACAATTAATTAACGCAAATAAAATAAATGTTAATGACTTACTTCGAGAAAACTCTGAAGATTGCATTGTTGGAAATGTATTGGTTTATCGGTACGAGGAATTTGCGCTCTTTAATTTAATTGTCAAAGAAAATTTCTACTCGAAACCATCCCTCGCTGACGTCACACTGGCACTTCAAGGATTAAAAAATGCTATGGACGAAATAAAAGTCAATAGTATCAGTATTTCGCAAATCGGTAACGGTCTTAATCAAATCTCATGGCCTAAAGTTCAATCTGAAATTCAAAAAATTTTTAATGACAATTATGAAATAACAATTTGTGTCGGTGATATCGAAATTCCAGCAGAGGCTGATTGGAAAGATATTATTCGTGAAAATCATTCTTCAACAGCCGGTGGTCATAAAGGGGCAACAAAAACACTAGAAAAAATTCGAGAAAATTTTTTCTGGCCTAATATGCGAGAACTAATTAGAAATTTTGTACGCAATTGTGAAGATTGCAAATTAAACAAACTCGTCCGCGTTAAAACAAAACAACCAATGTCTATAACAGACACTCCTTCCGAGGCTTTTGAAAAAATTGAAATTGATATTGTTGGTCCTTTTAAACCACCGACTGAGAGAGGCAATACTTGCATTCTTACCATACAAGACAATCTCACCAAGTATTGCGATGCAGTCCCATTACATCGATCAGATGCTATTAGTGTTGCCAATGCCCTGGCAGAAAGATTTATTACTCGGTTTGGATGCCCAAAAGTAATACACACTGACCAAGGTTCAGAATTCATTAATGACGTATTAAAACAATTCTGTAAAATTTTTAAAATAAATAAAATCCGATCAACTGCTTTCCACCCACAATCCTTGGGATCCCTGGAAAGAAGTCATCACGTATTAGTTCAATATTTAAAAAATTATTGCCAAAAAACAAATTGGGATCGATGGCTACCTTACGCGATGTTTTCTTATAACACCTCGCGACACGAAGCCACGGGATTTACACCACACGAACTTATATTTGGCAAAAAGGCTCGCATTCCGTCAGAATTTGCTAAACAAGAAATATGGATTTTTTGTTAAAAAAATGATAAAAAATATATATATATATATATACGGTGGTTTTTTCGGAAATTACTAGTTTTTGGTTAATGTGAGCATTTTTTGAGTACAATGGGGTGAGAATATGTGGAAATTAATGTAATAATTTTTTTCTCTTTGAGAAATTTTGATTTTTAGCTTTATTTTAGAATTTTTGAGTATTTTTTTACTATTTAAGAGCCTATAACTTCGAAATTTGACTTTCTATGAAAAAATGTTGTAGAGAAAAGTTGTTTGTATTTGTCTAATCTAAAGTAATATAAAGTTAAAAATAATGAAATTTGAAAAAATTGAATTTTCAAAATTTTGAAACTACTGTAGTTTGCGTAGTTTTCGACGAAAATGGCTGGCTAACGAACTCGATCTGTATTTTAACACTAACTTTGTGCATACAAAGTTGCAAGTTGATGCAATAAGTTTTTCAAGAGTTATCGTAGGGACACCATTGTGTCTACAGACAGACACGAAGACAGACATACGGACAGACACTTTTTTTAGACCATGTTTTTCGGACTCAGGGGACCCCAAAACGTCGAGATTTCATGAAATTAGCGAAAGTCAATTTTCGACCAAAACTAATACTTTCTCATATGATGAGAATGTAAAAATAATAATAATAAATAATCAAAATGGTTTTCATCCAGATAGTATATATATTAAAAAAAACACAGGAATATACTGGATTATTACAGATTTATTTTTTTATTTGAAAAAATAAACCAGACGTTTCGACACCAACGTTGGCGTCCTCTTCAGTGATACATTAAAAAAACTGTTGAAACAAAAAAAATTGTTATTATTTAATATTATATATTATATAATTATATTATAATATTATATTATATATATAATATTTTATATTATATATTATAAAAATTAATTATTTTATATATGTTTCGTAATACTAAAAATTCTTTCAAGCAATATTTTAAAAATGAGATTTTATGAATACATTAAATATGAATATGGCAAAAACATTTGCGCCTTAATTAAAAAGTGGGCTAAGATCAATAGTCAACTTAGATCATATATTTTAAAAAAAGAATTTTTATTAAATTGCAAAAAGTTTGATGTTCTACCTGGTAAGATTAAAAATTTTGAGTGCAAATTTTACAAAGTTTATCCTTTCATAGTAAATCATGTGAAGTAGCTTTTCGTAAGAAAACAAGAAAATTTAGCATTCAAATTTTAAAATTAGAACTTGATGATGTTATGATTCACATTAATTATTTAAAACAAAGAATCAATACCTTAATACCAGCATTAGAACAATCTTTATCATATTCTTTATTAACAGAAATAATAAATCATCAAATTGTTTTAAATAAAAAGTTTTTAAATTTTAATTATCTCAAGGAAAATAAGAAATTTGAAAAATTAAAGAATGAACAACACAATGTACAGCATTATAATTTAAATATACATAAGATATGCAATTCAAAAGAAAATGATCCGTGGTTTGTAAATTTGAGTCAAACTCAAATACCTGATGACATTTCTGATGTTTTAAGGTTAGGAAAGGATTTTAATGATGTGTCGGTGAATAGTAAATCTAATTTGATTTTTGAATTAATAAAAGATGTAGAAAACAATATACATAAGTTTCCTGAAAAAAGAGAGAATTTTTCAGATCGAAAGTTATAAATCTATCAAAGACTTTTCTTAACCAAAACTCAAACAACCATTCAGAATATTTAGAGAAAAAATTAAAATCTTGCATTTTGAAAACCAAAATTTTTTAAAAAAACAACAGTAATCTTTTTGTTACGTTTGCAGATAAAGGAAATATTACCGTTGTAGTTGAGAAATCGAAATATTACAATGATTTAGAGATTTTACTAAGTGATAAAAATAAATTTAAATTATTAGAAAAAGATCCGTCTGTCAAATTAAAGAATCAGACTTTTAAAATGTTGAATGGTTGGAGAGAGAAAGGTTTATTGGGGAATGATGTAAGGAGATGTCAGGTTTCTAGTGAGAACACTGTCCTTCCAAGATGTTATGGTCTATATAAGATTCACAAAAAAGATTTTCCACTGAGAATTGTAGTATCCACTATAAATTCACCTACTCGTAGGATGGAAGAGTGTCTAAACAACATTCTGAAATCCTCAATTTCGTATTCTGAATTTTCGGTGAAAAATAGTTTTGAATTGGTTGAAAAGATAAAAAATGTTAACGTTCCACCAGGTTTTTCATTAATATCATTAGATGTAGTCGCAATGTTTCCTAGTATAACTTTTGAACTTGTCTGTGAAAGTATAAAAAAGAGATGGGGAAAGATTGAGAAACATACCAGATTCACATTTGATGAATTTATTAAGGGAATTGAATTCTTGATGAATTCAATATATTTTAGATTCAATAATAAATTTTACAAACAACTTAATGGTACACCTATTGGTTCAGTTATTTCTCCAATTCTGGCTGAAATTGTTTTCGATGATTTGGAGCATTCCATTTTGAGAGAATATAATTTACTTTTTTATTTTAGATATGTGGATGACACAATTTTGTGTGTACCCACAGAACAAATTCAGGATTTAATAGATAAATTTAATAATTACAATTCTTATTTAAAATTCACTTATGAAATGTAAAAAGATAACTGTATCAATTTTTTAGATATTTTAATATTAAAAACAAACTCTGGCCAGATAATTACTAACTGGTACAGAAAATCTACTTATTCTGGTAGGTTTCTTAATTATCTATCCTGTCATCCACTTCAACAAAAAATTGCCATAATAAAGAACTTAGTGGATAGAGCCATAAAACTCTCATATCCTCAATATCATGATGAAAATTTAACTTTAATAAAAGAATTTCTGTTTTATAATCATTATCCTTCAGTTTTTTGTGAAAAACACATCAACAATAGACTGAAACAGATAAAATTGAATAAAAAAAGGAGAGATCCCCAAAAAGAAAAAAATAATTTTACTAGTGAAAACACTTTTGTACTTCCCTATTATGATAATATCTCAAAAATAATAGAATCAGAAATTAAAAAATATAATTTAAATACAATATTTAGAACACCTTTCAAATCTAGAAGTCTATTCAATACTAGAAAAGATAAAATAAATAATTTAGATAAAAACAAGTGGTCTATAAACTTAGTTGTAATAAATGTGATGCAACTTATGTTGGCCAAACAGAAAGACTCTTAAACATTAGAGTTAAAGAACACAAAGCAAATTTTGATAGAAATGAATATTACCATAACGTTATATCTAAACATAAAAAAGAAAATAAAGATCATGATTTTGAGTGGAATGATGTTGTAGTTCTACATACTGAATCTGACAAGAGAAAGAGAGAACTGATGGAGATGTTATATATCAAAAAAGAAAGTGACCGTGCAATCAATTTGAAATCTGACATTTTCACTTTAAATAAATCCCTAGAAGGACTTGTAAAATATCTTTGAAGTTGTAATCAAACAATTACAAATTTATATAATTGAGAAAAAATAACCTTTTTTGAAGGATGTTTGTGTATGATATTTTAGGATTGGGATTAAATTAAATTCGAGGTTTGAATTTGTAAAAAGAAATTTTGAATTTACGCGCTAATTTTGTCTGTGAAACTCCTCACTTGCAAGGTGGACTTAATTTATAAAGGATGACAAAGTAATTTGTGTGGCTTAAGGTTGTATCTGAATATTGTCTGAAATTTTTGTGACGTTTGAAACAACAAAATTTTTGATAAAATGTAATTTTTATTAATTAAACATGTCTCATTTCTATGAGAACATGTTGAGTAATTGTAATTGTACTTTAAGAAACTCAAAATATTTCTAAAACATCATAAAGATAATCTGGATTAAGAAACAGATGTTTTAATAAAATCTAAACTCTTCGATTTCCTTCCAAACCAATATGTTTTTCTAACACTATAGGTACAATTGAAAAATACCCAAAAAGTATACTCCTTTAAGAAGTCATAAAATTAGAACAGCTTACTTTTATAGACCAGATCCTTTGTTCAGGTAATACTACCGAAATTGTACACTAGGAAAAACTTTCTATCCTTTTAACTTCAAAATTGTCACGTACTGGAAAAACCCAGTTTTCATTACTTTTTAGAATTGTTAATCGCTCAACTACTTTTTATAAATAATCGTAATTTCTATATTTCATTATTTCTATCAATCTAAAATTTAATCAACTATTATAATATTACTAGTAGTGAATTAACACTTGTAAATAAATTACCTTTAAGAGTTATAGTTAAACAATGAATTTGTTATAACTATCATGATCATCAGCATTGTATAATTTATTTATATAATATTTATTATAGTTGTAACACGTATGTGAGCATCGAATACAAGAGTAAATATACTTATTATAAATGTAAATATTACTATTAGTTTATTAATTGTATATAAACTGAATAATTAAAATAACTATAATATGATAAGGATAGGAATAATAAAGCTATGACGAATGTGTGTGTATCAACACCGACAGGTGTGACGTGTGAAACAGTATTAGTATTAGTGAAGTGCATAAAGTGTAAAGTGGGGGATACGCGTCACTTTGAACATGCGCATTTCCCCCAACCTGGACTAACAGCGGAGACCAACTCCAATTGACTATAACTACAAGTTAGATTTAAGTTGACTATTGACTAGAAAGGTTGCTTCTCAGTTTCCTTAGTCATTTTTGTACTATTGAACTTTTATTAAATAAATTATTTGGGTTTACTCTCAAGAAGACTGATTTCCATCAATAATTAATATTATTAATTATTGATTGATCCTTTCTCCTTGTGAGGTTTTTCCCTCCGTTTCAACGGAATATTATTGTTTTATTATTTTTAATTCCCGGTTCCTCTTAAGGATTAAGCCAAAGTATGAACTCAACGAATCATAAAAGAGCACGCGGAGTTTGCGCATAAAACTCATATGTGCTCGTAACACAGCCGTTATTGTGGCCAGGCGGCGGTACTTAAAACTTTGAACCCGTTTTTCTCAAAACCATGTTTTGGGAGTCGGTGATCACTGTAACTTGATAATGGCTTTACCGATCGGTTAGAAATTTTTACCACTTATTTGTTATATAATTGGCCGGTACATGGACGAAGGATTTTTTTTGACAATTACTTTTAATTGAATTAGAAGATTAGAAGCTAATTTTTATTAATTTTCATTTTTAAATTTACCTTTAAAGATTTTTTATTCTTCAAAAATTGTAACAAAAGACTTGAAATAAATTAATTATTTTCAATTAAATTTTACAAAATGTCAACTATTCAAAAAGATTTGTTTATAGTTATTTTTCACATTATAAAAATGAAAATAACTTGTACTTTTTTTTACTAAAAATTGTGGTATTTTGTCGCAATTTTTTTAAATGAGTCGAAAAAAGTCACAATTTTCTTAATTTCCCTGACAACAATTTTTTTTCTGACATTTCGAGGGGCGGGGGGGTCAAAAATTGGTAAAAAATTGTCCACGTGGTTTATGGACGGCCCCTATGCAAAGTGATGTCAATACAAATTAGTGATACAAATTAATAAAAAAAAAATTTTTTTCTTAAAAGTCAAAAGTTTTATGGATTTGCCCATATACAGTGAGGGAATTTTTATCAGTCTTTCACCTTTGTTTTACAAGAGGTGAAAAATTAAATTAATATGTTCTACTAATTTAAAAAATTATTTTTAAAAAATACATATTTTTGAAAAATATTTTTTTTTTAAATAAATTTTAATTAATAATTTAAAAAATCGATTTTCAAACCCTTGGTTTTTTGTTGGATGCCAATAAAAAATCAAGCTTTTGAAAATCGATTTTGTTTCCATGGCAATTCCTTGGCAACTAATATTGGCCCGATGCTTGGCTACCGATCATTGGCAGTAGCGTGATCATCCCAAGTTAAAACGAATGTTGGTCCAATGATGGTTGCCAATTGTTTTGCCAAGAAAAAACCATTGGACACCAAGCATGGCCCACTATTGAACCAATCGTTACCATTGGGCAACTTCCCGTTGGGTACTCACTGCATACTGATAGTTGTCCGTGTTACACGAAGCGCACGAATTGTACGTACATGATCAGTGTAGTAGTATTGGAAAGTAGAGGGGCTGATTTTCTGAACAACCACGTGTAAACACACAACAAGCTCATTTTTAAACATTAATGATGATATAAATAACTCAAAATTAATTTTTTTGTAGCTAAGGTCCCTTTCACCGTGGAGCGTCGCATATAGATTTTTGAATGGAGCTGTCTCAGCTGTGACGAGCGACTACCCAGGCGGAAAAGTCGGACGAACGTCGGAGTTTACAACCGGCTGGGATCCGCGCCCGTACAGACCGCAAGTACCGACGGTCTGTACCGATTCGGATCTGAAAAAGCAACCGGCGCGGTACAGATTATGCTCCGACTGTCGGAACCGTCTTCCCACTATTGTCAGTACTGGCTCGGTACTGGATTTCTTCCGCCGGCGGATCTTATTCTTCTGCGGCGTCGGAAGAATGACGGATATGTTGAGTCTGTACTGGCTCGGTACTGGGGAGGATCCTACTGCGGATCTCGTCATTTATTGTCACATTATAAATTAAATAATTATTACAAGTAATTGCATTATTTTAGAAAATAATTATTATTAAATAAATCTAATCAATATATTAAGTAATTATTTATTGAGACTTTTTTAAAAATTAAATAATTAAAAAAATTCGTTATTAATTAATATTATATATTATTAATTAACATTAATATTATTGAGAATTAATAATAAATTATTAATATTAATAATAATATTATTTAATAATATCTCAATAATAATTGAATAATTGTTTCTCAATATAATAATATTGAAGGTAATGATATTAATAATTTTAATTAATATCTTAATAATAATAAATTTATTGTTATTGATATATTATTAATTAATATTAATATTGATAATTTATTATTAATTCTCAACAATATTAATGTTAATTAATAATATCTTAATAATACTAAATTTATTATTATTGACATGTTAATTAAAATTATTAATATTATTACGTTCAATATTATTATATTGAAAAACAATTATTCAATATAATATGTATTATATAATAATAAAAATATAACAAGTTTCTTTTTTAACGAAATATTGAAATAGTCCTAAATATACATTCAATAAAGTATTGAAAATATAGCGGTATCATTGACGCGTAGTAATTCTGCAAGTTTTATTTGAGCTAGTGACACTTGAGAGTATTTAAGATTTGAGAGTCCCATGCGAGCGTAGCATAGTGGTTAGCGTGCGAGATTTCGGTGCGTAAATATTCGGTTAGGCGTAGGTTCCGTACCCCCAAGCGTTAGGATTTTTCAAATGTCTATGTAATAAAAAATTGCGTTTAAGTGTATAAAAAAATAAAAAAAATGTGTAAAGTGAACTGTCAATGAATTGTCATCAGTATTTATCTTTTGCAATTAATTATTATTTTTTTATTGATATTTGTTGAAATTATCATTTGGATCCGATCCGGTTGTCAGTTGGTAGAATGCCAGCGCTCGGCTGGCTATTAAATGAAAAATCCACGGTCGGTAGAGTGCCAGGTCCCAGCCGGTTGAATTATACACGGAACGGCTTCTCCCGGCCGGTCAGCGGGCGGTAGAATGCCAGTTCCGAGCCGGTTGCCAGCGCGCTCCTGGCCTAGTCACTATTCGGTAGAATGCCCGTTCACATTCGGTTGGCAGGCGGTTCCGAGCCAGTACAGTTACACCGGCGTCAGTACGGGCTAGGATCCGCGCCGGTTGGAAATTTCCGCCTGGGTATTATCTCGCTCGAATCACACTTCGAGATTAATCGAATCGCGATTTTATGTCGCGGTGAAATCAAAATTATTAAAATAAAATATTCGAATTCATACTTCAATAAATATAAACCTGAGACTAAGAATGGCAAAAGAATAGTATAATAAAGTACCTAAACACATTTTCATGTTTTAGCGGATGTTATTTTAAACATTCCAAAGAATGAGTAATTGTACTTTAAGAAACTCAAAATATTTCTAAAACATCATAAAGATAATCTGGATTAAGAAACAGATGTTTTAATAAAATCTAAACTCTTCGATTTCCTTCCAAACCAATATGTTTTTCTAACACTATAGGTACAATTGAAAAATACCCAAAAAGTATACTCCTTTAAGAAGTCATAAAATTAGAACAGCTTACTTTTATAGACCAGATCCTTTGTTCAGGTAATACTACCGAAATTGTACACTAGGAAAAACTTTCTATCCTTTTAACTTCAAAATTGTCACGTACTGGAAAAACCCAGTTTTCATTACTTTTTAGAATTGTTAATCGCTCAACTACTTTTTATAAATAATCGTAATTTCTATATTTCATTATTTCTATCAATCTAAAATTTAATCAACTATTATAATATTACTAGTAGTGAATTAACACTTGTAAATAAATTACCTTTAAGAGTTATAGTTAAACAATGAATTTGTTATAACTATCATGATCATCAGCATTGTATAATTTATTTATATAATATTTATTATAGTTGTAACACGTATGTGAGCATCGAATACAAGAGTAAATATACTTATTATAAATGTAAATATTACTATTAGTTTATTAATTGTATATAAACTGAATAATTAAAATAACTATAATATGATAAGGATAGGAATAATAAAGCTATGACGAATGTGTGTGTATCAACACCGATTATTGTTTTATCATTTGTAATTCCCGATTCCTCTTAAGGATTCAGCCAAAGTATGAACTCAACGAATCATAAAAGAGCACGCGGAGTTTGCGCATAAAACTCATATGTGCTCGTAACACAGCCGTTATTGTGGCCAGGCGGCGGTACTTAAAACTTTGAACTCGTTTTTCTCAAAACCATGTTTTGGGAGTCGGTGATTACTGTAACTTGAGAACGGCTTTACCGATCGGTTAGAAATTTTTACCACTTATTTGTTATATAACACAGGCCAACAAAATTTTGTTGCCCAACCAATGGAAGCCAATTCTTATAGGATTTTGTCCGTAGAAGCCGAATTTGACCTTGAAAATATTGGATTGGCTCTAGTTTTCAAACAATTTACGTTTCAATACGCAAAATACGCATTTTTGGCATTTTTTGAATGAATGTAAAACCAAATACCGAAACAGTAAATCTGTCTGCATAGGACCAAATTACAGCTTAAATACTGCTCTTTAATATCCAAAAACAAAAAATTTAATTTATATACACTTTTACCTTTAATGTTTAATGGAACATACGCTGTTTCATAAACGTATTGAAAATAACATTACTTTTGACCAGGTAAGACAATTTAAGTAAAAATTTGTCTCTCTGGGGGTATTTGTAGTCGCTGCTTAGAAATCCGCATTCAGATTTTAATATTCAAAATGGCGGATTTAATATGGCGAATTTTTTTTTTATTTGGCATTTTTATCATAAAGGTGTAAACTATTTTTAAAAATTAGTCCGAAATTTTTAATTTTTATATTTCATAGCAGATTTATAAGCAGCGACCACAAAAACCTTCAGAGAGACTAATTTTTACTTAAATTGCCTTACCTGGTCAAAAGTAATGTTATTTTCAATACGTTTATGGAACAGCGTATGTCCCATTGGACATTAAAGGTTAAATTGTAAATAAATTAAATTTTTTGTTTTTGGATATTAAAGAGCAGTATTTAAGCTTTAATTTGGTCCTATGCGGACAAATTTACTGTTTCAGTATTTGGTTTTACATTCATTCAAAAAATGCCAAAAATGCGTATTTTGCGTATTGAAACGTAAGTTGCTTAAAAACTAGAGCCAATCCAATATTTTCAAGGTCAAATTTGGATTCTACGGACAAAATCCTATAAGAATCGGCAATAACATTTTAGGCAACATGCAATTGATGAAATTTTGTCGGCCTGTGTAATTGGCCGGTACATGGACGAAGGATTTTTTTTGACAATTACTTTTTTTATAGCCGAAAATGTGAGTAAAATTTTGGTCAGAAATCAATTTTTGACTTTCAACATCCGCCATTTTGCGAAAAATCAAAATTTCTAAAATCCCTTCGTTCAAGTACCGCATAATATCATTAACTTACGATTTCTTCTTTACGATTTGAATTAAATGATCCAGTCAAGAGATAGCGTGATCACCGCGAATCCATTTTTATTTAAGAAGTTCACGCAAATGTTGTATCATTCACATGTTTCTTTATAATTACCTATTATAATTTTAGAATATTTTCTTGAAATATATATATTTCATGTGGAAACATTTTGATTTTTTTGAAAAAATCTTTTTTTCAATTTAATATATTGATAAGTAAAATTAATCTTTAAAGTACGAATAGTGATTTTTAAAGGAGTTTTCACGAGTTATAAGCTGTTGACCTTTTTTCCTATGCGCCATGTAAAAATCAGACTGGGACCATGGAAATTTTTGATGAATAATTTATCATTATTTTACACTACCGCCCTTGCGGAATGGTTTTACCAAATGTCTCCTCACGTGGGTATACATTTGGGATACATTTGGTAAATGGCTTTATAATTCTTTTAAAAGACAGAGTTTGATGAAAAAAACGATTGGAAATTGAAAAGGAACATTTGGAGAATGAAATTATGCAAAGGTTTTGACAAATAAAGCTTTGAATAATTAATAATTAACTAAAATGTGCATAGATTTCATTGAGATTTTATAGCAAGGTTATTTTTCATAATTACTTTGAAAACGATGAAAATAAAGGAAACAATAATTTACATTGGTAAAAGAATGTAAAAATATTAATTATGTATATGAATAAGACTAATTAGACAATAAAACTTGTAATTTAATTAAATGCAAATGGTAAAGTGATAAAGTAATATCTACTTTACCAACAACTTATTCTATTTCAGCATTAGAAAGACACTAGAAACCATCAAAAGTCCCTAACGGCAGATATCCTCGCGCGGCGCACAGTGGGCCAGGAACTCTTTTTGGCCAAAAAAACAATTTTTTAACCTGATTTAATATATGTAGATGAGATATACATTACTTATTTCTATAGGGGAGTGTAAGATATGGTGGCGGACACTTTCTTTTTTGCGTCTCTCTCTCTCAAAAAACAATATTTTTCAAAATTTCAAAAGCAGGCAGTTGCTGACATCTATTAAGCATATTTCTGTCAGAAGCGGCTGTTAAAATTTAAATTCAGTGAAATTTTACAGCTCTTGGCGCAAAAAACTGATTTTTTTTATTTTTGAAAGTTGTAAGGTATGGTGGCGCATTTGGTGTATTTAACTAAAATATTATGTAGATGTTAAAATTATTTTTTAAAACTACTAGAAATGATGAAAAATAACAAAAGTAGAGAAAACTGATGATTTTACATTATAGAAAAAAAAGTTTCACTTCAGTTATGGTTACAATTTTGGACATGTGAAGTAGCTGGTGGCTGTTTTAACGCAACTAGAATAAGAGAAGGCCGCAAGTGTCACATATTCGAGAATTGTTGCGTTGGAGCACATGAGGCATTAGTACACAAAAAATGCAAAGACAATTGAAACTCGTGCAAAAATGATCCGCCACTGTACGTTGCAAAAATTGCGCCATCATACCTTACAAGCTATTGATGAAAATATGATGGTGTTACTTTCATACAGCGCGAATTGAGAAAAATGTAAAATACAAAAAACTGTTGTCCAAGGTCTAAACAATACGTTCCATACATTTACCAGACTCAATTTTCAAAAAATCTTCACTCTGGCACTGTTAACACACATATCAAATAAAACTTTTTTTCTTTTTTTCACTACTTTTTTATTCAAAATCACTTAAAGTACAAAGCACGCGTTTGATCATTAATACTACTGCATATAAAATGTCATCACGATAAAAGACATCGACCATAGTGATAAGGCGCTTCAGATGTGACGTTACATGCCAGATTTGACAAGTGCGCCACTATACCTTACACGCCACCATACCTTACACTCCCCTACATTTTTTACATCAAACACTAAAATAGTTTTGCATTATATTAATTGGGAAGAATTATACAACACTTTGAACAATAAATTTTATTTTTTAAATTTCTAGCGTTCTATGAATATTTAACGCATTTTTTTATTTACAATTTTTCTAAATGGCATAATAAGGCACTTTTTTTATTCACATATAAGATGAAAGTTTGTTAATCAATAATTGCAGCTTCCTAATTAATTTGAAATTAAGTTACACCTCATTGCATAAATATTTGTATATAAAATTTCGTACGTGACTAGATTTAAATAAATGTTTCCCTCGATTTCCACCACCAAATTAAATGAGAAATATGAAAAATTACTCCTTAGATAGTATACTTTAACTCACATATGCTCCTTTTTGCCCATTTTCATTTTAACAAGAAAAAAAAGTAAAAAAAATTTGTCGTAAATATTTTGTATGACCATACAATTTTAATTTTTTGAAAGACATAATCTTAAACATAAATGCAATTCTTCAACATTGATTTTTGTTTAAAATAGCTTAGATTAGGCATGTTGACTGTGTGTTTTTTTATTTTATTAAATATAAATGAGATGTTTTAAAGAGGTAGATTTAGAGGGCTCGAAAGTTTTACCTGCAACGCGTTAAACTCGTTTTACGCTTTTTGTTAGTTGTGAAAACTATATTAATCAAACTTAAGTATAGAAATTCCTTTTCGGACGCGAACCAATCAGAGAACTTCACTACTAAAAGTGGCCAAGAGTCAATTTATTTATTTTACTCAAATGATTTTTTTTCTTATTTTAAACATATGCAAATATGTAAGGAATAATTTTCAGAAACATTTAAAGAGAAGTTTTAGATTGTTGAATCCCTAAATGTATAAAATAGCTTAAAGTGAGATAATTACAGATAAAAATAAATAAATAATAATAAATATTAATAATATTATATATTATATATTATTATTATTATTATTATTATTATATATTATATATTATATTATTATATTATATTATATTATATTATATTATATTATATTATATTATATTATATTATATTATATTATATTATATTATATTATATTATATTATATTATATTATATTATATTATATATATTATATATTATATTATATTATATTATATTATATTATATTATATTATTATATATTATAATATTAATATTATTATTATAATAATAAATATTTACAGATAAAAATAGTTTGTTAAATATTTTAAAATAATTATATGATCCAATATGGCGGACATAAAATTTAAAAAAATATTTAAATTTCATGACACTTTATATCAGGGAATTTCGGAGTGGCTGATTACGAATATGAAGTCAGATTTAAAAAATTAAAAATGGCAGATTTATTTATGTTAATTTTATGCTTCGAAACATAATAACAAATTAATAAAGATGCCATTTTCAATTTTTTAAATGTGACTTCACTTTCGTAATCAGCGACTCCGAAAACCCCTAATATCGAGTTTTATGAAAATTAAAAAAAATTTAATTTAATGTCTGCCATATTAAGTAAGCTATTTTGAATTTTAAAATCTGACTTCATATTCGTAATCAGCGACTCCAAAAACCCCCTGATATAAAGTTTCATGAAAATTAAATAATTTTTTTAATTTGATGTCTTCTGCCATATTGAATCCGCCATTTTGAATTTCTTTAAAATCTGACCTAATATTTGTAATCAGCGTCCCCTAAAACCTCCTTGATATAAAGTTTAATGAAAATTAAATAAATTTTTAATTTTATGTCTGACATAATTACCCGCAATTTTAAATTTTAAAATCTTACTTTATATTTGTAATCAGCGACTCAGAAAACGCCCTAATATAATGTTATATGAAAATTACATAATTTCTTTAATTTTATGTCCGCCATATTGGATCCGCCATTTTGAATTTTTTATAATCTGGCTGCATATTCGTAATTAGCGACCCCTAAAACCCTCTTGATATCGTGTTTTATAAAAATTGAATAATTTTTCTAATTTGATGTCTGCCATATTGGATCCGACATTTTGAATTTTTTAAATCTGACTTTATATTCGTAATCAGCGACCCTAAAAACAATAGATAGCATATTTAGTAGGCATAAATTTCACGCTTTTTGAGAATTATTAATTTTGGACAAAAACTAGCGATTCTGGCCCACTGTGCGGCGTTTGGTTCGACGCAATATTCTACAGGGTGTTATTTTTTCAATAATGGCAGAAAAATGCTACTTTTATATTAAAGTAACTTAAGGTTATTATTTCTAATTGTAAAATAATTACCTACCGTTTAAATTTTTTAATTATAGTCACCATCAATATTTTTAAAAAATTAAATATTCTCACCTTTTTTCCAGGGCATGTTCCGAATAAAAAAGTTGCATTTAGTAAAAAGGAGGAATTTAAATCTTATTTTTATTGGCCAAAAGTCTCCTTTTTCTCTTTTAGAAGTTAAAATAAAACGTTATGTTTTTCAAAAATTATAAATATTCTTACAATTTTTTTCAATGGAGCAACGAATAAAAACATTGATTTTTGTAAATAGGAGTCGCCAACAATATGTCATCAACATATGGGTGATTCTCCAAAAACCGGTCACTTTTAAGTTGATAAAAATTTTTTTTTTAATGTTTAAAAATTGAACTTTCTTTTATTAATTACTGTTCATTGGTATTTAAATAAACTATATTTAAAGTAGGTACGCTACAAAACTATTTAAAGTTTAAAAATAATATTAAAATTATTTAAATTTCACCAGGATCATTTTGAATTTTTTCACGTCGCTCTTTTTCGACATTTGCTTTTTTCTGTTTGTTTAATTATTCTTTTATGTTAGACAATCCATATCAACTATATTTATTTTAAATTACATTTATTAATAAACATTAGTTTTCGTGTAATTAGCACTTTTCGCGTAATTGAAATGAGATGTGAAAAGTAAACAGGAAAACTAACCTCATCAGAGGCGTATCATCGAGGGGCACTGAAATTCATATATTTCTTCTATATAGGTATTATTAATTAAATTAAATGATTTATTTTTATTATTTTTAAAATTATATTTAAAAATATATGAAACTTGTTTCGCACCTGCCACGTGCAAATGTTTTGACACGACAAAGGACTCCACGACAATGGAAATTTGTACGAAATCCATTAATACATATTTTAAACAAAAGTAAATAAAAAAATGGCTAGGTATACACTTTTGTCCTACCAAACTGTAAGTTTTCATCCGTTTTTTATTGATATTTATATTGAAATATTAAAGTTATGACAGCGCACGACAAAGGAATGAATAAAAATACGCAGTGTTTTTCTAGTGTTTTTTTCTTAAAAATATGAAAAATATAATTTATTTTCCAATTTCTCTTGGAGATTTGAAAAGTGACATGTTTTTTCTTTAATTTCCAATTGATTTTTATATAAAAAGTGCACGTCTTATAGTTTATTTATACACGTTTATCCTTTGTCGTGCCAGCATGGAGATTTTTAAAGACACTTATATTTTAATAATTATCAATAACTATATTGATGTATTAAAAAATTTCATCGATAAAAATTGAAGCTTTTGAGTTAATCTTTCATAATATTTATTGAATAATTAAAGATAGTTCTTTTTTTATAAGTAATAGTACTTTAAAGTTTGGTACTCAGAGGTAAAGACATATTGAATTGCTGTTTTCCAGCTGTTAAATGTTGTTTTCCACTAAATTTGTGTTAAAAAATTATCGTTTTTTATAAAGGGCATAATAAGTACTGTTTAAATAATATGTTTGTCCAATGTTAATATTTAAATGTTAAGTTGTTTAGAAGATATAATTCAAAGACATGAATTTGACCACTTTCAGGAGAATCACCCATATATAATAGTAGTATTAAAAACTTTTTCTTTTTTCGCCAAACAAACAAACATGGTTCTGAATCAGAATTTTTCAGACCTAGACTTATCGCTAGCTTTGTAAACTTATCGTTCCATCTTTTTGAACTGATACGTAAACGTATTTTCTAGTTAATCGCTGTGACTTATACTCACAGTGCCCCTAGCGCGAACGTCGAAAGCTCCCTAAATCATGTGGTAATAGATCAACAGTACACACTCAAATCGAGTCAATGAACGTGAAATCGAAAGATTCAAGAGGACAGTATTGACGGTGAAAAAGCAGGATTGGCAGAATGCCCCCAATACGGTTTTCACGCGAAAACGTATTGGCAGAAACTCACCGCCAATACTATTCGCTCTCTTCCAATACTTTTTTTTTAATGGGAACCACAGATTTTAAAATTTTTAATTTGAACATGTTGTTTAACATCGTTATGCAAAAAAGAGAAATTTGCGATATCATGATTTTGTAGACAGAAGTGGGCCACCTAAGTTTTTCATCTAAAATAAGATAAAGGATCAAGCACTAGGATTGTTTATGTTAAATGATTAGTTTTTTCAATAAATAGTATTGAAAAACCAAGCACAAGAAGTGCGTTCCGAAATTTTATTAATTTTTATTTGACTTATAGCATTTGGTTGAAAATGGCCCACTTCTGTCAACAAGCATAATTTGAGGAGAAATAACGTGGCCATAACACCTCGCGACAATATGAAGCAGTCTCTTTAAAGTTTTTAAGGTTAGGTCTGATACTACTTGCCCGATTGAATTCGATAAATAACTTGTGTAAACAACAATAACTTTAAAATGAGAAAAAAAGAAAAAGTTAATAATTTTTGGAACTAAATTGCTAGAGAACACAATTGTACGTCGCACTCTTTAATGACCAACTGAAAGTAGACCTTATGTTGATAACAAAAGAAAAAAAATTTCGGTTGACAGATATGTCACTTGTAAAATCAAAAACGGCGGGTGGCCCACTTCTGTCAATAATTAGTAAAAAGTTGTATTTTTAATAGTTTTGTCAAAATTTACACTCAGAGAAAAAGTTTATTTCACTTAACCAAACTGTTTAATTAAGGCGTACTTGCGTTTTCGAAGGCAAAAAATAGGACCCACTTTAATGCTTTTTTCACAGTCATTTTATTTAAAATATTAAAAACGATTTTGCACCTTAAAGTACATTATAAAAACTACAAAAAGAAAAAATTGTTTCGTTTTTTAACCGTTATTTACGATTCGTAGAGGGCCCCAAAATTGGCGATCTCAAATTTGTAAGAGTTTGCGGTGCCCCCTCTAGAGCCGCTCCTGACAGTCTAAAATCAAAAAAACAAAATTTATTTTTTAGTATACATTAATACCTAGTGGACGTATATGATGAAATTAAAAAAAGTAAAAAAACGAAAATGCGTTACTTTTAAAGTCAATAATTCAAAAGATCAAAATCATCATTTTTTAAAATTTGACTTTAACCCTTTCACACCCAGGCATAACTGGACGGTTAAAAAAACGTAAGTGTAACGTTATTCATAGTTTTCGGGGTCGCTGATTACGAATCTGATATCAGAATTATAAAATTTTTTAAATTTAAAATGGCGTATCCAATATGGCGGGCAACTTTTTTACAGATTGATCGGATTGGCTTGGAAATTGTTACTCGGGGGTTTTTGAGGTCGCTGATTACGAATATGACATCATTTTTTAAAAATTCAAAATAGCGGATTCAAGATGGCGGACGATTTTTTTTAAATCGTTTAGTTTTACCAGAAACTTGTTACTTGTGGGTTTTCAGGGTCGCTCAATACGAATCCGGTGTTATATTTTTAAAATTTAAAATGACGGATCCAATATAGCGGACGTTATTTTTAAAATCGTATAGTTTCACCAGAAACTTGTTACTCGGGGGTTTTCGGGGTCACTGATTACGAATCCAGTGAGAGTAGAAAGAAACAAGTCCATCTACTGACAGAAATAAATAAATACACAATCGCAATTTCAAAATAAACTACAAATTCGTGATAAGAGACCATAAAAACCCTTGAGTGACAAGTTTCCCTCTAATCCAAACAATTTTTACATTTGTCGTCCGCCGTGTAGGATCCGCCATTTTGAATTTTTAAAAATTAACACCTAATTAGTAATCAGCGACTCAGAAATCCCCCGAGTAACAAGTTTCAGGTGAAATTAAAATGTTTTAAAAAAATCGTCCACCATCTTGGATCCGCCATTTTGAATTTTAAAAATATAACACTGGATTCGTAATCAGCGACCCCGAAAACACCCGAGTAACAAGTTTCTGGTGAAACTAAACGATTTTAAAAATAACGCCCGCCATATTGGATCCGCCATTTTGAATTTTAAAGATATAACACCGGATTCGTATTCAGCGACCCTAGTAACCCCCGAGTAACAAGTTTCATGCTAATCCGTTTAATTTTTACATTTGTCGTCCGCCATATTAGATCCGCCATTTTGAATTTTGAAAAACTAGCACCGGATTCGTAATCAGCGACCCCGAAAACCCCCGAGTAACAATTTTTAGGCGATTTTAAAATATTTTAAAAATTCATGATTTTTAACAATAATTTATGAATTTTTTTAAACAATAGGAATTTTTTAACATGATCTAGGTTACTTATTTTTAAAGCCCTATTCTTCCTGAAGAGAACGCACTAAATTAAACTCAAAAATATTAAGTTTCTTCAAAGACATTGAGGATTTTGTAGGTGGGACGTATATGTCCCATGGGCGTGAAAGGGTTAAAAGGACGCTATTTTCGTTTTTTTTACTTTTTTTTATTTTATCACATTTGTCCACTAGGTATTAATATATACTAAAGAATAAATTTTATTTTTTTGATTTTAGACTGTCAGGAGCGGCTCTAGAGGGGGCACCGCAAACTCTTACAAATTTGAGATCGCCATTTTTGGGGCCCTCTACGAATCGTAAATAACGGTTAAAAAATGAAACAATTCTTTCTTTTTGTAGTTTTTATAATATACTTTAAGATGCAAAAATCGTTTTAAATATTTCAAATAAAATGACTGTGAAAAAAACATTAAAGTGGGGCCAATTTTTTGCCTTCGCAAACGCAAGTACCCCTTAACCTATTTTATTTGTCACGATAAAACAATTTTGTTGATTTAAATAAAAATTTGGTTCATTTTAATAAATACGTAAAATTTGTTTGGTTATTCTAAAGAAATTTTTTATTTAAAGTTGTTTGTTTCATTTAACCAAATTTGTCTTTTGAATAGAGAATATTGTTTAGTTAAATACAATTTGTTCGACACAACACACAAATTTGTTTGATTCAACCAAATCACTTTATTTGAGTCAAACAAAAATATTTGCTTGTCTCAGAAAGTACATTTGTGAATTTAAAAATGGCAGTGACGCGGCATTTTGCCATGCACAAAATTTTCTTAATTTTCTCTTGTTTTGAAAAATAATTTTTATAAATAAATCGTCAAAACGAGAATCTTTTCTTTCCAAAAATAAACTATTAATTATCCAAATAAAAATTATACCTTATAAATTAAATTATTGAATTAAATGAAATAAAACCTGTCAGCTCGTCAGATCAACAATAATAATAAAACTCGAAATAAGAACATTTTCTTCCGTTCGCATTTTATTGTTTTCATAATCATCGAGAAAATGTTCACTGGATAGCGGCTGGTCTGTCAACGCTGTTGACAGAACTACTGTTGTAGTCGAAGTCTACAGGAGAAGTGCTTCCTGGTGCATATATTCGGATGTGAGTCCCGAATATTCAAAAGCACCAAGAAAACGAAAATTATTCATTGTTTTGGTCCTGTCAAAACACTGAATGCGGCCATATTGGATTAAAGGGCGACGGAGTAAACGACAGCGACTAATAAGTAGGCGCTCTGCATTATCGGCGGCGGATATTTTACCTTAGAGACTAAAGTTAAAAAATAGTGCTCCGGGGACTCACCCTAAAACTAAAAAGAAGCGCATGTGTAGCGACGCTCTCATCGTAGCCAGACACACGGCCATTTTTATTCATTCTCGTTTTGATTGTACAGTAAGGCGCATCACGCCAGTGATAAACATTTTTTAAATAAAAGTAAAAATTGAAAGTTTGGTGTCATGTCTGGACGAGGTGCCATCCGGGGAGGTAGGCGCATTGACGGTGAGTCCCAGTAATCTTAAATTGTCATTTTTTCGCCAGATTGACAATAATTAAAATGTTTTGAAAATTGTGAAAAGTGATGCTTGTCACCGACTTTGTCATGCGGTAAATTAATTTGAAAATTCGGCCTTTTGCCGAATATAATCATTGTTAAAATTTAAAGTAAAATCTATTGAATAAAACTTATTTTGTGTAAAATCTAAATTCAGTGACAGTGTAATTATTGTGTTGATCTCCTTACTCCTCCCCTCTCTGCGGTTTATTAGGAATTTTCCAAATAATTTCTGAATTAGTCTGGCAAAATAATTAAAATTAACTAAATTAGTCTTTTGGATATTTTAAAGTAAAATATCCTGGCGCTAATAAAATAATTTATCAAAATTTATTCAAATAATTAAATTCAAAGTGTAGATAACGTTCTATTCTAACTTCTTGTCCAAATATTATTACAGGAAAATAAATAACAAATTTAAGTAGGGCCATTTGGGGTAAATGTAAACAAGGGGTAAATGTAAACAGATGTTTCAGCTAAATTTACAAATTTAAAAATAAGTACGACGTATTTTAAATAAGTACGACGTATTTTTACCTCAGCTCACCTACAAGATGTTCTGAGTATTGCCAATATTTTATTTTGACAATTGGCAATGCCATAGTGTAAGTTATTTTTTAATGCAAAAAAGATTGAAAATCAAAGTTTTACTGTTTTAGTATTTTGTCTCGCATTTGCATAAAAATAAATTTAAAAATCAAACAAAAACATGTAATTCTTCCCTATTAATGCCCTAACAAAAATTGACTTTGATTTTTGATTTTCGTCAATTTACTTGACAAATAATTAAGTGTTTACATTTACCCCAAGAATTCGAAAACTCGGGGTAAATGTAAACAGAACTTGAACTACATTTAAAAAAAAAAAATAAAATAAATTTGCTTCTATTTCACAATTTCATTACTTTGGCAATGTAAAATTACATAGAAAAGGCAATTAGGTCCTCTTTAAAAAAAAAAATTTGATAAAAAAAACATTTTTTTTGAAAATTTGATCAATTTTTAAAAATATTTTTAGGTTCATCCGCCATTTTGAAAATTTAAAATTTGACTTCAAATTCGTATTCAGCGACCTCAAAAACCCCCTAGTAGCCAGATTCAAGCAAATTTGATCAATTTTTAAAAATATTATTTTTAGGTTCATCCGCCATATTGGATCCACCATTTTGAAATTTAAAAATTCGATTTTAGATTCTCATTCAGCAACCTTAAAAACTTCTTTTTACCAAGTTGAATGAAAATCTATTAAAATTTGTTCAAGTTATTCAAGTTTTTACATTACTAATTTTGTAATGGTTGATTGTTTATTTTATATGATACATTATCAGTCAACTGGTTGATTTACTATACATCTACGAAGAATTTTTTTCAGTTTTTCCATCCCTTGAAACAGTAGTATACTTGAAATAACTTGTTTCTGAAACTTCGCTTAACTACAGTGGTGTTTACATTTACCCCGAATTTTAGGAAAAATTTCAAAATCTCGGGGTAAATGTAAACAGTCAGTTTTAGGCGACTCAGGTGCATCAATATTTTTTTGTATCTCATAAAATTTTTCTAGGGAACTCTAGTAACAAGTTCATGCAAAGGAAATCCGCCCGTTTTACCTTTTAACAAAAAAAACTAATGTTTTTCGTGAAAAATAGATATTCCGTTTACATTTACCCCAATTGACCCAACAAAAATATTTATTTAAATGAACCAAATACATTTACTAAAACTATATTTATTTGAATCAAACAAATCTTTTCTCTTAAAATAACCAAAAAATTTTATTTAATATAACTAAAAATTTTTGTTTATTTTAAGAGAAAAGATTTGTTTGATTCAAATAAATATAGTTTTAGTAAATGTATTTTATTCAAAAAAAAAGAAAACCAAAAAATTTTATTCAATATAACTAAAAAATTTGTTTAAGTGTAATAATCATTTGGTTAATACAAATAAACGTATTGGAAGAAATTATTTAGTTGAATCAAACAAACGTTTGGTTGACTGTATAGCAATGCATTTATTTGGTTGATTCAACCAAAATTTGGTTGTTTTGAACAAATTTTTTTCTGAGTGTATTTTTGAAATACCTTCCAATTTTCAGTCGTTCATGGTGGCGTAACCCCTTAAGAAAGACTTTTTTAACATCTAATTGGCTTACTACAAGTTGATATTTGTTTATGATGGCTATCACAGCTCTTACTAAAGGCAATCTGGATACTCGAGCATATGTTTCTTTCAGTTCATAAATATTCTTGTCCTTAAATCTACAAATCATTTGCAAGCTGTTCCGAAATAACCGTCCGAGTTGAACCTTGATCCAATAATGAACGTACCTGAACCTGAACGTACCTGACTTCACTACTCCAGGAGCCACATATAGTAATTGCTCGAAAAGGAAGATCCTTCAATCTTCCTTTTCGTAAGAATAAAAAATCTGCCCGCTTTCGGGCGGACACATTCTTATCCGCGCTTAGCGCGGGGGCTCGCTTCGCTTGCAGTGCGGACCCTAACATCATGATTGACTAGCATTCTTGTCGTATTTAACACTATGATTATTTTACAGTGAGTTCTCACGAGTCGTTCAATTCTCGAAAATGTTCAAGATCATAAAAATCGGGAGTCGTTCAACGTATAAGCCATGCCTCCAAGGCGATTTCAGGGATGTGTGAAGCATATTTATCGCCCCGAAAGACACAATATTCAATGGCTTTGTTCCGTTTAAATTATACAGCACTGGCGCACACATACTAGAAATTAAAGATTCTTGAATCGGACACTGATCAGCTGTTGAACGACTCGTGAGTTGAACGATTCGCGAGAACTTATTTATTTCATTTTTATATAGCTTATGATTGTTTCTTTTGTAAAATGTTGTTTTTTTCCTCTGTATTATATATTTCATAAAAGCTTTTTTTTCTTAAAGTTACTACGACTTTAAGGGCAGATTTCACCAAAACCGATTAAAAGTTAATCAATGATTGAGGGGCTGGATACAATAACAACCGCTACTCTCGGACAGTCATTTTTAACGCAGCCAGCTCGTCAAAAAGGTAAAGAAATTAAAATTTGAAATTTAAATTTTTTGAATGTACTATCTTATAGATGATAAAAAATTTAAATTTCAAGTTTTAAATTGTTTACCTTTTTGATGAGTTGGATGCGTTAAAAATGACTATCCGAGCGTAGCGGTTGTTATTGTATCCAGCCCCTCGATTAAATCCTCAATTAACCAATTAGAAGCCTTTAAACTGTCTTTAATCATTGATTAACTTTTAATCGGAAGTTGGTGAAACTGTCTCTAAGGATTACATTCTCATCACATATTATTGATTGCTGTCGATTACGAGATTAATTGGGGTTAATTTTAATTTTTGGGATCGTTGATTAAGAATGCGAAATTATTTTTTATTACTACTTTTCTTTGTAGAAACATGGTTAGCTAAAAACTCCAAATTTTAAATAATTTAGTATCAATATTGGTAATAAATCGTAATTTGGTTTTCTTTTAATACCGAAATCAGGTTTACTTTAGATCCTTTATTTTACAGTAGAGCTAGTAAATAGCGATTCCTATCTGTTTAAACAGTTGTTGAATTGTTAAATCTTTAAAATATCTTAATATCTTATTGCCCAGCTTAGTTATTTGCAAATTTAGAAAAATTTGTGTTTTTTGGCGCCTTGAATAGGGTGATAATACAATAATGCCATTTAAAATTCTTTAAAACTGACACTGATTTAGTAATAAACGAACCTAAAAATGCAATATAGCAAATTTGAAGCAAATTAATTCTAATTTTAAAAAAGTCGTTCATCATATTGAATCCACTTATTTTTATTGTATATACCCAGTAAGAAGCGAGGAATTGAAAAGGATTGAAATAATTCAAACTCTGTATGGTGTAGTAGAAATTATCCAATACTTTTGAATGCCATTTCTGTCCAATACTTTTCTATACCATGATAGGACCACGTTTCGTCTAAAAATGAATGCAATTCAATTCTGTTTGTAATTGTTAACAAAGACAAAATTTTTTTCTGAATGCTTTCCAATCCCATCCGAAATTATTACAGCCTGTCATTACATCACTTTTCAAGTTTTCATTGGAACCGCGTTTCTGCATGCATTCAAGCAATCTTCTGGATTTTTGTAATTTATAAGATACATACATTGGCAGATTTTGTAAAAAGTGTTTGTGTTCAAAGAAAAACTTGCTGAAAAATTGATTGTTTACCAATTTTACGTCATTTAAACGAGTCAGGGCCGTTATTCTATTAGACAATAAATCATAACCTAAAAATTTCAGAGACCTTTAAACACTTTTAACCCTCTTAACTGATAATTTAATAATTATTCCTTTTTAAAATAGCAAATAAAGTCATGAGTGCAGTTATTTAAAAGTAATTGAACATTCTATGCAATGTCAACAATATTAGTATTATATTATTATACTATATTTGTATGAGCATTTGAAAGGATTGAAATTGTAAATTTTTCAACTACTGTCGCGGAATTCAGAAGCATAGGACAGAAATGGTATTCAAAAGGATAGAATTTTTTTAATGCTTCTTAATCTTTGCTTTCTTACTGGGTATTCAAGAGGATTGATATCGTTACTTTTCATATTGCTCTCACTGGATAGAAAAGTATTGGACAGAAGTGGCATTCAAAAGAATAGAATCTTTTTAATACTTTTCAATTTCTCGTTTCTTACTGGGTAATCAAATGAATGTACTATTACCGACATCACAGATTCAAATACTAAATGCAGTCGCGCCTGTCAAATTCTGCTACTACCAATTTTCATTTAATTGATTCCTGACATATATATTTAGGGACACTGATATCTTAAATTAAGATGTTTTTGGCCAAATAAAATGATTAGCAATAAGATACTTGTCAACCGAATAATGCTCCAAAAACGAACCCGACTAAAACGTAAGAAGCATAAACTGTTTTGCATAAATATGCACAAAGCTAACATTGAAATATTTTTCCTTAAAAAATGATGATATATGTAAATATAATAAGAACCTGTAAATCACTGTTATAAAGATATTTTTCAAATCTTAAATCAGGACCGTTCAAAAAAACGTTACGTATTATTTAAACGGACCCCACATAGCAAAGCATTTTCTACAAGTTTGCTGCAAGTTTTACATGCAAAGTTCGTAGGTTTGCATTGCAAGTTGGTAGCAAACTTACATACATATAAAAATGTCACCCTCTTGGCAAGTTTGCAGCAAACATTCACCAAACTTTCTAAAGTATCTAAAAAAATTCAACAAATTTTTTTTTTCAAAATTTATATATTTAGATAAACGATGCCTTCCCTTAAGAAAAGGTGACTAAAATAAAGTGCGCAGCTCTAGATATAATAGAAAACTACTGCGCATACATTTAAGTTTTTAATATTTAACGCAAGTTTGCTACAAACTTGCAGTGCAAACTTGCTAAGAGGGTGACATTTTTATACGCGGAAAGAAAAAGTCTAAAGAATATTTTAATATATTATACACGGAAAGAAGAAGTTTAAAGAATATTTTAATATATTATAGAAAAGTTGGACAAGATGGACAATTTATAATATTTATTTGATTTCCTAAAAATTATTTCAAGATGTCTAAGGAACTTTATCTTGCGTATGATAAAACGTTTGAAATGTATTAAAAAAATTATAAATTATAAATATTCTCATATAATAGGAAAAATGTTTTTAACTGTCGTAAAATTATTATTATATTTTATGAAACTATCAATATACAGAAGTAAAATTATTTTAATACTTATAAGAAAGATGAGTTCAGATGTGTATTCCAGACAAGTTTAAAAAAATTATTATACTGTATGAAATATTTTGAAGAATCGCGTACGCGTCAGTTGCGCAGTACTCTGCTGCGCATATATTTCCACAGTGTGAATGTCCACTGGACCACCTGCAGCGTGCGTTGCGTAGCTACACTGTAAAAAAAATTTTGGAAATTTTCCCAAAAAAATTTAGGAAGCAAATTCCACTAATTATTTAGAAGAATTTCCTAACATGAATAAGGGAATTTTTCTAAAAAATTATAGAAAATTTCCTATAAATTTAGAAAAAATCCCATGAAATAGTTAGAAAAAATCCCAAAAGTTTAGAAAAATTCCTAAAAATTTGTAAATATTCCCTCAAACGTTTAGAAAAATCCCCTTCCCAACAGAATTTAGAAAAATTTCAATTCGTATCTAAAAATTTACAAACACTCAGGAAAATTACCATTTTTTTGGGAAAAAATTTTTTCTAAACACGTTTTAGGAAAATTCCCATGCAAAAGTTTGGAAAAATTCCCGAAATTTTTTACAGTGTAGTTGGTTGGGGTTGCGTTCTATTAATATTAGGGTTGTGCGTTCGATTCCGGCCGTTAGTAGATTTTCTGTTAGGTAGGCTATCATTAAGTATAAATAAATGTTTAGAGTTTATAGTGTATGAATTCTGGGTGCAACATCAAGATACGTGGTGCTTTAAGAAAATTTAAAAACTAAAAGGTAAACTATATAAATTTTTTTAAAATAAATTTTCTGTATGACAGAAGTCATTATACGTTTCATTGTCAGCTTTAATATTTATATACAGTATAGTAATTTACTTTATATTGATTTAACATATTTACTATATTGTATTAAGAATATTTCAATGGAAATATAAAGATTAAATATTTCATAGAAAGGCTTTGCATTTTAAGACAGTATTGTAATTTATTTCACATTGATCCAAATTTTATTCATATTTGTCTTTATTTTCTTTAAACTTTATTGTAATTGTTATGAATATTAATTTGAGATACAGTAATGAAACATTTTTAATAAGTGACTCTTGTCCAACTTTTTAATACAAACATTAAAATATTCTTTAGACTTTTTCTTTCCGTGTACGTATGCAAGTTTGCTGCAAACTTGCAATGCAAACTTGCGAACTTTGCATGGTTTTGCAGCAAACTTAACAAAAAATACTGTGCCAAGTGGGACCCTCAAGGTAAATTAAATAACTTTAAAATGACTACCAAAACGATTAAAATTTATATACCTTTTCCTATAGTATAGTAAAAAATTAGGTCTGCAGATCAAAAAATATATTTGAGCAAAGAAAATAATAACAATCCTACAAATAGTTTCCACCTCTATATTAAAGAACCAGTACAACCGGGTAGAGTCAGGAGCCTACTTGCTTTGAGTTGGTTATTGTCACGTAAGTTCCAATTTCAAACCAGTAGAGTAGAAGGGGGTAATGTACACGGAAAGAAAAAAAAGTAAGCGGCTCTACCTGTCGGTAGAGTGGTTGCGTTAAATGCGAAACAGCCGTTCAACTTGAGGTTAAGCACGCTGCTTACTCTGGAGGGGAGAACGGTTCTCCTTTTTGGGAAAAGCGGGTACACTTTTTGGAAAGTAAGCGGTTCTATTTGTGTGGAGAAGAGAACCGATACTCCTCAAAAAGTATAACCGTTCGACGTTTGCGGCACAACTGCTGCGCTTTATAAAGGGAAAACAGCGCTCTCTTGCCAAATCAAACGGCTCACTTTTTTTCTCTCCGTGTAGTGCACTTTTCTTTTGAAGACTCCTGTGGTCGCAATTTTCAACCAATTTTGATCAATAAGGACTCGTTGGAAAGACAATGCTTCTAGCTACATTTATGGTGTACATTATTTTTTTGTAGATGTAGATGGAGCTTTTCTATATCCAAAAAACTGAAGGCACTTTTTTTCGACATTCTAAAATTTGTGGGGCAATGTAGTGCACCACTTTATTAGTGGAATAAAAAGCAGAGAATATATTATAAACGCTTTTATTTTATTAGATATAATATTAGGAACATAAGAAACTTAAAAAAATATAAACTAGTAGTGATGCCCACGAGACGAGACATTGCATGAAAAAATCGAGACGAGATCGAGACTTTGCATGGTATCATCTCCTCTGGTGTACAGCACTATAAACTAGAGATTTCTTTGGTCCTGTGTTAGATAAAACTGAAAGAAAACTGCAAAAATTTGCAAAAAGCAAACATGGTTAAAAAATACATATTCACGGTACTCTGTATAATTGCACTACATTGCCCCCCACCCCGTGCACTACAATGCCCCCAAGAACTTTCTTCACGTTGACTTCAATATCTCAATAAAAACAAAATTAAACGTCAAAACAATACTAAATTTATGTTCAGAAGTAAATGTTACATGGAAAAAGCACTTACCCGATACTTTTTTAAAGAGCCTTACATTTTCTTCAACTTCTTTTAAAAGATGCACAATAAAGCCAAAATGATATACATTAATATACTTTGATACCTTAACCCTACCATACCAAGAGCAAATAATCTAATTCATTCGTTTAGTCAGTAAAGCCAGTGCACTACATTACCCCCCTCTACTCTAGGTATGTATTTTCAGCTGGTTTGAATTCAAAATGTCAAGTTCAAAATGAACTGGTTTCAGTTTGAACATTACAGTCAACCGGAAATTCCAAGTAGGTTACATTGTACAACATGAACTTGTTTCAACTTGGATATCGATTCATAATTGGAAATCCAAGGTGGCTACAATTGAGCAGATAGTTTTGAAAAAAAATATTTGTGAAAAAAATAATAAAAGATTCTTATGACCATTAATAACTTCATATTCTTAGCACACTCCAAACATACAAACATTTTCATTAAACTGGAAGAATTAAATTAAAACTTGTACCCTATGGGAATCGAACCCCGCACCTATGATCTATCTACATATCTAAACGCTTAACGACTACGGCTATCGAATCGACGTGAGAAATATTTTTCGACCTGTCTATATAAACTGCAACTTTGAAAAACGTAAGTTTATGTAAAATATTATAATTTTCGTTAGTAACTATAAAAATACAAGCAGAATTTAAAATATTTATAGAGATTTGCAATATATGCTATTATGTTAAAAATATTAATTAAATATTTAATAAGTTTCTGCTCAAATGTCATTTGACCGCGTTGTAATTTTTTGCAAAAATGTGCAAAAAATAACATAAAGCGAAATAAAAAACAGAAAATTCGTTAAAATTAAAATTCGCAAAATGACTCAACTGTGTTAAAAAAATTCCATTGATTTTCTAAAATGTTAAAACTTTTATGAAAATCTGTAGTTCACAACAAAACAATAAAACACTCTTAAACGTTTTTTGAAATTTGAAATTTTTGTTATTTTTTTGCATTAACAAAATATTACAAAATTAAAAAAAAATTAAGAACTCAAAAGCCGTTTATCATAAATTAATAAAACTTACACTGATTACACAAAATTGTTCACTCTCTTAAAAGAAAATGTTTGCATGATTGTAAATTTAAAAATTCCATATTTTTAATAACAATTTTATAAACAATTTGAATTATTTATGTGTTTCACCCCTCCAATTGCAATGAAACTCATACACTGAGAAAAATAGAGTTTGAAAAACAGGGAGTCAATATTGAAAAAACTGGACTCAGTCGAGTAAAAGTACATTAATTCATTTCCATCAAGCATCTTAGGGTGTTGCGTATAGTGTATAGAGGGCTTTAGTTCCAAATCTCAATGTAAAGAGCATTGAAACACAGGCGAAGATTATAAGGCGCGCTGCAGTGTGCATAGTAGAGAAACTGGACTCAGTCCTCTACTTCGAAACTTTCACAATAAAGGAACGCAGGCGCGGAACCTGTCAAAATAAATAGCCGACGCGATGCGAAACGAGTGTTTCCTTTTATTCACTTCGTCAATTTTATATAAAAAAAACAATAACCAATCATTAAAAAAAGAAAAATATGTTAAATGCACTCTTTATATATTCATATTCATTAATTCACAAGTTTTATTCTTCCCACATTTTCATACTTACAATTAACAACTAAACGAATCGGAAAATCTTACAATCATACGGGATTGAACACCTACCTAACCATATACAACTAAATATACGCATAATTATAAATCGCACGCTTTTATATTAAGCCTCTCGGCTACGCAATCGATGGGGGAAATTTCCTATTTAAGAAACATCCTTTACCAATGAAATAAATTAGATCATGCGTGAATTTTACTATGTAATTAATGTAAGTATGGATGTCAACAATATTCATAATATTGAATAAATAATATTGTCAACTAGTTTAAATTTGATACGGTTATTAGAATTTAATAATAAATAATAATAAAAAACATTAATTTTTTCTTAACCTTTTTCAAGTTTGACAGTCCTCATGGTAAATTTGATTATTCTTTTTTTTCGTGTACAAAATAGTGAATTGACCTTGAATGAAATGTATAATTAATTATTCTCACAGCAATATTTAATTATTTAATTAACTTAACTGCACTGCATAATAGTTGAGAGTAGTAAGAGTAAGTGAAGCGGTAATATAAGTGATCGACCATTAGTGTGAGAGAGAGAGAGAGAGAGAGAGAATATCTTGTGGTTTTCGAGTAGGTATCTACTTCATGTGTACTGCGTTCATTTTTCGAAAGAACTGAACTGAGTACCAGTTGTTCAATATTCGCTTCTATTATTGACTTGTATTTTGTACCCTGCCGCGTTCTTTTAACAATTACATGAGAAAGTAATTTCTCATTCCAATTTTTTATACTCTTATTCCCTCTTAGACTATATAAACAGTCTTGTTTAAGCTGATGAATGGGATAACTTGTGTTGAGTCCCAAAGTGTTCAGCTATGAAACTTCTAATACTATAGTGTGTACCTGTCACATATTATTCTATAAAGGAGTACTACACTGACTGCATAAATCAATTTTCCATTTTTCTCCGTGTATAGAAGGTATACTCAGTAGTCTCTTCTTGAAGCCCCTAATAAAAAATTTTTGTATTTTCAATTTGGAATGTACATAACGAATTTTTTATTAAAAACGCGCGTCCACTCCACAATGGGAAAAATTTGATTGTCGTGAAAAATTCAGTCTAGACGTTGCAATTATTATTTGTTTTTAATACATTTTTTTTTTAATGAAAGACTGAATTTTCCACAACAATCATGCAAATATTTTCTATTAAAAGAGTTAACAATTTTGTGTAAATAGTGTAAGTTTCATTAATTTATTGTAAACGGCTTTTGAGTTATTAATTTTTTTTAAATTTTGTAATATTTTGTTAATGCAAAAAAATTTCAAATTTGAAAAAAAAGGTTAAAAGTTTTTTATTGCTTTGTTGTGAACTACAGATTTTCATAAAATTACAAAATTCACAAAATTGCAAATAGCAACAGTAACAAATTCATAAAAATATCAATTCGAGAAATGCAATTTCGCAAAAATAAAATAAATATTTGTAAAAATGTAAATTTGTAATAATAATTCTTTGCAAAAATAACAATTTATAAAATAACAATTGGCGAAAATGACAATTTTATGAATTCCAATTAGCGATTAATCAAACTCTTTAAATTTGAACTTGAAATTCTAAATAGAATGCATCCCCGATTCAAATTAAACCAAGATGATATTAATCCTTCACTGCCACTGTACCATATAAATTTAGAGTTGGAAATTCCAAACTCAAGCTTGTTGATTTTTAATTTGACAGGACAAGTGAAATGTAGTATTCGAGAATCCAAATTGAACCAAGTAGATACTTGAATTTAATTTTTGTATTTGGAAATGCAAGCTGATACGTTTAGTACGTGCGAACTTGGAAATACAAGTAGAAATGATAAGATTGGAAATCTATGTTAAAACAAGTCGAAACAAAAATTGAAAAAAACAATCCAAAATAGAACCATTTCAATTTTATCTTGGATATCCGTTTCAGTTACATAAATAGGATTTCCAAGTTAAAACCAGTAGAATTGCTACACGGAAAAGTTTTTCAATTTGGAAAGCAAGTTGACATCAGTAGATCCATGTTCAATTTCTACTAGTCTCAACTGGTTCTTTAATATAGGGACGGTTTATATAGGAAAAATGCGCCTGTCTCTGGATTTTTGATTTAACCTTATAAAAAGATTCTTTGAGATGTAAAAAGAAGGTACCTAGGACCTATTACCTCCTTTAAAAATTTGAAATTTTTTTTTTAATTTTAAATAATTTTTTTTGTTAGAAAAAGCCGGGTATAGGGGGTCAAAAAAATATATATAATGTACACGGTATAAATTAGCTATATAAATTTTTATTGAATTTTTTCATTAAAAAATTTATTTTTTAAAAACCACTTTTACCCCCACAGGCAAGGGTTAAAAGTGATTTCAGTTATATAGGTCCTAGGTATCTTCTTTTTACATCTTAAAGAACCTTCCCTGGTAAAAATTTCGGACTAATTCCGGATTCAATACGGGCAGATTAGTACGGATTAGTCCGAAAATTGTACTAATAAGGTCCGAAAATGATCCGCGCTAGTCTGATATCAATCCGAACGAAAACCTGAATCCGAAAACACTCCGGAGTAATCCTGAATGTCTACGAATTCAGTCCGTAATTATTACGCAATAATCTGAATTTATGGCCCGTGAAGAATACTTCTGAAATAAGTACGGAATTATCCGAAATCAATATGAAAAGAATACGGAATCTAATTCCGGATTCACTAGTTAAAATTAACTGATTAATTTCGGACTTCACCAAACCAAGTCCGGTTTTACTAGTTGTTCACAAACCGTATAGAGTTCGAATTTTTCCGGATTAATTTCGGGTAACAAAAACCTGACCACAAACCGCATTGTTTCGGAAAAATTTCGGATTAGTCTGAAATCTGTCCGGCTTTTTAACCAGGGTTTTTATAAGGTTAAATCAAAAATCCAGAGACAGGGGTATTTTGCTTATATAAACCGTAAAGATTCTTTAACCTTCAAAGTAATAGACAAAAACAAATCATTTCCAGTGAGATAGGACAAAAAGTCAAAAATCAACAAATAACTTTTAAAAAAATGAAAAAATTTGACTTTCTATTAAAAAATGTTATAGAGAAAAGTTGTTTGTATTTTCCTAAGCTATATAATAATATGGAAATGGAAATTTCGAAATTTGAAAAAATTGAATTTTCAAGATTGGCTGGCTAACGAACTTGATCTGTGTTTCAACAGTAACTTTGTGCATGCAAAGTTGCAAGTTGACCCAATAAGTTTTTCAAAAGTTATCGTAGGGACACCATTGTGTCTATACAGATAAACGCGAAGACAGAAATACAGACAGACACTTTTTCTAGACCATGTTTTTCCAACTCAGGGTACCCCAAAATGTCAAGATTTCATGAAATTATCGAAAGTTAATTTTCGACTAAAACTAATACTTTCTCATGTGATGAGAATGTAAAAATCCGGCTTAGATGATTGATTTTGCGGAGACCTTGCTTCATCATCAGATTTCACATTTGATTCGGAGTGTGATTGTGAACAATGTGTGATGGTTGCCCTTACAATGTGTAGAAAAAAACTTACTTCAACAACTGTCCTTTAATTGCCCCTTACTGAAACAATAATACATAAATGTTATGATTTGACAAATGTAGATTATTGTTATGCAGATATCTTTTTAAATTCGCTACATTTGAATAACTTATGAGCTAAGTCACAGAAAGGGAAACTCGGTTCATTGTTAGAAATTATATGAAATCGTTCGACTTCATCCCTTGCTTTAATTTCTTCTTTAACCTGAATTGCTTCTAAAGCCCTGATACGAGTGTCATGAGAAATATTTTCAATATATAAATCTGTTATTCAGTAGTATCTTTCATTATTTAATTAATACAACAAAGACGTAGGTGGGTTCTATTTAAAATCAGGCAGATTCTCCACTTAACATCACAGAATGCTACGGAAATAAAATATGTTGTTTTTCACGAGAAATTAAGAGACACGTATTTCCTGATTTGAAAAAAATTTTACTTTAAGTTATCAGCACTTGAAAGTTATTTCATTTCATTTATTGTAAACGGGTCTTTCCCTTTCATAGATAAGTAGAGTAGCATTGACAGAAGTGGACCACCCGCCGTTTTTGGTTTCACAAGTGACATATCTGTCAACCGAAATTTTTTTCTTTTGTTATCAACACAGAAGGTCGATTTTCAGTTGGTCATTAAAGAGTGCGACGTAAAATTGTGTTTTCCAGCAATTCCCAGATAACAATCGTGCGTCGCATTTAAACGCATGTTTCTTGCACTAACTGCGACTTACCAGATGAGTCGGTTCATATACGCATTTTACTATCGTCTGTCACGGTGCTTTTTAAACCGATTTAACTGAAAGGTTCTGGCACCTGGAATTTTCTTCTTGATTGCGATTCTAGATCATAAGTACATCATTTTCTAACAAAAACGAAAATCTTCTGTGGAGCCGTTTTTAAGAAAAGTTGATTTAAAAATTCAAAACAACAAAAATTCAGCTTTTCTTCAAGAAATATATATTTGAGAAAGAATATCATCAGAAAAAACTTGTAGATATTAAAAAAAAGCAATTCTTTATGGTTACTAATTCAGATTTTAAAAATGAAAAATGCTGGATCTAATATGGCAGACAAGTTTTTAAAATTTTTTGGATTTTTACTTTACTTGGTATCTAGGAGTTTTCGGAGTCGCTGATTACAAATCAGAAATCAGCATTTAAGAATTCAAAATGGTAAATTCAATATGACGAACAAGTTCTTGAAAAATTTCCCGAATTCACACGAAACGTGATAATTGGGGGTTTCAAATTGCGGATATTAGGGACCAATATTGCAAACAAGTCATTAAGAACCCCAAAAAAACACACGGTAACAGGCTTCGTGTGAATTCCAAAGATTTTTTAAAAACTTGTTTGCAATATTGGATTTGCAATTTGGAATTCTGAAATCCTGACTTGAGAATCATTATATGAAATCACTAAAACCCCTGAGTAACAGGTTTCGTGTGAATTCGATAGATTTTTTAAGAACTTGCTTGTCATATTGGATCCTGCATTTTGAATTCTAAAATTCTGATTTGTAAATCAGGGACTTAAAAAACTCCTGAGCAACATTTTTTGAGTTTTTTCGGATGTACCGTAACTTTAAACTACTGTAGATAAAAACTGTACATTTTACCCATTTTAAATCATAATAAAACAATTTTCGAAAAAATGACCGCCATATTAGATTTTGAAATTCTGACTACTTTGAAATCAGCGACCCCGAAAACCCCTAGATTCCAAGTACAGTGATAATCCAAAAAAATTAAAAAATTTGTCTGCCATATTAGATCCGCCATTTTGCATTTTTAAAATCTGACACCAGATGCGTAATAAGCGACCTTAAAAAACTCCGACAAACAAGTTTAAAACGAATCTACTCAATTTTAAAAAATTTGTATGTTACAAAAATTATTACATAAAATCTGACATGTTTTTTGATGTTAGAAAAAAATCCTGACATGAAGGAGCAAATCTGACTTCGGATTCGTGTTCAGCCCACCAAAATACTTGGGGTTATGGTACTATGATCTTTTGCGCAGGATACTTTTTTGGGGGTTGTGTTATATTTTAAATTATGTTATATTAATACATGTTTACATAATTATAAATTACATAATATGTTACATAATATATAACTGTATTGTAACATTTTCCTAGATTATAAAATGTTATATTTCATTATTATTAAAAACTGTGCGAAAATAAAATTCTTAAAGCAAGTTGTTTCATTTTAACTAGTTTTTAATAAAGAAAAACTGAAAGCACATGCAAATGGTTAGTTTTCTTCGTCTCTGACGTAAACTATTATAATTTTATAGGTATAGGACATTGGTAATCATATAAAAATTGCTTTTTAATATGTGGGGCAAAATTTCTCAAGTGTACCAATGTCCAAATTGCAAGTTGTTGTATTGGGCTAATATTTTCACAGTATTTAGTACTATGTATGAGTACTTCAACCACCAAGTATTATGAAATTTTATAACAAATTGTAGAGGGGGGAGGGGGTTGAAGATTTTGGATAAGTATGAACAGTGAGTTTTCTAAAAAATCGTAGCTTCTATATAATAAAGCAAAAAAAATTTTGACCTATATGTTTTTGGTAGGTTTTTTCACGCTCTTTCAAATGATGAAAATTTTTTTTTTAAATTTTCAAAATTTAACCCTTTTATTGAAAATTAAAAATTTTTTAAATTTTTTTTTCAAGAAGGACCCTTTTTTTCTTTTTTTTTTGTACCAAAAGAAAGCTTAAGATGTGTACTTTCAATAACTAAGACGAAAAAAATGACGTTTTTTTCTGTTTTCGAATTATTTATTAATTAATTAATAAAAATTAATAAAAATAAAAATATTTTACAACAAAATAAAGTTAACGCAATTCTGAAGTTACTACTGTAAAGCACTACAAAATCCGCATCCAACGAGTACAATATGAAGTATTTTGGATAAATTGACGTTTTATAAATAAATATTTATAAAAATTAATTAACAAATGAATATCATTTATAAAAATAAAGATAAAGTGTTAGTTTTTTTTACACAAATGTTTATACAATTCTACTTTTAAAAAAATGTATTCCAGTTATTTGCAACAATTGTTTAAATAAAATATTCATCACCTTATGCGTGTGTTGCGCTGCATAACTATCTTTCCGGCTTAATATTATTTCACATTTTTTATAGAATATTTTTTTATTTTTAGGGTTCCGTACACCATAGGTGTACTGACGGAACCCTTATGAAATCACTCGTGTGTCCGTCCCAGCCACGCAAAATGGGCTGTCCCCCCTAACTTCTACAAATCTCAACCTGGTGAGTTGAAATTCGGCAGGGATCTTCAGTTTTAAGTGCAGATTACAGGAAAAATATTATATTATATTATATATATATATTATATTATATTATATTATATTGCGATACAGACTAGTGCTAATAGCGAAAAGAATTTCTGATATTTGTATTTTCTTGTATTTAGTTATTTTGATTGAAAATGGAAAATTAAATTCCTAAAAATAGTTTTAAAAAACTATTTCAATCTTCCAAACGAAAATCTAGGAAACGTATGATGGCAGTGTCAGCGTAAGAGTTCATTTATTTACAAAAAATTTTGAGAGGTTATGTTTCTTATAGAAAATTAAAAAAGCAGCCACTTCACGTTGCCTCATTTCCAGTTTTTGACAATCATGTTGATTGTAACATAAAAGAAAGAAAATTATTTAGTAAATGTGTGAAAAAAATTTACAAATTTCATATTGCTTCTCAATAAGAGATTATTTGATGGTCTAATTTTCGACAAAGTGTCAAAATGAATTCACATATTTGAACCAGTTTTCGTTAATTTCATAAATTGACGAAAATATGGCTTATGGGTCAATCTCTAGAAATGAACAAATTCAGAATTGAAATTTCATTTTAAAAAAAGTTGAAAATTCACTTTTATTATTAGTCCTTTGGCAAAAGGGGGATCCTAATAAGCCTATAAAATACGTGGTTACAATCTTTATCAACATTATTATTAAAAATTAATGTTTTTTAATCAGAATTTTTGTTGAAAATTTCTCGCAGCTAAATGGGTTTCAAAATTGATGAAAATTAATTAAAACTCGTTACTCAGGGGTTTTAGGGGTCGCCGATTACGAATCCGATGTCAGTTTCTCAAAATCCAAAATGGTGGATCCAATATGGCAGACACTATCTTCAAAAATTTAACGGATTTGCTTAAAACTCGTTACTCGGGGGTTTTCGGGGTCGCTGATTATGAATTTCAAGATAGTTTTTGAAAATTGAAAATGGCGGATCCAATATGGTGGACACTTTTTTCAAAAATTCATCGGGTATGCTTGAAACTCGTTATTCGGGAGTTTTCGGGGTTGCTGATTACGAATCCGATGTCAGTTTTTAAAAATTCAAAATCCCGAAATCCCCAGAGCGACAAGTTTTAAGCCAATCTAATTAATTATTCATACTAGATCAGCCATTTGCAATTTTCAAAAACAAACATCAAATTCGAATTCAGCGACCCCAAAAACCCCTGAGGAACGAATTTCTATCGAATAGCATCAATCTTCAAATTATCCGCCATATTGGATCCGCCATTTAAATTTTTTTTTAACTGACCCAAAATTCGTAATCAGCGACCCCGAAAACCCCCTAATAACAAGTTTCAAGCAAATCCGATGAATTTTTCAAAAAGTGTCCGCCATGTTGGATCCGCCATTTTGAATTTTTAAAAACTAATAACAGATTCGTAATCAGCGACCCCGAAAACCACCAAGTAACAAATTTTATGCAAATCTGAGCAGTTTTGAAAAAAAATGTCGGCCATATTGGATCCGCCATTTTGAATTTTCAAAAACTCACATGAGATTCGTAATCAGCAACCCCGAAAACCCCCGAGTAACGAGTTTCAAGCAAATCCGATGAATGTTTTAAAAAATTGTCCGCCATGTTGGATCCGCCATTTTGAATTTTCAAAAGTTATTATCATATTCGTAATCAGCAACTGTAAAAACCCCCGAGTAACGATTTTCAGGCGAATCCGATGATTAATAAAGTCTGTAATTTACGTGCTGTGTAATGGAAATATACCATGGGTAACGGAGGGGAGTTTTCTTCCATTATACAGCTTCAAAATGTTATGATTCTAATATAAAAAAAATAAATATTATAAATAAATTAATGACAGCATTTGTTTTCTTTGTTTTTAAATAAAACAATGTTTTAAAGATTATTAAAAATTATTATTATTTACGTCCTAAAAACTAAATTTACTGCGGTAACGGAGGGGAGTTTATATTGTGTCGATGAACACTGACAAACTAAAGATTCTTTTAAAACTAATTGTTTTCATTTTGTTTCATCATTTTATGCAATAACCATAACTATACTGACACTACAAAGAGTTTTAATGTATTTATTTCTATTTTATCGTTTTTGTTTATATTTTATAATTATATTTGTGAGTGGTAACGGAGGGGAGTTTTATTTCTGCACAAAACTAATTTAATTCTAGGTAAAAATAACTAACAAATATTTTACTTTATTTTTCATGATTCAATTAGAAATAAAATAATAAGTAGATATTACCGGGCAAAAGATTTTTTTGTATTACTGAATTAATATAATACCTTTTCTATAAATGAAACTTACTTCATGAACGGTAACGGAGAGGAGTTTTTATGCTATATAAACACGTGTATCTTTAAATATTTCAAATTTTCGATTTATTTTTCATAGGATCCGATTAAATCATGATGAATGCTATTATTAGGACGTAAAGATTTTGAAAAATTATTTGTTACGGCCGAACTCCGTAACTTTTTATATTGTTAATACCTTTTTTTAATTATACTTAAACTAAAATTACATGCAACAATTACACGCAATATGAGATTTTGTTAAACAACACAAAACATTTACACAAAAACAACAACAAATTTCACAAAAGGGACATTCTTCTCTTTGAATATCTTAATCCAGAATATTTTAATTGGAAAAAGATCTAACTTTATATAAATAATATATATTTCAATAGATTTAACATTCCTTTAAGTTTCACAATTTGAAATGAAAAGCCTAAGAATAAAACACGGTATTTCTTAATAAATTCCTTTTCTTGGACAAACAGTTTATTGACCCTTTTGAAAATTAGTTAGAAAATATCAAAGTTAAATTGCTCAATATAAGGAGTGGTGCATCCAAGTCACTGAACTCGGATCACACCACTGCCTAAATCTGCAAGGTTGCAGAAATTGACTTGACAACAGTCAAGTACAATGAACTTAACATACGATTTCCCCACTAAATCGTCTTTCAATAAAATTGATTGACACCGGGAAATCGAGGCAGTTTAAGCCAGGCCGTTGTAGCCGGCAGTTAGCCCGGGCAGTTTAGGCCCGCAGTTTTAGTCCAGGCCATTGTAGCCTGAAGTTCTAAGTCCGGCATTTAGCCGTGTTAATCGTATCGAAAGTCTAACGGTAGAATAAAAAGTTTGTTTAAAGAAAGTGAATACAATTGAGAATAATATAAATAAATAAAAGTTAAAGAAGATTGAATTGAAAATATATATATTGAATATAAATAATTAAATTGTGTAATTAAAGGAATCAAAGAAATATAAGAAAAATATTGAAATATAGTGAAAGAAAATAAATAGAGAGAATTTACTTAATAAAAATTAAATATAGGGAATTGAAAAGAAATATTAAAATAAAAGAAATGAAAATAAATTTAAAGAAATCATAAATTATGTTAAAGAGTAAAAGAATTGAAGTCTCAGCATTGTGCATTATCTAAGGAATATTAAAGTTCATAGTAAAGAGGATAAAAACAAGATTCGTCATTGGATTCGAATTTCGAAGTACAGAATACCAAGTAGTGAGTAAAAACATCTTACATTTTACGACACACACGATTATCTCATTCACACGTACAGATTCACACGTACTTTTTACACACGTAAAGATTAGTTTTATTTGTATTAGGGACTCATTGGGAAAATATATATCTTATATTGTTTAATCTTATTTTTGCTTATAATTTAATTATTCCTAAAACTATCCTATCTTCTCCAAATTCAAGGGAAAGGATTTTCACCCCTTGGTTGAACCAATAACCAAGTAGAGGGAAGAATCCACTACCCTTTACAAATTATTTTGTCCGAAGGACACGTTTAGTTAAAGTTTCTTTAAAAATTTGATATTATTAAATTAATTTATTTAATTTTTCAAATTCGGCTCTAACAAACTGGTGGCAGCGGTGGGATTTTTCCCCTTTATTCTTTGAAGGAAAGAGAAGATAGAAAAAGTAAAAAAAATTAACAATTAAAAAAAAAAATTTTTTTTTTAAAGACATATATAAAGTTAAATTTTTACATACAGGGTTACACTAAGCACATTAACACAAAAGTTTAATATATTTTATGAGATATAGATATATATTTATATGCATTTATTTTCTATTTTATAAAACTTGTCTATTTGTTTCTTCACAGGAGAAAAATATATCAAATTTAAAAAAAAGTGCGGTAAAAGAGAATTTTTTTATGTTCACTAAAGTTGAACACAGGGAACAGTAACTACCCTTGCGACGGCAAGCTCTGGTTTCTTCAATAAATCGCGCCCAATTCCTTGACTTAACCTTGCCGGAAGTGTGTAGCCACTTGGGCAAGTGAGAGGATTAAAATTAAATTCTTTGTTTTAAATTACAAAAATTAAAATTCCCCATTAATTACGGGTACTAAAATACAAGTTTGAATAAAGTTTTTTTATAAAAGAAAAGTCTAAGAATTTTTGTGAAAAATTATAAAAAATAAATAATAAAGAATTTAGAGCTTACTTTGCGAATTTTAACAAGGTGTAGAAATACGTAATTAATAAAAAAAAAAAAATAATAAAAATAAATAAAGTAAATAAATGCTCCAGAATCATCATCTATCCATCTTATTTTATTTAACCAAATCCTCAAAGTTACTGAAGTGAGTTATATGTATTTTTAATTCCTTTAAAAAAGCATATTGTACCATTCATACGCTCGACTTTCACGGACGCTTAGAATTTATTTCTTCAAGCGAAAACGAAAGTTTCGTTAGCAGTGAATATTCAGCAATTTTGTTCAAAAACGAAACAATACAATATTAATTAAATGTAAAATTTTAATTAATATTGAATTTAATCATACATCTCACAACGGACCACAGTCTCCCCGTACTGTTGTTAGTAGAGTTTGATTTTCGTACTACCTCTGCCTAAACAGGGAGCATTTACTTTAAATTCAAATATAAGTAATATAAACTGAAAAAATTGATAAACGAGAATTGACATAAAGAATAAAAACCCAAGAAGCAAAACGAGGTTCAAAGTTCGAAGTAATCCAGAAAAGAATCCTCCGTCTTGAAGAGCAACAATGAAGATAAAATTCGGGAAATGACAAAAATTGTTTGCGAAATTAATTAAATTTATTTTTATGAGTAAATAAAAAGAATAATTGGAAATGAAATATAGAGAGACAATGTGCTAAATTAGATAGGTATACGAACTCGGTTACGCGACACTGTGTCAGGTTACACTTCAGGTGTGTAGGTCAGTAGGAAGTAGACATTGAAAGAAATGCTTATATAGACAATTAAAGAAAAACTCATTTACTTCTGTATAATTTAAATGAATAAATACACCTTTTTTATTGTTTCTTTTTCAATAAAATTCATATTTGATAAATAGCAAATAAAATTTTAACGAAATTAAAAAACCTAAAATTATAAATTGAATAAAAATCTTAGTTAAAACGCATAGAAAAATGGAGACAAATTTAGTATTTTATTAAACTTCGAAAATTAAGAAAACTTAGGATTTTTATTTTAAATTTTATAGCACAAAAATTTTGAAGATAATGACTTAGGTGAAATCAGTCTACGAAATAGAAGAATGAAAGTAACATATTAAAAATAAACCTTCATCAGTTGGAAGAACAATAAATAAATCATGCTGAATTAGCAGAAATACGCAAACAGAGGAATAACGTTTAGAAAATGTCGGAAGTAAACCGTGGAGAAGATTCTCGGATAGTCAATCAAAGATTAAATCTTGCATTGTCATTAACACTATTCGAAAAACAATTAAAATTTTTTGATGGATACAACATACCAGTTGAAGAATTCATAGAACAAATAACATTTGTAGCTTCACGAATGCCAATTACTTGTGAAGCCCTTATAATAACAATTATACTGGATAAATTAGAAGGTACCGCAAAAGCTAGCACTGTTGGCATCCAATTTAAAATTTTGATAGACTTATTAGATCATCTAAAAGAAAATTTTTCTCCAAATGTTCTATTCGACAACTCCTCTCCCTCTAACTACGATTTTTCAAGAACAAATTACAATGCCATTGACCATTACAACACGTATCAACCAAGGAACCAACGACAAAAATGGGGTCAACAACATAGAAGAAAAAATAGAGGCTACAATAAATTTAACAATCAGAATATGGACAAGAGTTTTAGAAAAAATGGACAAAACAGGAACATGGATTGGCAAGATTATGGAAGAGAAGACTTTTATAACTATGATCGGAATTTCGACGAGTACAATGTCGAATACGGAAATTCACAACACAGATTTAGAAACGAATATAAAAGATACAAGGACGTCCAGGATGGTTACAGTAGAGATGATCAAAAAGACCACAGATATGACAACTACGAAGAGTCTTATACAATGAGCTTTAACGAAATATATTCTTATATTTATAATTCAATGTGTTTGCAGAACTCACTCACAGACCAAAACTCCTTTAGGGTTGAAAGTCAATTAAATTATAGTGTCTCAACCCCAGCGAATGAGCCACAAGTTGTAAGCAAAAGCGAAGAATCAATTAACAAAAAGACCATTCAAAAAATACAAAAACCTGTGGAAGAAGAAGAACAAACAGCAATGTATATGGATCCTATTATAAGTACTTTCGACGACGACAAAGAAGATATCAACATCAATGAAAAACCACCAAACAAGAAAAAGATGGACATACATGGAGATTTAGATAGAAAAATCAGTTTATCGTTAGAAGAAAACCAAACTTGTATTTTGGACAACAAAATGCTGGAAAAAGAGGAAGAGAATAGAAAGGAAACACCACAAATGCCAAGTTCGAAGGAAAGGAAAAATATAATCAAATTAGAAGAGGATAATGACGTAAAGAATTATAGTTGTTATAATCACGAAACATTACAGCGAGAAAACAATGCAAAACGATCTGAAATTAGCCATGAATTAAATGAAACAAGATCAGATCAAAAAGGTGAAGAAAAAATTGTTGAGAAAAGTGAAGAATTTTTAGATATTAAACAAGCAAACAATGAGAATGTTGCAGTCATGGATGATTCAAATTCATTAATACAACATATGAATTCGGACAGCACTATGAAAAAACTAAGAAAAGGAAAACCTCCTGGTAAAATCAAATCAAAAACTCAAGAACAACTAAGTGTAAAAAATGAAGAAGAAAAAAAAGAAGAATTAGGCGATGAAGTATCAAATGAAGACGTCATCATTTCAACAAATACTTATGCTGAGGTAGAAGAATTTGTCGTAAATAAGATTCTATCATCTAGAAAAAGTTTAAATCAAGAAATTTTAGAAATGGTAGAATATTGTATCTCATTGCATAACGGATTATCAGAAATACATCAAAAATATTTTTGGGATACATTTTTACTCGGGACAAATGAGAAAAATGAAGTTATCTGCAAATTCGAAGCGAATGAACTACTACAAAATAAAATACCTAAAATAGTAGTAACAAAAGTCTACTCAGAGAGGTTAGGAATAGGTTAGACGTATGTAAAATCAAGCAGGAGACAGAAATAATAACAGTGAAAGCACAAAATATCTTCAACGATTTTTTCCGGGTAAAATAGTTAATTTATTACTCGAACTTTACAAGTCTCAAGGACTTAAATGTAATATAGATATTAGTTAATTGAGTTTATCATTCTCTTTCCATTACACTATAATTATCTTTATTTTATGTTCTCATTTAGAGTAAAATATCTAATATACTTATAAAAATACAAAAAAATATAAGATCGATAAAGTAAAATAATAACTAAGTAAACATACAAATAATAGATTAAGGAAATATGGAATAAAACAGAAGTTATTATAACATATTTTATAAACAGTAGATTACTAACATGTATACAAAATATAAGCTTAATAAATGCTTTAAGTAAATTTAAAAATTTTATACGCTGCTAAAATAAATGAAAATTATCGTCATGAAGAGACGCATTAAAATGTCAAACTAAAATTTTTCTGCCTAATAATTTATAAAAATAAAACTAAGAAAATTCCAAACTAACTACATTGATAAACGTAAAGTAGTTCGAAAATATTAATTCCTTAATGAAAAAAAAAAAAGGTTAAAATAATTATAACAATAAAAATAAAATGATAAATAAAGTGAAATGATAACTAAACCAACACTTAAGTAAATGATCAAAAATATAGAATACAATTATCAGATTGAAAAATGAGACATAAAATGTTAAAAAATTCTCGCTTACAAATTTAGTAAAAAAAAAAAAATATAAGTTTTAAAAAAAAAAAACGTTTAACAATGGCTCGAATACTAACACTAAATATATAAGTCTAGTAAAAGCTTCTAATGGAATAACAAATTTAATAAAATGGGATATGCTGTAATAAAAAAAAAGTAAAATTATAATAATGAATAAAAAAATTAAAATGTCAAACAAAACATATTTTTAACAAATTGCAATAATAAAATAAAAAAAAATTCTAACATTTTAATTTATTTATAAAACAGCAACTACACATAATTTAATTATTATTAACCAAATTAACTAAATCCATAAACGAACGGTGTTTCAAAAATAAAAAGTACTGCAATGATCTAAAAAAAATAATAGCATTTGTTGAAATACTTAGAAATTTCGTTTCATTGATGCTCTTGACAAATGAGCCGCCGGATCGTAGAAGGGCACGTAAATTTTTCTCGGCCGATTTCTAAGTCCCCTGAACACTCAAAATTCAACTTCTGAATTTCAATATTTTAAATACACATCCTTATAGAAAATTTCATTCCGCATCTTTTTTTCTTATGAAATTTTTTTCTATCTATTTCCGTTTTCGAAATATTTGGGAAAAACTGTTTTTTTGAAAACTGTAAATTTAATGACATTTTTCACTTCAACTCGCGATATTTTAGACAATTTAAAACATTTTTTAATGAAACAAAAAAAAATACGTCTCAAGGTATTCTACGAATAATAAAAAAAGAAAAAAGTGGTTTTCTTTATAAAAAAAATTGTTATTAATTTTTTTCTTTATTAATGTAAAAATCACGAACTACAATCTTCACGGCTCTCGTTTAACGGGCGAATTTTGAGTAACAGAGAACTTTCAGTGAGAAAGTTGTTCATTATGATCCAAAAAAGTTTTCTGGAAAATCACAGGGCTAATAATTAATTAGTGTTGAAATGGTAAATGTTTAAAGTTGCTAGCAGCCAAACGTGTAGCACGCGCCACTGGCCATAACCTATGAAACAACACTCCCATGCAACAGTGGCGAGTGACGCGTTCTATACGTTTGCTGCTAGCAACTTTAAACATTTACCATTTCAACACTAATTAATTATTAGCCCTGTGATTTTCCAGAAAACTTTTTTGGATCATAATGAACAACTTTCTCACTCAAAGTTCTCTGTTACTCAAAATTCGCCCGTTAAACGAGAGCCGTGAAGATTGTAGTTCGTGATTTTTACATTAATAAAGAAAAAAATTAATAACAATTTTGTTTATAAAGAAAACCACTTTTTTCTTTTTTTATTATTCGTAGAATACCTTAAGACGTATTTTCTTTTTTGTTTCATTAAAAAATGTTTTAAATTGTCTAAAATATCGCGTGTTGAAGTGAAAAATGTCATTAAATTTACAGTTTTCAAAAAAACAGTTTTTCCCAAATATTTCGAAAACGGAAATAGATAGAAAAAAATTTCATAAGAAAAAAAGATGCGGAATGAAATTTTCTATAAGGATGTGTATTTAAAATATTGAAATTCAGAAGTTGAATTTTGAGTGTTCAGGGGACTTAGAAATCGGCCGAGAAAAATTTACGTGCCCTTCTACGATCCGGCGGCTCAAATTATATTAAATTTCAGATTAAAATTCGCTTTAAATGCTTTTACAATCTGCGACTATTTTTTTATAATTCTTTAAAAAGACACGATGCACTAAATAATATTAAAGGGAATGCTTTAAACTTCGAGCATAAATGAAACTATTGCGGCACCAATAATACTAATATAAATTAACAAATTAATACTATTCAATTATAAATATTAATATAAAAACACTTTAAAGAGATTTATTTGTCTTAAAGAAACGAGAATGTATTTTTATTGTTTTTCTTTGTTAAAAAACTATAAAAAATACATAAATAAATTGAAACATAAATATTAAAAGGCAAATTCTTAAAAACATTTTAAACAATCATTTTTTTATGAAAAGTGTAATTCATTTCTTCTTTTTTTTAAAAAAAAAGTTAAAGTATGATAAACAGCATTTTTTTGTAAAAGAAAATCTGAAACAAAATGTTATGCTTTAGGGGAGAGTCTCCAGTTGTGAGACGGGTTTCATTTTTGACCCGTAAATTGTAAACGGGCAAACGAAATTGTAAATAAAATACACCGTTCGAAAGGTAACAGAAATACGCAACTTTTATTAAAAGAAAGTATAGTGTTTCGATGAACTCAAAAAATTTTACGATACATTTTCCGAGCACATCGATTTTTTCAAAAAAAAAAAATGTCTCAAGTTGTGAGACACTCATTAAAAATTGCTAAAATTTAATAAGTTTGACATAAAACGTTATGTTTAGTAGAAATAATTAAATATATTAATAATATATATTATTATATACTAAATAATAATATTTATTCGCCAAAATATGACTATCAAATAAACACAATTTAATAGCTTCAACAAGAGCATTAAAATTGATTTCTTCTGAATCAATTGACTTTTTTCCACTTGACATGCCCAAAAATACTAGAAAAAAGAATCAAAACAACATTTAAATAGTATGCCTGCAAAGTAGTATTTTTTATGCTGCCCAGATGGGTGTTGACACCGTCTCACAACTGGTGATATGCTGTGTCTCACACCCAGAAATTGGCGCTATTTTGAAAAAGGAGAATTAAATTATTTTCAACCGTAGATTGGAACAATGCAATGTTGCATCACAAAATATAAGGAAAACACTAAAAGAAAATGCATTACATTTACCTTTTTCAATTAATTAAATTGCAAAAAAAGTACTTTGCATTTATTGAAAAAACGCTTTTTAGTCGATTATCACACACAGTGTTAGTATTTAACAAAAACAGTTTATATATCCGCCTCGGTGTACACGAAATAGTTGGCTCATATAAAAAGAAATGTTTTTATATAAACCAATCGGCTTTTTAATATTGCATGTTAAAAAAAATTGACTGTCTCACAACTGGAGGTGTCTCACAACTGGAGACTCTCCCCTACATTTTCTTCGTCTAAAAAAAACTTATTCAACTTACACTATTTCTAACATGAACTTATAAAAAAATGTTTAAAGAATGAAAATTTTCAATACAAAGCACTATATTTAAATGCCCTATATAAAATTTTAAAACGGATAAGCATAATAAATAATTTGAAAAGTTTTGCTTTATCAAAACTATTTGACCAGAATTACTATTAGTAATGAAATTAAAAAAAAATCATAATGTTCCGTTTTTCTATAAATTCTCAATACTGTTTACCAAATTCTATTTGATACTGCACAAAAATGTAATAAGGAAACAGAATTAAATTAATACAATTTAACATTTTTTTCCCTTAAATTTTGCACGTCTTTTAAAAAACTACAAAACATTCACAAAAATTTCATAGTTAAAAAGACATTTTTTAAATAAAAAACTATTTTCGCTACCACAAATTAAAATAATTTAATGATATAAAGATAAAAAAAGATGTTATTACAGTTCAAAATAAAATATTTTAAATCGAATTTTTTCAAGAAAACTATGAAAATTTACAATATTCCAAACTATGAAAGTATTTTTTTTTGCGAAAATAAAATTTTTATCTTATTATTGTGTAATAAAAATATTCTGCAACCTATGTAAAATTATTTCATAACGGCATTAAGAAAAATTGAAATAATAAATAAATTCGACAATCTTCGTTAAAAAAAAGTTATAATTATAAATTTCTAGCAAAAACAATTTGTTATGATAAATTCAAATTTTGATACTATGAAATTATGTTTTTTTAAATCATTAAAAGTAAAAATATTTAATGTATTTTTCGTTTGAAATTAATAGCACCCTAAAAAATTGTATACTAAAATTAGCTATAGGTTTTATAATATCCAATATACATTTAAAAATAAGGATCAATTAAAAAATACTTAAAATAATAAACGTTGTCACTCAAATTTTATAAAAAAGTGAAATGAAAATTTAGAAAAATTACATATCTTGAAATAAACGAATTCCTAGATTGGTAAAAATGCAGTCAAAATATAAACCATTAAAATTCTGTTTCTTAGTAAATATAGTTAAAGAGACAAGTTAAACAAAAAATAATAAAGCTGTTTTTTACCACTCTAGACCTTAAAATACTTTAAAATGCGTCATAATAAATACAAAAATAATATGCAAATCAACAAAAATATTAAAAATATAATTTTTTTATATAAATAATAAAATTAATCATGCTAAATACAAAAATAATTTGTAAACCATCGAAAACCAGTTTTGTTTTTGCTTATATTGTAAACTAAACTTGAAACTAAAGTAAAACTCACAACAATAATTTACCTCTATTTATAACAAATCTTTACAATGCAAAAAGAATTAGAAAAATTGGAAAGAAAAGAAAGAACAAGAGCATTTAGAAATGGCTGCCAAGGGACGTCAGCCTAATTAAAAGGGGGGCATGACAACAGAATTGTCGTCACAATTTTTTTTTCTTCTCTTTCCGAAAATAAAAAAATTTTTTTCTTTTTTTCATTATGACAATCACATACAATACAACTTAGGTAGACATGGTTACGTTTATTCATATGATACTAGTGAAAGACGTTGTCAGCGTTTAAAGTCATATTCGACAAAATTCTTTTAAAATTATATAATTATACTAAAAACACAATGACCTGTATAACCATTTTTACCAACGATAAAGTAAAAACATTGTAGAAAAATACTTTAATCAAAGAACTTAGGCATACGGCATGTTAAATCGCATTTCATTTTGAACATGTTCTATAAATGAAAAAATATATTAAAATTTGTAAGGCAAGTTTTTAAGAAAGATTAACATAATCAATCTCAAACATAAACTTCTGTAAAGCAAGATAACCAGGATACGATTTTTTGTAAAACTCAAACGAGTTATATCTACAAATTTTAAAAGAGAATCTTCGATAACGCATTCATAGCAGCTGACAAGGGACGTCAGCCTAATAAAAGGGGGGCATTTGTTACGGCCGAACTCCGTAACTTTTTATATTGTTAATACCTTTTTTTAATTATACTTAAACTAAAATTACATGCAACAATTACACGCAATATGAGATTTTGTTAAACAACACAAAACATTTACACAAAAACAACAACAAATTTCACAAAAGGGACATTCTTCTCTTTGAATATCTTAATCCAGAATATTTTAATTGGAAAAAGATCTAACTTTATATAAATAATATATATTTCAATAGATTTAACATTCCTTTAAGTTTCACAATTTGAAATGAAAAGCCTAAGAATAAAACACGGTATTTCTTAATAAATTCCTTTTCTTGGACAAACAGTTTATTGACCCTTTTGAAAATTAGTTAGAAAATATCAAAGTTAAATTGCTCAATATAAGGAGTGGTGCATCCAAGTCACTGAACTCGGATCACACCACTGCCTAAATCTGCAAGGTTGCAGAAATTGACTTGACAACAGTCAAGTACAATGAACTTAACATACGATTTCCCCACTAAATCGTCTTTCAATAAAATTGATTGACACCGGGAAATCGAGGCAGTTTAAGCCAGGACGTTGTAGCCGGCAGTTAGCCCGGGCAGTTTAGGCCCGCAGTTTTAGTCCAGGCCATTGTAGCCTGAAGTTCTAAGTCCGGCATTTAGCCGTGTTAATCGTATCGAAAGTCTAACGGTAGAATAAAAAGTTTGTTTAAAGAAAGTGAATACAATTGAGAATAATATAAATAAATAAAAGTTAAAGAAGATTGAATTGAAAATATATATATTGAATATAAATAATTAAATTGTGTAATTAAAGGAATCAAAGAAATATAAGAAAAATATTGAAATATAGTGAAAGAAAATAAATAGAGAGAATTTACATAATAAAAATTAAATATAGGGAATTGAAAAGAAATATTAAAATAAAAGAAATGAAAATAAATTTAAAGAAATCATAAATTATGTTAAAGAGTAAAAGAATTGAAGTCTCAGCATTGTGCATTATCTAAGGAATATTAAAGTTCATAGTAAAGAGGATAAAAACAAGATTCGTCATTGGATTCGAATTTCGAAGTACAGAATACCAAGTAGTGAGTAAAAACATCTTACATTTTACGACACACACGATTATCTCATTCACACGTACAGATTCACACGTACTTTTTACACACGTAAAGATTAGTTTTATTTGTATTAGGGACTCATTGGGAAAATATATATCTTATATTGTTTAATCTTATTTTTGCTTATAATTTAATTATTCCTAAAACTATCCTATCTTCTCCAAATTCAAGGGATAGTGTTAAGGATGAATTTTGAATACTTTAATTTATTAATCAAAATTCTTATTTTTACAAAAACTAGTTTTAACAATTTGCTAACAAATTAATTAAACACAAAAATTTAAATAAAAATGTCTCAAGGTAAAACGTTATTTGCCCTTCGAAAATAATTTATTTATTTAAAGGTAGTGGATCCTTTCTTAGATTATTATTGTTCAATAATCCCGGATAGACGGTATTTATATTTAAATAAAAGGAATAAAGTAAAAAAGACAGGTGTGAAAAAGTTAATCGTAATAAAACACTACAATATGTGTGTAATGTGATTCTCACAGTTTATTCAACTTTAAATTCTCCAACATTAGAAACAATAATGTGTATCTTATATTTTTACATATATTGACAATTATAGTTATTCCAAATAATTAGCTGTAACTCTTTAGCAATAGTTATTGCACATTTTATATTTAGTTAATATAAACAAAAAAAGGTTTTTATAGAATTTATTAAATTCTTGTAAAATAGTATTGTGTATGACTCTCAATGTGTGTGTGAATAATAGTAGTTATTTGACAATTTTACTCACCAATAAAAATAACATATTTTATATATATTGTTGTTACCCTTAGACTTCTGTGCTTTTCCTCAAATAATCCAAGTTATGTCACTTGAAAAATGACACTATTGTCATCAAAATTGCTTATCGCTTATTCTCTCTAATTTCTTTATTAAGAATCTTCTTTGATTTGTTCCAACAATAATAAATTAATAATTTCAAATCAACTTACAATATTCAAACTACAGGGTCACTGCATTTAAATATTTGGTTGATGATATTATTTAATCAATCGATTTTAAGTGCATTAGACGGAGGTTGATATTTCTAATATCAATGAGACTTTAATTATTTTAATTAATTTTTATTCAATTCAAATTATTTCTTTACTACTTTATTACTACTCAAATCACTTTCTTTCACAGAACTTCAATTCAATATTTAAATCAACTTTTTTTTATTATAAATATTTCACTTCACAATTTATGTCGTATAAATTCACTATAATTATTAAATTCACAAATCAACCCTCCTTTTGGGGATAAAATATAAACCTCCGACTTTGCGGGAAATGCAAAATATAAACTCTACCAATTTTCGGTAGAAACAATATATTACGCAGCCTTACTGCGGGAGGAACAAATTCAGACTCAATCGTTAAATCGATCGAAGTTATGGATCACACCCTGAAATTGCATTAAAATGTTAATAGTGGGGAGACTGTTACACACAGTTCATTAAACTTGTTTGTTGCCAGGCAAGCTTTTCGCAAGCTTGCAAATTCCTAAAGTTGGCTAACACGAGTTCAATGCTCTAAATCCACTATACTTTTAATGTGTATGTTGCTTTTCTTGATATTTAAAACAATACATTTAGAGTCTTCCAGTGGAAAATAACTCTTTCGAAATATGGGTGTTGTCCATACTTCTTAGCGATTCTTAATTTTAATAAATTAAAATGTCATTTAATATTGTTAGTGCAAAAGAAAATATATCCAAATTACTATTTAGGTAAAATTAAGGATAACAAATAGTAAATTTGTTACTTTTAAATGATAGATAGTTTGAATTGTCTTTGTGTGAATGATTTGTATGCTATAGTGTACTTAAATCTAATTACAAAATTCCCAATTTTTTAAATGAAGTTATATAATATAAGAATTTTTAATTTATTAAAAAAAATTAAAAATAGTTACGAAGTCATACGTAACGGATAGGATTCTCACCCCTTGGTTGAACCAATAACCAAGTAGAGGGAAGAATCCACTACCCTTTACAAATTATTTTGTCCGAAGGACACGTTTAGTTAAAGTTTCTTTAAAAATTTGATATTATTAAATTAATTTATTTAATTTTTCAAATTCGGCTCTAACATTATTATTATTTATTTTTAAAAATCTAATGTACGTGTCATGTGTCCCGATTGTGAGAATGACCCTTATCTATTTAGCACTAATCTAATGTTTTATATAAATTTATTTTATTTCTATATTTTTGAATTTTTATATTAAATTCATGATTAATATTACTAAAAGGCGTTGAAATACATTATACAAATAATATTTGAACGTGTTGTAAATATAACCTAAGTGGAAAAATGACAAAAAAATCGATTTTTTTTTTGATTTTTTAAAAGTAGACTCAATTAGGAATAGAACAAGACTTTTTAAAACCTTTTCTGAAGAGTTGAAAAAATCTGATTACATGATTCTGAATACCATGAGTTTTTAGTATTTTTTCTTTTTTCGTGTCTCCTGTAAAAATTGTTTTTTTCCAATCTTTAAACTTTCGGTACCCTTTTCTCCGAATCTACTAAACCGATTTGTAATTTTTTTTTTACTTTGTTCAGTAAGGTTCCAAGAATACGAATAAGAAGTTTAACATCATTTTAAGTTGTACAAACGGAGATATGAGTCAATGAATCAGAGAAAATGGGATTTTTATTTTATTTTTGGTATAAATATTCATAAAAAAGTTTCTATTGAAGATAACGTCGTATTACTTCTTATTCATATAATTGATTATATTTGTAATCGAATGAAAAAAGGGCGAACGCAATTGGAATAATAGTTTTCGAGAAAAGTGTACCGAAACTTGACTCTTTTTGCATTGTTTTTAGGTGACTTGGGTGTCCCTTAATTTGTTACTAAAAATCTTTATTTGTTTATGCAATTCGAATTCGAACAGTACATTTTAATAAATTGAAATATGACTTGATATTTTAAAATGTAAAACCTTCTCCAGTTTTATAACTTTTTATTGATTTTATTGAAAAGATTTAAAATACTTTCCATATGATTTCTGAATGGTCGACTGTATGGATTTCTTTGAATATTTTCAATTTTTAAAATAATAGAAATTACAAAATCTGTGAAAATAATTTTTTTATTATCCTAATAACAGCAACATTTTATAATGTAGGGGAGAATGGGGCTAAACCGGGCGGATTTGGTCTTTGACCAGAAAACTCACACAAATTTTTACATTCTCATCACATGAGAAGGTATTAGTTTTGGTCGAATTTTGACTTTTACTAATTTTATGAAATCTTTACGTTTTAAGGTGCCCTGAGTCCGAAAAACATGGTCCGGCGAGTGCGTCTGTCTGTGTGTCTGTCTGTCTGTCCGCTGTCTGTCTGTCCGTCTGTAGACGGTAATATGTTGTTCCCACGATAACTTTTGAAAAACTTATCGGATCGATTTTAAATTCAACACACTTAAAGTTGGTGTAAAAATGAAGGCTAAGTTCGTTAACCAGCCATTTTCGTTAAAAACTACAAAAACTACGGTAGTTTCAAAATTTTGAAAAATCAATTTTTTCAAATTTCAGAATTTTTAACTTTATTTTATTTTAGATTAGAAAAATACAAACAACTTTTCTCTATAACATTTTTTCATAAAAACTCAATTTTCGAAGTTATAGTCTCTTAAATGGGCAAAAAAACTTTAAAAATCCTAAAATAACACTAAAAATCGAATTTTTTTAAAGGAATAAAAATTAATCAATTGATTTTGACATATTCTCACCCTAAAATACTTGAAAAACATACTTGAACACAAAAAACTCGTAATTTCCAGAAAAATCACTCTCTATATATATTTTTTGTGCACTTTTTTGATAAAAAATCAATATTCTGACTTCACTATCTCCGACGTTCTTGCATATGCGATTTTGCTACCAGAGACTTTTTTTCTCGGCTTTGCATCAGCTACAACTTTGCTGTTGACAACTTTTTGCCCAACGCAAAACTTTTCGAGTTATTTTTTAAAAACTGTCAAAAAACTAAATTTTTTACATTCTCATCACATGAGAAGGTATTAGTTTTGGTCGAATTTTGACTTTTGCTAATTTTATGAAATCTTTACGTTTTGAGGTGCCCTGAGTCCGAAAAACATGGTCCGGCGAGTGCGTCTGTCTGTCCGCTGTCTGTCTGTCCGTCTGTAGACGGTAATATGTTGTTCCCACGATAACTCTTGAAAAACTTATCGGATCGTTTTTAAATTCAACACACTTAAACTTGGTGTAAAAATGAAGGCTAAGTTCGTTAACCAGCCATTTTCGTTAAAAACTACAAAAATTACGGTAGTTTCAAAATTTTGAAAAATCAATTTTTTCAAATTTCAGAATTTTTAACTTTATTTTATTTTAGATTAGAAAAATACAAACAACTTTTCTCTATAACATTTTTTCATAAAAACTTTTTTTTTTTTTTTTTTTTTTTTTAATTTTTGGGCCCGTCTAGCTTTACTGTGTTAAAAAAATTTCATTGATTTTCTAATTTCTTAAAACTTTTATAAAAATCTGTAGTTTACAATAGAAAAAAAGAACAGTTTTAACTGTTTTTTTTGTAATTGTCCGACATATTGGATCCGCCATTTTGAATTTCGAAAATCTAATATCAAACTCGTAATCAGCTACCCTGAAAACTCTCAAATAACGATTTTGAATCAAATCCACTTGACTAAATACATTTTTGTTTGTCTTTTTTACATAATGCAAATAAGAAAACATTTAAATCATTTGATTGGGTTCTGCTTATCCGTGTATAAAAACATCTTTGACGTGCGTGGTGAAGAATAATTATGTATAATTTTGGTTTTACTTTGAATTGTGCTATAAAATTTTAGGAGAGTATATTCTTGACACTATAAGAAATCCGAAAATAAAAAAAATCGATTTTTTTGACATTTTGAACTGGAATGTCCCCTTAATTAAAATAATTTTTGCAATTTTTTAAACCCCATTATATTTTTTAAAATTTTTAGGCAAAATTTAAAACTTATATAGATGTCATCCCTCAAGTTTCAACTTTAATTTAAGACATCATAAATGTCAGAGCATGGTTTTGGATAAATGCGTTGAAATAGTTAATTTTGTACGGTTTTTGACTGAAAATGATGAGGCTGAAGTCCGCAACGTTTAAAAAAACGAAAAATTAAAAAAATAAAAACTTTTCAACGCAAAAACGTTTTAATTGATAAAAAAATCAGGGTGGCGAGCGACCTGGAAAACCGGGAATAGACAGGGAATTTGAAAAATCTGGAGAAGTCAGGGAAAAGCTGTAGGAAGTGTAAATATTCTTAGTTATACACTTAAAAATGTCAATAAAGTCCAATGCACAATAGGACACAAATATATCTGCTTAAAAAGTGTTAATTTTAAACTTTATTTCATACGAAAATAATAATTGCTTTTATGACTAATGGATATGTATGGGGCATTCTCCGTGAAATTTTCACTTAAAATTTTTTTACATTCTCATCACATGAGAAGGTATTAGTTTTGGTCGAAAATTGACTTTCGCTAATTTCATGAAATCTCGACGTTTTGGGGTCCCCTGAACCCAAAAAACATGGTCCGGCGATGGTGTCTGTCTGTTCGTCTGTCTGTCCGTCTGTAGACGGTAATATGTTGTTCCCACGATAACTCTTGAAAAACTTATCCGATCGTTTTTAAATTTAACACATTTAAAGTTGGTGCAAAAATGAAGGCTAAGTTCGTTAACCAGCTATTTTCGTCAGAAACAATTTTTTTTTTTAAGTTTTTGGGTCAGACAGCTTAGGGAGCGTTCACAAATGATGTTACGTTTTTGGGGACATGGGGGTCTTTACTATATACTCTACTGTATTTTTGCATGTGAAATTGCATGAAATTGCGTGACAGGGAAGGAGGGGTCTAAAATCCCGAAAAATTGCGTGACTTCATTTGTGAACGCACCCTTAACTGTGTTTAAAAATTTGTTATTGATTTTGTGAAATGTTATAACTTTTATAAAAATCCGTTGTTATCAACAACTTGATAATAATAGTTTAAAAATATTTTAGCTGCTTCTGCAAATCATGTTTCTGCTAAGAGAGTTAGTATAATTAAAAATAACTTCACAATTTTAATCATCGAGACCAAAAATTAGAGTTGTGCAAAAAGCTTGAAGCTCGAAGCTTCATCGAGAATTTCATTTTTTGAGCCGAGCCGGGCCTAATCAAATTTAATCAAGTCCTCGAATTTACATGAGTACTCGAATTGTTCGAGTACTTGAAGTCACTCAAGTACTCGAAAATGTCGAGTACTTGATACATCGAGCCGGCTTGGCTCGGCTCGAGAAAATTTCGGCTTGGCTCGGATCGACATTTCGAGCTTTTTGCACATCTCTACCAAAAATATACATTTTAATCCATTTAATCTCGCAATCATCAGCAGAGAAGAACATGTGATGAGAATGTAATCCTTAAAGTCGTAGTAACTATAAGAAAAAAATGTTTTATTAAACATATAACAGGAAATAATAACAAGAACACAAATAATGCACAACAGTTGCAGACCATCGCGAGCGAAGCGAGCCATTTGCGCGCAACATCACACGGAGCGCGAAGCGCGACGTGCGAAACAATCGCCGGAGCGCGAAGCGCGACGATCAATATTCGCGCGCCCCGAGGCGCGCTGAAACTTGCGAGCGAAGCGAGCCTCCGCGCGAAGCGCGGATGAGAATGTGTCCGCGCTTGCGCGGACAGATTTTTTTTCTAAAGAATAATATACTGCTTTGAAGCAGTAGCTTTGGTAGATATATTGCTTCGAAGGGCTAAATTTGACTGAGAATCACTGACTATTCTCGCGATTTAAAACAGTGAGATTTCACTGAGGATCAGTTATAAATGATTGAAATTTCAGTCATTATTCACTGATTTGTCAATTAAAAAGTAAATGAAATTTTCAACATATGTGACAGAAATTTTTAGTAGTTTTTTGATTGGCGAATCAGAGGAAAGTGACTGAAATTTCAGTTATTTTTAACTGATTCAAATCGCGAGAATAGAGTCACTGATTCTCAGTAAAATTTCGCAAATTTTCAGTAGAAATTCAGATTTAGAGAGATAATCAACCTACAATATATATGTTTTCTTCTGAACATATTCCATTCAACTTTGTTTTTACTAAACTCAGTACAATTTGAAATTCTTCATAGATTCTGAAATATTTGACTTGTCCGGTTTAGCCCCAGTCTCCTCTACGTAATTATTAGAAAAATGGAGATCTTCGCTTCATATCAGTTTAACCCATTAACGTCCAAGTGGACAGAAAATTGCCATTGACTTTGAGCAGTCAGCTTTGTATGAAAATGACATGAGAAAAAATTTGTATATAACATTTCCGATGTAAAATTTATCGCTCTTACAGCTACTGTTGTTGGAATTTGTTTATAACAAAGAGAGAAAAAGTTATAAACAATTTTTTCCAAAAAAACACGATTTTTCGGGAAAAAAATTTCTTTTAGATTATATTTTTACTGGGAAAAAGTAAGGGCATTCTCTTAAAAGCTCCAAATAAGTTGTCCATGGACCCTCAGCAATAAAATCCTAAAGCGACTGATTTTTTTTTCAAGATGGCGGACGCCAATATGGCTGCTAATTTTTAAAAAATGGTCCAAAAATACAACATAATGCAAAAATTTTTGAAAATAGATAAAATCGGCTGAAAATTGTTACTCGGAGGTTTTCGGGGTCGCTGATTACAAATCTGATGTTAGTTTTTGAAAATTCAAAATGGCGGATCCAATATGGCGGACACTTTTTTGAAAAATTCACCAGATTCGCTTGAAATTTGTTACACGGGGGTTTTTGAAGTCGCCGATTACGAATCTGATGTTAGTTTTTGAAATTCTAAAATGGCGCATCCAATATGGCGGACAAATTTTTTTATAATTCATCGAGTTCATTTGTAATTCGCCACTCGGGGGTTTTTGGGGTCACTCATTACGAATTTAAGGTCATTTAAAAAAATTTTTTAATTGGATTAGTAATAATTTATATTGAATGTAATGTAACAGTGTCAAAATTTTCTTAGTCTTCAATTTATTATTTTTATTGCTTCAATAATGTTTGTCCGTTAGCCACCGAATGTTTCGACGTTGTCCGACTCTTACCGCGGGGAGGTGGACTTTTCAGAGTCATATTTTTTTTTAGTTTTTTAATTTTTAATTTTTTTGTATTTTTTTGGAATGTTTTTTTTATTTATTTTTTTTGTATTTTTTTTTAATTTTTAATTTTTTTTGTATTTTTTTGGAATGTTTTTTATATTTTTTTTTTCATTTTTTATTTTTTAGGAGTGGAGAGCATCCAATCATGAAACACATACATACACATTGCACTTGACGCACATTTTCTGTATCCTAGCACCACACTTTGAGAAATTGAAGCAATAAAATTTTTTCTTAACTCGTTCAATTGTGTGACATTTGACTTTTCCTGCACTGGACTTTTTTAAATATGTCTCAGCAATTTCTAAACCAATATCTTTGGTACCAATCTTCTTGTCTTTAGTCACCAAATTTTTTAAGACGGTAGCATTTGTTATTGATGCTTGAATAAGTCGCAACCATATAACCCAAGTATACTTTTTTGATCTTATGCAGGACATCAAATTGCTACAATGTGCGTCATGCAAATCAACTCCGCCCATAAACTTATTATACTGAGTAATAGCGTTGGGGAATGAAATATCAATCTTGCGTTTTTCTTCTGAAGAATATCTACGAACAGAAGACATTGGTGTAACTCCTGCCAATGTTGAGAGAATGGAAACTTGCTTCGAGTCTTTTACTGTGATATAATTAACACCACTATTTTTCTCATGTTTGGCAATAAATGTGCCTCTTACAGCTTTATTGCTAATTGTACTTTTCTCTTGCATTCTGTTTGCTCTGACTGTCCCTGTTGCTCTTAAACCTACATTCTTCAGATGAACCAGCAAATCGGAACTAGTAAAGAAGTTATCGAAGTACAAATGATATTTCACAATGTTTCTGGGTACAACTGAAGAAAGTAGGTTTTGAAGTAGTCCAAGGACAACGCAGCTTCCTAAGGCACATTTATCTAGCTTTTCTTCATTGCCAAAGAAAGATCTTTTGGAGTTAGTAAATGTCGCAATCAAACACGTATCCTTCAGGACTACAAAGCGCCCACATTTTAATGCCATAACGCACAGGCTTACTTGGAATGAATTGTCTGAAAACAGTTTTGCCGCGAAACTTCACCATCATTTCGTCAATTGACAAAGCTGTGGAAAAATAGCCAAATTGTTTTACGTTTTTTAAAAAGTTTTCTAAAGGACCTCTTACTCTCCAAGCTCTGTCATTGGAATTTTCGTCTTCAGGTTTAGATAACTTCAGGTGTGACTTGATCTTTTCAAACTCTAAACGATTCATAGCTTCAGTTATAGCTTCACATCTCAAAAGATGATTTTGAGACCAATAATCCCTTTGAGATTTTCTTTGAGTGAAAATGGACAAAATAATTATCCCTAGAAAAGTATCGAATTCAGTCATCGTAATATCACAACCATTCAACCTTGTTGCTTCCACGATATATTCTTTCAACTCCTTAGAAAAGAAATATTCAAAAGACTCCGTTGAAGATGCAGATCGTATTTTCTTTTCAACACTGAGAGGCAGAAGTGTTTCATTTTTATATTGATAATCGTATTTCATTTCACCATCAACCCATTCAAAAACATGATCAGGTTCCAACTTCAACTGATTTGGTGTGTAATTGTCGCGGATTGTTCGATACGAATTTTGTAGGATATCATTCCCTTCATTATAAATTGAATTTAATAGCTCTTCATCGATAGCATCATTTTCGGAATCCGATTCACATTCGGATTCGTCAGAATCATTCGAATCTGGAACCACAATCACATTTATATGTTCATCATGTTCATCAATCTCGAAATTATCTGTTTCATCAGAAACTTTTTGACGTTTTGCCTTGCGCTTACTTGACATCTTTTCAGAAGAAAACAAATTTTTTTAAAAATAAAGATAAAAGTCGATAATTTAATAGTCAAAAATTCAAAAATTTATTTTTCCTAAATAACACTTACCTGCGCTACTATAGTAAATTATGCAACAATAAGAAGCATCTATTTTTAGTCAATTCACAATAAGATCAAGAATCGGTAATTCAAAAGTCAAAGATTCAAAAATCTATGCTTGAAAAATTTTTTCTAAATAACACTTACCTGCGATGCTAGTGAATTGCACAATAATAAGAAACTGTTTTACCGGTAATACTGAGTGGTTGTGTTGTATATCGCTCATTGTAATTTTTAAATCTTCATATATTTTCTAATAGTTTTTTCAAGTTTTTAGTAATAAAAATATTAGCTTATTTTTCATTGATTTGGTGAGTGTGTTTTCTTTGACTTTTTCGGACGTTTTTGACTTTTTACTGCAAAAGTTCATTTTTGTGAAAATTAACCATGCCGCTTTGTACAGAGTGTAATCAGAGTGTTTCTAGAACTGTAGGAGACACTCTAACTTGTTTGAAGTGTAGTGGATTGGTACATAGTGCCTGTGTCAATGTAAATATCTCCAAAAAGGAGTTTGAGCGTTTGAAAAAAGGTTTAACTAATTATTTTTGTGTTAAATGCAAAAAAGACAGTGACACCTCTCGTACCTCCGGCGAATCTCCTTCTCAGTTTAGTTCTATGTCGGTTACCACTTCGCCTACTAACGAGTTGTCTGATAATTGCTTGAGTGCTATTCGTGATGCAGTTCAACAGGGGCAAAAAGATCAACGTGATTTACTGATAGATTTTAAGAAGCAAATGTCAGATATGTTTCTAGCTTTCAAAACTGAGCAGCTCGAATTTAATAAAAATTGTTTTGCAACTATTTCTAATTTGAAAGAGGACATTAACAAAAATTCGGAAAAAATTAGTTGCATAGAGATTGATTCTGCTGACAGGTCTAATTCCTTGAAAGCTGCAAAAATCGAATCTGAATGCCTGAGAAATAGAGTTGATCAATTGGAGTGTAGCCTTAATATGCATGAGCAACATTCTCTTGCCTCAACATTAGAAGTGCATGGTTTACCAGTTAATAAAGATGAAAACCTGAAGCAATGTTTTGTCAATATTGCCAAGAGTCTCAATGTTTCCATTGAAAATAAAAATATCCTTAACATATTTCGGATTCACAAAAAAAATGACACTATCACACACAAGTTTCCACCAATTATTATTGTCAAATTATCTGATCAACATCTAAGAGACAAAATAATCAATGAACGTAAAATTTTCAAAAATTTTTCATCAATCAACATTGGGTGGCCTGAAGAGGAGAAATGTTCTATCTACATTCGAGAATCATTAACACCGCTAAACCGTCAAATTTATTCTGCAGCATTGTCTCTTAAAAGAGATAATAAGATAAAATATTTATGGGTTTCTGGTGGTAAAATCTTTGGTCGCAAAGCGGATGGAGAACGTAGATTCCAGATGACTTCAATCGAGGCTGTCAACAGTTGAAAATAGCTATATTTTCAAAGGTTATAAGATCAATTTTTTCAAATTTAATTTTTCTAATTTTGATTATATATCACTTTGTACAGTGTTATTCTTCAATTTTCAAAGATATTATTTCTTTTGTTTATTTAGCTTCGTGAACTTTAAATTATTTTTAAAAAAATGTTTTTCTTATATTTCATTCTGGTTTTTCTTGATAAAGTTTGTTTCACTGACGCTATATCTTAGTTTGTCTACTTTTTCTACTCATAGATTGTATTTCTTTAAATTAAGCAAAGTAAAAGTTAAAACTTGTTATTACCCTTATGTTTACGAACATCTTCTTAAGTTTGTTATAGTTTTTTTTTGCATTTTGCTTTTCAAGAGTTTATTCATTGATTCATTGATTGATTTATTGATAAAAATTATTTACTTCATATATTTTTTGTTGTTTGGGGTGGTTATTGCCTATAAATGGTTGTCAGTTTTATTACTAATTTTCAATTATAACGGAGACCTTGAATTTGTGCCACGTTAATGCTCAATCTTTGCGTGCTCATTTTCTAGAATTTAGAGATTTTTTTAATACTGGTTTTTATGATGTCAATGCTGTTTCTGAAACTTGGCTCTCAGTTAATATTTCATCTAGTCTTGTGGAATTGGATGATTATAATTTGTTTCGTAACGATAGAGTTACGCGTAGGGGTGGTGGAGTTTGCCTATATATACGTAAAACATTAAGATGTTCTGCCATTGCTATGAGCACTGAGAACTCATATCCTACTGCAGAATTTTTATTTCTTAATTTACAATCCTCATGTGACAATGCATTGGTTGGAGTGGTTTATAGGCCTCCGAGTGCTTCCTTCGGAAACGAATTGGAGAACCAAATTTTTTCATCTGTTCAGTTGTTTAATAATATCATAATAATGGGGGATTTCAATTGCAATTTTAATTCTAATTCACCTGTTACTAACTATTTCACTTCAATGATTTATTCTGCTGGTTTGTCTATAGTCCCTCACAATTCTACACATCACTCTAATAACACCAGTACTAGAATAGATGTAATGACTGTTGACAACTTAGACAAAATTTGTTCATTTAGTCAGCATTCAGTAAGTTTCTTGTCTAATCATGATTTGATATGTGCTGAATTTAAATTTGATGGAAATTTATCCCAGGTAATTAATAGATCTTCCTTTGTTCGTTGTTTAAATCAAATTCCTGAAACAGAGTTCATTACTCATCTATCTAAGTTCGATTGGAATAGTATATACTCTACACCCGATATTAACGTTAAAGTTTATAAGTTAACTCTTTACTTAACTTCGGCCTTTGATTATTTTGCTCCTCTACATTCAATTACTATTAGAAAAAAGTCTTCGCCTTGGATGACAGATGAAATTAGAGCGCTTATCAAGGAAAGAAATAGACTTCGTAGAATATCTAAAAGAACTAAAAATATTATTGATTTATTGAATTTCAGAAGGAGTCGAAATTTGGTTCATACCAGGATTAGAGATGCTCATAACAAATATAATTTTGACTGTATTAGAAATAACAGTAAGTCAGATAACATTTGGCATATATTGAAAAAACTTAATCTTATACCTCATAGAAGCAACTCGGAGGCTTGCAAATTTCATGCAAGTGATTATTTATCTTTTTTCTCTCACCCTTCTCCTCCTACTCCTACGTCTTTAAATACGAATCTCCCAATTATTTCTCATATTTTTGATGAAAATGAATTTTTCTTTTCAGATATTTCTCCTGAATTACTTCTTTCAACTATAAATAGTATTAAAACTAATGCAATAGGTCCTGATCTTATTTCTATTAAAATGTTAAAACTAGCTCAACCTATTATATTTCCAGTTCTACTGCATATCTATAACTACTCACTTCAAACAGGTAGTTTTCCTGAAATATGGAAAACAAGTAATATCCGTCCTAATCCTAAGGTATCGTGTCCAAAAAGAGTTGAAGATTTCAGACCGATCTCCATTATTTGTACACTAGCTAAACCTTTGGAAAAAATTGCATGCCAACAATTCACCACCTTCTTAATTAATAATAATTTGTTAGAAACTTTACAATCTGGTTTTCGTAGTAAACATAGCACAAGCACAGCAGTAGTAAAGTTTACTTCCGATGTCAAACTTGCAATGGATAAAAATTTTATTACTTTAGTAGTATTTTTCGATTTTTCTAAAGCATTTCCTTCTGTTAATCATGAGCTACACAAGCTTCGTTCTTTTAATATATCAAATTCGGTTCGTGATTGGTTTAAATCATATTTAGGTTTTAGATTTCAGAGAGTGGTTAACGGGAACGAGGAATTGTCAGAGTGGGATAGATTAAAGTGTGGTGTTCCGCAAGGGACATTGCTCTCCTCTTTGCTCTTCAACTTATTTGTTGCTGATCTGGGTGTAGGGCTGAAATACTGTAAATATCATAAATATGCGGATGATTTTAAATTTTATTTATCAGGTCCTTTATCATCATTGTTGGACATGCTTAAAATGGTGCAATGTGATATTAATTACGTTGAACAATGGTCTGTTAATAATGGGATTGCTCTCAATTTTAGTAAAACCCAGGCTATGATAATCTCGGCATCTGGCGGACCTTCTATTGGCTTTTTAGAAACTCTTCCTCCTCTGTTACTTGGAGGTATTCCCATTATATATAAGGAAACAGTAAAAGATCTCGGCTTGATAGTTGATCGATCATTATCGTGGAGAGAACACGTATATGGAATTTCACGAAAAACCTTTATGATATTACAGCAATTGAATCGAAGCAGAAATTCTCTTCCAATTCCTACAAGACTACTTTTGGTTAAATCACTTATTCTTCCGTTTTTTGATTATTGTTGCGTTGTTTATGATGATATCAGCGGTGATTTGAATGATAAATTGGAAAGATCTCTAAATGCGTGTATTCGTTTTATTTATGATTTACCTAAATTTGAGCATATTTCTCAGTATCGAATAAAGTCCGGTTTGCTAAATGTTGCAACTAGGAGACAGTTTTTTATGGGCAATCTACTTTATACGATTTTTAATACTAAGGTCCCAATTTATTTATATGATTTTTTTGAATTTAGAGATCCTAATGAATCATCCCAGGTCAGGCTTCGAAATAGAAAAACCGTTTTAAAAATTCCATCGCATAGAACATGTAGAGTACAAAAATCTTTCATTATAAGAGGTGCAAGATTATGGAATAAATTAACGCCTAACATTAGAGATGCACCTTCACAACTTACCTTTAAAAGATTATTTTTTGATTTTCTGTTTAGAAATAATAACAAAGTTTTTGATATAACTTACTGGTAATATATACATGTATTTATTTTTTCCTTTTCAAATATAATATTTTGTTTAGTTTCAAATATTTTATAAAATATAAATTTAACGTTCTATTTTTAAAATTATATATATATTTTATATTGTTATGTTTTTTTTCTTATTTTTTGAATGTAGTTTATACAGATGTATATATTGTATGAATGTGCATTCGTTAACAGGTATTATGTATATATATAGTATATATGGATTTTTGCGGGTTATGTGTGATTATTCCTCAGTATCAACACTTCCTCAGTATCAATTTTTTCTTTTTAAATTGTAAAAAACTATACTTAACTTCTGTAAAATACATAAACTATGTAACTGTTCCTTGTGGGCTCCTATATAGCCCTAGGAACTTTGATTCTTATAAATAAATAAATAATAAATAAATCTGTTCTTTTAATAAAATTGAGCATATTGCTGCAAGATTCATACCTAGCCCAGCAAATTAGTGGGAAATCAGTCTCTGTAGATCGATGAAATGTCGATTAAACTATATTGTCACCTTAATCCGCAAAACTCGTAACTCCACTTTTAGTTGAAATTTTGTTTTTTGTATTATTTATGTGAATGAAGTTGCAAATTTTTATTCTAATAAGCAAAAGGGTTTTTTTTAACTATACTTTTGCCTAAATGTCAACTGTAAGGGGCCGTTAAAAAAATACGTAACGCTTTTTGGAGGGAGGGGGGGGGGTCAAGCTATTTGTTACGGTCAGCAGAAAAAATGGCGCTAATGTATACAACATTGCGTTATATGGGGGGAGAGGAGGTCCAAATTTCCAAAAAATAGCGTTACGTATTTTTTGAACGGCCCCTAATCTGTGTAAGTAGTTTTATTACTATCGTATGAAGTAAAATTAAATGGAGTTACGAGGTTTGCGGATTAAGGTGACGATATTAGAAATAAATATTTCTTGATTGCGCCATTTTGAATTTTGAAAAACTAACATCAGATTTGTAATCAGCGACCCCAAAAACCCCTGAGTGACGTATATTAAGTGAATTCGCCATTTTGAATTTTCAAAAACTGACATCAGATTTGTAATCAGCGACCTCGAAAACCCCCGAGTGACAAGTTTCAGGCCAATCCGATTAATTTTTATATTTGGCGTCCGCCATCTTGGATCCGCCATTTTGAATTTTCAAAAACTAACATCAGATTTGTAATCAGCGACCCCGAAAACCCCCGAGTAACAATTTTCTGCCGATTTTATCTATTTTCAAAAATTTTTGCATTACGTTGTATTTTTGGACCATTTTTTAAAAATTAGCAGCCATATTGGCGTCCGCCATCTTGAAAAAAAATCAGTCGCTTTAGGATTTTATTGCTGAGGGTCCATAGACAACTTATTTGGATCTTTTAAGAGAATGCCCTTACTTTTTCCCAGTGAAAATATAATCTAAAAGAAATTTTTTTCCCGAAAAATCGTGTTTTTTTGGAAAAAATTGTTTATAACTTTTTCTCTCTTTGTTATAAACAAATTCCAACAACAGTAGCTGTAAGAGCGATAAATTTTACATCGGAAATGTTATATACAAATTTTTTCTCATGTCATTTTCATACAAAGCTGACTGCTCAAAGTCAATGGCAATTTTCTGTCCACTTGGACGTTAATGGGTTAACGTACTACCTGGTAATAAGGCTGCGGTAGAAAAGAATTAAAATTTGTTTAAAGAAATTCTCTAAAATTTGAAATGTTATTTAATCTAGTTTACAAAAAAAATTTCCATTTGATTTCTATACTCTTAAAGTAAACAGAATTAAATCTTTTTTTATCATAAAAATAAATTTTTTTCTATTCCAAAAAATAATTTGTATTCCATCAGTGGAATATGCTTCGTAAATTTTTAATCACAAAAACATTAGTTAAGTATTTTCTTTTCCCATTTTAAAATATGTTTAAGATTTTTAAAATTACTTTCAATAATAAAATCAATAAATCTCTGTTGATATGTTGTCTCAAGTGAATTGAAAATGAATAGGAATTTACAAATTTCTAACTTCTTTTATAAAAAAACAGAAAATTTTCCAATGTGGAGAATACGGATTTAATTAAATTAATTTTTTCAATTATATGCTATTGTATTATTCTTACCGGGTAATATTTAAAGGTAAAGAATATATTTTTAAATACTGTAAACGGTAAAATAATTGAGGGATTGGATATTATAAGGGGGTGAGTATTTCGTTTTCGCCTTGTGCACCCGCTAAATGTCTGCACGCGGGACTTCCAATTTTTGTTATTCTTCGGGAGTGCAGTCCCATGGAACTGTTTTGCGTTGCGTTTTGTAACTAGGCCATGAGTGTGAGAAAGACGGAGATATATGTTCACTATATTTGCACTCATGGTCTAGCTACAAAACGCTGCCATTGGATTGCACCCTGACAAATATAGTTCAGAAAATTTTTATTATGTGTGTAAAGTATAAAGATAATTGAATCTCACATAAAAGGAGTTACTACATGGAAAATACATTTTTTAATGCATTTTAATATTCTTGAAAAAATTTTTTATTGAATTCTTGTATAAAATATTATGTAATGCCCAATAAATAAAAAATTTTCCAAAGTTTATCATATATAAGATGGAGCTTCCCTCCTTAAAATAGTACTAATATTGAAACAACAATAGTAATATGAAATAATAATATACGTATATGATAATAATAATAATAGTATTGATTTATCATGGAGCGATTCCATGATTCAAGTTACATATAAATATAGAACCGTAATTTTGAAATAATGTTTGACAAAAATGTAGAAATTGGTTACATTTCTAAGGCAAAGTAGAAATTTGCATCAGTTGCACGCAACATGATAATAATGTATAAAACTTTAAGACTTGGAATTGAATGTTGATTGATAATCACCATAGGGAACCTATTTTTATAAAGAAATTGTTATCTCAAATATTCAGAATAGCGGGATGTAAAAATCAATTTCCATAACTGTAATTTGTTATTTGGGGGATTTCCGAGGCTGCTAATGGCAAATCGAAAGTTAGATTTAAGAAATTGAAAATGGGACTACAAATTTTAAAATTCAGTAAATTTTCAAACTTTTTGAACTTTTCTTTAAACTCGCCATTTTGAATACCTTAAATCTAACTTTCGATTCTTCATTCAACTTTATGCCTTAAAGTTGATATATTCAGCATTTATTCAAGACCTTTCAAAGACTTTATCAATTTTTGACCGAATTAAATTCGATTAAATTTTTTTTATATTTGATGATTTTTTTGTAACCCGGTGTTATTAGAAAACATTCATTGTTTGTTCAGTACAGTTTCTCTGATTATAAGAAACTTTCTTTTAATAAATTAACCAATTTATATGTATTATTATCAACGTTTCAGAAAACATAAATACTGATTGTCATTTCTACTACCAATCAGTGAAATTCTTTGAATTGTACAATAAATAGGAATGTGTACGTGACAAAACGAACTTTGTATGTAAAAACTGAGACAAGATTAGGAAATTTTTATTTTACTGCAATTATAATGTCATAGCTATAACTAAGTTCTTGATAATTCTAAATTTGCAATCAAATTCGAAATATTTCATAGAATTTTAAATATAAGAAATTATACCAAAAGAATTAATTTGGATTTTAATAATTATAGTAGGTCCTTTTATAACTAATGAATAAACATAAAATCATAAAACGGAATTTTTTTCTTGGTTAGGGAAAAGTCAGGGACAAGATAGAAAATTTTTAAACAGTTTATCACTTTCTCCCTTAAAGACAGATTATATGTAGATTTAAAAAATTTATTTTTATATTCTTCAATATGCAGTAAGCGAAAGAAGGAAACAATGATGGAGAATCTTCCCCAAAATGATAATGGAAACAAAAACATTCTGCAAGTTCAGCATTCTATGCTCAATGCCTCATGTATTAATGTTAATAAACAGGTCGACAAAGTAGGTAAAAGTGGAGAATCATGAAAATTGTGTCGATACGTTAGCAAATGATGCCATTAAACATTTGGAAAGAGAGACGAGTAACGAAAAGAAATTTGGATCGAATAGTGGAAGTCATGAGATGTTGAAAGATAAGATTTTAGGGGAAATAGAGTTCGCAGTGGAAAATACGTGGATTGCGTTAAAAGAAAATGAAGATTTGATTGAGATTCATGCGGAAGAAAATAAACATGAAATAAACAAAGATTTTGAGAAAAACATTGAAGAAGGAAAGAATGAGCTGAAGATGAGAGAAGAAAGCCAAAATAATCAGAGAATGGAGTGTGACTTTAAAAAGCAAGAAAGAATATCAGATGAGATGAAAAAGAAATCAGAAGAAGATAAGACTAAGGATAAGAAAAGGAAGCTAAATGAACCAATGAAAGATGAAATTGAGGAAGATATGAGAATAGGGGTGAAGAGAGATAAATCAAATAAGTTTGGAGTGTTTGATAAAGATAAAGTAGAACAAAAAATAGATGAACCTGAAGAAGAAAAAGATGAAAATGGTTGTAAGTTGAAGATGAAAACAGAGGTATTTGAGAGTAATGAATGTAGAATGAAAAAGAAGTTTGAGCAGGGAAGAGGAGAAGGGCAGGTATTTGAAAAGAGAAACTTATTAAAAGGAAGTTCTGAAAAAGGAAATATACATAAGAAGAAGGGAAACAATTTTAAAGATGAAAGTTTTAAAATTTTTAGAGGATCATTTCATCAGGGCGATGTAACAATGTTCAATATCGGCAGTGCCGGACGTCAGTGCACAGCTAATGCTGCCGTGGCAAAAGTAATGTGTAGCATAAAAATTCCACAATTGTGGACAACGCGTGAAGTAAATAATGTGCTGGTAGTAGGAGATCAAGTTTACAGACAAAGTTTAGAATCGCGTCCTCCAGTCGATGAGCGAGAAGAAAACTCAATGTATCTCAATGCCAAGGAAGTGATAAAAGACATTACAATTGGGGAACAAAAGCGACGTATACAAATGGACGATATTGACCTGGAATTTGGAGATCTTCACGAAAATATGTTTGGATGTCTTAAATTAGAGGATAGATTGAAAGAGTTTTTGCGGTGTGATGGCTCTGCTATTCTTACATCTAATGGAATTTCTATTGCAGTTGGGAAGTCTAATGACTTAATATGGATGTTTGATTCCCACGGCAGAAACAGATTTGGTGAATTAAGTGGAGGAAATTATGCTACTGCTTGTCTAACACTGTTTGGAGATGTTGATTCATTGTTTAAACTCATCAGTAATAATATTTCGCGTTCAAATCCAAGAGATGGAGGAAATTGGTTTGAACTATATCCGGTTAAAATAATGCATATAATCGAAAAGGAAAAAATTTCCACCATAAGAAGAATTAGCACTTTAAATATTGCATGTAGAGATAACAAGAATAAACTGATTGAGAAGAATGTTATACATGAAAATGTTGATAGTAAGTATGAGGATGACAGCTGCTGTGAATCTGAAGAAAATTTACAAAAAAGTAGTTCGATTAGTTCATCTAGTAATTGGGAAATAGTTGGTCAGAAGAAAAGATTCAGGAAAAGAAGAAAACGATTGAATCAAAAACTTAGAAACGAAAATACAAAAGTTTATACACAGAATAAATTCAATGTTTTAAGCGGCACTGATACTTCTCAAAATGAATCTGAGAATTATGTTCCAAAGGATCTAGAAGAATCCTATAGTGATGAAGACTGTAACATTCACAATTCTTCAAATGAAAGTTACATTTCGTCTGGAAGCCCAAAACTTTGTAAAGAATATATCAATACCAACTGTGTCAAACGAAAGAAATATTTAAAGTTGGACAGTGAAAACTCTCATAAGATGTCAATTGAAGGAAAAATTGTTAGCAATGACAGTAATAACCAAAATAAAAACTCACCTGAAGAAGAGATAAATAGAATGAACGAAGAAAAGTCTGAGAAACAAGAAATTGATTCGTCAGAAGTGTTTTTCACTAACTTTTCTTCCTTGTGGGATCAGTTGAGTATAAGATTAGCTACTCACAATACTGCAGGATGTCCCATCACAAATATCAAAATAGATCGTCAGATCAGAGAAGGAAATCGAGTTCGAATTTCATATAAATGTGACAATTGTTTATGGAAAGCAGATGTATGGTCAACTCTGAAAAACAAAAATAATCTAGATATCAACGAAGCCTTAGTTTTAGGTGGGATTAATAGTGGTACTGGTTACAGTCAAATGCAAAAACTATTTGCTGCTGCTGGAATACATTTCATGACCAATCACAGATATCAACAATGTCGAGATAATGCCCATAAAATATTGCAGAAGGCTGTAGAGGAAAATATGGAAGAAGCTGGAAAGGAAGAACTACGGTTAGCTCTTGAGGATGGAATGCACAAAGATGGGATAGGCATGATAACTGTATTAGCAGATGGAAGCTGGATGAAAAGGTCCTACAAAAATGGAAACTACAATTCTCCAGCTGGACTGGTATTCATAATAGGTCAAAAAACTGGTAAAATTTTATGGTATGATGTCAAAATTATGTATTGTTCTGTTTGTGATAGAGCAAAGATGCAAGGCTACATACCACGAGATCATGAATGTTACAAAAATTGGAGCCGAGAGGAAAGCTCATGTAGAATGGAAACTGTCTCTATTGTAGAAGGATTTCGTAAAAGCATTGAAAAGCATAATTTAATTTACTACAGGCTTGTTGCAGATGGCGATAGCAGTGTCTACAAAAAACTGAGAGAAGCAGACCCATACGCGGATTACGAGATAGATATAGAGAAAGTGGAATGTTCTAAACACTTGCGTCGAGCATTCAGGAATAGAGTAAAAAACATAGCAAGTAGCAAACGTGGATATGTAGGCAAGTGGAGACAAATTGTAGAAAACAGTGGAGAAAAATGCATTAGTGAGGTTAATCGTCTTCTTCAGCATTATTGGAATCAAGAGAAGGAAATAGATGATGAAATGTGTTTTGAGGTAGCAAATGCTATTCACGTTATTCCGAGACATGTATTTGGTGATCATAGTAGATGTGCTAGTAAATATCCCTTATGTGACGGTGCCCCTCATTTAAGTGAGAAAAATCATGTTCCTATGTTGGAAAAATGGCATTATGTTAAAGATGTCGAAGAAGCTATTTCTCGTTTGAGTCGTCATTCTTATAGTTTATTACTAAACTTTGATACAAATCTAGTAGAATCGGCCAATGCAATCGTAGCAGAAAAAATTGGAGGTAAACGCATTAATTATACCCTCCGAAATGAGTATACTGCACGTGTATTGGCAGCAGCATTACAATTTAATACTAGACAAGTAACAATACAATATTATAAAACTGCAGGTAAACAAATACCCAAGATCACAGAAGCTGTAGAAAAACAAAGTCAAGAAAAACACGAGAAACGAAAAAAAAGACTTGAAAGAAGACAACGAAGAAAGGGTGGTAAAAAGAAAGGTAATGAAGATTATGGTTCAGATTGTCAAGAAGTAGATATGGATGAGAAGACATATAATATACAATTGAAAATTCATAGGGATAAAATGAATGAACGAATAAAAGACCGAATTAAAATTGAAAAAGAGACACGTAATCAAGCGAAAAATCCCAAATGGTGGAGACATAGAAAGTTTTATATAACAAAAGAGAGGAAACATCTTGTAAAAGTATTGTAACAGATATTAGGGTTCCAAAGAAATTGAATGGACCTGCAATTGATTGGGGTCGTGAAAATGAGTTTACAGCAAAAAAACTTCTAGAAAAGATATTGAATGATAAAATTATTGACAGTGGTTTGATTATACATCCTAATATTATTGGAATAGCTGCAAGTCCGGATGGAGTATTAATGAAAACTGGAGATATTGTCGAAATAAAATGTCCTTATTCTGCTGCGTCATACAAAACGATTAAGGATGCTTACTTATGCAACGTAACTGCGATCATTGAATTATTCAATGACGAAACTTGTACTACAATACGTAACACACATGATTATTATTACCAAGTACAAACACAATTAAGTGTTTCTGAAAAGGAAGTATGTCATTTTTTGGTTTGGACGCCAAATGACTATAGGGTTATTCATATCAAGCGAGATGATACTTTTTGGAGGAATAAAATAGAACCATATTTAATTAAATTTTATGAAACCTGTTTAGAACCAGAAATAGTGGACAGTCGTCTGAGCAGAAGAATGCAAGTTAAAGACCCACCACATATTATAAAAGCAAGAGAGAAAAAGGAGTTTTTGAAATTAGAAAAAAAAGAAAGAAAAACGAAAAGGCATTTGCAAAAGCTTCGAAGCAAAGTTCAAGAATTCCAGGTAGTGTAAATGAAATAAACTATGAACAACATAACGTAGAATGCATAAATGAAAATAACGACATGGATTGTATAAATAATGAAATGTGTGTAAAAAATCCTTCCACAGTCGATCCACACGTGGAAGAGAGTATACTGGTCACAACTAGATCTAACAGAATTCGAAAAAGACGTGCGTGGTGGTCAGACTTCATACAAGATTAAAAATTGGTTCTTGCTTTAAAACCAGCGTAAAGTTATACTTACAATAAGACAACAAAAACAAGCTTATTCTTGCGTTGAAATCAGCGCAAATGTTATACTTGCAATAAAATGACAAGAGCAAGCTTATTCTTTCGTTGAAATCAGCGCAAAAGTTATACTTGTAATAAAATGACAAGAAAAAGCTTATTCTTGCGTTGAAATCAGCGCAAAAGTTATACTTGTAATAAAATGACAAGGAAATGCTTATTCTTGCGTTGAAATCAGCGCAAAAGTTATAATTGTAATAAAATGACAAGGAAATGCTTATTCTTGCGTTGAAATCAGCGCAAATGTAATATTCTAAAAAATAAGTTGAACGAATGTTGTTAATGGTTATCGCTAGGACAGCCATAAACTAGAATTTATTCAAAATAAAGTTAATAAATCAATCTTAATGTCCGTAAATAATAGCAAACACAGGTTAAAAAGTATTAAAAGTATTTTAAAAAATATTAAAAATGTTTTAAAAAGTATTAAAAATATTTTAAGAAGTATTAAAAATGTTTAAAAAATATTTTAAAAAAGTATAAAAATGTTTAAAAAATTTTAAAAAAAGTATAAAAATGTTAAAAAATTAAAAAAAAGTATAAAAATGTTAAAAAATTGAAAAAAAAATTTTTTTTTAATTAAAAAAAAAGTGGGGTGTAGTGTGGATCGCCTCCTCGTCGGTGCACCCTGGGTAATGCCAAATGATCTACGTAATAAAAACTATTAATAACTTTTATCTATATGAAGATAAAAATTAATACGTCATGCATTTGAAAAGTAATATTTTACATGCGAATAAGTAAATTCTAATTATTATTTTGATTTTGTTACATTCTGAATATTTTTTACTATTATCAAAAATTACTTTATAAAAGTTTAAAGACTTTATTTTAGAAGATAATAATACTTTTATCAAAGAATTTAATAATAACAAAATTCCTTTAAAGAATTTTATTATTTAGGAAAATAATTGAAATATCGCGAAGAATTTCGTTAAAAATTTTGAAAATTCAAATTAAATTTCCTTTGAAGAATATCTTTAAATTATTTTTAATAGAATGTAAATAAATTTTAAAAATTTTCAATTTTCTAGAAACAAAAGAATTGAAAAATTTCAAAAATCTTATTTTTCACAATTTTCGAAAAAACTTTGCGAAAATTCAATTTTTTTAAAAAATGTAAGTGTATATCTTCTTTAAATTAACTAATAAAAATTTCTATTATTCATCTTCACAATAAAATACATGATAACATTAGAGTGTGACTCTATAAAATTCAATTATTTATCAACTATTAAATTAAAATACCTTGAAAATTCGATTTGTTAAAAAGTTTTTAATGATATTCTTGAACAAATTTCATTATTTTCAGTTGAATTTCACAAAATTTCTATTAATTAGATAATTTTTCTTAAATTTATTTATATACTATATTAATTTTGACTGATTTTTTACTTTCAAATTAATTATTTTTAACCAACTCAAATTTAGAGAACAGTATAAATATCTGTGAAAATTGAAGTAAAAAGAGATTTAAAAAAAAATTAAAATAATAAAACTGTTTTTAATTTGGTGAAAAAATTCCCTGTTCAAAATTTGTAATAAAATTTACAACAAATACTACCTCCAGAATTTATTAATTTATTTATTATTTATGCGTGACCTTGGGGTTATTCATAATGCCTCAACTTTAAAATCACTTTTTTTTACTTTGGTTCGTTCGAATATTTTGTTTGCTTCTGAGATTTGGTCGCCCTGGCAGGAATATCTTTTAATAAGATTGGAGCGAATACAAAATAGGTTTTTGCGATTCGCTGCTAAGCAACTCGATATTACCTATGATTTTTTTTCACATGAATATGATGACGTAAGGAGGCAATTGAAGATCCCGACAATTTCATCCAGATTTCTGTACTCGGATTTAATGTTTCTTTTTAAAATTATAAATGGAATGATTAATTGTCCGGATATTTTATGTAAAATAAATTTCTCTGTGCCTTACAAACCATCACGTAATTTTCTTCTTTTCAAAGTTAAATATCATAGGACAGAGTATGGTGATAATAATGTTTTCGAACGTATATGTCGTGAGGCTAATGAAAGTGCACATGATCTAAATTTTTTCGAAAATTCAACTCTACGTTTTACCACTGCCCTGCGCAACTTATTATTTGAATATTGCACAGCGTAATTAAATAATTAATTATTCATTGTAATTAATATTCTTTTTTTTTTTTTTCTTTCTTTTTCTTATATTAGTACTTTGTACGAAAGGGCGTTTTATATTTTGTAAGCCCGTTGATACATGAAATAAATAAATAATGAAATTATTTAACAATAAACATTCTGACATTGAATATAATTTATTGTACCGTGACTACTGGTTCCTTTGACTTCCCTTCCTCCCCGATAATGTCCCCTTCCTCCCCGATAATTTCCCCTTCCTCCCCGATAATTTTCCCGTCCACGTCCATTTCCCATTTCTTTTCTCCGTCCACCTTCTCTTCCATATGAAGATCCCTTTTCCCTTCTTTTATCTCCTCCTTCTTTATATCCTTTCCGCTTTTTTCCACCTTCTCTTTCAATCTCATTTTCCATTCTCCTTTCTACTCGATTTTCACCTCCATTTGAATGGACCCTTTCTCCTGATCTGGTACTCTGTTTCCTGGTCTCGTTCTCTCTTCTGGAAAAAATTAAATGTATAGAACACTATCAACCATTCAAAAGCAGGGTTGCCACGCTTTTCCTCATTTCAAATTCCCTGACTTTTCCAGGTTTTCAAGGTTAAGAAACGTAATTTTTCCAGGTTTTTAAAACTAGATTTATATTATACAAAATTTAATTTTTAATTTTAATTTAATTTTTAATTGTATTCTTAATTTTATCAAACTCCCTGATTTCCAGACAAAACGATTTTTCCTGTTCTATGACATTTAATTACGAATTTCTTTAATTGTAAAATTACTCAAAAACATCAATTACTTCGTTTTTAAATGAATATTTAATCATTATTATTTTTCCGTAGGAATTAAAATTCTTCAAAAGATTTAAATTCAATTACATATAAAAATATTATTATAAAACAAGAAGACATCGATCACTTCGAGTCTTCGAAAAGGTGTGATCGCTTTCTTCATGTTTTATAATAATTAAAACTTGATACTATCATTATTTTATATTATAAAAATATTGTTACTGTAATCTCTTCAAAATTATTTTTATTTCAATTCAATTCTTCATTTCTTGAATTTTAAACAAAAATTCCTTTTTAAAACAATTATTTTAAATAATTTTTGAAAAATTTCTTCTTTGAGAAATTTAAATCTATTTGTTTACAATTCAATTTAACATAAGCTTTCCATTATTCTGACATTCTTCAATTAAATTAATTAGAAATTAAGAACTTTAAATAATTTTAAAAAATACATTAAACTATTTTAGAAAAATTAATTCTAAATTTCCTTAAAAGTCTTGTCAAGAATTTAATTATTTGTATAGATAATAAAATTATTCGCAGGAATTCAATTATTCTCAAAAAATTTGAATAAAATTCTTCGAAATAATTCAATTGTTTTTTAAATTGACAGAATTCTTCGCATGAATTGAATTATTTTTAAAATTGATAAAATTCTCCGCAAGAATTCAATTATTTTCAAAAATGATAAAATTCTTCATCAATTACTATCAATATTAATTTTTACTTAATTTTGATTATTCTGACACTCTTCAATTAAATATATATTAGAAAATAAAAAATTCAATAGAATTAAAGAAAAATTCAATTAAACTTTTTTAAAAAATAATTTCTTCAGAATTGTTAATTAAAAGTTTTAAAAGTTCAAATTTTTTAAAAGATTTTAATTTGAAACATTTTTAAAATTTACGCTACATTGTTTTCAATATTCAATAATAATCTAAAACTTTAACTGAAATTCATTTTTAAATCAATATTTACTAGAAAAATACACTAGAATTTAATTATTTAAATACAAAAATAAATATTTTATTAAATAATTGAATGTTTTTTAAAATTGAATTTTTATATAAACTGTTACCAACAAATTTTTAAATCATTGAATTCTCTTGAAAAATTTTAATAACATTTATAAGAATAAGTTTATTTTTCGGAAATTTGATTAAAATTTTGTTAAAAATAATTGAATTGCTCCAAAGAGAAAAGAGTGATTGAAACTTTTTTTTATAATAGTTTTTGAAAATAATTGAATTCTTGAGACGAATGTTATTAAAATGTCTTTTTAAATAATTAAATTTCTTTGATGAATTTTAATAAAAATTTTAAGAATAATTTCATTAAAATTGTATTAAAAGTAATTGAAAGTCTAAGATGAGTTTTATTATTTATGAAAATAATAAAATGTTTGCGTAGCATTTAAAATTTTTTTTTAAATAATGTAATTCTTTTGCAAATTTTTATTAAAGTAGGTAGTAGATTTATTAAAAATCATTGAATTGAGGAAATTTTTTGAAGATAATTGGAATTTTGCCTTGAATTTTATTAAAATTGTTGGAAATAATTGAATTTTCTTCTTATTATTTTTAATAATTTGGAAAATAATTGAATTTATGCAATCATTTGTAATTGCTTCAAAATTCAATTTCTTTTATTGTTTTTAATTAAAATTCTTCTATAAATCCATTATTTTTAATAATCAATTAAAAATATATATTAAAAACTTCAACTAATTTCAGAAGAATTGGAATAATTAAAATTTCTCAAAAATTTACGTTCTTTAATACGATTTCTAGTTAAATTCATTAAAAATTGAAATTTTACAAAATTTCAAATTAAAATATTTTGAAATTCTCTAGTAATTATGAAAATTGTAAACGCAAATTTTTTTAAATTTAATTAATTTTGAAATATTTATGTAAAATTAGATTTCAAGAATAAACTTTAGAAAATAACAATTTTCCAGGATTTCGATCAAAATTCCCTGACTTCTCCAGGTTTTTTCAAGGTTTATAAAATTCCCTGACATTTCCAGGTTTTCCAGATTTCCAGGTTGTGTGGCAACCCTGAAAAGTATAATTTAAAAAATGTGATACTTATCCATCGTACCTTATTCTTTTCGTCGCACCTTCCTTGTTTTTGGAAAGAGGATTTTCTACAATATTTATTTCTGAAAAAATTTATTAGATGAATTTTTGTACAATAAATAATTAAGTTTTACAGAAAAACATAGAGAGTTACTTTTGTTCATCCTTATTCTCACACTTCTAAAAGAAATGAATAAAGAATAGAAAGTGTACACCTAACCTCAATTTAAATGAAAAATTAAAGATGGTAAATGTATGGGTAAAAACTACAATCAATTTTTCGAAAAATTTTCAGTTTCTATTCCATTTTATTTATTTTTTAAACTTTAGGAAGAGTCTTTCAAAGCAAAGGCAAAAGCTATATTCAAATTGTAGGGAAAATTTTAGTTTTTCTTCCATTTTTTTCGTTTTTTAAGAATAGGAAGAGTTCGTCAAAGTATAGGCAAAGACTTGAGTGTAGAAATTTGTGAAGTGTGCCTATTATTTTTCAGTCGGCGAATATTTTTTATGATTTTATCAATTTTGTACAACATATGATAAAGAAAAAATATAAGTCGCATAGTTTTGCAAAATTTTAATTTTTTTATAGGTATTGTAAATAACATTTTTTCATAAGAATTTCAAAATTAATTATTTTCTACCTTTCTATAAAAAGAATCGAGATGATTTTCTGTATAAATAAAAAGAAATAATAATATTACTCCTCATTTACAGACGAAAAAAAGAAAAGTGTATATTGTTAATTAGGTAAAAAATTATTCAAGTTTTTCTGAAAAGATGTATTATTTCTTCTATTCATACCAAAATCCAACTCGATTTCTCTTATAAACGATAAAAAAAACATTTATATATTTTTTTTCCATATTTTAAAAACTAAGAAAAAACTGAAAGTTTAAAAATTTACGAGAAACTGATTCTAGCAGCTAGCTTCTTCCCGTATTTTGGATGACTTTCCCATACTTTGAAAAATAAGAAAAAATTGAAAGGAAAAAAATTTCCGAAAAATTGATTTTTCATTACTTATTTTACTAATAACCTCCAATTATTATATAAAGGTCTATAACACTGGTTTACAGTGAAATTGCCAATTGAACAAAACATTTTTTTTTCGAATAGTAGGTGTTTGTTGAGTAAGAAAATCATAGTTTTAATTTTTTTCCCTCGTGAAGTTTTTCTGTAGCTTCAAATTTTGCATTTTCGAGGTGCGACGCCACTTAAACTTACCTGTAGGAAAATTAGCTTGTCAAAATATAATAAATGAGGTATCATTGGAAAGGTTATTAAATTACCTTTCGATCCATAGGTCACAGAATAAAATTCAAAAAAAATTGAGAGAGTTACAGTCGATTAAAGATGAAATTTAATGCCAATTTTGATGATTTTTAGACCTTTGAGTAAGTTCTACTATTTTTTTCTACATCAAACAGGAAAGAATGTTTAGGTTTTAATTTTTTTATTGATAGACTATATCATTACACAAATTTTGAGTCCTTGTGGACCTCGATTGGATTAAAAATGACAATTCTACACTAAATTTAGTGAACGAAACTACATTCTTCATTTTTAGTATCCCTTAAACATTTGCACCAAAAATTCAAGTAATAAAATTTGGTAAAGCGCTAAAGTTACTGAAATCACTAATCAAGAGTTTCTGAAGTCGTAGATTTCGAATGCAATATTAGTTTTGCAAATTTCAAAATGGCGGATCCAATATGGCGGACAAGTTTTCAAAAATCGATGAAATTCGTCTCAAATTCGTTACTCGGGGGTTTTCGGGATCGCTGATTACAAATCTGATGTCAGATTTCGAAAATTAAAAATGATGGACTCATAATGGTGAACGAGTTTTTTAAAATCCATCGAATTCGCACCTATTGGATCCGCCATTTTTAATTCTTGAAATCTGACATCGGGTTCGTAATCAGCGACCCCGAAAACCCCCGAGTAACGAATTTGAGACAAAATTCATCGATTTTTGAAAACTTGTCCGCCATATTGGATCCGCCATTTTGAAATTTGCAAAACTAATATTGCATTCGAAATCTACGACTTCAGAAACTCTTGATTAGTGATTTCAGTAACTTTAGCGCTTTACCAAATTTTATTACTTGAATTTTTGGTGCAAATGTTTAAGGGATACTAAAAATGAAGAATGTAGTTTCGTTCACTAAATTTAGTGTAGAATTGTCATTTTTAATTCAATCGAGGTCCACAAGGACTCAAAATTTGTGTAATAATATAGTCTATCAATAAAAAAATTAAAACCTAAACATTCTTTCCTGTTTGATGTAGAAAAAAATAGTAGAAGTTACTCAAAGGTCTAAAAATCATAAAATTGGCATGAAATTTCATCTTTAATCGACTGTAACTCTCTAAATTTTTGTTGAATTTTATTCTGTGACCTATGGATCGAAAGGTAATTTAATAACCTTTCCAATGATACCTCATTTATTATATTTTGACCAGCTAATTTTCCTACAGGTAAGTTTAAGTGGCGTCGCACTTCGAAAATGCAAAATTTGAAGCTACAGAAAAACTGCACGAGGGAAAAAAATTAAAACTATGATTTTCTTACTCAACAAACACCTACTATTCGAAAAAAAAATGTTTTGTTCGATTGGCAAAAAAAAGTTTTTAATTTGTAAACCTGTGTAATATATAAAAAAAACTTCATTTACTTATTTTACTTATTTACTTATTTAATTAAGAAAACAGAGCATTTTAATTACCTTTTTCTTTTTCACTCATTTTCTTGTAGACTTCTGCTCTTTCTCGTCTACTTCGCCCACCACTTTTGCTTCTTCTTAAATTCTCTATGGACAAAAAATAAATGAAAGTAAAAAAGAAAAAAAAATGTCTAAACTTAAACTTATTCTAAATATGTAACATATTACTAAGATTTATCTTGACAATATATTTACATGAGAATTCTAACCTAAAAATTGACGTATTTATAGCGCTACTTATATATTTTTTAAAGTTGAACGAAATAAGCAAGAATTCTAGAAAAAATTAATAATATAATATACAAACATATAAATTTTCTAAGCAAATAAATATAAATTTTTACTTACCAGACATGACTTGCAGCAAAAGTTTTGTCTCTGTTGCTTGAGATCAGTAAATCCCCGTTTCACAAATTCACTTTTCTATGCTTGGACAATTTTCGTAGTGCAGAATTCTAAAAAAAACATGAAGACGAAAGTTAATGGAATGAGTGAATTGCAAACATTATATGAAAAGAAGAAAAAAACTATTATGATTGACCCTTTAATTTGCGAAGAAAAAAAGGTGAGAAAAGCAATTAGTAAATAATGAAAAAAGTATTAAAGTGAGAAAAAAAAATTAGTCATTTGAAAAAGTTTGTGAGAAATGAAAGGAACAGAAAGTTGTGATAAGTTTAAAAAAATATGATACAGATGTAATAAGAGAAGTGGACTAAAAATAAACAATAAAGAACGTCGAAAAAACAATGACAGGAAAATGAGGTTATATTACACGAAAGTAAAAAGAATGCAAAAGCAATAGAAAAAATAGAACAAATAGAAATGAAATATAATTTATAAAAAGAAGACAGGATTTAAAATAATGGAAGATAATAATTATTACATACCTTTTGGCGACGTTTTGTTCTCCATTATTTTCACTTGCCCTGTTTAAAATTCAAAATGTTGTGATGGAAAGAAATGAAAGTTTCCGTCAACACAGAAAAATTGTAGTGTCCCACTCTGGCGGTCAACTTAGAATCACATTGCCACCAAGGTAATAATACTCATCGCGTGAAAGAAAAATTTCGATGGTAACTAACATAAACGTATGTGGTACATAATTCACCCGTAGGTGGCAACAAGTAAACTCATATGTCTGTCATTGTTTCTCCGCGAATTATGTATTTCCCATTTTACTTCCTATCACCGTTATTCTCAATGAATCTTAAAACTCTTGTGCTCTACGAACAATTCATAATATGAGGACGATTGGTATTTTCTTCGATTTTTAAAAACATGACTGCATTTCAAGTAAAAAATCTTTTAAATCATAGTCAAAAGAGAGGTAGCCATTTTCACAGCATGCTTTCTTTGTCTTACCCGTTTTATATTCAGTCAGGGATGGCTATAAACTTGAGGGGCCCCCCTGTATATTTATTTTCACGATTGCGCAACACCGTTAAGATAAAAAACTGTCGGCGCCGGGAGGGGGGGGGGTTACATGAATTTTTTTCAAAATTTTCGCTGAAAACGCTATGAAGATCAATACCAAATATGTTCGCTAAATATTTCCTGTAATCCATTTTTGAAAATACATATGCATACCAATTTTCATCTTTCTAGGTAAGAAACTGTGAGCGCTAAGGGGGGTACTGCCTTTTTTGCGAAAAACGGCCAAAATTTGATGTTTTTCGCGGAAAACTCTATAAAGATCAACTCCAATCACGTTCGCTAAATCACGTGCAATCTACGCGTGAAAATACATACTTGTACCAATTTTTAGCTCTCTAGATGAAAAACTGAGCGCTAGGGGGGGGGGGGGGTACATGGTCATTTTTCGTAACCGTTTTAATAGGGTTCCTACCGGGTACAGAACAGAATACTGTTTTGCTTCTTTCCTTTTATATTCTTTATTTCTCATCGAATCGGTTTAATTTTTTTTGGAAAAACTTCCTGATTAATAAAGGAAAAACTTTCTTGCGAGAAGTTTTCATAATTCGAAAATTCGTCGCATACTTTTTCTCCTTGAAGATTAAAATTCCTGTTATTGTAAATAACAACTTTCAAAATTAATAACTAATAAACAATATGATTTTTTAGACTTTTCATTTATTTGTAGGCTTCTGTAAGGTATATTGTGCATGCCTTAAAAAAGCGGTTCATTTTATTAATATTTGACTGAGAAATGACGATATATTTATCAAAAGGTAATTAATTTTTGAGATAAAAATTTTTAGTTTTTTTTTAGTTTTAATAAAATGGCATTTTGGAAAAAAATTGTAAATAGAAAAAAGATGTATTTTTTCCTCCTCTACAACGTCATAATTTTTAAATATTTTTTTTTTTTGAGTTTTAAAATTTCATAACATAGCTGAGGGTTTGACAATACTTCTGCGTAAGTTCGAGCGAAGAGCCGGTTCTTTGATCCAGCTCCTCAATTGGCGAATCAGAGGAAAATGACTGAAATTTCAGTTATTTTAAACTGATTTTTAGTGAAATTCCACTGATTCAAATCGCAAGAATAGAGTCACTGATTCTCAGACATATTTCACTGATTTTCAGTGGAATTTCACTGATTCAGATTTAAAGAGTGTCAGTTGTCAAGAAGAAGGTGACACTAATTAGATCTAGTGACCGCGGCTAAACTAAAAAATACTCAACCTCAAATTACTCTACATTATTTCTTTTTTAAAATCACTTTTTCGTCAAATTATTGTCAAAATGGAGATATCCCCCCTGCAGAATACTTTTCTCTATCATTCCGAATAAATATTACCTCGAAATATCGTATTTAATCAACAAATAATGCATCCTAATAAGAAAGCTCGTTTTCGCTCAAAACCAAATGTTTAAACAATTTTTTTAACAATTATTTATAATAATTACGCAGAATACTGAGTTGACTCCTACAGGTTCCCTTCCTCTACTATTTTGAAAAAATTCTAACCCGAAATATTCTTTTCTTTTTAAATTAAGTATATTCTACAAAATTACTGCCCAGTAAAAAAAAATATTCAGAATAGAGAAACAGTATTGGTGGAGACGTTCGGTGAATGCGTTTTCGCGACAAAACCGTATTGGTGGGTTACGGTGAATACATTTTGCTTACCGTGAATACTTTTTTTTTAAACTCTCGATTTAAAGATTCCTAAGCAAAGTTGAGAATATTTATAAAGAGCGTAAGTGATCTGAAGTATAAAAATGACGATTGCGAAAAGGAAATAAGAAATTTTGAGAAAAAACGAAAAATTAAATGTGACAAACCTACAACGTATGATGATGAAAAGGAACATTGACGATACCGACAGAAACTTGAGAAATCCAAGTAAATGTATGTGAAACATTAAGTTCCGCCGGTAACGTCAAAGTTCCTTTTAATCATCATACGTTGTAGGCACAGAAAAGCATATGGTACTTGATCAACATTTGACAATCTGTTTGTCACATTTAATTTTTCGTTTTTTCTCAAAATTTCTTATTTCCTTCTCGCAATAGTCATTTTTATACTTCAGGTCACTTACGCTCTTAATAAATATTCTTAACTTTGCTTAGGAATCTTTAAATCGAAAGTTTAAAAAAAAAAGTATTCACGGTAAGCAAAATGTATTCACCGTAACCCACCAATACGGTTTTGTCGCGAAAACGCATTCACCGAACGTCTCCACCAATACTTTTTCTCTATTCTGAATACTTTTTTTTACTGGGTGTATTTTTCTGGGTAACGTTAAGGGGGGGGTAAGGTTTAAACGGTGAAAAAGCATATTTTTAAGAATTTCTTTTGGCGATACGCAGAAAGTTAATTTATTTTATCGCTTTGCATATAATATTGCAACATTTGAACAATATTTCTCTAAATTTTAATTACAAAATATTAAGAATTGAGCGAGATAATGAGATTTTTCTCAGGCGCCTCAAAAAAAATGATTTGCGGTGTACACTCTAACTCGCAACAGAATCATCCAAATTAAAAAAATCAAAGTGAATTTGTCAAAGGAGATGTTTTTTGAGGTAACGCTGGGATGAAAATTTTTTTTTTCGCTTTTTGGTGGCACTTGAAGCTAAAAAGTCGATTTTCGCTATAAAAAATCGATTAATTTGTTATTGTAAAATTGGTAATTTAAAAAAAGCTCCCAGTGTTACCTCAAAAAACATCTCCTTTGAGTTTGATTTTTTTGATTTGGATGATTCTGTTTCAAGTTAGAGTGTATACCGCAAATTTTTTGAGGCGTCTGAAAAAAATCTCATTATCTCGCTCAATTCTCAATATTTTTTAATTAAAATTTAGAGAAATATTGTTCAAATGTTACAATATTATATGCAAAGCGATAAAATAAATTAACTTTTTGCGTATCGCCAAAAAAATTCTTAAAAATATGATTTTTTTCCACCGTTAAAACCTTACCGCCCCTTAAGAACAATCGGTATCATTAATTGCACAGGTTTACAAATAAAAAACTTTTTTTTGCCAACCGAACAAAACAATTTTTTTTCGAATAGTAGGTGTTTGTTGAGTAAGAAAATCGTAGTTTTAATTTTTTTCCCTCGCGCAGTTTTTCTGTAGCTTCAAATTTTGCATTTTCGAGGTGCGGCGCCACTTAAACTTACCTGCAGGAAAATTAGCTTGTCAAAATATAATAAATGAGGTATCATTGGAAAGGTTATTAAATTACCTTTCGATCCATAGGTCACAGAATAAAATTTAACAAAAATTGAAAGAGTTACAGTCGATTAAAGATGAAATTTCATGACAATTTTGATGATTTTTAGACATTTGAGTAACTTTTACTATTTTTTTCTACATCAAACAGGAAAGAATATTTAGGTTTTAATTTTTTTATTGATAGACTATATCATTACACAAATTTTGAGCCCTTGTGGACCTCGATTGGATTAAAAATGACAATTCTACACTAAATTTAGTGAACGAAACTACATTCTTCATTTTTAGTATCCCTTAAACATTTGCAGCAAATATTCAAGTAATAAAATTTGTTTAAGTGCTAAAGTTACTGAAATCACTAATCAAGAGTTTCTGAAGTCGTAGATTTCAAATTTCTTAATTTCAACCGATTTGCTCATTATAATGTTTACAGAGAATAAAACTAGAATTTTTAAGTTTCATTTTCTCATAAGTTTCAAGAAAAACGGAAGCGACATGTTTTGAAATATTCTAAAGGTTATCCTTCAAACTTGATTTTTTCATAAATTCTATTACTTTTTAAAAAATATGTTTACCATAATAAAATTTAGAAATTTTTTTTTAAATTCTATGTAAATAAAGTTTGGTTTTAATAAATGGGAAAATAATTATTTAAAAATTGCTTTACAATGTTAATTGTTTATAATGTGGTACTTTATATAAATATTAACAAAATAAGAATTGCTTACTAATAATTTTACAAATTAAAAGTCACTAAGAAACATATTATAATTTTATGTTCATAAAATAATTAATGCATTTTAAATAAAATGTCCATTTACCGCCATTTGAATCAGAACACTCAATTACACTCGCTCGCAATCGGGTGTAATAAAATAGGGAAAAGTGCACGGGCTTCTAGGGAGTTAGGTGTACCCTATTGCGTCACTTCTGGTAACGAGAACGCCGTAGTGTACACTTTTGTACAAAGTGTAGAAAGTGTAGCTAGCGAGAACAAAACATATAGCTGAGAAAATTGCTCGTAATAAACATAAAAAGCTTTGGAATCATGATAATTATACGAATTTTTCTAAATTGAGGTCAGAATGCTAAAATTTATTTAATATTGGTTATAAAAATTTTATTTCGCTTATAACGAATTCTTGAATTAATACAGTTTTCCAGAAAACTCAAAATTTAAGAAAATAATTATAAAAATAAAAAAATATTATATTTATGTCGTGAAACTGCTCAGTGTGTTAAATTTAATTATTGGTTTTCGTGTTTTATGTTTTTTAATATTCTTCAAAAAAATTTGTAATCTTTTTCTAATATTTCAGAAGAAGAAGAAAAATATTTTAAAGTCTTAGTCACATTTTTATATACACACAATGTAATAAGGTCTTAAATATCATAAGACAAAAGCTGGAATATCGCGCGCGCGTAGCTCTGCTAGTTATTATTATTATTAACTATATTAATCTTCATACTCATTCTGTCTGTCACAGTATGAGAGAGAAAGCATGATAAAGAGAAAGAGAGGGAGGTATTGTCTCTCCTTTTAGTTTAGTGTAGGAAGGAAAAAGAGACGAAAAGGTAAAATTTCTTTGGTTTACAGAAAAGCATAATGTTTTCTCCATTCTCCGTGTTAGGTAGAAAGAGAGTAACAGAAATTGGTAGGGGAAGGAACAGTGGGGAATTTCACTTTCAAGCCAAAATACGAAAAGGGCGTCTTATTTCCTTATTGGATAATTATTTTTCTTTTCTCCCTCACAAATAGATTAAGGAGTGAAAGAGAGGGAGATTGAGAACGAGGTAAGAGTAAGGGGTATAAATTTTATCGGTATTCCATAAACCAAATGGACAATTTTTGACTCCCCGCCTCAGGTTGTGGACAATCGTGAACATTTGGAAAACCCCTCCCCCTTTACACTTGTCCACGTGGACAATGCACATTTGAAAAATATGTAAGTATTTTCTTTAATGTTACTCCTGCATTTTAAAAAATAATAAAGCTCATTTTTGAACATATTTCAAAGCACGAAATTACGAAAATGATTAAATATTAAAATAATAAATAAACACTATAATTTAATTAAACACTTTATTTTTTTAAATTATTATATTGTTATATTAACATCATAGTCAGGGAAACAAAACTTTTTTAGTTAAGTCAGGGAAATGTCAATAAAAAATTGAGACTTTTTTTCGACTTATAAACAAATTTTTCAAATTAATAAAGATTAGCATCTAATTTTTTAAAATGCAATATTTTCAGTATTTATAATTACATATTTCCAAAAATCCAAATACATACGAAAATAATATTTTAGAATTATTTTTAACATTTTGGAAAAAACATTTATATTCAAAATTTTTAATTAAAATTCATAAAAAAACACAGCCACACAAAAAAAATAAGGTGTCTTGATCTGGGGTCGAGACATTTGTATTCCGATGTATTTCGATGCGCTGAATTCGAATCCGCCATCCGAATTTGGCCAATGGGTCCTGGTTTCGCCCTAACCTCAAAAAGTACCCTAAAATCGTTAAAATGGTCACTTTTGAATTATCAAAATTGAATCTAACCGCATATTGATAATTTTCTAAAATCCCTTAATTCAAATAAACTATTCTATAAGCTTTTTAATTGAAAATTCATATAAAACATTAAATTTATTGAAGCTAACCTCAAAAACACATCTAAGATTCTAAACAAACAAATTATACCATACACAGCGCAATAAAAAATAGGTAAGCTCATAAAAGTAACAACTTAGATGTTTCTATGATTGCTGATTACAAAGCCGGTGTTAGTATATCAAAATTCAAAATGGCGGATCCAATATGGCGGACAATATAATTAAAATTTGTTTGGATTGGATTGGATTGAAAATCGTTACTCAAGGGTTTTCGGGGTCGCTAAAGACGAATCCCATGTCGGTTTCTAAACATTCAAAATAGCGAATCCAATAAGGGCGGTCTTTATTATTCTAACGATTTTTTTTAAATGTATTAGGGGAGAGTCTCCAGTTGTGAGACACCTCCAGTTGTGAGACAGTCAATTTTTTTTAACATGCAATATTAAAAAGCCGATTGGTTTATATAAAAACATTTCTTTTTATATGAGCCAACTATTTCGTGTACACCGAGGCGGATATATAAACTGTTTTTGTTAAATACCAACACTGTGTGTGATAATCGACTAAAAAGCGTTTTTTCAATAAATGCAAAGTACTTTTTTTGCAATTTAATTAATTGAAAAAGGTAAATGTAATGCATTTTCTTTTAGTGTTTTCCTTATATTTTGTGATGCAATATTGCATTGTTCCAATCTGCGGTTGAAAATAATTTAATTTTCCTTTTTCAAAATAGCGCCAATTTCTGGGTGTGAGACACAGCATATCACCAGTTGTGAGACGGTGTCAACACCCATCTGGGCAGCATAAAAAATACTACTTTGCAGGCATACTATTTAAATGTTGTTTTGATTCTTTTTTCTAGTATTTTTGGGCATGTCAAGTGGAAAAAAGTCAATTGATTCAGAAGAAATCAATTTTAATGCTCTTGTTGAAGCTATTAAATTGTGTTTATTTGATAGTCATATTTTGGCGAATAAATATTATTATTTAGTATATAATAATATATATTATTAATATATTTAATTATTTCTACTAAACATAACGTTTTATGTCAAACTTATTAAATTTTAGCAATTTTTAATGAGTGTCTCACAACTGGAGACATTTTTTTTTTTGAAAAAAGCGATGTGTTCGGAAAATGTATCGTAAAATTTTTTGAGTTCATCGAAACACTATACTTTCTTTTAATAAAAGTTGCGTATTTCTGTTACCTTTCGATCGGTGTATTTTATTTACAATTTCGTTTGCCCGTTTACAATTTACGGGTCAAAAATGAAACCCGTCTCACAACTGGAGACTCTCCCCTACTTGCGGTTTTTCGGGACCTTTGATAACGAATCTTATATCAATTTTTATAATCTTAAAGTCTTACGAATTGTTAAAAAAATTGTTAGAAAACAATTCGTAAGACTTTCAGATTATAAAAATTGATATAGGATTCGTTATCAAAGGTCCCGAAAAACCGCGAGTAATAAATTTTAAAAAATCATTAAAATAATAAAGACCGCCATATTGGGTCCGCTATTTTGAATTTTTAGAAACCGACATGGGATTCGTCATCAGCGACCCCGAAAACCCCCGATTAACGATTTTCAATCCAATCCAAACAAATTTTAATTATATATAGGTTTGATAGATTTAATGTCTTATATGGATTTTTAAATGAAAAGCTTATAGAATAGTTTATTTGAATTAAGGGATCTTAGAAAATTATCAATATGCGGTTAGATTCAATTTTGATAATTCAAAAGTGACCATTTTAACGATTTTAGGGTATTTTTTGAGGTTAGGGCGAAACCAGGACCCTTTGGCCAAATTCTGATGGCGGATTCAGATTCAGCGCATCAAAATACATCAGAATGCATATGTCTCGACCCCAGATCAAGACACTTTATTTTTTTGTGTGGCTAAATTAATCAGTTTATTTAAATTATACAAAAAATCTATTAAGAAATTCAATCCTATTGTGAAAAAATTGCATTAATTTTTTTTTAAAACTAATTCGTATAATTGTTTTATAATAATTATTCAAGATTTAATTATATTCGAACAATGTAAATAAAATTTTTTGAATATTTACTTTTTGGACTTATTGAAATTTTTGACAAATTATGGTCCTGTTAATAATTAAAATTCTCAAAAAATTTGATCATTTTTATTAATGTTTTTTACTAATTCTATTATTTTTAAAGATTTTACCAAATTTTAATTTTTTGAAAATTGAATCTTAAATAATCATTATAAAACAATTATACTAATTAGTTTTTAAAAATATTTTAATGTAATTTTTCGAAAATAATTGAATTCTTTAAGAGAATTTCTGTATAATTTAAGAAAACTAATTAATTTTTTGATGAATTTCACATAAAAATCTTGAATATAAATGTTTTTTTCAAAATGTTAAAAATAATTCTGAAATATTATTTTTGTATGTACCATTTAGATTTTTGGAAATATATGTAATTGAAAACACTGATAATATTGAATTTAAAAAAATTAGAAGCCAATTTTTATTAATTTTTATTTTGTCTTTAAAGATTTTTTATTCTTCAAAAACTGATTTTTAAAAATTGTAACAAAATACTTAAAATAAATTAATTATTTTTCAATTAAATTTTACAAAATTTGAACTAGGTATTCAAAAAGATATTTATTATAGATATATTTCAAAAATTGAATTATGTCTTAAAAATGGTTCAAAAACAATTTTTGAATGATTCGTTTATAGTTACTTTTTGCATTATCAAAATCAAAATAACTTGCACTTTTTTACTAAAAATTGTGGTTTTTTATTAATTGTCTCAATCTTCTTAACCCCTTAGCAGTGTAGTCAAAATAAGCTTTTCGTGCCACAAATGTGCAAAAAAAATTTTTTTTTAATTACTTGATATTATTATATTTTATGTTTTCGGGGTCGCTGAATCCGAATATTTGATCATAATTTAAAAATTCAAAATGGCGGCTTAGAAATTTAAAAGTTTCCTGATTTGACTAAAAATGCTCACTTGGGGGTTTTTGGGGTCGCTAATTTCAAATATCTGGTTAAAATCTTAAAATTTAAAATAGCGACCGAAAAAATTTTAAAGTTTTCGGATTTGGCTAAAAATGCGCATTTGAGAGTGTTTGGAGTCACTGAATTAGAATATTTGGTTAAAATTTTATAATTCGAAATGGCGACTTTAAGATGTCAATTAAAAATTTATAAGTTTACGAATGTTATTATAAATAGTTATTTGAGTCTTTTGGGGTTTATATTTTTATATATGTATATATATATATATTATATTTTTATATTTATATATATTTACACAAACTATTTAAAACACAGCTCTTAGTCGAATCCGGAGTCACGAACTATTTAATTTAATTACTATTATTAAATTTTGTAATATAGATTGATTTTGAGAATTTTACAATGTTTTAAAACATCGGACATATTAATTACTCTGCTTTAAGATTTAAGAACTGATTTGAGAACTTTAAATTTTTTTGGTTGCCATTTTGGAGCCGTTATTTTAAATTTTTTATTAAATATTTGGATTTAGAGACCTCAAAAACCCCCGAATAAGCATTTTCAGCAAAATTCGTAAACTTAAAAAAATTTTTGGTCGCCATTTTGAATTTAAAAATTTTAACCAAATTTTCGAATTCAGCGACCCCAAAAACCCCTAAGTACACATTTTTAGTCAAATCGGTAAACTTTTAAATTTTTTTGGTCGCCATTTTGAAGCCGCCATTTTGAATTTTAAATTTTTGTCTAAATATTTGGATTTAGAGACCTCAAAAACCCCCGAATGAGCATTTTCAGCAAAATTCGTAAACTTAAAAAAATTTTTGGTCGCCATTTTGAATTTAAAAATTTTAACCAAATTTTCGAATTCAGCGACCCCAAAAACCCCCAAGTACACATTTTTAGTCAAATCCGTAAACTTTTAAATTTTTTTGGTCGCCATTTTGAAGCCGCCATTTTGAATTTTAAATTTTTGTCTAAATATTTGGATTTAGAGACCTCAAAAACCTTCAAATGAGCATTTTCAGCCAAATTCGTAAACTTAAAAAAAAATTTGGTCGCCATTTTGAATCCGCCATTTTGAATTTAAAATTTTCAATAACGGATTTGGATTCAGTGACCCCGAAAACCCCCGAGTAGGCATTTTTAGCAAGACTCGTTAACTTTCATATATCTTTTTTTCGATGCCGCTATAGCGGTCATACACACTGGGGGCACGAATTATTTTTGCCTCTATAGACGTCAAATACTGTGAAGGGGTTAATTTCCATAAAAAAAAATTTTTCCAGACATTTTCCTGACTATAGCGTAATAAATATTATAGGGGAGAGTCTCCAGTTGTGAGACGGGTTTCATTTTTGACCCGTAAATTGTAAACGGGCAAACGAAATTGTAAATAAAATATACCGTTCGAAAGGTAACAGAAATACACAACTTTTATTAAAAGAAAGTATAGTGTTTCGATGAACTCAAAAAATTTTACGATACATTTTCCGAGCACATCGCTTTTTTCAAAAAAAAAAAATGTCTCCAGTTGTGAGACACTCATTAAAAATTGCTAAAATTTAATAAGTTTGACATAAAACGTTATGTTTAGTAGAAATAATTAAATATATTAATAATATATATTATTATATACTAAATAATAATATTTATTCGCCAAAATATGACTATCAAATAAACACAATTTAATAGCTTCAACAAGAGCATTAAAATTGATTTCTTCTGAATCAATTGACTTTTTTCCACTTGACATGCCCAAAAATACTAGAAAAAAGAATCAAAACAACATTTAAATAGTATGCCTGCAAAGTAGTATTTTTTATGCTGCCCAGATGGGTGTTGACACCGTCTCACAACTGGTGATATGCTGTGTCTCACACCCAGAAATTGGCGCTATTTTGAAAAAGGAAAATTAAATTATTTTCAACCGTAGATTGGAACAATGCAATGTTGCATCACAAAATATAAGGAAAACACTAAAAAAAATTGCATTACATTTACCTTTTTCAATTAATTAAATTGCAAAAAAAGTACTTTGCATTTATTGAAAAAACGCTTTTTAGTCGATTATCACACACAGTGTTGGTATTTAACAAAAACAGTTTATATATCCGCCTCGGTGTACACGAAATAGTTGGCTCATATAAAAAGAAATGTTTTTATATAAACCAATCGGCTTTTTAATATTGCATGTTAAAAAAAATTGACTGTCTCACAACTGGAGGTGTCTCACAACTGGAGACTCTCCCCTAATAATTATAAAAAAATAAAGATTTTAATCAAATTTATTGATTTATTTATGTTTATTTATTTATTTGTGTTTATTTATTACGTTAATGATTCAACTTTTCTGAATAAAAAGGATCATATTTTATTTTATTGAGTGTGCTCTTTTCGATTCCAGTGTCAAAAAAGAATTTCGTTCAACCCAAAAATTAAATATGGCGGTTATAATTTCAAAAACACAAAAAAATTTCATTTTTTTAGCCTTTAACCCCTTCCCAGTGTATGACGTCTAAAGTGGCAAAAATAATTCGTGCCAGCAATGTGTATGACCGCTATAGTGGCATCTAAAAGGGAAATCTCTGTAATAAATGAAATATAAATATCAATGAATAATCAAAAAGTTTTTGGGGTCGCTGAAAATGCTGATTTGGGGGATTTTGAGGTTTCTAAATCCAAATATTTAGTCAAAATTAAAAAATTCAAAATAGCGGCTCCAAAATGGCCAACGAAAAAATTTTAAATAAACTTTTAAACTTTGAAATCTTTCGATCGCCATTTTGAATTTTTAAATTTTGATTACGCTGATTACGAATTCGATTTTAGTTTCCAATAAGTCAAAATGGCGGATCCAATATGGAACAAAAAATTTACTTAATGCAATTGATCTTAATTTTGTCACTCGGTGGTTTTTAAGGGGTTACGCCACCCTGAACGCATGAAAATCGGATGGTTTTTTATGAATTTTTTTGATAAAACTGTTTCAGGTAGGACTTCTTTACAATTATTGATGCTTTAGTACATATATTGAGCTTTATAAATATTAAAAAAAATTGTTTTTAATTAAAAATGGCGGAGATATAACTATTGGCGTGGATCAATTTTTCCGGAGCACTCCTTGATGCTGTACATGATTGGCAGTTCAATTTTTGTCAGAAACAAGTAAAACAATATTTTTCTTAAAAAGTGATAAATTTTGAACAGAGTGACGAAGCCATTTAAAAAAAAAATTTTTTTACGCAAATGGAAGCACTTCAAAAATTAACATTTTTTTTTGGCTAAAATTACCGTATAAAAAATTGGATAAAAAATTTTCAAATTATTCAATCAAAGAAATCCCACGTCACTCTGTGGAAAATCTATTTAGGAAGATGTATATTAATTTTCAAGTCAATCGATTGAATAGTTTTTGAGTTATCGTGTACACCGTCTCGAAAATTGTGGTTTCGAGAAAAACGCAAAAGAAGAAAAAAATGAACTTTAGTGTATTATAACTTGAAAATTTTTAAATGTACTATTTAATCAGCAATTCCAGGGGCATAATTTTTTTTATTTAAGAATGGAAGGGATACAATGAAAAGGACCCTTCCTAAATCATGAAAGGGCCCCTAGACCATTCGAAAATAGAAAGTCGCTGCTTCCAGCAGCTCTCGGCGCGTCCCCACCGCGCTGACTTCTAATGACCATAACTTTTGTAATTAATGAGATATTGTCTTAGGCGACATCTCAAAATATTCGTTAGAATATAAACTTTGAAATTCAGCAAAAAAAATAAATTTTTTTGAAAATTTCAGGGTGGCGTAACCCCTTAAGGTCGCTGATTATGAATAGGATGTTTGCTTTCAAAAATTCAAAGTGGCTAATATAATATGGGGAAGAGAAATTTAAAAAAATTTCTATCCACGCTCACTGGTTGTGAGTCGGCGCAAGTGTTAAAACAGAAGTCAATTGTCAGTGAGCGTTCCTAGGACATTTACACTTACCGGACTGATATTAGAACTCCCGAGTAACAAAATTAAGGTCAATTGCATAAATTAAAAAGAAAATTCTGCCATTTTATATTTATGAAAACTTACATCAAATTCGTAATTAGCGACCCTAGAAACCACCGAGTGACAAAATTAAGGTCAATTGCATAAAGTAAAAATTTTTGTTTCATATTGGATGGGGGGGTCAAAAATTGGTGAAAAATTGTCCTCGTGGTTTATGGACGGCCCCTAAGCTTATACCGCGGCTTATATCATGACTATCAATAAATCTCGGTGTCAATCTTTTGACAAAGAAGGAAGTATACTTCAATAAAATAATTCATCTAATGTGTAATGAATTTATATAAACTTTTTCTATCGCTTGACTAAACTAATCGAAACAGAAACCATTATTTTGTTATTTGACTTGCTTGGTCGCAAATGTTTCGTATGACTTGTTTACATTTAGTTTTGAGTAGAAAATTATGTACAATGTTGCCAGACGTTTAAAGAGCTGTTCAATATATTTACAATATAGCATAGTTTATACGAGTTTAAAAAAGTATATTTATATACGACTTTCAAATTTTTTTGCTTATAACGAATTCTTGAAATAATACAGTTTTCCAGCAAACTGAAAATTTAAGGAAATAATTATAAAAATAAAAAAATATTATTATATTTATGTCGTGAAACTGCTCAGTGTGTTAAATTTAATTATTGGTTTTCTTGTTTTATGTTTTTTAATATTCTTCAAAAAAATTTGTAATATTTTTCTAATATTTCAGAAGAAGAAAAAAACATCTTAAAGTCTTAGTCAAATTTTTATATATACACACAATGTAATAAGGTCTTAAGTATCATGAGACAAAAGCAGAAATATCGCGCACGTAGCTCTACTAGTTTCACAGAATAAATTGCGTCGCGGTTGCACTGAACCGCGTAGCACCTGGCGTGAGGCGAGGCGACCGCGACGCAGCGCGCTGCAATTTATTCTTTGAAATTTGATAACTCAAAAACAAAAAAGGGCATTCTGCAAATTTACATGCCGATTGGAAAAAACCTCAGCTTTCGTTTGCAATAATTTATTTTCAAATAAAACGGACTGATTTTTGGGAAATTGAAAATTATATATTAATTATTAAAAATTTGGGTCAATTTTTAAAATATTAAAAAATAAAATTCACTATTGGAAAGAGGACGAAAAAACCTTTCAGAAACGTATTCTAAAATTTTTTTCCATTACAAGTATGTTTAAAAAAAATTCCCAAAGTATCCGGTGTTAGCAAAATTGGTCAAATTAACCCCCCTCTACCCCCTCCAAATTTTCGAAAAAATCAAAAATGTTTTTTATGACACATTTCTACTTGATAGAACAACAAATTCCCTGAGTTTCAATTTTTTCAAGAAGTTGAAATTTCAGCTTAGGACATTTCACGTAAAATGCCTCATATATGAGTCATACCGAAGGTAGTGTGTTGTTCTATAACTTTTGATAAGAAAGTATCAATGTTGAGAACGGCCGGGCCGGCCCTTACTACGAAAAGAGTAGATATGCAAATTAGGTAAATGGAAATGCGTTAGGTTTTCTGTGTTATAAGCAGAGACGAATTTATGTTATTTATCTAGAAAGAGAAAGAGAAAAAGATATTTTTACTAAATTCTTTCTGAATAAGAAATAAAAAGAAAAACGAGAGGAGAGACCTGTTAGTGATGCACGGCAAGACAATATTATCTTGTAGGGGAGACTAAGCGTGGTTGTTACAGTGTGCAGTTGTTACAAATAAAATATCTCAGAAACAGTGAATTATAGAGATGGGGTTCCAAAGGGAAATATGTTTAGTTTTTATGTAAGAACTTACTGTAATATGTTTAAAAATTATATGCAAGCTTTACAATTAAAAAAATAGGCACATTGGTCTTTAGAGGCCAAAAGTAAATATTTCTCTGCTTGATATTTTTTAAACAATTAATAGACCTTTATACTTAACAAAGTAAATTTTTTTAATATCAATTCTATGAGAATTAAGCTTTAAAAAACTGCCTTCGTTGTCCAAATTTAGTGTATACTTTTTAAGTAAAGTAAGTTTTTGTAAAAAATGTACCTATTGTGCATTTGTTACGATTTTGTGAAGTGTAGTTGTTACACTGAAAAAAAAGTATTGAACCAAGAAAATTTTTCTTGGTTGAAGCAAATCGTGGGATTGAATACGGCCAAGACTATTAAAGTATTGATTCAAGAAAACGATTTTCTTGACATAGGATATTTGGGAGAAGAACATATATTCTTGATCCAAGAAAATATGGAATTCGACCAAGAAGTTAGTCTTCTTATACGAAGTATGAAATGTATTAAATGAATAAAATATTTTCTTGTTCTAAGAATATATAAAGATAATTGAATTATTTTATTTGATTCATTCAATTTTTTGTAACATTCGTTCAAGTAATTCAAGATTTAAATGAAGAAAACATTTATTTTGTGAGAGAACGCAGATATTCTTGATCCAAGAAAATATGGAATTCGATCAAGAAGTTAAGTAGCATGTAAGAAATGCAGAATATATTAATTCAAAATCATTTATGTATCAAATCAAGAAAGTATGTTCTCTGTCCAAGAAAATATTTTCTTGATTTGAAAAAATTTATAGATTTCAATCAAAAAAATACTTTCTCAATACAAGTAAATTATTTACTTAAATTACCCCCCCCCTTACCCCCATCCCATCTTTTCTAATACTTAGGTCAAACATTTTTATTATTTAATTAATTAACATTTATATTTTTTATTTAAATAATTAAATAATTGTTATTTTACATATATATTTATATTTAATTATTACTTAACACAAATACAACAAATATACCTTGAAAGAAAATTTTCCACGGTCGGAGGAATTGAACTCGGGTTGCACGCACCAGAAGCCGTCACGCTACCACTATGCCATCCTAGCCTCAATGGACAGTTTTCAAAAACTGATATTTAAGTTGCATATACATTTGAAGAAAAATATTTTCTTGGATCAAGAACACCGGCATTGTGTTAAGTAAAAAAAAAGTTTCAAAGCAAATAAATAAAATGATTCGATTCAAGAAACATGAATTCTCCACACAATACTTTATTATTTTGCTTAGGAACATGATATTCTAGATTCAATACTTTTTGGTACTTCGGAAAAGTAAAATATTTGGTTGAAATAATTACATATTGAGTTCTGCCAAATACTAAATTGTTAATTCAAGAATTCTGTTCAATGCTAATATTTACTTGACACAAGAAAATGAATTTCTTTCTTCAAATAAATATGGGATTAATTGAATGTAATTTTTAATCAACTTGAAACAAATATTTACTTATATTAACCTTCGTATTTTCTTGAATCAGGATTATATGAGCGTTGAATTAAGTAAAAACTTTTTTAAAGGAAACAAAAGAATGATTTAATTCAAGATCTTACACTTAATTGAATTGAATAAATAAAATATTTCATTCCAGAAAATATAACATTCTCGCAAGAAATTAATGATTTTGAAACATGAGAATATAGAAATGCTTCAAGTAAAAGAAATGCTTAGATTAATTAATATTTCTTTGAAACAAAATAATTTTTAATTGAGTTGAAACAATTATTAACTTGTATTAATCTTCCCATTTTCTTGGCTCAAGACTATGGGTGTTGGATGAAATAAATAGTTGCTTTAAAGGAAATAAAAAAATTATTTGACTCAAGATACCAAATGACTCAAGGTAAATTACTTGACGTGAGAACATGATATTTTTGATTCAATACTTTTTCGAGACTTGGCGCATGTAAAACAGTTCGTTTGAAACAGTAAGATATTTACTTATGTCAAACCCATATTTTCTTATTTCAATAACTTTGATCAATGCTCAAAATTACTTGACACAAGAAAATAAATTTCTTCTAATAAGAAAATATGGGTTTGTTTCAAATAAATCAGGTCAAGAAAATGCATTTACTTGATTCAATGAACTTTTTTTTTCAGTGTACAAGTGATGATGAGAAAGAATATTTTTCCCATAAATAATTCATCAGATTCGTTAGAAATGTAAAATATATGTCAGAAATGTTATCACACTTATTTTTTATATAAAATCTCATGTTTTTTCTAAATTCGACTTCAAAATCATTCAAAATTAATGAAAAAAAAACTTTTTAAGTTACTTTCATATCGAAATAGTATTAGTGCTGCCATCTCTAAGGAACTGTCACGTACTATATTACATTGAGCTACATAACCTCTATAAAATGTCAAAACAAATGGACCAAGAAGACTAGAGACAGGAGGAGTAACTCAAGGAGTAGGGGTGACGAAGGAAGTGAGGGCAATGAAGGTATATTCTATATGTAGGTAGTTGGTGTGGTAACCAAAAATGGTTTACTGCGCAAGTATATATAGAACTATAGTATAGCACGTATAGCAGAAGAGCAAGAAAAGCATAACAACGATAACAACGCAATGTATGATAGAGAGGTTATGAATACTGGAGAAGTAAAATTTAATTATTATATATATATATATATATATATTTATATAACAAATACGCTTGTGAGTAAAGTAAGGAAAAAAGCGTGATTTTAGAATAATACTACTCTTACAGTTCTTGGCGAATTCGCCAAGATTTCCCAGATAACAATCGTGCGTCGCATTTAAACGCATGTTTCTTGCACTAACTGCGACTTACCAGATGAGTCGGTTCATATACGCATCTTACTATCGTCTGTGACGCTGGTAATAATGCGAGTGTTGTGAACTGCATTTCGTAAGCGCCTGTGATACAAAATGATAAGCATGTTCCGTTCACAAGTGCGACTCGCTAGAAGAGTCAATCCATACGCATTTTACCATCCACAGTGCAAATGCTGTGAATGCGTGTGCAGTGAACTGCACTTAATACGCACGCAATTAATGATGCGCAACCACCCGTATCGGCAATCACACATTTTATAATGGCGACAGCATTGTTTGTGGTGTGTTATCAAAATAAGTTTTTATTGTGATTTCATTTTTTATTGTTTTTTATTGCGATATTATTGTGAGGAATTATTGTGGATTTAATTTTTAGTACTGCAGCAAAATAAGAAAGTTAAATTTAATTTGTTTAAAGTACATATATATTTTTGTTGTATTAGATATAACCTCAAAAAAAGAATTTGGAAGTTTTTAACAATTTCAATTCCAAAATTGTACTGAAATATTAAATTAAAATCGTCTTTATAAATAACATTTTAATTTAAAAAAAATTACTAATGTCAATAATCTTTTCTTTTTATTTAATTCAAATAAGGCTGAAGTATAAATATAATTTATTCGCATTATACCGTCACGCATGTGCCCATCACAATATGCGACAGTTATGGATCGCATATGATGACGCATCTGAGTGGTCCAGTGAACGCGCATAGTGCGGATAAATCGGCACGCGTGCAGATGATATTAGTAGCACACAACGCGCATTTTGTTATCTGGGTTTGTTCAAGGTATTGTATATAATTATGCTTTTGCATATTATTCATAATTTTATTAGAATATATTTACCATTTATCACGCCACCATCACATCCACAATCTATTATGCTGCAAATAGCAGGCATTTTTATTTTTTAGTTAAATTATATGTGATTCATTTATTTTTTATATTTTTCAACCGGTGAAAATTCTCGACATAACCACAAATATAACAATATTTTTAGTATCAACCGCGCAAAACATAAATGTGTTTACATGCGTAGAAGACTAATTTTCGTCTACTACACCATCTACTTGCCAAGACGCCACCTGCATTGCCCTCATATTTTACGTCACCGTTCTCTGTGGTAATACAGCGAACTTACTCCTCCTGTCTCTAGTCTTCTTGAAATGGACTAAACAAGTGTTTACTTTTGTTTACATAAATTCTGTTAAATTTTGTGCGAAAAATCTGTCAGTGTGAATATATTAAAAGGTTAGTTAACTCATTAATTAATTAATAATTGTACACTCTATTTTTATTTTAAAGTATAAATAATAGTTGATTTGTTTTATTTTAATTGTTTAAACATCAGTTGAAGTCTGATATGTTTTATTTTAATTGTTTAAACAATTGTTACTTTCGTTCTAAATAGTTTTTAAGTGTAATTCCTCATAGAGGAAAATTATTTCTCATCTAACTTACCTCAATTACCAAATATAACTCAAATTACTTAATATTCATTATTGGGAACTAATAATATATATAACTAATATAATAACTAATAAATAATAATATTATTAATATAATAAACTAATAATATATAACTAATATATATAACTAATAATTATGTACTTAAATTAAACTATATCATTTCAATATTATCATCTTTGTGCTAAAAATTACGAATAATTAATAAACATTGTTATAAAAAATTATTTGTCTTCAATTTAGAAACGTTGCAGAGGATTCTTGGTATTGTAACAACCGACATTGACTTTGTGCAGGTGTAACAATTTACACGCTGTCACTAAAATGCTTCTAGTTATTTAAATAATAGAAATAGAGCTAAATCAATTATTGCCTTTTAAAGCTGGATAATATACCTTCGATATAATAATTTGACCAAACAAATTGGAGTTAAACTATAATCGGCTGATTCTAAAAAAAAATCGAAATTGATGTCCTTAATGATTTCTGTAAATCAGGATCGTCAATTATGAAAAGTTATTTTTTTAATAAAACTACTGTACTAGATGTTCGAATTTATGAAACAAATTTATTTTTTATATGATAAACAAAAAAGATATGTCCAAGAAATTACCCTGAAAATCATTCCCTCACTATGTCCCAATTGCTAAATTTGAAGAGAATTATTAACTCAAAACGTAAAATTCCTTACAAATTGTTGGTTATCTTATTTTTTACTTATATAAGATAGTATTGACTGTAACTACATAAGTTTGTAATTTTAAAAAAGCCAAAGGAAATATTTTTAATTATACTTCAAAATTTGTCCTTGAAAAGCTTATCATTCCCTCACCGTTTTAAAACAGTGGGATTGGAGCAAAATTTGAAGACCTATACGAACCCCTGCTTTAATTTTTTTCAAAGTTGTCAACATTGTCATTGACAACATACACTAGAGTGAATGGTTGTAGAACGGATGTTTTGTTAAAACTAATTTGTCAATAAGTTTGTTAAATGTTACATTTTTTAACGTCATTCCCTTATTTGCGTTCTATAACGCTAAGCACTTTTTTATTTAATAATCATAGTATCTTTGCATGTGGTTCAAGTAGTAATATCGTACTTTTCTTCGTACATAAGAAAGTAAGGTTATGTTTTTGAGATTATGGTCATTTTGTTTTGTTTCGTCATTCCCTCATAATCATTCCCTCATTATATTTTTTGATGAGGGAATGATCCTTGTGAGGGAATGATGTATTTCTTAATAAGTGCACTGAAAAAAAAAATATTTATGGTACTGCCATAAATATAGCCAATTCTCACATATTATATTGGTGGATATAGGACTGACATACAGTATTGCTGTTTCAGTTATACGCAGTGTAGAACAGCCATATGTATGTGAAGAACACCAATACTGTATTTTAAAAACAGAAATACAGTATTGCTGTTTCAGCTATACGTTCTAACCATACTCGTATGTCGGAATTGACAATATCATTTTTTCAGGGTGTAAAATATTTATAATTATTTGCTTTATTTATTTCAGTACCGTCAACTGGGGCTATTTTGTGAACGCGAGGTTTTTAATGAATATAATTATTAAAATGAATTATTTTGTTAATTTAAAGTTTGATTACATGACAATAGAGAGCAATAAATGTTATTATTTAATTTTTTGTCAGTTGGCAAAAAAATTTCTAAAAACGGAAAAATTGTGTCAAAAATTTTGAAAGTTCGGAAAAGTTATACCAGATCTTCTAGACTTTTAATGTGTCTCATAAACTGAGCTGGATATTTGTTGTCAATTGTGTTGTGATGATACATACGCAATGCGCTAACTTTATATTGACTATTTTAAGAGAAAAGTGAAAAAAAACTGAAAAACCAGGATTCTATGGGGCTATTTTGTGCACTTAAAAAATCAAATATTTTTCAGAAATTTTTTGTTTTACTAAACAACAAATTTCTGTAATGAAGATTCTGTTTATCATCTTTATACATTTTTGTCTTACTTTTCTGTTAAAAAATTATAAATTCATTAATTAAAATCATTAAAACCTCAACCGGTGCACAACGTAATTTCAATAAATGAACTTTAATTAATATTTATAAGTGTTTCAAATTAGTTTTAATACTTTTTCTCTCGTTTTTCTTAAAACAACTTGAAAAGTACATTAGATTCTCTTTCATTATTATTGTACGACGTAGATTTTTAATATGAAAATATATCCTTATCTTAACAATCTTAAAAACATAAGTAAAATTTTAGACTGATTTATAAAAATCAAAGTTTGTCATTTAAATTATTTAATATTACTTTTATAAATCACTGTGTTTTGTTCGTAACAATTAAATTGTTACATTATAGATTTAATTATTATAATTTTGCAATAAAATTATTAAATTATTATTGTTTTGCAATAAAAGAATAATTGGCGCTTCACAGAGTTTTTAATTATTGTGGAATCATATTAAAAATCATTCCCTCACGACTCTGTTATACCTTCATTTTCAGAAAATTTTTTTATCTTTATATTCAATTTAAACTCAAAAAACCCTACTAAAAATAAAATCACAAAACGACAGAAATTTAGTCAGAATCTCTGACGTTTTTAGGCTGCATTTGTTACGATTGCAGCCACAGAACGTCAGGCTTGAGTCATGTTTAACCCTTTAACGCCGGGACGGACACTTTTTTTGAATCATTTTCAACGTTAATTATTTTGGTTATTAGACATGTAGAAAATTTTCGGAATAACATTTTCTGACGTATTTTTTATCGCTCTTTCAGAATCTGTCATCAAAATTGCAAAAAACAAAAATTCCTAAAAGTTATGGCCATTTTTTTGGAAAAAAATCCAAATTTTTGACATTTTTGATTCAAAAATGATTTTTTTCTTCATGTTAGCAGTAACCAGAAAAATTCTTTATCATAAAATATCGCGTCCAAAATATCCTAGCATCAAAGTTGTGGACCATACAATTAAAAATTTCAAGATGGCGGATCCAAAATGGCGACAAAAGAATTTTTTTCCCAAAATTGACACCCTGTGGACTTTTTTTTTAATTCTTCTTTTATCTTCAAGACAAATAATATCTGAATGTTTTTTGGGTCGCTGATTACGAATATGATGTCAGTTTTCAAAAATTCAAAATGGCGGATTTAATTTAGCGGACGAAATTCTAAAAAATTATCAAATTCACTTGAAACTTGTTACTCGGGGGTTTTTGGGATCGCTGATTACGAATATGATGTCAGTTTTCAAAAATTCAAAATGGCGGATCCAATATGGCGGCCGAATTTCTAAAAAATTATCAAATTCACTTGAAACTTGTTACTCGGGGGTTTTTGGGGTCGCTGATTACGAATATGAAGTCAGTTTTTAAAAATTCAAAATGGCGGATCCAATATGGCGGACGAAATTCTAAAATATTATCAAATTCACTTGAAACTTGTTACTTGGGGGTTTTTGGGGTCGCTGATTACGAATATGATGTCAGTTTTCAAAAATTCAAAATGGCGCATCCAATATGGCGGCTATTTTTGTAAAATTTATCGGATTTGCGTAAAACCTGTTGCTCGGGGGTTTTTTGGGGTCGCTGAAAATGAATATGAAGTCAGATTTTAAAAATTCAAAATGGTGGATAATTTCTTACTTCATTCATTTAGCTGAATGAATTGTCTATTAGTTAGTCTTTGCAGTCAGTTGTTTTACAATAACATTGAATTGCATTTCCTTTAGAAAGTATATGTGACCCCTTCTGAGAAAAGGGACCTTATGGCCAAAAAATCGATTTTTTTATTTTGACGGGGTCTTACACTTTAATGTCCTTAAAATGCATGTAGTAAAAAAATTTAATTTTTTAAACAAATAAAATATTTTCACTTAAAAAAATTTGAGTTTGTTCATAATGTCCCTGTTCTCAGACGGTCACATATTGTTTCTTACTTTATTAACAACAGCAGAAAGACATGGTTTCTCATACAGCTGCATTGGATTGACTATTATTCAGCATCATTTTATTATATTTATTTTTAACTTTTTTACAACATCCACCAAATATCAGTTCTTCCATAACTGGATTGTTTGTTCTTTTATTGAATTATACTTTCTTTGGCATTTCCTGGATAACTTGTTTTTTTGAATTGAGTTCCATTCTCATTGGTAAGCACATCGGGTATTCCATTTTTTTGGTGAGTATTTTTAATTGTTATTTGAATCCTTATTTATTCTATATCATTTTACTATTAATTTCAAGTAATTGAAAATGACATCTAAAAAAAGGCGTTCTAATGCAACCTCATCATCTAAAGTTGTACAATCTGAGTCAACTGAGCTCTTTGAGAGTGACACGCATATTGATCTAGTACTTTTACCAGATTCAATGAGTTCAGATGTTGAATCTGAAGACGGCAGTGATGATGAGAGTGAAGTTGACTTATCTCCAAGTGATAATGCGATTCTGTCTTACAGGACAACAGGTTTTACGCAAATCCGATAAATTTTACAAAAATAGCCGCCATGTTGGATCCGCCATTTTAAATTTTTGAAAACTGACATCATATTCGTAATCAGCGACCCCAAAAACCCCCGAGTAACAAGTTTCAAGTGAATTTGATAATTTTTTAGAAATTCGGCCGCCATATTGGATCCGCCATTTTGAATTTTTGAAAACTGACATCATATTCGTAATCAGCGACCCCAAAAACCCCCGAGTAACAAGTTTCAAGTGAATTTGATAATTTTTTAGAATTTCGTCCGCTAAATTAAATCCGCCATTTTGAATTTTTGAAAACTGACATCATATTCGTAATCAGCGACCCAAAAAACATTCAGATATTATTTGTCTTGAAGATAAAAGAAGAATTAAAAAAAAGTCCACAGGGTGTCAATTTTGAGAAAAAAAAATTCTTTTGTCGCCATTTTGGATCCGCCATCTTGAAATTTTTAATTGTATGGTCAACAACTTTGATGCTTGGATATTGTGGACGCGATATTTTATGATAAAGAATTTTTCTGGTTACTGCTAACATGAAAAAAAAAATCATTTTTGAATCAAAAATGTCAAAAATTTGGATTTTTTTCCAAAAAAATGGCCATAACTTTTAGGAATTTTTGTTTTTTGCAATTTTGATGACAGATTCTGAAAGAGCGATAAAAAATACGTCAGAAAATGTTATTCCGAAAATTTTCTACATGTCTAATAACCAAAATAATTAACGTTGAAAATGATTCAAAAAAAGTGTCCGTCCCGGCGTTAAAAGGTTAATCAGACAGCTTCAAAAGTAGTCAGGTTTTTTATACAAAGTCGACACCCTTTTTTACCTGGAAAAAGGTCAACTGACCGTCATAAAATTGAAGGGAAATCTTTTTATTTGTTTATATTCATATTTATTTAAACATACTTGTTTTTCATCGACTTATAATTCATCTAACAATATATGCTCTTATTATGCATGCAGTATATCCTTTAGAACTTAAATTCAAAAATGATATCCTTTTTTATTTAACAATTACGGTTTTCGAGATACGTTACAGTTTCCTTAAAAAAATGTTTTTTATAATAAATTTTAGATATTTGTAATTGTGGAGATTTCTAGATTTTGAATTTATATTCATTTTACTTGAAATTTTAAAATTTCAAAACTTTTGAGCAATAAAAATTAGGTTAGAGACCCGAACCTCGTAACAATAGACCCGCAATTCTATTGTGAAAAAAGGGCTACGCACAAATTTCAAGTTTTAACGGTACTTTACATTTACCGGCTATATTTCGGTGAGGGGCTGTAAATAAAAAAAAAGATTTCAATGCTCAATAATCACAATCCATAAACATCAGGATTTAACAGGAGCATAAAAAATCCTTTAGTCAGAATTAACCAAAAGCTTCAGGAATCGTCAAAGTAGTCACAAAACATCAAAATTTCTGACGATCTCTCTTTATTTCTGATTTTATTTTTAGCAGGGAAGTTAGGGACCATGATAATATTTAAAAATTATGAAGTGCATAATTTTTTAATGTTATTTTTATTATTGATATTTTTAAGTAGGTATAAGAAAAATATAATTTAAATATTCCACAAAATTAGTTTTAAAGTAATTTTTTGTAAGGAAATCAACGGTCATAAAATAAAAGCGGACAGAAAATATTTTGACCCTTTTTCAATTTTCATTTTGCTTAAAAATTGGTGGATTTCGAAACACACGCGTAATTTGGTAGAAAATATGTTTTTAAATCCATAAAAAAAATTCCAAATGAAATCGATGATTTTCATAATTACCTAAAAAAGTATTCTTTTGAAAAAAATCTTTGTTTTTAAACTGAAAATTCTAAAAATAACATTGTTATTCAATTTTTCTATATATGGAAAATTATTTGTTTATTTATTTAATATCTGATCAAAATTTGATCTTAATTTTTCTGAATTTTCTATTTTTCATGAATAAAAATTATGATATGAAATTATTTAGGAAAATAAATTTTAAAAAATGCCCTTTTTAATAAAAAAAAAAGCAGTAATGTGTTGAAAAAAGACGAAAATTTAATAATCGACTTCAAAAATTGTTAGAAAAAATTTGCAAACATCAACGTCGTTTTCTCAAGACAAAAATGGTTTTCGTAATTGGAAATAAATTCTGAGTACCTCTGTGTTTCGTAAAAAGGACTTTTTTCATAAAAAAGATCCAATTTTATGACAAAAATTATGTTTAATAATATTTTCATAAAAAATTTACATTACTTTTTTTTATACTTTTCCATTATAACATTTCTAGAAAATAAGAATAATATTAAATAATAATAGATAAATAAACAAATAAATATAATTATTTATATAATATTAAATAATAAAAGTAATAACTTATTATTTTTGTTGATCATCTACGTCCCTACACTACCATAGCGTAAACACTTCCAACACGAAAACGGTGCAGCCTGTTATGGTCGGCCATGTCCTACACCGAGCTGTTGCTTTGTTTTGTAAAACGCGGATTCATATTTACGCTCCTAGAAACATCTAATCGTCATAAGTAAGTTTGAATTATATTCTCTATTAAATATTATTTTTCCTTAAATCGACATTTTTGTCATTTTCTGTCTAAATTTTTAAAAATTAATTATCAAAGTCGAAAACTTCCCCTCTTTTGGTGTAATTTTTGACTTTGATAATTAATTTTTAAAAATCCAGACAGAAAATGAAAAAAGGGCGATTTAGGGAAAAATAATATTTAATAGAGAATATAAAACAAGCTTTCTTATGACGATTAGATGTTTCTATGAGCGTATATATCAATCCGCGTTTTAAGGAGAGTCCAGAATAGAGTCGAACGCGCTGATATACATAGGAGGAGCGCGTTAGTATCAGCGCGTTCAGAGACGCATGCATATCCCCTAAGGCCGCAGTCCCATGGCAGCGTTTTGCTTTGCGTTGTAATGAGAGAGAATGCAGCAAACGTATAATTGCGTCTTTTTCTCTCCCATTACGACGCAACGCAAAACGCTGTCATGGGACTTCACCCTAATCGCCAAGTCGTCGAATGATCAAATAGTCGAATGCCAAGTAATCGAATGGACAAAACGTCGAATGATAAAAACGTCGAATGCTTAAAACATCGAATCGTCAAAAGTTCGAAAAAGTTCTTTGTTTTAAGTTAATGTCTACTGAAGACAAAGAACATTTTCGAACTTTTGACGATTCGATGTTTTTAGCATTCGACGTTTTTATCATTCGACGTTTTGAGCATTCGACGAATTAACAGTTCGATGTTCTGAGCATTCGACGTTATTATCATTCGACGTTTTGAACATTCGACTACTTTACCATTCTACTACTTGGCAATTCGAACAGATGGCGTTTCGACTATTTAAGCATTCGACGAATAGACTATTCGATGGTTTTACCATTCGACTAAATGACGATTCGACGTTTAGAGCATTCGACGTTTTGAACATTCGACGTTTTTAGCATTCGACGTTTTAAACATTCGACGAATTGAGAATTCGATGTTTTTAGCATTCGATTAACAGAAGATTCGATATTCTTAGCATTCGACTACATGACGATTCGATGTTTTTAGCATTCGACGTTTTTATCATTCGACGTTTTGAACATTCGACGTATTGACAATTCGATGTTGTTAACATTCGACGAATTGATAATTCGACGTTTTGAACATTCGACGTATTGACAATTCGATGTTTTTAGCATTCGACTAAATGCCGATTCGATGTTTTTAGCATTCGACGTTTTGTCTATTCGATTACTTGGCATTCGACTATTTGATCATTCGACGACTTGGCGATTAGGGGATATGCATGCGTCTCGCGCGTTCATACCGACGTCGACTCTATTCTGGACTCTCCTTTAAGGCCTTTCTCCAATAGGATCCAAAAACTCTGCGTTTGTCTGCAAATGACTGCGTTGCGTTGATTTTAGTATGTGTTGCTATAGCAACCGACGCAGACGCAGAGTTTTGGGAACCTATTGGAGAAAGGCCTTTACGAAACATATCAAACCGATAGCTTAATATGAGAAGTTGGACATGGCAGACCATAACAGGTTACTCCGTTTGCGTGGTACAGTAGGAATGAACGTGAGGAACAAAAATATTAAATGTTAATTACTCTTATTGTTTACTATTATATTTATTATTTATTTATTTATTTATTATTGTTATTATATATATTATTATTTATTATTATACTTACTTTTTAAAAACAATTTTTTAAACAAAATTATTTCAAATACTAAGATTAATTTTTTTATAGACAATAATATATAATATTGACATATTTAGAAAAATTAAATTTTAATGGATAATTTTTTTCTTTATTCTTTATCAACTATATTTTATTCCTAAAAAGAATATTTTTAAAAAAAAAATTTGGTTTTTTTATTTCTAATGATTAAATATTTTATGCTTCTTTTCCCACATTTTTTACTTTGATATTTTATTTTAAAAAATCCTAAAACATTTTTAAAAAAATTGGCTTTTAGAAATAAACTACAGTCAATAAACATTCTAAAAAAATGTTTTCTTTAATTATTTAATGTTTCTATGACCGTCAATATGAATCCGGGTTTTACAAAGCAATACAAATAAATTGCTGTCTCTATATAGAAAACGTCCTTATATATTTAATTATCACTTCAATGTAAGCGATAGTAAACAGACATAGGATAAGTGCGCTAATTATTGCTTCGGATGCTTAAATTTCTGCGCGTTTGTGAAATAAGTCATTATTTATCACTTAAAAAAATATTAATGTTTTAAAAATGTTGAAAAAATTATTTTGAACAACTCTTAATACAATTTTCTTTAAAGATATACAATTAAAATAAAAGTACTTTATTTTAAGTTGCTGCGGACAAAATGATATCTAAATGCATATTATTTTGGCCTCAGATACTGAAGGCGCTCGCACAGCTCTACTGCCTGCAGGTAGTCATGGTAACACATAAGAGTAAGAGAGTCAGAAAATTCAAATTAAATGTTTTTCCTCCCTTACTCTCTTGCTCCTGCCTGCGCAGGCAGGCAGGCAGTAGAGGTGAGAGAGCAGAGCTGGGCAAAATGGTTTTTCATATCTATTTAAAATACAAAACGCCAAATAGGTTCATAAAACCTATTTAAAATGGAAAATGATTTTCTGTTTCTTATTTAAAATGAAAAGTGCAAAATGTGTATTTGAAATAGATTAACATAAAATGCAAAATGGTTTTTTTAATTTTTATTATAAAATCTGTATTATGTTGACAGTTTCAAAATAAAATACCGTACCACGGTCAAAATTGTAAGTCCATCCATTTTCAAGGAAATAAAAAAAGTTTTTAAAAATGAAATTTATGAAAACTAAAATTTGTTTCGACATATGGTTTGAAAGATGATAAAATTTTAAAAATAATAAGACCTTACACACCATTGCAGTGCGAGTACTTGTCCAATTTTATTTAAAAATATCTAAATAAAATACTGGCCAAATTACTTCTGTAAGGTCTTATTATTTTTAAAATTTTATCATCTTTCAAACCATATGTCGAAACAAATTTTAGTTTTCATAAATTTTATTTTTAAAAACTTTTTTTATTTCCTTGAAAATGGATGGACTTACAATTTTGACCGTGGTACGGTATTTTATTTTGAAACTGTCAACATAATACAGATTTTATAATAAAAATTTAAAAAAACCATTTTGCATTTTATGTTAATCTATTTCAAATACACATTTTGCATTTTTCATTTTAAATAAGAAACAGAAAATCATTTTCCATTTTAAATAGGTTTTATGAACCTATTTGGCGTTTTGTATTTTAAATAGATATGAAAAACCATTTTGCCCAGCTCTGCTCTCTCACCTCTACTGCCTGCCTGCCTGCGCAGGCAGGAGCAAGAGAGTAAGGGAGGAAAAACATTTAATTTGAATTTTCTGACTCTCTTACTCTTATGTGTTACCATGACTACCTGCAGGCAGTAGAGCTGTGCGAGCGCCTTCAGTATCTGAGGCCAAAATAATATGCATTTAGATATCATTTTGTCCGCAGCAACTTAAAATAAAGTACTTTTATTTTAAATGTATATCTTTAAAGAAAATTGTATTAAGAGTTGTTCAAAATAATTTTTTCAACATTTTTAAAACATTAATATTTTCTTAAGTGATAAATAATGACTTATTTCACAAACGCGCAGAAATTTAAGCATCCGAAGCAATAATTAGCGCACTTATCCTATGTCTGTTTACTATCGTTTACATTGAAGTGATAATTAAATATATAAGGACGTTTTCTATATAGAGACAGCAATTTATTTGTATTGCTTTGTAAAACCCGGATTCATATTGACGGTCATAGAAACATTAAATAATTAAAGAAAACAATTTTTTAGAATGTTTATTGACTGTAGTTTATTTCTAAAAGCCAATTTTTTAAAAAATGTTTTAGGATTTTTTAAAATAAAATATCAAAGTAAAAAATTTGGGAAAAGAAGCATAAAATTTTAAATCATTAGAAATAAAAAAACCAAATTTTTTTTCTAAAAATATTCTTTTTAGGAATAAAATATAGTTGATAAAGAATAAAGAAAAAAATTATCCATTAAAATTTAATTTTTCTAAATATGTCAATATTATATATTATTGTCTATAAAAAAATTAATCTTGGTATTTAAAATAATTTTGTTTAAAAAATTGTTTTTAAAAAGTAAGTATAATAATAAATAATAATAGATATAATAACAATAATAAATAAATAAATAATAAATATAATAGTAAACAATAAGAGTAATTAACATTTAATATTTTTGTTCCTCACGTTCATTCCTACTGTACCACGCAAACGGATCAACCTGTTATGGTCCGCCATGTCCAACTTCTCATATTGAGCTATCGGTTTGATATGTTTCGTAAAACGCGGATTGATATTTACGCCCATAGAAACATCTAATCGTCAAAAGAAAGCTTGTTTTATATTCTCTATTAAATATTATTTTTCCCTAAATCGCCCTTTTTTTCATTTACTGTCTAAATTTTTAAAAATTAATTATCAAAGTCCAAAATCACACCAAAAGAGAGAAAGTTTTCGACTTTGATAATTAATTTTTAAAAATTTAGACAGAAAATGACAAAAATGGCGATTTAAGGAAAAATAATATTTAATAGAGAATATAATTCAAACTTACTTATGACGATTAGATGTTTCTAGGAGCGTAAATATGAATCCGCGTTTTACAAAACAAAGCAACAGCTCGATGTAGGACATGGCCGACCATAACAGGCTGCACCGTTTTCGTGTTGGAAGTGTTTACGCTATGGTAGTGTAGGGACGTAGATGATCAACAAAAATAATAAGTCATTACTTTTATTATTTAATATTATATAAATAATTATATTTATTTGTTTATTTATCTATTATTATTTAATATTATTCTTATTTTCTAGAAATGTTATAATGGAAAAGTATAAAAAAAAGTAATGTAAATTTTTTATGAAAATATTATTAAACATAATTTTTGTCATAAAATTGGATCTTTTTTATGAAAAAAGTCCTTTTTACGAAACACAGAGGTACTCAGAATTTATTTCCAATTACGAAAACCATTTTTGTCTTGAGAAAACGACGTTGATGTTTGCAAATTTTTTCTAACAATTTTTGAAGTCGATTATTAAATTTTCGTCTTTTTTCAACACATTACTGCTTTTTTTTTATTAAAAAGGGCATTTTTTAAAATTTATTTTCCTAAATAATTTCATATCATAATTTTTATTCATGAAAAATAGAAAATTCAGAAAAATTAAGATCAAATTTTGATCAGATATTAAATAAATAAACAAATAATTTTCCATATAGAAAAATTGAATAACAATGTTATTTTTAGAATTTTCAGTTTAAAAACAAAGATTTTTTTCAAAAGAATACTTTTTTAGGTAATTATGAAAATCATCCATTTCATTTGGAATTTTTTTTGTGGATTTAAAAACATATTTTCTACCAAATTACGCGTGTGTTTCGAAATCCACCAATTTTTAAGCAAAATGAAAATTGAAAAAGGGTCAAAATATTTTCTATCCGCTTTTATTTTATGACCGTTGAATTCCTTACAAAAAATTACTTTAAAACTAATTTTGTGGAATATTTAAATTATATTTTTCTTATACCTACTTAAAAATATTAATAATAAAAATAACAATAAAAAATTTAAAAAATTATGCACTTCATAATTTTTTATTATTTATTTTTCTTGTTTACTAAACTTATGTTTAATTATATGTTCATAAAAAATTTTCCTTTATTGTTTTAATACTTTTCCATAATAATATTTTTAAAAAGTAAGTATAATAATAAATAATAATAGATATAATAACAATAATAAATAAATAAACAAATAATAAATATAATAGTAAATAATAAAAGTTATTGACATCTAATATTTTTGTTCCTCACGTTTAGGGTGGCGTCCCATGACAGCGTTTTGCGTTGCGTCGTAATGGGAGAGAGAAAGACGCAAATATACGTTTGCTGCATTCTCTATTATTACAACGCAACGCAAAACGCTGCCATAAGACTGCGGCCTTATTCCTATTGTACTACGCAAACGGTGCAACCTGATATAGTCGGCCATGACTAACCTCCCATATTGAGCTGTCAGTTTGCTATGTTTTGTAAAACGCGGATTGATATTCACGCCCATAGAAACATCTAATCGTCATAAGAAAACTTGTTTTATATTCTCTATTAAATATTATTTTTCCTTAAATCGCCCTTTTTTTCATTTTCAATTTGGATTTTTTTAAATTAATTATCAAAGTCAAAAAATTGCACCAAGAGAGGTAAGAAGAGGGGAAGTTGAGGAGAAATCGCTCGCTACGTCTATGCATACTTTTAAATATTTCCCACCGTGCAGCGTCCATTTAAATTGAAAAAGACTAGACAATTTTGACCCAGTTTGACAAGACGAAATAAATAAGATTGACAAGTGTAATACGAAGTTAGTTGGATGAAAGATTGAAGGTTGTGAAAACAATAGACTGAAAAAACGAACACTTTTGGAAAACAAAACTTTGGAAAAGTTGACTATGAAAAAAAGAAAGATTGGGAATTTTAACTATTGGGAAAAATGGATTGGGAAATGTGACCACCAACGAATGTAAACTACCCTCTAAAAACAACGCTATGGTCAAATAACCACCCCTTGTTGATAATAGTTTTTGTGAATGATAAAAAAATCTATAGCTTCTAAATGCTTCTAAATTATAAAAAAAATGTTTCTAAGTGACACAGATATGGATAATATCAATAAGCACACCCCTCGCAACCACCCCTACTGCATAACAAGATTCAGGCGAATCTGATAAATTTTTTTTATTTTTTTTGTCCGCCAAATTTGATCCGCCATTTTGAATTAATAATTAATAAGCGATCCCGAAAATCCCCGTGTAACAAATTTTATGCGAATTTAGTAGATTTTTAAATTTATCGTCCGCCATGTTGGATCCGCCATTTTGCATTTTTGACAACTGACATCGGATTTGTATTCAGCGACCTCGATAACCCCCAAGTAACAATTTTAAGACGAATCTGATGAATTTTCTATTTATCGTCCGCCATGTTGAATCCGCCATTTTGAATTTTTGAAAACTAACATTGGATTCGTAAACAGCAACCCCGAAAACCCCCGAGTAACAAATTTTAGGCGAATTTGGCAGATTTTTTAATTGTTTCTTTTTTTGGAGTAGTTTTTATTTACTTTTTTACCCTGAGGTAAAATTTTGTTATTAATTTTTTTACAAAGTTTTTAATATTTTAAAACATATGTTACTTTGAAAGCAAAAAAAAAATTTTTCTTAAATTTATACCTTTTTTTTAATTTTTGTTATATCTATGCAATAAATATAATATAAAATAGTTCATTAATATAAAATAAATTATAGTTATTCGCAAATTTGATTGTTTTTTATCACGACGCACAGTGGGCCAGGATCCACAAAAAGTGGCCAAAATTATCATGCAAATTTTTATTGCAACCAAACTGCGTAGTTTAGTTTTTGAAGTCGCTGATTACGAATTTGAAGTCAGATTTCAAAAATTAAAAATGGCGGATCCAATATGGCAGATCGATTTTTTAAAATCTTAACAGATTGAGTTTAATTTTGTCACAAGGTGGTTTTTGAGGTTGCTAATTACGAATTTGGTATCAGATTTTGATAATTCAAAATGGCGGATACAATATAGTGGACGACAAAATAAATTAAATAAATAAATTTAATTTTACAGGTATTGCAGTCTACTATTTTTGTTTTTAAATTTCTCGGGCATTGGTGTCCACCATTTTGTTTTTAGAACATAATAATCCAATAAACGGTGCGTGTTCTTGAATGTGAAATATAATATTAGTAAGTAAATGAAAAATATAAATATTTAACATCACTTTAGCATGTTTATGTTAAATAAATTATTCTCCTAATTTCTATTTTTCCAGAGCCTCTTTTCCAAACTCTGCAATAATATTTTTCCCTTGAATTTCTAGTTTACTAATATTTTTTTTCATAACATTACTAAACATAACCATAACATCTACTTTACTGAACATAACCTTAAAATGTATACCTAATTATCTAACGTAATGCTAATGAAGGCATTTAATTAAATACAGTATTAATGACATTTTATACATTTATTATATTCAATATTTACACTTGTTTTATTTTAAATTCAATATGGTTGTATGGACCACCAATATATTTCAGCCGTAATTGTCCAGAATTATAAGCTTCCTGCATTTGGTCCAAGCATATCGAGTCATCAGTGAACATTGGTACAAATCTTGAAGGTAGGAATGTATTGAACTTTTTATCTACCTCAACGACGACCTTGACTCCATAGCTGGTGTTGACAACCTGGATCTTCGTTATAGGATACTTATGCCCAGGAATCAGCTCGGAAAGCGGCTTCGTAGGTAGGAAAGCTTCCATGCGACCAATGGCGTTGATTTTGGTTAGATCCATCTTTTCTTAGAGATAATACTTTGTGAAGTCACAAAACAGAGTGATTGAATCGGCTGAGATGCCTCTATTTATACCTGAATATCACGCATTACCCCCACCATTAATTCTGCACATGCGCATCACCCAACTACTAATTCTACGCATGCGCATTACCCCCTCTTTTATGTATTGAGCCACGCCCACTTTATGACGTCATAAAACCATTTTTGTTTTTCTAAACCTTTTACATAAACAGTAGGTATACCTATTAATACTTCTTTTATTATAGGTTGTAATTCTTTATAAGATCGTCATAAACAGCCCAATCGATACCATGATAATTATTTGTAAGCCATCGATTTTCACATTTGTATCTTGCAGGTAATCGACTCCAGGCATATGGCGTCTCGAAGAGGTAGTCCAATGGATGAACATCTTGTTGAAGTGGTAGAATCGCCAACTCTTTGATGACAAACTCGTTGTAAGGTCTCTTGAAGCACTGAATATCTACGACGTACGCCATGGTGTCCGAGGTAAAGTAATGGCTCAAGCCTTTGAGAGATGCCCTCTTTATAGCCTTCTCCCCACCACTCCAAATACCCCCACTACCGATGTCGTCTATGATTGGTCATTATTTCTACCAATCACGTTACTTTTTTAACAACGCCGCTGATTGGTGTATACTGTATAATGCGGTCGTGAATTATAAGGCAATATGCAGCTGTATTGGCTGGAAAATTTTCACTTGCTTCAAATTCAAATCGCACATCTACAGATGCTTGTTTTAGAAATTCGTTTTGTTTTGAGCAATCAATAACAGCCAATGGTGCATAATCTTTAAAGTTATTTCTAGTTAATAAAGGTTCAGATTCTTTTCTATAGTAGGACGGTTGAAAATTACAATACTTTTCATATAGTATGGAAAATTTGTTTTGAGTAAAATTTAAATTTCCATAAGGATAGTACTGTGAGTTTAAGAAAAGTTTAACATTGATAAGATTACAGGTATCAAATAAGTTTGCATACCTTCCTTGATCTTCTTTTTGATTTGTTTGAAAACCAAGAATAACATATCAGGTTTTTCAACATATGTTGAAGTTTTTACAGTCCACACATGCTTTTGAGTGGCAGGAATCGTAGGATACTCATACAAATTCCATGATCTAAAACTCATTGTTATAAGAGAGTCCTTTTCAATAAATTTCAATAATTCAATTTTTTGTCGATCATTTACCATTAAATATGGAATCAACCATTCAACTTTATTAATAATAATTCTAAATTTTTCACGCTCAGCTGCTTCAATGTTTACTACAGCATTTAGATCAGTACGAGAACTTGTTAAAATAAGTTCATGTTTTGCATTTACAACAATATTTCGATGTCTTCAGCAAAACCAATAATCATACTTAGTGGAATATTTACATCAAAATATCCAGCATCATTTGTTACACTGCTATCATCATCATCATAAGGCAGATAACCAGCATTTTCAGAGTAAATCATTTGATCAGGTTTTTAAGAAATCATTACGTTGAATTAACGTGTAATCAAATTGTTATAGTTTCACCTCTAAAATTTATTAAATCTCCGTCTTGATCAACGATTCTTACTTGAATATTATGTATTGTCTTCACGGCGATTGGAAGATAAATGACGTGAGATGGAACTTCCACAATCTTATATCCAGCTGGTACAATTGGAAAAAAATCGTAAATTGTGTGTACCTTTTTGTTATTTATGTATGCACCAGTAGTAATGTTACATTCAATTCTAATAGCATTTACTTTAAGAATGGCTACTGGTACATCTGACGTATGAGGCTTATTAGCTGTCAATATTCGTGAAGTAGATCCTAATAATTCACCAATTGAATCGTTTTGTTTAAAACTCACTTCAAGGCTGCTTGTTATTTCACTACGTAAAGTATTATTGTTAGGTTAGATTCTTACAATTTCAGACCCATTCTCAATAGAGTTTTGAATATATTTTTCAATATCTTCAATTTCATAACTTCCAGGGGGTATAGTAATCACTTTATCACCAATATAAAATTTATTTTTACCTTGATCAATATTAGGAATTGAATTGAAGGTTAGTAATTCAACTAAGTCAAGTACATAATTTTTATTAGATAATAATTCTATCGGAGTAAAATATTCTGCCTCCAGGGTAGATGAATTGCCTGAGATAGTCAGAGTAAAGGATTCCTCCATGTTGATGACTTTTTATTAACTAATTAGGTGGAATGACTTACAATCACTTATATAGAACATATTTTTGAGTTATATCAAGCTGTCCACTTAAGAATTTTAGACATAAATGACCACAATTAAAGCTATTATAATGTTGATAATTTTGATGATTATACTGTATTAAAGTATTGTAACCTAAGTAGTTGACATGTTCATAGGGTGCTTGAAGATTACCAAAACTATAAAAGTATACTACTTTTTTATTAACTTTTTATATGCAACCCAATGAGTTCCAGAACCATCTTTATCATCTAAATTAATAATGGCTGATTCATTTTTCGAGGACCTCTTGTAGGTAATACATTTCGCATGAAAACACCTGGAAAATGAAAAATTTTCATTTCTTTAGCATATTAAAGTAAAAATTTTTTTTCTGCAACATTTTCTAATATTTTGTCCCTTAACATATGATTTTAAATGAAGTCCCAACCCTTGTCGGTATGGTTTTAAATGTAAACCTTTACCAAGTGCAACTGCTTCTAACTCTCTATTGTGACACTGAGCTTCCTTCAACTGCTCTTTTGCTGCACTTGCATCATTAACAGCTTTTGCTACACCAGCAGCTCCCCCAGTAAGTACTCCAAGTGCACTTAGCCCAGCAAAAATTGGAATTAATGGTAACAGACCACCAACTTTTGATGGTACAGGTAGAATTCGAGGTGTTAAAACTTTTTCTCTACCACCTGCATTGCTTAAAGCTTTTCGAGCTGTTTCAATAGCTGACATTATTGTTGATCGAGCATCATTACCAGGAATTATTGATTTTCTTGCAGCATCCACAATTTTCCTAAGATTTACTTGTTTTTTTATTTTGTCTTCTTCTTTACTCCCATTCCAAATTTTGATTTTCCTTTCATAGCGTTTGTTATTGCGTACGCTGCAGCTCTTTCACTATATCGTGCGTCTGGAGCAAATACACGTTGCCACGCTTTGTCAGCTAATACTCTATCAGCAGCGTTTCTTTCTTCAACGTTTTCTCGATTTTTCGAGTAAGCAATATCGTGCTCTTTACAAGCGGTATCTAATGGATTAACACCTGGATCACCTCAGTCTAGACGTTTTGCTAACTTTGTGCCCGGTCCACAATATTGATAACCCGGCAAATGTAATTCAAATGACAATTTGTTTATAAGTTTGTTAAATAAACCTTTTCCTCGAGAGTGACGATATATAATCATACCTTACTATGTGAAAGTTAAGATAAGAATGATTCATTATCTATATAAACGCTGCATTTATACCTTAAGCGGCAGTCTAAATCAGGATGCGGTTCAAGGAACAACTTTATAAGCTGCCAGTCGTCAATCTAGACTCGATTGTTGAACAACAAGACAAGAAAGTGAAGCGTCATGGTAGTTTGTTTTCCGGTAGTATTCGAGCTATTTTTTGTGAACCATCAAATTGTGAAAAGACAAATCTACTGCTTTCTTTAATTTTACATCCTAATGGTCTTAGATTTCATAATATTTACTTATACTCAAAGTCTCTACACTAACCCAAGGCATTTTTTTGCATGGGTAGACATGTTGATGTTGATTCTTTTTATCTTTGTCAAACATATGCCCGCATTCCTAAACATTTAGTACGTGATAATTTATTTATTTATTTACAACTTTAACGGGTTATACCCTTGATTACATTTACAAAAAAGAAAAATTATAATAGTATAAGAAACATATATAAGGAGTACATAAAAACATCAAGCATTATCGTATGCTAATTAAAACGCATTAATCAGTGACAACTTCAACTGTCCTTTAAGAGCAGAGTGTGAGGAGCCAAAAAAATTTACATCTTTATAGAAATTTGCTTCTCTGCAAATACGTGACAATGGACAATTCTCACCATAATTAGAACGATGGAAGGGTATACGGAAAGTGGCAACACTTCTAGTGGAAATAATCGGCGCTGATAAAGAAATAAGAGATAATATTCAAGGAAAATCGATATGTCCGTTAAGAATATGATAAAGAAAGTTTAAGTCAGAAAATAAAAATCGAAACTCTATTGAAGGAATTTTAAATATGGAACGCAGTTCTCGATAGTCATGCGAAAATCTGTCATAATGAACATTAAGCTGATACACCATAAATCTAAGAAAACGATTTTGGGCCCGCTCTAGCCGTTTTTTGTGACATTCATAGTAAGGGGCCCATATTATAGAGGCAAAATCAAGTACTGATCTTACCAAAGTAAAATAAAGCGTTTTTAATACCAAGGGATCATAGAAATCTCTCGATGATCTAACAATCCGCCCCAGTACTCTTAAAGCTTTATTTACCGTTATATTTAAATGTTCTAGAAAATTTAATTGAGAGTCATAAGTAACACCTAAGTCGCGAACACTGGAGACAGATAATAAGATTTTAGAATTTAAGTTACAATAAAATCTTATTACTTTACGTCTTTTAGTAAATGTAATTACAGAACATTTTTTTTCATTCAAGGGCAGATTGTTAATAATAGACCAACGAAAAATTCCCTCTACGTCCTCCTGGAGATCCAAGGCTGAGCTGATTGATTCGATCTTATTAAACAATTTTAAGTCATCAGCAAAACATAAAAAATTACAATGCTTAATGCAGTCTTTAATGTCATTAATTAAAATTATAAAAAGAAGGGGACCCAAATGAGAACCCTGAGGAACACCAGATGGAGCATAAAAACCTTCAGATAGTCTGCCATTTATTTTAACAAATTGATTACGATTACGTAAGTATGAGGCAAACCAAGAAAGTGCTTGATCACCAATACCGTAGGCCTTTAATTTAGCCAATAGTATATGGTGATCAACTTTGTCAAAAGCCTTAGCAAAATCAAAATAGACAGAGTCCACCTGATACCCCCTTTCTAGGCTCCTAGTTAGGTACTCTGAGTAAAGACACAGATTCGTACAGACTGAACGAGCCCTGCGAAAACCATGTTGTTCCTCCATGAAAATATGCTTAAAGGCTGAGTACATTCTATCATGAATGATACTTTCAAAAACTTTAGGAATAGCATTAAGTAACGTTACTGGCCGATAGTTCGCAACATTGGAAGCGTCACCACTCTTATATACGGGTACAATTATTCCATCCTTCCAACAATCCGGGAAATAACTAAGCTTCATACTAGCATTAAAAATGCAGACAATAGGTTCCACCAATGATTGGCCACACAGTTTTAATAAGCTTGGTGGAATATTATCAGTGCCAGCACCCTTATGTAAATTTAATTTAGAAAACCTAGTGAGTACTTCCTGTTTAGAAATAGGAGAAAAGTCCAAATTTACTTCATTGTCATACTTAAAAAAATAGTTTTTATCAACATTATCATTATAAACAGACTTAAAATAATCCGCAAATAAATTAGCAGTTCCTACATTACTGTTCGCATGTCTATCACTAAAATACATTTCGTTGGGCATACCAGAGTTTTTTTTTTGAATTATTTATGTACGACCAAAAAGACTTCGGATTGTTAAGAATGTTCGCCTCAATTTTTAAGATATAATCATTATAACATTTTGTTGATAATAGCTTATAACGAGATCTTAAAATAGAAAATAGTTCGTAGTCCACAAGTTCTCTTGTTCTTTTATACACTGAATGTGCTATTTTCTTTTCTTTAACGAGATTAATTAATTCCCTAGAAAACCATGGTGGAAAAGTACTACTACATTTCTTAACATAAGGTACATGTAATGAAATTGCAAAATAAAGATGTGAATAGAATACATTAATCATTTCGTCAACGTAAGAAAACAAATTATTTTGATCTGTGTCCAATGTGACATTACTTAAAGCACGAAGCAAAGAATCAAACAATGCACTACAATCCACATTAATAAGATACTCGTTCATACCTACATAATTAGCTTTTTTGAAATTATAATAATAATAGTCACTTTTTAATTCTGAGTCACCATCCTCAAAAAACAAATCAAGTTCGTATAAAAGTGTCGGTGATATTTATCACAAGGCAATAAAGAAAATGGAGACAAAGACACTAATTACAAATTATAATTAGATAAAACAACATCCAACAGAGAACCATGATCATTACGCACCTGATTTAACTGCGACAAATCAAGAAATTCCATAGCGTCAGAGACAGCAGAAACTATCTCAGCCTGAGTACGGGTCGAGGAGGGCTTTACAACACATTTTGGCAAATCTGTATTTTCCAAGTTCCATTCAACATATGGCATATTAAGGTCTCCTATGAAGTGAAAAAATGAATCTGGTTCTGTGATCATAGCTTCTTCAATACCAGACAAAAGTTCATAAAATTTACATAAATCAGAATTAGGTGGAAGGTAAGAAGAGCAAAATAAATGATTGGTTAGACCAATTTTAACCTTAACAAAAAGTGCTTCAATTGAAAATTCTGAAGGAAATAATTGACAACTCGAAAAACATTTCTTTATCGCAATTAAAACCCCACCACCCCGCACACAGGTACTGGTACAAATACTTCTATCACATCTATACACTACATAATTCTCTAATCCCAACTCAGAAGTGTTGATATTGCTATACAGACAAGTTTCCGTAAATATTATCATATCAGCTGTGCAGGAGGGGATCCCCATTCTTAGTTCAAGCAACCTTGTGCGCAAGCCCCTTACATTTTGATACAAAATTTCAAACTTACTAACACGCTGTAATTGAACACATTTCTTATCAATGGAGGGAGAGTGAGTGCCACACATCCCCACCAAATCACCCGAAACACCAACACCATCATCTATTTCTCTGGAACATGTGACTTCACTATAACCGGAACGTTGTGCCTGAAAATGATTTTCAGATTCGACTCTCCGGCTTCTAACCTCTCTGCGAGTTCTCTCTTCTTCAATCTCAGCTGTTCCAATTGCATCCTGGTTCTGTCTGGTACTATCCATAGATTTGGAAACTGCAACTTTTTGTCCTTGTTTGATATTGCATTTAATAGAGATTCCCGGAGCTTCTGCGCAACCTGCATGCTTTCGCAACACACTCTCACTGGTCTTGGTTTCGAGAAATCCTGCTGTAGATTACCAATACGATGAGTTGTTAATGAAGGCAAGTCTTTGAGAGAGAGGACATTTTTAACATAATTTTTAATGTATTCTGATGAAATATCAACATTAAGAGTATTGCATGCAGTGACCTCCCTCTTCTCAGGTACTCCAAAAATTATTACATTTTTACTTTTTGACATGCGGCGTTCCATCTCTTCCATCAGGGAGTCATTCACATGCATATTATCAGTTTTTAAATTATTCTTTAAGTGTTTCAACGTACCCTCAATTGTGTCGACTCGATTTGTAATGGTTTTAACCGATTCTTCAGTTGCGGAAACCCTAGTTACCAAACCATCAAGTTTTTCATCAATACCCTTGACATAATCAAGAACCTGCCGGTTTTCATTAGACAATTTAGTTTGAAGAGAACCAATTGTCTCTTGTAGTATTTCTTGAAAATTCGTCGGTAAATTCATATTAAAAGGAGATCCGGGGCGAGAGCCACAACACTTAGCGTAATGACCTTCAGGAGTAACTGCAATTAAAGCACTACAACTGGGATGATAAGGCAACGAACAACCAGGGCAAGTCACTACGTCAAGGGAAACACCTTTCCTGCACCTTTTGCACTTTTTTCCGTGGATAATTTGCTTCGTGAGGTTGAGCTCATCATACAAATCACTACACAGCAGAACACGAACACGTGGGTAAAAGTTAGGTTATGAAGACTACTATACTCGCTATTTTCAATTTATTTAGTTAAATCTTTTCATAAATTAGAAAAAATTATTGTCAAACAATCACTTCAACACACGTAAAACGGTGGTAAGCAGTAACTTTAAAAATAACTCCAAAAAATAAGACAAAAAACAATAAGAAATTAGAGCAACTCAGAGAGTGTGCTTAATGCTTGACGTACAAGGTTATGTACAATATTAATTTACTAGTTCTTTTTCGTCAAGATGAGAAAAATTTAAGGCATGTTTATGATGATCATGTTAATACTGACATGACATTTAATCAATTTCGAGAACTATGTTCCACATGTTGGAATTCAGACAAGTATGGCTTTGTAGTAATTGATAAGGATTCTGATTTAAATGATGGAAAATATAGAAAAGGATTTGATAGCTTTGTAACACTATAAATATAAGATCATCCTTAAAATATTGTTATTTCAATATGAAACCCTGTAATAATAACATGATTCATAAAGAAAAAGAATATCTTCATCAAATTGCTAAAGCTAGTGAGGCAATTAGGCGAAAACATCGTATGTTAAAATTAGGAAAAGAAGAAGCTGAAAATGTGCTGACTGAAACTTTTAAACCGATAGTTCAACCCTTACAAAAAATTATTAACTTGACAGACACTGAACATGAAAATGTCAAGATTGAAAAGAAAGAGCAGAAGATGGATGATAGTTTATACTATGAAAGTGAAACTGAAAAATCTCCAGATGATGATAATATAAGTAATAAACTTCTATACTTATTAAATCATAATAGAGAGCAATGTTTAGATTCAACATACGGCGTACGTAAGCTAAGTGATGGGTCACTTATGATTGGTAATTCACCAATAACTCTTGAAGATCAGTTTGTTAAAACTGGTGATAAACGATATCTTCAAACACCTGGATTACTTGAACTTTTATTCAAAAATAAACCTACCAGATCGTTTGTAAGTGAAGCTGATGAAACGAACTATAAAGAGATTCTTATTGATACTAATACACACAAAAAGAAGTACAGTCCCTCTGAATCTATACGTATGGATAAGAGTAATTGAATTTTATATCTCAATTTTTCCCTCGGACACCTAACAAACAGCCATCTGTAAGTGGTAGTTCATTACATAAATTTATGATTACAAATCAAAATTTTCAACGAGAATATATCTATTGGGATGATCCAAATGAGTTGGTTGACCGTCTTAGACTATTAATAGCTTCTCAAGCTGCTGGAAATCCTAGTCACAATAATGAAATCATGTCTATCATTGAGGAACTACGTGAAGCTAAAATTATATATTAAGATGTGTTTTAGCAAATATCATTCATTTCAACAATGAGCATTGACGTGTTCGGACATCCTCTCAATTAAAGAGGAATAGCAAGACGAGGGCCTCCTGGAGTTGGTTTTAAACTCAATTCTCAAGGTAACTTTGACGTTGAAGGAAGAAAACTCTGTAATCTTGCTAACGCTGAAGAAGAAAACGATGATGTCAATTTAAAATTTGTACGACATATGATAAAACACGAAGTGCGTTTATTGTATAAAGTTAGTGCCTCACTTAGATCAGAGGTGGACAATAACAACTTATTTCTAAAAGTTCTTGAAGACTCTATTACAGAAAAAATAAAATATTTTGAAAAAGATATAAATCAAGACTTATCTTATCGAACAGCTGAAATTATTAGTGAATTGGATACTCGCTTGAGTGCTCTCGAGAGCAATCTATATTTGCTTAAAAACGCATACCAAAATTTGCATAGTGACAAAGGAAAGAATTCTATAACTCACAATTTGAAGCATTAATGAAAAAGCATAAAATAAATTTTTTTTCAACATACAGTAATATGAAAGCTTCCATTGTTGAACGGTTTAATCGAACACTAAAAATAAAAATGTGGATGCAATTTAGTTTACGAGGAAATTACAAGTGGTATGATATAGTGTCTACTCTTATTTCCAACTACAATAATACAAAACATAGAACAATTGGAATGAAGCCTAAAGATGTTACTTCAGAAGACGTTAAAGTTTTAAAAGAACGATTTATGAAACTGAGAAAAATTCCTTTGAGACGACAAAAGTATAAAATTGGTGACAAAGTTCGAGTAAGCAAATATAAAAACGTTTTCGAGAAAGGATACACACCCAATTGGACTATGAAGAGGAACTTCTTAAAGTAAAAAATTCAGATATTTATCTGGTGGAAAAAATTCTCAAGACACGTGGAAACAAAATTCTTGTCAAATGGCTTGGCTTTGATAATTCTCACAATACTTGGGAAGATAAAACAAATGTATAATCTATTATTCGCAAATCGTCCCCAGTAACTTAACGCAAATTTCAATCAACCAGCAAATCAATCAAAGATTAATGTTAGCGTAGAACCTCTCTATAAATCAAAACTGCTTCCTACAACAGACCTTCACACTGCCAGTGCCAAATTTAATTAACATTAATACAATAATGAATCAATAATGAATCAATAATGAATCAACAATGAATCAATAATGAATCAATAATGAATCAACAATGAATCAATAATGAATTAATTATGAATTAATAATGAAACAATATTAAATCAGTTGTCACTGGCATTGTGAAGGTCTGTTGTTGGAAGTAGTTTTGATTTATAAAGAGATTCTACGCTAACATTAACATTAACATTTTTACGCAAATGCCAATCAACCAGCAAAGCAGTCAAAGATTAATATCTTTGATTGCTTTTCTGGTTGATTGGCATTTGCGTTAAGTTACTGGGGGCGATTTGCACAATTTAAATTATATTATAATAATAAAAGTTTTAATCATATGTTATTATGTATATATGAAAGGATTTTTTAAATAAGAAACACATGGAAATTGTATATAATTGTATTATTTATTAACAAACCTTTTATTTTTTACAATCACATTTTACAAATAATTCGTCGATTGTGGGAATCGTATAATGACCCCATGGCAGAGTGTCAGTACTCTGGGGTAAAAAGTACCGTTTATCGTCATGCGGAATTAAGGCTACTTTCACTTGTTTGACTGTCTCTAAATTATGTAACCGTGACCTTATATTGCACTGCGTTCTAGTCTGAATTTCAAAATTGTTAAGGCATTGTACATAGTCATCAAAGTTTATTGTCTTTTTGACGACTCCTGCTTTAATACCTTTTGCTTTCTTAACAAAATCTTCACCTTTAACGCGTATGTTAATGTCCACATGCTTGCGAACATTTTCCATGGTCTTGCCATACACTGCATTATTCATTAATTTGAATAAATTCTTTTCGAATTCATTTTTTGCAGTGGTTCGCATGGCAGTGTTATAATCTTTATAGGGTTTCAACCATTCGTATTGGTTGAATTCAAGCACTCGGTGGATTTTTACGAGTTTCATACCGTTTCCGAGAGCCTGTTTTAATGCACGACAGTGTATAACATACTTCTCTTTAGCCAGGAGAGTTCTAAGTAATTTCTCCTGCTTGGACATAGGGGGTTTTGCATTAGTTGCGCAAGAAGGCATGTCCTTATGAGAATTGTGCAGGCTCTCGGGATACTCGAGATCGACTTCTAAAATGTACCCGACTGAAGAGTCGTCGGGTACGTTAAAGTCAAACGCCTCGTCAGGGTTGGCAATCCACTTAAAACCACCAATTGGAAGTGCTTGTGTCATTGCCCAACCGTACAAATTATTGGCATCGAAATACATAATGTACTTTGGGTCTTGAGATGGATCAAACTGATCCATATAGGGATTGTTCGCTTTAGCATACCGGTTACAACATTGGCTAATGCGACCTCTGATACCCGACTCAATAAACATCATCATGTCTATGTCGGTTATAAGTTGCAATGCTATGCCCGCATATTTGAGCATAGCATCCCAAGTTAAACCGGGGGTAGTGTAATAGTGTGCTGGATCTAACCCGTACGCTTTTACACACTATTCGCCAAAGTTTTCAAAGACATCGGCAAGTAATAACACATCAGTTTTCATATAAAGGTGAACGTAATCGTAAAGAGTTTGACAATTAAATTCAGACCAGAGTTTTTGCGCATGCTCATATTCATCATCCGTTACACCAGCGTCGTAAAGAGTACTATGAAATCTCTCTTTTGTTGGCAACTCTGTTTCATCGAGTTAACTTTGCGAATGAAAGTACTCGTAGGGGAAGATACCCTTTCGCGTTAACAATTTTATTTGTTCGCGATCCGTCACCGTACTGGAAAATACGGATTCAATAATTTTATATTCGTCAAGGTATGACGCTAGTTTCTCAAGAGATGCTGCCATGAATCGAAACGAGTCAATGAAGCGGAATTTAACCTCACTCCCCTTGATGTTTTAAGTAAAGGAGATATACTTCTCCTTGTTCAAGGGGAGGAGGTCAATTCGAGCTTCAAAGCTTGTTGATACAGCATGAATTATAAAGTGTGCGTCATACCCGCTTAAATTGTGAAATACAATGGGTATGAGTTGGCACTCTGGATAATTCAAGTTGCACGATTCATGCGCAGCACCTCGGTATTTGCCAGTAAGATGACAGTGATCGCGAACTTTTTTAACACCCGCTGGTATATTCTTCTGACAAATATGGCACACGGTTGAACTCTTAAAATCATAAATTTGCTGAGGATTTAAGGCATCCATAGGTATAGGATTTTTTTTTATATTGTTTATACTCCTGCCCTATTGGCCTTACGCACTTCGACAAGAGTCCCCGAGAAATACTTCTTTTTGGATTAAGCATAACCATTCTACATAAATTCTTCTATATATTAACCTAATTTGCGTCTACAGCCGACTTTTTATTAGGAGTACTCGCATTGCGCCTGGACCACCCGTCAATGGGTTTTCTCGCCAGAGAAAAGGGAAACTGTAGAAAACCTCTCCTGAGTACAACCGGTTTATCGACAGTCGAATTCTAATGGTGTGTACCGGACAATAACCGACGGTGCACATCATTATACCTCGACGTCAAACCTCCCGCTCAGATTGTCTCACGTGCCGGAAAAATACCAAGCCAAGAACCAAGGATACTTATACCCTTGGTCCTTAAACGACCGCCAACGCCAGGCATCTATCCGACTGAGCTAATCTGTCGGTATAGGTATAGGATTTTTAAATACGTTATCAATTCTTCCCGCGAATTGCCTTAACTCGTCAGCAAATCACTTGGCACGGTCTAACTCCTGCCTTGGACACGGTACATACATAGACATTGAGTCATCAAAGCTACATTTTACTTAATAACCGATACTCAACAATTTATGGCGCTGGAATATCTCAGTTTTACTTAAATTATCTGTATCTTCTTCAGCGGGAAGAAGTAAACTTTCACAGTCGGCATAGATAACAAAAGGAACTTTCTCCTTATTTACATAATTTTTAAATGTAACTATACAATTTTCTGTTCTCGGTAGCTTAATGCGACACACATTTTTTTGTTTACAATTTTCGTCGTGCGCATTTAATCTTTCCGCAGATGAGAAATAGTGTAAACATCGATCGCAGATATACTTTTTACATTTCTTTTTTTGACAATTGCTTACTCACTAACGCTGACAAATCTTTAATCCACACGTAGTGGAAATTCATAAGGTCATATCGTCGTCACAATTTACATTGTTATCGCTTACATTTTCATCATTATACCAATCTACAACATGTAGAAGGTTTACATGTTTCTCTCTCTTCTCTACGGTCAGATGAAGAGGGTGGACGGAGAAATTATTATGCCTTTTCGTGAGGCCGTAGACATTTACAGATATATATTGTTTAACAATTCAAATTTCGCAATATTTTTTAACGTCACAGGGAATTCAATTCCTTCAAAATTTAATCCGTTCTTAAATTATTTATAGCTTGATACACGATACGCATCTCTTACATTTGAGTGCAAAGCTGACAGTACAGCCCATTTAAAACATTCTTTGTTATCGTTTTGTACATTGATACACGCTTTTTTATTCTTAATTTGTGTAAGTAGATTGATATACGAACTCGCACGCATTGGATTATACTTATTTACATTAATTTCTAATTTCACTATCGACACTAGGTTCCAGCTTGACCCCTTCTCATGGAACTCCTCGACCTTCCTCATGATTGGCTGCTTCATATTTGATTCAAACCAGTTTTCCAATACTGTCGTTGGAAAGATGCTACTGGATTTTGCAGTGAACGGTATTTGTTAAACCACTTCTTCTTCGTTTTGCACTCTTTTGAAGTTGACTGTTAATACACCGTATACAACTATGGGGCCATTTTGTTTTAAAGCATCTTGAATGTGTTCTTTAAATAAAATGGCCGCATCATCCAAAAACGCACTTACATCTAGGTGTACAATGTTTAACACAACATTCGTATACAGTCGACATTCAAATGCACTCTCACATTCAGCCCATCGCACGCGGTTATTAATGTTAGGGTCTTGTAGACCACCGCCCTCTATCGCTTGAGACTCGAACAATATTCGAAATCCCATTATGGATTGCAGAATGTTCTGGCAACGACTTTTCTCATGCGTAAACTACATGGATTTTAAAAGACCTGTCAGAACTTGTTCGTTGCGAGAACATTCTGCAACCCATCGCGATACAAAATCGATTTTTTTGGCGCCATTGCTTAAACTCGCTAACAATTCGAGAGCATCCTTGATGAGTACAATCGTGAGCTCACATTCATTAAGGATGGTGGCAAAATTGAGACGCTTCGCTGGTCCCACGTTACCGGTAAACTTTCGTTTGCCAGGCATTCTTAATAACAAAAAAACCAATAACACAAAAAAAGTATGAATAACAAAAAAATTAATAAGATAAAACAATATTACTAAAAACTCAAAACGCACTTACAGAACTAATACGCTTAAAAGCTAAATTACAATCTAAGAGAACACAAAAAAGAACAATAATACGCTTACAAACTAAATCATAATCTAAGTGAACGTAGAAAAAGAACAATACAATAAAAACGCTTACAAAATAAATTCTTATCTAAGAGAACTCAAAAAAATAATGAGAAGTAAAAGTTGGAATACTGTAATCGGTGTTAGCTTAGCTTTGTCTACTCTGCGTGAGCTCACAGATTACAATGAGAAATTTGCTCTCGAAACTCTCATTTATATTCTGAAATCCCCACTCTAATGCCCTAAACCCTCCACTATTTCCTTTGCACATGCGCAACAGACCACTTACCCTCACTACTACCTTTGCGCATGCGCAGGAGACCATTTACCCCACTCCTACTTTCCACGCATGTTCAGCACACCATTTACCCCCACTACTACCTTTGCGCATGCGCAGCAGACCATTTACCTTACTCATTGTTTTCACGCATGCGCAGTAAAATATACTCTAACTCAATAGAATTTAACGGAGACACGTCCATACAAGTTTTATACAAGTCTAAACTTGTATAAGTTGACATAATTTTAATCGTCGTCAAGGTCACATGACTTTTTTGATAACGATGATAATGAATGTGATGATGGCGATGACGTCTTTTCATCACCTTCCTCTCCGGAAGTTGAGCGCTCACCCAGAAGTTGGGGGACTCCTGCATCGGTATCGACGGCCTCTCTTCCATCGGTGGCGTTCCTGCTCGTAGCCATTGATCCTGTGGAGGAGCACCTTCTTTCGGCACTTCCTGGGGCACAGGTCTGTCAAAGTTGACCTGCCTATCTGGTTCCGGAGACGACGGAGGTATAATTGAAAATACATAACCATCCTACAAATATTATTAATTACTTATAATTTATAAATAATACTAATTTATAATTACCCATTAATACTTACAAGAATTCTATTAAAATTCACCATGAGACAGTGCAAACAATCGCAATCTTGTTTCATTCCAACTGCTATCACTGCTCCTCTGGAACAAACAGTGCTGATCCTGCCTGCGTCTTACCTTTTATAGACTTCACCCCACCACAAATACTCGAAAATAGACGATGCACTAGCGCCACTCTTCATGACTCACTAATATTCACACTGTCGATAATTGGCTGGTCTGTAAACTAACATAAATACTCGGTCGGTAAAGCAGATTCCTACATTATTGATCTAATCAAAACTTATGACATATCCTTACCTTACCGACTGTTGGTAATGTAGAAATATGCACTACCAACAGAGGGTTATTCAATCTGAATTTAAATAGCTTATTGTTTATTCAATAAATTTTAATTACATTAGTAAATACTACATCAGCTTTAATTGTAAAATTCTAAACTTATTCTAATTATAAGAAATGTCCGGAAAATTCAAAAATCAAAATAGTGGATTGCATCGATTGTAAAATTAAATTTTAGTGGACTTATCTATTAGGTTGACCTTGAACTATGTAGAAAAAAATAGTGGAGAGCAATGCCCGTGAAATTAAAAAAGTCTTATAATAGGCCAGTCGGTGAGTGCAAAAAGTGCACAAAAATACAAACAGCAAAGTCTCAGTGGTTTCTGGTAGTTTAGGGGCTCCTTATAAGAGCCCCATAGTTTGCTCTCGATTTCCGGTTGCGAAAAATGGTATAAACAATCGTCAAAGTTTGGAAAACGTAGTTTTTCGATGACTGTTGCTTACGGTTACATTTTAGGGGAAAAAGTTGTTATTCAAAGTTGTAGAGCTTGAAAATACCTTTCAAATGACGGGTCATACGTTAAAAAATGTTAATTAGTTTAGTTGCAAATGAATTTAAACCATTAAAAATAGCACTTTCTTAATTGTTTAATAACTTTGTTTTTAATTATGGAATTTGTTGATAACTTACCAGGAATATTCCCCTTGCGAGGCTGAATAAATCCCAAAAAAATCAACTTGATCGGATAAATAGTTTATCCATAATTCCATTTGTTACCTAAAAACATGTAATTTTTCAACGGAATTTCCCCACTTTTGGACCGGCGAATTTCGTTCTTTTTTCTTGTAAAGTACACTTAAGGAGTCAAACTTTCATTCCAGTTAAATGGAAATTCGATTTTTTTTATTTAAGTGCCTGATAATGGACTTCAAAAAAGGGTATGTTTTTTTGTTATAAACAAATGGAATAACTCAGTCAATTTTTACTTTATCAATTTGGTGTAAACGGCATTTAATTTCATTTGTTTTCACAAAACTTTTTCAAAAAAAAAATCCGACCTAGTTTCAAAGGGGGGAGAGTTAGTTTTTATTTTTCAAAAAATTCCTGACTAGTTAATAATTAATATTTTTAATTGAAAATTCCACCACTTATAGTTCAATACATGTAATTTATAAAAAAATTTAACATGAGATTTTGTGCCTTTATTTTTTATTTATATCAAGTAAAAGTACTTGAATTTTTTTTTTCAACCCTTGGACGGCGGAGTAGGGGAACTCGGTACGCGGGAACTTCGCCCGCCACAAACAGAATTCATCCGTCAAATTCACAAAAATGGTCATAACTTTGTTAATTATTATCCGATTTTAATCATTTTTATCTTAATTTGCCCTACTTTTTTACGCTGAATCCAAAAATGAGTTTATATTATTTCAAAATGCAATTTTTTTGACAGTAATAAAAAAAATTTTAACAACAAAATTTTATTAATGTTTATTAAGTTTTACAAAAAAAAATTTTTCATACATATTATTTTATTGACTTTAAAATAATATTATGGCAAAAAAAGAATGAAATTATTTATACATAAGCATGTAGCATTGTGTGTAATCGTTGTAGTAGTGAAAATAATTTTTTTTTTGGTTTAAAAATGTTATTAATGAATTTTTATTATATATACAAAGATAAGTCAAAACTGAAAAAGTATTGTAATTAAATTTTTTTACTTAATGTTATTTACACAAAAGATTTGCAATAAACATTATTTTAATCATCCATATATATGATGTAATTATAATCATCCATTATTCACTTTAACATTATATATTTAAATATTTTCTTATTTTTAACACACCTTTGTTCACATTAATAAAAAAAAATTATTAACATTGTGTAACAGAAAAAAATAATTATTTTCACTACTACAACAATTACACACAATGCTACATGCTTATGTATAAATAATTTCATTCTTTTTTTGCCATAATATTATTTTAAAGTCAATAAAATAATATGTTTTTATTAATATTAATAATATTTTTAAATAATATGTTTTTTTAATAAAAAATTTTTTAAAAAATTTTTGGTTACATTTTTTAAAAGTTGAAAGAAAACTAAAACTTTTATTCTTTGACAACTTTTTCCTAAACTCAATATTTTCGGACTTATAAGCTACTGAATATAGGTCTACAATTGAAAGTCCAAAATTTCGAAAATTCAAAACTCGAAAATTTGGAAAATTAAACAAGAATAAAAAAACGTATCTGTTTTTTTCGATACAGAATAGAAAAAAAATATTTTTGGCTGATTTTAAGAGGTCGACTAATATCTCACGTGAAATTGCCCATATGCATCACGAAATAGTGCGTTCACAGGTTATTTACATTATTTGAAATTCTTCATGGTTTCGGAAATATTTGACTTGTCCGGTTTAGCCCCAGTCTCCCCTACAATTTATTTTTGATAATTGTTTACAAGAAGTCTTTGAATTTAAATTGGAGTTTTAATTTCTAATTTGATTTGTAGAAAGAAAAGGTTAGTTTGATAGCTGTAAATGTTTTTAAAAAATGAAGAAAATAATTTAAATAATATAAATTTTCTGTTCAATATTTATTCATAATGGACCAATTTTACTTGTATAAATAAATTATTATGTCCAGAATAAGAGATAAAAAAAAATTTAATTTAAAACCCAACCCAATCTCACCCAATATCTCATTTTTCTATAAAGTTTGTAAATATTATATTCTTCTACTCCCACCCAGACTTCTACAGATAAAAACAGTACCATGCTTTCTCTGTCTACACCTGCTAATTCCATTGAAGCGCTCTCTATTCAAATGACAACAATAGCGACAACACTGATCGACAGATTAAATAATATAGAGACTTCTGTCACATCATTAAATAATGATTTTTCCGAATTTGGATGTAGGATTGACAATATTGAATCTAAATTGAACATTTTACATAACAACACTACAACTATTACTGATAGAGTTGATGTTAATGAATCAAAAATTTCCAACTTAGAAACCATCACATCTTAATTCGAAACTTATGACACAATACTGGGTGAGTTTGAAGACAGATTGAGAAGAAAATTAAACTTTCTTATTTTTGGCATGTCTGAATTTATTAACAATTCTGGATCTTTTGATCAAGAGCATGACTCTCTCACAGTAATCTCTAAAATTAAGTTAATCCTTCCGGAATCCTCCGCTATAGATGCTGACTCTTTCAAAATAATAAGATTGGGTAAATTTTCTCAGGCACGTATGTTTCCCAGGCCCGTCAAAGTAATATGCGATTCAGCAGAATCTGTGACAATAATTCTATCCTTGGTAAGGAAACTAAGAGAAGCCAAGTCCCCTCTCCTCAGTCAGCTGACTTTTGCTCCGGACAAAACTCCAAAACAACAAGACTACAAGGATGTCAAAATGAACTTCGATGCAAGAACCAAAAATGGCGAGACGAATATAAGAATCAAATATATCAAAGGAATTCTAACAATAATTACAATTTAAGTTCGTCTTCATCAAATGTTTCTAAGCAAATAAACTTTCTTTATCAAAATGTCAGAGGTTTGAATACAAAATCTTACCAATTAGAATCTTTTACAGACTATAACTTTTTTGAAGTTATTGTGTTAACTGAAACTTGGTTGAGTAAGCATTTCGAATCTAATAGTATTTTTCCAAATAATGTGTTTCACATATATAGACATGATAGACTAGACAGAAGAGGAGGCGGGGTTCTTGTAGCGGTTAAAGGTACATTAAATAATTGTAAAAATCCAATAACGTTCCCTCCTAATTTGTGTTCCTTAATTAATTGCGTAAGTTTGAGAATTTTTTTTTCATAACTCCCCCCCTCGACGTCATAGCAAAAAAAAATATTAAAAAATTTATTCCTCTTTATTTACTCCTCGGATGCAAAACGAAATAATCTAATTTTGGTTTCATATTAAAGTTTGACGTTCTTGTCCATCCTATCAAATTTTAGTGATGGCGAATCCTAATTTTATTCATGTTTAAAAAATTTGCTATATAAAATGAGGCCTTGGATCGAATAACTCGCCCGACGCTCGGAGGAACGCGCAACTGCCAGTCAGTGAGCAGTGAGCGCCTCTGGGCCACTCACTGCTACCCGATTGGTATTAGCGCGTGCCTCCGAGAGTCGGGCGAGCTATTCGATCAAAGGCCTCAATGTATTTGTTGATTAAAATTAATACAGTCACGTGACTGTAAACAGTGCGCCGGACGGTCGAGAGAAACGACGCGCCGGGATATTTGAATTTCAGCAGTCGAGAGAAAGTTTGCGCGCGCCAGGAAAAGTGGCTCAGTAGTAGTAGTAATTGCGGCTACACAGAGAGAGAGAGAGAGAGAACGAGAAGAAGAAATAGTGGGAGAGTCGAGTCACCAGTCTGCCAGAAAAGACAAATTTTAAAAGGGGGCCCTCCTTGAGTAGGTACTTCCTTGCTTTCAAGACAGCACAGGGCCGTGTATACTAATCGTGCACCCCCCTTGAAATTAAAAATTATTCGAACTTAGAATTTTTTTTACTTCGACATGGCAAAGGCAATTAGCGAGATGCAGGACTACAAAAGACGCATGAGCGAACTAATTGAAGTACCATGCGTAAGCCGAGCATGGGAAACAATTAAAGTCATGCAAATTGGTCAAGTAGTGACGAATTTACTGAGACACCAATTGTGTATCAGCGGGTCGTCACAAGTTTTGAGAGAGAGGTTGTTAAGAGCCGAGATGAGATTAGCCGAAATCGACGGTAGCGACGTGCCATTTAGTGACAGGTACGACCTTGGGAATTCTGATAAAATCTTCGTAGTGGAAGCCTTCCCAGAGCCAGAAATTGATAAATTTCCATTTGTCAATTATCGTAGAGGTGGTCAGATGTCATCGGCAGATGACGAGGAATCGGACAGTGGGGCGAGCCAGAATTTTGAGCGTATTTGTGACAGGAAAACTCTAGGGAGTGGGGGAAGTAAATCGAAAATTGGAACACCGTACAGTAGACCTAGTCCGACCAACGTTATGTCCACACCAAATTACACACCCCCACCACCAGTCATGTCAACAGCCAGTATGACGACAGTTTCTCCCACCACTACCAGTGCTCAATTTAGTATGACAACGAGCACTGTCATGACATCGCCTCACACAATCACGTCAGCCACAATGGCTCCAAATGTTCAGAGCCTCCGTGATTCAGTCGCGCGTTTGGGTTTGTCGCCAGAAATAAGAAGACTCATGGAGTATGCCGAGAAGATAGATCACCAGTATTCTGGAGGGGGGTGGGAGTTGCAACATAGCCAATGTGGGGCCAAGATTGGTGATGGGTATCATTTGACCCACCATCAACAATCGCACATCGTGTCCCCACATGGAAAAACCCCTGTAGCCGAGACCTCACAATCACATCACACAAATGATAGAGTGAGGCCCACACCCGCCCCTAGAAGCCAGTCAAGCCGAAGTAGCGGGAATGAAGACAGTGTAACTCAACAAAGAGTGCCACGAAATGGAGAGCCAGTGAGAAAAGAGACTGAAAGAAGAGGGTGTAGTAGAGGGGGAAGAAAAAGAGATCATGTTAGGAAATTGGGTAAGATTAGAGAAGAAGGGCAGAGAAAAGGGGAGAGAGAAACCAGACTGAATAGAGGAAAAGAGGACGAGAGCAATGAAGAAAGTAGTGACAACGAGAGACTTAGCGTTAGTGATAGAGTGAGTAGAGAGTGGCAAAGAGAGAACAAGAGTGTCGACAGACCGAAGAGGAGTGAGCGGGAGAGCCGGAGATCAATCTTAAATGACTCTACAAGTGAGTCAGAGTCTGAGAGTGATCTAAGTCAATGCCAGAGTAGTGGGGGGAAAAACAAAGAAATTAAGTCCTGCCGAAGGTTCAAAGTGATTAGAACACTGAAGGACTGGGACTTAAATTTCTTTGGTGATGACGACAATGCCGAAGAATTCTTGGAGCGCTTGGAAGACTGTAAGGATTGGTCAGAGTTTTCTGACCAAGAAATATTGCAAACACTGCCAATTATCCTTCGGACAACCGCCAGTAGTTGGTTTAGGTCGTTGCGCCGTGAAATTAATTCTTGGAAATCATTCCAGAGGGCCTTTAAAAACGAGTATTTGGTGACGGTCGACGATTATGACGTCATAGATGAGCTAAGAGCCAGAACTCAGGGTAAAGGGGAGAAAATCTCACCATACCTGACCAGATTTAGATTAATCTTAGGTCATATGAAGCGACCTCTCAGCCAGAAGAAACAAGTCAAGATCGCCTACAAAGGTTTGACGCCAGCATACAGACGTCAATTATACCGGTTTTATTTCGAATCGTTGAGTCAAATGGAGAAGATCCTGAGAAATTATGAGAAGGCCAGGGACTTAGACGAAAGATATACCCCCCCTCCACCAAAAGAGAAGATGCGTTTTCCTGCAGCAGCCGTGAGGAAAACCAGATTCGAGAAAATGGTGAGATCAGAAGCAGCGACGTCAGAGGAGGAGTCAGAGTCGACTGGTAGTGACCACTCCACCAAGGAGATTAAAGAGACGAACGAGGCCAAGATAAAAGAGAAGCCAGAAAGTGTATGTGTAGACGCCATGACACTTATTACAGCAGCCCAAAAATTAGCAGAGCAGAGCCAAGTAGTTAGTTCACCACCATCACAAATCTTGCCAGGACCTATGCGAATTGCATACCCAGCCATGTATGCAAGAATTGTGTCAGGAGGAGCCAAACCAGTTGGTTTGTCAAATGTAGAACAAAATGGTTCACAAGCGGCAACAAAGCAATTTATGGGAGTTTGCTTTCAGTGTCAGTCTATAGGACATCAGGCCAGAGATTGTCCCAGGAGGATCTGTTTTCAATGTCAGCAACAGGGACATTATGCCAAACAATGCCCCCTGAGGCAAGCCCAAGTGGAGTCATGCCTAGTGTGCAAAACACCAGGAGTAAACTTTTTGAGATGCCAGAATTGTGTGGCAATACGGAGAGTCTTGGAGAGCGGTGCCTGGAGGGCATAGAGATGCCTTGTACACTTGGGCCACGACAGCGGGAGAAAAAGAGCCAAGAAAGAGAAATAATGTGAGAGTGTGTCAGAGCCGACCGAGTAAAGAGAGCTTTCTCTGTCAAAGTGTAGATGAAGGCAATGCTGGCGAGTGTGGGACTAAAGGTACGGATGTGATTTCAGTACTTATAGTCCAGGGGAGGGGAGAGGCTGTGAGAGTCACAGCTGACCCAAACCTAAGAAAAAAATATTTTTTTCTTTGAGATTACAGATGTGAGAAAGCATTGTAGACAGAAAAGTTGATAGGAGAGCCGAGTTTCGTGAGCCGAGTGCCGTAGAGAGGAGAGCCGAAAACCGTGTGTCGGAGAGAGGAGAGCCGTGAGTACAGTGAAGTAAAATTTGAAAAAAAAGTTCCATAAGAAAGGAGAGAGACTTATACCAGAAAAGCGAGCCAGCCATTGACATCGAACAGTAGTTAGTCATTGGTAATGACGGTCCTACTGGGAGTAGTACCAGTCATGGGGAGGGGATTGTGACGATGTGAATTGTCGTTCTTTATTTTGTCGAAATTCTGAATCGTCAGGTCATCTGTCGGAATTATCCCTGAACCGTGATCGTTAATTGGTATGGTAATTTAGAAAGTCGAAACTGCCGTGTGACCCACTATCAGTGGTGAATGTGTGTCGCGCGGCTAGTTAGTAGGAGAGAAAGTACTAGAGGGCAGAGCCGCTCATTGTTAGAGAGAGGCCGAGAGAGGAGAGCCAGTTGGAACGAGAGAGAAGACGAGTTGAAGAAGCCGAGCACGTGTGGAAAAAGCCAGGCACAGGTGTCTGTAGTTTTTCGCCGACATCTTGGTAATGAGTTGACCTACGAGATATGTAGGAGAGTGTTCAGAGACGTGTGTAATAGTTTCGTAAAATATTAAATTTGTCGAGGAATTAGTGTGTTGTGTCGAGTAAAGGATTAATAAAGGGTGTGAAAATAAGTGCAGTTGTTTTCCTTGAATTATCCCTAATTTATCCCTGGGGAAAACATCCTCCAAGAAGCCAGCGAAAGGAGAGATTAAGAAGCGTCGTTGGGGTGAGTCAGTATCGGGCCAGTATTTTACCAGTCGTGTCTCGTCGTTGGCATTTCTGCTTGCCAACTTGTTCAGGCAGAATTTCCTTTGACGATTGAGAGCGTCTCAGAGGCGTTGTTGTTACGTTTCTATTAAAAATAATAGTAACCGTGGTATAAGAACGAGCGATGTACTTTCGGAAATCGCTAGCAATTTTCTCGCAAGATGGTAAGTCTTGCGAAAATTATTTATTTGTGAGTTTATTATTGCTTCAGCTCTATGGGAGCTGTTGTGACGTTGTTCTCAATTAAGGATAGAAGAAAAATATAGATTTAGAGTTATAGAATTTTTATTATCAGAATAGGTTAACTATATAGGTAGGTATACAATGGTTAATTTCACCCAATACTTACAGTTGTTGTATCGGCGTGTATTCGCACAATTACTTAATATTACTTTTAAATGTTTTATTTAAAAGGCAAAACGTTTTAAAAAGAGGTAAAAACGGGATTAAAACGATCCATAATAATCGAAAACCGTATTCGAACCTAAAAGCTTTACATCAAGACCCTGATTGTTTTTAATACAAAGACTTCTGATAAATACGGAATTCGACGGCACGAATAATTTAACAGACTATATCTTTGGTATAATATAAAAAGGGCATCTGCCTGATGGGACAAATCTTTGGTTACTTCGGTAAGAGAACGGAAGAAAATGACAATTCGGAAGAGGGCTTTCCAGCTTTTATGCAATAGTTCCCACTCGTGGAAAAAGGGCGCAAAGCAGTGAGTAGCCAATACGGATGTTTAGAAAAATGTAGGTCGTCTTCTAGACCAATCTGGAGCCGAGCTATTTTAGTTAACCAATCAAATTTAACCGAACAGGCCCTAGGTTATTGAACTTTGCCTCGAGTGGGGTCACTATGCGTTGGATATCCCTCTTTAGAGTCGTTCTTATATAATACAAATTCGAAGAATTATTACATAAGTTGAATTTTGTTATTAATAATTCGAACGTTTACAATTGATTTATGCATAAACATCGCCATAATGTTGTTAAATATAATTTTTGTTTATAGGAGAATTTATCTGTAATAATGTTCACACATGAAATTATATAGTAATATTAATATAATTGGTTGAAAAACTTATCGTAAGAATATCTAATTGTTTAAACGATTTCAACTTTGATTTGATTTAATATTAAAATCTCATTTAGTGGGATTAATGGAATATACACATAAGATGACTAATACCTTGAGGTCAACAGGAGTTATTAAGCATTCTTTCGCGTTTCTCTTATTCTCTGTCGTTATGATACGTTCATATCGCTTAGAGTGTCGAATGCTTAACACTTCTGTCGTCAACAAGTGCATGCTTGTTTGTATACGATGCATGTGACAAATATGTTACATTAGAATTTGCAATAAGAAAAGAAAAAGTTACTGCAAACGTAACAGCCTTCCCCGCTTAGAAATGTTATCGTCCTCGATAATATCTTAATCTAGACTTCGCATTTTACAATAAATTTTTCATTTTTTTGGTATTTTGTTTTGGCGAACTTTTAATAAAAATATGTGTATGGTGTTGCATAGTGTGAATTTATAAAAGGAAGGTGTTTACTGTGGTTATAAAAGGGATACAGAGGTTTCTTTAAGGAAGGTTCTTGGTAAGTATAATTTATAAGGTTGGTATAAACATATGAGATGAAAAGTATTTTATATGGAGTTTATAATACGTGACCGCTATGTCGGAGAGCATATGTTTAGAATTTCTTTGTATATAAACGTTAAGAAAAAATGTAAAAATTGGTTCGTATATACACTTGGACATTCATCCCTTCTTCTTGGGTAAAATTCCTTGGTATGACACTTGATGATGAGAAAATATCAGAAGACAGGTCAGTTCTTTTCTGCAAGATGTCCGGTGCAGGTCAGAGTCGTGAAATCCTTTTGAGTGCGGATAGTGATAGCTTAGAATTCCCATTGGATGTTCAACAATTGGGAATATTACCGGTGGTTGACATAAATAATGATCCTATGCCTGGTACGTCCCGACCAAGAATTGAAACTCTGGAAAGCTGCTCCAGGACAAGATCAGGTGCTGCAGTGGATGGTCATCGAAGACAAGGTAGTGTGGAGTTTGTTCGTACGAGTCCTTTAAGAGGCAGGAATAATCCTCCGGGTGTAATTCCAATAAAACGGAGACGCCGAACACCTCCATCTGAGAGACGAAATAGATCGAGGCCTGTTCCACAGAGTAGTTCTCCGATACATAATGACACCATAATGGAGTTTTCCAAATTAATGAACCAATTGACCAATAGAGTGTCCTTTTTGGAGGATAGCCACTGTGTTTTCATTGTTACTATGTGGGGCTTGCCTATGATCAATCCGCCGTTGGAAGTGGGAAACATCTTTAATGATTTGTTGAGAATTAACCCCACTGATGGGACAGGCATCATAGATCACTTGCCTGAACCAAGAAAAGGAGTAATGATTAGATGTACTTCGAAAAATGTGAGGGATTATGTCCTGCAGTCTCATGCTGTGTTAAAGCGGCATGGGATTTCAGTAGGAGGAAGGATGTAAGGAGGAGGTTAGGAAATTTTCAGTATTGTTTTGTTTGTATATAATATGTGTTTTGTGATATTTAATAGTTGTGCTAATATTTGTTAAAGAATATCAAGAGAGAAAATTATTACATATATTTTTGTTGATATTTTGGTACACTGAAAAAAAAAGTATTGAACCAAGAAAATTTTTCTTGGTTGAAGCAAATCGTGGGATTGAATACGGCCAAGACTATTAAAGTATTGATTCAAGAAAACGATTTTCTTGACATAGGATATTTGGGAGAAGAACATATATTCTTGATAAAAGAAAATATGGAATTCGACCAAGAAGTTAGTCTTCTTATACGAAGTATGAAATGTATTAAATGAATAAAATATTTTCTTGTTCTAAGAATATATATATAGTTAATTGAATTATTTTATTTGATTCATTCAATTTTTTGTAACGTTCGTTCAAGTAATTCAAGATTTAAATGAAGAAATCATTTATTTTGTGAGAAGAACAGATATTCTTGATCCAAGAAAATATGGAATTCGACCAAGAATTTAAGTAGCATGTAAGAAATGCAGAATATATTAATTCAAAATCATTTATGTATCAAATCAAGAAAGTATGTTCTCTGTCCAAGAAAATATTTTCTTGATTTGAGAAAATTTATAGATTTCAATCAAAAAAATACTTTCTCAATACAAGTAAATTATTTACTTAAATTACCCCCCCCCCCTTACCCCCATCCCATCTTTTCTAATACTTAGGTCAAACATTTTTATTATTTAATTAATTAACATTTATATTTTTTATTTAAATAATTAAATAATTGTTATTTTACATATATATTTACATTTAATTATTACTTAACACAAATACAACAAATATACCTTGAAAGAAAATTTTCCACGGTCGGAGGAATTGAACTCGGGTTGCACGCACCAGAAGCCGTCACGCTACCACTATGCCATCCTAGCCTCAATGGACAGTTTTCAAAAACTGATATTTAAGTTGCATATACATTTGAAGAAAAATATTTTCTTGGATCAAGAACACCGGCATTGTGTTAAATAAAAAAAAGTTTCAAAGCAAATAAATAAAATGATTCGATTCAAGAAACATGAATTCTCCACACAATACTTTATTATTTCGCTTAAGAACATGATATTCTAGATTCAATACTTTTTGGTACTTCGGAAAAGTAAAATATTCGGTTGAAATAATTACATATTGAGTTCTGCCAAGTACTAAATTGTTAATTCAAGAATTCTGTTCAATGCTAATAATTACTTGACACAAGAAAATGAATTTCTTTCTTCAAATAAATATGGGATTAATTGAATATAATTTTTAATCAACTTGAAACAAATATTTACTTATATTAACCTTCGTATTTTCTTGAATCAGGATTATATGAGCGTTGAATTAAGTAAAAACTTTTTTAAAGGAAACAAAAGAATGATTTAATTCAAGATCTTACACTTAATTGAATTGAATAAATAAAATATTTCATTCCAGAAAATATAATATTCTCGCAAGAAATTAATGATTTTGAAACATGAGAATATAGAAATGCTTCAAGTAAAAGAAATGCTTAGATTAATTAATATTTCTTTGAAACAAAATAATTGCTCAAAATTACTTGACACAAGAAAATAAATTTCTTCCAATAAGAAAATATGGGTTTGTTTCAAATAAATCAGGTCAAGAAAATGCATTTACTTGATTCAATGAACTTTTTTTTTCAGTGTATAAAGTGTTAAATAGTTTGTTTACATAGGCGATTGTTGTGTGTTTGTTTATATGCAACCACATGTGAGTCATATTGTTTTTGTTCTAGTTAAAGAGGGGTGTCTAGGTGCAATATCACAGGATTGTGATATTGGAATGGCTGACATACGTGTCAGGGATGATTCTGGTGAGTTACAAAGTGAAATTATTAATTTAATCATTATAAATTATTATATATGTCTCAAATGTGCATACATACTTACATAAATTTATATTGAATTAAAATTAGTGTTAAAATCAAATTCTTATAGACGTTAATATGCTCTGTTGTAGTTAAAGAGTGAAGAGGTAAATCGCTTGTTTCAAAAGCCCAATCAAAATTTCGAAAACTTCCTGTTCCGGAGGAAGACCCAATAACTCCCATTTTTATTGCTGAAGAAGTTCTGGAGGAAAATCCTCATTTATTAATAGAATATCGCTCTCCAATGGGCATGGTGGAAAATTTGGATGGAAATTATTTCGTTTCTCTTAGAAAAAGCAAAACTACATAGTTTTAATAAGGTTAGATAAATTTCAAATAGAAAAGAATTTAACAAAATTGTAATAGTTGATATTATATTTACATCTATTTTGTTTATTTGCAGATGGTGTTGTTATCACAATATGGTTTCGAACTAGATACCCCTTTAAAATGTCTTCAATTAATTTGACATCATTGTTTTAAGTGCATTTTATTCTAAAATTTTGTTATCAAATTTTGACTTTATAATATCCATTTATTTACTCCAATTTCTTGTTAAAACAATTATATATTCAATATATGGTATGTACGTCATGACATATTTTATGGAAATAATTCGTGTAACCATTGTTTTGATTTTAAATAAAATATTATTAGTAGCTATAAAATGAAAGTTATTTGTGTTTCAGCAAAATTTTTAAGCAAAGAGAGGAAGAAAAATGTGGTTATTTAAAGCATAAGGTTAGTCGCATTCCATTGGTTATATTAGTAGTAGGTTAATATGATAGGCAGAATTCAGAACAGTGCTCTTTAAAGCAATTGGCACGTTCGTCCTTGTAAGTCATGCAAGATAAATATTTTGTTCTTATGCTTACTCTGATTATTCTTGTAATAAGGTTTAAAATGTTAGTATATAATTGTATTATACGATTAGTTAATATTTTATTTGAAAAGGAATGTATTTTGTTTATTGTTTATTTATTATTATTTAATTTATTCATTTGTTTTTGTATTAAATTAAAGCGATAAAGCAATATAATTGTTAGTATGTTAGTGCGAGCGTGGTTTTTTTAATAATTGAATAAGAAAATAGACGGTAGTAGCACTACCAAATATTCCGAGTATAGATAATCCTCTGAATAGATCTCGGTAAAAATTCGAATTTGATTGTCTTTTGTGATCGCTTAAAATTTTTAGTTGGTTTTCTATGTCAGCAAGAGGTGTTCCTTCGGAAAGATCCCATTTGGTTGTTTCAAATAACTTATCTTGCATTAAATAGTCATTTGGTAGTGTTAAGGTGTCTAGTATTGGAATATCCTTTAATAATGTTGAGATGTTTAAACTTATATCAGGTTGGTATAAATATTCTACTTCACTGTTTTGTATTGATGTTCCTGATATGGTGATATATGAATTTCTGGCAACACAAGTGTTTCCTAGTCGTAGCAATCCAAATCCAGAAATTTTTATTTTTCTTTCATAATTATTAGAACAAGATATTGTTATTATTTCATCAGCGCTAGAGGAAAATAACCATCCTCCTAGTGTAGCAACTTGATTCCAATATGTTTTCAAGTTGGTTTTTATTCTGATATCGCATAGATGCCAGAGTTTTTCATTAGGTTCGAAAAGTAATTGACTTTCGCATGATTTTAAGCCATTTGCTTCATATACAGGTTGATAATTATTGCAAATACTGTAGCTATTCATATTTATGCAGGTATTTAGTACTTCTTGGTCTGCATATATATAGGAACGTCGGTCTTCTGATAAAATTATAAAGGGTGTTTCAGGGATAATATATGCTGAATAATTTTGTGTTTTCATATTTTGTGGTATAGGATAAGAATGGATTTTATATAATTTATAGGCGTTTTTATTTAGTAATGGGATGTCTATGATTACTAAAAATTTTTCTTTGTAATATCCAATTTTTGTTTTTGTAATATGTGAAAGTTCTTCTGCAAGAATTCTTTATCCTTGGATTGGAAAATCGTAGTTTTCATTAATTTCGAGGAGTCTGTTTTTTATGTCTTGTAATTGTTCTGGAGTTAATAATGTTGGGTGTAGTTTTCCTTCTCTTTCAGATAGGATGATTTTTATTATTTCGTTCATAGCGTGAATAAAATGGTCGAGTTTTGATTCTATGCTTTGAGTCCATTGAGATAAATAATGGTAATACTGTCTTTTATTTAATGATTCTGTCAAAGCATTTAAATTTTTTAAATTGGTTCTTAAATTGTTTAAAACTTCAGAGTGTCTATCAGCTTGTTCATATAATTTTTGATGGTCAGAGCGGATTATATGTGTTTGTTGTCCAACAAGATGTGTTAGGTTTTTATTAAGCTCGTAGAGTTCATCAATAGCATCTTCGTAGGTTTCTCCATCTTCGGTGGTTAAAATGCCTATAATAGGTTTTAATCCTTGTCCAATGAAGTCTAGTGGGGATCTTCGTTTTCTCATACTGTTTGGAAGATTCTCTATGTCCACTGGAGTGTCCTTTAGAATGGTTAACAGGTTTGTTGCATCTTGGAAAATATTATTTGCTTGAGTAATTTTCTCTTTTAGGGTGTGAGGTCTTATTGCTTCTTCACAGGGCTCGGTGTATAGCATGGCACAATTGTTGTACATAATGTCGATATCTTTGATTAGAGTTTTCATTGGAAAATTGTTTTGTAATTTCTTCATATCCAGAAATATTGTGAGCCGCCAATAAGTTTCGATAAATTTTACTGTTCTTAGTCGTTCGAAGAATAAACCTGGATTTTTATCAAAAATGGTAATCTTATATCTCTTAGGATTTGCTAGTATTATAGGGACTAAAATGAACAATTCCCAGGGTAAAAACATCTTTATCTGTGAAAATTGTAAATTTTATTAATTTAATAGTGGTATATATATATATTTTTTTTGTAGATATATATATATATATGTACCAAGTTAGAGTCATTATTTATGGTCTAATATGGGTAATGTGATTAGGGTTGAAATTATGAATTATTATGCAAAATTTTAAGCGTGTCTTTCCCCCCTAAAAAAAATTTCATCGTCCTCGATGAAGAGAGAAGAGAAAAAGAAGAAGTATTTAAGGCAAGAAAAATTTATTAGATTAATAGAACCTTCGTGAAATTTAATTGAAAATAATAAAATTTATTACAGAGTTTTATTTAAAAATTTAAAATTTTATTATAATTTTAGAACTGCAATTCTTCAATTTAATTTTTGTAGATAAAAATTTAATTAAAATTGTATTTTAAATTATTTTAAAAATTAAATTGTATTAAAAATAATAATTTTTATTGTAAATAATTAAATTTTTAATAAGAATTTTGTTTGTGAGAATAATTGAATTTTTTTTTTTTTTAAATAATTTAAAATAGTAATAAAAAAAAATTATAGTAGATTTCTTCTATGAATTACTTATAATTAATTTCCAGTATTTAAAAAGAAATAGTAGTTTTAATGGGCGAGTGCGAAGCCTGAGTATTAGATAGTGGATGAGAGTGAAAGAAAAACAATGTGGTGTATGTTGTGCGAGACAGAGAGAGAAATTAATTTCTAAAACTGCCAGTAAAAGTATAGAAAATTCAAGCCTTCAAACATTTCAATTTGAAATCCTTTTCAAAATAATTCAACTACTTAAACACAAGATTAGGTGTACAACCTGCTAAATAACCAAATGTTTCTTACAGTTTTACTTCTTATAAAGAATTTTACCAATAAAGCTTTAAATGATTGAATTCTTTTACCGAATTTCAATCAAGACTTCAGTGATGAACTTCAATAATAATAAAAATAATTAAATTTCCGAAAAAATGTATAATTTATAAAAATAATTAAATTCGGAGAGTTTGTTATTTATGAAAGTGATTGAGTTGATAAAGGAATTAAAATTCTGTCAATAATTCGCAATTTTTAGTAATTAATTAAATTTTTATTAACCAATTTAATTAACTTCAATAAGAATTTAAATTCTTAGTTTCAAGATATATGATTATTGCAATTATAATAACAATAATACACATTCAAGTAATGGAAGTAGAAAAGTGGAAAGAGAGAGCGTGTACGAACTAAGAGAAATAAGAATATAGTAGGTGTCGTATGCTTGGAAAAGAGGAATCAATGAGGAAGAGAGAGAAAGTTGGATTTTGTGTAGGGGAAGAGAGTGAGAGAGAGAAGAAGAGAGAGAAAGAATCAGAAATTATTTTCTAAAGTTGCCAGTATAGAAGATTCAAGGCTTCAAATATTTTGATTTGAACTTTTTAAAGATAATTTGAAATTACTTAAATACAATAGTATACAACTCATTAAACAATCAAATGTTTCTTATAGAGAACTTTACCAATAAAGCCTTAAATGATTGAAAAACTTCAATGATGAGCTCCGATAATTATGAAAACAAATGAATTCCAAGAAAAGAATTCATGGAAATGATTTGATTCAAGAATTTATTATTTATGCACACCGTGCAGGAAGACAAATATTATCAACTTTCTTTGTGGCAACTTTCTGTTACTATTTTATGATTCTACAAACCTTCCTGATGAAAATGCTACTTTGACCAAAATCGTAAGAGCTAATTTTTCAAAAATATTTGAATATTTATATAAATTTTCGATGCAAGTTAGCGTAGAATATAAAATTATATACATATATATGTTTTTTAATGTCTTTTAAACAAACAAACGTCTCGAATATCGATCGTATCGTTCGTCAAATGTTTCTTTGTGTTTAGACAAAAAAATTATGGTTTAGTTGTCAAAATTAAAAATGGCAATTGCTGTAGTTAATTAAATCAATTTGTGAAATATTTTTGAGTAGCGCTCGTTTAATTCTATAAAGTAGCTAGTTCTAAAATAGTTATTAACATGTCTGAGTTTCTTGGAAAACTCATGAAGAAAATAGAGGGAAAGTGTGCGCTCCGTGTGGTAAGAAAATCAAATACGGAGGAAAAAGTGCAAATCGTTTTCTTATAACTGATAAAATTTGTGAAAGAATAAAATGTTTCATCGATCCTGATTTCTCTACTCAAAACAGTAAATTTCCAATTGGTATTTGTGCAACATGTTCTACAACTTTGGTTGAACACGAAAAAGGTATCAATAAAAGGCCTCTACCACCAAGGATAAATTACGAGGATATTCATCTAAAAAAGGATACGCGGTCGGGAACTTTTGAAATTTGCGCATGTTACATTTGTCTGACGGCAAGATGTAATTATCACAAAAAACCAGAATATTCTCGTCATGAAGGTCGCCAATTTAATACAATAATTGATGAGCATAACGGAAAATACGGAAAAGAAATAAATAGTAAATTATCGATTGCTTCATTTGACGACAACAATCCCGTTAAAATTGATAAAATTTCGAAAAGTATATCACTGTGTAGTAAATGTTATCAACCATTTGGAAAAGGCAAAATGCATTCTTGCAGTGATAAGAGCATGTCTGTAGCCTCGATAAAAAATATTTTAGAAAATTTACCTCAAAAGCAAGTGGAACAAGTGGTTAGTTCAGTTGTGAAAGACTTAAAAAGTAAGGAAGTCCCAGAAAAATCGTCAATTGTGCTGAGTAATGAAAGAGGTAAACCGACAGTTCTTTATACAAAATCTATTTCAAATAAAAATGACTTGTTCTCTAACGATGATCTAGACAATTTCGCAGTTAACTCAAATTCTTCAGTCCGCGGACTCAGAAAATTAACCAATTTCATACGTTCTAAGGTAGGCCGTAATTCAGTTCCTAAAAGATATGCCGAGCATTTTACAGAGAAGCAAAGAAAGTTAGATTACCTCTATAAAAGTGATACGTTTTCTTTTGATACGTCAAAATCAAAAGAGCAGAGGCCTGTAATTTGGGCTGACGCTACAGATTTAGTAGAAGCAGTAGTAGAAGCAAGAAAATTCATTGGATTTTACTCCGTAAAATTAATGGCAGATGGGGGTGGGGATTTTTTCAAACTTTGCCTAACCATACTTCCAGAAGATTATTCTTCTGAAGAATGTGAACAAGATTGCTTCGAAGAACCATCGAAAAAAAGAACGAAATTGTACGCTGAGGGTGGGTCCGCTGGTTGCAAAGCAAAACTGACGAGTGTGAAAAGAACTATTATTCTTGGTATCGTTCCAGACATAAAGGAAACATATGAAAATGTGAAAATTTTATTTGATTTAACGAAAATTAATGATGTTTCATTCAAAATGGTTTGCGATTTTAAATTAATGTTGTTAGTCAACGGAATGCAAACAGCAACATCTACATTTCCGTGTCCGTACTGCTTCGTTACTTTGAAAGAATTGCGCTGTATCGGAGAGGATCATTCTGAAAATGCAGATTGCGAAAAATCGGTTTCTCTTAAAACATACGGAGATTTGAGAAAAGACTTTTATAAATTTGAGAGTATGAAGAAAGTTAAAAAATTTGCTCCTGAGTGCCACAGCACTGTAAATCTGCCTCTTCTCACCGAAGCTGATGATGTATGCGTTCTTGAGAAATGCATTATACCCGAATTACATGTTCTTCTGGGCTTTGTTAATCATTTGTTTTGGGATGGACTCGTACCCATCTTAACAGAACCAGTGGCACTATTATGGCCGAAAAAACTTAACCTTGTTACTAAAAATTACCATGGACGCCAATTTGAAGGTAACGCCTGTCGTGTTCTGCTTAAATCGGCTGATATGCTTAAGGACAAGGACATATGTGGCGAAGTTGGTGAGCTACGTGTATTACCATTCATCAACGCTTTTAAAGCTATGGATAAGATAGTTGGCAACTGCTTTTCAACAAAGAAAATCGAACCAGAAACTGTTCAAAATTTAAATAAATTAAACAAAATTCTACCAGCAACGGAAATTTCGAAGACCTTAAAAATCCATGTTCTGCTAGATCATTTTATGGACTGTGTCAATTTTTTGGATGGAGATGGACTGGGAAATTGGTCTGAACAAGCCGGCGAATCGATCCATCATGAGTTTTTAATTCACTGGAATCGCCGAAAAGTGTCTTCCTTTGATAATCCATCCTACATTAATCAACTAAAGTCCGCTGTCATTTCATTTTCATCTTTAAATCTGTAAAATTTGGTAAGTTTTTTGTAATTAAAATAAAGAAAATAACCTTTTGCAAAGTACAAATAGTAAATATAATTAAAATACATTTTTACGCAATCTTATTAAAATAAAAGTCATTCATATTCATTTATTTTCGATAAATTAGCTCTTACGATTTTGGTCAAAGTAGCATTTTCATCAGGAAGGTTTGTAGAATCATAAAATAATAACAGAAAGTTGCCACAAAGAAAGTTGATAATATTCGTCTTCCTGCACGGTGTGTATGAAAGTGGTTGAATTAATAAGAAAAATTAAAGATATGTTAATAATTGAATTTCTACAATTATTTTCAACTCTTACAAAATTCAATTTCTTTAAAATTGCTTATTTTATAGAAACTAAAAAATCAATCATGCGTTTTAGCTCGCGAATTGTTGTATTAGTGGAAAAGTGGGAAGAGAGATAGCGAATGATACATTGAGAAAGCGAATATATATGGATGAAGAAGAATAAAAGATAAATGTTGCGTGTTGAAAGAAGAAAGAGTGAGATTTTGAGAAGAAGTATTATGTTTAATGTACTTAGATTAATGAATGAGGTTGAAAGTATAGAAAAGAAGGAAAGGAAAGTGGAGGGATGATGTGAATATTGTGGTTAGTGTGTGTATAAAAAGATATTTAGAAAAGTAAAAATATGTTGTTTGTAAAATTTCATTTGTATGATCGTTATCGAAATGGGAAAAATTTTAAGTATTATGTTTTATGTAGTTTGATTGAATGGTGCGCTGTACGCTAGAGTGAGAAAAGAAAGAAACGGAATATATAATTTTAAATGAAAATCTTAAAAATGGTCTTAGAACTTCCATTCAAATTTTGAAAATTATATTGAAAGGGGGTGTATCTATGGGGGGGGGTGGCAAAGTCGTTTAAGCTAATCAAAATTCGCGAGGGAATTCGCGTTCGCGAGATAACGCTCGGGAGTCGCGGACAATAGACAGCGGTCGCGCGGGGACTCTACCTGCTATGTCGCTTGTGAGGCGGTGTGCGGGCTATAGGAGTGAGAGAGAGCGCACTAGGAGCATACGCACGAGAGATTGGGTAAGACGGCTGCTATGCGTTAGAGAGAGAGAGATACAAATAAAAATGAATAAAAGGGAAACTATTCTGACAGTTTTGTTTTTATGTAAAATTTTTTTTTTTTTATTTTTATTTTATTTTCAGATTAAAATTAGATAAAAGGGAATTATCAGTAATTAAAAGATTGATTGTTTCGTATTGGAATTCGTGTTCTAAATTAAACAAAAGATTGAAGAACTAGGAATTTTCTTATGAATTTCAAGAATTCAATTATTTTAGTACCTTTAATTAGTACTTTTGATTATTTTTCCTTTTTATAATGGCGAAATATATTAGGGGCAAAATTCCTCAATTGTCCTAACTTAAAATCGAAAGTCTTCAAATCGGGCTGATTTTTGCACAAACTTTTATACTATGCGAGAGAACTTTACCCATAAAATATTAAGATATTTTATTAAAAATTGTAGGGGGGAGAGGGGGTTAAAGTTTTTGGTAACGTGTGGACAGTGGATTCTTTTGGCTAATATAGCTAAAATACAATAGAGTGGACAAAATTTTGACCTATGAGGCATTATTCCTGAACTGCCCCAAAAATAAAAAAAAGTTCTTGGATTTCCTTTATACTTTGGAAATATGTTACCCTAGTAGGTACAAGTTACTACACCAATTTACAGGTCCAACCCCCCACCCCAATCAAAAGGGTGGGGGGTTGAAATTTCAGCTTCAACTCGAACATGCATTCTTTAAACATTTGTAGTTTCTACTTAAATTATTCAATTAAAAAAAGTAAGTAGTGTTTTAGAAAGGTTTTTTTGTGTACTTTTAAAATATTTTATTTATATAATAAAAAAAAAATTTTTTTTGCAAAAATTTTTTAAAATAAATAGTTTTTTGCAATTTTGTGCAAGTTCGGTAGTTTTTATTTTCTTTTTAATAATCTCAAATGAAAGCTTGGGAATTCCCCTAAAAGAAGATATAAGTCTGAAAATGGGCCGAAACAATTTGCCAAAGATATAGTGAAATAAGTAAAATTTGTCCGTCCGCTCGCGCACTCCAGCGCGATGAACAGTGGGATTTTTTTTCAACTTACTATTGAAAATTGTCTAGAAACTATAAATTTTAACGGATGTTGATGTTCTTGATTTAAAATTACTAAGAGATCCATCAAAGTCGATTTTTGAATTTTTAATTGTTTATTTTTTTCTTGTTACTCAAAAATTTGACAAATTACAATATTTTTAGAAAAAATCATGTTAGTTTTTTTATTTTTCCATTACACATGATCGAAATCAATTTAAATTAGTCTAGTATGACCACCGGACAATTAATAAAGCATAATACAATTTATTTAAATTGTTGCAAACAATGTTAATTAACAAATAGATTACTTCGGACCTTCTTCATAAAAAAAATTGGTTTTTTTGCAGACAAGTTTAAATTTATGTCTAATTTAGTAAAAAACTATTTTACAGTTAAAAATTATGATTAATATTAACAATTATATAAACAATAATCAACTTCCTTTTGTATTTGTAAACATTTTCGTCATTTTTCAAACTTTAAATATTTGTATCATATGTACATTCTTTCAAAAACTTAAAAAATTTATTAGCTTAAACAATTACATTTGTTATAAACAAACTTTTGATTTTTAAACAAATAAGTAGCTTTTTTCATCAAACAAAATTTTTTCCTTTTTTTTATATTTACTATCATAAAAAAGAACTCCTTAATGAAATGGGAATACTATAAATTATTCATTTAATTCTAACGAACATTATAAGTTAAGAAATATTTATATTTTTAATGAAGTAAACCATTATTCAGTTAAAACAGTTTACATTTAAATGCATATAAATAAATATATTTTTTCTGTGAAAAAAGAACAAAGTTAAATATTTGTTAACTTATAATGTTTATTAAAATTAAATGAATAATTTATAGTATTTCCATTTCATTAAGGAGTTCTTTTTTATGATAGTAAATATAAAAAAAAGGAAAAAATTTTGTTTGATGAAAAAAGCTACTTATTTGTTTAAAAATGAAAAGTTTGTTTATAACAAATGTAATTGTTTAAGCTAATAAATTTTTTAAGTTTTTGAAAGAATGTACATATGATACAAATATTTAAAGTTTGAAAAATGACGAAAATGTTTACAAATACAAAAGGAAGTTGATTATTGTTTATATAATTGTTAATATTAATGATAATTTTTAACTGTAAAATAGTTTTTTACTAAATTAGACATAACTTTAAACTTGTCTGCAAAAAAACCAATTTTTTTTATGAAGAAGGTCCGAAGTAATCTATTTGTTAATTAACATTGTTTGCAACAATTTAAATAAATTGTATTATGCTTTATTAATTGTCCGGTGGTCATACTAGACTAATTTAAATTGATTTCGATCATGTGTAATGGAAAAATAAAAAAACTAACATGATTTTTTCTAAAAATATTGTAATTTGTCAAATTTTTGAGTAACAAGAAAAAAATAAACAATTAAAAATTCAAAAATCGACTTTGATGGATCTCTTAGTAATTTTAAATCAAGAACATCAACATCCGATAAAATTTATAGTTTCTAGACAATTTTCAATAGTAAGTTGAAAAAAAATCCCACTGTTCATCGCGCTGGAGTGCGCGAGCGGACGGACAAATTTTACTTATTACACTATATCTTTGGCAAATTGTTTCGGCCCATTTTCAGACTTATATCTTCTTTTAGGGGAATTCCCAAGCTTTCATTTGAGATTATTAAAAAGAAAATAAAAACTACCGAACTTGCACAAAATTGCAAAAAAACTATTTATTTTAAAAAATTTTTGCAAAAAATTTTTTTTTTTATTATATAAATAAAATATTTTAAAAGTACACAAAAAAACCTTTCTAAAACACTACTTACTTTTTTTAATTGAATAATTTAAGTAGAAACTACAAATGTTTAAAGAATGCATGTTCGAGTTGAAGCTGAAATTTCAACCCCCCACCCTTTTGATTGGAGTAGGGGGTTGGACCTGTAAATTGGTGTAGTAACTTGTACCTACTAGGGGAACATATTTCCAAAGTATAAAGGAAATCCAAGAACTTTTTTTTATTTTTGGGGCAGTTCAGGAATAATGCCTCCTATATGTTTTCGAAAGGTTTTTTCCTCCTCTTTCGAATGGTGTAAAAACTTTTTTTTTAATTAAAAATTTAACTAATTTTTTTCAAAATTAAAAATATTTTTCACTTTTTTTTAAAAAACGGCATTTTTTCTCTCTTTTTTTTGCTTTAAAATAAAGTTTAATATGTGTACTTCCCATAACTGATTCTGAAAAAATGACGTTTTTTTTTGTTTTTGAATTATTAATTAATTAATTAATAAAAATCAGTAAAAAATTACTAAAAAATGAAATATTTTTTAAGCAAGTAAACTTTTCTGAATTATGAGATTATCATCGTAAAGCTTACCTAATTCCGCATCCAACAAGTATAATTACACCTATTTTTACAAATAATTGTTAAATAAATAAATAATTGAAAATTTATTTATTAATTTTTTGAAATTGTTTATAAAAAATAGTTAAAAATAAACTTGTTGGGTGCGGAAGTTGGTAAGCTTTACGTTGGCAAGCGCAAAATTAAGAAAAGTTTATTTCTTTGAAAAATAATAATTTTTTAAAATAATTTTTATTAATTAATTAATAAATAATACGAAAAGAAAAATGTCATTTTTTCCTAATCGGGTATTAAAAGTACACATATTAAGCTTTGCTTGAAATAAGAATAAAAATAAAAAATGTCATTTTTCCAAAAATGAATAAATAAATAATCAATTATTTATTTATTTAACAATTATTTATAAAAAACAGTTTAGTTTATGCTTGCTGGATGCGGAATTTTGTAAGCTTTACGATGATAAGCTGATAATTAAGAAAAGTTTATTTGCTTGAAAAATATTTAATTTTTTAGTAATTTCTTACTATTATTAATTAATTAATTAATTATTTGAAACACAAAAGAAAACGGCACTTTTTCCTAATCGAGTATTGAAAGTACACATATTGAGCTTTATTTTAAAGCAAGAAAGAAGAAAAAAATGTCCTTTTTTCAAAAAATTAATAAATAAATTTTCAATTATTTATTTATTTAACAATTATTTGTAAAAATAGGTGTAATTATACATGTTGGATGCGGAATTAGGTAAGCTTTGCGATGATAATATCATAATTCAGAAAAGTTTACTTGCTTAAATAATATTTCATTTTTTAGTAATTTTTTACTGATTTTTATTAATTAATTAATTAATAATTCGAAAACAAAAAAAACGTAATTTTTTCAGAATCAGTTATGGAAAGTACACATATTAAGCTTTATTTTAAAGCAAAAAAAAAGAGAAAAAAATGCCTTTTTTTAAAAAAAGTGAAAAATATTTTTAATTTTGAAAAAAATTAGTTAAATTTTTAATTAAAAAAAAAATTTTTACACCATTCGAAAGAGGAGGAAAAAACCTTTCGAAAACATATAGATCAAAATTTTGTCCACTCTACTGTATTTTAGCTATATTAGCTAAAAGAATCCACTGTCCACACGTTACCAAAAACTTTAACCCCCTCTCCCCCCTACAATTTTTAATAAAATATCTTAATATTTTATGGGTAAAGTTCTCTCCCATAGTATTAATGTTTGTGCAAAAATCAGCCCGATTTGAAGACTTTCGATTTTAAGTTAGGACAATTGAGGAATTTTGCCCCATTATTATTATAATAATATAAGAGGTATATATTTCAATTCATGTTTTATGTAAACATTGAATTGAAACATTATAATGTGGAGTGTAGTGTATGGAATGTGTTTTAGGCTTTGAGATTCTTCTTTTTCATATTCAGTGTCTTGTGTTTGTTTGATTAGAAAAGATGTCTTCTCAATTAAATGGTAAAAAAATGTGTTTAAAATAAATGAAATTTGTGAGGATTAATGGAAGATATAATTATTTAATTTGTTATTATTTATTAAGAGTTTTGTTTTTTTTTTTTTTTTAGGTAGTTGTGTATATTGTGGTCAAGCATCAGGTTCTCGTCCTGTTGCTGGTGGAAGTAAAAATAATAGTGGGGGTAAGATGATTATTATTTAATGTCGTGAGATATGTATTTGATGTATTTTTATTTTGTTGCAATTTTAGCAAGGAAATGTTTGTTTTAGGGATTGTGTGCTTTGGTTGTGGGGCTGTTGTTTTAATTAATAGAGGTGGAAGTAGCAATTCGGGGTTGATGGAGAGGGAAAAACCGCTTTTCGAATACTTTTCAGAAAACAAAAAGACGAATTTGGTTTTGCCAAATATGCAAGGTGGTGGAGAAATTTTAAGTAAAGATGCTTGGTTTATTGACAAGGATTTTGAAGGTGAAAAAGTAAAAAGACCAAAACCTCTCCAAAAATTCACAGGTTTTTGTCCATTGGGGATTGTTTTACCTTATGTGAGTTGTTTTTATCTTATTTATTATATTTTTTTGAAAACTATACATATTTATTAAACATTAAATTTATTACTTCTTTTGTTGTAGGGTTTTATTGAGGATAAAGAATAAAAGGAAATATGTATTATAGTTAAAGAGTTACGTTAAATTTTAATAAATGTGAGTTTTTATAAATAAATTTACTGTTTTCTATTTTTATTTAATGTATATAAAAAATTATTAATTATTATTATAAGAAAGAATAAATTTAAATTTTAGTTTGGTAAAAAAAATTTTAATTTAATAAATTTTTAGTCGGATTTAATTAATAATTTAATTAATTTTATAAGGTTTAAAAATAATTGTTTGTTAAATAAAATTTGTTACATAAAGAGAAGAGAGTGTATTTTCTTCGAATGGACTGAGTTGCCTAATATTGTCTGCTGTTAAGCATCTCTTAACATTATGGCGACGTGATGTTTATGTTATTTAGAGACGATTTGGAGTGCTTTGGTTTCATGTGATATGGTCATCCATGGCATGACATTTGTGAATGCTGATATTCATCAGTATTCTTCTGATTTTTATTTGAGTTAGACGTTTGTGAATTGAGAGAAGGATAAAAAGTATTTTCTTACATTTTGTTTAATTTTTAAAGTTTTTATATATTTTGTTGCTGTTATTGTAGTTTGTTGAGTTATATATATATCATATTTTTTTTTTTTTAAATGAGTTTAAAGGTGGAAGATTTGTTTGTGTTTGTGAACAATGGTTTGTTCACGGAGAGGCATCTTCGTGGTATAAGATATTTTTCTGCTGTTATGTACAGCAGATATCCGCAGTTCATCAATCTGGTAAAAGAATACAATAGGGAAATAGGAAGAGTTCCGCTCATTTTTCCTAATCTTTCAGAGGAAGTGGTTGAAGAAATGGAAAACCATTTGCAATATATATATTTTGGGATTAGCCGGATGATTAGCAGTATGTATCAGGTGAAGACTGCGGAATTAAATTTATCTGGGTAAGTAGAAGCATTTTTCATGCCTTGATGTTTGTATGTAATTGTGTTGATTTTATGTTTGTGAGGGAGGTTTTATTTGTGTGTTATTTGTGATGTAGTACATAAGAAAAAGTGAGTGGATGTTGTTACAGAGAGAGCGAGTTGTGTTTTGTTAATTCTAAAAAAAATGAGAGAAAAATTAATCAGAAAGGCAACTATAAAAATCGTCTCATTCCTTCTCCACTCTGGCCATACTCTAGAGTTAGTTTTGTGTATGCTTTTCTATGTAGGTAATGTAGGTATGTTTTGTTTGATTTATTATAAAACAATAATAATATTGTTCAGAAATTTATTATTATTTTAGCAAAGAAACATTACATATTCTATTCTATTTGTCAATTACAATTTTAATTGAAAATGAAATTAAAACTTTTAAGTATTTGGAAAGTCAAGGGAAAAAAATTTTTTTTTTTTTACTCAAAATATTCTGTTATATTTATTTAAGATAAAATTTTTGTAAAACTATTCGAAAACATTAATAACCGTTTAAACTAATATATAACCAATATTATTATTATTTTTTATTTTTTTTTTGCAGGAATTAAGAGTTTCGAAAATTTCAAATTCATATCTTTCAAATTCAATAACTCCAAAAAACACAAGATAGCGACTGCTCCGAGTCGAAAACTTAGAGTGATCGATCTCTTCATGTTTTCTAATAATTAAAGATGACTGAGTGGTAAAATCATTGTTGTATATTATAAGAATATTATTACAGTATTTCCCTCCAAACTATCTTCCTCATTTCAAATTAATTATCACCTTCTACAATTTTCAATTATTTCCTTTTGAAAACAATTAAATTTTTGTAAATTCCATTATTTACGGAAACAATGAAATGTTTGTGTATTATTTAAAGATTGGTTGCAATATAATTAAACTTTGGGGAAAAATTTTGTTATTTATTTATATAATTGTGATTTGGATAAAAATTTTCTTTTTAAATTTGAGAGATAAAATTTATTTTTTTTTTATTGTAAATAATTATTTATTTATTTTTTTGAAGAATTTTATCACTTTTGAATATAATTGAGTATATGCAATTATTTGTAATTTTTCTAAGATTGGATTTATATATATACCTATATTTTTTTGTTTTCAACAAAAGTTTAAATTACAAATTTTCAAACTCCATTATCATTTATTCACTTTCATCGTTAATTTTATCTAAAAAAAAGGCATGAAAGTGAACTGGGAGAGAAGAGCATGGTGTGAATACCGTAGGTTAGAGAGAGAAGGAATGAGAGGGGACGAGGGAGATTATGTTGGATGCGTCTTCTGGCAGGCAAAGCGTCGCAGGCAATATATATATATATATATATATATACATTGAAATGCATCGTGAGTAAGAAAAAGTTGCTTTAAAAATGGAAGGTATAGAAAGGAGGAGGGCGCGTAAGAGCGAGGGAGAACGCATGAGAGTGAATGGAGAGAAGGCAGAATGGGGTGAGTGTCGTGTGTTAGAGAGAGAAGGAATGAGAGGGGACGAAGGAGACAATGTTGCATGCGTCCCGTGGCAGGCAATATACACATACACATATAGGGCCGCCACAAAAACTTTACTCTGTATTTCCTTGACTCTTCTTAGATTTTTAGACAAAAATTCGAATTACTTACAACTCCAAACAATACTCCCACTTGTTTCAAATGATATCAGACACGCAAAAGCGAGCGCTGAGTTTCTTGTTTCCTTTCTTAACAAACTATCGAGAAAAATTATTATTTTATTTTTGTTAATTATTTTGGAATAATAATTTATTTATTCATTTATTTATTTATTTATTGAATAATGTAAATAAGTAGTAAATGTCACGCCCGCTAAACAAGGTATTTAATTTATTATTATTATCATTATTTAAAAGAAACTCAATTATCCCTACGAAATTTCAATAAAAATTTTTCGAAAAATTTATGAAAAATCACAAAAATGTTATTTCTTTGAAATTGTTACAGGTGACAGCTAATAAAAGAAACGCGCGCGTGTAGTTTTTTCTAGTATTAATAGATAGAATAGATGCCAATTAAATTGCTAACTTTGTATAAAATTTCATATTTGTGCCTTCAAAAATGAATTTAACAATGTTTTGTTAAAACTCTTTATCAGGCTCAATTTTCAAGAAACAACCATTCAATAAATTATTCACTCCTGTATTCAAATAACTGAATCATCCAATAAAATTCATTTAAAAATGAACTTCAGTTAAAGTTCTTCAAAAATTCGCATTTTTCACACTTATAACTAACAATTCTGTAGAATTAATTATTTTAAAGGTTTAATTGAATGTTATATATAGGGGAGAGTCTCCAGTTGTGAGACGGGTTTTATTTTTGACCCGAAAATTGTAAACGGGTTAACGAAATTGTAAATAAAATACACTGTTCGAAAGGTAACAGAAATACGCAACTTTTATTAAAAGAAAGTATAGTGTTTCGATGAAGTCAAAAAATTTTACGATACATTTTCCGAGCACAGCGCTTTTTTCAAAAAAAAATGTGTCCAGTTGTGAGACACTCATTAAAAATTGCTAAAATTTAATAAGTTTGACATAAAACGTTATGTTTAGTAGAAATAATTAAATGTATTAATAATATATATTATTATATACTAAATAATAATATTTATTCGCCAAAATATGACTATCAAATAAACACAATTTAATAGCTTCAACAAGAGCATTAAAATTGATTTCTTCTGAATCAATTGACTTTTTTTCACTTGACATACCCAAAAATACTAGAAAAAAAACAAAACAACATTTAAATAGTATGCCTGCAAAGTCGTATTTTTTATGCTGCCCAGATGGGTGTTGACACTGTCTCACAACTGGTGATATGCTGTGTCTCACACCCAGAAATTGGCGCTATTTTGAAAAAGGAAAATTAAATTATTTTCAACCGTAGATTGGAACAATGCAATATTGCATCACAAAATATAAGGAAAACACTAAAAGAAAATGCATTACATTTACCTATTCCAATTAATTAACTTGGATAAAAAGTACTTTGCATTTATTGAAAAAACGCTTTTTAGTCGATTATCACACACAGTGTTGGTATTTAACAAAAACAGTTTATATATCCGCTTCGGCGTACACGAAAAAGTTGGCTCATATAAAAAGAAATGTTTTTATATAAACCAATCGGCTTTTTAATATTGCATGTTAAAAAAAATTTACTGTCTCACAACTGGAGGTGTCTCACAACTGGAGACTCTCCCCTATATATTTTTTTTTATTAAGAAATATAATAAAATAAGAAATGTAATATATCCATCGAAACATATAAAAACGAAAGAATAACCATCACCAACTTCAAGTAGGGACAGACTGGACAGAATGAATGAATGAATACGATGATCATTATAGTTAATAATTTAACATAAGAGAATAATTGAATTCTTGTAACAAATTTTATTAAAATTGTGTTTAGATAATAAAAAAATTTTTTTTTTGAATTTAAGAAAATTATATTAAAATAGTAGGTATTAAAATAATTGAAGAATTATAAAAAAATAAAGAATAACTGAAATATTGACAAGAATTTTATTAATTTTATTAATTAATTAATTTATTATTATTTTATTTTATTTTTTTATAATTAAATTTATGTGAAGAAATTTATCGCTTTTGAGAATAATTAAATTTCTGTAATCAGTTTTTCTTACAGTTTCAAATTGGAACCTATTGAGTTTATCTGTTGATGAAGATTGTAAAATCAATTCTTTTGAGACCCAATCAATTTTGGAATTATAATCAAAATTATTTACTAAGTTATTTATGAATAATTTTATGATTGTTTTTCAAATTAAGTTTATACGAAGCTTGTAAATAATTAAATTCCTGTAAAATTTTCAATATGTATTCAGAGTTTAACTGATTTCACAACAATAAAGTTTGACATATGGGTGATTCTTCAATCAGTGGTCACTTTTGCTTCCCCACTGTTCCCTATTTTATATCTTGAAAAATTGTTATCAAACCTACTTCAACCTTTTGCATAATTAATCTCTTCAATATGTTTTTTAGTAATATCATAATCAAAAAAAAATTTTATTTTAAAACAAAAGTTGTAATTCAATTGCAAATGTAAAAAAAACGCACATTTGTCGTTTCTCCACACATGAATTATGAAGTTTAATATGTTTTATTTTTCACAAACTTTATTTTAAACGTTTTTTTTATTTATTCTATTCGAAAGTTCATCTCAATAACTAAGTTTTTGTGTGTCGTTTTCTAATTTCCATTAACAAATCTGTGTAAAAATAATTTTTTTAATTTTTTTTTTCCACTTTTTTTTTATTTGGAACTGGAGTTTACAATTTCATTGATTTTCATTAATTTTATTCCCTTTTTTTAGTGCGATTTTATTTGCCATTAATATTATTAAGTTAATAAGTTGTATTTATGTTAAATTTGCAAAAAGAAATATAATTTTTAGATTTAAAACTACAAAAGTTACTATTATTTTATAGCGTATTTTAAAGGTATGTAAACTCCAGTTCCGCCAAAATTACCGAATTCTAAATATATAAAAAAATAAAAATAATAGTGATTTAGAGTAAGCAAATCTCTTTAATAATCTGCAAAAATTGTTTATTTTTATGAATTTTTACGGTTTTAATGAATTTTTTTCTTTGATTTGTAAACTCCAGTTCCTGTAAACTCCAGTTCCTAATTTTGTTTCGCGTAATGTAAGTGTTTTGTTTTTTTTTGGATGAATACAATTAACCTCGATTAAGCTGTATCAAAACATGTAATTTCAATAACAGGTATGAGTAAAAATATTATTTATTTATTAATTAAAGCAGTTTAAAGTAATTATTTGCTTATTTACACTATTTATAATTATTAACAGTCGAAAATTAACTTTTTCAAATAAATTATTTAACCTTTAAATTACAAATTTTTAAATTGTTTATATATAAAACTAAAGAAAGAATTGAGCTTAAATATCTATAAAATAATCATTCTCAAGCTTTATTAAAAATATCTAAATAAAAAAAATTTCAAAAATTTAATTAAAAAAAATTTTTTTAACATACTCAAAAGTTACCACTTTGTGGAGAATCACCCATATAAAAAAAAATCTTAGTTCTTTAAAATTTACCTTCTATTATTTTTAGGATTTCTAATTTTAAAAAGATGAGTGAGTTTAAAAAAAAATAAAATTAAAAATAAAAATGCTAAGTTTAAGTTTTGAGGATGCTGCATTTTTATTGAGAATGTTAAAATATCAACTTTTGTCACTATTTAGGATCGCTATAAATTGTTTCTTGTTTTTTAATTAGCTCTTTTTGTTTGTTTGTTTGTTTGTTTTTTTTTGTAAAGCGATTGTAAGAATAACAGAGAAAAATTGCGCACTGTTTATTGTTTTTATTTTATTTTAGCACTATTTATCAAGTTGGACCCTGGTGCGAATTTGGGTACACTCATCCTGGGGAACAACAACGTTCATCAGGAATACCGTGGGAGAGTCGCCCTGAGTTGTCGGATGGGCCTCTTCGTTGGTGTCAAGAGTATATAAAATTGCGGGCTGATGGCCCTGTTTATTGGCGGGGTTACTGGATGCCGGTATGTTATATGTTTGTTTATAGTGATGTGTGTAATTTTGTATATTTTATTAATTATTTATTACGTTTAGGTTGACGTCCGCCATCCATCCGAATTCTTTGTGAAGAAGGGTCAGAGAATGGTAGAGAAGTCAGGAGTTGAATCTTCTGTGTGCAGGATTTCTCAGTTGACCAAGTGTATGGAAGGGTTGGAGTGGCAGCCCATTGTTAAAACATTGGTTTTGATCAGGGTGGAACGTTTCACGTTCATGGAGGATGGTCCGACCATTAAAGTAACTTGGGCACTAGTAAGTCTCTTTCTTTATTTTTTGTTTTATGCATAAAGATGTTTGGTTAACTGTATATATAAATTTTCTATTTTTCTTTCAGCGATCTCGTGTGGACAACCTTCTTTTGTGGAGTCCAAAGTATTGTAACACTTGCAAAAACGTATCGTGTTACAAAAGGAGGCAAAATTTAAGGAGACGACGTACCTAAGTGGTTTAATATATATATATATATATATATATATATATAATAAATTTTTTTTTTTTTATTTTATTTTCCTTTTCTCTCTTTTTTTTGAATAGGTTCTACTGTATGAATAGTTTATTAAGGTGTTTGTAATGTAGGGTTTTATTAATTTTATGTGTTAGGGATATTTTAGTTATATCGACATACATATGCATATACGTATATACATTTTTTTTGTGTAATACTCTTCTTATATTACTTTTATGTTTTTTTATTTTTATTTTATTTTCCTTTTCTTTCTTTTTTTTTGAATATATTTATGGGACATTCCACGTCAACACGGACAGAGCTCTAAACAAAAATTGCTTTGTTGGATTTAAACGTTCTAGGGCTTAAAAGATTTCTACGTTCCTGTACTTTAAGATGCCGATGGGCGTTTTTTGCAAAATTCCATTTCCGATGCCAATAGAACTGTCAAAAGTCAAAAGGTCCAAAAATCTCAAAATACTTTTATGAATTAAAAGCAAAAAACGAGGTAAATTATTCTGTAACTCATTCTTTATCAGTTTTTAGGGTTCCCGAATATCAATCTAAAGTTTTTTTTTAAAAATCCAAAATGGCGAATTCAATATGGCGGACAAAATTCAAATTTGATCAGATTCGATGAAAACTTGTTACTCGGGGGTTTTTAGGGTCGCTGATTACGAATCTAATGTCACTTTTTAAAAATTCAAAATGTCGGATCCAATATGACGCAAAAAATTTTCAAATTTGATCCGATTCCCTTAAAACGTGTTACTCGGGGGCTTTTGGGGTCGCAGATTATGAATATGAAGTTACTTTGTAGAAATTCAAAATGGCGGATCAAATTTTTTAATTTGATCAGATTTAATTAAAAAGTGTTACTCGGTGGTTTTTAGCGTATCTGATTATGAATTTGAAGTCTCAAACACAAAGTAACTTCATATTCATAATCTGCGACCCCAAAAGCCCCCGAGTAACACGTTTTAAGGAAATCGGATCAAATTTGAAAATTTTTTGCGTCATATTGGATCCGACATTTTGAATTTTTAAAAAGTGACATTAGATTCGTAATCAGCGACCCTAAAAACCCCCGAGTAACAAGTTTTCATCGAATCTGATCAAATTTGAATTTTGTCCGCCATATTGAATTCGCTATTTTGGATTTTTTAAAAAAAACTTTAGATTTATATTCGGGAACCCTAAAAACTGATAAAGAATGAGTTACAGAATAATTTACCTCGTTTTTTGCTTTTAATTCATAAAAGTATTTTTAGATTTTTGGACCTTTTGACTTTTGACAGTTCTATTGGCATCGGAAATAGATTTTTGCAAAAAACGCCCATCGGCAACTTAAAGTACATGAACGTAGAAATCTTTTAAGCCCTAGAACGTTTAAATCCATCAAAGCAATTTTTGTTTAGAGCTCTGTCCGTGTTGACGTGGAATGTCCCTTATATATATTTTTTTGCTTATTTTTGAGATATTGTATAGTTTTTAGGGAAATATAGTTAGTTTTTGGTATAATTTAATTTATTATTGTTGTCCTGTATTCCTTTTATTTATTTATTTAATTATTCTGGCATACGATCCATTCTGAGGTCTGCAATTTATATTTCCAATGGTTAATTCTTGTATTTGTAATTTCAATTTCACTTAGCCAATTTAATGCGTTTCGTCCATTTGGAAGCAATATATCGTTGTCTCCAATAAATTGATTGAATCTTCTTCTTGCATGAACTAATGCTAGACAGATTTTTCCTTCTTTGTTGTATAATGTTTCCGAAGGTTGAAATTTTCGTTTTGACTGTTTGATTACACTAATTCGTCTATCAGAGTATTCGATAAGAATGACTTTGAAATAATTTTCGAAAATTCGAAAATGTAGCATTAGTTGCCCGTTATAGGAAGGATTTGGTATTGGTACCGTGTTGTCGGGTTCAATTTGGGAATTCATGTAATCATGTGCGTCGATTTTGTCCAAAAAGAGTTTACAATTTGATGCTTGAATTGAAATTCCATTTAGAGCGAATTTTAAAAATATTGTTGATATGGTCTCAATATGTTCCTTCATATTTTTACTTGTCACAATTATACCCTTTGGATACAGTGTTATGTCTTGTCTCAAATCATTTTCGAAAATAGTATCAAAAAATTTATAAAATGTTATTTCGGATCCTTTTAACGTTGGAATCAATCTTTTGAATTCAAAGCTTCCGATTGGTGTGACAATTGATGTTTTATGTGTGTCATTAGGATGGATTTCTATTCTTGAATAAAGATCTGTTAAATCGAAGATTGATATTTCAGTATTTTCATTTATTTTGTGTCGAATTTGTTCAGGATCCTTGTTAGGATAGTTTGGTACTATTATCCTTTTGTTAAGTCGTGTGTAGTCTGTAGAAAACTTCCAAGTAAATCTTCTTACATGTGATGTCCATACGAAATTTACGTTGATTTTATTTGCGTAGGTAGAGTTTGATGGTGTGATTATTTCTGCTAGTGATAAATAACACAACTGTGAAAACAGGTCTTGTTTTTGTTCAATTGTATATAAATCTGGTGAATTGATTGTAGTGATAATTGGTATATCAGTTTTGGTGAAGATCTGGTGTTGTGTATGTGGAAAGGGCTCAAACGAGTAGTGACCAAACAATTGATAGTAAGATGTTATTAATTGTGTTACAAAACCAGCTTCCTCTGAACTCATTCTTTCTGTTTCAAAATCATCGAATATTTTTATATATTCCTCTGTCAATGGAGGGTGATTTTGTTCCATGGTTATCTGGAATTTAAAGATATTTATTTGTTATAAAGTTATTTAGAGGTTATTATTCTTTAAGAGATTTGAGGTTAGTTTTCGTTAAACAGAAGTTTTTCTTCGTTAGAGTTTACATAGTTCCAGTTCATATTTTCCAAATCCAGTAGCCATTGTATACGTGTAAATCCCTTTGATATAGTTTCTAACCACTGTGAGTTATTATTTTTATCAAAGAAAAATATAGGATTGTTATTTATAAGATGTTTATATTTTCTTGCACTATGTATGATAGCAAGGCTTCTTTTTTCATGATAATCATACAAAATTTCTGGTCCAGTATATATTCTAGAGGAACTTGTAATAGGAACGAGATGGTGAAGGTGATATTCATAGAGAGAAGTTTCGAATTCGTTTTCTTGTAATTTTATTTGTAGTAACAGTTTTCCTACATATTTTGATGGTTTTTCGATCAAAATTTGAATTGACATAGCGTGATTTAAACATTCAACGCAATTAGCAACTGATTGGAATAGTTTAATCTTATTAGGATCAATTGGGATGATTTGGTACAATAATGCGAGGAAAACATTGGTTAGTACTCTTCTGTGTTCGTCGAAGGTTGGACTAGCTATTATTATTCCTAGGGGAAGGAAAATGATATTATCTTCTTTCCATTTTGGAAATATTCGCCGTAGCAAATTTAAAAATGTTACTTGAGAACCTTTTATTGATGGAGAAAGAGAATTAAACTGATATTTTCCGACTGGAGTAGTAAATGCAGTTTTTGACGCGTCTTCTTTATTAATATTTATGTAACCATATAATTCTTCCATTTCTAAAATAGAAAAGTATGATTAATTTTACTGTCTTGTATTCAGTTTCAGTCGTGGGCAATTTTTATTTTGTCCATGTGTTTTTGAAAACGTTGCCCTTCTTCTCCTTCAAGAATGACATTATTTTTATCAGTTATATCAATTATTTTATAGGGTCCATGGTATCTTTTTTCGAATTTATGAGTTCTAGGTTCTTTTAAAATGTAAGCTGAATCTCCAATTTTACCTTGAAACTCGTTACAATATTTGTCGTATTTTATTTTAGAACGTCCTTTTGCTTGAATTAAATTTTTAGCAGCTATTAATTTTATTTCGTTAAGACGTGTAATTAATTCTCGAAGATAGGTTCCGTATGTTACTAGTTTTTCATCTGGAGGAAAAGCAGTTGGTGCTCTTGCAACCTTTCCAAAAATTAATTCATAAGGAGTAAAATTTGTACCTTCATGTACTGACGTATTATAGGAAAACATCGCAAAAGGAATAAGACGATCCCAGTCATCGTAATGATTAGAGTAATGTTTTATAAATTCTACGAGGACTGTGTGACTTCGTTCTAGTGATCCATTTGATTGTGGTCGGTAACCTGATGTAGTCAACTGTTTTACTCCAAAAATGCGGCAGAGATGGTTCATTAATTTGCTGACAAAGCTTCCTCCTTTATCGGTTAATATTGCTCGTGGGGCACCAAATTGGGCAAATAAATTTCCAGCCATAGCATGTGCTATAGTATTGAGGTAAAGGTTCCGTTTAATTTATTTCAGGAATTTCTTGCATATATAATTTTCGTGGTTGTTTTTCTTTGGGTTTTACAGTAATATTGATTTCTTCATCTTCTTCTGGTATAGTGTGGGGTAGAGAAAGTCCTGCAGTAAAAGGTGTGGATCTAGCTGTAGGTTTAATAGCAGTAGAAGGAGTCGTTAATTCTCGGGAGAATGTAGTTGATGTAGATTGTGACTCTATATCTTTATCTTGGTCAATTTTGTCAGTGTCTTTATTTTGTATTTGAATGGGGGGAATTTCTTTTCCGGTGTTTAGTGCAGTTATTTGTTCAGTTCTTTTTACTAATTTTTCAATTCGTCTTTCTAGTTCTTCATCTTCATCTTCCGTGTCGTAAGGGTCTAAATTTTCAAGAGCTGATAGTAATTCTTCATTTTTCTCTCCTTCAGATAGGGCTTCACAAGGGATCATAGTTGGTTCCTTTTCTAAAATATTTTCGTGTTCTTTCAAGGATATATTAAATTTTTCAAAAGATTTTTGGAGTTCGTCTCTTAATTGTTGACGTGTTTTATTTAAAATTGATTTGTTAGTGGATTGTATTTCGTCTTCGTTTTCGCTGTCAGAGTCACTTTGTGGGGGTCCTTCTAAGTATATAGGCTCAATTTCTGCTTCTATTATTGGTTCATTTTGCTCTTGGGTTTGTTCTAATTCATCTTGGAAAAAGGGGTCCGTAACGTATTGTGGTGGAGCACTTTTGAGTGGAGTAGAAAATTTAGTAGGATCTGAAGTAAGATTTAGACTTGGGAGAACGCTTTGTTTTCTCCTCCAAATGGGAACAGGGATATTTGATTCTGTCGATTCTTCGTCAGATTCGGATTCTTCGTGTTCCTGATTATCATCTTCGTTGTCAGTACTATCCTTTTGTATTACAATATTTTCTTTTGCCTTACGGGGGTGTTGTCTTGTCGCAATAGAACTAATATTAAATTTAGATGGCGGCTTAAGAAAAGAAGTTTTAGGTCCTAGCTTCGGTTGGTATGATGGTCGGTTTTTTGCACTCTTTTGCACAGTTTGTAAATTAGGTGCGGAAGTTGAAGCGACAATGGTTGGTTTAAAGCCAGGTTTAGGATTTACAAATATTCTTGGTTTTTGAATTTGTTTAGTGGTACGAGACGTGCTAGGTTTATTAATGTCCTTATTTTCGTCAGTAGGATTTTTACTTGATGTAGTTGGTTGGTCTGAAGATGTCTTACCTGAACGTGTCGCTACAAAAATTTTTGAATGTGAATCATCGTTAGTTGTAATAGGGTTTCTTGATAATGCGTCTGCATTACAATTTAGTTTTCCTGGTTTATATTTAAAAGAATATTGGTAGTCTCTTAACTTTAAACGCCATCTTACAAGTCTCTGTCCAGGGTCTTTAATACTATCAATCCATCGCAATGGCTCATGATCACTTATTAAAATAAATTCACGTCCATACAAGTAAGGACGAAAGTATCTTACCGCATATAAGACTGCAAGACATTCTTTCTCGGTTGTAAAGTAATTTTTCTCGGGTCCCGTTAGAAGTCTTGATAAATAAGCTACTGGGTGATCAAAACCATCCTTCTCTTGGCCTAATACTGCTCCAATTGCATAATCAGAAGCATCAGTTGTTAATGTAAAAGTTTTATCAAAATCTGGGTATTGTAAAATAGGTTCTTGACATAATGCGTTTTTAAGGATTGTAAAGGCCTCTTCATGTTCAGGGGTCCAGATAAATCTCTTTTCCTTTTTCAATAAGTCAAATAGGGGTTTAGCTCTCTTAGAGAAATCTTTTATAAATATCCTGCAAGTCCAAGAAACTGTCTGATATTTCGGACGTTAAGAGGTACAGGAAAATTCCTTACTGCCTCGATTTTCTTTGGGTCAGGTTTCAAACCATCTTTACTTATTATGTGACCCAAATAAATTACTTCTCTTTTTAAGAATTCGCATTTTTCAGGTTGAAGTTTTAAATTAGCCTTTTGTAATTTGGAAAATAATCTTTTAATTTTCTTTTCATGTTCGTCTAAATCTTTTGCGTAAACAACAATATCGTCCAAATAGACAAATAATTCTACTCCTTGGAGACCTCTAAGGACTTGGTCCATTAATCTTTGGAACGTTGCAGGGGCGTTTTTTAAACCAAATGGCATTCGAATATATTCGTAATGTCCATTTAGTGTGGAAAATGCCGTTTTCTGACGATCTGTCGAATCGGTCTCTATTTGGTGAAAACCCCAAGCAAGGTCAAATGTTGAAAAATACTTAGCATCGCCCAAGTGATCGAGTATGTCCGAAATATTAGGCAATGGATATGCATCCCCTATTGTCTTTTCGTTAAGGGCTCGAAAATCTATTACTAGACGCCATCTTTTATTACCTTCGGCATCGGGTTTTTTCGGTACTATCCATAATGGGGAGTTATAAGGAGAGTTAGAAGGTGTTATTATTTCTTCTGAGAGCATTTTAGCGATTTGTCGTTCAATTTCCTCCTTTTGGATGGGTGGAAAACGGTATTGTCTAGTGTTTATGGGTATGTCGTCAGTTGTAGGAATTCTATGACGAACTAAGGGTGTAGACGAAAGATTATCACCTGGTAGGTAAAAATCTTTTTGAAATTCTGTAATTAATTTTTCTACGTGTTGAATTTCTTCTGATGTTAAGTGATCTAATCTTAGTTTTTCGAAGATTGCTTTAGTTCGATCTGTAGGTATTTGGATAGGTTCGTTAGATTCAAAACATTCAAGGTATTCGTCGCCTGGAATATTATAATATTCAAAGGGTATTAGTTCTTGTGGATCTAATTCTATCGTGACATCATCATTGTTTGTATTGATTGCTAAAACATAAGCAACGCCATTTCGGTTAGTAACTGCTGCTTCGCCTATATATATACCTGGGTCAGTAGAAATTAAGGGAAGATATCCTTCATTTATTTCTTGGTTTAATATTTCAATGGGAATAGTTTCTCTCATTCTTGCTTGAATTTTAAACATTTTTGGTTGGCGTTTTTTGATGATTTGTTTATCTGGTTCAAAAGATTCTTTATCTATAAATGGTATTGGTTTAGTTGGTTCTGAATGTGTAACAATAGTATTGTGCCAGAAAGATATTTCTGTTTTTTCTTGTCGTAGATAATTTCTGCCTAATATTCCGTCTGTAGAAATGGGAAAATAAGATGAAACGACATGAAATTTCACAGGAGTTTTCCGAATCGAGAGGATAATAGTTCCGAAAGTGTTAGCCCTAAGTTTTGTAATGCCGGAAAGTTCTATAGCTTCGGTCAGATCGATTAGTAATTCTTCCTTTAATTGATTTACCTTTATTAAATTTACGTCAGCTCCTGTATCAATTAAAAATCGGACTTTATTACTTCTAAATTCCGGACCTGATAATTCTATTACAGGGGACTAATGACATTCTCCGGTAGCTTGGTAGATGTTTCGGTATTTTCTAGGAACTTCACACTCATCTGACGCTCGGGTCTCATGTCGTTCGTCGTCGCGTCGTTTCGACGAACGTAGTTGGAGTTTAAATTTTCCGGGCGTTTTGGAAATGATGGAGATGTAGAACGCTGTTGTGATAGTATAGGGTTAGTTGGTTTAGCATTGAAGGAATTGTTAGATTGTCCTTGAGAAGGTGGGAATTGTGGTGGATAATAAGGGTAAGGATTCGGATAAGGATAATAAGGATAGTGATTCGGATATGGGTATGGTGGATAATGTGAATCTGGAGAAAATGTATGGGGATTATTTAGAATGCTCATTTGTGGTATGTTTTGTGATTGAGGAGCAGATGGTTTAAAATTTTGAATTGGGCTTGAACTTCTGTCACGGATTGGAGGACCAAATTGGTAGTTATCTGACCTAGACAAACGATAAGTGCTGGGTCCATAAAATTGTTCCTTTTGTCTCGCTTCAACGTGAAGAGCTGCTTTTAAGGCCGCTTCTAAATCTTGCGGATTACGCACGTCAACGTTGGTTGACATATCGTCAGGCAAACCGCGAATAAAGGCTTCTAGAGCACAATCTTTAAGAGGGGAGGTCATATTTATGGCCTCAGCTCCGTATTTTTCTTCTAAAGCAGCCTCAGCTCCCGACCGGAGGAGAGAGATTCTATCATAAAATTCATTGACTCCTTCACCTCTTCTCATACGAAACGAAGCTATTTCTTGTAAATACCAAGGGTACGATTTTGCTGCGCCAAATCTTTTCTTTAAATGTTGAGTTAATTCTCTTAAAGTATTAAATTGTTTTTCACGAACGCTGTCTCTAGCTGCTCCCTTTAAACGACTTAATATGGCCTTAATATATTTCCTATGACACGATGGGGGAATGTAAGCCGAACCATTTTGTATATCTTGGATAAAATCATGTACGCGTATGTTTTTTCCGTCATAATGTTGAATATTTAATATCCCTTGTTGTAATGCAATACATTCAGCTATATTCGTGACCATTTCGGTAGTAATATTGTGATCGATCTCATTTCCTAAAGTTGGATCGTCAACGTAATGGTCACCATCATTCTGGCCACCGCCACCATTTGGGTCAACAACGGCACCATTTTGACCACCACCATTCTGGCCACCGCCACCATTTGGGTCAACAACGGCACCATTTTGACCACCACCATTCTGGCCACCGCCACCATTATTTTCGTGGTCGGACATGATGGAAAACCGATTGTTTAGTGATCGATTAGTTAAAAGATGTCGTGTTGGAATTTTCGGGTGTCTTTGAAAATATTTATGTTTTTTCTATGAGGTGGTGTCATAAACTAACTATTATATTGAAAGATCTAGTTCAGTAAGGTTTATAAAAGATAAAATTTTTGAATAGATTCGAATTCATTAAATTGAATTTATTTTTAGTGAAGATTGTTTAAAACACTCTTTTATTGGTTTAGCGTTTATTAAATCGATATTTATAACAATACGAGATAATGTGTCCTCGTTGGTAACAAAATTCACAACTATTGGACCACTTATATAATTTTAATTTTGGAAAAATGAAATTTTCTATAGAAGCAGTTATAACAAAAGTTTCACTTGGATTTTCTGATTTTTGTTCACTAAAATAATATACTTTATTCAGGGCTTCTAAAATTTTCTTTGCAGCAGAATGTTCACCGTTTCTAATTCTTTTTTCACCGTTTCCTACTTCACAAAAATAATTATTTTGATAATAATCTTCAACAATACATTTTATGAAGAAAATTCTATTATGCGAAGGTCCTGTTTTATGATGAAGAGAGTAAATGGGTTTTGATAGATCGTATTCTGTTGTTAACTCTTCAAGGATTGATTTTGGATATTTTAAGGAATTCACTTCTCCTTTAGGAAAAGTCAAATGTGTAACAATTTCTAATTTTTGAAATGTTGTGTTAATGTGGGTTTTATTTAAAAACATAAAAAGATGTTACGATAAACTCGCAAGTACCTTCTCTAATTCGGCTATTAATGGTTTTATCTTTTCCTTACATTCGAGTTTTGAGGATTCGAACTGGGGAAGATTAGGGAATAATTCTCTTTGTATCTCTTCCCACTTGTGTTCAATAATTCTTTCTCTAAGTTTTTTACGTATCCTGATTTTTCTTGGGTCTTGATTCATGTGTGCAAAAATATCGAACTCGTTTGTTTAATACTTGGTTATCTTCTTAAAAGTAACTTAAATATTATTTTAAAAAAATATCAACTTATTATACTAAGCTTATTTTAGTTCTTTTTGCGAGTATTGAAACTCGAGCGTCAAAGAACAACTTAAAACTAGCTTAAAATTAATATTATGCAATAATATCGGAACTTAAAGGTAAGTGTAAATATATTAACTTATTGTACTAAGTATAATTCAGTTCCTTTCTGCGAGTATTGGAACTGAAAGCAGCAAAGAAGCAGAATTAGTTGAAATATAGTTCTTTTCTGCGAGTATTGAAACTGCAAGCATTAAAGAACAACTTAAACTAATTTAATATTTAATTTAAGATTAATATCATGCATATAAGAACTTAAATTTAGGTATAAAATTATTAACTTATGATACTAAGTATAATTCAGTTCTTTCCTGTGAGTATTGAAACTGCAAACATTAAAGACGCTGAATTAGTTCAGAAATTAGTTCTTTCCTGCGAGTATTGAAACTGCAAGCATTAAAGAACTTAAACTAACTTAAATTTAATTTAAGATTAATATCATGCAATAATATAATTAGTTTCTTTATTCGAGTGTCGAAACTCAAAGACTAAGAAACTACTTAAAATTAAACTTACAAATTAACTTAAAAATAAATCAAGCCTTAAATTAAATTATATTATAATAACCAAGCAGTAGACAAACAAGGGTGTTAAATAAATTTTCATATGCAATATTGCAATAAATAATTTTCAGTGATTATGAAAAATCAAAATACTTATTTAAAACTTTTAATGAATTCAGTGGTATGTGATAAAATGATATTCGTAGTTGATGATATTCCCCTTTTATTTGTGAATGGGATTAAAATGGATTATGATAAATAAAATAAAATTTTGAACAGGCACTCAAGATTTGTGATTCTCTAACAATTACATGTGTTTCAATGGAATTTAGATGTAGAAACTATTCAAGGAATGATTTAGAAATGATTAGTCTTGTTAGAGAAGAAAAGCCTGAAAGTAATTTAATTGTGAATAATGTCAAATTTTGGCAAAATCCCACCGCTGCCACCAGAAAATTGCTAACTGTTACGTTTCTATTAAAAATAATAGTAACCGTGGTATAAGAACGAGCGAAAATTATTTATTTGTGAGTTTATTATTGCCTCAGCTCTATGGGAGCTGTTGTGACGTTGTTCTCAATTAAGGATAGAAGAAAAATATAGATTTAGAGTTATAGAATTTTTATTATCAGAATAGGTTAACTATATAGGTAGGTATACAATGGTTAATTTCACCCAATACTTACATTTGTTGTATCGGCGTGTATTCGCACAATTACTTAATATTACTTTTAAATGTTTTATTTAAAAGGCAAAACGTTTTAAAATGAGTTAGAAACGGGATTAAAACGATCCATAATAATCGAAAACCGTATTCGAACCTAAAAGCTTTACATCAAGACCCTGATTGTTTTTAATACAAAGACTTCTGATAAATACGGAATTCGACGGCACGAATAATTTAACAGACTATATCTTTGGTATAATATAAAAAGGGCATCTGCCTGATGGGACAAATCTTTGGTTACTTCGGTAAGAGAACGGAAGAAAATGACAATTCGGAAGAGGGCTTTCCAGCTTTTATGCAATAGTTCCCACTCGCGGAAAAAGGGCGCAAAGCAGTGAGTAGCCAATACGGATGTTTAGAAAAATGTAGGTCGTCTTCTAGACCAATCTGGAGCCGAGCTATTTTAGTTAACCAATCAAATTTAACCGAACAGGCCCTAGGTTATTGAACTTTGCCTCGAGTGGGGTCACTATGCGTTGGATATCCCTCTTTAGAGTCGTTCTTATATAATACAAATTCGAAGAATTATTACATAAGTTGAATTTTGTTATTAACAATTCGTACGTTTACAATTGATTTATGCATAAACATCGCCATAATGTTGTTAAATATAATTTTTGTTTATAGGAGAATTTATCTGTAATAATGTTCACACATGAAATTATATAGTAATATAAATATAATTGGTTGAAAAACTTATCGTAAGAATATCTAATTGTTTAAACGATTTCAACTTTGATTTGATTTAATATTAAAATCTCATTTAGTGGGATTAATGGAATATACACATAAGATGACTAATACCTTGAGGTCAACAGGAGTTATTAAGCATTCTTTCGCGTTTCTCTTATTCTCTGTCGTTATGATACGTTCATATCGCTTAGAGTGTCGAAAGCTTAACACTTCTGTCGTCAACAAGTGCATGCTTGTTTGTATACGATGCATGTGACAAATATGTTACATTAGAATTTGCAATAAGAAAAGAAAAAGTTACTGCAAACGTAACATTGTTATTTGTCGGGTTGTTGTTAAAGAGTCGAGTAGTTTATTAATTGAGATTAAAAATTAATTGGCGCCTGACGGCGAACTTTATTAACTTAAATTTCATATCATTATTTTGTTGAAAGCGTCGGATTTTGCCTGACGTTTAGCAGCAACTTTGAACTAGAATTAAAATAGTTTAAAATCATACGTCACAAAATACAAATGTCAGAAAATTAACAAATATACCATTCGAAAGATTATTAAATTCTACGATTAATGATACATGACTGGAAATTTAAATAATTTATACAAAGGTTGCAGCAATCAACAAGATTCACAAAAAAATTGAATTGAATAGGTGTAATCATTAAAGTCTCAACTTTAATTTAAGACCAAAACAGTCTATTAACTATTTTTTTTTTTTTTTATTAACAGTCTATTAGTTTATTGCTGTAATCTTTGTATAAATTATTAAAATTTTCAGTTATGTATCATTAATCGTAGAATTTAATAATCTTTCGAATGGTAAATTTGTTAATTTTCTAACATTTGTATTTACAAAAAAATCGTGATTTAAAGATTTATATGTTTTTGGGCCGTGCGCGTTCAGCCGTACCGATAATTCCCGACGGTAGTGTAACTTTAAAATTATCGTTATCAACTTGTAAAGCATTAAAAAACGCTTCGATTAATCTATTTTTGAACCTAATTTGATAATAAATTTCGAAATTATTGGTATTTTAAAAACCAAAAATTGTGAAAAATGACATTTTCTCAACTTTTTTGTTTGAAAATTTTTATTTAACTATTAAATTATTGTAACTATCTTGTAGGGTATTTAAAAATACATTGATTGACTCAAAATTCAATCACTTTGACCATATTTATAAACAGTTATTCATATATTTATATTATTTTTATCTCCATAAGGAAGTAAAGTGTTCATGAAATAAGCACCAAAATTATAAAAAAAATATACAACTTAGGAGCGGTTTTTTATTTCTTTATTCAAATTTTGGCCTGTAAGAATTCTGTGGGGTAATGGGAGAATTAGTGTCAGCCCAAAGAATCTTCGTTACTATGTTACTAAGGCTTTCGTTATTTCTTTACAAATTGTAAAAGATATCATCTTATCAAAAAACTTTTAATTAAAAAATAATTTTTCGTGGAAAAAATGAAAAATTAAACTTTTTTTCAAAAATTTTTTATTCAATTATAATTTAGGAAAAACTTTATTCTAAGTCTAAAGTTTTGGCTTCATTGTAAGTATTAACACTTTTTTCTATTATAGAAAACCAAAAATATTCCTAAAAAATAGAAATTTTTTAAATTTCAAGTGAAAGGTCCCAATACCCCACAAATTGGATGATAGCAAAAAATGTATTTTTTTTGAAAAAATTTTTTTTCCCATTTACTTTCTATTTTCAAGTTTCTAATTAAACATAATTTTAAAGATAAATAACGAAATGAGTAGAAAATGACGAAAACAATGTATATTATTATAAAGATAAATTGGTTTTTTAAATAATTTTCTTTAAGGGGCTCCAATTTCCCCACGCTTCCCTACTTGTCCAAATTGTGATTCAGATTAATTTCATTTTCTTACTTTTTCTTTCCTAATTTTAAACTAATAATTAAACATTTATAACATTTTTAATATTTCTAACCATTTAATATAGTATATTAAGCAACAAGGGTATAAAGGCAGCCATTTGTTTACGGTGATTTTTGTTACACGAGTGGAGGTCGAGGGCGCCCTCGACCTCCACTCGTGTCACAAAAATCATCGTAAACAAATTGGCTGCCTTTATTCCCATGTTACTTACGATATTTTTTATTCCTAATGCACAAAAGTGGCGATTTCAGATAGCAGACGACAGGGGGTAAAAGACATTCACTTGTTTGACTTGTATGAAAATGGCGGCCGTTTTCTCCCTTGGGCAAAAATAATGCATGCGATCAGCTATTACTTTTTGCACATGGGAGAAAATGGTCGCCATTTTCATACGGTCGAACAAATGAGTGACTTTACTCCCTGTCGTCAGCCATCTAAAAGCGCCATTTTTGTGCATGTGGAATAAAAAATATATTTCATCGTTATTTTTGATTTTGAACTCAATTTTGGCAGCAGTGGCCCACAATTCCCCAACATTTTTAAAAATCATAAAATTGCACTTTTTGGTAAAACATAAATTTCTTTAAGGTAAGTGATAATTTTGGAAAACTGACTATGATATATGTTAGTTTATACCTCCTACTGACACGAAAAATTTGAAAAAAAATTGTGTGTAAGATATTGGGCTAAAAAAAGTGTGGCCCACAATTCCCCAATCTCCCTTAATTAAAATGTGATGACCCTCGACATCTCATAAGCAAGCTTCAAAATCAATTTTTATTCATTTCTTTGTGTATGCTTACATAATAATATATTAATATAAATAATTTAGAGCATTTTTAACAAATAACAATCAAAATATTTAAATAATTTCCATGTTTTTTTATTAATTTTCAGTTGTCAAATTAACCTTTTCAAAACAATTTAAATCAAAAACAATTTTCCCAAATATTATCAAGAATCTTGTTAAGAACAATACAAGATCAAGATTTGAATTGAAAGTCGAGATAAATTCTTGTGCTTGAAGTTTTTCTCGTTTGATCTCGCTAGAATGCATCTCTAGCCTGTCCAAGTACCTGTGATATAAAATTTTACAAGGAGACCTATTGTTCGAACTGTTCCGTAGGTTAGTACCCAGGAAAAAAACCTATTTTCTATTTTTGAATCAGTCTTAATCTCTAATGAATCTGCATTCTTAAAAGGCGAAGACAGATTGACACCGATTATTTGCAGCATTTTTTGAATAGGATATCAATAACACAGGCACACAAAAAAATAAAAAGTCGTGACCCAGAGGACATACTCCCATATCCTTATGTTTTTGGGGTCGCTGAAACTGGAAACGACCACCAAAAACAAATGCGTCCCTCCCTATACCCCTCAGATCGCTCTTCAACGAAAAGTCGAATGTGGTGTATATTCCTATGTTTTTTTGTGCCTGAAACAAAAACAACCAAAAAAGAATTCGTCCCCTCCTCCTCCCCATAGCACTCCCTCAGTATCCCTAGGTAGAAGGTTAAACTTTACGGTTTCATGAAAGGTCGTGTATACTTTTCATAAAAACCAAAAATTTTAACCCCCTTTAGGGGTAGTAAGAGAGTGCTAGGGGGTAAAGGAGAGTACTAATTTATTTTTGGTCGCCCTTTTCAGTTTTAGGGACCCAAAAAACATAAAACTAGACACCACATTTGACTTTTCGTGAAAATTGTAATTTTAACCCCTTCTAGGGGTGTATTTAGGGCGTTCTGGGGGAAAAGGGAGGGACGCATTTGTTTTTGGTGGTCACGACTTTTTATTTATTTTGTGTGCCTGTGTAATTTGAATCGGAATAACAAACTTTTTATTGTCCGATTCATAATGTGGTATGAATCGGAAATATATTATTAACGAACATTCTTCTAAGGTGGCGTTGAAAGAGAATAGTATGATAAAAGTATGTTGACAGATAAATAAATATATTATTTTTCAAAATAAATTAACAAATTATAATCATTTTTAAAATAAACGTTTTATTAAATATTTACAAAAAGAAAAATGAAAAGTATTATTCAGTTGAAAACTTGTTCGCACTAATAATATATTCAAACACTTCGTGCTAAAAATGTTCATCAAACATCGCAGATTTCAATTTCAATATAATAAAAATTGTACAGTCTCTTCAAATCTTTCAGCAAGCTGACTTAATGTTCACGAATCTAAGCATTCGATAACATAATTGTCTATTATTGCACTTTATTTATTATATTATTAACCGCATTTTGAAAAACGTCACAAACCAAAGCGTGGCATTCTTTATCAAGATGGTAAACGTTATATAGTTAAAAAAATTTTTTGAAAATTACCATTATTAGAAAATGACCTTTATTTCGAAAATTAAAAAATCACATTCATTAGAAAAAAGTTTTTTAGAAATTCACCTTTATTAGAAACAAAAATTTTAGAAAAACTGTACCCCAACCACAATTTCCACCGGTAGTGTAAATAAGATCCATGGAAAGCAAAGATTTGTACTAAGAGTTTTATTAACTTTTTAAAACAGTATTTTAGTGCTCAAAGATTGCATACAATCTACCGTTTTATAGTAACTCAATTTTTTAAACAAACGTGTAATATATTAAATAATCTTCAGATTCGAAAAAATTTATTTCTTCTCTAAAGCTTGCTCAGAAAGACTTTTTCTGAAATTTGGAAATTGTTCCCAAGGTGTAGAAAGCTCAAATTTGCGAAATTCTTGTGCCAACTCAATTGGCTCAGCAACTACTCTCTTCTTTTCATCGTCGTATCGAATCTAAAATCACATTGAAATTGGATAATATTTAAAATAATCTTAATATTTAGTTTTAATACTTTTATTTAATAAATGAGCCGCCGGAAAGTAAAACCACATATAAAATTTGTTCAGTCGTTTTCATTGGCCTATAATATCTAAAAAATCAATGTTTTAAACAAAAATTGTAGCCAAATTCATCTTTTGAAAACAGAAAAAATTAATTAAACTGAAATTAGTGTTTGGCACATTGATTATTCAGGCATCAAGGACCAATAAAAATGTCTGTACAAATTTTATATGTGGTTTTACTTTGTGCTCAAATTTTAAATGAAAACATTGGGAGGTGCACTGAGAAAAATGGAGTTTGAAAAACTGGGAGTCAATATTGAAAAATAGGACTCAGTCCAATAAAAGTACATTAATTCATTTCCATCAAGCATCTTAGGGTGATACGTATAGTGTATAGAGGGCCTTAGTTCCAAATTTCACTTTAAAGAGCATTGAAACACAGGCGAAGATTATAAGGCGCGCTGCAGTGTGCTTAGTAGAGTAAAGGGACTCAGTACCGTACTTCGAAACTTTCACAATAAAGGAAGTTAGGTAGTTACGCAGGCACGTAACCTGTCAAAATAAATAGCCGACGTGACGCGAAGAGAGTGTTTCTGTTTATTCACTTCGTCAATTTTATATAAAAAAACAATAACCAATCGTTAAAAAAAGAAAAATATGTTAAATGCACTCTTTATAAATTCATATTCATTAATTCACAAGTTTTATTCTTTCCACATCTTCATACTTACAATTAACAACATCGGAAAAATCAGCATCGGAAAATCTTACAATCATACGGGATTGGACACCTACCTAACCATACAACTAAATATACGCATAATTATAAATCGCACGCTTTTACATTAAGCCTCTCCGCTACGCAATCGATGGGGAAAATTTCCTATTTAAGAAACATCCTTTACCAATGAAATAAATTAGATTATGTGTGAATTTTACTATGTAATTAATGTAAGTATGGATGTCAACAATATTCATAATATTGAATAAATAATATTGTCAACTAGTTTAAAATTTGATACGGTTATTGAAATTTAATAATAAATAAATAAAGAACATCAACTTTTTCTTAATAGCAAAAATAGAATTAATATTTGTAGAGTTTATACAAAATAGTGAATTGTCCTTGAATTATAGAGAATCATTGATCTAATTTTTTGAGCTCCTGGGAGTTGAGTGAAGTTAGCATTTTTTATGAAAAAATGACAAATTAGAGTATAAAAACATGTAAATCATGATAAAACTTAATAAAACAACTTTTTTGTAATCATTTAGAATCACTGAATACAGAAATAAAGTTAGTGTTTCGAAATTCAAAATGGTGAATTCAAAATAGCGGATGAAATTTTCAAAATTTAAAAAAAACTTCTGATTTATCCAAGTTGTGGTATTTTAACGTTTCCGAGGTCGCTAAATCCAAATATGATAGTAAAATTAAAAAATTCAAAATGGCGGACCCAATATGGCGGACTAAAGTTTTTTTATATTTTAATTCGACACATTTTAAAAGTAACAACTTTATTTTCTTACACGTCAAGCGCAGTCAAATTCTAAGGTTAACTTTTAAAAAAAGAATAACAGAAAAACAATTGAAATCAGAAAAAATGTTAAACAACTGTAATTCAATTTACAAATAAGTACATACTTTCAAGGAATTAAAATATATTAAAACAAAGAGAGTAAAGTATTGGTTTAAATAAAAAAACACCAGTTGCACTATTTCCAATAGCCACAAAAAATGTAAACTTTGGTACAAATCGAATCTTAAATTGGAAAATTAAAATATTATATTCTGCATAAAATCATAAAGTACAAAATCATGTTAAAATTTAAGTATTTTTAAACACTTTTTGTTCGCCATTTTGAATCTTTTAATTTTACCATCATATTTGAATTCAGCGACCTCAAAAATATTATAGTACCAAGTATTATTAAAATCAAAGCATTTTAAAAAAATTTGGTAAGCCATATTGGGTCCGCCATTTTGAATTTTATAATTTCACCATCATATTTCAATTCAGCGACCTCGAAAACATTATAGTACCAAACATTATTGAAATCAAAGCACTTTTAACAATTTTTTTCCGCCATGTTGAGCCCGACATTTTGATTTTAAAAATTTTTACCATCATATTTGAATTCAGCGAGCTCTAAAACGTAAAAGTACCAAGTCTTATTGAAATCGAAGCACTTTTAAAAAATTTCATCCGCCATATTGGATCCGCCATTTTGAATTTTTAAATTTTATCATTATATTTGGATTCAGCGACCTCGAAAACATTGAAATACCACAATTTGGATAAATTAGAAGTTTTTTTAAATTTTGAAAATTACATCCGCAATTTTGAATTTCGAAACACCAACTTTATTTCTGTATTCAGTGATCCTAAATGATTACAAAAAAGTTGTTTTATTAAGTTTTATCATGATTTACAGGTTTTTATACTCTAATTTGTCATTTTTTCATAAAAAATGCTAACTTTACTCAACTCCCAGGAGCTCAAAAAATTAGATCAAGGATTCTTTATAATTTTCCTCTATTCTACATTTATTTAGCTTTATTTTGGTCCAAGGTTCATTCATTTTGGTCAATTCCTTCAAGAGAAATTAGGTTTTGAACGCAAAAATGCAAAAATAACATACTGTGGCACCGTAAAGTTATACAAAAATGGATCTAACTTCGGTCAACGAAAACTTGTAGGATTAGGCTTATATTTTCCAAATTTTCAAACTGTGAAATTGCCCCAGCTCCTTTTATTCAAATAAAATGAATTTTCGTATTTTTTGCTGTTTTATTAATTTCGAGTGAAAAATTAGTATTATCATGAAAATAAAAAACAGGATAGAAAACTTTATCTACAAAATAAAAAATCAATTGAATCGTCAATTTCGAAAAGGGCTCAACTCGAATTTTTTCAAATTTCACTTTTTTGCATTATTACATATCCATTGGCGATTTATTAAAAGGAAAATTTCATCCAAGAAGGCTAGAGACAGGAGGTGAAACTTCGGTAGTGGAGATGAGTCAAGAGCCTTTCTTTAACCAGGCGTTTTTCGTTTCAAAAAGTCGCCGGCGCGGTGCTTCTGCACATCACTTATACACTCAAATTCTTGTATACCGTGTGTTTCACATGTGTATGATATGATTTTAATTTGAGGTTAACTTTAAACTGCAATTAAGACACAATGTGTGTCATAACGGATATATATAGAAATAATGTGAGTGATTATTAAATTAAGTGTTATTAAGTTATTTATTGTTATTAAGTGTTACCATAGGTGTACTGACGGAACCCTTATGAAATCACTCGTGTGTCCGTCCCAGCTACGCAAAATGGGCTGTCCCCCCCTTAACTTCTACAAATCTCAACCTGGTGAGTTGAAATTCGGTAGGGATCTTCAGTTTTAAGTGTAGATTACAGGAAAAATATAGCGAACCCGATTGACAAACATATTTGCGAACTAGGAGGGAAAGAATTTCAAGTTTTTCGAAAAAATTGCAAAAAATGACCCTGTCCCCCCTCCCTTAACTTTTACAAATCTCAACCTTATGAGCTAAAATTCGGTAGGGATCTTAAGTTTCAAGTGTAGATTACAGGAAAAATATAGCGAACTCGATTGACGGACATATTTGCGAACTAGGAGGGAAAGAAATTCAATTTTTTCGAAAAAATTGCAAAAAATGACCCTGTCCCCCCCTTAACTTTTACAAATCTCAACCTAGTGAGCTGAAATTCGGTAGGGATCTTCAGTTTTAAGTGTAGATTACAGGAAAAATATAGCGAACCTGATTGGTGGAAATATTTGGGAACTAGAAAGGAAAGAAATTGAATTTTTTTGAAAAAATTGGAAAAAATGACCCTGTCCCCCCCCCCTTAAGTTTTACAAATCTTATCCTGTTGATCTGAAATTCGGTAGGGATCTTAAGTTTCAAGTGTAGATTACAGGAAAAATATAGCGAACTCGATTGACGGACATATTTGTGAACTAGGAGGGAAAGAAATTCAATTTTTTCGAAAAAATTGCAAAAAATGACCCTGCCCCCCCCTTAACTTTTACAAATCTCAACCTAGTGAGCTGAAATTCGGTAGGGATCTTCAGTTTTAAGTGTAGATTACAGGAAAAATATAGCGAACCTGATTGGTGGAGATATTTGGGAACTAGAAAGGAAAGAAATTGAATTTTTTTGAAAAAATTGGAAAAAATGACCCTGTCCCCCCCCCTTAACTTTTACAAATCTTATCCTGTTGATCTGAAATTCGGTAGGGATCTTAAGTTTCAAGTGTAGATTACAGGAAAAATATAGCGAACCTGATTGGTGGAGATATTTGCGAACTAGGAGGGAAAGAAATTCAATTTTTTCGAAAAAATTGCAAAAAATGACCCTGTCCCCCCCCTTAACTTTTACAAATCTCAACCTTATGAGCTAAAATTCGGTAGTGATCTTAAGTTTCAAGTGTAGATTACAGGAAAAATATAGCGAACTCGATTGACGGACATATTTGCGAACTAGGAGGGAAAGAAATTCAATTTTTTCGAAAAAATTGCAAAAAATGACCCTGCCCCCCCCTTAACTTTTACAAATCTAGTGAGCTGAAATTCGGTAGGGATCTTCAGTTTTAAGTGTAGATTACAGGAAAAATATAGCGAACCTGATTGGTAGAGATATTTGGGAACTAGAAAGGAAAGAAATTGAATTTTTTTGAAAAAATTGGAAAAAATGACCCTGTCCCCCCCCTTAACTTTTACAAATCTTATCCTGTTGATCTGAAATTCGGTAGGGATCTTAAGTTTCAAGTGTAGATTACAGGAAAAATATAGCGAACCTGATTGGTGGAGATATTTGCGAACTAGGAGGGAAAGAAATTCAATTTTTTCGAAAAAATTGCAAAAAATGACCCTGTCCCCCCCCTTAACTTTTACAAATCTCAACCTTATGAGCTAAAATTCGGTAGTGATCTTAAGTTTCAAGTGTAGATTACAGGAAAAATATAGCGAACTCGATTGACGGACATATTTGCGAACTAGGAGGGAAAGAAATTCAATTTTTTCGAAAAAATTGCAAAAAATGACCCTGCCCCCCCCTTAACTTTTACAAATCTCAACCTAGTGAGCTGAAATTCGGTAGGGATCTTCAGTTTTAAGTGTAGATTACAGGAAAAATATAGCGAACCTGATTGGTGGAGATATTTGGGAACTAGAAAGGAAAGAAATTGAATTTTTTTGAAAAAATTGGAAAAAATGACCCTGTCCCCCCCCCCTTAAGTTTTACAAATCTTATCCTGTTGATCTGAAATTCGGTAGGGATCTTAAGTTTTAAGTGTAGAGAACAGGAAAAATATAGCGAACTCGATTGACGGACATATTTGTGAACTAGGAGGGAAAGAAATTCAATTTTTTCGAAAAAATTGCAAAAAATGACCCTGTCCCCCCCCCCTTAACTTTTACAAATCTCAACCTTATGAGCTAAAATTCGGTAGGGATCTTAAATTTCAAGTGTAGATTACAGGAAAAATATAGCGAACTCGATTGACGGACATATTTGCGAACTAGGAGGGAAAGAAATTCAATTTTTTCGAAAAAATTGCAAAAAATGACCCTGTTCTCCACCTTTAACTTTTACAAATCTTAACTTGATTAGCTGAAATTCGGTAGGGATCTTCAGTTTCAAGTGTAGATTACAGGAAAAATATAGCGAACTCGATTGACGGACATATTTGCGAACTAGGAGGGAAAGAAATTTAATTTTTACGAAAAAATTGCAAAAAATGACACTTTTCTCTCCCCCTTTTGAACTTTTAGGAATCTTAATTTGATGAGCTGAAATTCGGTAGGGATCTTTATTTTTAAGTGAAGATTAAGGTAAAAAAAATATAGCGAACATGATTGTTTGAGATATTTGCGAAATTTAAGGGCAAGAATTTGAATTTTTTGAAAAAACTACAGTGTCACTAATTTAACTTTTATAAATTTCAATGTGGTGAGTTAAAATTCAGTTTGTATATTTTTTTTAAGTGCAAATTACAAAAAAATAAAGATAATGTGATTGGCGAAGATAAAAATAAAATAAAAAGAAAATAAAAAAATAATATAAAATAAAATAATAAAAATATTTATTCCAAATTTAAAAAAATATATTAGCATTTTTTTAATTATTTTTTTTATATTTTTAAGAATTGTTGAAATAATTAAAAATAACAAAATTTATTTGAATATGAGCTATAGATAAAAAAAATGAAGATAGATAAAAAAAATATTATTATTATTATTATTATTATTATTATAATTAATAATATAAGTATCTTTTGTTAGTTTATATCCAATATATTATTTTAAATATTATCTCTAATCAGGTAAAATATATATTTTTTGTTATTTGTAAATAAAACATAAGAATTCAATGTGGATTATAGTTATAGTTTTTTTTAATCTATATGTAATAAAAATACATATGTGTACCGAATTTCAGCTTAATATGTTTATATATGTTAATATTAATGTGGATTATAGTTATAGTTTTTTTTAATCTATATGTAATAAAAATACATATGTGTACCGAATTTCAGCTCAATAGGTTTATATATGTTAATATTAATCAATTATATTTCTTATATATATTTTTTTTTATAAAAAATGAGTTTTATTTTGGTGTACGGAACCCTCGATCTTAATGCGAGTGCAACTCGCGCTTGCCCGATTTTTTTTATTTTTAAAACTTTTTTTTAATAACTAAAAGATGTTTGAAAATATAAACACTTATATTTCATATTGTATTTGTATAGAATATATTTTTTTTATATTTTATTTATATATTTTTCTTCTTGGTTTCATCTGAGGTACTTTTATCAGAGAAAAGTGTATTAAAGTGTACTTTCCTTTGCCTTTTAACCTAATGTTGAATTGTTTTTAAGTTAAAAAAAATTTAATATATTTTAAAATTAAATGAATAAATTGTTTCTCGATAGTAAAAGATTTTATTAATATATTTTTATGATTCAAACGATTAAATTTTTTTCATGAATTTCGAATCTGGCTCAACCCTGACATCTATAATATCAATTTTCTCAAACTTACTGTTATTAAGTACAGTTCTTTTATCATTTTCTCATACACAATAGCATCTAGTTCCTACGAAAAAAGCTGGACCCATTAAATCAAAGCTGTTTGAAATAAACAGTTTTTGTGTCTCCTGTAAAATTTAAAAAAAACCGAGTTGAGCCCGTTTTGAAATTCACGATTCAATTATTTAAAAAAGTTTTTTTTGAAAAATTGGATATCTGTTCATAAACATTTAATCTTACAGATTCAACATAAGTATTCGATGTCTCATAAATTTAACTAGGACAATTCTACAACTGACTTATGAAGTTGTATGGCGTATCATTCATCTCCAATAAACTTATGTTTTTAAAAAAATTGATTTTTACATTCTCATCATATGAGAAGGTATTAGTTTTATGCAAATTTTGACTTTTGATAATTTTATGAAATCTTCACGTTTTGGGGTCCCCTGAACCCAAAAAACATGGTTTGGCGATGGTGTCTGTCTGTATGTCTGTCTGTAGACACAAAATGTTGTTCCCATGATAACTTTTGAAAAACTTATCGGATCGTTTTTAAATTTAACTCTCTTAAAGTTAGTGTAAGAATGAAGGCTAAGTTCGTTAACCAGCCATTTTCGTTGAAAAATACAAAAACTACAGTAGTTTCAAAATTTTGAAAACTTAATTTTTTCAAATTTTCAAATTTTTAACTTTATATTATATTAGGTTAAGAAAATACAAACAACTTTTTTTTACAACATTTTTTAATAGAAACTTTTTTTTTTTTAAGTTTTTGGGTCAGGCTAGCTTAACAGGGTTAAAAATTTTTTTTTGATTTTCTAAAATGTTATAACTAAAATATATTCATAAAAGTTTTAACATTTTAGAAAATCAATGAAATTTGTTTAACACAGTTGGTCTTGTCTGACCCTTTTTTACATTTTAATTTTTGGTCCTATCTTGTTGGAAATGGTTTTTTACATTCTTATCACATTAGAAGGTATAAAATAATATATTATAATATTCTATAAAATTTAAATATTTTTTTACAAAAATAAATTTCGTCCTTTCTGAATGACGGTTGCCGTACTGACAACAACACGCCGTAATGTGCAGAGGCGCGTCCTGCCGGAAGGCTCTTCCAAAAGTTTAGGCGCTTGGACGTTCTTTTAAAAAAATCATGCAGAATATTTATCTAATTGTTCATTTTTAAATCTTCAGTAAATTTAAAGTTTTTCTTATAAGAATTAAACTATCACATCCACTGTATCCGGATTTACATGTTTTTAATCATACATTTGATATCATATTTACAAATCACGTATATAGGGGGAACGGGACATAATGGCTAAGGGGCGTAATGAATAATTGTAATTTATTTAAAAATCGTAAATCGAAATGATTTCGTTCAAAAAACAACTTGATGTACTGCAAGTTTCTACAAAGTTTGATTATTTATTATTCAATCACTATTGTAAGAAATATAGTAGAAAAACTGTATTTCACATATAAAAGTAACTTTTCAAAATTTTCATTTGTTCGTTCTAATTTTTTTAAAATATCTTTAAAAAAGAAACTAAAATCGCGTTTTAAGCTTGAAACTTTTTTTGAGGGTCAATTTGAGATTTTTGATTCACACTTACTGTATTGATAAAAATTACAAAATATTTCCCAAGTACCCCTAGGGCGTGTTGGCTAATGCAACACGCTATGCATAAAGAGCAACTTACACTACCGTCCGTGAGTATTAGGACGCCCCTTTTTTCATGAGTGGAAAAATGCTTAAAACGTAAAAAATAAGAATGACAAAAATTTTTGTATTTTTTTCCTGAAAGCTAAATAAATTATGAAAAGACTGACACCTGATCGAAGAATATTCGTTGACTATTCTGTCAGATACAGAAAAAATACTGGATTTTGCATGCTTTTCGTAACTTTTTAATTTCTCAAAAACTAATTAACTTTTTTTAGCATTCTTGGTCTTGTTTTAATCTCTATTCAATGTAGAATCTAAATTAATTAATGGTATTGTGATATAAACTTTTCCAAAAAAATTTAAAACTGTGAAAGTCGGATTAAAAAAATTCAAAAAATTATCATGAATATTAAAGTGTCAAAAAGGTCAATGTAAAATATGTTCATTTAATAGATATACTAAAATTCAAAAAAGCTTTTTAATTACTTAATTATTTAATTTTAAAAAAAAATTTTTTGTTGAAAAAGTGTCAATCTGTTTTTCAAAATTTTTTTATCCGACTTTCACAGTTTCAAATTTTTTTGGAAAAATTTATATCACAATACATTAATAATTAATAATAAAATTAATTTTTATTAATTTAGATTCTACATTGAATAGAGATTAAAACAAGACCAAGAACGCTAAAAAAAGTTAATTAGTTTTCGAGAAATTAAAATATTACGAAAAGCATGCAAAATCCAGTATTTTTTCTGTATCTGACAGAATAGTCAACAAAAATTCTTCGATCAGGTAAAAAAAAAAAAAAAAAAAAAAAAAAAAAAAAAAAATACGAAAAATTTTTGTCATTCTTATTTTCTACGTGTACGATACCGACGAAGTGTCTGTTCATTGTAGAAAAAAAAGTAAGAGTTATATAGGGACGTTCGTTTTTCTAAAAGAAACCAGAGTAACTTTTCTAAGAGATAAACACTTAATTAACCACTTCACTGGCGGGGCGTTCCAAATAGCGTTCCACGCGCCGAGGCCCAGACTGGCAAAAACACCGAAATGGCGTTCCTAATAAAACTTTATTTTTAAAGAGTGTACACTACTTTTAACTTATACAAAGCAATATTTCTATAGTTTAGACATCAGGGAACAAGATTATCACAATGAAAATTTCAGTTTTTGGGATTTTCAATGTTTTTTCATACGTTGAAATAGTCCATTTTTACCACTTTTCACCAAATGGCGTTCCACTTTTTTTTAATTTTTACACAGTAAAACTAATATTTTTTATTTAAAAAATATATTTACATACAAAACATTATAATATAATAATGTAATAAGTAAAAAATAAATATAAATAATTAATAAATAAAATTTAATAATTATTAATAATAACAAAAGTGGAACGCCATTTGTTAAAAAGTGTTAAAAATCGACTATTTCAACGTTCGAAGAAACATTGAAAATCTCAAAAACTGAAATTTTCATTGTGATAATCTTGTTCCCTGATGTCTAAACTATAGAAATATTGCTTTGTAGTAGTAAAAAGTAGTGTACACTCTTTAAAAATAAAGTTTTATTAGGAACGCCATTTCGGTGTTTTTGCCAGTCTGGGCCTCGGCGCGTGGAACGCCATTTGGAACGCCCCGCCAGTGAAGTGGTTAAAACAAAAATGTCCAAGTAAATCAACAAAGAGTGAAACGTTAGCCATTACGCTCCGGTCTACACTACACAAAAAACTTGATAGTAATACTTTAAGAATATTTTAGCTGCTTCTGCAAATCATGTTTCTGCTAAGAGAGTTAGTAGAATTAAAAGTAACTTCACAATTTTAATCTTCAAGACCAAAAATATACATTTAAATTCACTTAATCTCGCAATCATCAGCAAACAAAAACATGTGATGAGAATGTAATCCTTAAAGTCGTAGTAACTTTAAGAAAAAAAATATTTTATGAAACATATAATAGGAAACAAGAACAAGAACGCAAATAATGCACAACAATTGCAGACCACCTCGAGCGAAGCGAGCCATTTGCGCGCGAAGCGCGCAACAACAAACGGAGCGCGAAGCGCGACGATCAATATTCGCGCGCCACGAGGCGCGCTGAAACTTGCGAGCGAAGCGAGCCCCCGCGCGAAGCGCGGATGAGAATGTGTCCGCGCTTGCGCGGGCAGATTTTTTATTTTGTAGTTAAAGTTTTCTATCCTGTTTTCTATTTTCATGCTAATACTAATTTTCCACTCAAAATTAATAAAACAGCAAAATATATTTTTTCTCCATAATTGTTTTTTTATCCCACATGCACAAAAATGGGGCTTTCTGATAGCATACAACAGGGAGGAAAGTCATTCATTTCTCCACTCGTGTCGCAAAAATCAACGTAAAGAAATGGCTGCCTTTATCCCCTTGTTGCTTAATATACTATTCCTCTTTTACAACTGACAGATAAGTAGAACCTTCATCTGCAATTATAAACTTGAAATATTCTGAAAACAAAAGATATTTGCTTACATTTTTTGCAATCAAACCTAAAAAATTGGTTTTTTCAAGATTATGTTTTGGGATAGTTACGGAACTTCGTTTTATTTGAATATAGGAGGTGGGGCAATTTCACAATTTGAAAATTTGGAAAATATAAGCCTAATCTCCTACAAGTTTTCGTTGACTGAAGTTGGATCAATTTTTGTATAACTTTATGGCGCTTGAGGAGGGGTGTGTATAGTACTATAATTTCGCCAAATGGCGAATTAATCCGAAGACCCCTTGCAAATCGTGATATTTTTGACGGAATCTTACGCTTGTTTTTTATTATAAAAATAGATTTTAATCAGGGTAAAAGTGGGTATTATCACGGTATTTTGTATTTCAATGAATATTTTAAATAATATAAGTGACGCGCTCCCAAGAAAGGTACCTAAGAAGCAAACGAATTATAGGTTGGGTTCGAGTTAGATTTATCTTGATTAAAAGTTCACTTTCAATTATTTGAATTTGAAACCAATATTCATTGAATCTTTTGAATATAATAAAGACTTGAAGACCAACAATTTTTAATTAATAATTAATTCTCTTTCTGTATTTTTACTCAAAAAATTTGAAACATAACAGGGTCAGAATTTCTCAAACGGATCACCTAAAACTAAAAAATTTTCTTTTTGAACCAAAATAGTTTTTTTGACTCTTAATATTGTTAAGAAGAATCCCTGAAAATATTAGGCCAATAAAAATTTTTTTGTAAAAGTTATAAACAATTGAATTTTAGTACTGCTTAATTAACAAATTTTTTTCTCTAGTTCCAGTTGACAGATTTTAAAATTAAAATATGGGTTTTTTCGTCTTAGATTGCACTATTGGAATATATTTTTTGTTTTTTAATTTTTTATAATTTTTTATATAATTTGTTTATAAAATGTTAATAAACAAATATGTTTTTTACGTCCTAACCAAAAAATTAAAATTGTATTCTATTCCTTAAATGCCTCCGAGTGTAAAACCGTTTCGAAAAAAGATGAGCCTCAATTAGAAAAAAAGTTATTAATTAAAAACTGCAGCTGTGTAGAGCTTTATTGACGTTAAAACTGGCCCCGCGCACATTGGCATTTTTTACAATTTACTGTTCAAAATTGTCTGGAGCCTACAAATTTTATCGGATTTTCATGGACTTGGTCTTAAATTAAAGGAGATAAAATTTCTAAGAGATCCAACTAAACCAATTTTTGAATTTTAAATTTTTTATATTTTTTTAGGGTTCCGTACACCATAGGTGTACTGACGGAACCCTTATGAAATCACTCGTGTGTCCGTCCCAGCCACGCAAAATGGGCTGTCCCCCCCCTAACTTCTACAAATCTCAACCTAGTGAGCTGAAATTCGGTAGGGATCTTCAGTTTCAAGTGAAGATTACAGGAAAAATATAGCGAACCGGATTGACAGACATATTTGCGAAGTAGGAGGGAAAGAAAATCAATTTTTACGAAAAAATTAAAAAAATTACCCTGTACCCCCTTTAACTTTTACAAATCTTAACTTGATGAGCTGAAATTCGGTAGGGATCTTCAGTTTCAAGTGCAGATTACAGGAAAAATATAGCGAACCCGATTGACGGACATATTTGCGAACTAGGAGGGAAAGAAGTTCAATTTTTTCGAAAAAAGTGCTAAAAATGACCCTGTCCCCCCCCCTTAACTTTTGTAAATCTCAACCTTTATTACAGGAAAAATATAGCGAACTTGATTGACGGACATATTTGCGAACGAGGAGGGAAAGAAATTCATTTTTTTCGAAAAAATTGCAAAAAATGACCCTGTCCCCCCCTTAACTTTTGTAAATCTCAACCTTTATTACAGGAAAAATATAGCGAACTTGATTGACGAACATATTTGCGAACGAGGAGGGAAAGAAATTCAATTTTTTCGAAAAAATTGCAAAAAATGACCCTGTCCCTCCCTTTAACTTTTAGAAATCTTATCCTGTTGAGCTGAAATTCGGTAGGGATCTTCAGTTTCAAGTGAAGATTACAGGAAAAATATAGCGAACCGGATTGACGGACATATTTGCGAAGTAGGAGGGAAAGAAAATCAATTTTTACGAAAAAATTAAAAAAATTACCCTGTCCCCCCTTTAACTTTTACAAATCTTAACTTGATGAGCTGAAATTCGGTAGGGTTCTTCAGTTTCAGGTGCAGATTACAGGAAAAATATAGCGAACCTGATTGGCGGAGTTATTTGCGAAATTGAAGGGCAAGAATTTGAATTTTTCGAAAAAATTACACTGTCCCTACTTTAACTTTTATAAATTTAAACCTGGTGAGTTAAGATTCAGCTTGTATATTCTTTTTCAAGTGCAAATTATAGAAAAAATAAAGAGAATGTGATTGGCGAAGATAAGTACTATAAAAGAAAAAATATAAAGATTTATTAATAAAATAAAATAATAAAAATATTTATTCCAAATTTAAAAAAATATATTACTATTTTTTTAATTATTTTTTTCAAATTTTGTAAGAATTTTTTAAATAATTTTTTTATAAACAATGAGTTTTATTTTGGTGTACGGAACCCTCGATCTTAATGCGAGTGAAACTCGCACTTGTCCGATTTTTTGTTATTCAAAGTTAACAATTTACAATATTTTTAGAAAAAATCATGTTTATTTTTTTATATTTTTCATTGCAGATGATTGGAATCAATTTAAATTTGTCCAGCATGACCACCAGACAAATAATAATGCATAATACAATTTATTTAAATTGTTGCAAACAATGTTAATTAACAAATAGATATTTTTTTATAAACTTTTTTTTTTGCAGACAAATTTATTGTTTATTTAATTAATCTATGTCGATATTAGTAAAAAATTATTTTGAATTTAATAATTACTATTGTTATTAACAATTATATGAACAATAGTCTAGTTATTAATAATCAAGTAAAGCTTTACATGACTTTAAACTCGTTAAAATACGAAAAATAATTTTTCTTTTTGCAGTAATAAGCCTAAAATGTTTACAAATGTCAAAGAAACTTGATTATTGTTCATAATAATTGTCAATACAATAATAATTTTTAAATTTAAAATCATTTTTTACTAAAATCGACATAGATTACTTAAAAAAACATAAATTTGTCTGCAAAAAAAAAATTTTTTTTTAAATTTCTATTTGTTAATTAACATTGTTTGCAACAATTTAAATAAATTGTTAACAAATAACATTTGTTCGATTCAAGGAAGAAATAATTAAATGAAACAATAAATTTTCATTTTGTTGACAACGTTTCGATGGACTGGTTCGCCATCATCATCAGGTCACTTTAATAAACAAATTCACAAGTCACATAAAATAATTTAAAAAAATATAAATTTAAACAAATTCGAAGATATTTACCTAATTACAAAATTACATGAACTTTTGGTCAAAATCAAACTAATTATAAAAATAAATAAATAGGACTAGACGGAAAAATAAAATTTTAAAATTAAAAATCACGAACATTTTTTCAATGAGTGATTAGTCAGACTGACTGTTTAAACGACAATCTTTATATTATATACAGGTGACGAGTTCAATGACCGCAAATCGAAATATTATGAAAATGATCACTCTTTCAATTTATTCAGTAAAGGAAAATATGCATTACTAAGAAATTGTGTATCTTCCTTCTTGTTAATAGTAAAATTATTACATTTAATGTGAATCATTTCCGAAACTAATCTTTTTTTATGAGAAGTTTCATTGTCTAAAATTTGCACATCATCAAAATTGAAGGAATGACCATAATCATTTTTGTGCTTATTCACAACTGAATCTGAATTTTTACTCTTTTTGTGTTCGTCGATTCGCTTTTTTAAAGTACGTTTTGATTCACCAATATACGTCGCATTGCAATCATTACAATTGAACTTGTAGACAGTACCAGATCTATCCCACTTATCTGTGAGGTCTTTTCCTAATTTTACAACAGAAGTTAAAGTTTTTTGAACAATCGGAATCGATAATTTTACGGTTTACCTAAAATTCACAAGGATAATGTACCACTTAGACCTATTATTTCACTCATAAATAGTCCTACTCATTTTTTAGTAAGGATCATATATGAGGAACTTAAACCGATAATTTCTCTCCTTAAATCTCATGTAAACAATAGTTTTGAATTGAGAGAGAAATTAAAGAATTTTACTTTACCAAACGATTCTGTTTTGCTTTCTCTCGATGTAACTTCATTTTTTACCAATGTTACTTGCGATTTGGTTGTTCAAAGTCTAGACAGAAGATATAACACTATAGAAAATAATTGTAAAATTCCTTTTAATGACATTGTCCATTGTACAAAGTTTCTTTTTCATAACACATTTTTTTCATTTAACAAAAAAATTTATCAACAAATAGAAGGTACACCTATGGGTTCACCAATATCACCATTTTTCGCAGACATTGTAATGGATGATATGGAGTCAGATTGTTTATATTTATAAAAAAAGAGTTTTAATTGTATTCCTCATTTTTACTTTAGATATGTTGATGACACTCTCTTATGTGTTCACAAAGATAATGTTCAACTTGTTATTGATACTTTTAATTCCTTTAATACTCATCTTAATTTTACTTATGAATTAGAAGATAATAATAAAATTAATTTCTTAGACATTACTTTAATTAAGGGGACATTCCAGTTCAAAACAGGCAAAAAGAAGGCTTTTTTTAGTATATATTATTAAAATAACTATGACATTTATTTAAAAAATTTCTTTTACATGTAATAAATAATTTGTTTAAGAATTTGTAAAAAAAAAAATTTTTTATTTTTATTTCAAAATGGCGGCGATATACGCCCTTTTCGAAAATGCCCATTTTCGGTGGTAAGATCGATTCCAAACTTTCTAAAACAGATAAAACCAAAAACGAAGTGACATTCTCTTCGTTAGATATTTCTTTAGGTGTGGAACCTCAAAAAAGTGGAATTTTCTTCCCCCCCTTTTTTTAGAGTACTTTTTCCCCAAAATATGCAAAAAAACAGGTGTTTTTATTCAGAATTTCTCTTATAAAAAAGAGGGAGTTGGAAATTTTCCAGTTTTTGAGGTTCCACTTATAGGCATGATGACGCTGAATCAAAAGCCGTTTGATTTTTTAAAATCGCTTCAGAAGAACTCGAGATATCACTCTTACCAGATCAAAAAAAGACATTTTGAGAAAAATGCATTTAAAGTTTTTGTTCATAAGTTTCGAAATTTTTTTTAAAAAATCATCGGATTTGCTTGAAAATCGTTACTCAGGGGTTTTTGAGGTCGCTAATTACGAATATGGAATCAGATTTTTTAAAATTAAAAATGGCGGATCCAATATGGCGGACATTTTTTTCAAAATCATTGGATTTGCTTGAAACTCGTTACAGGGGGGTTTTTGGGGTCGCTGATTACGAATATGACATTATTTTTTCAAAATTAAAAATGGCGGATGCAATATGGTGGACGAAAAAAAAATTAAACGAAGCAAAATTAAAATAAAAAAATTTTCTTTTCCGCCATATTGGATCCGCCATTTTTAATTTTGGAAATTTGATATCTAATTTGTGGTCAGCAACACCAAATACATTTTTGTTTGTCTTTTTTAAAAAATGCAAATGAGAAAACATTTAAATCATTCAATTGCTTACACTGAGAAAACTGGAGAGTCAAATTCAGAGGTTCAAAAAGTGTATGTTTCCTTTGCTTATGAAGAGAGTTAAACAGTCCTTCTAAAATAAATTTTGAATTGATAATGGAAATCTACTTGTATATTCTCTCTTATTATATCTGAGGGTTAAAAGTTGCGCAGAAAATGTGTACGATCTGATGCGCGCGAAATTATTTTTCTGACATTTTATGTATTTAATTTAGGGGTTAGGTTGCCATATTTATTCATTTCGCGCCGGATAAGGAAGGGATTTCTCAAGATGGTTAATTTGTCCCTCTGTTATAAACTCATTTTCCCTCCAAGAGAAATGGCACGAATATCTGTCAATGGTGTATTTGAACATTTAGATTGTTATCCAATAGCTAACTCTCAAATATCAACGATTTGTAGTAGTATAGCTAGGCCGGTTCTGACTCAAATCGGTAATGCAGATTCCTACTTACCGACCGAGAGGGTAAGTTACCGACCGTTGGTGGGGTATATGTGGGTAATTTACCGGCCGTTTGTGGGGTACCTGATTTGCATATATTTAAATTAGTTAACCCTTTTAATTGACGTTAGTGGGGTATCTTATTTGCATATATTTAAATTAGTTAACCCTTTTAATTGACGTTAGTGGGGATACTTGATTTGCATATATTTAAATTAGTTAACCCTTTTAATTTGCATATATTTAAATATATAGAAAAGTTACAGAGCGTTGGTGGGGTACCTGATTTGCATATGTAAATTAGTTAACCCTTTTAATTTGCATACGTTTTCTATTGCTTATAATTTAACTTTCATTGTTAACCCTTTTAGTTTATGCAAATTCCACCCACTCTCCACCCTTTTGGATATAGAATATGCAAATACCACCCACCCTCTTCTATTGCTCTTAGTTAACAACCCCCCCTCCCTCCCACCCACTTTTTTCCTTTATATATATTTTCAATATTACCACCCACCACCACCCACTTAGTATAAACCAGAAATTTCAAAAATCGTATAGAGAAGCGCGAGGGATTAAGCGTTCGCGAGATACCGCGCAGGCGTTGTGGGTAGTGGGAGTGGGTGGTGGTAAGGCCCAGTGCGCAGCAAAAGTGCGCGTACGGTTACCGCGTTGAGTGAGTGAAAGTTCCATGCGTCAGACCTGTCTGTCTGACTCTCACAGCTTGCTTCACTAATACTATAACACCATAGGGATAAATGTATTGTCCAAAAATATGTAAGCAAGTTTCAACTTGCCTTTTTTCAAGATAACAATAGTATTGTTTGAAAATTTTAAAGCATGCTTCAACCTGCATCTTGAATAGAATAAAGACATTGTCTAAAAAACCTTCAGACAGGATTTAACCTGACTGTAGATGAGAACAAAGGCATTCTTTAAAAACCCTTTTAGTGACGTCATTTTATGCGAGTTTGAACACGTCTTCTAAATGACTCTTCATTTGAGGTAGTTGCGTGCGCAGTCGTTAAAGTGGGGGTAAAAGAGTGGGAGTTGAAGAAGAAGAGTAGGGGTTTAAGGGATATAAGGTAGGTTGGAAGCAACGATTCGACACTTCTATTAAAATTTCCAGCAGTAGCAGCAACAGTATTAGCAGTATCAGCAGTACCAGCATCTACAGCAGTACTAGCAGCTTCAACAACTACAGCATCATCTTCTCATTTGATAGGTAAATTTCATTTCTTTAATAAAAACATTTTGTATTCTAAATTAGTTTTTTAAATTTAATATTAAAAAGTCCATCTTTTTTTCTTTGCTTACAGATATTAAAACAATGGACTTCCAAAAAGTCAACGCCACTGGTCGCATGGAGAGATTTCTACCAACGAAGCCGCTTTCTGAATTGACTGTGAATGAGTTATACAACGTAACTAAAATAAACAAGGTGCAGACGAAATATGGTTCTAGGATTGTAGTAGACCTGGATGCTACATTTACCACTTTTCTACCGGCAAGGTTTTCAAAACTATTTGAAGATGACCCTACCTCCTTCACAATGATGGAAGAAGCCGTGCAATTGGAGAAGTTGCGATTAAAGTATATTGGTGGTAAATTTAATGTTATTGAATTTGAATAAAATATATATTCAAAGGTTATATTGTAAAAAATTATGTAAATATTTAAAGGTTTTAAATAATGAAAAAAATTACTTTTAAATGGATTGTTTTATTATTCTACCTTCATATTTTAAATAATTTTTAATTAATTGTATTTTATATAAAATTATATAAGTAAATTTTTATTAAAGTTAAAGGAAAAAAAAAGGTTTAAAGTATATAATATTAAAGGAGTAGGTATATCAAGAAAGAAAGAAAGACAACATTTTTTAAAATTATAAAATTCATTTATTCATGTGTATGTAGAAAATTAAACTTATTACAATAATGTTTCATAATTTTCATAAAATGATTTTAAATTAGTATTCACATCATCATCATCCACTTCGTCGATACCATTTGAGAAGTTTCTCAGTTCACTCGTTACATTTAAAAACCAATTTCGAAGCTTAAATATATTGTTTACTGCACAATTTTCAGTTTGTGTAATATGATGAGTACATGTAGGTGATAAAAATTCAGTTTTAATATTCTTTAACGCAGGACAGTCAATTTCTTCTAAATTGTATACATTCATTATATACTATATATCATTATATTATATATCATATACATTATATTATATATCTTCATCCAAGGGATTGAATGATAGTTATTTGTTAACCACAGGTTTTCACTTTTATAACGTCCAGGTAGAGAATTCTAAGCACAAGGTGGTTAAAGAGGTAAACTCTTGGTTGAGCATCTGCCTCCAGAGGAACTATAGCCAACTTTTTGAAAATAAACTCATTGCAGGGTTTTTTAAAACCTTAAACGTCTACTATGAACTCCATTTTAGAATAGAAATGAGTATCCGCTTCAGAAATATGTCTTACATACCTTTCCACTTCATCCTCCCACCACTTTGTTTCCCTCTCCACTTCTTATAACTTATTAATAATCCCAATGATTGGTTCGTACTATACTACACGGTCATGTATAACAAGGCAATATGAAGTTGATTCTTCAGGCAACGTCATTATTCACGTAAAGATCAGTGAATATTTGCATGAAGACTTCCACTGTCACAAGAATACATCTTATTAAGTTTAAAAATATTAATGTAAAACAGTTATATATATATATATATATATATATATATATATATATAACGTTTCTTAAAGTTGACTTGAATTTTCTACAAAGTAAATTCAACTTTTCCAAATGTTAACTTTAATACTCTGTCTACTAATGTGACAGTTAGGATAGTTGAATTCAACTATTCAAATAGTTGAATTCAACTATCCAAATAGTTGAATTCAACTTTTCAAATAGTTGACTTCAATTTGACTGGTATCATTGTTTTCTTAATACAAACAGAATAGTAAAAATATAATCTTTGTATTATAAGGACACAATGATGCCAGTCAAAATAACTTTAACTTTTCAAAAAGTTAACTTCAACTATTTAAATAGGTGCCTGCAACTATTCAAATAGTTGACTTCAACTATCCAAATAGTTGAATTCAACTTTTCAAATAGTTGACTTCAACTTTTCAAATAGTTGACTTCAACTATTCAAATAGTTGAATTCAACTTTTCAAATAGTTGAATTCAACTTTTCAAATAGTTGACTTCAACTTTTCAAATAGTTGACTTCAATTTGACTGGTATCATTGTTTTCTTAATACAAACAGTATAGTAAAAATATAATCTTTGTATTATAAGGACACAATGATGCCAGTCAAAATAACTTTAACTTTTCAAAAAGTTGACTTCAACTTTTCAAAAAGTTGACAATTGTGCTAAGCAAGATATTCTTAGATTGTCACTTTAGTTACATAAGCTGACTTCGAAATATGTTAACATCATATAGGGTAAATGCATTAGTGGTCGGACACTTAAGGTCATGTTATTTAGTGGTCACGTGTCCCATATACTTTACTATAAGTCACGTAACCATTGAATAACATAACCTTAAGGATACGATCTTATATTATTGACAAGTAGCTACTTGCTTTTTAAGCTTATTATCGATTAAAGGAGTCTTTCAAGAATAAAAACCATATGTGACCGGGTCTGTGAAAAGGGACCTACTTACCAAAATCAACTTTTCGATAAAAACGCGTTTAAAGTTTTCTATCCAAATAAATTAGATTTCTTGAAACATTTTACATTTTTAAATTAATATGATGAGTGTTCTATATGTATTTTTTATGCTGAATCCGATTTTCATGGTTAAATAATTGTTTAAACAACCCTGTAATTGTTATAAACAATTTACTTTGCAAAAGTCAAATTATGGAATTTTCAAAATGAATTTATAAGACTTCCGGATGTCCTAGAGTTTTGAAATTTTTTATGCAAGTTCAGAACTGATACAATAATGAATAATTCTGAACTCCACAATAATCCATAGTTATTTTTTGACTTGCACAACCAGGTTGCCGATGACGGGTATACTTGGGGATCATCTTCGAGGAATTAAATCGAATTTTTTGTAAATTGTTTAGGCATTCAATTTAAGATTTAGGGGAAATATTCTTGACACTTATACAAACAAGAGTAATTTTTGTCGTAAAATTACTTATATTTTCATAAAAAAAATTTTTGCAAAATTTTTTTTTTAATTTGTTTAAACAATTGCAAAAAATTTTTTTAACAATCGGGACTGATTGCATTATATTTCTAGGACCTTAAACTATAAGAAACCATAATAAAAAATCAATTTTTTGGTAAGTAGGTCCCTTTTCTCAGACCTGGTCACATATAATCTTGTTACAAATACTCAAGTATTTAATAAAATATAATCATTTTAATGAAAAATAACGGAAGCTTCAGTAGGCGGAGCCTTTTTTTATTTTTTCTATAGTCGGACATGTGTCAGATATTTTGGATTTATAAAGTAAAAAAAGATAATTTTTTTATTGCTTCTTGCTGAAAAATTGAATTAAAGCTTATTAGAAGTTAATAATATAATATTTAAATTCTACACTATGAGAAATGGATAGTAAAAATTAAAAGTTTTAGACTGTTCGGTACTAGGAAAAATATCAAAATTGCAGTATTTTTTCACTAAAACTAAATTGAACTTAAAAAAAGTTTATGAAAATATTGTATTTTTGTTAATTGATTTTGGTGTTATATATTGTAGAGTTAATTAATTCATAAATGAAGTCATATTTTTTTAAATAGTTTTATTTTTATGAAACGCTTAGGTGTCCGTTACTAGAGGACTTCCCCCTACTTACGCTAACTCTCTGATTGTAGTCACTACTATCAAGTATTGTCGAAGTTTAACGTGAGTGCATGCGTTGACTATGACAGCACGTTTCAATTCTATTGAAAAAATTCGTGAGTGTTTCCGAATTCATCTAAAATGGTCAATTTTGTAAGAAAATATTTCAATGTTGTGGAATATGGAATCTTTGATTCCAATTTTTGTCAATTAGTTATTGATTTTTGTTTGAGTTGATCAAAGACTATACAATTTATATATATTTATAACCTCAAAATTTTAAAGGATTGATTTTTTTTTTAAATGACAGGTTAACGCTTACACAAGCTACTTTCATTTCACAATAAATTTTTTAAAAGTGTTGGATAGACTGTGAAATTTGTATTCTCTGAACACAGACACTTTTTACAAAATCTGCATTCATACACTAAATACGCGTCTTCTAAATTATAATCACCGAAAAGATTGTTTAAATCCATGCGTAAACGTTATTGTAAAATGAAAAATTGGAAAGTAATGTAATTCAAAGAATATGACAGCTCAGCCATTGTGCTCGCTCTGCATACTTCTACCCTCTTCTGGCGATTGGCAACAATCTCTGATCGTATAACATTTTTAATATCAAAGATTGTTACCTCAACAATCAAATTTCAACAATCTTCTGATAGTAAATCCCGTGTGGAAATTGAAAATGGGCTTTAATAATACCCTGAATAGATTCCCTTTCGCCAGTTATCACCTATCTAGAAATTATTAGTGTGGTAATAATTACTAATTCCTTACTAATTCCTCATCAGCGCCCCTTTTTAAATAAAGCGAAGTAGGGAAATTTCTAAACGGTATACTACAATCTACAAGGATATCCGTATATGTAGCATTAACGATGGTCACCCTAACCATATAGGAGTGGTTACCTACTCCTACAAATTTCTCTCCGTGTATAAGATTTAATATTTATTATTAATTATCAACAAAAATTTGTGCTACTCATTGCGCTACTCAACAATGGTTGCATCTATAGTCGGACACCATGATTTTTTAAATATTGAATATCATATTTCTTGTCCAATTAATTTGTAAAATAACACTATTTTCATAAAATGTAAACTTCACGCGTTCGTTCAGTATATACTTTAAAGTAATTATAACAGTGCATTATTATTTATTTGACAAAAAAACTCAAAAGTAGTACTACTCAAAAGTGTTCGACTACTAGTACTGTTCTACTATACCTGCAGATTAAGAAAAAAATGATACCAGTCAAATTGAAGTTAACATTTGAAAGTTGAAGTCAACTATTTGAAAAGTTAAAGTTATTTTGACTGGCACCAATGTGTCCTTATAATACAAAGATTATATTTTTACTATTCTGTTTGTATTAAGAAAACAATGATACCAGTCAAATTGAAGTCAACTATTTGAAAAGTTGAAGTCAACTATTTGAATAGTTATTAGTTATTTTGACTGGCATCATTGTGTCCTTATAATACAAAGATTATATTTTTACTATTCTGTTTGTATTAAGAAAACAATGATACCAGTCAAATTGAAGTCAACTATTTGAAAAGTTGAATTCAACTATTTGGATAGTTGAATTCAACTATTTGGATAGTTGAATTCAACTATTTGAATAGTTGAATTCAACTATCCGAAAAGTTGAAGTCAACTATTTGAAAAGTTGAATTCAACTATTTGAATAGTTGAAGTCAGCTATTTGAAAAGTTGAAGTCAACTATTTTAAAAGTTGAATTTAACTATTTGGATAGTTGAAGTCAACTATTTGAATAGTTGCAGGCACCTATTTAAATAGTTGAAGTTAACTTTTTGAAAAGTTAAAGTTATTTTGACTGGCATCATTGTGTCCTTATAATTCAAAGATTGTATTTTTACTATTGTTAAAGATGAATTTGATTAATTATTAAATAAAAACAAATCTTTATTTTGAGCAAATTCAACTTTAACTGTATTGAAGATAATTTCAAAAGGTTAAATAGTAAAAGACTCAAAACTTATCATCCCAAGGTAAACGTTATTTGCTTTTCGGGAACAAAATTTATATTCAAAAGGTAGTGGATCCCTCTTTTAGGTTTATTATTAATTCAATAACCCCGGTTAGACGGTATTTTAATTGAAAGAAGTAAAAAAAGGATTAGGTGACAACAGTTAGAAAACTGTAATAAAACACTACTTGCAATATGATTCAATATAGAATGCTCTCGTTTATTCAATTCTAAATGATTAAAATATTCATTTAAAAAATATTATACAAAACAAGAATTTTACTAGATTCTAAATTCTTTGTGTTTATTAATGCATAATAGTTAGTATTGTGAAATATTCCTTTTATAAAATACAATAGAAAATTCTTTTTTATGCGTAATAATAATATAACATGAATGATATCCAATAGTTATTTTTTGTTTGTTTATAAAATAATAATTGTTATGTCTTTATACAAATCGTAATGTGTAAAAGTGTATAAATGTGTAAAATATGTAATAATTAATAATCAACTCACCAACTTATAAATCTTTTATTTATATTAGAGACAGAAAAGTCTCCTGTTACTCTTTATAGGTGAATCACTCAGATTCATACCTGTAGTATATTCCTTATCACGATTTTCTCTTCCTTGTTTCTTTTATTTCTTTTATTCTTTAATAGTTTTTATTTCTTCTTAATTATTTATGTTCAGTATAAGACTCTTTGCTTATCTTAATTCAAAATTATATCAAAATTGATTTTAATATTCAAAAATCGGGGTCACCGATTTTGAACTTTTAATCAACTCTGATATTTGCAGTAAAGACAATTACAAAAAAATGCTTTTATAATCGCAAGATAGAGGTTTGAAATTTAACACTCTGTCTTCCCTTTTAAATAAATCACTTTTATTTATTTTTTTAATAATCACTTTTTTTATAGTAATATTTTCTATAAACAATTCTTTTTTTTTTAATTTAACTTCTTTTTAACTTTTATTCTTTTTTAATGATATGGTAAATCACTTTTCTCACTTTATTTCTTTAAAATTACCTATTTTTTTATATATAATCAAAAAATCATATAAATTATCAATTCACTTCAACTCAATTTGATTAAAATCAACGCTTATTTTGGGGACAAAATATAAAACCTCCGCCTTTTGCGGGAAATAAGACTCAAAAATATAAAATCATCCGCTTTGCGGGAAAAACAAATTAACACTCTACCGATTTTCGGGAGGAACACTTAATTCTACGCAGCTTTACTGCGGGAGGAACAAATTCGGACTCCTCGATTATTCCACCTGAAAAATCGGTCACACCCTGGAAATTGACTCAAATTGTTAAAGGTGGGAGAAACTTTTGCACACGGTCCGCCAACTTACCAAGGAAGCTTTTTGCAAGCTTGCAAATTCCTTGAAAAGTGGCGTGATAGAGTTCGATGTTCTCTATTCTATATTGCCCATGTGTATGTGTATTCTCCTTACCAGTATTTTACCAATACTTTTAAAAGTCTTTTTGTAGGTGATAATTTTTAATGAAGTCGACAAATTCCTTTTGAAATAAGAGTGATGTTCATATTCTTTCAATCAATTTTAGAATAATAATTTTAAAAATAATATTGAATATTATTGGGAATGAAAACAATTGAAGAATGATTATCGTTATTTTTTAAGTTTGGATATAATTTAATTATGAAAAAATAGTTTTAAGACAAATTAATTGATGAGTTAATTATGTAAAAATCCTCTTATATCCTGATAATATGTCTATTGAGTACTTAATTCTATTTACAAAAGTTCCAATCTTTTAATAAAATTATACAATATAACAAATTTTTAATTAATGAAAAAATTAAAAATAGTTACGAAGTCATACGTAACAACTATACTATTTGTATTAAGAAAACAATGATACCAGTCAAATAAAAAATTTCAGACCTCTAGGACATCCGGAAGTCTTTTAAATTAATTTTGAAAATTCCATAATTTGACTTTTGCAAAGTAAATTGTTTATAACAATTACAGGGTTGTTTAAACAATTATTCAACCATGAAAATCGGATTCAGCATAAAAAATACATATAGAACACTCATCATATTAATTTAAAAATGTAAAATGTTTCAAGAAATCTAATTTATTTGGATAGAAAACTTTAAACGCGTTTTTATCGAAAAGTTGATTTTGGTAAGTAGGTCCCTTTTCACAGACCCGGTCACATATGGTTTTTATTCTTGAAAGACTCCTTTAATCGATAATAAGCTTAAAAAGCAAGTAGCTACTTGTCAATAATATAAGATCGTATCCTTAAGGTTATGTTATTCAATGGTTACGTGACTTATAGTAAAGTATATGGGACACGTGACCACTAAATAACATGACCTTAAGTGTCCGACCACTAATGCATTTACCCTATATGATGTTAACATATTTCGAAGTCAGCTTATGTAACTAAAGTGACAATCTAAGAATATCTTGCTTAGCACAATTGTCAACTTTTTGAAAAGTTGAAGTCAACTTTTTGAAAAGTTAAAGTTATTTTGACTGGCATCATTGTGTCCTTATAATACAAAGATTATATTTTTACTATACTGTTTGTATTAAGAAAACAATGATACCAGTCAAATTGAAGTCAACTATTTGAAAAGTTGAAGTCAACTATTTGAAAAGTTGAATTCAACTATTTGAAAAGTTGAATTCAACTATTTGAATAGTTGAAGTCAACTATTTGAAAAGTTGAAGTCAACTATTTGAAAAGTTGAATTCAACTATTTGGATAGTTGAAGTCAACTATTTGAATAGTTGCAGGCACCTATTTAAATAGTTGAAGTTAACTTTTTGAAAAGTTAAAGTTATTTTGACTGGCATCATTGTGTCCTTATAATACAAAGATTATATTTTTACTATTCTGTTTGTATTAAGAAAACAATGATACCAGTCAAATTGAAGTCAACTATTTGAAAAGTTGAATTCAACTATTTGGATAGTTGAATTCAACTATTTGAATAGTTGAATTCAACTATCCGAAAAGTTGAAGTCAACTATTTGAAAAGTTGAATTCAACTATTTGAAAAGTTGAATTCAACTATTTGAATAGTTGAAGTCAACTATTTGAAAAGTTGAAGTCAACTATTTGAAAAGTTGAATTCAACTATTTGGATAGTTGAAGTCAACTATTTGAATAGTTGCAGGCACCTATTTAAATAGTTGAAGTTAACTTTTTGAAAAGTTAAAGTTATTTTGACTGGCATCATTGTGTCCTTATAATTCAAAGATTGTATTTTTACTATACTGTTTGTATTAAGAAAACAATGATACCAGTCAAATTGAAGTTAACTTTTTGAAAAGTTAAAGTTAACTATTGGAAAAGTTAAAGTTAACTTTTTGAAAAGTTGAAGTTAACTATTGGAAAAGTTAACCATCTACTAAATCTATTAAATCCTCACAATGTCAATGAAACCATGTTATCAATTCACTGAGTTAGAATGCTAGAGTGTTAGGGCTGTAATCGTTTTTTAATTAACTTAGTATAAGCATGATAACCTCAAAATGTACACTGAGAAACCTTTGGAACTGTAGCGGAACAACATATGTGACAGCGGCTCCACTACACTTTTGGTGCGCTGCCGTACAATTTTGGGTGTGTGACTGTCTGTGTGACTGTCTGCTGCTGACCCAAAGCTTTCTTAGTGTAGTATATATTTTACATGAATTCATATTTTTAAATATTTAAAAGAAATTTAATTTTTTCAGTTTAAATTTATTAACTTGTAATTTAAATTTCATATGTATCCTCACGAGGTAAAGGGAACCTTACGTCCAAAAAAATTAAGTCTTAGTTATTTATACAATTCTATATAGTTTTTCAGTTGTTTTTTCATATACAAAAGTCAAAAATTGTTTTTACTTATACATTTTTTTATTATTAACGATAAAACTTTTGTCAATTTGAAGTTTTTTACATGCAGATAGAAGGCACTTCAAAAAATCAGTCCCTCTGTATTTTCGTCTACTACCTTACATGTCATTCACATACTTTTGTTTTGACTTTAACAGAGCCAAAATAGACAAATATATCTTGAGCAATGCGTAGTCTTTGCAGAACTCCATAATATTAAAACAATGTAAACCAAAGTATCGTCGATGTAGAGGTTATGTATTGCTTAAGCAAAAGTTATTAATTGGGCGCTCAACTTTACACTTTCTGTATAACTCACTTTTTGAATGCATGGTCCCATCCACCGCGTCAGGATACATGCACGGAAAAAAATTTCTTGTGAAAAATACAATGTCTTTTGTAGAATATACGAATAGGTTAAGTTGTGCTTTATACAGGCGAATTGACACTGAAAGAAATGATTCGTGACTACTGTGATAATTCTGGCTAATACAACCATATTGCCATTCCATTTTGTTTGTTTCGTCTGTGTTGTCTGCGCACAACGCTTTTAACAGACGCACCTAACATCCTGTTTCACACACGAAAGCTTGGGTTTTTAATACTGACACTCAGTATGGTTGAATCAGACAGAAAACTGAATAGGCAAAACTAATATAAAAATTGTAGTAATACAAAGAGACAAATCATAGAGTTACATTTAAATATGATTGATACTGTCATTCATAAATTTTTTAAACAGAATTATAATATAATAAATGTTTCCTCTGAATAACTTTGTCAGCCAAAGTAGTACTTATGTTTTTCAAAATTGTGTTTATTGTTATTATGATGCGTTTCGCTAAAATAAAAGAACCTTATTTTCAAGTTACTAAGAATTTCCTAACCAAACTTTTATTGTTGATAATGTCAAAGCACTTCTTTCAGTGTAGTGTTTCCAACAATCTGGTTTGGGTGTAGCACAAATCAATCTGTAATTGGGATCTGAAATCACGTGAAACTGACCCACCCCTTAGCCTTTTTGTGGCACCCATCTTGGATTTTATCTTTTTCTTGAACGTATATCAGAAAGAGACGAAACGAAAGATGGCTACCACAACAAGGCTCTCACTAGATGGCGTATCGTAGTATTTCAGATCCCAATAGCACCAAGAAATCCTACAGTTCGTCTGTTGCAGTTTGTGACACACACACACACACACACACAGTTTGGTTTGTGTATTCCCCAAACTCAGCCGTTTGTGGATACTACAACCGTGGCTCATAGATGGCGTAGGAAATCCTGTAAATTTCACAAGAATTTTTTTTCCGTGTATATATGTTGTTTACAAGGAATTCTCTCTGCTCCTTTACACTGAGACAACTGGATAGCAAAAGTTATAGGGTTAGGTTTTAAGTGTTAGCCTGATTCTCTAGATAGTTAACTTTTTCCTCTGAGATAGTCAACTTAATCATTAAAGTATCTATTTATCCCTCCGAGATGGTTACAAAACATTTAACCTCAAATATAGTCTGTTTGTTCCTCCAGATAGTTTGTTGAATACTCCATTTTTCTCTGTGCATTATTGAAAAAGTTAAGATTAACTTTTAGGAAGTTAAAGTTAACTACTGGAAAAGTTATATTTAACTTTTATAAAAGTTAAAGCTAACATTTGGAAAAGTTAAAGCTAACATTTGAAGAAGTTAAACATCTATCAAATCTAGTAAAGCCTCACAATGTGGCTGAAATCATGTGATTAATTCACTGAGTCAGAATGCCAGACTGCTAGTGCAGAAGCTTATGACTGTAACCATTTTTAATGAATTCTGTGTAAGCATGAACTGTAGATGCAAAAGTGTCATTAGTCAATTTCTTTCCAACAACTCAAGTAGAAGATTTTAGATGGTAACTGTCACATTAGTAGACAGAGTATTAAAGTTAACATTTGGAAAAGTTGAATTTACTTTGTAGAAAATTCAAGTCAACTTTAAGAAACGTTATATATCTACCTATATTACAAAAAGATATCGCCGCCGCTGTTTCAAGATTCTGTAAGGGCGCCCTAGACCAAAGGGGCCGTCAAAACTTATGTCAAAATTGACCTATTTTTTGACCTATAGGTCAAAAAGAGGATAAATAACGGCCTCACATTACGTCAAAATCTATGTCTAATTTGACATATTTTTTTACCTGTAGGTCAAAAAGAGGATAAATAAAGGCCTCACATTACGTTAATATAGGTCAATTTTGAGGGCAGTTTTGACCTAGGCGTCAAAATTTGACAAAGAATTTCTGCTACCCTCAAAATTTAGGTCAATTTTGAGGGCAGTTTTGACCTAGACAAACAATTTCCGCTACCCTCAAAATTTAGGTCAATTTTAAGGGCGATTTTGACCTACCCATCAAAAATTGACAAACAATTTCCACTACCCTCAAAATTTAGGTCAATTTTGAGGGCAGTTTTGACCCAGACGTCAAAATTTGACAAAGAATTCCCGCTAACCTTAAAATTAAGGTCAATTTTGAGGGCAGTTTTGACCTAGACGTTAAAGTTTGACAAACAATTTCCGCTACCCTCAAAATTTAGGTCAATTTTGAGGGCAGTTTTGACCTACACATCAAAATTTGTCAAACAATTTCCGCGCGCAGACTTAATGATGAGGTGAAGTTTGGCATCTTACCTAACAATGTAAGGTAATTTTAAAATTGTGTTTGCTCTTACACCTATCATTTTGACCTAATTTTGACGTTTTATTTTTACTTCCTCATTTAGTTACGTCATAATCTATGTGTAATTTGACTTTTATTTAACTACAACTTAAAAAGGGACAATAAAGGACAATAAACGTATCTATGATACGTCAAAATCTATTTAAAATTTGACGCCTTTTTAACCTATAGGTTAAAATGGGTCAAAATATATGTCAAAGTTTAATCTAATTTTTGACATATATATAAAAAAGGTCCATAACGATTATTACATTACGTCAAAATCTATGCGTATTTTGTCATGTATTGTATGCAATTTATTAAGATGCATTGATATTAAGAAAAAGTTACTTTAAATTTATAAAAATTAAAATTAATAGAAAAATAGAGATAGGGGGTTGGCGCTATATATATATATATATATATATATATATATAACTGTTTTACATTAATATTTTTAAACTTAATAAGATGTATTCTTGTGACAGTGGAAGTCTTCATGCAAATATTCACTGATCTTTACGTGAATAATGACGTTGCCTGAAGAATCAACTTCATATTGCCTTGTTATACATGACCGTGTAGTATAGTACGAACCAATCATTGGGATTATTAATAAGTTATAAGAAGTGGAGAGGGAAACAAAGTGGTGGGAGGATGAAGTGGAAAGGTATGTAAGACATATTTCTGAAGCGGATACTCATTTCTATTCTAAAATGGAGTTCATAGTAGACGTTTAAGGTTTTAAAAAACCCTGCAATGAGTTTATTTTCAAAAAGTTGGCTATAGTTCCTCTGGAGGCAGATGCTCAACCAAGAGTTTACCTCTTTAACCACCTTGTGCTTAGAATTCTCTACCTGGACGTTATAAAAGTGAAAACCTGTGGTTAACAAATAACTATCATTCAATCCCTTGGATGAAGATATATAATATAATGTATATGATATATAATATAATGATATATAGTATATAATGAATGTATACAATTTAGAAGAAATTGACTGTCCTGCGTTAAAGAATATTAAAACTGAATTTTTATCACCTACATGTACTCATCATATTACACAAACTGAAAATTGTGCAGTAAACAATATATTTAAGCTTCGAAATTGGTTTTTAAATGTAACGAGTGAACTGAGAAACTTCTCAAATGGTATCGACGAAGTGGATGATGATGATGTGAATACTAATTTAAAATCATTTTATGAAAATTATGAAACATTATTGTAATAAGTTTAATTTTCTACATACACATGAATAAATGAATTTTATAATTTTAAAAAATGTTGTCTTTCTTTCTTTCTTGATATACCTACTCCTTTAATATTATATACTTTAAACCTTTTTTTTTCCTTTAACTTTAATAAAAATTTACTTATATAATTTTATATAAAATACAATTAATTAAAAATTATTTAAAATATGAAGGTAGAATAATAAAACAATCCATTTAAAAGTAATTTTTTTCATTATTTAAAACCTTTAAATATTTACATAATTTTTTACAATATAACCTTTGAATATATATTTTATTCAAATTCAATAACATTAAATTTACCACCAATATACTTTAATCGCAACTTCTCCAATTGCACGGCTTCTTCCATCATTGTGAAGGAGGTAGGGTCATCTTCAAATAGTTTTGAAAACCTTGCCGGTAGAAAAGTGGTAAATGTAGCATCCAGGTCTACTACAATCCTAGAACCATATTTCGTCTGCACCTTGTTTATTTTAGTTACGTTGTATAACTCATTCACAGTCAATTCAGAAAGCGGCTTCGTTGGTAGAAATCTCTCCATGCGACCAGTGGCGTTGACTTTTTGGAAGTCCATTGTTTTAATATCTGTAAGCAAAGAAAAAAAGATGGACTTTTTAATATTAAATTTAAAAAACTAATTTAGAATACAAAATGTTTTTATTAAAGAAATGAAATTTACCTATCAAATGAGAAGATGATGCTGTAGTTGTTGAAGCTGCTAGTACTGCTGTAGATGCTGGTACTGCTGATACTGCTAATACTGTTGCTGCTACTGCTGGAAATTTTAATAGAAGTGTCGAATCGTTGCTTCCAACCTACCTTATATCCCTTAAACCCCTACTCTTCTTCTTCAACTCCCACTCTTTTACCCCCACTTTAACGACTGCGCACGCAACTACCTCAAATGAAGAGTCATTTAGAAGACGTGTTCAAACTCGCATAAAATGACGTCACTAAAAGGGTTTTTAAAGAATGCCTTTGTTCTCATCTACAGTCAGGTTAAATCCTGTCTGAAGGTTTTTTAGACAATGTCTTTATTCTATTCAAGATGCAGGTTGAAGCATGCTTTAAAATTTTCAAACAATACTATTGTTATCTTGAAAAAAGGCAAGTTGAAACTTGCTTACATATTTTTGGACAATACATTTATCCCTATGGTGTTATAGTATTAGTGAAGCAAGCTGTGAGAGTCAGACAGACAGGTCTGACGCATGGAACTTTCACTCACTCAACGCGGTAACCGTACGCGCACTTTTGCTGCGCACTGGGCCTTACCACCACCCACTCCCACTACCCACAACGCCTGCGCGGTATCTCGCGAACGCTTAATCCCTCGCGCTTCTCTATACGATTTTTGAAATTTCTGGTTTATACTAAGTGGGTGGTGGTGGGTGGTAATATTGAAAATATATATAAAGGAAAAAAGTGGGTGGGAGGGAGGGGGGGTTTTTAACTAAGAGCAATAGAAGAGGGTGGGTGGTATTTGCATATTCTATATCCAAAAGGGTGGAGAGTGGGTGGAATTTGCATAAACTAAAAGGGTTAACAATGAAAGTTAAATTATAAGCAATAGAAAACGTATGCAAATTAAAAGGGTTAACTAATTTACATATGAGGGGCTGGATCTTAAAACAACACATAAAATTTCTACAGCGGTATTCGCTTGGCTTTTTTCTCAAAAACTGTTATAAATATAAAAAAAATCATGAGAAGAAAAAAGATGCGCAAGGAAATTTCCAATAAGATAGTGAAAAACTTTATTTAAAAAAATTATTTTTGGGGTGTCAGGAGCCAACAAAAACCACTGTATAAATTTTATGTGTTGTTTTAAGATCCAGCCCCTCATATGCAAATCAGGTACCCCACCAACGCTCTGAAACTTTTCTATATATTTAAATATATGCAAATTAAAAGGGTTAACTAATTTAAATATATGCAAATCAGGTACCCTACCAAAGCTCAGTAACTTTACCACATATTTAAATATATGAAGATTAAAAGGGTTAACTAATTTGAATATATGCAAATCAAGTATCCCCACTAACGTCAATTAAAAGGGTTAACTAATTTAAATATATGCAAATCAGGTACCCCACCAACGGCCGGTAAATTACCCACATATACCCCACCAACGGTCGGTAACTTACCCTCTCGGTCGGTAAGTAGGAATCTGCATTACCGATTTGAGCAAGAACCGGCCTAGCTATACTACTATTTGTCCTTCCAGATGTTTAGTCCAATACTCCAGTTTTCTCAGTGTATCCGCATACAAAAATATCTTTGACATGGCGAAGAATAAGGATGTATAACTTTTGTTTTACTTCGAATTTTGCAATAATATTTTAGGAGAGTATTCTTGACACTATAAGAAATCCGAAAATAAAAACAAAAAAAAATCGATTTTTTTGACATTTTGAACTGGAATGTCCCCTTAAAAATAATAATCATCTCTGCTGTCCAAAGGAAAAACCTAGTAAGTCGCTTTTGCTGTAAAGGCGACTATCGCTCGGGCGACGAACACACACTCCCCACTTCGACTCACTCCCATTGGTTACACACACCAGTGCAAACCGCGCGTTTAATCTCGTACGTGTGTCTCTTTTTTGTTTTTTATAGTTTTTCTCAAAATGCGGAAACTTCACAATTATATTTACTGACAATAGGTTAATTTTGTAGCGCGAATTCAAAATTTCCTAACATTTAAATACTTTGCCTTACGGTTTTCTACAGATTTTTAGTATAAATTAATAGGTAAACATAAAAAACACTGAAAAAAAATATTTGATTCAATTAATTCAAATTATTTGAAAAATATTTATTTGATTCAAATAATTTTTTGAAATTATCCAAAAATTATATAAATAAATAAAATTATAATATAAATAAATATAAATAAAATAATATTGAAAAAATATACAACAATCTTATTTTTCAGATTTAAAAAAAATGTGCGAAAGTTCAATTTTATTAAACAATTTTAACTATGTATATTTTTTAAAATTAATTAATAAAAATTTTAATTATTAATCTTCGTTCTTAGAAACATGAATACATTAGAATATGACTCTTTATCCAATTAAATTGTTAATCAATTATTAAATTAAAATACTTTAAAAATTCTATTTGTTAAAAAGTTTCTAATGAAATTCTTTAACAAATTTAATTACATATTTTCAGTCGAATTTCACAATAATATTTCTATAAACTCCATAATTTTTTTAAATTTATTTACATAATATGTTTGAATTGGTGACTGATTTTGTACTATCAAATTAATTATTTTTAACTAATTTAAAGTTAGTGAACAGCATAAATGTCTATAAAAATTGAAATAAAAAGTGATTTTTTAAAAACAAATTAAAATAATAAAAACTTTTTTATTATGGTGAAAAAATTCCCGGTTTGGTATAAAATTCCCGGGTAATTCCCGGTCAAATTAAATTCCTGGTTAGTATAGACACCCTGTATTAGCACATCTTTAGCATCATTTTTATGTAAGTAAACTTTATGAATGATAAATATTTTATATAAAAAAATTAAAAATTGTAATTTGCAATATCCAATGCAAACACGTGAATTGAAAGTCAATTGTTTTTCTCTACATTCACTCAATTGAAAAGCAAACACAGTTTCAAAAAATTGATGGCAAATAAATTACCGACAGGTTATTGAGATAATCAAGATCAAAGTGATTACTAATACAAAAAAACCCCTGTAAGTATATCCTCTCAAATTTTTTTAGTAACACTGAACAACACCGAGAAAAAGTTACTATATTTGCTATTAAAATTGATAGACATTTTTTGGGTTAGAATTTTATAGAAAATCTTGTTTACTTTGGTGTGAATTTATTCTTTGGAAATAATATAATAAAAAAATAATAATAAATGTAATAATAAAAATTGTGACGTCATGTTAAGAATTAAAAAGAATCTATTACTTAATAAGTTTTTTAATAAATATTGAAATTTAAAAGAAATTAGAATTTAAACATTTTTTATCACATTTATTTTTTGTTACTACTAAAAATTGTAATTGTTTTAAAAACTAAAGAAATATTACTGAAATCCAAAAAATAAAATTTCATAAAGTCGTAAAAATAATTTTTTTTATTTAAATAATTTTAAATTCAAAGTAATGCCACAAAAAAATTAACACCACACATTTTGTAGAGTTGAATTTTCAAATGTCTTTCTCAATAACTTTTCCTTCAAAAAGTTGTCTTATTTCACTTTATTTAATTATTTAATTTAATTTTTTAATTATTTATTTAATTACTTTATTTAACTGCATGTGTGATAAGCCGATGATATACATTTAAGTATTTTACATTATTTTTGTCCTTTTTATATATAACAGATGGTATATTGAAATGGAAGGAGATACTGAGGACGTTTTTTATGAGTCTATGCCCAATCAAGAAATTGATGAGTCAAATAAAGATCCTGAGAATAATGATTTGAATGAAAATATGGTATTTTCTAATGAGAACGTCGAAGAAGAAAATTTAATAATTATGAACATGAATAATCCTGATTCTGTATATGAATTTGAAGAAATTGTGCTGATAAACACTGATGAAGACGAAACGTTAATAGAGGATGTCGATTCTTCTGAAACAATTAATTTGAATCAAGAATTAAATTCAATTCAAAATTCTAACCTACCCACAATTACTGATCATGATGAAAATGTAAAGGCAGGTAGCAGTACTGAAAAACCAAGTACATCTAAGAAGCGTTCGCGATCACAAAACAAAGAAGAAAATTATTTTTTGAAATACCATTTACTTCCCGAATGTAAAGAAACTTGTCGAAATAAATGCTCTGAAAAATTTAGACCAGAATATAGAAAAGCAATTTTTGATTGCTTTTGGGGAAAAAACTTTTGTGAACGACGATTATATTTTGACGCTCATGTAGTGCAACAAGACGTTAAAAAAAGAAAAGTCAATGATGACGAAGAGTCATATAAAAGAAATTCCTCCTTAATTTATACATTACCTCAAGAAAATGGTCTCAAAGTTAAAGTGTGTAAAACTATTTTTCTTCATACACATGGGTTAAAAACTGATGGCATGGTAACTGAACATTTTAGAAATAAGCATGAGAACTGTGGTTTAGTAGTTACTGATGATGGACGAGGAAAAAAATCATGGTGTAAATCCATTGATGAAGGTCGAATTAAAATTCACATTAATTCATATCACCCACAGGTTTCGCACTATCGTCAAGTCAACTCTCCTAATCGAAGATATTTACCATGTGATTTAACAATTACAAGTATGTGGAAAAATTATTTAGAGAAAAATAGTCGATATAAAGTCAGCTACGAAACATACAGGAAAGCATTTGAGGAGGAAAATATAGGATTTAATACACCAAACGCTGATGAATGTCAACAATGTCGTAAGTACGAATCCCATATCTGTCTACAAAAAACCACTAATTCATCTGATCCTAATGATGCTGAAACTTACTGTGCAGTTTGCAGAGACCACGATCTTCACAAAACATATTATACTCAAGCTCGAGAGGCTTATAGTAAAGACAAAGCTGAAAACTGGGACCGAAATGTAGAAATATTTGCAGTGGACATGCAAAAGGTGTTAATAATACCTAAAATGAAAACAAAAAACAGCTTTTTCGTAAGTCGTTTAGTCGCTTTTAATGAAACGTTTGCGTCGCTTAAGAAAAACGGTAAAAATGTATGTGTTCTTTGGCACGAAGGAATTAGCGGAAGATCATCAAAAGACGTTGCATCTGCCTATTTAAAATTTATTAATTCAGTATCAGATTTACAATCAAAACATTTCATTTTTTGGACAGATAATTGCAGTGCTCAGAACAAAAACTGGTTACTTTTTACATCTCTGATACAGATTTGCAACTCAGAATGGGGACCGAATATTATTACTATGAAATATCTTGAAGTCGGACACACTTCCATGAAGGCAGACAGTGTCCACGGTACTTTAGGAAAGGCGTGGAAAAAGACCGAAGAAATTCTCACATTTGAAGATTTAATTGTCTTTATGGAGAAAGCGAGTTCTCTAATCGAAATTTTAGAAATGCAAGTTGAGGACTTCAAACATTTCGAGGACCATTGCCGTAAACGTCAAAAAAACACTGATTTGCCATTATTGAGTGAAATAAAAGTAGCTGAGTTTCGAAAAGGACATACCAATCTTTTTTATAAAAAATCCTTTATTGAAGATTATAGCGAAGTTGATATTTTAAAAAAGAAATTTAATGTTAAAGGACCTTTTCCAAAATACTCTGTACTTCCTCGTGGTATAAATGCAACAAAAAAGTCCAAAATTATTGAGAACCTTGTACCTTTTATGCCTATTAATAAACGAGCATTTTGGGAGAATTTACAGTTCTTCATCGGCGAGAGATTTGGTAACTTCAAATAAAGAGTAGATAAAAGAAAATAAATTTGTTTAATAATAAAAAATATTAACATTAAATAATTAATAATAATTTTTATTTTTTCTGTAGAATTGTTTAGAGGAATATAAAATGTGTTTTCAATAAAGACAATTAAACAACTAAATCTTTCTTTGTTTATTTTAAAGAAAATTAATAAAACTGATTAATTCAACTAAAAAATTTACTGTAAATAATTTCTTTTACTTGTACAATAAAAAATTATAACTAAAAAGTATTAGTTTTATAAAAAAAAAATAAGCTATTAATACTTAATGTAATTTTTAATAGAAGTGTCAATTATTCAATTTTAAAGCAAGTCCAATTTTGAAAATAGATATAAAAAAGCTTTATTTTGGATTTTTAGAAACTAAATTAATTCATAAAATGTAAATGTATTATTTGGTAGTAAAGATGCAAAATTTGTTTTTTGGATCTATAATTTTTCATTTAAAATTTTATTTTATTTATATTTCCTAACATTATAATTTTATTTATTTATATAATTTTTGGATAATTTCAAAAAATTATTTGAATCAAATAAATATTTTTCAAATAATTTGAATTAATTGAATCAAATATTTTTTTTTCAGTGTTTAAAAACATGTTTTTTAAAAAAGATGTTCTCCTGTAATTACTTATTGTTTACTGACTGTATTTATTATTTTTATGTTTACCTATTAATTTATACTAAAAATCTGTAGAAAACCGTAAGGCAAAGTATTTAAATGTTAGGAAATTTTGAATTCGCGCTACAAAATTAACCTATTGTCAGTAAATATAATTGTGAAGTTTTCGCATTTTGAGAAAAACTATAAAAAACAAAAAAGAGACACACGTACGAGATTAAACGCGCGGTTTGCACTGGTGTGTGTAACCAATGGGAGTGAGTCGAAGTGGGGAGTGTGTGTTCGTCGCCCGAGCGATAGTCGCTTTTACAGCAAAAGCGACTTACTAGGTTTTTCCTTTGGACAGCAGATCTCATTACCAATTGGTACCAAAAACCAACTTCATCGAACAGAATAATAAATTATGACTCTAATCATCCAATCCAACAAAAAAAGAACATTGTATACAATTTGTATGACAGGGCTATTTTGTTATCTCGCGAATCTTTTCATAAAGAAAATATTATATTATTTAATATTATATTAAATATTGTTATTTTAATATTAATATTATTATTAAATATTGTTTCATTACTTTAGTTAATGATATTTTAAAAAACAATAATTATCCATCAGAATTTATCAAAAAACATATAAAAGTGCGGTCTTTGATTGTACATTTTTGAAAAAAAAAATTTTTTACAAATTCTTAAATAAATTATTTATTACATATAAAAGAAATTTTTTAAATAAATGTCATAGTTATTTTAATAATATATACTAAAAAAAGCCTTCTTTTTGCCTGTTTTGAACTGGAATGTCCCCTTAATTAAAGTAATGTCTAAGAAATTAATTTTATTATTATCTTCTAATTCATAAGTAAAATTAAGATGAGTATTAAAGGAGTAAATAAAAGTAAATAGTAAATAAATTGATACTTATTAAAGTATCAATAACAAGTTGAACATTATCTTTGTGAACACATAAGAGAGTGTCATCAACATATCTAAAGTAAAAATGAGGAATACAATTAAAACTCTTTTTTTATAAATATAAACAATCTGACTCCATATCATCCATTACAATGTCTGCGAAAAATGGTGATATTGGTGAACCCATAGGTGTACCTTCTATTTGTTGATAAATTTTTTTGTTAAATGAAAAAAATGTGTTATGAAAAAGAAACTTCGTACAACGGACAATGTCATTAAAAGGAATTTTACAATTATTTTCTATAGTGTTATATCTTCTGTCTAGACTTTGAACAACCAAATCGCAAGTAACATTGGTAAAAAGTGAAGTTACATCGAGAGAAAGCAAAACAGAATCGTTTGGTAAAGTAAAATTCTTTAATTTCTCTCTCAATTCAAAACTATTGTTTACATGAGATTTAAGGAGAGAAATTATCGGTTTAAGTTCCTCATATATGATCCTTGCTAAAAAATGAGTAGGACTATTTATGAGTGAAATAATAGGTCTAAGTGGTACATTATCCTTGTGAATTTTAGGTAAACCGTAAAATTATCGATTCCGATTGTTCAAAAAACTTTAACTTCTGTTGTAAAATTAGGAAAAGACCTCACAGATAAGTGGGATAGATCTGGTATTGTCTACAAGTTCAATTGTAATCACCGCCGAGGTCACCAAAGCGGTTGGAAGCATGGGTAAGGTGCAGTCATTGGATCGAAGAGTTACACTCGAGATCCGTGATTTGGATTGCCTTACCCAAGAAGCTGAGGTGCAACAAGTGTTGTCTGAAGCAATGGGTAAGCCAGGAAACAGGAGAGCAGGGACCGTCACGGAATCAAAACAAAATTAAAAAATACTTTTGTTTTGATTCGGATATGGGTTTCAGAATCAAAATTCCACTCTACTTAGTTCTGATTCCAATATCAAAAACAAAATTCAACTCTATTTCGTTTTGGTTCTAATATCAAAATCAAAATTCAACTCTATTTCGTTTTGGTTCCAATATCAAAATCAAAATTCAACTCTATTACGTTTTGGTTTCAATATCAAAATTCCATTCTATTTCGTTTTGGTTCCAATATCAAAATCAAAATTCCATTTTATTTAGTTTTGATTCCAATATCAAAATCAAAATTCTTTTTTGTTTTAATTTTGATAAAATACTACTGCGCATGTATAAGTCTCATTGAACCTAAATTTTGTTGCAAATGTCAAATATATCAGAAGATAATATCGTTTTTACATACGAAATCTGAAATAGAATTCGAATCGACTTCTGTTTCTATAAGAAAACCGAATTGCAGTATTATAATGTCAGAATCAAAATAGGAAGTAAATTTTGTTTCGTTAACGTATCGGAATCAAAATAGGAAGTGAATTTTGTTTCGTTACAGTATCGAAATCAAAATAGAAAGTAAATTTTGTTTCGTTATAGTATCAGAATCAAAATAGGAAGTAAATTTTGTTTCGTTACCGAATCAAAATCAAAATACATTAATAATTTCGTTTTGTTTTGGAATATCGTAACGAAATCAAAATTTGATTTCCGTGACGGTCCCTGCAGGAGAGTGACGGTCTTAGGACCCAACCGCCGAGGGATGAAGCTCGCAGTTGTAGTCACTAATCTGGAAGAGGCGAACAGGCTGGAGAAATTGGGACACGTAAAAATTGGTTTTATGTGTTGCCCAATCAAAAGAAGAGTAATGGTCGTCCGGTGTCATCGATGCCTGGGATACGGCCATATTGGAGCCAAATGCCAGAAGGAGGACAGATCGGCTGCGTGATTTAAGTGCGGTGAGGCCGGTCACAGGTTCTCCAACTGCAAAAAGAACGCAAGCTGCTTTTTGTGCACTGAAAAGTTTGGCAATAAGGTGTCAACCACCCATATTGCAGGCAGCGGAGGATGCGGAGTCTTCAGGTCGGCCCTTGAGGAGGCGAAGAAGACTCTTGCAAGGACTAAAAGTAAATGAGAAGTGTTAAAAGGAGCGAATAGTTTTTAATTATTTATTTTATTTACTTTAATTATTTTTTGTAGTTTTTATACTGTCCTTTTTACATTTTATCATTTTTAACCTTTTAATCTTTTTAATACTTTTTAACATTTGTTCCTTTATTCTTTGACATTGGAATGGTTTTTAATTTTAACTATTGACGCAGAAGAACCGCAGAGAGAGAACAAAGTCGCATGAGCGACAGAGTCGGAGCGCCACCCTCGAAGGCTAAAGTCTTGCGACAGTTCCAAAGGTGGATAAAGGGCTCCAAAAGAAGGGTTACGGGTTTTAGTGGGTCGGGGCTGGCAGTAGGTCGCCAGTTTATTAAATTTTATTATTTTACTTATTTTATTTTTCCTTTTCTTTTTTTTATTATACCAACCCCACATAACCTTGGAATGCGGAGTCCAAGGTATCTGTATGCAGATTTCCCAAAAGTCCCTAAGCGAAAAAAAAAATAAAAAAAAAAGTTCAATTGTAATGATTGCAATGCAACGTATATTGGTGAATCGAAACGTACTTTAAAAAAGCGAATCGACGAACACAAAAAGAGTAAAAATTCAGATTCAGTTGTGAATAAGCACAAAAATGATTATGGTCATTCCTTCAATTTTGATGATGTGCAAATTTTAGACAATGAAACTTCTCATAAAAAAAGATTAGTTTCGGAAATGATTCACATTAAATGTAATAATTTTACTATTAACAAGAAGCAAGATACACAATTTCTTAGTAATGCATATTTTCCTTTACTGAATAAATTGAAAGAGTGATCATTTTCATAATATTTCGATTTGCGGTCATTGAACTCGTCACCTGTATATAATATGAAGATTGTCGTTTAAACAGTCAGTCTGACTAATCACTCATTGAAAAAATGTTCGTGATTTTTAATTTTAAAATTTTATTTTTCCGTTTAGTCCTATTTATTTATTTTTATAATTAGTTTGATTTTGACCAAAAGTTCATGTAATTTTGTAATTAGGTAAATATTTTCGAATTTGTTTAAATTTATATTTTTTTAAATTATTTTATGTGACTTGTGAATTTGTTTATTAAAGTGACCTGATGATGATGGCGAACCAGTCCATCGAAACGTTGTCAACAAAATGAAAATTTATTGTTTCATTCAATTATTTCTTCCTTAAATCGAACAAATGTTATTTATTAACAATTTATTTAAATTGTTGCAAACAATGTTAATTAACAAATAGAAATTTAAAAAAAAAAATTTTTTTTTTGCAGACAAATTTATGTTTTTTTAAGTAATCTATGTCGATTTTAGTAAAAAATGATTTTAAATTTTTAAATTATTATTGTATTGACAATTATTATGAACAATAATCAAGTTTTTTTGACATTTGTAAACATTTTAGGCTTATTACTGCAAAAAGAAAAATTATTTTTCGTATTTTAACGAGTTTAAAGTCATGTAAAGCTCTACTTGATTATTAATAACTAGACTATTGTTCATATAATTGTTAATAACAATAGTAATTATTAAATTCAAAATAATTTTTTACTAATATCGACATAGATTAATTAAATAAACAATAAATTTGTCTGCAAAAAAAAAATTTTATAAAAAAATATCTATTTGTTAATTAACATTGTTTGCAACAATTTAAATAAATTGTATTATGCATTATTATTTGTCTGGTGGTCATGCTGGACTAATTTAAATTGATTCCAATCATCTGCAATGAAAAATATAAAAAAATAAACATGATTTTTTCTAAAAATATTGTAAATTGTTAACTTTGAATAACAAAAAAAATATAAAAAATTTAAAATTCAAAAATTGGTTTAGTTGGATCTCTTAGAAATTTTATCTCCTTTAATTTAAGACCAAGTCCATGAAAATCCGATAAAATTTGTAAATTCCAGACAATTTTGAACAGTAAATTGTAAAAAATGCCAATGTGCGCGGGGCCAGTTTTAACGTCAATAAAGCTCTACACAGCTGCAGTTTTTAATTAATAACTTTTTTTCTAATTGAGGCTCATTTTTTTCGAAACGGTTTTACACTCAGAGACATTTAAGAAATAGAATATAATTTTAATTTTTTTGTTAGGACGTGAAAAACATATTTCTTTATTAACATTTTATAAACAAATTATACACTACCGTCCGAAATTGTGCGAACGCTAACATCTCGAGCTATTAAAAAACACACCTACACAGAAACAGTGATAACTCGGTTAAAAACGAAGCTAGATCCTTTTTTTTAAATTGCATTGGAAAGCTTATTAAATTTCCAATGAAATGCCACTATTTTAAGTTGTATTGCATAAATAGGAAGCGCGATATCATGTTATGAAGACAAAAAAATAATTCTATTTTTTCGGAATTTCTTACCCTGACTTTGACTTTTGGCAAAATTTAGAAAAGTTGATGAAAAAAATTGCTGTTCTTGGTCTCTATTTAAAGCTTAGGTTACAAGAAATAGTCTGTGAAAGTAACAATTTTTTTCATCAACTTTTCTAAATTTTGCCAGGAGTCGAAGTCAGGGTAAGAAATTCCGAAAAAAATAGAATTATTTTTTCGTCTTCATAACATGATATCTCGCTTCCTATTTATGCAATACAACTTAAAATAGTGGCATTTCATTGGAAATTTAATAAGCTTTCCAATGCAATTTAAAAAAAGCATCTAGCTTTATTTTCAACCGAGTTATCACTGTTTCTGTGCGGGTGTGTTTTTTAATAGCTCGAGATGTTAGCGTTCGCACAATTTCGGACGGTAGTGTATAAAAAATTATAAAAAATAAAAAAAATTTTAAACAAAAAATATATTCAAATATTGCAATCCAAGACGAAAAAAACCCATATTTTAATTTTAAAATCCGTCCACTGTAACTCGAGAAAACAATTTGTTAATTAAGCAGTATTAAAAAATGCAATTGTTAATAACTTTTACAAAAAAGTTTTTTTTGGCTTTATATTTTTAGGGATTCTTCTTAACGATATTAAGAATAAAAAAAACTATTTTGGTTCAAAAAGAAAATTTTTTAGTTTTAGGTGATCCGTTTGAGAAATTCTGACCCAACATCAAATTTTTTGCTTCTTAGGTACTCTAAAAAATTACTCCTTGAACCTGACACATAAGACATTATATTTTGTATCATATTTTTGATTATTTTTCTATTAATTAATTTATTAAACATATATGTATTTTAAAATTTGTTGTCAGAAAAAAGTTTTAAATGGCTCACCTTGGTTTGAGATTCAACTCTGCAGTTGTGCCAAAAATCTTTTTTTTATTATATAATGCTCCAAGAGATGATTCATTTTTTATATTTCGGTAAATATATTGTTGTTCTTCATACAAAAAATTAATTTTTATTAAATATTTACAGTCACGATAATGGAGACATCTTTTTTTAAATATGACTATTCCTTGTATTCAAGCTTTAAATAGCGTTCCCGGTCATTTTTACGAAAAAAATTTTCCGCAAGTCTAATTTTCCGAAAAGATAATTTTCCGAAAAAAAAATTCCGAATCTAAATTTACGAAATAATTTTTCCGAAAATTAATAATTCCGAAAATTCGCTATTTCCATAAAAATATTTATGGAATTTAATTCAATTTCATATTTTGTTTATTACGGATATTTTCTTTGCGTGTTTTTACGTTTAAGGAGGTTGTTTACAGGTATGCAGACCTTCAGAAAAAATATTGAATTGACATTAAAGAATATTATTATAATTATTGTATATATTAATGATTATTAATATTATTGTTACTCGTATCTTCTGGAAGAACAAATACAATTTTCATGAAAAATATTTAAAACTTACAAAAATTGTTTATTTAGTTATTTTGCATATGATCAAAGTTTTCTTTATATTAAAAGGTTAAACTTTTTCAAAACTGATTCGATTTAAGATATTTGTTCTGCAAGCCTTTTTAAGTTATTTCTCAGATTGTCTCGTATATTGGTTAAGAAACAGATTTCAATTGTTTTTATATGCGAAGAATTAGATTCGGAAAATTTTTTTCGGAAAAGTTTATATTCGGAGAATTGGATTCGGAAAAATTTTTTCGGAATAAATGATTTTTCGGAAAAAATAACTTGCGGAAATTTGCTTTCGGAAAAAATAACTTGCGGAAATTTGCTTTCGGAAAATTTTTTTCGGAAAAATGACCGGGAATCTTTAACCCATTAAGGACGGGATGTACAAAATTTGTACACAATGTTTAAGGATATATTTCAATAATAAAATGCTACGAGAAAATTTTTTGAGTACACATTTCTTATGTGTCAAGAGTCCCTCTTTCGAATGGCGTGCTCAAAAAAACTAAAAAATGTTAAATAAACAATTTATTTAACAATTTATAACAAAAAACACGATTTTTTAAGAATTTTAAATTGGTTTTTTTAATTTTTTTATAGCTTAACCCTTCAGCATATGGGTGATTCTCCTGAAAGGGACCACTTCACGTGTCTCCAACATGAGGTTCATTATTTAAATTAATTTTTTATTAATATTTTATCAAGTTTAAATTTTTTGAAAAATTTATTTATAATCTACGAAGATTTATCTATCTTTATATAATCTTCTATTGCTTATATTTAAATTTCTTCCTATTTAAAAAACATATTTAATTTTCTCATCGAATTTTGGTTAAACAGAATGTATATTTTATAATTATATTTTAACGTATTTAAACAATTTCAACATATTTATGATATATATCAAATTAAAGTTCAGAATATAAGGATTATTTTTTACTTACATTTGTTTAAAATAAGGTAAAAAAAGTTATTTAAATTATTAATTAAAATAGTATTATCAATGAGAGTAAAAATTAAATTCATCTCCGAAGCCTCATTTTCTATATAATAACATCATATTTTTTAACGTTTTAAACATAATATGTAATCGATGTGAAAATATTTGATGATTAAAACTAAAAATATTGTTTAAAAAAATGTAATATTTTTAAAATTAGAAAAAATGAGAATTTTTTCATTAAATTATCAATTCATCTCCAAAGCCTTTTTTATATTTGATAGGCGTTTTCTTTTGTTTTTAATTTTTTAATCATTGTTTTGAAATATTTAACCCTCAAATTAAATTATTAATTTAATAAAAATAAAATATACAAGCAAAAAGTGCAATAAATTAAAACATAACAATTTATTATTTAAAAAAAATATTCCTACCGAGTTTTTTTTACAAAATAATTAATTTAAAAGTTATAATTAATTATACTTAACCTCTAGAACACATGATAGTAAAATGTTCCTGGAGGTCTTATTTCTGAAAATTAATTTTGCGCAACTTATATTTTTATCTTTAAACATTTTCTAAACTTATTTATGAAAGAAAAGTAACAAAAAAAGAATAATTTGATTTTTTGGAAATTCAACCAAAAAAGGGTCCCTTTCAGGAGAATCACCCATATCTTCTACTGTTATAAATATCGCGTCAAAAATAGTTGGGCTACAAGATAGGACTATTTTGGGAATTAAATTTTTAAATGGCTGCCACAAAATAGCGACCAAAGTTACTTTTTTTAAACAATATTATAGACAAATGGAGGAAATTTTTAAAAATAGTTAACTTTGCTTAAAACTTGTCACTCGGGGGTTTTTGGGGTCGCTGATGACGAATATGACCTTATTTTTTAAAAATTCAAAATGGCGGATCCAATATGGCGGACGCTAAATTTAAAAAATGATTATATTCTTTTGAAACTTGTCACTTGGGGGTTTTTGGGGTCGCTGATTACGAATATAACCTTATATTTTGAAAATTCAAAATGGCGGATCCAATATGGCGGACTTATTTTTAAAAATCATACAAATTCTCATGAAACTTATTACTCGGGGGTTTTTGGGTTCGCTGATTACAAATATAACCTTAGATTTCAAAAATTCAAAATGGCGGATCCAATATGGCGGACGACAAATTTAAAAAACGAATGTATTCTCTTGAAACTTGTCACTCGGGGGTTTTTGGGGTCGCTGATAATGAATTTGACCTCATTTTTTCAAAAATTCAAAATGGTGGATCCAAAATGGCGTACGAAAAACTTTTTAAATGATTGAATTCTCACCACGTGGAATTAAACCGTTTTTAAAGAATTTTTTTTTTATTTTAAAAATTTTTTTAATATTTTTGTTGCCTTTTATATTTTTTAAACATTATTTAGAAAATTTTTAATCTATTCTTACTTTAATTATTTTTTTTCATGTGATTCTGAAAAACACTGTTTGCAAAAATATTGATTGCATTGCTGACATAATAAATACGTTCAAATTAATTAAATTGAGAGACCACCCATTTTAAGACGAATGAAAATCGTATTAAAACATAAAATTTACTGAAACTAAATTTTTTTTTGATATTTTCTGAAAGTTGGTAAGATTATGGAAAGAACAAAATATTTTAGAAGTCGTTTGACCAATAATTTATTTTAATATTTTTAAAAAAATCGTCATTTACAATGTTTTATACAAATTTGAATAACTTCTAAATATATTTTAAAAATACAATATACTATCTACATCCATTACATTAATTCATTATTTTTTAAGAACTAATCCAATTTAATTAGTTCATAACTATTAATATTCGAATATAAAATAATTTGCGGGAATTTTCAAAAAGTACGTTTTAAATACATACTATATTGAATACATTAAATATAATAATATATTATTTATTGAAAGTAATTTAATTAATTTGAACGTATTTATTATGTCAGCAATGCAATCAATATTTTTGCAAACAGTGTTTTTCAGAATCACATGAAAAAAAATAATTAAAGTAAGAATAGATTAAAAATTTTCTAAATAATGTTTAAAAAATATAAAAGGCAACAAAAATATTAAAAAAATTTTTAAAATAAAAAAAAAATTCTTTAAAAACGGTTTAATTCCACGTGGTGAGAATTCAATCATTTAAAAAGTTTTTCGTACGCCATTTTGAATTCACCCTTTTGAATTTTTGAAAAAACGAGGTCAAATTCATCATCAGCGACCCCAAAAACCCCCTAGTGACAAGTTTCAAGAGAATACAATCGTTTTTTAAATTCGTTGTCCGCCATATTGGATCCGCCATTTTGAAATCTAAGGTTATATTCGTAATCAGCGAACCCAAAAACCCCCGAGTAAGAAGTTTCATGAGAATTTGTATGATTTTTAAAAATAAGTCCGCCATATTGGATCCGCCATTTTGAATTTTCAAAATATAAGGTTATATTCGTAATCAGCGACCCCAAAAACCCCCAAGTGACAAGTTTCAAAAGAATATAATCATTTTTTAAATTTAGCGTCCGCCATATTGGATCCGCCATTTTGAATTTTTAAAAAATAAGGTCATATTCGTCATCAGCGACCCCAAAAACCCCCGAGTGACAAGTTTTAAGCAAAGTTAACTATTTTTAAAAATTTCCTCCATTTGTCTATAATATTGTTTAAAAAAAGTAACTTTGGTCGCCATTTTGTGGCAGCCATTTAAAAATTTAATTCCCAAAATAGTCCTATCTTGTAGCCCAACTATTTTTGACGCGATATTTATAACAGTAGAAGATATGCTGAAGGGTTAAGCTATAAAAAAATTAAAAAAACCAATTTAAAATTATTAAAAAATCGTGTTTTTTGTTATAAATTGTTAAATAAATTGTTTATTTAACATTTTTTAGTTTTTTTGAGCACGCCATTCGAAAGAGGGACTCTTGACACATAAGAAATGTGTACTCAAAAAATTTTCTCGTAGCATTTTATTATTGAAATATATCCTTAAACATTGTGTACAAATTTTGTACATCCTGTCCAATAGAGACCAAGAATAGCAAAAAATATTAATGGGTTCCCGAAATATTACAAAAACAGTCGTACTGTGCGAAGCAAAATTTTCAACCATCGACTCCTCTAATTCGCCGTTGAGTCAGTTACGTGGCTGCGAAAAAAGTGTCGAAAATGAATTTTGACAAGTAAATCCTTACTGGAATCCCAGTAACTATTACAAAAATCCAAAAAGCAATAAATTAGTTACCCGCAATTTTTGACTCACCATAATACGCTCATCTACGATATTTGCCACTCGATAATACCCTCAAGTCATAATAAGCTCCGCGAGTTACAAGCATATAAGTCTTCTATTTAATCATTTATTTAAATATTAAACTATTTTCTATAACATTGGCAATTTTTTTTTAAAGAAAAAAAAGCTTCAATATTCATTTAAAATAAAAAACAAAACCATATATATTCATTTATAATATTTAAACCACTTGGAAGTATGACTTACACAAAATTCCACGATAATACCCACAGTTACCCTAAACTGAATTGTAAAAATATGAAATTATAATTTAAAAAGTTTAGCTTGCAATAATTTTCAAGGACATTTTATTTAAATTTAACACTCATATACTTTCCAATTTCTTTTCATTTTTTCTATTTTTCTTTTCTCTTACATCTTCTTTTTTTCAGAATTAATTTTTTGGATCATTTATTCTGTGCAAAAAAATCAAAATAAACATTGAAACTTAATTTTTAGTTTTATTTATTAACAGTTTCTATAAAAAAGTGAGAATCGACAACTTCATACTTAACAATTTCTTTTTTAAAAACTGTTGGTCCATTACGGTCGAATTTGCGTCTTAGAATTAGTAACTCTTATTCATTACGAAGTTTTATCGTTTGAAATGTCCGAAAGTATGGTTAGGGATCGGGCACTCAAATTGGAATAATTATTTATCCATTTAATAAATTAATGTAAAACCTTTTGGAATTGATTCATCTTATCAAGCTCTAATATTTCCAACATAAATAAAGTAAAACGTTATTGAAATTATCAAAATATATGTGAGGGACAAGAAAGTTAAAGGTTCCAGAGATATGCCCATATATTACTGTATAGTTTTCTATGTAATATTTTATGTGGGAATTTTTGATAGAATATAGATTTTTTCCAAACTAAAATTTTTAATTTTTTCTAAAATAAATTTGCTATCAGAACTATAAATTACTCCATCTGTATGTATTTTCAAACAACATTTATATAGCTGTAAATAGAATACGGTTGTATTTTTAAAGATTAATTAATTTACCTCAACGTATCCACTAAGTGGAAAATCTTTTCTTAACGGGTGACCTTCAAATCCGTAGTCAGTCAGAATTCTTCTAAGGTCAGGATGATTTGAGAAAAAGATTCCATACATGTCCCAAACTTCTCTTTCGTACCAATTAGCTCCTTCAAATATCCCAGTAATCGAATCAATTGGAGTCAATTCATCTGTATAAGTTTTCACTCGAATACGTGAATTATATTGGACAGAAAGCAGCATATAAATGAGCTGTAAAATTTAAGTTCTTTTGATATATTTTAAAGTAAATACGTATTAGAAATAAAACATTCGAATAAACAATCATTATAATTCCATTTAAAAATAATTAAAAGTAAATAAAACTCTTGGTGGTCAGAGGATCAGATATCTACATGAGTAGAAAAAGGTAATTTATGCGATTGCATAATTTTTTAAAATCAAGTAGAAACATAATATTATGTTAATTCATGTCTTAAACCTTTTACAACATGTTTCTAGAGCGCATAATATTGCATAATTTTTTACTTACGGCATAATTGTACTCTTTTTGCATAATGATCACATAATAGGCTCAAAATTTTCAAAATAGTGCTTTCTTAACTAAAAACCATGAAAATTTTTTTCAGTTTCTTCATTTTTAAAATATTTTTTTAAATTAAATAATAAATAAGTTTTTAAACTGTTAACTAACTTGTTAAATGTTATTGAAAAATTAAATAAATCTTAAAATTTAAAAAGCAGTAAGTGCTACATATGATGAGTAACATCGTTTGCGGTCATTCTCCCGAAAGGCCGTTTCCCGAATGTCTAATTTATCAAATGTCTAAAATCTCGAATACTTTTATACAAAATTTTGTATGAAGATGTTTCCGTTGTTAAAATTTTTTTCGGAATCTTAAAGAAACCACAGCAAAGATTTGTTTAGTGTTTGCCTCATTCAATTTCGTTTGGTCGTTCAAAAGTTATTTAATTATTATTTAATACCTGTTTTGTTTATAAAAATTTGTATAAACAATTGTTTTGTTTTTTTTTGCTGAATTAAGTGTGGTGCAAACATTTCTTTTTATGTGTAGATTAAAATTCCTGAATTTTATTGCAATTGGTTTACTTACTCCGAAAAAACTAAATTCTTACTTGGAGTCGCACATATATCCATTTCATAATAAAAAACAAAAAAAATTTTGGTTACATAAATCTTCGGGAAATTAGATTCGGGAAAAAGGTATTTGTGATTTTAGACATTCGGGATAGGGCCTTTCGGGAAGTTGGTTTCAAAAAATAACCAGTAATTGTTTCAAATCAAAATTTTTTTTTAAATGCAACATAATTTTGTAAAATGAACATTTTTCAGCGCATAATTGAAGCAGAATACTTTTTAATTGCATAATTCTGCATAATCATGCTCATTTTAGCGCATAATTAACGCAGAATTCATCTTTTTAGTCGCATAATTGTACACAATTTAAGCGCATAATTCCGCATAATTGTGCACAATTTAAGCGCATAATTAGAGGGACTCAAAATGCATAATCTACTACCTTTCTCTATAATATACATGAGGGGAACGCACTGCAAAAATAGGTGTCTTTTTTGATATCTTAAAATAAGATGTAAGATGGAAAAATGGTATCTTACATCTTAAAATAAGATGTTTTCTGAAGCATCTTACTGATATTTAATATGCTTTATACGTTTTAGTAGTGATGAAGATATTTTTTCCATCTTAGAAAAGTAAGATACTTTTGTAAGTTCTTTAAAGTATCTTAAATTAAGATGTTTCTATTGCAATAAGATGTTTAGCGATAAGTTACTTGAGAATCGTAAGATGCACCATAAGTGTAAGTTACTAAAAACTAAGATACATAAAGTGTTTTCCATAAGAGCCCATAGTTAACCTTAAAACTTTTTGCCCCAAAAATACACAGAAAATGTGTACGAAGATACTTTTAACATCTTAAATGTATTAATATTTGTTAAAATTGGTAATAGAATTTAATATATTCTTTTTCATTCTAGGGAAATCGTTTTTATATTAAAAATTAATATTGTGTATATTAGTAGACAGTTTTTATTATATGTTAGAAAAATTAATAAAATTGTAATACAATTTAATAAAAGAATTATAATCTTTAAAAATGACCATATTAAAATCATAGTCTGTGAAAGTATCGAAAAATAAGAAAAATTAAAATAGTTCTTTTAAATTTTAGAATAAAATACATATTTCAATCTTTAATATAGCCAATACTAAAAATTATGAGTGAGCGAAAAAGGACAGAAAATAAAAAGACGTAAGAAGGTGAAGGACAGAATTATCGTTTCGAAAGTATTTCGCACATACATAAATCGAGTTAATATACAAACACAAACCTAAGATAATGTCCGCACAGAAAGTCTTTGCCCCTCAGAATTTGTTAATAATTAACCTTTATAAAGAAGTTTAAAAAATCCTAAAATTATGTTAATTAACGTTGTAATGAGCATTTTTATGCAAATGTGCTATCTGGCTTCAGAATAAAGATACAGCTTTGCGATAAATTGTAAAATGTATATTTTGAAAAATTAAACAAAATTTGAAGACTTGTATCTGAATGCAATTTAAATTGTGCTCTTTATCCCTTTAGAAAATTTTAAATTTTTAATGAGGTGTCGATTTCACTTTTAGCAAAAAAACGTAGAAAAAAAGGGTCGCATACACGGAGAAAAATAGAAAAATGATTTATGCAGTCAGTGTAGTACTCCTTTATAGAATAATATGTGACAGGTACACACTATAGTATTATAAGTTTCATAGCTGAACACTTTGGGACTCAACACAAGTTATCCCATTCATCAGTTTAAACAAGACTGTTTATATAGTCTAAGAAGGAATAAGAGTATAAAAAATAGGAATGAGAAATTACTTTCTCATGTAATTGTTAAAAGAACGTGGCAGTGTACAAAACACAAGTCAATAATAGAAGCGAATATTGAACAACTGGTACTCAGTCCAGTTCTTTCGAAAAATGAACGCACTGCACATAAAGTAGATACCTACTCGAAAACCACAAGTTATTCTCTCTCTCTCACACTAATGGTCGTTCACTTATCTTACCGTTTCACTTACTCTTACTACTCTCAACTATTTTGTACACGGAAAAAAAAGAATAATCAAATTTACCATGAGGAGTGTCAAACTTGAAAAAGGTTAAGAAAAAATTAATGTTTTTTATTTATTTATTATTAAATTCTAATAACCGTATCAAATTTAAACTAGTTGACAATATTATTTATTCAATATTATGAATATTGTTGACATCCATACTTAGGGGAGAGTAGGCTACATTGAACCAGCGTCAACAGTGAACCACTTCAATTTTCTGAGAAATGACTGAGTGAAATTTTTTCTTATTTAATATATAAGTTAGTTTTACCGAAACAAACTATGTCCAAAAATTTCGGACACGTAGGTTTATTATTTATAAAGAAAAACTAAAAAAAACTGTTTTTCACGTACAAAACAAAAAATTTTGTGGAAATATAATCAAGTTTTTTTTTTTGAAATAGGAAGTTTTAAAAATAAGTAAACTTGTGATTTATTTCGCTTTGGGTGTCAACTTCAATATTCCGATGTGATAAAGAATTTTAACTCTTACATAAATTTATTATAAACAATTTTTGTTGTGAATGTCATGTGAATACAGTGAGTGCGGCATTATTGAACCACCCGAAAAAGCAAAGAATTTTCAATTTTAAGAGTTGTAAGGTTGTCTGCTCTACTAATTAGTAAGAAAAATACTGGAAGACATGCTTTCATCACAATTGTCAACGTGATAAACTTACAGTACCGTCCGCAATTGTCAGTCCACCCATTTTTAAAGGAATGACAAAAATTTTTTAACATAAAATTCATGAAAACTAAAATTTTTTTTGGTTTATATTTTGAAAGACGATAAAATTTTGAAAAGAATAAGACCTTACAGAAGTCATTTGGACAAAATTTGTAGAAGATATTCCTAAAAATCGTCATTTTCAATGTTTTACAAAAATTTAAATAACTTCTAAAATAATGAACGCTTTTTAATAATCTTAGGCTTATTTTAAAGGTCTTTTTCTACGGAATAAGAATTACTTATAGGCATTAACCTGTCATTTTTAACTTGGAATAAGCATGACGTCAAAATTAGACAAAAAAATTGGAAAAATTTGAAATCAATTTTTTGTACTAAAAACTATTCTAGAACATATATAAAACATGATATGGTGTAGATTTTTCAAGAAATTTTAATAAAAATATATGTTTGAATTTCAAAAATTATTTTTCTTTTAATAATATTATTTCAAATTTTTTGAATTTTTTTGTCCAACTTTGACGTCAAGCTTATTCCAAGTTAAAAATTACAGGTTAATGCCTATAAGTAATTCTTATTCTGTAGAAAATGGTCTTTAAAATAAGCCTAAGATTATTAAAAAGCGTTCATTATTTTAGAAGTTATTCAATTTTTTGTAAAACATTGAAAATGACGATTTTTAAGAATATCTTCTACAAATTTTGGCCAAATGACTTCTGTAAGGTCTTATTCTTTTCAAAATTTTATCGTCTTTCAAAATATAAACCAAAAAAAATTTTACTTTTCATGAATTTTATGTTAAAAAATGTTTGTCATTCCTTTGAAAATGGGTGGACTGACAATTTCGGACGGTACTGTAGCTGTAAAAAAATTTTAAAAAAACCAATTTAAAATTCTTAAAAAATCGTGTTTTTTGTTAAAAAATGTTGAATAAATTGTTTATTTAACATTTTTTAGTTTTTTTTTAAGATTTTAATATTGAAATATGTCTTTAAACATTGTGTACAAATTTTGTACATCCCGTCCTTAATGGGTTAAAATTATATCCAATTTTTTGTTATATAAAAAACCCATAATTTAATTTATTGGCATAAGAAAATGCAACATTTTTTTAATACGTTAGGCAGCTATGAACTGGGATTCGAGTCCTCATAGATGCACAGTGCATTAGTTCACGTAGCTTATTTTTTCAGATCAAAATTAATTTAAAAATTGATAATTATTTATCGACAACCATATCGAAATAATTATCATATGAAACACCTAACTCTGAACCAAATAGTTTAATTGACATCTAATAGATGTCACTATTAGCTGATAAAGTCGAAATATTTCTTTGTAATTCAAATTCTCAATCAGCGAAAAATTCTAACATCTATTTTTTTAATACCTTCCAATGCCCTATTTCACCTTCATAAATTTTGAATGCTCTCAGATGCTCATTTAAAAGACAATGGACTAGTTTAGTTAAAAACACTAAAAGAAATTGAATTTTGGAGCAGTTACAAATGATTGCAGAAATTCAATTAATTTTCAAAGTAGTAAAATTCTTCTCAGAAATGCAATTATTGAATGCAATTGAATCGTGAATTTCGAAAAGGACTCAAATCGATTTTTTGAAATTTTACAGGAGACACAAAAAAACTGTTTATTTCAAAAAGCTTTGATTAAAAGAGTTTAGCTTTTTTTCGTAGTAACTAGATGCTATTTTATATGAGAAAATGATAAAAAGAATTGTCCTTAATAACAGTAAGTTGGAGAAAACTGATATTATAATTGTCAGAGTTGAGCCCTTTTCGAAATTCATGAAAAAAATTTAATCGTTTTAATCATAAAAATATATTAATGAAGTATTTTACTATCAAGAAAAAATTTATTTATTTAATTTTAAATTGAATTAAATTCTTTTTTAACTCAAAAACAATTAAGCATTAGATGTTATCCTGACTCGGAGTGATCGACTATCTCATCGTTTTTATTAATTAAGCATTAGGTTAGAAAAAGAACAATCTTAGGTTAAAAGTCGAAAGAAAACACACTTTAATACATTTTTCTCCGCTAAAAGTACGTCAGATGAGATTTTCGTTTTAAGAAGACGTCAATGAATATGGGGCATTCCAGGCCAAATCGGAAATTATTTTGCTTTTGCATCTCAAATTTTTTTTAAACATTTTTTTTCTTTTAGTACTCTTTGAAATGAGCTACCTTCATTTTTTAAAAAATTTTTCATAAAGCGGTTCAGGAGATACAGATTTTTGAAAAATAACGTTTTTTACGTAATTTTTTTTTTTAAATGCTTATAACTCGGTCAAAATTGATCAAATTGGACGGTTTTATAATAAAAAGTTTTTTCTCAATCGTAGTTTTCAATAGAAATATTTTTAAATAATTTACGACAAGATTTTAAAATTTTTAAAATAAAATTTCATTTTTAACAATCTATGTATCGATCAAATTTTTTCAAAATTTTTTGTAAGAAACTAGCACTAAATTAACAATTTTTAAGCCTTGTCCGATCGTGGGCAAACGATGGGATCTATTTATTTAAAATTTTTTAATTTTTATATACACAGTGAAAAAGGTAGTGTATATAAAAATTAAAAAATTTTAAATAAATAGATCCCATCGTTTGCCCACGATCGGACAAGGCTTAAAAATTGTTAATTTAGTGCTAGTTTCTTACAAAAAATTTTGAAAAAAATTGATCGATACATACATTGTTAAAAATGAAATTTTATTTAAAAAATTTTAAAATCTTATCGTAAATTATTTAAAAATATTTTTATTGAAAACTACGCGTGAAAACAAAACTTTTAATTAGGGGAGTGTAAGGTATGGTGGCGGACACTTTGCTTTTTGCGTCTCTCTCTCTCAAAAAACAATATTTTTCAAAATTTCAAAAGCAGTCAGTTTCTGACATCTAAGCATATTTCTGTCAGAAGCGGTTGTTAAAATTTAAATGCAGTGAAATTTTACAACTCTTGGCGCAAAACACTGATTTTTTTATTTTCGAAAGTTGTAAGGTATGGTGGCGGATTTGGTGTATTTAACTAAAATATTATCTAGATGTTAAAATCATTTATTAAAACTACTAGAAATGATGAAAAATAACAAAAAGAGAAAAAACTGATGATTTTACATTATAGAAAAAAAAGTTTCACTTCAGTTATGGTTACAATTTGGACATGTGAAGTAGCTGGTGACTGCCTTAACGCAACTAGAATAAGAGAAGACCGCAAATGTCACATGTTTGAGAATTGTTGCGGTGGAGCACAAGAGGCATTAGTACACAAAAAATGCAAAAACAATTGAAACTCGTGCAAAAAATGATCTGCCACTGTACGTTACAAAAATTACGCCATCATACCTTACAAGCTATTGATGGAAATATGATGGTGTTACTTTCATACAACGCGAATTGAGAAAAATGTAAAATACAAAAATCTGTTGTCCAAGGTCTAAACAATACGTTCCATACATTTACCTGACTCAATTTTCAAAAAATCTTTACTCTGGCACTGTTAACACACATATTCAATAAAACTTTTTAGTTTTTTTTCACTACTTTTTTATTCAAAATCGCTTAGAGTACAAAGCACGCGTTTGCTCATTAATGCTACTGCATATAAAATGTCATCACGATAAAAGACATCAACCATAGTGATAAGGCGTTTCAGATGTGACGTTACATGCCAGATTTGAAAAGTCCGACACCATACGACACGATACCTGACATTCCCCTATAAAAACGTCCAATTTGATCCATTTTTGACCGAGTTATAAGCATTTAAAAAAAAATTTACGTAAAAAACTTCATTTTTTCAAAAATCTGTATCTCCTGAACCGCTTTATGAAAAAATTTGCAAAAATCAAGGTAGCTCATTTCAAAGAGTACTAAAAGAAAAAAAATGTTTAAACAAAATTTGAGATGCAAAAGCAAAATAATTTCCGATTTGGCCTGGAATGCCCCATATGTAATAATGCAAAAAATGCAAAAAAATGAAATTTGAAAATAAATCCGAGTTGAGCCTTTTTCGAAATTCACGATTCAATTATTTTTAAAAATTTTCCTTAATTCAATGATTTTTAATATCAACTATTTTAATCAAATTTTCCAAAATAATTCAATTATTTAAAAAAAATTTAAATAAAATTCTGCGCAAACATTTAATTATTTTTATAAATAACTAGCTGTCGTACCCGTATTCGACGGGTTTTAGTTTCTACCAATACATTTAACAGTATATCTACCAAACTGGAAAACCAGGAAATAGCCGGAAATTTAATTTGACCGGAAAAAAATAATAATTACGGGCAGGTGCCTAGCGTCCGGGAAAACCGGGAATTTAGTTCGACCGGGAAATTGCCGGGAATTGAAAAAAATATCCGTGAATTTTTGGAAAGTTTCGCTAATTCATTAAAATCTATAAAAAAAATTTCTTTGGCTGCTACTTCTTTAAAAATTGATTTTTGATAGATTTTCTTCAAATTTTAAGGAAATGTTTCTTCGGGTGCCCTTTAAATGGGGTAAAAATTTCAAAACCTTTTGCCATGTCAAAAAACGAGATATTGTGGTTGACATTTTTTATTTTTAACATAATCGCATGTAATGTAAAAAGTGTAAGTTTGAACTTGAATAAGTTAAAATTAACATAGCAAAGGGTTTTAAAATTTTTACCACATTTAAAGGGCACCCGAAGAAACATTTTTTCAAAATTTGAAGAAAATAAATTTTTTACAAGAGTAGAAGCCGGAGAACTACCTTCAGTCTTATATTTTTTAAAAATTTTAAAAAGATATATTATAGGTTTATAGGCAATTTCACGTTAAATTTCAGTCTACATTTTTAATTAGGATGAAAACATATTATTGTACATCTATTTTTTCATTTTTTATATAAGTAATCAAATTATTCTATTTTTTTTTTTATTTTTAAAAGTAGACTTATTTTCAATTATCTATAACTCTAAAACTATTGAATTTAGAAAAATGTGCCAAGAACAGGTTTAGTATTTTACTTATATCTAATACACACTTACAAATAATAAGGATAGTTTGCAAAAAATATTTTGGTCCCCTATAGAATAAAAAAATGAAGGATACACTGAGAAAACTGGATAGTCAAACTTAGAGGGTTAGGTTTTGAGTGTTGAGCCTGATTCTCTGGATAGTTAACTTTTCCCTCCGAGTTAGTAAAATTAATCATCGGAGTGTCTATTTATCCCTCCGAGATGGTTACGAAAAATTTAACCTCAAATATAGTCTGTTTGTCCCTCCAGATAGTTAGTTGAATACTCCAGTTTTCTCCGTGTACGTATGCGTTTTTTCTAAACGAAATAAATAAAATATACTTGTGACCGTATATTATTATTATTATTATTTTTTTTTTTTTTTGCTTAGGGAATTTTGGGAAATCTGCCTACAGATACCTTGGACTCCGCACTCCAAGGTTATGTGGGGGTGGTGTGATAAAACAAAAGGAAATAAAAGAAAAATAAATACAGTGAGTTCTCGCGAGTCGTTCAATTCTCGAAAATTTTCAAGATCATAAAACTCACGAGTCGTTCAACGCATAAGCCACGCCTCCAAGGCGATTTCAGGGATGCGTGAAACATATTTATCGCCCCGAAAGACACAATATTCAATGACTTTGGTCCGTAAAAAAAAAACACAGCACTGAGCACCGGCGCGCGCATGCTAGAAAATGAACGACTCGTGAATCGGACACTGATCAGCTGTTGAACGACTGGCGAGTTTGAACGACTCGTGAGTTGAACGACTCGCGAGAACTCACTGTATGTAAAATAGTAAATTTAATAAACTGACGACCTACTGCCAGCCCGACCCACTAAAACCCGTAACCCTTCTTCTGGAGCCCTTTACCCTCCTTTGGAACTGTCGTAAGACTTTAGCCTTCGAGGGTGGCGCTCCAACTCTGCCGCTAATGCGACCTTCTTCTTCTCTCTGCGGTTTTCCTGCGTCCGTAGTTAAAAAAAATGATTAAAACTATTTTATAGTCTAAGCGGAATTTACAGCACAACAATAATAAAAAAAAAAATTTTAAGAAGTTTAAAAAGTCAAAAGATAAAATAGCAAACGGATATAAAAAAAAAAAGTAAACACGTATATAATGTTGAAAAGACGAAACTGTACAAAGATGAATAAAAAACACAAAACAATTAAAAAATGTATAAGGACAAATAAATCACAAAATAAATTTAAATTAATAAAAAACAAACAAAACGAATTAAAAGCTGTTTAAATTACCCTTTTTGGCGGCCGTCGAGATCTTTCCTCGACATAACCGAGATTATGAAGTTCTCGACTTGCCGCCAATTCTCTTCTGACTGGGTCATCAGCGATACCATGTTCTCCGGTGTAACTTGACTGTTTACACCTTCGAACATGGTCCGCCTCTCCAGGTCTCATTTCTTGCATGAGAAGAGGGTGTGCTCCGCGTTGTCCTCAGGGAACTGGCAATATGCACACACCTTGTCCTCGCGTAATTTAAAGCGACACAGGTACGAGTTAAAACACCCGTGACCTGTGAGCGCCTGAGTCAAATAATAGGAAACCTGACCGTGTTTCCTATTTATCCAGGTGGCGAGTGCCGGGATGAGGCGATAAGTCCATCGACCTTTTTCCTCACCATCCCATCTTTCTTGCCATCTTTCTATGAGCCTGTTCCTCGCTTCTTTGCGGATCAGGCCCTTGCTTGGTCTTAATTCCTCATCCAAGGAACTGCATTCTTTAGAAAAGAGAAACATTTCTTCCCTTTCCCTCGCCAAAAGATCTGCTGGCGGGACACTTGCAAGGACCTGCACAGCACTCGTAGATACCGTCTTATATGCAGAGATGATACGCGTTGTTATCGATCTCTGCGCCGATAGTATCTTTTCACATTTTAGCATGGGCGACACTCGCCACCAGTCTTCTTTTTTGTTCACGGGGTCCGCCTACGTTTGGCATTAACCGTGAAAGATTAGCCGCACACTCAATCGCCTTATTTGACGCCGTAGCCATGTGGTGGTGGAAGTTTAACCTTCCATCCAACTCCACACCAAGATATTTAATTTGCTTACTCCACTTGACCTCGAATCCGTCTATCACGATTCGTGGGAGCTCATAACCACGTCTGTCTGTGACCAGCAGTGCCTCGGTCTTTTCCAGGGCTATTTCAAGACCTCTGGTATCCAGCCACCTTTTGCTAGTCGCAGACATTCGTTCACCAATGTCCCAAGAGCCTCCTCACTTTCGGCAGTGCACACGAACAACGCGTCGTCCGCAAAGCCGATGATCACCGCACCTTCGGACAGATCCATTCGCAGAAAATCATCGTAAGATACATTCCATACAAATGGACCCACCCTCGAGCCTTGAGGAGCCCCACGCTGCATCTCTTCCCTGAGAGTGCAGGTGTCTCATTCATATATAACCCACCTGTCGCTAAGATAATTATCCATTATCCGCAACAAGTAGGGCGGCATGTTTTTTTTTCATCGACTCGATGAGATCTTTCCATCTTGCGGAATTAAACGCGTTGCGTATGTCAATTGCTACCAACGCGCAGAAGCTCTTCTTTTTTCCAGGTCCCAATTTGTTTTTTCCTGCTTTGGCTATGTCCACAACTGCCTGGATGGCATCAACTGTGGACTTGCCTTTACGGAAACCAAATTGGTGATCGGATAGACGATTTTCTTCGGTCAAGTGGCTTTGCGTTCTCTGCAGAACCATATCCTCTGATTTGTGATTGCTGATTTGCTAGCACCTTACGAAGGCAAGTCAGACGAGTATGACACATGGGAAAGAGAATTGCGACTGCTGAAGGCGACTTACCATTTGGATGAAGAGATGGCTAAGGTGATTGTAGGCATGCGTCTTAAGGGGAGAACTCAGGAATGGTTGCATTCAAAACCAGATCTCATTGGTTAAGACTTGGATACATTGCTGGAGGAGTTGAAGGCAATGTTCCAGAGCACTCAGAGCAAGATAATATGTTGTAGGAACTTTGAAAGTCGTGTATGGAAGAGAGGAGAGACTTTTCGTGATTATATACACGACAAGATAATTTTGGGTAATCGCATACCGATTCCAAATTACGAAATGTTGGAATATGTTGTTGAAGGTATAAGTGACGAGGGCTTGCGAGATTGGGCTCGTATTCAACGATTTATTTCAATAGAAGCATTGACTAAGCATTCGAAAAAATAATTCTGAGGAATAGAGGTTCAGCGATAAGTACCAATCCTGGGAAAATGAGTGAAGCGGCTGTTGTGTCAGGGAAGTCAGAGAAGTCGGATAGAGTGGGGGAAAAGGATAAGATGTTTGGATCTACAAAACGGTGCTATAATTGTGGTGCGCGAGACCATTTGAGTATGCAGTGTCCTTCGAGGAGTAAAGGTGCGAAATGCTTCGAATGTCAGGAGTATGGTCACATAGCGGCTAACTGCAAAATGAAAACAACCTCTTCGAGGAATACCTGTGCTGTTGTTTCGTCTTCACAAAGAAAACATCCCATAAAGGTTTTCATAAATGGACATGCAGTAGAGGCACTCATAGATACAGGAAGTGATATATCTATAATGCGAGCAGACGAGTACATTCGCATTGGTGCTCCACGGTTGCAGTCAAGAAAAATCAAATTTGAAGGTGTTGGATCTAGTGCCAATGAAACCATTGGAGAGTTTGGAATGAAAATAATGGTAGATGGGTATACGTATCCCATTGTGATAAGTGTTGTGTCAGATACGATCACCAGGCATAAGTTGCTGATTGGCGTCGATTTTCTGGATAAAATTAATTTGAATGTTAAAGCCGGCAGAATCACTATTAGTCCTTTGAAGTCAGAGACTTTGGATGGGTGGGACGAATTCAGGACAATGAGTGTAAACATTTGTTGTGTTGAGATAAATCTGGTGGATACTTCTCACATTGTGGACAGTGACATTAGAAATTAGAAATTGAGAATTTAGTTGAAAGTTATAAGCCTGATAAAAAAGTGGATGTGCCAGTTGAAATGAGACTTATTCTTAAAGACGATGAACCCGTGTATGAACCTCCGAGACGATTATCACAGATTGAAAAAGTGGCGTTGAGTGGACAGATTGTGGAGTGGTTAGAAAAAGATATTATTCAACCGTCGGATTATGGCAGCAGAGTGGTGTTAGCACCTAAAAAAGATTTGACTTATAGAGTGTGTCCCGACTATAGACGTGTGAATAAAAAACTTGTGAAAGATAGATATCCACTTCCGGTTATCGAGGATCAGTTGGACCAGCTGAAAAGTGCAAAGCATTATACGACACTCGATTTAAAGAATGGATTCTTTCATGTGCGGGTGGCACCGGAGAGTCGGAAGTACACAGCTTTCGTGGTTCCTGATGGCCATTTCGAGTTTTAGAGAGTTCCGTTTGGACTCTGTAACTCTCCAGCTGTTTTTCAGCGTTATGTAAACGTGGTGTTGCGCGAATTAATAAGAGACGGTGTTGTGTTGGTGTATATGGATGACATCATCATTCCATCGGTTGACCTTGAGAGTGGACTTAGTCGACTTAAGTGCGTGCTAAAAATTGGAAGTGAAGCGGGACTTGACATCAACTGGAAAAAATGTTCCTTTTTAACGCGAAAAGTGGAGTTTCTGGGACATAGGATTGAGAATGGTTTTATTAGGCTGTCGGAGAGAAAAACAGAAGCGGTGCATCGATTTGTCGAACCGAAAAATATCAACCAACTTCAAAGTTTTCTTGGCTTAAGAAGATATTTCCGGATATTTATTGCTGGATATGCGGAAATAGCTAGGCCGTTGACTAATTTGTTGCGTTCGGAAGTAAAGTTCGTGTTCCGAAAGGAACAAAAGCGAGCTTTTGATCAGTTGAAATTTGAAATGTAGTTTAGCAAGAGAACCAGTACTCAAACTGTATCGAGTGGGAGCGAAGACGGAACTTCATACTGACGCGTCGAAGTGGGTTATGGTGCGGTGCTGTTACAGTATGATAGTGAAGATCAAAAACTCCATGCGGTTTATTTCGCGAGCGGTAAAACATCATCTGCGGAAGAAAAATATACGAGTTACAGGTTGGAAGTTCTTGCAATAGTGAAATCTCTCAAGAAATTCAGACAATATTTGCTGGGAATTGATTTTAAGATAGTCACTGATTGTCGTGCTTTCACGATGACGATGAACAATAGGGATTTGTGTGTACAAGTGGCTTGTTGGGCGTTAATGTTGGAAGAATTTCGCTGTACGATTGAACACAGGCCGGGAAAAAATATGCAGCATGTGGATGCGCTTAGTCGAAATCCTCTTCCCTCGTGCTTAGTGATAGATGATTGTGAGGCTGGTGTGATGGCGGCAATAAAAAAAGCTCAAGAAAACGATCAAGAAATAAGAAAAATACGAGAAGCGGTGGAGAAAGGTGAATCAGCTGATTGTGTGGTGCGTGGAGGATTAGTGTTTAAAGAGGACAATAGTGAGGTAAAATTGATAGTACCAAAAAAATGCAAACTCAGATTATCAGACGTGCGCATGAGCAAGGACATTTTTCAAGTGTGAAAACAGAGGCATTAGTGAAGAAGGATTATTATATTGCTGGTTTAAAATCAAAGATCGAGTTAATTATCCGAAATTGTGTGTCGTGTATTTTAGCTGAAAAAAAGGGAGAACAAGAGTGTTTTTTATCTTTTTTATCACCCATCGAGAAGGATGAGATTCCCTTTGATACTTACCATGTTGACCATTAAGATCCTTTACCTTCGACGAGAAAATCTTACAATCATATTTTAGTAGTGATTGACTCTTTCTCGAAGTTTACGTGGTTGTATGCAACTAAATCGACTGGTACATTGGAAGTGGTAACTCGCTTGAAGAAGCAATCAATGATTTTTGGAAATCCGAGAAGAATTATCTCTGATAGAAGGACAGCATTCACATCTAAGGAGTTCGCTGAGTATTGTGATGAAGAGGGTATAGAACATACGATGACTATTACGGGCGTGCCAAGAGGAAATGGTCAGGTTGAAAGAGTCAACAGAACGCTGATTCCTTTGTTGTCGAAGTTATCTGCACCTCAGTCGGGGGAATGGTATAAACATCTCGATGATGCGCAGAGGTATTTAAATGCAGTAATGCATAGAAGTCTTGGGACATCACCTTTTCATGTGTTGTTGGGCATCAGGCGGCGTTGGAGGGAAAATCCGGATGTCATGGAGTTGCTGGAGAGGGAAATGATTGAACAGTTCCAAAATAATCGAGACGAGCTTCGTGAAAAGGCGAATGAAAACATAAGAAAAATTAAGGAGGAAAATAGGCGTACTTACAATAAGAAGAGAAAAGAGTCGAGACAATATAAAGAAGGTGATATGGTGGCAATAAAGAGAACGCAGCAGGGTCCTGGGATGAAATTCGCGAGTAAACTCGGTCCGTACGAGATAACAAAGGTGTTGCGTAATAATCGTTATATGGTTTACAAAATTGGAGAACACGAAGGCCCAAAACAAACATCCACTGTTGCTGATTTTATCAAACCTTGCATCGAGTACGACGACAACGACTTAGAAGAGGATAATGAATTACTAATTAATTACTAATTAATTTTTTAGTTGATAATGAAACCGAACCCGAGTAATAATCTATTGATCAAGTGTTAAAAAAATAGGAAATAAAGTGATTAAAATGTTATAATAATAAAATTATTAAAGGAACAGTGAATAATATTTTATGTCATTATTTATGAATTGACAAAGAAGTAAATTGGATATAAGTTGCACGATGAGAGTATATTTTTGTGATAGTGTCGAGGGATAAAAGTTTTAGACAATTTAGACAAATTTTAATTTTTATGGGGGATTGAGTGTAGAATTGAGATTCTTGTAATCACTACAGATGTCAACAATGGTATAAAAGTATGACTCATGTGTTAGAATTTTGGTAATTGAGGTAAGGCTTCAGTTCGACTAGAGTCGTCAAGCTGAGTGCTTTTGCTGAGTGCATTAGACGATTATTTTCACAATTGTTAATTAGTCGCGTAACGATCATTTTGTTAATAAACTTTATAATATTTGATATCTGTATGAATAAATTAACTTATTTAATAAATAATACAATTATTTATTCCTACATTTATATAATTGTTGCATAAGTTTTTAACATTTTAAAGTCTTAAAATGAAAGTAATAATATAATAAATAATAAAATAAAATAATAAATATAATATATAATAATAATATATATATATATATATATATATATATATTATAATAAATATAATATTCTAATGTTTTTAACTTATTGCAGTTGAACCTCAATGTTAATGTAAATGGTGGATTCCACGTCAGTTCAACACACTAATTTTCATGACTTGATAAGTAAAATTAATCAAAATTAAAGTACGAATAGTGATTTTTAAAGGGGTTTTCACAATTGATAAGCTGGTGACCTATTTTCCTATGAGCCATGTAAAAATCAGAGTGGGACTATAGAAATTTTTGAGGAAAATAATAATTTATTATTATTTTACATAGAAAATGATGATTTATAATTAATTTCATCAAAAAGTTCCATGGTCCCACTCTGATTTTTACATGGCTTATAGGAAAAAAGGTAAGCTTTCTTAATTATTACATCAATAAATATTAAAGTAAAAAGCAATGTTTTAAAAGCGAATTAATATAATAAAACTTTTTTTAATTTGATAAGAAAATTTCTGGTTTCGCATATTTCCGGCTTATTCCCAGTTTTTCCCGGACAAATTAAATTCCCGGATATTCCCTTTTTTTAGGGTTGATATAGACACCCTTTTAAATGTATTAGTAGAAATAAAAACCTGCACGCCGTACGCCATTTGTAGATTTATTTATGGTTAAAATTAAATTAATTTAAATTTGATAAGAATAGATACACATGGAATTTGGACAAAGCTGGGAAAACATCGTAAATTTTGTTGAACAAAAATAATAGACACCCTGCTTAACTTTTGTCTTTACATTGCTCAAAACATCTCTAAAAGTTAAATATTAAATGTTTAATATTTCTGAAGTTCTTGCAATTCAAAGAATATTGTATTAATTGGATAAACAACTAAATCTGAATTGCATTATTTTGACGATTTAAATCTTAATCAGAGACCTTAAAAATACTACTGAATGAAGCTTGATACACTCAGAGAAAAAGTTTATTTCACTTAACCAAACTGTTTAATTAACCTATTTTATTTGTCACGATAAAACAATTTTGTTGATTTATAAATTAAGCCAAATTAAACGAAAACATTCGGACAATGAATAAAATATTTATTTACTCCAACGTTTCGAAATCTAAATGATTTCCTCTTCAGGGAGTCTATCCAAAAAAATATACAAAATTAAATAATAATAAAAATTATATAGGGTAATGTCACATTGAGTGGACCACCTGAGCTTTTAAGTTATCTGACAGCGGAAACGTGAAATAAATAAAACGAATAGCAGCACCGTACCTAGAAACTGTAAGAAATTAAGTTGCGCGATAATCATATACCTTTTCGTTTGATGTAACGCATTTTTAAGAAAACAAACCAAAAAAGAAGTAGCTCTTACAATGAGTAAAGTGATTCGGAAGTGTAAAAGTAGTGAAAAATTTAAGTTTTAAAAGGAAACTTATTTTTTTCCTACTACTTTGGACATTGAAACTGATTGTCTGAGTTTAATTAAGTCATAATTTTGACTCAAAAAAAATTGTGGTGGCTGCCATAAAAAGTTGCATGTCACCATGAGTGGACCACTGTTTATAACCATGAGTGGACTGCCTGTTTTTTATATTTTTAATGTCAGTTTACCATTTTTATGGAAATAAATTGGTTTCAAACTATGTTTTATGTTCTTTATTAATTTTTTTGTGATATTGATGTGATATGTACCAAAATTATTAAAAATGGATTCACTTGTAGACATTGCGACACATACATGGTCTGAATCTGCATAAGCATAAATTTTGTTTTAATATATCAGAAATATTAAATACATTAAAGAATTTAGAATAACTTTTACAATTTTTTTGGAGTGGTCTACTCAAGGTTACACTTTTTTCATTCCTTAAAAATTAGCATTTTTTTTAAAGTCAATTATTTTTTCCAAATAAAAAAAAATCAAAGCTATTATGGTATAAACACTTATCTAGGGATCTAACCTAAGGCTTGGAATAGAAACCTCCGATAAATTTGCTTTCATAAAGAATATTTTAGAAAAAAAGCTTAGGTGGTCCACTCAAGGTGACATTACCCTACACAATTATAAATAATAAAAAAATAATAATAATAATTTAACAATAAATAAATAAAATAAAAATTAATGTATAATTATCTTACCAAAAAATAATAATTAAAATATACGAAGACTTAAATTTTCTTATATGCCCTGACGATGGAGTAGAGTCTGGAGTCAGAAAATTGTAAAGGAACTTAATATTCATAAAATAAATTTAATTTAAAAAATAATAATTGAAAAAAAAATTTTTTTTTTAAAAATGAAAAATAATCAATAATGAAATTGGTAGCAAGTTAATAACAATATAAAAATTAATAAAAATTTTTAAATTTATGAAAAATTAATAATAAATAAAAAATAGTAAAAAATAAAAATAGTAAATAAATAAAAAATAATAAATAGTAAAAAATAATAAAAATAAGTAAATAAATAAAATAATAAATAGTAAAAAATAAAAAAACAATAAAAAATAAAAAATAGTAAAAAATCAAAAACATACCATAAATAAATAATCCGTCTTGGTATAAAACCATAAATAATAATAAATAACACATAGTTAATAAATAATTAAATAAATAATGGTTCACAATACAATAATTCACAATAAAATAAAATAAAAATGATTTGTCAAATTAAGTAGAAACGTATTGTAAACTGCAAAGTCAAATTTAAAACTGAGCTCCAAACTCTAATCTAGTCATTACAATGAACATTTATTAAACAGAGAAAAACAAAAACAATAAATTAAATAAGAACAGAGACTGAAACTCAATGAGTATTTATTACGTTAAATTGCTGGAAATAAAATTCAAAATCATTTCGTACAATTTATCAAAATTAGCCAAGTCGGTCATTTTATTTAAACTATTCTCTTCTTCTTTTTTTATGAAAAACATTTCTGATACTAATCGTTTGTTAAGATTTGGTTCAACATCCAAAATATTAAAATCATCCCATTTTATAAAATGTGGAGAGGAATCACAATTAGAACTAGTTAAATGATTAGTAATAGCATTATGATATTTTTCATTTAAATTAGAATTACTCATATGTTCCTTTCTACGAATATGCAAGGCTCTTTTAGTCTATCCTATGTATGATTTACCACAATTCCTTTGGAATCTATAGACACAATTACATTGATTGTGTCTCTCGAGTCTATCCTTACCAAGCTTAATAAATTTATTAAATTTTGAATTGACACTAAAAACTGTTTGAATGTTAAAAGCTTTAAGTAATCTTTTGATATTTTCCGATATTGGTCCATAATAAGGAAAAACTATTTTCTTAACTAACGTATTATTATTACTATTGTTGTCATTAATGTTATTTGAAGATTTTCTGTCATTAATTTCAATAATTCTTTTTCTCATATGATTGTTAACAAATTGGTCAGGATAATTATTAAGTTTTAAATCTAATTTAACTAAATTTATGTTTTTATTATGGAATTTTTTATCGGAAAGTATCAAAACAGTATCAACAAGACTTTTAATAATTGCAATTTTTTGTTGTATTGGATGATTTGAGTAATAGTTGTTGATTTAAATAAAAATTTGGTTCATTTTAATAAATACGTTAAATTTGTTTGGTTATTGGAAAGAAATTTTTTAATTGAAGTTGTTTGTTTCATTTAACCAAATTTGTGTTTTGAATAGAGAATATTGTTTAGTTAAATACAATTTTCTGTATCCCTTTGCCGAAAGTACTGTCTTCCCGGTCTGATTTGGTTCCGGGAATAGCGACTTTTGTGGCCGGCTCGACAGACCCAACGAGCGCTCTGATTGGTTACAAGAATTTCAACACACGTACATGTTAGCATAGCAACCACACAGTCACGTTACTTACAGAGCTCACGTTTTGAAAACAACTGACAGTCATCAAAATAATGCATGAAATTTCTTATTTTCTTTTATTATTTTTTAATTATTAAATATATATTTGTAAAAGAAAATTTCTTGTTTACTATTTTTTAAATTTTACTTACAATTATTTTTTACTTATAATTTTTTTTTCATGCCCGCCCCGACCAGCTAAGTCTCGGCTTCGCCTCGACTTTGCAAAAGTCGGGCGGGCAACTTATTGAGCTATTTTATTATTCAAACAATAATTATTTAACGTACTTTCGGCTGGGGATACAGAAAAATTGTATACGACACACGGCCAGAAATTTGGATACCCTAGCGAGCGTGATATATAAAGCCTCGGCCTTATATATCACGCCGGCCAGGAAATCCAACTTTCTGGCCTAGTATCGTAATATACTATTGTTTGACACAACACACAAATTTGTTTGATTCAATCAAATCATTTTATTTGAGTCAAACAAAAATATTTGCTTGTCTCAAAAAGTACATGTGTGAATTTAAAAATGGCGATCTCACTTGTCTACATAGACTTACTATGCATATTAAATTTGTACCAGTGAGAAAAATATCTACAAAAAGGTTTTGTGAAGTTTTCAGTTGGTTGTTTCGAATAAACTTTTTTCTGAGTGCATGTATAAAAATCATATAGGTAATATGTTTAATGTATTAATATTTTAAATGTTTTTTTATAATTAAGTAATTTTGTTTATATGAAGAAATATATAATATTTTACTTAATTGTTATTTATTTTCCTCTAATAATGTTTGAGTTTCCTAATTTAATATTTTCTAGTATACATATTATTGGTTAATTTATGATTTATTATATGTATAATTTTCAAATTTCAATAATTATATAATAAATTATAAATTAACGAATAATATGTACTAGAAAATATTAAATTAGGAAATTCAAATATTATTAGAGGAAAATAAATAACAAAATTAAGTAAACAAAAATATTTATTTAAATGAACCAAATACGTTTACTAAAACTATTTATTTAAATCAAACAAATCTTTTTTCTTAAAATAAACAAATTTTTTAGTTATATTAAATAAAAATTTTTGGTTAAGTGTAATAACCATTTGGTTAATACAAATAAACGTATTAGAAGAAATTATTTGGTTGAATCAAACAAACGTTTGGTTGACTGTATAGCAATGCATTTATTTGGTTGATTCAACCAAAATTTGGTTGTTTCGACCAAATTTTTTTCTGAGTAGTAATGGTATCAATTATATTCTTTTCGATTTTTTGATATTGAAAACATTTTTATACTTACATCATCGTTATAAGATAGTATTTTTTGCAAAATTATGCTAAAATGTGATTAAAGAACATGTAATATTCAAGTATAGAAAGTTTGAAAACAATCCATGAAAAAATAAAAAATTAGGAAATTTTCGATTTTTGAAGTTTTTGAAAAAATTGAATATATTCCGTTTTAATTAATATTTTTTAAATCAGTAAATTTATAAACCTTCCTTGGGTAAATACCTAATAACCTACCGAATTGGACTTAAATCGATTAACGCGTTTTTGTGTGATTGGGGTACAAAGTTTTTGTGACAGACATACATACGGGGCGAAATTTCTGAAGTGGACCACCCCCAAAAAAAAAGTTCTAGGATTGATTTGGTACTTTAGTAATTTGTTCTCCTATATAAGAGTAACAAATTCCTAAAATAAAAAAAATTTTTGAAAAAAAATTGTAAAAAGTAGGGAGGGTAAAAGTTTTTACATTTTCGAGAACATTGACATTTAAAATCCCTATAAGTCGGATAAAACTTTATGGATTTTAATTTAGGAATAACGGATTTTAAAGCATTTTTTGTGTACTTTCTAATGCTTGCAATAAAATTTTCGAAAAAAAAATTGTAACCCCTTTTTTCAAAATTAAATTTTATTTTTGATTTTTGACCGATTTGGGTACAGTGAGTTCTCGCGAGTCGTTCAACTCACGAGTCGTTCAAACTCGCCAGTCGTTCAACAGCTGATCAGTGTCCGATTCACGAGTCGTTCAATTTCTAGCATGCGCGCGCCGGTGCTCAGTGCTGTGTAATTTAAACGGACCAAAGTCATTGAAATTGTGTCTTTCGGGGCGATAAATATGTTTCACACATCCCTGAAATCGCCTTGGAGGCGTGGCTTATGCGTTGAACGACTCGTGAGTTTTATGATCTTGAAAATTTTCGAGAATTGAACGACTCGCGAGAACTCACTGTATTTTTATTTTTTTAAAAAATAATTTCATTTCAAAGCTGAGGTTTTTTCCAATGAGACATGTAATTTTTAGAGTGGGACAGAAAATAGTTTAAGAGAAATGTAATAAAAATGTAGACGTTGCGCACTGTTGGTGCACCCGTCAGAGCTGCGGGTTCTGACTGCACGTAATTCAGTAATAGCTCTCTGCATTCGTCAGGGTTGAGACTGCCATTATACAATAATGCCTGCAATACTGTTACTGAAAAAAATTTAGAATAACCTGTTTTGAAAATTTTACATTAAAATTGATTAAAATCAAAAATTATTATACTGTAACTAGCCAAAAAATACTTTTATTATAGAGGGAATTTTAAAGAATTGTTTTGAATTAAACGTGTAATTTAACATTTACTTTCTTATAGATTTTTTTATAATTTTTACATATACATCTAAAATTGAAATTAATATTTCTTTTACTGTCGAACCTTTACACTCAAAATTTATATTCAATCAAATATGTAAACTTAATAAGTAGAAATTCAGCTTAATATTTTTTTATTCACATAATTATTAATTATTAACTATAATAATCATCTATCTTTCTCTCTACATCTGAAGTTGTAGTTTGTGTATACTTTTGTTTGTCGTTAAGCTTTTATAGATTATGTATATTATAATTATTTTATAATAAATTCAAAATGTTTTTTTAATTACTTAAAAAAAATATTTATTGATTTCATTTATTAATTATTATTTTACTAAGAAAAAATAAATAATTGCAAAATTTTTTCCTTTTTAAAAAACAAATTAAAATTTTGTAATAAAAATTGTAATTAACATATAGAGTTAATACAAATTTTCTTCATTTCTTTTGAATAAAAAAATAAAGTTTTGTTAAAAATTGTTAAAGAAAAATATTTGCATAATTCCTATTCTATAATCATAATTTTTGAAGAAAATTTTCTTATTCTTTTTGGAATAAAGGACTAAAAGCGTATAAAACCTTCAAAATTTTTTTGTACTCATATGAAAATTTTTAGTATGAAATATTACTTAAATTTACTATAAATATTTCTTTATATTTATTTATTTCTATTAGAAATTTATTATTTAATCTTTCCTCGTGACAATTTTATTATTTTTTTTGCTTATTAAACTAATTGTAAGTCCAACTATGCGGAATAATATTCAAGAATATTATTGACAACTTCGAAAATAATTAATTGATTATAAATTTTGAGTGTAAAGGTTTGACAGTAAGAGAAATATTATTTTCAATTTTAGATGTATATGTAAAAGTTATAAAAAAATCTATATGGGTAGAGATAGGAACTTTCTGCTAAAGCATAACAGCAGAATTCTGCTCAAAAATTTTTAAATGTCATAAAACGTCTAAAAACCTTATAAAACATGTTTTTTAATAGAAATTATATGAAATTAAATCAGCAGAAAAAAGCATAATTTTATCATTCAAGCAGCAGAATTTTTATGTGCGAAATATGCCGCTAAATTGATGATTTTCAGCAGATATTGAGCAGAATTTGAAGGTTAAATAGTTATTGAGCTTCTAAACATGACTAGATAAGTTAAAGTATACTTAAACAAGTAATTTAGTTAATAAAAGATCTGTGATTATTTAACAAAAGCTTTAAAACAATTATAAAGTTAAAAAAATAAAGTTTCAAAAAATAAACAAAAAATTTTGGTTTATTTCACGTGAACGGTCTTGTTTTTTGACAGAGTACTTACCTAATGTCAAATAAATCAGTTTAGATAATACAAATTTCTTGATTGATGTTTGTTAAGAATGAGCTAATTTACTTGTATAAATAGATTATTATGCAAACATACCCAAAATAATAGATAAAAATTGATTTTAAAATTTACCTATGAAATTTTTAAAAGTCACTGCATTTTAATTTCCTTTTTTCTAAAAAGTTTATAAATATTAAAAAAATTTATTACTACATAATGTAAAGTACTTTCAATGTACTTTCATATTATGTGCTAACTTTTTAATTTTATAATAAAGTTTAAAGCTTTAAGCTATGTACAGACAGACGTCTGATTTTATTAATAAGGAGATAAAACTCATCGCACAATTTCAATTATCCTTATTAATAAAATCAGACATCTGTCTGTACATAGCTTAAAACTTCAAAATGTTAGCATGATTAGTTATTATGGACATCAGAGATTCCAAAAATATTCGTAAAAAATTTAAGGTATGTATGTACGTTTGTATGTATGTCTGTCACAATAACTTTGTACCCTAATTACACAAAAACGCGTTAATCGATTTAAGTCCAACTCGGTAGGCTATTAGGTATTTATCCAAGGAAGGTTTACAAATATACAGATTTAAAAAATACACAGGACCACAAAATTTTTTTCGGGAAAATATACATTGATAGCACCATGTGTTCTATACGTATTTTGACGTGCTGAATCCAAATCTGGGTCTACTTTTGCCCCAACACGTCACAGTTTCGAGATAAATTAAAATTTCTCCAAAAAATAGATCAAAAATAAAAAAATATATTTTCAAATTTTTATAGGGATACAAGTTTTTCTCATAATTTTCTTCATATTTGTCAGAAATTTCAGGTTTATTTGTAAGAATTAACCCTTCATTGTTCTCTAAATATGTATTTAATGTTACAAATAGTGCAAGTAAATAAATAAAATATATTCAATATATTAATGACTTACTTCACAGGTTTTAAATACTACGAGATCTGATATTACTATCAGTTCTAATTAAAGTTAAACATTTTGTTCATAGATACAAAAATCTCAAGTATATTTAATTACATAGTAACTTTATATAAATGGAAGTAACCATCTACTTAACGATTCTTTCCATTAATTTATTTAGTAATTTCTAGATATTATACACATTTACAGGTGTCAATTCCGACAAACAAACATGAAATTTTCAACAGATGTAAACAAAATTATCAGAAAAATTTGTCTCTTTATAAATGTTCGAAAATAATGGTAAAAATGTCTCTTTTTTGGAGAAATTTTAATTTATCTCGAAACTGTGATGTGTTGGGGCAAAAATAGACCCATATTTGGATTCAGCGCGTCAAAATACGTATAGAACACATGGTGCTATCAATGTATATTTTCCCGAAAAAAATTTTGTGGTCCTGTGATATTAATTAGAATGGGAGATATTCAATTTTTTCAAAAAATTCAAAAAATCGAAAATTTCCAAATTTTACATTTTTAATGGAAAGCTTTTAAACTTTCTATAATTGAATATTAGATGTTATTTCGTCACATTCTAGCATAATTTTGCAAAAAATACTATCTTAGAACGATGATGTAAGTATAAAAATGTTTTCAATATTAAAAAATCAAAAAAATTATAATTGATACCAATTACTATCAAAGCTTAATTCAGTAGTATTTTTGGGGTCTCTGATTAAGATTTTGACGTCAAAATAATGCAATTTAGAATTATTTGTTAATCCAATTAATCCAATATTCTTTAATTGCAAAAACCTCATATGTAAAAGCTATCAAACTAGGATCATTTTAAAGATCAATAAATTTAGAGTCAAATGTGCCAAGATATAACAAATTAAATAATGTGAATATATGAAAATATACCTAGTTCTTTAAATATAGAGATTTTTTTGTGAAAATTGCGACTTTAAAATCTTGAGTTCAAGCGAACGCCAAATGAAGAAAATTCTTTTTGGATTCGACAGTTTTACAATATGAAGTAGAAATACTACTCTTTAATTCTAGACCAAAATTATTTACAAATATTCAGTATTTTCTTTAAATTCTATAAAACTAACTTCTCTTGCTCTAAATTTTTCAATTAACTATACTTTTAGACAAATATAGAACCTCTTGTTTGTTGGAAATTTAAGATATTTGTATAAAATATAATTATCCCTCTTTCTTCTCATAATGTTACAAATTGAAATTTTTACTCTGTCATTATTACTTATTTCATTTGTAGATGACGTTTTGTTTATTCTACAATAACAAAGAGGTACATATTTTTCAAAAGTGTGGTTAATTGATCAAATAAATTAATAGAAACGATGAATTTGCAATTTTTATTCTTTGAAAACTTTAGAGAGTAAAAGAATTTTTCTATAAAATTTAAAGAAAATACTTAATATTTGTGAATGATTTTAGTCTAGAATTAAAAAGTGGAATTTGTACTTCATATTGGAAAATGTCAAATATAGGGAAAAAAATTAGACCCGAATGTATATAATATTTTTCCTTAAAAAGTTCTTGAAGAATATAAGACTAAAATACAAATTTTCTCTACATTTTAACAAATTAGCGAAACTTTTATAAAATTCACAGACAATTTTTAAAACTCCTGTCAATTTCCCGAGTTTTTCTCGGTTTTCCCGAAATTCCCGGACACTAGACAACTTGACTTGGGTCTAGTGTAGCCGTGACTTCAGCATTATTTACGTATATTCACGTTTTTTCAACTGGTTTTTTCTCTCCGTGTATAGAAATCCGAAATCTCGTGAAAATGACCCCGTTGCGTCAGTCATCTTGATTTTCTATCTTTTTCTGGAACATATATTAAAATCAAAAAGAGACACAACTAAAAATGGCTACCGCAACGGGGTCGAACAAGAGGTTCCCTATTCATTAAAATATATAATTTTTTCACAGTACTTCAAATCTGTAGGACCTGCTGGGAACATCAATGGCTGTAATGTCCACAATATTGGTAAATTGGGCGTTGTGGTGATTCTTGAGAAATGAAATTGTTCCTAAAACACCTTCCGGAGCAATTAAAATTTCCAGTTCATCCACGGCTGCTATTTGCACTTTTTGGACGTACTTTGGTAAACAATCAGCAACATATTGACCAAAATCTTTTAATTGTTCAATATCTGTTTCATCTTTCTTTTGTCGAATTGTAGCTAAAAATAAAAAAAGTATTTTGTTTACAGAAAAATCTCAATTTATATGAAATTTATACAGATTATTTGTGAAATAAATGTAAAGTCGATATTAGTTTTTAGAAACTTTCTGTACTACGATAGGTTGTTAGTATGGCTTCGTAACCATTTTTAATTTACTTTACCACCCTCGATCGAAATTTATTTTTTATTTTATTTGGATAAAACTAACAAATTTCATATGTATTCTATAAATTGGAAATCTATAAGATTACAGAGAACATCTATTATTCTAAACCAAAATTCAACAAATTCAAGAGTTTTATTCACACAGAAAAGACTCGTATGTGTAAAAATAGCAAAAAAGATACAGACCTACATATTAAAATAAACACAGTCGATGCTTTCTCCACAAGGAAGTAAATATTTTTGCTGATCGTAGGGTAAAAAGGGTGCAAAATGTGAATGTGATTAATTAATGTACTTACAGTTCCCCCATCCCCTCTTGTTTTACACGTGTTTATAATTTTGCTTCCTCATAAAGGAAGCCTTATAGTGATGTCGATTTCCGAATTTTTTAGAATCAATTATTTTTACAAATTTTCAAGTGTAGTATATATAATTCGTCGAGAGGAACAAATGTCCGGATGTATGTGTGTATGTATGTGTGTGTCTGTGTGTGTGTATGTCACCGATTCTTGTGGACAAATTTTATCTTACACGTCTTGACGGATTTTGATAAAATTTTGCAGGTGTATTACGGTCATGAATACTAAAAATCAGACAGAAGGATTTTCAAAAATATCTAAAAAAAAAAATTTTTTCAACAATTTTTTAATTTTTGAAAAAATTAATTTTTGTATTTTTTAAAATAACTTTTTTCTATATTAAAATTTTCATTAATTCTTGTCAAAATTGCATTCCTGACATAAAAACGAATCGATTCATGTATATAAAGTATATATTTTATCAATATTTATAGAATTAATAAATATTTTAAATTTTCATAAAAAAATTGAAATTTTGTATTTTTTGAAATTTTATCTTAATACTTTAAAATAATTATTCTATAATAAAAAAATTGAATAATTAATTTTTTTTCAGGGTACTTAACCGGTAGAAACTTTCTATTAAAACTATTATGAAAATGACCATAACGTTCACATTTTTTTACCTAGAGAGTTAAAAATTGGCACACGTGTATTTTTACGCGTAGATCACACGAGAAATATAGCTAATGCAATTAAAAATTAATTTTGTTCGATTTTCGTAAAAAAGACATATAGAAAATAAAAATATATATATATATATATATATTATAGGAAAAAAAATTTATGATAAACTCTATAACATTAATTTTTTTTTGATTTATTAAAAAGAAGATTTATTAATTATATTTAATAAACTATTATAATTATTTAACTTTTAAAATTATATATAATAATATATATTGAGGAAGCTTAATGGTCATGAAATGAACAACTTGTTTATATAATTTCGAAACTTAAAGCGTCAACGCAAAAAGTAAAATAATAACAATAAATTGTTCAAACTTAATAAACATCATTTTTAATTAATTAATAATAAAGTTAGAATTAATTAAAAGATAATATTTATAATAAAAAAACTTGACAAAAAGACAAAAGTTTACGCAGAAGACTAACAAATGGAGGAAAAAAGAATGAATGAAAGAATCTCTTGATTATTATAGATAATTCTCAAGTTACCGATATACTAAGATTTTAATTTTTCCAATAAATATAAAACATATTTAAAAAGAAAGCAGGGTAAACACAGTTGTTTTTGAATGTGCAAAACCAAGTGACATTTAGAGGTTATGTTGGTAAATGACCCATTTATTGAGTAAACAAATTATGTTTTGACTTGAACATGAATCAAATTGTAAATGTAAAAGGTGATTGACTTGTGCGTAATATATAAAGGAACATTAGATAAATGTAAACAATGTTATAGACTACTACTATTGTGTACTCAAATGGAGCTGTTTCGGTAATTATAGTTCCTTCACCCTACAAGAAATGGGTAAGGTTGAATAATTGTAAAAGAAACAAATAACTTACGTCTTAATTCTTGAGTTTTTGTTTCATGAGATGAACTTTTCAAGGCAGGAAAAGTAGATACATAACCTGAAAATTAATTCATTAAGTTCTTGAATACTGTTACATAAGAAATTTAAAAAAATAGAATCTAATATTTACGTCTCGCAGACCCACTGACAACTGTTCGCGACGCAGTTAGAAGTGATTTTAAAATACTGAAAGCCATTATTAATTAATCTACTAGAAAAATTCACAGAAAATTGTGAGGAATGAATCCTATCAGACGACTCGACTTCCAGTTCCAGACTAGAGTATAAAGAGTATTTTGGTCAAGCGAAAATACTAAATGAATAGAGAGTCTGTCTGCCTGCAGGTTGCCATGGTAACGAACACAGAAGGTTAAGGCCTAAGCACACTGCACAACTCCAACTTTCACGAACGTGAAGGCCTATCTTCAATAGGATCTGAATAGGAGACGCATGCTAAAAACATCGAATCGGCATTTAGTCGAATGCTTAGGGTGCGATCCCATGAATGCAGAATACGTCGACCGAAAGCAGAAAATCATGAGAGTGAAAAGAACAACAATATCTATCTATCTCTTTCGCACTCATGATTTTCTGTTTTCGGTCGACGTATTCTGCTGTAATGGGATTGCACCCTTAGGCCGCAATCCCATGGCAGCGTTTTGCGTTGCGTTCACTGTAAAAAAATCTGGTGTAAATTTACTATGTCCGACGTTGGAAAGTTTGGTCACTATGTCCGACGTGGTATTTTTACACGCCGACTGTAATCTACATAACCTGCAAATATTTTTTGAAATAATATTTTCAGTCGTAACTTTTTGTATTTATGAAATATAGCCCAAAACTTTTTGTAATATTATTATTTACTTATGAATTAGCATATACTTTCTATAAATGTACATTATATACACTTTTTTAGAGTTATTTATAAAAACTTGAAAATTTTTCGAAAATCTTAAAGGAATAAGAAAATTACATTCGCCATGTAATTGTACAGATCGTGCGACGTAATATTACGTCAAAGTGTAGAAATACACGCAATGTAAAAATACCACGTCGGACATAGTGATCAAATTTTCCTACGTCGGACGTAGTAAATTTACACAAAACTATTAAATTACATAGTCGTATAATGTAAAATTATTAAAAATAGTAAAACTACTTTTGGAACGAAATAAATTTACTACGTACAACCTATAATTTTGATGTGTGAAATTACAAGTTTTGTGTTATTTTACACCAGATTTTTTTACAGTGTTGTAATGAGAGAGAATGCAGCAAACGTATATTTGCGTCTTTTTCTCTCCCATTACGACGCAACGCAAAACGCTATCATGGGACTCCACCCTTAGGCCGCAGTCCCATGGCAGCGTTTTGCGTTGCGTTGTAATGAGAGAGAATGCAGCAAACGTATATTTGCGTCTTTTTCTCTCCCATTACGACGCAACGCAAAACGCTGTCATGGGACTGCGGCCTAAAACATCGAATTGTCAATACGTCGAATGTTAAAAATATCGAATCGTCAATATGACGAATGTTCAAAACGTCGAATTATCAATTCGTCGAATGTTAAAAACATCGAATTGTCAATACGTCGAATGTTCAAAACGTCGAATGATAAAAACGGCGAATGCTAAAAACATCGAATCGTCATGTAGTCGAATGCTAAAAATATCGAATCTTCAGTTAATCGAATGCTAAAAACATCGAATTCTCAATTCGTCGAATGTTTAAAACGTCGAATGTTTAAAACGTCGAATGTTCAAAACGTCGAATTATCAATTCGTCGAATGTTAAAAACATCGAATTGTCAATACGTCGAATGTTCAAAACGTCGAATGATAAAAACGTCGAATGCTAAAAACATCGAATCATCAACATGTCGAATGTTAAAAACGTCGAATTATCAATTTGTCGAATGCTCAAAACATCGAATTGTTAATTCATCGAATGCTTAAATCATCGAATTTTCCATTCGTCGAATGTTCAAAACGGCGAATGATCAAAACGTCGAATGCTAAAAACATCGAATTCTCAAATCGTCGAATGCTCAAATAGTCGAAACGCCATCTGTTCGAAATGTCAAGTAGTAGAATGGTAAAGTAGTCGAAACGCCATCTGTTCGAATTGCCAAGTAGTAGAATGGTAAAGTAGTCGAATGTTCCGAACGTCGAATGATAAAAACGTCGAATGCTCAGAACATCGAACTGTCAATTCGTCGAATGCTCAAAACGACGAATGATAAAAACGTCGAATGCTAAAAACATCGAATCGTCAAAAGTTCGAAAAAGTTCTTTGTCTTCAGTAGACATTAACTTAAAACAAAGAACTTTTTCGAACTTTTGACGATTCGATGTTTTTAGCATTCGACGTTTTTATCATTCGACGTTTTGAACATTCGACTACTTTACCATTCTACTACTTGGCAATTCGAACAGATGGCGTTTCGACTACTTTACCATTCGACTACTTTACCATTCTACTACTTGACATTTCGAACAGATGGCGTTTCGACTATTTGAGCATTCGACGATTTGAGAATTCGATGTTTTTAGCATTCGACGTTTTGATCATTCGACGTTTTGAACATTCGACGAATGAAAAATTCGATGATTTAAGAATTCTATGAATTAACAATTCGATGTTTTGAGCATTCGACAAATTGATAATTCGACGTTTTGAACATTCGACAACTTTACCATTCTACTACTTGGCAATTCGAACAGGTGACGATTCGACGTTTTGAACATTCGACAACTTTACCATTCGACGTTTTAAACATTCGACGTTTTGAACATTCGACGAATTGAGAATTCGATGTTTTTAGCATTCGATTAACTGAAGATTCGATATTTTTAGCATTCGACTACATGACGATTCGATGTTTTTAGCATTCGACGTTTTGAACATTCGACGTATTGACAATTCGATGTTTTTAACATTCGACGAATTGATGATTCGACGTTTTGAACATTCGTCATATTGACGATTATCCATATATTTAACATTCGACGAATTGATAATTCGACGTTTTGAACATTCGACGTATTGACAATTCGATGTTTTAAGCATTCGACTAAATGCCGATTCGATGTTTTTAGCATTCGACGTTTTGTCCATTCGATTACTTGGCATTCGACTATTTGATCATTCGACGACTTGGCGATTAGGGTAATGCATGCGTCTCTGAATAGGGGAGACTGGGGTAAACCCGCTCACTTTTTTCAGATCGGTAAATATCTAGGAAATTATTCTCTAAATCCAAGTTAATTTATATCATTTGAAAGCTTATGATCTCTACTAAAAAAATAAAAAAGAGTTTTTGATTTATCTTTTTTAGTTTTACTTAGAAAAACTTATACTAAATTTGGAAATCACAATTTTCCAGGATTCCTTCTACGGTATGTAAATATACTCTAGTTATAAACACAATTCTTCTTAACCATTTTCGCAAAATTTTTCCCTTTTCATAAATATATTATTAAATTATTTTGAAAATCTAAATAATATCACAATTGCAAGTAAATAAATTCGCTTTTAAAATTAACACTGTTTAAACTATGTAATATTTACCTTGACATAACCACACTTTTCATCTATGTCAACACTGAACTTTAGTTCAATGCGCATGATCGACTTAATTGGTGATCAACTAGAACACAGTGAGTCTGGCACTTTTCGTGCATATTTCTCAGACATTTGTAGAAGCAGAGTTCGGTCTCCTTACTCTTCCTTCCTGGAGTGCAGTCTCCTTATTATTACTCCGTGGCAGCCCGGTGACACTCCTATACATTTCCATATAATTCTGTGGCAACATGCTGACTGGTGCCACCGCAGCGCTGATTAACTTTAAGGCCAATATTTTGACGGGAATTTAAAAAAAAATAACATTATTTTTATTATTTATAAATATTTATTAATATTTATTAATTATTTATCAATATTTTGCAAAATTAATAATTATTAATATAAAATAATTAATAAATATTTAAAATAATATTATTTTTTTTTAAATTCCCGCCAAAATATTGGCCTTAAAGTTAATCAGCGCTGCGGTGGCAGCAGTCAGCATGTTGCCACGAGTTGTAAAGCAGTGTCACCGGGCTGCTCCGTGGGCTCCGTGGCCTGCGCAAATGAGTTTATCGCGACGCGTTTTTCAGTGGTACGTGCCCAGTAAGAAACGAAAAATTGAAAAGTATTAAAAAGATTCTATTCTTTTGAATGCCATTTCTGTCCAATACTTTTCTATCCAGTGAGAGCAATATAAATAGTAACGATATCAATCCTCTTGAATACCCAGTAAGAAAGCAAAGATTAAGAAGCATTAAAAAAATTCTATCCTTTTGAATACCATTTCTGCCCTATGCTTCTGAATTCCGCAACAGTAGTATAATAATATAATACTAATATTGTTGACATATAGAATGTTCAATTACTTTCAAATAACTGCACTCATGAATTTATTTGCTATTTTAAAAAGGAATAATTATTAAATTATCAGTTAAGAGGGTTAAAAGTGTTTAAAGGTCTCTGAAATTTTTAGGTTATGATTTATTGTCTAACAGAATAACGGCCCTGACTCGTTTAAATGACGTTAAATTGGTAAACAATCAATTTTTCAGCAAGTTTTTCTTTGAACACAAACACTTTTTACAAAATCTGCCACTGTATGTATCTTATAAATTACAAAAATCCAGAAGATTGCTTGAATGCATGCAGAAACGCGGTTCCAATGAAAAATTGAAAAGTGATATAATGACAGGCTGTAATAATTTCGGATGGGATTGGAAAGCATTCAGAAAAAAATTTTGTCTTTGTTAAAAATTACAAAAAGAATTGAATAGCATTCATTTTTAGACGAAACGTGGTCCTATCATGGTATAGAAAAGTATTGGACAGAAATGGCATTCAAAAGTATTGGATAATTTCTACTACACCATACAGAGTTTGAATTATTTCAATCCTTTTCAATTTTTCGTTTCTTACTGGGTGTGCTACTATTCTCGATAAAAACGTCGACTCAGGGAGCGTTCAGACCTTCTCATGCAAAACTTATGCATGCAGGTTGCCATAGTAGCGTTCAAGAGTGAGAGAGATAGAATAATATCCTATCTCTCTCACTCTTGAACGCAACGCATGGCAACCTGCATGCATAAGGCCGCAGTCCCATGGCAGCGTTTTGCGTTGCGTTGTAATGAGAGAGAATGCATCAAACGTATATTTGCGTCTTTTTCTCTCCCATTACGACGCAACGCAAAACGCTGCCATGGGACTCCACCATAAGTTTTGCATGAGATCGTGTGGCTGTACCCTCAGTCTGTCCTTCTCACTTGTTCATCGCAGTCGTTACATTATTTTCTTTTTCGTACTCTGGGGTAGTCTTATTTGCACTCCGTACCAATAAGAGCTCTTATGACGCTCTCCCCAGATAACAAAATGCGCGTTGTGTGCTACTAATATCATCTGCACGCGTGCCAATTTTTCCGCACTATGCGCGTTCACTGGACCACTCAGATGCGTCATCATATGCGATCCATAACTGTCGCATATTGTGATGGGCACATGCGTGACGGTATAATGCGAATAAATTATATTTATACTTCAGCCTTATTTGAATTAAATAAAAAGAAAAGATTATTGACATTAGTAATTTTTTTTAAATTAAAATGTTATTTATAAAAACGATTTTAATTTAATATTTCAGTACAATTTTGGAATTGAAATTGTTAAAAACTTCCAAATTCTTTTTTTGAGGTTATATCTAATACAACAAAAATATATATGTACTTTAAACAAATTAAATTTAACTTTCTTATTTTGCTGCAGTACTAAAAATTAAATCCACAATAATTCCTCACAATAATATCGCAATAAAAAACAATAAAAAATGAAATCACAATAAAAACTTATTTTGATAACACACCACAAACAATGCTGTCGCCATTATAAAATGTGTGATTGCCGATACGGGTGGTTGCGCATCATTAATTGCGTGCGTATTAAGTGCAGTTCACTGCACACGCATTCACAGCATTCGCACTGTGGATGGTAAAATGCGTATGGATTGACTCTTCTAGCAAGTCGCACTTGTGAACGGAACATGCTTATCATTTTGTATCACAGGCGCTTACGAAATGCAGTTCACAACACTCGCATTATTACCAGCGTCACAGACGATAGTAAGATGCGTATATGAACCGACTCATCTGGTAAGTCGCAGTTAGTGCAAGAAACATGCGTTTAAATGCGACGCACGATTGTTATCTGGGATACTTAAGTTTTCTTGAAGACAAATAAAATATAATTTATTAACAATTGTAATATTGAATATAATTCTATTTTCTAATTTGAATTTCATTTAATTAATTTTTTAAATTAGCTAACGTAAAAGTTTTTCTGAATTCACGTTCATACTTTTAGAAATGATAAGACTTCTTATAAAGTTTCAAATATTACGGAAGTTTAGAAAAATTATTCCAATTTTTATTTTATAATTAATGGTACTCTCTAAATCTGAATATGTGAAATTTCACTTATTGTACGTTATAAGTCGTCCTCTCGATCAATAAGTGCATATACACTTATAAATAAGTGAATTTTTCACTTATTCTGAGTGAAATTTCACTTATTATAAGTGTATATGCACTTATTGATCGAGAAGACGACTTATAACGTACAAATATGTGAATTTTCACATATTCAGATTTATATAGTATTTATATTAAAAACAGTAATATTTTAAAAAATAATTTTTTTTTGGAAACGTAATATATAAAAAAAGCAGGCTTCGCACTCATCTACTAAAATCTATACTATTTACTCCTTTTTTTGTCAAATTTCTGACACTAAATTATAATTGTTATTGAAAATTCTTTTAAACAATTGGAAATTGAAGAATGTTCGCAATGTTTTTTTAATATTAAATTACCATGTATTGATGCGCAAAACTCCAAGGATTAATTTAAAAAAAGACAAATCAGTAAACTCCAATATATTGTATAGAAATTGTGTAGAATTTTCTGCCAAAATGCAACCGAAAATCGACTTTTAATCTTAAAAATCCGCTTGGAAGCGTGAAGTTTTCAACAAAACAAGAGAAGATCTTATTTATATTCGTTTGCAATTTTATTTTTTTCCTGGAGCTCGAGTCGATTGTCGTCTGCATTTTGGCAATAAAATAATTTTTTTGCCAATAAATTTATATTCTTAATTATATTACAATTTTTATACTCACTTTATAATTTTTCTATAGTTCTTAATATAATTTTTCTATAATTTTTCTATAGAATAATGCAATTTGTAATTGTTTTTGTTTAATATTTTTGAGAGATAGGATAGATATTAATTTAGCAATAATAGAGGGGTAAATAAGGATTTTATTTAAAAAAATTTAATTGACGAATAAAGTTACAAAATATGGTCGAAAAATTGAGATTCAATTTTAACATATTTTTTAAAACTTTTAATTACATTATTTGGCTTTAATATAATTTTTAAAATTGTAACGGTCTGTGATGCCTAATTATTTATAACTTTTTTTTATCGTCACTACATCTTAAGGCTCGATTTTAATCATCAGAGCTTCACTTTGATCAGAATCTAAATAAAAGAAGTCACATATTTTAAGAGGTTAAAATAATGAAATATTTATAGAATTCAATACCATTGTCAAATAATTAATAAATTATTACTCTTTCAGGCTTCGCACTCGACAATTACTTTTAAAAAAGTAGCAGAAAGTAGCTTTAAATCTGAAAATAGTAGTAAAAAGTAGCAATCGAAAGATTAAAATTTGACGATTAAAAAAATCTCGTTTTAATCGAATCACAAAAAATTGATTGAGAATAATTTTTTTTCAATCATTAGAGGATTTAAACTAATGTAATTTGTGAAAATGTATCTTTTAGTGTCAGAAATTTGACAAAAAAAGGAGTAAATAGTATAGATTTTAGTAGATGAGTGCGAAGCCTGCTTTTTTTATATATTACGTTTCCAAAAAAAAATTATTTTTTAAAATATTACTGTTTTTAATATAAATACACCGAAAAAAATCTCGATGGTATTATTAACTATGACTTTATAGTTAATCTTAATCTAGTAAAAGTAATAAGGATTCCTAATCATTATGGTTAGGATCGCTAGGTTGATTCAACAAATTCAAGCCTGGCAAAAACAACCCTGCAAATCCTAGTCAAATTGACTAGGATTTTAGTAATTTTGCCTATTTCTATAATGCGCACGCGTCTGCTTCTGTTCTGACAGTGTTTACCTCTATATCTGTCGCGTCATTTATCGTGATTTCGTAAAGGCCTTTCTCCAATAGGATCCAAAAACTCTGCGTTTGTCTGCGAATGACTGCGTTGCGTTGATTTTAGCATGTGTTGCTATAGCAACCGACGCAGACACAGGGCGGTATTCATAGTCCCGACTTAAGCAAGGACTTAAGCTTTGCTTGATCAAGTCGGTGAGACGCATGATTTTCCCCTAAACGCCAAGTGGTCGAATGTTCAAATGGTCGAATACCAAGTAGTCGAATCGTTAACTGGTCGAATGCTAGAAACATCGAATAGTCAAAACGTCGAATGTTCAAAACATCGACTCATCAATTGATCGAATGTTCAAAACGTCGAATCGTCATTTGGTCGAATGCTAAAAACGTCGAATCGTCAAATGGTCGAATGCTCAATACGTCGAATGCTCAAATGGTCGAATGCTCAAAAGGTCGAATGCTCAAATGGTCGAATGCTAAAAACATCGAATTCTCAAATAGTCGAATGTTCAAAACGTCGAATCGTCAAATGGTCGAATGCTAAAAACATCGAATTCTCAAATGGTCGAATGTTCAAAACGTCGAATCGTCATTTGGTCGAATGCTAAAAACGTCGAATCTTCAAATAGTCGAATGTTCAAAACATCGAATCGTCAAATGGTCGAATGCTCAAAAGGTCGAATGCTCAAATGGTCGAATGCTAAAAACGTCGAATCGTCAAATGGTCGAATGCTCAAAACGTCGAATCGTCAAAAATTCGAAAAATTTGCTTGGTTTAAGTTAATGTTGACTTAAACCAAGCAAATTTTTCGAATTTTTGATGATTCGACGTTTTGAGCATTCGACCGTTTGAGAATTCGACGTTTTGAGCATTCGACCATTTGAGGATTCGACGTTTTGAGCATTCGACCATTTGAGAATTCGACGTTTTGAACATTCGACCATTTGAGAATTCGACGCTTTTAGCATTCGACTATTTGACGATTCGACCTTTTGAGTATTCGACCATTTGACGATTCGACCTTTTGAACATTCGACTATTTGACGATTCGACGTTTTTAGCATTCGACTAAATGACGATTCGACGTTTTGAACATTCGACCATTTGAGAATTCGATGTTTTTAGCATTCGACCATTTGACGATTCGACCTTTTGAGCATTCGACCATTTGACGATTCGATGTTTTTAGCATTCGACCATTTGAGAATTCGACGTTTTGATCATTCGACAAATTGACGATTCGATATTTTGAACATTCGACGTTTTTAGCATTCGATGTTTTTAGCATTCGACCAGTTAACGATTCGACTACTTGGTATTCGACCATTTGAACATTCGACCATTTGTCGTTTAGGGGAAAATCATGCGTCTCAAGTCGGTCTTATTCGAATGAGTCGAGCTTAAGACCATATGTATTCATAGTCAAAAATAAGCAACTGCTTGGTAAAGGAAATGCACCTTAAGAATTGCTTGACCAAGCAAATGCTCAAGATGATCTTATTGAGCGTTCGGCTTTTTCCGTCAATATTCTCTTGTATCTACCAATAAGCGATGGTAGATAGCTTATATTCATTAGAAAAAATGACGCTAATGCACATAAAATATCTTATAATGGAGAGGAGGGGGGTAAAAAAAACTTAAAAATATGCATAATATGTTAATATTTTTAGGAAAAAAGTTATAAAGTAAAAGGATACAAAAAATGACTACCAGAATGATGAAAAATTGAAATATTCTTTATTCCTGACGAAAAATTATATTTAGATTCTAAATTTTTCTATATTGAAAGGTAGAAAAAATTATTTCAACTATTATTATATTGTTTCTAAAAAAATTATTCTGAGTCAGAATCAGTGAAATTTTACAAAAAATAAGGAGTATTTTTATAATCGAAATGAAAAAAAAACATTTTTATTTGGCCATTGTCTCTCTTAAACGCCAACAAACGACAGAAAAAATTTTGTTTAAAAAAAGTTATTGTACAATGAATTTTTTGCGACTTTTTAAACAAAATCTTTTTTTTTCTAAACCAATGAACCAAGAGTGCATACAAAAGGGGTGAAACAATTAACTTTCGTTTGGAACTACAAAATTTTTAAAAATAATATTTTTTTAATAATTATTTAATATTAACAGTTTTATTTCCTCATATAGGGTGTCGATTTTCTAAGAATCAATTATTTTTACAAATTTTCAAGTATAGTGTATATAAATATTTCAACATGGGGAACAGATTCTCCAGATGTATGTGTGTGGATGCATTTATTTGGTAGACACATTCTTAAGGCCAAATCGAAATGTTTTTTCAACATTTCGATGAAAAAAAATACTTTTTATTTCTCGTGAAAATTTTATAAATTTTGAACCTTTTTTTTAAATTATTAAATTTAAATTATTATTAAATTGTTTTTAATCAAAAATCTTTTTATTTTTATTATAAATATTTATAAAAAGGCAATAAGTAATTACTTAAGTCATGTAAAACGTTGACTTAAAATCATAACCTCAATTCGTTCAAATAAGTTCACCGGCAATGTCAAATAAGTTCATCTTATTTGACTATGAATACTTGGCGTTCTTAAGATGGGACTATGCATCTCAAAATCGAACAATTTACTTTTCCAAGCAAATGCTTAAGTTGCGGCTTAAGGCAATGCTCATTGCACGACTATGAATCTAGGTGGCAGCTTAAGTCGCTGCTTAAGAAATAAGTATCGACTATGAATACCGCTCACAGAGTTTTGGGAACCTATTGGAGAAAGGCCTCAAAACGATTTTTTATCATTACTCGCGTCTATTTTTTGTACATAAAATGGAGTTCTTACATACATCAAAATTGCTGGTTTCTCGGAACCTCTGGAAATATAGATAGTCCATGTTTTAGAAAGTAAACTATTTAATCATGAAGTAGTATAAGGAGACCCAACGCCAATAGTTATAGGGCGGTATTCATAGTCCCGACTTAAGCAAGGACTTAAGCTTTGCTTGATCAAGTCGGTCTTATTCGAATGAGTCGAGCTTAAGACCATATGTATTCATAGTCAAAAATAAGCAACTGCTTGGTAAAGGAAATGCACCTTAAGAATTGCTTGACCAAGCAAATGCTTAAGATGATCTTATTGAGCGTTCGGCTTTTTCCGTCAATATTCTCTTGTATCTACCAATAAGCGATGGTAGATAGCTTATATTCATTAGAAAAAATGACGCTAATGCACATAAAATATCTTATAATGGAGAGGAGGGGGGTAAAAAAAACTTAAAAATATGCATAATATTTTAATATTTTTAGGAAAAAAGTTGTAAAGTAAAAGGATACAAAAAATGACTACCAGAATGATGAAAAATTGAAATATTCTTTATTCCTGACGAAAAATTATATTTAGATTCTAAATTTTTCTATATTAAAAGGTAGAAAAAATTATTTCAACTATTATTATATTGTTTCTAAAAAAATTATTCTGAGTCAGAATCAGTGAAATTTTACAAAAAATAAGGAGTATTTTTATAATCGAAATGAAAAAAAAAACATTTTTATTTGGCCATTGTCTCTCTTAAACGCCAACAAACGACAGAAAAAATTTTGTTTAAAAAAAGTTATTGTACAATGAATTTTTTGCAACTTTTTGAACAAAATCTTTTTTTTCTAAACCAATGAACCAAGAGTGCATACAAAAGGGGTGAAACAATTAACTTTCGTTTGGAACTACAAAATTTTTAAAAATAATATTTTTTTAATAATTATTTAATATTAACAGTTTTATTTCCTCATATAGGGTGTCGATTTTCTAAGAATCAATTATTTTTACAAATTTTCAAGTATAGTGTATATAAATATTTCAACATGGGGAACAGATTCTCCAGATGTATGTGTGTGGATGCATTTATTTGGTAGACACATTCTTAAGGCCAAATCGAAATGTTTTTTCAACATTTCGATGAAAAAAAATACTTTTTATTTCTCGTGAAAATTTTATAAATTTTGAACCTTTTTTTTAAATTATTAAATTTAAATTATTATTAAATTGTTTTTAATCAAAAATCTTTTTATTTTTATTATAAATATTTATAAAAAGGCAATAAGTAATTACTTAAGTCATGTAAAACGTTGACTTAAAATCATAACCTCAATTCGTTCAAATAATTTCACCGGCAATGTCAAATAAGTTCATCTTATTTGACTATGAATACTTGGCGTTCTTAAGATGGGACTATGCATCTCAAAATCGAACAATTTACTTTTCCAAGCAAATGCTTAAGTTGCGGCTTAAGGCAATGCTCATTGCACGACTATGAATCTAGGTGGCAGCTTAAGTCGCTGCTTAAGAAATAAGTATCGACTATGAATACCGCTCATAGTGGCAAAAATCAGCATCATTTTGGGGGATCAGAGTTACTATGAGCGGTATTCATAGTCGATACTTATTTCTTAAGCAGCGACTTAAGCTGCCACCTAGATTCATAGTCGTGCAATGAGCATTGCCTTAAGCCGCAACTTAAGCATTTGCTTGGAAAAGTAAATTGTTCGATTTTGAGATGCATAGTCCCATCTTAAGAACGCCAAGTATTCATAGTCAAATAAGATGAACTTATTTGACATTGCCGGTGAACTTATTTGAACGAATTGAGGTTATGATTTTAAGTCAACGTTTTACATGACTTAAGTAATTACTTATTGTCTTTTTATAAATATTTATAATAAAAATAAAAAGATTTTTGATTAAAAACAATTTAATAGTAATTTAAATTTAATAATTTAAAAAAAAGGTTCAAAATTTATAAAATTTTCACGAGAAATAAAAATTATTTTTTTTCATCGAAATGTTGAAAAAACATTTCGATTTGGCCTTAAGAATGTGTCTACCAAATAAGTGCATCCACACACATACATCTGGAGAATCTGTTCCCCATGTTGAAATATTTATATACACTATACTTGAAAATTTGTAAAAATAATTGATTCTTAGAAAATCGACACCCTATATGAGGAAATAAAACTGTTAATATTAAATAATTATTAAAAAAATATTATTTTTAAAAATTTTGTAGTTCCAAACGAAAGTTAATTGTTTCACCCCTTTTGTATGCACTCTTGGTTCATTGGTTTAGAAAAAAAAGATTTTGTTCAAAAAGTTGCAAAAAATTCATTGTACAATAACTTTTTTTAAACAAAATTTTTTCTGTCGTTTGTTGGCGTTTAAGAGAGACAATGGCCAAATAAAAATGTTTTTTTTTCATTTCGATTATAAAAATACTCCTTATTTTTTGTAAAATTTCACTGATTCTGACTCAGAATAATTTTTTTAGAAACAATATAATAATAGTTGAAATAATTTTTTCTACCTTTTAATATAGAAAAATTTAGAATCTAAATATAATTTTTCGTCAGGAATAAAGAATATTTCAATTTTTCATCATTCTGGTAGTCATTTTTTGTATCCTTTTACTTTATAACTTTTTTCCTAAAAATATTAAAATATTATGCATATTTTTAAGTTTTTTTTACCCCCCTCCTCTCCATTATAAGATATTTTATGTGCATTAGCGTCATTTTTTCTAATGAATATAAGCTATCTACCATCGCTTATTGGTAGATACAAGAGAATATTGACGGAAAAAGCCGAACGCTCAATAAGATCATCTTAAGCATTTGCTTGGTCAAGCAATTCTTAAGGTGCATTTCCTTTACCAAGCAGTTGCTTATTTTTGACTATGAATACATATGGTCTTAAGCTCGACTCATTCGAATAAGACCGACTTGATCAAGCAAAGCTTAAGTCCTTGCTTAAGTCGGGACTATGAATACGAGACGCATGATTTTCCCCTAAACGCCAAGTGGTCGAATGTTCAAATGGTCGAATACCAAGTAGTCGAATCGTTAACTGGTCGAATGCTAGAAACATCGAATAGTCAAAACGTCGAATGTTCAAAACATCGACTCATCAATTGATCGAATGTTCAAAACGTCGAATCGTCATTTGGTCGAATGCTAAAAACGTCGAATCGTCAAATGGTCGAATGCTCAATACGTCGAATGCTCAAATGGTCGAATGCTCAAAAGGTCGAATGCTCAAATGGTCGAATGCTAAAAACATCGAATTCTCAAATAGTCGAATGTTCAAAACGTCGAATCGTCAAATGGTCGAATGCTAAAAACATCGAATTCTCAAATGGTCGAATGTTCAAAACGTCGAATCGTCATTTGGTCGAATGCTAAAAACGTCGAATCTTCAAATGGTCGAATGCTAAAAACATCGAATCGTCAAATGGTCGAATGCTCAAAAGGTCGAATGCTCAAATGGTCGAATGCTAAAAACGTCGAATCGTCAAATGGTCGAATGCTCAAAACGTCGAATCGTCAAAAATTCGAAAAATTTGCTTGGTTTAAGTTAATGTTGACTTAAACCAAGCAAATTTTTCGAATTTTTGATGATTCGACGTTTTGAGCATTCGACCATTTGAGAATTCGACGTTTTGAGCATTCGACCATTTGAGGATTCGACGTTTTGAGCATTCGACCATTTGAGAATTCGACGTTTTGAACATTCGACCATTTGAGAATTCGACGTTTTTAGCATTCGACTATTTGACGATTCGACCTTTTGAGTATTCGACCATTTGACGATTCGACCTTTTGAACATTCGACTATTTGACGATTCGACGTTTTTAGCATTCGACTAAATGACGATTCGACGTTTTGAACATTCGACCATTTGAGAATTCGATGTTTTTAGCATTCGACCATTTGACGATTCGACCTTTTGAGCATTCGACCATTTGACGATTCGATGTTTTTAGCATTCGACCATTTGAGAATTCGACGTTTTGATCATTCGACAAATTGACGATTCGATATTTTGAACATTCGACGTTTTTAGCATTCGATGTTTTTAGCATTCGACCAGTTAACGATTCGACTACTTGGTATTCGACCATTTGAACATTCGACCATTTGTCGTTTAGGGGAAAATCATGCGTCTCATGAATACCGCCCTATGAGAAAATATAATCTGCACAACGTTCAGAGGCAGCGCGCTCATGCGGAGAAAATGTAAAGTACAGAATAAGTTTTAAGCAGACGATATTTTAATACCAAATTTCCACCACAGAGGCGCAACCTCTGAACGTTGTGAGAACACTCATAACTCTGATCCCCCAAATGCAGGCTGATTTTAAACCCGCGTGAGGTCTCCTTATACTACTTCGTGTATTTAATTATATTAGTCATTATTCTTTCAGACTTTTTTGGTTAGGTTTCAATATAAATCGTCAAAATTTTTACGCACATGGTGACAATATTTTTACTATTTTAATCGCGCAGTGTGTTTGAAAATTTACCTTTGCAATAATTTGTGTATTTAAATTTATTTTCATTTAAATGTCATAAATAATTAAAAATAAATAGTTTTTGACAAGTGTATAAAATTGCTCGAAATGTATAAAACATCATCTGATTAAGTATTGTATTTTGACTCGAAAATCTAGTGTCATCTATTAAAAAATTAAAATACCAAGTCGTGTTTAGTGTAGTGGTTATAGTTCCGGGTTTCAAAGTGCGTATTCGTTAGGTTCAGGTGTTCGCGTCCCCCCTGCGTCAAATATTTATTTCATAAGTTTAAATTAATTCTAAGGTATATAAATACAAAAACAAATATAAATATGTTCAAATACAATAATTAATTTTTTTCTTTTTTCTTTTAATTAGTTTTTCTCTTTTATTTGATAATAAGAATTTGTTTAGCAATTTCAAATAATTATGATACACAGTGTAAATCTAATATTATTCTCCTAGTCAATTTGACTATTTTTTCCTGATTACATCGACTAATTTTACTGGTCACTTTAACTATGCTTGAATCTTATTACTTTGACCAGGATTCTATAGTTGGCTCCTCTCGTAACTAGGAAACCTAGTCAATTCCTGGTATACGGGTCCTAGGCAGTTTTTTCGGTGTACCATTAATTATAAAATAAAAATTGGAATAATTTTTCTAAACTTCCGTAATATTTGAAACTTTATAAGAAGTCTTATCATTTCTAAAAGTATGAACGTGAATTCAGAAAAACTTTTACGTTAGCTAATTTAAAAAATTAATTAAATGAAATTCAAATTAGAAAATAGAATTATATTCAATATTACAATTGTTAATAAATTATATTTTATTTGTCTTCAAGAAAACTTAAGTACTTTCTAAGTTTAAAATAAATGCAATTAATTTATAATTATGAAAGTAAAATTAAGTATAATACAATAAAGAATTCTTAATCTCGTTATTTAATTAAAATACAAACTAATTCTATAAAAATAAAGAGCTTTTGAAAATATCAAAAAATCTTATTATTAAAGGAATTATTAAATTATTCCAAAGAAAAAATATAAATAAAAACGATTTAAAAATAAAATGTTTCATAAATTAGTTATATATTAGTTATATTAGTTATATTAGTAACCTAGCTCCATCTCTCGAACAAACTTTTCACTTTCCTCAAATATGACAAATGTGGGGCCTTTAGGCCAACGCAGAATAGATCTGTAACCGGAACCGCAATCGTAACCGTAAGCGTAAGAATGAGTTAGAGAAGGATAAACAATATACCTATCCTTCTTTAACTTATTCTTACGGTTACGCTTACGATTGCGGTTCCGGTTACAGATCTATTCTGCGTTGGCCTTAATCAACAGAAGTGTGGATTCCCTATGAGTGTGGAATCAACATTAAAGTAAACCTACAAGCAGAAAATGCAATTACCTTGTATCAGATTAAACGAATGAATTTATTTAAACAAGAGGTTTAAACTTTAAAATTAGCACAAAATGTCGAAAATTGTAGTTGTAGGTTCTAGCATGATTGATTTTACTGCGTAAGTTTTGTTAACTTGCATAATAAATATTAAATTATTGCTCAACTTTTACAAAAATATTATCAGTTTTAATAGATAAATTTATATTGTGAGAGTCATATCATTATTTTTAGATTCAACTAAACTATAAGGGTATGTCAAAGTATTATTATTTCACAAAATTTTAGTTTCTTTTGAAAATTTCCTTTTTCACGATCTAAAATAGCCACTATTATATGTTGTCAACTCTTACTGAGAAAATTATTGAATAATAAAAAATTGTATTCAGGGCGAGCAAAACATATTGGAGATAACTTCCCCATACGGTTTGTGTCAAAATCCATTGAGTTTGCTTTTTGTTATTGATTAGAACTTTGACTTTCCCTTAAGGGGTACAGTAGGTTACAAAAATGCCTTCCTAGTATAAACGTGTCGCACTGATATGTTCCCATGAAAACATGAGCGCGACACGTTCAAACTAAGAAGGCATAAATTGTAACCTACTGTACATGGCGGGCGTGATTTTGGCGTAGAACCTCTGAGAAAGAAGTACGAACGTGGTTTTAATCAGCATAGAAATCACTATATAGATGAGTGGAACTTAAAGAAACCTTTTTTGTCAAAAAATAATAAAATGGCGGCGTTTTTCGATACTGATTAAAATCCACGTTTTATATTTTTTTCAGACGTTTTAGTGACGCAAGATCACGTCCACTACGACTTTTTTGTTTTTTTTAAATCTGCAGAGGCAAAAAAATACATCAGAAAATTCCGAAAAGAATTATTTGTAAAATATTTTGTTGTGAAAATAAATGTGCAAAGTTTCATTTAGATATTTCTTTTTATTTAAAAAAAATTGCATTTAGATATTTCTTTTTATTTAAAAAAAATTGCAAGTAGAAAATTTTGTTTTCATGTTTATACTGTCCTCTTAAGAAACTTGTTTTTTTAATCATAATTGACTCTCTTTATAATTAAACATTCTATATTGAACAATTTTTATAGATATTCACAGCGTTTACCCAAGTCTGGAGAAACAATAATAGGGTCAAAATTTGAGCAAGGTTTTGGAGGCAAGGGCGCTAATCAGTGCGTAACTGCAGCAAGGCTTGAAGCTGCAACTGCATTTGTAACAGCGGTAAAAAAATTGTAAATTTTTTTAAGCCTTAACCCTCTACCTACGCAAGTGACCGTTATCGACAAAAAACGACAATCCGGTCGACTGGTGGGGACTATGGGAATTATATTCAAAAGCGCTAGAGTGGGGATAAGTCCGCGTAGACAGAGGGTTAAGGAGGGTCGACCCCAAATTAAAAATGAGTAGATTTTTACCAAATTTTGAAAATCAACAGAAAATGTGAATATGAATAACCTCCCGAAGTTTCAATAACTTTATAAGCCTATTGAAACGTGTATAAATTAGAATAGAATACGTGTTAATTAACTTTTAAACATTTTTTTATTTATAAACAATCGTTTATGAATAAAAAAATTTTTAATAGTTAACACGTATTCTATTCTAAGTTATACACGTTTCAATGTGAATAGGCATTTTTATTAGAAATTTGACGTGTGTACTTGTTCACAATTTTCCTTATTTTGACGCGAATAATGAGCAAAAATTATTGTTTTTTAAGTATGCGTTGTACTTAACGTAAAGACGCTCAAATGTGCTGATTTTTCACTTCGGTTTCAAGCTCATAATATTAAAAGAAAAAAATTATTAAAAATTGTTCAAGGACAAATCCATACATTTTTGGGGTCGCTCTTTCAAATGGCACGGTCAAAATTTCCAAAAAAATGACGTTTAACCCTTATTTTTTCAAAAATACTCAAAAAATACAAGATTTTGTAAAGTAATTTTTCTTCAGATCCAATTTTATTAGTTGTCATATCGATTTTTCCAAATCATCTTTATAAATAAGATCAGACTTTTGTCTGTACATTGCAAGAATTTGAAAATTCATGTTATAGCTTTTAATATAAATACAACTAATTTTCACTATAAAAATGAAATATATATAATATATCCGAATTTTTAAGCCAAAATCATATTTTTGATTTTCGACAAAATTTTTAATTAATTTTTTTTGTTGAATATTGTTTAATTTTTTATGAAGTTGGTAGTGATATCGGTTGATGTTTTAAATTACACTAGCACAAATAACGCGCGCTAAAGCGCGCGTGAAGTTTCTTGTTTCACTTTTAACATATATATATATATATATATATATATATATATATATATATATATATATATATATATATATATATATATATATATATATATATATATATATATATATATATATATATATATATATATATATATATATATATATATATACACCCAGAGAAAAAAGTTATTTATTTTAACTAAAAGTGTATATTTAAGAAAAATTTATTTGTTGCAAATAAATATTTTATTTAAAATAAATAAACTAATATTTATTTCAAATAAATGCACTAATTAATCTAAAATAAAGAAATATATTTGCAATTTATGAAATAGTATATTTGTAGCAAATAAAAAATATATTTGATTCAAATAAATGTTTGTTTGACTTATAAGTAGACGCCTGCGCATATTGCATTGCTATAGTAAAACAATAAGATGTTTTGCTTTTAACAGTTTAACGCGTACAATTATAAGAGGTTTATTCATCATGAATAGTTAACAAATTTAATTGATTTAAGTACAGAATTTTTCTTTTTAAGTGAAAATTTTAATTAGTACAAAGTAACAGATTTGTATGTGATTTCATTTACATTTTAGTGTCTTATTTGAGATTTTGTGAGAAAAATGTGACAGTGGACTTTTACATATGAAGTGAAAAAGTAAAGTAAAATGACTAACAATAAAAAAACCTGACTTTATTTAACAAATATTCTTATAAAAATAAACATTTATTTTAATGAATATTAAAAGTTCCATTAGTGATTGTGATTGTTAAATTTATTTGAAGGTTATAAGTGAATTTTAATATTTTAGAATGCTTACAGGATTTATTAAAATGAAAAGTGTTTTTTATTTGCTCTAAATATAAAATATATTTAAAGAAAATATAAAATTTTTTTCATTTAAATAAAAATGGATATTTAAACGAAATATATTAATTCAAATAAAAAATATTATTTGAGCTAAATAAAAGTTTAGTTGGTTCTGTGACAAATATCCTTTTTTATTTGTTTGAAATAAATTTTATTTAATTCAAATAAATCATTTCTCTAGGTGTATATATACAACAATAATGTAATTTTTACATTACATGTCACATGAAAATTAATGAAAGCGTGAATGCCGATGAGACGATAATGAAAAATATGTTCATTACATTATTTTTGACTTATTAATTATCAAAAATAAATTACATTTAATTAGAATTAATTATTTATTTGTTATTTTGTTTCTAATAGTTTTCTAGTCAAAATTAATTAATATTATTTTCATATCATTAACATTCAAAAATTCAATTATTCAGAAGAATTCTACACAAAATCACTATTTTTCTAAATTTATTCAGGGAAATCAGGAAAAAATCAGAAAATTTTGTCAAAAGTGCTGGAATAATATTCAATTTCAAGAATTCATAAGAAAATTCTGAATGTTATTCTTGAGCATTGAAAAGATTTTATATATTTCAAACTCTTCCTGTTTTTAACAATAATTAGACTTTACAGATTTAAAATTAATTTTTTTAAATAATTTAATTTTTGAAAAACTATCGAGAAAAAATTATTTTTTATTAATTATTTTGGAATAATTTTCTATTTAAAAATTAAAAAAATAATTGAATTTTATGAAATTTGTATTTAAAATTTTTTTATAAATAATATAAATAAGTAGTAAATGTCACGCCTGCCAAACAAAGTATTTAATTTATTATTATTATTATTATTATCATTACTCAAAAGAAATTCGATTATCTTTACAAAATTTCAATAAAAAATTCTTTGAAAAATTTATGAAAAATTACAAAAATGTTATCTTTTGAAATTATTACAGGTGACAGCTAAAAAAACGCGCGTGTAGTTTCTCCTAGTATTAATAGATAATTAATAATAATGCCTATTAACAATAAAAACTGGTACTTAATCACTTAACTACATACTTAATCACAAAAAATAATTTTAAAAAATTTCGTTAAAAATTGAAATTTACAAAATATATCACTGCTTTGCTAACTTTGCATAAAATTTCATATTTGTGCCTTCAAAAAATGAATTTAAAAATGTTTTGATAAAATTCTTTATCAGACTTAAATTTTAAGAAATTTTAATTATTCAATAAATTATTTATTTTTGCATTTAAATTATTGAATTCTCTAATAAAAATTTATTTCAAAATGAATTTCAGTTAAAGTTCTACATAATAATTGAATATTAAAAGCATTATAGCATGAATTTTAAGAAATAATTAAATTTTAAAATGGTTCCAAATCAAATTCTTTAAAAATTTGTATTTTTCATACTTATAACTAACAATTCTGTAGAATTAATTATTTTAAAAAAGTTTAATTGAATTTTTTTCTGAAATTATTTGAAGTATTTATTTTTTCAAAAATTATTAAAAATAATTTATTCCTGTGGGAAAATAATAATGATTAAAATTTATTTAGAAAAGAAGTAACTGATGTTTTCAAATGATTTTAGAATTAAAGAAATTCGTAAATAAATGTAATGGAACATTTTTTTGGAGTATCTAATCATTTTTAGAGAGAATCAGAATATTCTTTAGAGTCAAGGAAGAAGTCAAAATTTTGTTAAGTAATAAAGTTTTTCATATTAAAAAAAAATAAAATATTTTACAGGATTTACATTTGTTAATTTTCTAAAATATTTGTTACAAAATGCTAATTTTTTAGAATAATAATAATAATAATAATAATAATATATTTATTCTGCTCTATAAAATATAACATTTTGTAGCAGAAGAATTCCGTTTACAATATATTTGATAATATCAGCCTTTAGATTTTTTCTATACTACTCATTCAACATGAACGCACGCAACAACAAACTATTTATTATATAAAAACAAATCTTTTTAATACTCTCTTCATCGGGTGCATTACACATCTGAGTCATCGCTTCACTGCATTCATCACTCAATCCCAATTTTGCCAAATAAAAATTTCTGTAATTACTATATATTGGACAATCGAACAAAAAATGATACAGTGTTTCCTTTTCTTTTAAATTGCAAACCATACAAATTGATTCCTGATCCCAGCTGTACAAATTACCCTTATATGAAAATCTAAAATAATGTTTATTTGCTAGTCTTAGTTGTATAAAAATTTTTGTTAAATAAAAATTACGTCGTCTTAATAAATAAAGGGCAGTTTTATCTTCAAGCGATCTTAATATATTTTGCATTCTCGAACCAGAGAATTCAAATTTTAAAATATCTGAAAATTTTAGATATCTTTCATACCGATTTAATGCCAAATCTAAATTTTTCAACCACTCTTCTGGAGAAAGAGTCGTCAATAGGCCTGAAAAATTAATCTTATTTAAAAGTGCGTCAAATTGTGCAGCCCAATTATATTCAAGTACAACTTCAGATCGTTGCATAAGTTCAACTTGACGCTTAAGACAAATCTTCGGTATTCTAGAATCCTCCATTTTCAGTATTTTTATTACAAAAAGGTAAGCCGCCTTAAAAATTTTAATTTCCAAGCTAATTAGTCCTAGTTCTAGTCGAAGAGCAGCATTAAATGTACATTTTGGAAGGGATAATAACTTTTTGAAATGTGTAGTATGTACAGTTTCAATTTTTGACAAATATCTTAACCCCCAAACATGTGCGGCATACAAGGTCGTTGTTGCGTCAATACTATAATACAATTTGCATTGAGCTTCCCATGAGTCGATTTTCCCATTATTTATAATTTGTTTTACAGCCCCAAATGCTTGATTAGCTTTCATTATTGCATTTTCGGTTGCCTTTTTACCCAAAGTAGAACAAGAAAACATTACACCTAGATAATTATACGAGTTTACAATTTTAATCAATTTTCCCTTAAGATAAAATTTTTCTGTTGTTGCTTTGCCTGCCCTTCTGAAGTGGACTATTTCGGTTTTTGATGTGTTAATTTCCAACTCATTAAGTTCACAATATTCTTCTATAGTTTTTAAAAGTTTACGCAATCTAACAACTGTGTTTACCATCGCTACAGCATCGTCAGCGTATAACGATAATTATTCAATAAATTATTTATTTTTGCATTTAAATTATTGAATTCTCTAATAAAAATTTATTTCAAAATGAATTTCAGTTAAAGTTCTACATAATAATTGAATATTAAAAGCATTATAGCATGAATTTTAAGAAATAATTAAATTTTAAAATGGTTCCAAATCAAATTCTTTAAAAATTTGTATTTTTCATACTTATAACTAACAATTCTGTAGAATTAATTATTTTAAAAAAGTTTAATTGAATTTTTTTCTGAAATTATTTGAAGTATTTATTTTTTCAAAAATTATTAAAAATAATTTATTCCTGTGGGAAAATAATAATGATTAAAATTTATTTAGAAAAGAAGTAACTGATGTTTTCAAATGATTTTAGAATTAAAGAAATTCGTAAATAAATGTAATGGAACATTTTTTTGGAGTATCTAATCATTTTTAGAGAGAATCAGAATATTCTTTAGAGTCAAGGAAGAAGTCAAAATTTTGTTAAGTAATAAAGTTTTTCATATTAAAAAAAAAGAAAATATTTTACAGGATTTACATTTGTTAATTTTCTAAAATATTTGTTACAAAATGCTAATTTTTTAGAATCAAAGGAAATAATGAATAATATAATAATATTAATAATTTTTTTAGATTAATAAAAATATTTTTGAATTATTTGAGAAATAAAAATAATACCTATTATTAAATTAAAAAAATAAAAACAAAATAAAGAAATGTAATATTATCTATCAAAACATATAAAAAACAAAAGCATAAATTTTGTTAAAAAATCGTTATTTTATATTTTATTTCTATTTTCTATCAAAACGAATAGAAAACAAAAGAATAACCATGACTAACTTCAGGTGTGGACAGACTGGACAGAATGAATACGACGATTATTATAGTTAATTAAATACATTTATTTTATTAGAAAGTTATTAGAGTCATGAAATTGATGTCGATTACAAATTTTCTAAAATCAATGAACGTGAGTTTGCAAACAATTTCTATATTGATATTTTCAGGTTTTAAGTTTCAAAATTTCATAGTATGTATTGTCATATTTAACGTAGAAAATAAAATATATATGTTCAATATAAAGGGTATACAGTAAAAGGGTCAAAATAAGTGAAACCGGCCACTTGAAAAATTTTTATCTCCAATTTTCAAGTTATCTATGATTTTTAGTAGATATATGAGTACACTTTTTCCCCCTAAAATATTTTTCAAAAAAAAATTTTATTTTTGAAGTAATTAGGTATTGAAGTTTTAGGTCATTTTATTTTCATTTTATTATTACTTTGAAACAAATAAAGATAATTAAGTAATTTTTTTTTAAATTAAAGCTTAAAGTCTATACTTTAAAGATGAAATAAAGCGATTGCTAAAAAATGAAAATTTATAATTGTTATTAACAATTCTTTTAAACAATTGCAAATTGAAGAATGTTCTCAATGTTTTTGAAAGATTAAATTACGATATATTGATGCGCAAAACTATAAGGATTCATTTAAAAAAAAGAAAAATGAGTAACTTCCAATATTATAGAAATTATGTAAATTTTGCTGACAAAATGCAAGCACAGCATATCACCAGTTGTGAGACGGTGTCAACACCCATCTGGGCAGCATAAAAAATACGACTTTGCAGGCATACTATTTAAATGTTGTTTTGATTTTTTTTTAGTATTTTTGGGCATGTCAAGTGGAAAAAAGTCAATTGATTCAGAAGAAATCAATTTTAATGCTCTTGTTGAAGCTATTAAATTGTGTTTATTTGATAGTCATATTTTGGCGAATAAATATTATTATTTAGTATATAATAATATATATTATTAATATATTTAATTATTTCTACTAAACATAACGTTTTATGTCAAACTTATTAAATTTTAGCAATTTTTAATGAGTGTCTCACAACTGGAGACATTTTTTTTTTTTTATAAAAGCGATGTGCTCGGAAAATGTATCGTAAAATTTTTTGAGTTCATCGAAACACTATACTTTCTTTTAATAAAAGTTGCGTATTTCTGTTACCTTTCGAACGGTGTATTTTATTTACAATTTTGTTTATCCGTTTACAATTTACGGATCAAAAATAAAACCCGTCTCACAACTGGAGACTCTCCTCTAATATTTTTATTTGTCAAAATTTAAGACCCCAGTAAAAAAAGAAGTATTGAGTGGAGCGTTTAGGAATTGAGTGAAGCTCTGAGCCAATACGGATTCGAGTAAAAACCGTCTTGGGACGTCTGACTCAATCTTTTTTTCATCCGCCGAATACGGTCTTATTTTAGCATTAAAATTAAAATCACAAGACCAGAGTACACATTATAAATTGAAAGCACAATTGTCCTGGAATCTAAAAATGCCGATTTCGATAAGAAGCAGTGAATATTTGTTAAAAATTGGTAAAAGCAAAGTTTGATAAGCGCGACTGAATTTACCATGTGAATAAATGAAGTAGTAAGTTTAAATGGACGAAATGTACTGAAAGAAATCTACTGTTACCGACAGAAAGTTCCTAGAGAATTGTGGTAAATTCAACAAAACAATGAAATTTCATTGTTTAACAATTCTCTAGGAACTTTCTGTCGGTAACAGTAGATTTCTTTTCGTCCATTTAAACTAACCACTTCATTTATTCACATGGTAAATTTAGTCGCGCTTGTTAAACTTTGCTCTTACCAATTTTTAACAAATATTCACTGTTTCTTATCGAAATCGGCATTTTTACATTCCAGGACAATTGTGCTTTCAATTTATAATGTGTACTCTGGTCATGTGATTTTAATTTTAATGCTAAAATAAGACAGTATTCGGCGGATGAAAAAAAGATTGAGTCAAACGTCCCAATACGGTTTTTACTCGAATCCGGATTGGCTCAGAGCTTCACTCAATTCCTAAACGCTCCACTCAATACTTCTTTTTTTACTGGGACCTACTTTCAGCTTACAATATAGGTCTTATTTTAGATTTTAGGAGTCGTAACGTGGGGCCTACTTGCGATACAATTAGTTCGAATTAGACTCTACATAACTCCAAAAGCTGGTGGAAAATTAGTATTAATTATTAATGCATTAATTAAAATACTAGAAACGCATAAAGAACTACAAATTGACAAATACTGTTTTATAAATATATGAATTAGTTAAAAATAGTATTTGATAGAAAAAGTCATTTACTGATTCAAATGGTAATATTTTCCTAATGAAGTAGTTAATGGTAACTAATTACCTATTAGTTTTTCCCAGTCAAATTAAATTCCCAATTGGTAGACACCTGTGACCTGTTCACGGGAGTTGTGAGTGAAATTTTTCGAGTTAAAAATCAACTCCAAAAGAGAGTTAACTTACTAACTCCCTTCATCAACACCCGCGCGAGTTATTTTTTCCTTGAAAAGTTGGCATTTGGGTGTCAAGTTTTAACTCTCTTTATTTAACTCCCCTGGCATTAACTCCCCAATGGGTGCGAATTTTATAGAATCCCCTGGGGAGTTAAAATTTAACTCCCTTTTTTTACAGTGTAGAAACTAAAACCTGTCGAAGACGGGTACGACAGCTAGTCTAAGGTATAAAAACGTATTCTTGATAGCTTTAGTTTGAAAATATGCTTTGCGTTTTAAGATTTTTGGTATTTTTTATTCAAAATGATGCCTGAAAATAAACAATTTTACAAAATTTAACACAGGATGGATACAATTTTCAAAAGTTCATGAAATCGCTTGAAATTTGTTCCTAGGGGGTTTTTGGGGTCGCTGATTACGAATCTGACTTCAGATTCGTAATCAGCGACCCCAAAAACCCCCTAGGAACAAATTTCAAGCTAATATATGAACCCGGTAAGAAGCGTAGAATAGAAAAGAATTCAATTTCTACAAAATATGCTTGAAAACGAGAATTTTGAATTATTCTGAATACGCGAATTTACCTCGGAGAAAGGTAAATTTACTCCACGGGAACCATCAAAATTTCAGAAAAATCAATTCTTCTCTATTGCTCTCTACACGGAGAAAAATGGTGCTGAGTTTCTAGTAAAAGTTCCTATGGAATAGTAATAATTCTACTTTTATATTAAAAATTACTATTCATAGTAAAATATACTTCGCATGAAGTAAAAATTACTATTTCTGGTAGTAAAAATTACAAATAGTAATTATTACAGTAGTCACGTTTAAAAATTGCTTTAAGAATTTTAATTTTTACATCGTCATTATAAATTTTATTAAATTTTGTATTACTTTTTACATTTGATATGTTGTAAATATTACTGGTAGAAATTCTAATAATTAATACTGCGGAAAATAAAGATTGCTTCTGCAAGAAGCAACTTTTACTATTGCAGAACAAACTTTTTACTCGTAAAAGTAGTAATCCGTACCACTACTGTTACACACCTATGTGTGTAATCACGTCACTACTGTCATGCGCAGCGACCGTAACCTGACGTCAAAGTGATCCAACATTTCTAGGTTACAAGAAGCACGTGTAGCACGGTTCAGTTATTTGGACAATTTTGTTTATATCAGTGGTGCGATAATTAATTCCTATATGCATTTTAATTATTTATCAATTTCCAAAGTATGCAATTCATGTATAATCACTTAATAATTAGTTAATTAATTTTTAATGAATTACTAATTAATTAATAAAAAATATATAAATAAATAAAATCATTAACATTATAATCTAATAATTTAATAATTAAAATAAGTAATTTTAAATTAATAATACTGTTTATTATTATTATTATTATAAATGTTTATATTTTAATGCAGTAACTTATCTAAATAAATATAATTTATGATTCACTTTATCGAAAAGAGATATATGCGGGTAACATGAAATTTTCTCCATAGCGATTGCGTAGCCGAGAGGCTTAGTATAAATGCGTGCGATTTTAGGTTGCGTTAGATATAAGTTAGGTAGGGTTCGAAACTGTACACGGAAAGAAAAAGTCCGTCAACCATTAATGGATTAGTATATTACTTTGAGACGGGACTCTTTTTCCGTTGATGGTTACTTAACTTTACTTAACGATTGAAAACGAGTCATGGATTGATTAGAATGCCAGTATGTGACCAATTGTTTTAGATTTAATGCTGAATTGTTATCAATGGCTGTTTGAATGTTTACGAATCATTAGTGAAAGTTTGTGAAACGTTAGTTGACTCGTATTCTAAATCGGCGCTCTTCACTAGCGCATTGTTGCGCAGTGTACCGATGCGCATTTCTTCCGGTTTCTCTATAGTCCATGTGTTTTTGCTGTCTGCTATACATATCCCTATATACTATTATGTGTAATGTGAATATTTAACTTAACTAATAATTTGCAGTTGAATTGCGTCTAGAAATTGACCTCGATGAAAATATATTTTCTTTTATATTTCTCGCTAATTAAAAAGTAGTTATTAGTGCAAAATCATTTCTCACAAGTTGTGAAAAATTTTGTTATTTGGTATATAAGAACAGTTCGCTTCTAAACTTAAAGTGTTATAAGTGTGCGTTTCTACGTGTAGTTATTATAAGTGCGAAAATGTGTTGGTCTAAAGCGTCTAAGAGTGTAAATAAAATATCGGAACTGTGCAACGAAAAAAATGTGTTCATTCTGTACCAAATAGTGTCTAAAATTAGGGATAATTCTGAAAGAAGTTGAATTTTTTGAATGCTTTTGATAGTCATAGAAAATTTAATAGACAGTTTTCTAAATTTTAGTGAACGAGTTTTATATATTGATGACAGTTTTCTAAATTTTGGCAAGCAACTCGTCACTGATTGTGACTCAAAGTATGTTATCCATTCAATGATTTTGTGTCCCGTCTCAAAGTAATATACTAGTCTATTAATGATTGACGGACTTTTTCTTTCCGTGTATAGATGTTAAGATTTTCCGATATGTTAAGTTGTTAATTGTAAGTAAGAATGTGAAAAAAAGTAAAACTTATGAATAATGAATAATAATACACATGCAGAGTGTTAATTACTTGAAAAAATATTTTTTGAACGCACTGATTATTTTATTTTAATTTATTAAAATAAAACGAGACAATATAGCTCTCTACAGCAGCATTTTTTTTTCGTCACGGCGTGGACAGACGCGCAGGCGCGCCGGCATTCGTTTCGCCCGTCGTTGTGAGGCGCGTCATTGTGTGGGTACGGATTACTACTTTTACGAGTAAAAATCTTTACCGAAATAGTAATAATTGCTCTGATTCGTAATAAAAGTTGCTTCGCTCAGAGTATTAATTGCTCGGGACATTTTAAATATTACTCGGCTTTTAATAAAATTTAGATTCCTTGAAGTAAATTATACTTTTTCAAAAAAGTAAAAATCGTTTGAATACGAAGCAAAAGTTACTATTTTTCGAGCAGTTTCAAAATTACTACTTAAAAGTAATAATTTTGCATTGAAAATAGTATAATTATTACTATTTATTTTTCTCCGTGTACTCGTCGATCGGGAGATAGAAAGGAATTCAAATTTTCTATTTTTCCTAATGCGCTAAGTTTTATGGCATTGCAAGTTTTTGAAAAAAATATGAAGTTCTATTCTTTTAAATTGACTGCTAACGATTCTAGGTAGTCAATTTAAAAGAATAGAATGTTCGACGAGTAAATCTGAAATGTTTATTTTTCTCAATTGACTGCATCGAATTTCAGAAGCGCATTAAAAGGAATAGAACTTTTGACAAACAATTTGAAAAAGCCTAATTTTTCTAATTGTCTGTAAGAGCTCCTCTAGTTATTGTCTTTAAATAAAACGCAGTGACAGTTGTGTTTCGCGTCGTGTGAATTTCATTGTAATTTCAGTGCTAAACAGCTAAACTATTAAAATTAAATATTAAAACTAGTGAAAATATGGTTAAAAGACGCAAAGTGCTTACGATAAAATATAAAATGCTCTTATTGAAAGAAATTTTCAAGTGTTAAATGTTTATAAGTCAAGTTTTGAAACCTAACCTCACTTTCTAGTGGAATCTTGAGTATGTCACACGGTGCGTCTAGTCAAAATTAAATGAAAAATGATATTACCTCAAATTTTTTTGTTGATTCTGTATCCTAGCCCTATATGTGGACGTCCACATGAAAAGGGCCCATTTTGGCACTATTGGAGTTCCCTGCTGGAAGTAAAGAGATACAAAGAGATTAAAAAAAGGGGATAAAAAAAGATTAAAAGGTATAATAGTTTGGAGATGCAAAATGGATACTTAAAAGAGATACAAATTGTTTATCTCTTTCTATAACCTTATATTTATATATCTTTTTATCCCTTCTAATCTCTTTATATACAGTTTCAGATATAGAAATATATAGAAAAAAATATATAAAAAGAGATAAGAAATTGGGGATGCAAAGTGGTGAATTAAAGAAGATAGAACTTTTCTATCTCTTTCTATTCACACATTGCTATCTTTCTCTATCCATTTTCACATCCTTTCTAATCCACAGGAAAGTAAAAACAGAGATATCCCTTATAGAAGAAATCGATTAATTTCAATTAAAAACTTTCTCTATTGTTGTTAATTGAGTTTCTTAATCGTGTTGTTCTAATTCATTACTATTAACTATAAAAAATTTGCAAGTAAATCTTTAATATATTTTTAGAAAAGTTTCGGTGCTGTGTGAGTTTAAAACTAATTTTGGTTGTCTATTACTGATAAGCATTTATTGGTTAAATATATTTACAATAAACTACAAAAATATGAAAGTTAAACTCAAACAAAAACGTAAAATCGCACAGTGCATAACACACGCTTTCTGATCTACGGATCTACTGACCCGACGCCATGACACATAACAGCTGGGAAAATCGACGCATGCGCGTATATCTTTATGAGTATGTATATAGAAAGGGATATACTATAGTAGATTAGAAGAGATAACTTATTATATCTCCTCAAATCCCCATATTCTTGTCTATCCCTATATATCTCTTCTAAATGAAGTAAGGAGATAGAATATGGGATTGGAAAAAGATAAAAAGAATACCATTCGGAAAAAAGAATGATAAAAAGGAATAGAAAAAGTTTAAAGTTTTGCAGTCTCGCATTTCTATCTTAATAATGGGAATAAATAAGTGTTAATAAGATCCTACATAAAAAGCGATGGAAGGGTATAAATATGATATCAATAGTTATTAAGAAAAGGTTATAAATGTGGACAAAGAAGATTATATCAAGAACTTCTGTCATAAAAAGATATAAAAGTTTATAGACAGGTTATTAAAAGGTATTGAGAATAGGTTATTAATAGGTATAAAGAATAGTGTCTATAAGGTCTAACATTGAAAGAGATACAAGGAAATAGACAGGATTTTAAAAGTAATAGAGAAAAGGTGATTGAAAGGGATAACAAAAAGTTGCAATAAGATTGTATATAAAAAGAGATAGAAGGGTTTAAAAAGGCTATTAAAAGTTATTCAAAAAAGGTGATTAAAAGAAATAGCGAACAAGTTGATAAAGGTAGGAATAGAAAGGCATAAAGAAGTATAGGTAAGAGATTAAAAGTTATACAATATTCATATCTCTTTCTATATTAGCAATAGAAAGGGATTAAAAGAGAAAAGGTTTCTATCTATTTACTTCCAGCAGGGTTATCTATATGGGCGTATTCCTGGCAAAATTTGGAAAATTTTGAGTGGTCTTAGAACTTTTTTGGTTAAAAATTCGCTGAGTTACGAAATTTCAAAGTTTAGAACGCCACAAACCTCATTTCGAGAAAAACGGAATTAAAGATTGCGATACCAACTAATTGTTGTATCTCTGGTTCTTCTTGGAAGTTAATCAGATAAGAATTGTTTCCAGTTCAGGGCACCTTGAAGATGTAAATCAACAGGTTTTAAATTTTTAAAACCATCCCCTCTCTTAATTTTCAAAAATTTCGTACTTAAGTACTAAAAATCGACAATATGGGCCCTTTTCTAAAAAGGAGAATTTTTCTATTAAAAAACCATTTTTTACAAGATTAATGATTAGGTACAATTTTATTGTGTCATTTGAAGAAAAAGAATAGATATTACACTTATTAAAAATTTTTTGACAGTCTCTATTATGAAAAAATTGACGCAATATTCAAATTTTCGAAAATTACAAAAAAAAGATTCTAACTTCAATATCTCTGGTTCTTCTCGGAAGTTATTCAGATAAGAATTGTTTACAGTCCAGGACACCTTAGAGATGTAAAATCAAGAGGTTTTAAATTTTTCTACACCTCCATTTTTAAAATTCGGATTACTTTTGAAAATGACCGACAAAATGGGCCCTTTTTATTTTTCTAAAGAACCAATGAAATCAAACAGTTAAATTATCGATAAATTAATGAAAACCGCATGATTCGACTTGTCAAAACATGTAGATTGACAATAAAAAATTTTAAAAAATTAAGATTTTGCTCCAAAATTACTAAATTGCGATTATCTCGAAAACTGGAACCGACAATATGGGCCCTTTTCATGTGGACGTCCACATATAGACATATCTTATGAAGAGACGAAAATTGTAAGTTTAGCGCTTTTTTTTAACGACGTCAATTACATTTTTTGATAATTTTTAAAATTTTCAACAAATTTTATATCATTTTAAACATATATAATTACATAAAGAACTTAAAAGTAAATATAGATCCAACAGAGTGATGTATTTCACACACGGAAAGAAGGGCGTAGTAGATTCTACTGACATGGCAGTTAAATCTACTAAACAGAATCGTTAGGTTTGGACTGACGGTACAGACAGTGCCATCTACTGCACTGTTTAGTAAGATAGTAAGATACACTGAGCAAACAGTATATTCTACTAAACAGAGAGGTGTCGTAGTGTATTATACTAAACATACAGTTGGCGCCACTAACCGGTGCACTTAATGATTTACTAAACGCGTTCTGTCACATTTACTGCAACTCTTCTCTCCGTGCATTCAGTAGATGCTTTGTTATTGTTTAGTATTGGTTAGCCCCGCTAACATTGATTTGACAACAACGAAACAATAATTTAATATAACATGTACATAATTACACTCTTGAAAAAGCGTGGTTATAAGTGAAGAGTATTGTAAACTAGAGTAGCCCTTAAAAGTTTAAAACCGCTGCCAAGTTGTATATTTTTTTATAATTTTGGTGCTCATTTCATGAACACTTTGCTTCCTCATAGAGGTAGGGTGATGTGGGGTGATGTGAAACATGGGGGGATGTGCAACACTGCCGATTTCTGATCTACAGTTCGATATTGAACAGAGCCAAGTATTGCCATTTGTTTGTGTCCTCAATAGCTTGTTTTTGATATTATATAAAACTCATGAGACAGCTCGCAGCTAGGTTTGCTGTACGTAAGTTGACTTAAATTTTCGAGAAGGAAATATTTCTCGCGCTTTACATTTCTAGTCGTTTCGTGAAGGGTTTTAATTTATTTTATAGATAAGAATGTGTTTATTGTTGGTTTTTTAAGTGTTATTAAATATCTGTTTATATTTTGTGTTTCCATTGCATTGTATTGCGTACAAATCATTTTTCGCTAAATATCATATTTGGGGTGATGTGCAACACTTTTTTTCGGGGTGGACATAACTACTTTTTACGTGACATAACTGCGATTCACATGATGAATAAAAAATGCTTAGTTATTTTCCTTTAATTATATTCCTTATTCAGTTATGAATAAAAAAATTAAACATAAAAATTTTTTTTTTCTTTAGTGAAATCTTCACTTTTTAGAGGTCAACTATACCTTAGTAAATTTTTTTTTGGCAGACGGAAAATCTTTGTTCAAGAAAGATTACAAAATTTCTTCAGAAAATGAGGATATGGAAAAAAATTTAGAAAAATAGTTAAAGTCCCTACTAAAAATAAAATCAGGAATCGTCATGAATGGTCAGAATTTCTGAACATTCCTGAACAGTCTCACCACTTCTGACGTTTTCGAACGTTTCTCACCATTCCTAACCAAATACTTTCCAAGCTCCTCCCACTTTACTCCCACCATTTTCGAAGCTGTGACCATTTCTGAAATTCCTGACCATTTCTGAAATTCTTGACTATTTCTGAAATGTGTGAACACATAACCTATAAAAATTTTGGTACATCTTTCTAATTTTGGTAAAGTCTCATGAAAATTTATATATACATATAAAATCTTTCAAATTTATTTTTTACATTTCAGAATACATTATTCTAGTATAAAAATTGTTCTTTTAACTTAACAAAAGTTCTCATTTTTCAAATTGGTATAATTATTGAATTAATTATACAGCAAAAGTAGGTAAATAAATCAAAACATTCGAACCATTCTTTTAACATTATTTAATATATTTATTTAATGTATATTTATAATATATTAATTTAATATATGTATATTTACTTGTAATTATTTAATATAGTTAATTAATAATAAATTTTGTTTCATAATATTAGTAATTTACTATACCAGTCAGTACTTATTATGAGAAGTATTTGCATTATAATTGAAATACAGTTATATTTAAATTATTATTAATCATTAATAGAATAATTTCTTACTATAATGATTATTAATAATTTAAATTTAAAATTTATAAAAATTTCAATATTGCATTAATAATTCATTATTATTATAAATTATAATGTTAAATTAAATTAATATTAAATACTAAATTCATTTTAAATGCAGATATAATAATAATTATTATTAATCTGTATTCGTATTATAGTTTATAAAACATTACAAATTGTAAAGTTAAGACTTAATTTATTATTGATTCAATTAATAATGTTAATTTTTATTAATTCACTAAACCTATTATGACTAAATTGAAATATAATTAATTAATAAAAATTATTTAACAGTTTATTCTGATTTATTGATAATATTGGTAATTGAATTTTACTATTTTACAGTTGCTCTTTATATAGACAGCTGAATCCAGAAATATGTAAGTCGGTTCGGTAGTCGCAGTCGTTAGGGCAGTTAGTTTAGGCACTAGGTTAGGTCATGCGTCGGGGTTCGATCCCCGTAGGGTCCAAATTTTAATTTAATTCCGGGAATTAGTTTCAAGTTGTTCCGTATGTAAACAAACTGATATTAATTAATAAAATATATTTTTTAAATTTATTTGTTGCAACTTTTTGCATATTGTTTAAATAAATAAAACAGAAGTGGCTTAAAAATATGGTCAAAAATGAGATACAAATGGTCTCAAATAGTCACCAATTATGAGCGTGGTCAACAAAGAGGAGGGGATAGTAGCAAACTTGTGCACTGTTAAAAATTTTTGTTCCAAATTTTATACAAAAATGTTTAAAGCAATTATCATATACAATTTTGAAAAACTACAACACACATTTTTAAATTTAATACAAATTTTCTTATTAAATTTTAAAACACATTTCTTTAAAATTTTCAAATTATTCTTTGGAAAATTAATACAAAGTGTTTGAATGAAATTTCAAATAGTTTTGTTTGAAACTTCAAACAGTTTTGTTTGAAATTTCAAACAAATCTGTTTGAAATACCAAAACGATTTAAATATTTAAATGAAAAATCTAAACTGTTTATATTGTGTTTTGATATGTTACAATAAATGTAAATTAATTAAAAAAAAGTTTCATTGGCATTTTTACGGAAATTCGACACTACGATTTGAACCCTTAGTCGTATATGGTGTTGTCTGTGTATAGTGTGTCTTGTATGGAGCCATCAACCTTGGGAGCTGCGCCTAGACGCGCTCGACCAAGGGAGGCTATGAAAATCTCTTGCAAAGTATCAGTAGTGAGAAACATGTGGACCATTCCCTTTTTTTGACTTCTTCTAAATTTCTAAAGATTCAATATCTTTAAAATTCTTCACCAACCGATTCTTATATTCTTTACTTTTTTTCTCTTCACGTTTCTGTTAAATTTATGATATGTACCCAGTGAGAAATTTCTCACCGGTCCAATATCGGTCCAATATTGGGAGCCAAGAGACCGATCATCGGTCCAATAAAGGCTCCCAATATTGGACCAATATGGGCTGATGCTTGGGATGTAACGGCATCGCCAATCATCGGTTGTCAATATTGGTCCAATATTGGCCGAATATTGGCAACCAAGAGAAAAAAATTTTTTTAAATAAATTTTTTTTAATTAAATAATAATAATAAAAAATTAATGTTTATAATTTTTGTTTAATATATTTATTTGTTTAATTATTTATTTTTAATAATTCATGTAAATAATAAATAATTTATTATTTATAAATTATAATTATTTAAAAATGCAGCAGCTATTAAGAAAATAGCATTCTGCAAAAAAATTCTATCATTGAAAAATCAATGATAGGCGAGAGAAATCCGCGTCTTTAAATAGATTCGCAGATGATAGACAAGAGATATCCGCGTCATTAAACGGATTCGCAGATATACTCTGGTCTCGCGACGAATCTCTCGATACTTATATACACTGGAGTCGCCGTGTCAGTTGCGAGAACGGTTACAGCGTCCCTCTTGCGGCAGAGATAAGAATTGTCACGTAAACTGCTAAATCGCTTTACCGACCGCCTTATTATACCCGCAGTTTACGTGACAATTGAGCGGCCGGATCGTAGAAGGGCACGTAAATTTTTCTCGGCCGATTTCTAAGTTTCCCTGAACACTCAAAATTCAACTTCTGAATTTCAATATTTTAAATACACATCCTTATAGAAAATTTCATTCCGCATCTTTTTTTCTTATGAAATTTTTTTCTATCTATTTCCGTTTTCGAAATATTTGGGAAAAACTGTTTTTTTGAAAACTGTAAATTTAATGACATTTTTCACTTCAACTCGCGATATTTTAGACAATTTAAAACATTTTTTAATGAAACAAAAAAAAATACGTCTCAAGGTATTCTACGAATAATAAAAAAGAAAAAAGTGGTTTTCTTTATAAACAAAATTGTTATTAATTTTTTTCTTTATTAATGTAAAAATCACGAACTACAATCTTCACGGCTCTCGTTTAACGGGCGAATTTTGAGTAACAGAGAACTTTCAGTGAGAAAGTTGTTCATTATGATCCAAAAAAGTTTTCTGGAAAATCACAGGGCTAATAATTAATTAGTGTTGAAATGGTAAATGTTTAAAGTTGCTAGCAGCCAAACGTGTAGCACGCGCCACTGGCCATAACCTATGAAACAACACTCCCATGCAACCGTGGCGAGTGACGCGTTCTATACGTTTGCTGCTAGCAACTTTAAACATTTACCATTTCAACACTAATTAATTATTAGCCCTGTGATTTTCCAGAAAACTTTTTTGGATCATAATGAACAACTTTCTCACTCAAAGTTCTCTGTTACTCAAAATTTGCCCGTTAAACGAGAGCCGTGAAGATTGTAGTTCGTGATTTTTACATTAATAAAGAAAAAAATTAATAACAATTTTGTTTATAAAGAAAACCACTTTTTTCTTTTTTTATTATTCGTAGAATACCTTAAGACGTATTTTCTTTTTTGTTTCATTAAAAAATGTTTTAAATTGTCTAAAATATCGCGTGTTGAAGTGAAAAATGTCATTAAATTTACAGTTTTCAAAAAAACAGTTTTTCCCAAATATTTCGAAAACGGAAATAGATAGAAAAAAATTTCATAAGAAAAAAAGATGCGGAATGAAATTTTCTATAAGGATGTGTATTTAAAATATTGAAATTCAGAAGTTGAATTTTGAGTGTTCAGGGGACTTAGAAATCGGCCGAGAAAAATTTACGTGCCCTTCTACGATCCGGCGGCTCAATTCTTATCTCCGCCGAAAGAGGGACGCTGTAACCGTTCTCGCAACTGACACGGCGACTCCAGTGTATATAAGTATCGAGAGATTCGTCGCGAGACCAGAGTATATCTGCGAATCCGTTTAATGACGCGGATATCTCTTGTCTATCATCTGCGAATCTATTTAAAGACGCGGATTTCTCTCGCCTATCATTGATTTTTCAATGATAGAATTTTTTTGCAGAATGCTATTTTCTAATAGCTGCTGCATTTTTAAATAATTATAATTTATAAATAATAAATTATTTATTATTTACATGAATTATTAAAAATAAATAATTAAACAAATAAATATATTAAACAAAAATTATAAACATTAATTTTTTGTTATTATTATTTAATTAAAAAAAATTTATTTAAAAAAATTTTTTTTTCTTGGTTGCCAATATTCGGCCAATATTGGACCAATATTGACAACCGATGATTGGCGATGCCGTTACATCCCAAGCATCAGCCCATATTGGTCCAATATTGGGAGTCAATCGGCGCCCAGCACGGCAACCAATATTGGACCGATATTGGACCGATTAAAGTCTATTGGCAATTTCTCACTGGGTATTAAGATGTTTAAGAAATATTTAAACAATACTTTATGAACAGCAGATTTTTTATGGAAAAATATTTTTCTATTTAATTTAGCAGTTTTTAAATTTTAATCTGTACAAAATAACTAACTATATTAATTAATTATATTATATCATCCAAAATGTTTTATTCTCTTAATAAGTTTTGTCAAATTTAACTAATTAAACTGATTAAAAAAATTTTTAGTTATTTCAACATTTGAAAATGTATTTACTTATAAATAATGTTTTAAACTAATTTAGAGAATTATTAAACACATATGTTTGAAGCAATTTCGTATAAAAACTCAAAAAAATTTCAATTAAGTACTTTTCAATGAAAAATTTATAAATTTACCTACAATATTTTAAAACATATGTGTATTGAATTATTTTACACATAAATTTTTCAAACACTTTTTTATGAAAAGGTTGTAAATTTACATATTTTTCAAACTTATGTATTTGAAGTTAATCCATACAAAAATTTTTGAAAATTTCAAACACTTTTGTTTGAAAATATTGTAAATTTACAAATATTTCAAACATATGTATTTGAAGTTAATCCATACAAAAATTTTTGAAAATTTCAAACACTTCTGTTTGAAAATATTGTAAATTTACAAATCTTTCAAACACGCGTTTTTGAAATTATTTCAAATTTACAAATATTGTAATATTTGTAAATTTTCAATCACTTTTTGTATGAAAGTATTGTAAATTTACAATCTTTTTTAACAGTGGCACTTTAAACTTCCTCCTGATCAGTTGTGATAGATTTCTGACGAGATACATCCAGAATCGTAGGAAAACTGGATTAAAGTGGTCAGGCGGCCTGACCATTTGTCTGACCATTCCTGATTTTATTTTTAGTAGGGGTGTCTATTGAATTATTACTAATGGTTCTTTCTGATAAAATAAAGAAAAATTTTGAAGGTCTTGATAAATTGTTCAGTAATTTTAATATTAAGATCTGAAAGAAGAGTTCTATTTCTGATTTCGCACAAAGTCAGGCGTCACAAAATAAGAATTCAAGAGCAGTTACGTAAAAATACGGGCTCGCGTAAAAAAATTTAAATGTCTGTGAATTACGCTGAAGGTACAGACCTGCGCAGACACACGGGTTTAGGAGGGGTCGCACACACACTGACACACACAAAGTATATTATTCTGTCACAGATTACACACACTATAATACGCACCTAAAACTAACACTATCTTACAACTATACGAATACATATAACGTTCGCTTTCGCACGCACGCATATAACATACCACGAGTTGCTTTGAATCTCTCTTATATACTAAACCTGCCTTTTCTTAGCCACTTGTGAGAAGAAATAAGGTTTTATTAAAATTAACTTTTTTAAATTAATTTAAATTAAAATAAATGTAATATGGAATAATTAAGTAAAGGTTAATTTTTTCGATTGAAAAGATTCTATATTTTGACGAAATTAAAAAGCTAGTAATTATTTTACTTATACATTTTAATATTTTTATATAAATTTTAATGTTTTATTCATTTATATTTATTTATTAAAATATTTAAAGAATATATATGCAAAACCACTCCTTAAATCAATGCTAACCAATATAATAATTTACTATTATAAATTACGAATTCAAGTGGAACAATTTGTGACAAACAATTTTATTTTCTTAAATTCAAAAAACTATTATTATGACTTTTATGAATTATACTATGAATTTAATCAATTCATTATTAGCACTTTCAAATAATCCGTTAACCAAGCACATGTCATTTACAAAAAAATATTACTTGAAGTATTGAAAAATATATTTACGAGACAGAGTTGTATGTTTAGAAAAATTTTCACTTTTATCATTGATTTTCCCTGCCGGAAGAATGGACTGAAAAAGTACTGAAATTGTACTGGCCTCCAGTACAATTTCAGTCCGTTTTTTTAAATGTTTCGGTAGACATTTTTAAAGTCCTTTAACAATAGTTTCAAATGTAGGTTATGTCAACAAACCATTGTTAACAGTTTAGAAGTGAAAATAAAAAAGGTTAACAAAATTTTCAACGAAATTCCCGTTAAATTCTAAACTTATATTGCAACCCCTGCTTTAACAATAGACCCGAAAGCCTATTGTTGTATGGGATTATAATTTTCTGGCTTAAAAAGTTCACAATTTAAATAATTCAATTTTCAAAACAAAAAAATTTAAATCTGTGATGTTTTATGATTACAAATATCTAAAATTTATTATAAAAAATGTTTAATTAAAAAAGTTATAAACTATCTCGCAAACTCTAATTGTTACGTAAAAACGGATATTATTTTTGAATTTAGATTAACATGAATATTTAGCATACATAATAATTACTTGTAAAGAATCTGAGTTCATGAAAAACAAATATAATGTTGAAATATGAATAAAAATTATTTTTAACATTAACAAAGAAAGATTTGTCCTTCAACTTAATGACGGTCAGGCCACAAACATCACCGATAGCGACCCTTTTGCAGGTAATTTTTCCCAGTAAAATTTCAGTGCTGAAACGCAGCAAATTTTCACTAAAATAGCACTGAGCTCTCAGTACTAATTCCCCAGTACAATTTCAGTCCATTCTTCCGGCAGGGTTCAACCTTTACAAATTAAAAGTCACAACTTAAAATGTTAAAATTAAAATTTAATATATAAGCGTGTGTGATGGAGAAAACGAAAATAAACAAACATTAAGGGCATTATCGTTTGCCGGTTATGTCAGTTTAGGCTAGGGTCTTAATCACCATTCACACCAGGAAGGAAGAGTAAGGAGACCGAACTCTGCTTCTACAAATGTCTGAGAAATATGCACGAAAAGTGCCAGACTCACTGTGTTCTAGTTGATCACCAAATAAGTCGATCATGCGCATTGAACCACACTTTTCATCTATGTCAACACTGAACTTTAGTTCAGTGTTGACATAGATGAAAAGTGTGGTTATGTCAAGGTAAATATTACATAGTTTAAACTGTGTTAATTTGAAAAGCAAATTTATTTATTTGTAATTGTGATATTATTTAGATTTCCGAAATAATTTAATAATATATTTATAAAAAAGGAAAAATTTTGCGAAAATGGTTAAGAAGAATTATGTTTATAACTAGAGTATATTTACATACCGTAGAAGGATAGAAGAGACTAATGTTTTTAGACTCTTTTTCTTTCTTTACATCCTGGCACACAACACGACATTTTTTTAAATAAAATAAATAAATAATTTTTAAAACGAAATGTATTATATATGTATCTCACTAAGACCGGCTAAATGTAAACATTAGATATTACATCTCACTCGCACAATTTTTACGAGAAACAGAGACACAACACAGCTTATGCGCATGATCAACTTATTTGGTGGTCGACTAGAACGAATCGAACCTGGCACTTTTCGTGCATATTTCTCAGACATTTTCAAAGCGCTATCTGCACAGAGTTCGGTCTCCTTACTCTTCCTTCCTGATTCACAGAGATGTACTTGCGTAGTGCTTACTGCGCATCAAACGAATCTATTCCAGTTTTGTAATTTTCAGAAACGCAGAAATAGAAATCCTACATGACAAAAAATTTGAATACTTTCAAAAGAATTATAAAGAACTTTTAAATCTTTTGAAAGAAATATAGAATGATTTCAAACATTCTCCGAAATTATTTCTGAAATTTTATTTATATCTTTTCCTAAAATATTAAAAAGGATTTATTTCCAGTTTCGTAAAAATAGAGAAAAGTTTTATTTATTATACAAAACATTTATAAACAGTCATAGAATTTTTTCCATATCTTCATTTCCTGAAGAAATTTTGTAATCTTTCTTGAACAAAGATTTTCCGTGCAGATTTTGATTAGTTTGCATTGAAAAAGCCTAAAATTAATAATTAAAGAGATTTTCATCGATATTTATGCATTACATACCTGAATTTTACTGGTGTTGCACATTACCCCAACTTTTTTAGAAAATGCAAAAACAGACGTTTTTGAAAAACGTTTTTTTTTTGTTTTTTTTGTTTTTTTTGTTTCTCACATGGTGATCATTGTAACGTTCACCATGATTTTTAATATAATGGCTTTTACCATGAATGTTTTTACCATGGACTTTTTTAACCATCATGGTTTTTGGGAAATATTTAAATTTTAACCTTTTGTTATATGATTATTAATGTGATTGAACACAAGGTGAGTTTTTTCTCTTTTAATTTGTTTTTTCAAAATTTTTTCAAATTTTTTCTCTTTGGTGACAATTAATATCTTATAATGATTTTCATTACAGATGTGTTTTTCATTTGCTTATGTTCGTTTTAAGATTTAAAATTTGCCTGATGAGGACTTAATTAAGTCGAAACTTGTAGCAATTTATAGTAATTTAATTGTAATAAACGAACATCTTTAAAACCGTAAAAGGCCTCTAAATATTATTAAGGTACCGTCCCATGATGGCGTGAAAGCGTCGGCGTAAAGCGTAAACCATGTGAGTGAGTGAGAACGTGATATCTGTTCATCTCTTTCTATCGCACGATTTCTGCTTTACGCCGACGCTTTTACGCCGTCATGGGACGGTACCTTTATCAATATTCTTATAAAACGGTTCTTAAACAATTTTATTAATTTAATATTTATTCTTTTTCTTCAAATGACACAATAAAATTGTACGTAATCATTAATCTTGTAAAAAAATGGTTTTTTAATAGAAAAACTATTCTTTTTAGAAAAGGGCTCATATTGTCGGTTTTTCGTATTTTCAAAATTAAGAGGGGGGGGATGGTTTTAAAAATTTAAAACCTGTTGGTTTTTTATCTTCAAGGTGCCGTGAACAGGAAACAATTCTTATCTAAATAAATTCCAAGAAGAACCAGAGATATTGATGTTAGACTCTTTTTTTCGTAATTGTCGAAATGGAAATTTGGATATTGCGTCAATTTTTTCATAACAGAGATTGTCAAAAAAATTTTAATAAGTTTAATATCTATTCTTTTTCTTCAAATGACACAATAAAATTGTACCTAATCATTAATCTTGTAAAAAACTGGTTTTTTAATAGAAAAACTATTCTTTTTAGAAAAGGGCCCATATTGTCGATTTTTCGTATATTTTCAAAATTAAGAGGGGGGATGGTTTTAAAAATTTAAAACCTGTTGGTTTTTTATCTTCAAGGTGCCCTGAACTGGAAACAATTCTTATCTGAATAACTTCCAAGAAGAACCAGAGATACAACAATTAGTTGGTATCGCAATCTTTAAGGTATTTGTCGCGTAAATTCGTTTTCGTCAGAATTTTTTTAAATTTCACATAATTATTCTTTGGATATTTATCTACAAAATAAGGCCTATTAAAATAAAATTGACCGTCTGTAAGTCTCAAAAAATGAAATCAAAGTTTTGACTTTTAACATGTACGGTATAGGAAAACCATATGAAAACCACAGATTTTTAATTTTTGCACTTATACTAATCGTCAGATTTTTTAGAAAAACTAAAGTTTTATTTATTGAACCAAAATGAACTTTTATAAAAAAAATGAAAATTTTTCACCGTCTTGTTTAAAAGATATTTAACATCAAACTTAAAAAATTATTTTAACATTTACTGTAAATGACAGGTGAATTCGTAAACGTGGCAATAGCGCTTGTTAAATACTACAGCTCGTCTGCTACTTTTGGCGCGAAATTTTAAAGACGGCCATACGCCAAACTTGCGACGTTGCCACGATCGTTTTTCATGCGAGAGGTTATGAATATACATTGAGAACATCTGTGTGTCAAACTGTACGTCCGCAAAAGCTTTTCGGATACTCGCATTCATAATCGTTTCATAAGTACAGTCAACGGATACAAACTTTTGACAGTGACCAGTCGCGCGACAAATACCTTAATTCCGTTTTTCTCGAAATGAGGTTTTTGGCGTTCTAAACTTTGAAATTCCGTAACTCAGCGAATTTTTAACCAAAAAAGTTCTAAGACCACTCAAAATTTTCCAAATTTTGACAGGAATACGCCCATATAGATAACTCCAATAGTGCCAAAATGGCCCCTTTTCATGTGGACGTCCACATATGAATAACTTTTCATAAATATGGTAAAAGTGATTGAATTTTGGGTCAATAAATGTATTTTTAAATACCCTACAAGATAGTTGTAATAGTTTAATAGTTAAACAAAAATTTTCAAGCAAAAAGGTTGAGAAGATGTCTTTTTCCAAAATTTTTGGTTTTTAAAATACCAATAATTTCGAAATTTATTATCGAATTAGGTTCAAAAGTAGGTCAATCGAAGCGTTTTTTAATGCTCTACAAGTTGGTAACGATAATTTTAAAGTTACTTCTACATTTTTCAACAAAATTTTCAAAAAAGTCTTATTTTCCAAAATTTTTGATTTTTAAAAGTTTAACCCATTAACGCCCATGATTAGACAAATAAAAATATCATCAAAATTATTATTGGAAACAGGACTGCGGATCAAATAATGACTTTTGACGTCAAAAATTGTTTAAAAAATAATTTGTTTATAAAAATTGTTATAAACAAATGGAGAAAATTGATAAAATTTTAAAAACTAATAGCGCCATTCGATTCTACGTGAAAAATTACTAAAGGAACATGTATGACTTTTTAAAAATTTTCACTCGATTTGTTGTAAATAATTTATAAACAAATAGTGCACTCTCATGTACCTATTTGAGCCCATCATTACACAAATAAAAATATCATCAAAATTATGATTGGAAACAGGACTGCGGATCAAATAATGACTTTTGACGTCAAAAATTGTTTAAAAAATAATTTGTTTATAAAAATTGTTATAAACAAATGAACAACAGTGACCGTAATTCTAAAGGTTAAATATTTCATAAGAACAAATGCAGGCAGAATTTGTTGATTCATAATTTTTAAAATTTTTAAAATATTCTAGTAGTCTTTTCCCTTAGAATCGAATGGCACTATAAGTTTTAAAAATGTTATTAATTTTCTCTATTTGTTTATAACAATTTTTATAAACAAATTATTTTTTAAACAATTTTTGACGTCAAAAGTCATTATTTGATCCGCAGTCCTGTTTCCAATCATAATTTTGATGAAATGTTTAGTTGTGTAATGATGGGCTCAAATAGGTACATGAGAGTGCACTATTTGTTTATAAATTATTTACAACAAATCGAGTGAAAATTTTTAAAAAGTCATACATGTTCCTTTAATAATTTTTTACGTAGAATCGAATGGCGCTATTAGTTTTTAAAATTTTATCAATTTTCTTCATTTGTTTATAACAATTTTTATAAACAAATTATTTTTTAAACAATTTTTGATGTCAAAAGTCATCATTTGATCCGCAGTCCTGTTTCCAATCATAATTTTGATGAAATGTTTAGTTGTGTAATGATGGGCTCAAATAGGTATGTGAGTGTGCATTATTATTTGTTTATAAATTATTTACAACAAACTGAGTGAAAATTTTTAAAATGTCATACATGTTCCTTTAGTAATTTTTCACGTAGAATCGAATGGCGCTATTAGTTTTTAAAATTTTATCAATTTTCTCCATTTGCTTATAACAATTTTTATAAAAAAATTATTTTTTAAACAATTTTTGACGTCAAAAGTCATTATTTGATCCGCAGTCCTGTTTCCAATAATAATTTTGATGATATTTTTATTTATCTAATCATGGGCTTTAATGGGTTAATATCTCCGGTCAATATAGACGAAAAATGTTCAATTAGGGCTCAAAAGATGCGTCTAAAAAACTCTACAAAATTATGGAAAAACATTTATAGGTGTCCTAACATTTTTTTAAAGTTATGGGCAAAAAACGTTTTTTTGGAAAATTAAAAATCCAAAAAAAAATTAGTTAAACTTTATTAATCTATCACAAAGTACTCTCACTTTATGTCCGCAGGTGAGATCTACAATTTAAAAAAAATTCAACCCAAAAGCTCTTCATGATTTCGAGATATTTATGAAAATGTGATGTTTACACACACACACACATACGGAATGACATTTTTTAAAAATGTCATTTTTGAACTCCTGAGGTCGAATAACATAAAGATATGTCAAAAAATCGAACTCGAAAAATTTTTGTAATACAATACTTCCTCTATGAAGAAGTAAAATGATATAAAATATGTTGAAAAATGTAAAAATTATCAAAAAATGTAATTGACGTCGTTAAAAAAAAGCGCTAAACTTACAATTTTCTTCTCTTCATAAGATATGTCTATGTATATAGGGCTAGGATACAGAATCAACAAAAAAATTTAAGGTAATATCATTTTTCATTTAATTTTGACTAGACGCACCGTGGACAGTGAGTTAATTTAGAGGAATAGAAATTTCTACTGATTTGCTGTACTTTCTCATTCTTTTGAATGCGCGTTTCATATTTTTGTGAAGTCAATTCAGAATAATAGACTTTTCTAAAATTTTGGTCGTTTCCGTGGAATAGAGCTCCGAGGTAAATTAGCCTATTAAGAAGAATACAACTTTTGAATTCTTTTGAATTCTTCGCTTCCCTATTGAAAATCCCCATATGGGAAACCACATGGGATCCTATGTCAAAAACCATGTAAAACCCTACTTCCATGAAGGAAACCACGTGGTTTACCATGTGGTTTCCCATGTCAAACCATATGGGAAATTGAGACAGGATTTTAGTTAGGAATAGACATGGGAAATTTGAACAGTTCATCTATGCATAAAACCATATCAAATCCCACATGTTTTTCCCATGTCAAATCCTAAACCGAATCCCATGTGAAAAACAGTATCATTTATTTATAATTATTTTCCCAAGTCAATCCCCAAGTGAAAAACAGTATCATTTATTTATAATGATTTTCCCATGTCAAATCCTAAACCAAATCCCATGTGAAAAACATTATCCGCCTTATTGAATATCCCTACATGGGAATCCACTTGGAATTTTACAAGGGATTTCACATAGGATTTTATATGGGAATTGACATAGGATTTCATGCAAGATTTCACCTAGGATTTAATATGAGATATGACATAGTATTTTATTAAAGATCCAATGAAGAAATTTTCAAAGGATTAAAAATTATTTAATAAAAAATTAAATAATAAATCGTATTAGTGTTACAAGTCATCAAAAAAGTAAAAAAACGATCATTTGAAACACGTCCTCTCTGCTACAGGTTCTCAGCTTTTATATACTTCCAGAATCTTCTCAACAGCGAGAGAAGTCACTTTCGCCACCTAGCGGCGAAAGTATAGGAGCGACAGTAATCTTTATCATTACTAAGGAAACCATGTGGAATACCACGTAGGATTCCATGTGGTTTCCTACGTGGGGATTTACATGGGATTTTACTTAGGAATTTAAGTAGAAATAAATTCCCAAATGAATCCCTAAGTAAAATCCCATGTAAATCCCCACGTAGGAAACCACATGGAATCCTATGTGGTATTCCACATGGTTTCCTTAGTAATGTTAAAGATTACTGTCGCTCCTATACTTTCACCGCTAGGTGGCGAAAGTGACTTCTCTCGCTGTTGAGACGATTCTGGAAGTATATAAAAGCTGAGAACCTGTAGCAGAGAGGACGTGTTTCAAATGATCGTTTTTTTACTTTTTTGATGACTTGTAACACTAATACGATTTATTATTTAATTTTTTATTAAATAATTTTTAATCCTTTGAAAATTTCTTCATTGGATCTTTAATAAAATACTATGTCATATCTCATATTAAATCCTAGGTGAAATCTTGCATGAAATCCTATGTCAATTCCCATATAAAATCCTATGTGAAATCCCTTGTAAAATTCCAAGTGGATTCCCATGTAGGGATATTCAATAAGGCGGATAATGTTTTTCACATGGGATTTGGTTTAGGATTTGACATGGGAAAATCATTATAAATAAATGATACTGTTTTTCACTTGGGGATTGACTTGGGAAAATAATTATAAATAAATGATACTGTTTTTCACATGGGATTCGGTTTAGGATTTGACATGGGAAAAACATGTGGGATTTGATATGGTTTTATGCATAGATGAACTGTTCAAATTTCCCATGTCTATTCCTAACTAAAATCCTGTCTCAATTTCCCATATGGTTTGACATGGGAAACCACATGGTAAACCACGTGGTTTCCTTCATGAAAGTAGGGTTTTACATGGTTTTTGACATAGGATCCCATGTGGTTTCCCATGTGGTTTCCCATGTGGTTTTCATATGGGGATTTTCAATAGGGTTCTTACCGGGAAGTTCTAATGTTGTCGTCCGCCATATTGAGGCGCAGTAATTTTTCCCAAAAGACATTTGCTCGAATGGACATTTGATCGAACGGCATTTGATCGAATAGACATTCGATCGAATAGACATTTGATCGAATGGACATTTGCTCGAAAAGATATTTGATCGAAAAGTCATTTGATCGAATAGACATTTAATCGAAAAGACATTTGCTCGAATAGACATTTGATCGAAACGACATTCGATCGAATAGACATTTGCTCGAAAAGACATTCGATCGAATGGACATTTGCTCGAAAAGACATTTGATCGAAAAATCATTTGATCGAATAGACATTTGCTCGAAAAGACATTTGATCGAATGGACATTTGCTCGAAAAGACATTCGATCGAATCTTTTTTGGCATAAGAGTTTCCCTTCTTTATTCTACATATATTCACAGCTTGAAATACTATGGAAGGTAACTGTTTCCAGAGTTTCAGCTTTACTTAATAGATGGTGCTACTAGTACTCTAATGTGATGGTCAACATTAGAGTACTAGTACTATTCCATAGTATTTCAAGCTGCGAATATATGTAGAATAAAGAAGGGAAACTCTTATGCCAAAAAAGATTCGATCGAATGTCTTTTCGAGCAAATGTCCATTCGATCAAATGTCTTTTCGAGCAAATGTCTATTCGATAAAATGATTTTTCGATCAAATGTCTTTTCGAGCAAATGTCCATTCGATCGAATGTCTTTTCGAGCAAATGTCCATTCGATCGAATGTCTTTTCGAGCAAATGTCCATTCGATCAAATGTCCATTCGATCAAATGACTTTTCGATCAAATGTCTATTCGATCAAATGCCCTTTCGAGCAAATGTCCATTCGAGCAAATGTCCATTCGATCAAATGTCTTTTCGAGCAAATGTCTTTTCGATCAAATGTCTATTCGATCAAATGACTTTTCGATCAAATATCTTTTCGAGCAAATGTCCATTCGATCAAATGTCTATTCGATCGAATGTCTATTCGATCAAATGCCGTTCGATCAAATGTCCATTCGAGCAAATGTCTTTTGGGAAGAATTACTGCGCCTCGCCATATTTGAACCGACAGTTTGAATTTTTTAAATTTGACTTTAGATTCGTAATCAGCGACCCTGAAAACCCCCGAGTAACAAATTTGAAGGCAATATAATTTTTAATATTGTCGTCCGCCATATTGGAGCCGCCATTTTTAATTTTTTAAATTTGACTTTAGATTTGTAATCAGCAACCCCGAAAACCCCTGAGTAATAAATTACAAGCGATTTCATGAACTTTTGAAAATTGTATCTATCCTGTATTAAATTTTGGAAAATTGTTTATTTTCAGGCACCATTTTGAATCAAAAAATAACAAAAATCTTAAAACGCAAAGCATACTTTTAAACTAAAACTATCGGGAACACGTTTTTTATACCCGGTAAGAAATAAATGAAAGAAATTTTCAAGTGTTCAATGTTTAACGTCAAGTTTTCAAAACCTAACCTTTTTTCAAGTGAAATATTGAGTGATAGTAAAGCAATTCAGTGGAATAGAAATTTCTACTGATTTTTTGTACTCTCTCACTCTTTTGAATGCGCGTTTCATATTTTGGTGAAGTCAATTAAGAATAATAGATTTTGCTACTTTTCCTTGCTCCACCGAGGAATTGGATTATTTTGGAAATTCGCCCATTCAAAAGAAATGAACTTCTGAATTCTTTTCAATTCCTCGCTTCTTACCGGGTACCTTAGATGATTTTGAAAAATCGATATGACAACTAAAATTGGATCTGAAAAAAATACTTTCCAAAATCTTGTATTTTTTAAGTATTTTTGAAAAAATAAGGGTTAAACATCGCTTTTTGGAAATTTTGACTGTATGTCATTCGAAAGAGCGAACCCAAAAGTATATGGATATGTCTTTGTAGAATTTTTAATAATTTTTTTCTTTTAATATTATGAGCTTGAAACCGAAGTTAAAAATCAGCAGATTTGGGCGTTAAAGGGTTAAATATTTCAAGAACCCAGTAAAAAAGGCAGAATTGGCAGTAAGCGAATAGAATTGGCGGTGAGTTTCTGCCAATACGTTTTCGAGTGAAAACCGTATTAGGGGCATTCTGACAATCCTGCTTTCTCACCGTCAATTCTGCCCTCATCTTGAATATATGATTCGGGTGGCCGACTATTACCGGATTTTTAGCATACATATTTCGGATTGTTTCGTATTTGTTTCGGAATATGATTTTACCACACTAATTCCGAATTGAAGGACTAATTTCGTATTTGTTTCGGATTATGTCTTTTAATTGTATTAAATCCGGATTGTTGCAGATAATTTTCGTATTCGTTGCAGACAGCCTTCGGATTGTTTCGTACTTGTTTCGGAATAGGATGTTGCCACACTTAATTTCAAATTGTTGCGGACTAATACCGGATTTCTAGCTTACAGAGTTCGGATTGCTCCGGACATTTTGCGGATTAAGTTTTTTTAACTAGATTAAATTCGGATTGTTGCGGACTGATTCCGTATTCTTTACATATATTGATTTCGGATGATTCCGTACTTATTTTAGAAGAATTCTTTACCGGTCATAAATTTGGATTGTTGCGGACTAATAACGAACTGAATTCGTAGACATTCAGGATTACTCCGGAGTGTTTTCAGATTTAGGTTTTCGTTCGGATTGATATTAGACTAGCGCGGATCATTTTCGGACCGTTTTCGTACAATTTTCGGACTAATCCGTATACTGAAAAAAAAGTGCTGTTGAATTTCCTGACATTGATTCAATGACACATTTATTAATCGAAAAATATATTGCTTAAAACGAAAAAATGAAACTATTTAAATTAAAAGTACGGTACTGTAGAATTAATGATATTGTGCAAATTGTTTCTATAGTTCATCTATATATAGCAACAGAATAATTTATTGCTTCTTTGACATTATTCATTTAAAGCATCTAACAGATAAATTTGAAGAAAATGCGTGTAAATTTAAATCAAATGAAAAATTGTTTGCTCCAAAGAAGCGCGCTCTGATAACGAAAGCATATGCTTTCGTTTCAATGAGTGGTGCTATTGCGGACTGCCTATAGCATATATGCTATAAAAATAAGAACACTATACGTATTTGAGACATTGACAGGTACTAAATTTATTGAAATACTAACCCACATATATTTATATGTTTATTAAACCGGTCGTTTTTGAGATTCCAATATAAAAAAGTATTATTTCCCAAGTGCGAAATGCCAAGACTGCAAAAACGGCCCATCATTGGTGCAGTAATGTCTGCCGAGAATTGGCAGTAGTTACTGGGCCATTATTGGTAACCAAAACGTCCCATTACTGGGCCAATGATGGTGCCGATGGTCAGAATTTCAAATTTTTTAAGACTGGGCCAGCTCTCTCAATGTTTAATGTCAAAAGACAATTGCCAGTGATGTGCCGACCATCGGCCCAGTAATGGCTCATTATTGGCACTTTAATGGCAAAAAATTTGTATCGTTCATGGCAAATTATAATTACCAGTATTGGGGAGTAGCTTGGCTCAGTAACGGCATAATATTGGCAAAGTTGATCAATCTTTAATGGCAAAATTCAATTGCCAGTGATGTCACGAAGATCGGCCCATTAATGGCACATTAGTGGCACTTTAATGGCAAACATTTTGTATCTTTGATGGCAAATTATAATTGCCAGTATTGGGGCGTAGCTTGGCCCAATAACGGCACGTTATTGTCAAAGTTGATCAATCTTTAATAGGAAAATTCAATTGCCAGTGATGTGACGAAGATCGGCCCATTAAAGGCACATTAATGCCATTTTAATTTGGTATAATTTTTTATAAGAATTGAAATTTAAGAAACATTCAGGTATTCAATAAATTATTTATTTTGTATTTAAATAATTGAATAAGCTTGAAAAGGATTCAAATTAAAATATTTGAAACTTTGAATTTTCTATATTTTTAACTGTCAATTTTAAAGAATTAATTTTTTTGAAAAAGTTTAATTAAGTATTAATTTAAAAAGGAAGTTATTAATGTTTTCATATAATTTTACAATTAAAGAAATTCGTAAATAAATGTTACAGAAACCTTTTTTTGAGTAAAATTTTTCCTTTATTATCTAAAAATTAAGAAATTTTCAATTTCACTTTCAATTAATATTTGCAATTGACAAATAGAATTTATAAACATTTTTTTCCTTCATTTTTTAAAAATCTTTGAATTTTTCTTAAAGCAATTGTAATTAAGAAATAGAAATGATGCAAATTATTTCCTTAAGAAAATTTATTGAATAAATGAATGTTTTTTAAAATTTAATTCTCATAATTCAATTTTAAGAAACATTTAGTTATTCAATAAATTATTTATTTTTGCATTTAAATAATTAAATTCTCGTAGAATTTTGTAGTAAAAATTGATTTCAAAATGGATTCTAGTCAAATTTTCAGATAATAATTAAATATTAAAAATATACCATGAATTATGATATTAAAATTTTTTTAAATTCAATCGCCAATGATGTGACAAAGATTGGCCCATTAAAGGCACATTAATGGCACTTTAATGGCAAAAATTTTGTATCTTTAATGGCAAAATATAATTGCCAGAATTGGGGCGTTGCTTGGCCCAATAATGGCACATTCACGACAAAGTTGATCAATCTTTAATGGTAAAAGACAACTGCCAGTGTTGTGACGAAGATCGGCTCATTATTGGCACTTTAATGGCAAAAAATTTGTATCTTTCATGGCAAATTATAATTGCCAGAATTGGGGCGTTGCTTGGCCCAATAATGACACATTCACGACAAAGTTGATCAATCTTTAATGGTAAAAGACAACTGCCAGTGTTGTGACGAAGATCGGCTCATTATTGGCACTTTAATGGCAAAAAATTTGTATCTTTCATGGCAAATTATAATTGACAGTATTGGGGCGTAGCTTGTCCCAATAACGGCACATTCACGGCAAAGTTGATCAATCTTTAATGGCAAAATTCAATTGCCAGTGATGTGACGAAGATCGGTCCATTAATGGCTCATTGTTGGCACTTTAATGGCAAACATTTTGTATCTTTGATGGCAAAATATAATTGCCAGAATTGGGATGTAGCTTGGCCCAAGAATGGCACATTAATGTCTATCATTTTGTATCTATGATGGCAAATTATAATTGCCAATATTGGGACGTAGCTCGGCCGAATAATGGCACAGTATTGGCCAGTGTAGTGTAGCTTATAAGAACCCTTTTGCTTCCTCGACTTCAAGTCAGAGTAGCAGAGTGGTCAGAGTGTTAGGCTGTGGAGCGTCAGGTTCAGGTATCGATCCCCGCGAGAGGTAAGAATTTTTCAAATATTTGTAAGTTTGCGTTTAAATTAGGGAAATAAGCCGTATAAATGTTATAAATTAATTAGTTAATTGAATAAAAAAAAATTATTTTTATTTTTTTCTAATTTTGTCAACACTGGGGGAGTAATGGCAGCCAATATTGGGCCATTAATGTCTGCTGAGATCTGGCTGCCAATAATGGGCCATTAATGTCTGCCGAGATTTGGTGCCAATATTGGGACAGTAATGTCTGCCGAGATCTGGCTGCCGACGTCCAACCGCGGTTAACACCACAAGAGTCGGCGCAAAGTCGGGCCAATATTGTCTGCCAAGTCTCGATGCCAGCTTTGCCAATACTGGGCCAGTGTTGGGCCGCGTTGGTTTTCGCACTTGGGTTACTATATGGATGGGTGACCGCTTGGGAATAGCCGTATTTTTCTGACTAAAAAAGATAAGTGTGTTTGAATGTGTATGTGTGTGTTTAGCCATTGTAAAAAATGAAAAAAATAATAAAGATGTGTATGTTAGTACACAAAAATTGAAGTGTTGTGTTAAAGGTGTGAGAATTAATTATAGTAGGTATATGAAAAATATGTGAACAAAAATTTCCTTTTTTCAATTTATCGTTGGTATATCTTTAACCACATAAAAGAATTAAATTAACAGTATGGTGTTATTCAATCGACAGCAACAACTAAAAAAATTAAAAGTACAAATTTTTGAATCATAAAAATGACGCTTTCAAGGGGTTAAACCATTCTAGAGCGTCAAAAAGAGGTTCTAATTTCAACATTTTTTTTAAAGAAAAGTTTAAAAGTAATGAAAAATATGTTTACATACCTCTATCAGGTACACTTTAAAGAGAAAAAAATATACTTTATAAATTTTTTTTGTTTAAAAACAGCAGATGTACATGTACGTGATGGAAACCCTCTGTACAAAGAAGTCCTTCGCGTCCGGAAAGGTTTTTGGTACAATTTTCATCCTAGAACAGAAATCAAATTTTTTTCTATTTTTACATCTCAAAAGCTAGAGAAAGACGTAGGAGATTTTTTTTATGTTGCATATTTTTTTAGTTATAAACAATTTAGAGCCTATTTTTTCAGTCAAAATCTCAGTTTTTCCATAAAATGTTCACCATTTTTGCAAAAATCGATTTAAAAAAAATCCCCTACGTCTTTCTCTAGCTTTTGAGATGTAAAAATAGAAAAAAATTTATTTTCTGTTCTAGGATGAAAATTGTACCAAAAACCTTTCCGGCTGCGAAGGAATCCTTTTTACAAAGGATTTCCATCACGTACATATACATCTGCTGTTTTTAAACAAAAAAAATTTATAAAGTATATTTTTTTCTCTTTAAATTGTACCTGATAGAGATATGTAAACATATTTCTCATTACTTTTAAACTTTCCTTTAAAAAAAAACGTTGAAATTAGAACCTCTTTTTGACGCTCTAGAGTGGTTTAACCCCTTAAATTAAAAAATTATAGTCATTGACTCAAAAGCATATACTGTTAAATTAAAAAATTTTGTTCATTGATTCAAAAAGAATACCTTCGAATTAACATAGTATGCTGTCAATTTGAGAAATATGCTTTTGTTTCAAAGAAAGAGATACTATCGAATCATTAGAATCGGTGCTTTCAAAACAACAGCATATACGTTAGGCAGCCCGTTATGACACTATTCAATGAATCAAACCCATATGTCATTAATTCAACAGCATTTTTTCTCCGTGTACTAAGATGTCCGTATTTAATCCGGAATTAGTCCAAAATTTTTACCAGGGATGTTATCTGTAAATAAAATTTTTACAGGGAAATTTTTTTGAAGTCAGGGAAATGTCAGGGAATTTGGAAAACTGATTCTTGTGGTAACCTTCTAAACGTATACGGTCGTAGAATTTCAAAGAAAGATCAACATATTCGAGTTTTTTTTGTACGCACTACTAGATAATTAATCTATCTAACTATTCTGATTTTAAATAAGGCTAATATAAAGCAGCTAATTAATATTTTACTGTTAAATTTAATTTTTCTAAAACCTTACAAAAGGATCATCTTGGACAACCAATCATACAATGACAACCAGTAATTTTTACTAGTGGCCAAAGCGCCCTCTGTAGAAGGAAGATACTTATGTTTTTTCAAATTTGAAATTCTTTTTTTAAGACTTCTTAACATACACAATGACATGTAAAAACTTTTGATCAATTATATTTTAAAACTCATAAGCAAAAAATTTTTTAAAAACTTCCGACTTTAATGGCTAAAAAAGTTACAAGACCCCTTAAGCTTTCCTTAGATCAAAAGTATGAAATTTTTATTTTTTCCAATAGAATTTTTTTAATGACGCGTGTTGTCATGGCAGTTTGACTGATTCATAGGTATGTCATTGGCAACGTATTATCGTATTTGCCTAAAAGGTGGCATTAATAGGCTCTCCAAAATTCAAAAGGATCATCTTGCCCCAGGGGATCATCTCGTACACCTTTCCCCTATAAGCATTTAGATAATTTTTAATTTCCATTCTAGATGTATTTTTCGTCGTAGAATGTGCAGCCGAATTCAAAAATCATGATTTCGAAAAATAAAGTGGTCAAAAAAGCAAAAAACAGTGAAAATTCCAAAAAATATATTTGTCCACACTCTCGAACAAAATGTAAGTGTTTAGTTAATTTTTCAATTGCCTTTCTTGACGTATTTTTTATTGCAGAATGTGCAGCCGAGGTTAATAATAAATCGAAGAACCGACGCTTCGCTGTTCTGTGTCCCCTGAATGAGACAGCCTCCAGCTGCGCAGGGGACCTGCGCGTTTGTCAAGCGTCGGTTCTTGGATCCGAGCCCTCAATTACTTTCAAATAAGTTACCCGCCCCAGATGGTAGTACGACCTGAATTCTAGAGCCTCTATGGCCCTCGCTTGACTCTCAGAGACCTGCATGACCAGGAGAAAGTTCCTTGTGTCAGCCACCAATTCTGTTCGCTCACAGCCAATTCTGCTCTTTTTAATGGACCCATAAGCCACCCTAATAACGACAAGGTCCTACGATTCCTAGGGGCCCTACTGAAAATTCTCACATGGGATCTTACGTGGGTTCTTATACAAAAACCTGTATAAAATCCCAGATCCCACGTAAGAATCCACATAGAATTTCACAAAGAATTTGATATGTGATTACATTAGGGATCCATTGTGAGAATTTTCAAAGGATTAAAAATTATTTAATTAAAAATTAAATAATAAATTGTATTAGCATTTCAAATCATCAGTAAGAAAAAAAATTCGATAATTTGAAACATTTCTTCTGAGCTATAAACTCTCAGTTACACTGAAAGAATTTTGGGCAGGCTGCAGGCTTTACATGTCCGAAATTAGTGCCCCTTGCAGGGCTCGCAGCTCACCTCAAAAAAGCGAGAATCTACTCCCGAAAGGTAAGCAGCAACTCCTCAGGGGCAGCTGCTCACCTTTCGGGAGTAGATGCTCGCTTTTTTGAGGTGAGCTGCGAGCCCTGTGCAAGGGGCACTAATTTCGGACATGAAAAGCCAGCAGCCTGCCTAAAATTCTTTCAGTTATATAGTGTTAAAAAATCATGTTAACAGGGGGAGAAGTCGCTCTCGCCACCTGGCGGTGAAAGTATATGAACTGTGGTATTCTGTAGGGGAAGTGCGCCGGTTGTGGGCACCCTCCGGTTGTGGGCACCCCTACGTAAACTTCGACGGCAAGCAGACTTTACTGAACTAAGTATTGCAAGTCGTGTTCGTTGACAATACGGACTTTTCGTATTGATAACGAAACAAATATATGCATTTGTGTAATAGCTGTGAGCATAATAAAGAAAATTTGCATTAAATAAATAAAAAAGTAATTTTGTATTGTTTTCGAAGAGCAACATATGGGTGTAGATTCGTTCAGAAAAAAAGGGTTTAATTTTTTTTTGCAGTGTTGTCATTATATTTTGTGATTTACCTTCGTGTTTAACCAAAATCCTGCATCACAAAATGTGTTGGTCTTTTTAAAAAATGACTGTCATTCCCGGTTGTGGGCACCTTTATGTTAAGGAGGCTCTACCATCTGACAATGATGAGGACTACTGTCTCATCTGTCTAAACTTTCTGCCAAGGAAAGTGACAGCCGCAAACTCCATTAAATGCGATGAATATAGTCGTTCAGTGCATTAGAAGTGCGTTATGTTATGAGTACTAGCTACTTCACATGCAAGCATTATGCTTTTGTTAGCGATGAGCATAGTGTGAAAACGTGTCATCATTTTTGTTCTTTATCCCGGCAAATTCTCTTAAAATAAAGAAACTTTCATTTCTTCTTTATTTGTGTTGGTTTCCTTTAATATTTTTCCATTTTTAGCGGATTTTTCAAGGGTGCCCACAACCGGGTACAAAATTTTTTTTGTCAAAAAATTCCCATTTCACTAAATTTCTAATAAAACTTTTTTATTTAAAGGAATCAATTTAATTCCTTCACTGACAGTCACCTTAGACCTCTAGCTTTAAATTCGTACACATATATTTGAATAATATGCACATGGACAAATGTTATGAGGCAAAAACAAAAGGGTGCCCACAACCGGAACACTTCCCTTATAATTAATAAAAAAAACCACATGAGATCCTATGTAAGATCCCACGTGGAAAATTACATGGGAAATAATATACGATCTCACCTGGAAATTCATATAATTTTCATTCCTATATGTAAAATCTTACGTAAGATCCCATATGGTTTCATATACGGGAAATTACATGGGAACTTACGTAGGATTTTACATAGGAATGAAAATTATATGAATTCCCAGGTGAGATCGTATGTTATTTCCCATGTAATTTTCCACGTGGGATCTTACATAGGATCTCACGTGGTTTTTTTTATTAATAATACAGAATCCCCCTGTTAACATGATTTTTGAACACTATATAACTGAGAGTTTATAGCTCAGAAGAAGTGTTTCAAATTATCGAATTTTTTTCTTACTGATGATTTGAAATGCTAATACAATTTGTTATTTAATTTTTAATTAAATAATTTGTAATCCTTTGAAAATTCGCACAATGGATCCCTAATGTAATAAAATATCAAATATTTTGTGAAATTCTATGTGAAATCTTATATTTGTAACATGAAAACCCATATGAAATCCTTTATGGAATCCTTTATGGAATCCTATATGTATTCTCACATAGGAATCCATGTTGATTTTTATGTAGATACACAAACTCAAATTCCCACATGAATTCCTGCTTCAAATCGTGTCCCAAATATACATGTGCTTTTACATGGGATCCCATGTGGATTCTACGTGGGCTCTGAAATTTTATACAGGTATTTGTATAAGAACCCAGGTAAGATCTCATGTAGGATCCCTTGTGGGAATTTTCAGTAGGGGGCAGACTATTTTTCTCACACTCATGAAATTTCTCCTTTTGGTTTTACAATTCTGCTCATATGGGACTGCACCCTAAGAAGTTTTTGACATTCTGAAAATTGGGAATTTTTAAAAAGTGATTTTTGGTATTAAATTATAATAATGTATAGCAACAATACAAAACATAATATTAATAAAATAAAAATTTCCATGAATAGGCAAAGTGTTCAAGAAATAAAAACAGAAATTTCAGCTTTGACTTTGCAGCGGTATTTTATTTATATAATAGTGCGAATCTAATTTATTCCTTTATTAGTTACAGGAAAAACATGTAATTTATTTAAAAATTATAATAATAATATCGAATATTTTCAGAAATAATAGTGCTATAATAATAGTGGGATGTAACCATTCTCAGCTTCAAATTATGCTCTATAACTATATTGATCATAATGATCTGCTTGCAAATAATTAACTAATTCAAGTGTAATTTTTCCAGTTAGGTTCAGATGAATTAGGACAACAATATATTGATAAATTAAAATTTGAAGGTATAGATGTCACCTACGCAAAAAGAAAGAAAAGCACAAACACTGGTGCAGCTCAAATAACTGTTGCAGAAAATGGTAAGGAATCAACTAATTAAATCATTCATAAATGAGTGAAATATATAAAAAATTTGTTTTTTCTGAATGTAAGCAATTCTGCGGCGTATTGGAATAATCAAAAGTTACGATGAATTCGTCGTAGTAACTTCGAAAGTACACTTTTCTGCATAAAAATTGCAGAAAATTAACCACTTTGTGCTGCATTTATCCCAGCTTAAAATTTCCGTACAGGATCCTCAAAGGAACCATAACTGATCCTGTGCGTAGGAACCTGCATATGAACCCGTTTGGAAACCTTGATTTTTGGGGTTCCTCGCTGGTTCCTGTATATTTCACAAAAGTTTTCCCTCGTAGGGACCTGCATGGGATCCTGCTTTTATTGACATCCTGTGAGGAAAGCTATGTAGGATCCATGAAGTAAGACTAAGGAGTATCATCTTCGGGAGTGGGGGTACAGTTCAGGTGGAACTAAAAGTTTCCAATAGTTCGAGGCAGCACGGTACAGGCAAGTATTTGGGATTCGAGTGTGACATGCGCAGTAGTCGCAAATTTGAAAAATTATCTGTTTGAAAAAAATTTGTTTACATTTAAAGGCGCTCGCACAGCTCTACTGCCAGCATGAGAGTAAGAGAGAAAAAACATGAAATTTGAATTTTCTGACTTACTTACTCTCATGTGTTACCATGACAACTATGCATGCATTGGCATGCATGCAGAGCTGTGAGAGCGTCTTAAGTACAATGTTGTTCCTATCAGTTTGTTTGTATCTTGTGACAAGTGTATACAGTTTTATAGTAAATTACAGAAAAATGAAAGTGCTTTCTGAAATTTTGCAAGTCTACAAATAATAAAAAACCGCTGCTAAGTTGTATATTTTTTTAAAATTTTGGTGCTCATTTCATGAACACTTTACTTCCTCATAGGAATAAAAATAATAGAAATATATGAATAACTTTTTATAAATATTGTAAAAGTGATTGTTTTAGTTAAACAAAAATTTTCAAACAAAAAAGTTGAGAAAATGGCATTTTTTACAATTTTTGGTATTTAAAATACCAGTAATTTCGAAATTTTTTATCGAATTAGGTTCAAAAATAGGTCAATAGACTCATAAAATAGAAATGTTAAATTAATATTACTAATATTAATAGGTATAAATTGAATTTTAAAAAGTTTCAAATTGAAGTTTTAGAAAAGTTGAATTGTAAAAGATTTTAATTAGAAATTCTGAATAAGTTAGTTTTTTGAAATATTTTTATTCACATTTTTTCAAATTAATTATATTTTTAAATATATAATATTTAATTGAAAAACTTTCAAATTATTCAAAATTTTATGAAATTGTCTTGTTAACAAGTAGATTTTAGAAATATTTTAGTTACAATTTCTAGAAAATAATTGAATTGAAATTTTAAAAATAATTTTTAATAAGTTTCAGCAGCAATTCTTAAAAATTATTCTATTTTAAAGGATTTAAAATTTGAATTATTTTTTAAATCTCAATATCTATGGAATAATAATTTATTTTCAAAGTTGTTTTTTATGACCAGGAAATGATAATATAGAAAAATTAAAGACTCAAGAGAGTAGAAAATTAGCGAAACTGACCGTCTCAAATTGTAATGAAAGAATAGAAAAACCTAGGGCTCAACCATGTTTACCATCGCAAGAAATAGCAATTAAGAAAAAAAGAGTATATAGTAAGAAAAAATAAGTATAAAGAAAAGTTTATAATGTGAATAAAAAAATTATTTATAAATATATATTTGGGAATTAGAAATTAAAATTCTTTGTTGATATAAATATTTTTAAAAATTACTGAGAGTAACTTTCAAAAGAGACTATCATTTATTTCAAATCTGCCTGCACAGAAAATGAGTTATGCGCATGTCACACTCGAATCCCCAATTCATGCATCTGGCGTGCAGTCTCGAACTTTCAGAAATTTTCAGTGTTACCCCCACTCCCGGAGATGATACTCCTTAGTCTTACTTCATGGTAGGATCCAAAGAAGGATAAAAAAATATTCCGTTAGGAATTGTCAGTAGCTCTGAGCCAATACGCGGATTTGTGTAAAAACCGTATTGGGACGTTTGACTCAATCTTTTTTTGTCCACCGAATACGATCCTTTTTTAGCATTGAAATTGTTACGAGCGAAGTTAGCACATATTGCGCAAACTCCTCTAGTATAAAGCGGTTGGTCGAATTTCTTTCGATGTAAACCTCTAAAGAGGACCGGGAAATATTCAAAATAAAACAACTATAATTTCCATTAAACGGAGGGAAAATCCTCTCGAAAGCGAAGGGATCAATTAATAATTAATAATATTAATTAATTATTAATCCAATCTTTTCGAGATTAAAACCCAAAGAATTTATTATTAAAAAAGAGAAAGTATACAGACCCAGGCGCGAAAGACCAATGCTGACGATGGATTGAAGATTTATTGAGCCTTGAACGCCCAGCCTGAGTAACCCAGTGTTGAAGCAGTCTTTATACCACTGTCACTCAATGTTGATTCAGCATTGGACACCAATGTTCGTTCCATGCTCGATTCAAGACTCGGTCAATCTTCGTGAGTGAAGCTCGAACATCTGATCTTAATTCAAGCCTGAATCAATCTTGACAGTTTATTTATTGACGTGTGCACTTAAAAATATTAAATATAAATATTTATAAATTAATTAATATTAAAATATTTTTTATGATAATTTTGTATACTATTTAAAAATTATTATTAATTATTATTATTAAGATATCAATTGGTAAATAAATATTAATATTTATTTAGTGTATAATATTTATATTAATTATTAATTTATTAATAATAATAATTATTATTATTATTATTATTATAAAAAAATATTAAATTAAAAATAAATATTAAATATTATTTTTTCTATTATTATAATAATAATAATTATTATTATTATTAATTATATAAGATTTATATAAATAAAGTTAAATTATACATTATTATTTTTTTCTTGTACAGTGTCAAATTATTATTTTCAAAGTTTAAGAGTTTCATTTATCTGAAAAATTATTAGTGAAAAAAATGTTCATTAGGTAGTAATAAATATTTATGCTTAGTAGTTTTACACTAGGATTAACTGTTTAGTAAATATGTATTATCAAAAAACTATTTTTTGTCAAACGCGTGTGATTAAACACAAATAACCTTGAGACTTTAGCATTGCCAACTTAAGAGTTTAACGTATGTGTTGAGTTGGTAATGCTGGAGTTTCAAGGTTATTTGTGTTTAGCTGCGCGTGTTTGCCAAAAAATAGTTTTTTGATAATATTTACTAAACAGTCAATCCTAGTGTAAAATTACTAAGCATAAATATTTATCACTACCTAATGAACATTTTTTTCACTAATAATTTTTCAGATAAACGAAACTCTTAATCTTTGAAAATAATAATTTGACACTGTACAAGAAAAAAAATATATATAATTTAACTTATAAAATTATCATAAAAAATATTTGAATATTAAATAATTTATAAATATTTATAGATAATATTGTACAGTGCACACGGTAATAAAGAAACTGAATATTGTATCAAGATTGACCGAGTCTTGAATCGAGCATGGGACGAACATTGGTGTCCCATGCTGAACAAATATTGAGTGACGCGCCGTATATACAGAATATACGGCGCTGGCATTGAAATAGTAGATTAGGCGAGGTGCCTTCCAGCCTTCTGTGGCCGAGCGGTTTAAATGCGTGCGTTTAGAACTTCCGGTATGCGTTAGGGGCGGGGTGCGTGAGTTCGATCCCACATGCGAGCGAATATTTTCCATTCTTTGTTTTAAGCGTTATATCTAATAATAAAATTGTGTGTTGTGTTGTGAATAAAAAATGTAAATATGTTTGTAAATAATATTAAAAAGTCTGCTGAAAAATCGAGAAAAAAATGTACCGATTAACAGAAAAATTGTTTTCTTTTACTAAAATTATTTTTTTAATATTACTATTTCAAATGACATTTATTGTTAGTAATATATTATTTATATGATAATAATATAATTATTATAATAGTAACTTAATGCCATTAAATTAACAAACGCATATAACATGAATAAAAATAATATCAATAATATTCATTACTATAATAATAATAATAATAATTATTATTATTATTTTATACAATTCATATATCCATATTATATTGAATGAGCGCGAGAGACGCGTAAATTTGGGAACAGTGGAAGCAGCCTTGTTTCAGTCCTGCATTAGGGTTCCGCAGCATTGATTGAACATTGAACGCCAATCTTCAACAAGGACTGGAGCGTCAGTCTTAAATAAGTGTTACATTATGGCTAGAAGCAACCTTGCTTCCGCCGTCCCACCGAGGCTTGATCAATGTTGACCAAGCCTCAACGAAGGTTCCGTAAAGCCTGAATCCAGCGTCAGTTCTCGCCTGGGGAAGATCGAATTCTGGAGACAACCTTCCAGTTCGAGATCGGTATTAGAACTAACTTAGAGACTGAACTTTTTGAGGAGACTGACTCCGCTCTAAGTCTACGAAAAACATTCTTGCGCATGCTCCATAGTCTATGCACAGTAGGGTGGTCCAAAAATACGTTAAGAAGAAAAAAGTCGGAATTTTCTGGCCCTCACCCCCCAGGATTGAAGTTTGTAGGAAAAAAATACCCCTGTTTTTTTTCTTCGTAATAAAATAATATTAACCCGTGCCTCAAAGCCTTTCAAATTTCTTATGTATTTTAAATGAGAAAAAAACCACTTTTCGTAAATTTAATATAAAATCTAGAGAAAATTTTTTTTCACTCGGTTAAGGATGCTTTTCTTCTAGAGTGTTTAAGGAATAAAATCCTTTTACATATTTAACATATTTTTTATTTTTTTTTTAGTTTTGAAAAATTCTCAAAAAACGGTAATATATTATTTTTTATTACTTATTATCATTTTTTCTCATCTATTGTAATTCAATTGGCTTTTATGAATCTATCAAATATTAAATTCATAAAACCATTGTATTACAATCAATGAGAAAAAATTATAATAACGAATAAAAAATAATAAATTACCGTCTTTTGCTTTTTTGAGAATTTTTCAAAAATAAAAAAAAATATAGAAAATAAAAAATTTGTTAAATATGTAAAAGAATTTTTTCCTTAAATACTCTAGAAGAAAAACATCCTTAACCGAGTGAAAAAAAAAATTTTCTCTAGATTTTATATTAAATTTACGAAAAATGTTTTTTTTCTCATTTAAAATACATAAGAAAATTGAGGGGCTTTGAGGCACGGGTTAATATTATTTTATTATGAAGAAAAAAAACAGGGGTATTTTTTTTCCTATAAACTTCAATTCTGGAGGGTGAGAGCAAAAAAATTCTGACTTTTAGTATTTTGGACCACCCTAATGCACAGTCTACGCGAGATGCATCCAGCATCCCCACTTTATACTACACACTATACAATTCAATACTAATATATATATATATATATATATATAATTATTTTGTCGGAGATAATTAAGAAAACTCTTTTGATAGAGGGTGGTATGTTTTAACAATGGGCTGAAGTTTACGTGACATTTCTCAAGTGTAAGGGTCCCAGGCCGCCGAGTGGTCAACATGTGTTTCTAACTCATTGTGCGTTTTAGTTGATTTTTTATAAGTTTCCCAGCGTCAAGGGATACTATTTCGTATCCCTTAGTTGGGTTTTATTACCGAAAGTTTTTTCTATTTCTTTTACTCATTGGGATGTATCTCAATATCTTAGAAGTAATTTATGGTTTTAACTCGTATTACAAAAGACGTCTCAACTAATAGCGAATTCGGTTATCTGCTCCGAGAGCGATCTTGCTCGGTGTAGGAGTATAGTTTACTCTGCTCTCAAAAACCTGTGCTCTACTCTGAGGCACTCTATGACGTCATGAACACTGGCAAAGTTCGACTGTTTTTGGAGCAGGAGCACAACATGAACTGCTATGGTGTAAAGCATACACTGCTCGTTTGGCGCGAAGTTTAAATTTAATTAAACTTATATAATATAATGTAATATAATATTATATTTATTATATTATATATATTATTATACATTATATTATGCAATATATTTTCTTCTTAAATGTAAAATTATTTTACTTAAAATTAAATATTTTATGATGTATACATCAATAATATTTTTAAAAGCAAAAAATTTGATATTTTTATTAGAATATTAAAATTTTATTCGGTCAATGTTTTGATATAGCAGAATTGTTAATCACAAAATTATCGAATAATATTTCTGATATAAATTTTGTTTACACTATTTGACATTTTGAACTACTAACAACAATAATAAAATAAGTGAAAAGGTTATTTCTTTGAGACCAAATAATTACTTTATAATGAGTATTTTTATTTAAATATTAAAAATATTAAAAATTATTTACTGTTTTTATTAAATATTAAAATATTGAATGTTAATCTTTCTCTAAATACAAAATTCATTATAAAAAACATAATTCGTTTTCACTACTATCGCTAGAGGTGTCAATTAAATCTGTTAGAAGTGAAATTTTTAAATTTGCCGCTTCTCTTGACATTTTTTTAAACTGCACTAACAAAATTGTGGGAGCAAATTTTGTTGCACCTTTCGATCCTTGAGAGTGCACACTTCTTAATTCGAACACAAATAACGATCTGCGCCGGAGCAGTGCTGCCAAAACGAATACTCGAAACGATCTGCGCCGGAGCAGTGCTGCTAAAGCGAATACTCCAAACGATCTGCACTAGAGCACATTTGTCAAACCGAACATGCTACTCCTGCTCTGGAGCACTCCGAGAGTGCTCCGGTGCAGATAAACGAATTCGCTATAAGATCGACGTTTCTCAGGCTCGTTCAAAATTGTAAATATTATTTGAATTCTCTTTCTATTTTTTCTATTTTCCTGTTAATTGTTCGAGAGTTTAGATTTTTACGCTTGGAAATAAGGAAAATTAAAGAATATTTTCTTTCTTGTTATTGTACTTAATTTATGTGAATTCTTAGAAATATTGAGACATAGTCCATATGAGGTTGAAATTTCATACTGAAAAATTAGTCACAGTGTTATTCTAGTGAAACATATTTATCTAAAGCCGTGTGAAAAATCGTTAAAAACTTAAATTTAAATTAATAAACTATTTAAATTTTCCGCGTTGATTATCATTAATCGATATATCGACAGTCGAGCGAGATGGCAGTCGCTCGTCACAAAATTAAGACCACAGAGCCACTACATTTACCATAAGAATCAGTGAAGTCGGTACAGTAGATTCCCATTAATTCATTTAAACATTATGTTTTTCATTGATTCATATTATGTTAAATGCAGTCGCATCTATCAAATTTTACTTTTACCACGTCCCAAGCAGCACGTAAGCTTAGCTTGACATCACTGTAATATTACATTGGAGATCCGTCATATTACACTGTAATATTACAGTGATCTTACTGAGATATCAAAATGTCCGCCTGGAGGTAATATTACGTTGTTATATTAAGAGAATATTACATGGTAATATTAAGGTAATATTACATAGGAATATTAAAGTAATATTACTTGGTAATATTAACGTAATGTTATGGTAATATTCAGATAAAATTAGAATAATTTTATAATTTAGAAAAAAAATTTCACAAAGCTGGACTTGAACCCTAAATCTTGTGCACAGTTATCAAGAGTCTTACCACTGAGCCAAACTTACTTATAGTGTATTAAGATTTTTGATGAAATATGAAGAACTTTAAAGAAACTTACAAAGATTATATACCGTCGAGAATCTTAATACACTTCAAGTAAGTTTCGCTCAGTGGTAAGACTTATGATTACTATGCACATGGCTCAGGGTTCGAATCCAGTTTTGTGAAATGTTTTTTTCTAAATTATAAAATTATTCTAATTTTATCTGAATATTACCTTAATATTACGTTAAAATTACAGTGTAATATTACCTTAATATTACCAGGTAATATTCTCTTAATATAACAACGTAATATTACCTCCAGGCGGACATTTTGATATCCCAGTAAGATCACTGCAATATTACAGTGTAATATGACGAATCTCCAATATAATATTACAGTGATGTCAAGATAAGCTTACTTGATGCTTGGGTTTTTAATAATTTTTCACTGTTTCGTTTCGAAATCATCATTTTTATATACCAGGACAATTGTGCTTTTAATTTATGATGTGTACTCTGTTCATATGATCTTAATTTTAATATTAAAAGAGGACCGTATTCGCTGGACGAAAAAAAGATTGAGTCAAACGTCCCAATACGGTTTTTCACAAATCCGTATTGGCTTAGAGCCAATCCTCTGTGCCAGAGCCCTGTCTGTGTCAGCCATATTGGATCCGCCATTTTGAATTTTGAAAAACCGACATCAGATTCGTAATCAGCGACCCCAAAAACCCCAGAGTAACGAATTTCAAGCGAATCCGATGAATTTTTCAAAAACGTGTCCGCCATAGTGGATCCGCCATTTTGAATTTTTGAAATCAGACTTCAAATTCGTAATCAGCGACCCCAAAAACCCCTGAGTAACGAATTTCAAGCGAATCCAATGAACTTTTCAAAAATGTGTCCGCCATATTGGGTTTTTGAGGTTATGTCAAAATCCTGATCTGATGGGGTTAAATGGACCTCGGATTCGGATTCAGCGACCCAAAAACCATAAAGTCTACATAGTGAGACCCCCAGATCAGAACTTTTTTTTTGTGTGGCTGTGTTATCAGTAGAATTCTACTAATTGCTATTATCAATTAGTAATTAGTTACTGATTCGATTAGTAAAATATAAGTTACTGATTCATTCTGCATATTCCTTAGCTCATGAAAGTTAAAATAAATCTTTAAAGGTCTGCAGTTTTTCAATGTTGGGCGCATAAGTTGACTAAAAATTGCATGAATGTTTACAATTTTCTTTAATTTTTTAAGTTTTTAAAAACTTTTTAAAATTTTTTTCAAACTTCCTCCTTTAGAGAAAAAATTCATTTAAATTAAAAAAAAATTTTACTTCATGCAATTTTCAGTTAACTTTTGCGCCCAACATTGAAAAACTGCTGACATTAAAGATTTATTTAAAGTTTCATGAGCTTTGAGATTTAAGCTTTAGTTAATTAACTCAATTAAAATTTTCGTTACAATATATTTTTCAAGTTAAATATTTAAAACCGTTCACAGATTTGATAACTTCTGTTAAAATCATATTTTGTTGAATGAAACTGAAGTTTCAACGAGAATGTTACTGACTTCAGTTTTATTATTTTGAGAAATTTTTTAATGGAATAGTTAATATGACTTATCATGACGAGAATAGCCTAAAGTATCATGCAATGCATCGTACCGAGCTAGCGTGGTTAAGTGGTTAGGTTATCGGTTTACGAATGTCAGGTTCGTGCGTTTAACTCCCAACGTGTGGGGATTTTTTCTCTGTTAGTATATGAGCGATTTCATGTTAAGTGATCAAGGTGGGAAAACATTTTTCTCCAATCGTGCCTAAACTTAGGGCTTTTGTAGTACCCCAATCAGCACATATGCTTGCCACGAACTTGCAACAAACTTGCCATGCAAGATGTGCAAGCTTGCGCGGCAAGCTTGTGTCAAGTTCGTGGCAAGTACTAAAATGTCCTATTGTTGCAAGCTTGCACTGCAAGTCTGTCACAAGTTTGTAATGTAAGCTTGCTGCAAGGTGACTCGATAAGCCTGTCACAAGGTTGTAATGCAAGCTTGCTGAAAGATGACTCGATAAGCTTGCTGCAAGGTCATATGCAAGCTTGTTGCAAGGTGACTCGAAAAGCTTGCTGCAAGGTCGTATGCAAGCTTGCTGCAAGGTAACTCAATAAGCTTACTGCAAGAATTAAGATTAAATTTGATACTAGTTTTTACCGTTTGCATTTTTTAAAGCTGTAGACAAAATCTGAATTAACATTTTTTTGAGATTATTAGAAAAAGTTAATATTCTTTCTATGAATATGAGAAAATTATGTTATATAAAAAGGATTTATTTATTTAATTAAATTGTTTACATATAGTTTATGAAATTATTATTAAAAATTCTAATTAATTTTAAAATTAACTGATATTCGAATTTTAATTTTAGTTTTTAAAACTAGTTTTAGAATTTTTAGTTTTTTAACTTACATGTTTCATAAGTGACCCCTGATGTATAAAGATATTATAAATGATGAAATAGACACTTTTATTATGACAAAAGTTGAGTTTATAAACTAAAAATAACAAGTCTTTAATTTTTCTTACAAATAAAAGTATTTATATATTTTAAAGAACCTTATTTTAAATTTTATTTACGAAAAATAAAATTATTTTGTGCTTTAAAATTCTTTCAATGAAAGAAAAGATATTTTTATATACTTGTCACAATAGTTTCAGTCATTCTATGAATCAATAGTCCATAGTTTTTGATTTAATTCTTAAGTACAAAAATAAGTCTCGTGATCCACTGAATATGCATTTAGTAGTCTCTTGATTTGTAATTCACCTACATAGCAGAAAATGAAATAAAATATTTTTCCATAAATGTACAACAATAGTGTTTCTTTTTATAAATTAAAAAAATAAAATACTATTTTTTTTGTAATTTGGAAATTATTTAAATGCATAATTTTGTTGTTAAAATTGAACTATTTTTTATAAATTACTTTTTGTTAATAAATTAGGTTATTTTAAAAAGAGGTTTTATGTAGAAATTCCTTTTCTCAAAGCAAACTGGAGAAGTTATAAAAATATAGGTTTCACAAAAAAGTTTTATTATCACTTAGATGTGTTGTGTCATTCACAAATAATATATTTTTTATTCTTATTCTCGAAAAAAAATAATATTTTTAAAACTAAATATTTATGAAAAATCTGCTTAAAAATACATTATTTTAAGTGAAAAAAGTTTACGAGAAGTAAAGTAATAAATGAAGAAAATAATACAAAAAGATGTAAAATAATTTTAAACATATAAACTGTTTTGTTTCAAACTACTTTAAAGTAATTATTTTATTTACAATAAAAATTTATAGGTTATACATATATAGCGTTTTTTCTTCATAGTCTTTAATTTTATGGATAGTAAAAGGAGTTTTGATGATATAATTGTACTTACATCCTACAAAATCCACTTTGTCGTTGCTTTTGTCCAACTTCTTTTGATATATTAATGAGAATGATGCAAAGGCAACAAGATTGATCCTGATGTACTTGGGATTCTCCAAGCTTTACGTGAAACACTATTTAAAGAAATTGTAGACAGATCTCTGGAAGCATTACCAATGCAAATATCAATCTCCTTACTGTCGGGCTCGTCATATAAACTGTTGATGATATCGATTTTATTTATTATTAAGCTAATGCGTTCATTTGTGCGAATTATATTTTTTACCAAAGCAAAAGTTCGGTCATCTAATAGAACACAACTATCTTTAATTTTTTCACAATTAATTGTAAAGTTCTTGTGCTTTACCATTTTATATTGTTCAATGACAATACCACAGTCTCTCGATAATGGTCCATTGTTGTGTTTCTGTAAGAGAATATAATTTTCTTTAACGGGTAACTTTTCTTCAAGTTTTTCTCTTTCCGAATACCGAAGAGCGATTTGTTGTAAAGGTTTATCACCTTTTCTAATCATCCGTTTGATGCTCGTCATATAATTCTCAAACCTAAAAGCGCTGAATCTATCTAATGGCCCATATCTTTTTACATCATCACAAATGTGTAAAGTATTGTGCACATTGTGTGAAATATACCTTTTGCCATAAATTCGTTCGAAACCCCTCATAAATTTTATTAATAATTCCTGACAGTTATCAATATTCACCAACGACTGAAGCCTTTTCTCGTCGACTAAAATTGAAATTGCAGTGTGCAATAATAAAAAATTTTCGTACCTGTCATCATCAAGAAAAATATTTTTTAATACAACTGGTCCCGTGTACAACAAGAAGGTTCGAAATTCAGTTGCTTTCCAATTGGTGTATTCGTTTATTGATCGAGGTTTTCTTGCAAATTCCGAAGGTGTGCTATTTCTCACGATAAGTAATTTTTTTGTAATTTTGTCTATTACTTTAGAATCTTCCTTCACGGATGGAGGACCACTTGTCCATAATCGAATTAATTTTTTCGTGACTCCAAGTAGCAGAAGGTGCATATAATCTAAAGGAACTGATGTTATGCATCCCAATTGCGGTATGTTCTTTAAAATAGTTTCCTTTCCTGAATCAAAATCTTCATATAGGTTTTGAATAAATCCATTATCAGTCTTCATTTTGAACGGTCCTGTACCTGGAAAGCAAACAGCACCCCTCTTTCGATTCTTAGCCTTTCCTCTAACTTTTGTAGTTGCATATACTCCTCCTATTTCGCATTTTGGACAACTGTCGTAACCTGTGTGTCCCTTTAAATTAAAGGCAAATGATTTCGCCGGAGCATCACATATTATAGCTTCGCAAACAACACTAACAGATTTGTCTTTTAATTTATGTATAATTAAGTGAGACAACTCTTTAACAAATTCTTTGAAAAACACATTACTGTCTTTGGGTTTTTCATTACCAAAGAAAGCTGCTACTGGATATACTTTTTCAGAATTAATTTCAGAATATAATATCAGAAATAGACTTCCTTTTCTGCTGGATTTGTAGATTGGTAACCCATCAAAATTAAACAATAGTTTTAGTTCCTTTATCTCTTGACCTTTCTCTTCATACTCCTGAATAATGGCTTTTGCGGCTCTTTCAATGCCAAAATAATGATACTCTGCATCCCCCATTTTAGAAATTTGAACATTTCTTAAAGTACCCATGAAGATTCTTGCATCTGCGGGTAATGAAAAAGGAACAATTGGCTTTAAAAGAAGCAGTAATGCTGTTAGAGCGGTGAGAGTAATGTGAAAAAGTAATGCCCATCTATGTAAGTTAATTTTAAATTTACTTTCTGCATTATCATTAACTGTTGGTAAATTAATATCTTCAAAGAGATTTATATTTTCGCTTAAGACCTCATCGAATTCAGAATCACTGCTTGGTAAAAACATTTGATAATCATCATCAAATAACGAAGAGCCATCACTGCTTATGTTCTCAGGCAATATGACTTCATCTTCATTGTCATTATGAAACGAGGATTCAGAGAATCTGTATTAAACAAAAATAATAAATTTATAAAAGAAAAAACGATGTATTTTTTAAATTAAGATGAAAATCAAAAATATTATAAAAGAAAAAATTATGTATTTTAAAAATTAAGATGACTGACTAATGAAGTTCCAACTCATAGAAATTTTCTTTTCTTTAATAATTTAAAATTACATAATAACATTACAAATTTGAAATAATAGTAATATATATGGGTCAAAATAAGTGAAACCGGCCACTTGAAAAATTTTTATCTCTAATTTTCAAGTTATCTATGATTTTTAGTAGATATATGAGTACACTTTTTCCCCCTAAAATATTTTTCAAAAAAAAATTTTATTTTTGAAGTAATTAGGTATTGAAGTTTTAGGTCATTTTATTTTCATGTTATTATTACTTTGAAACAAATAAAGATAATTAGGTAATCTTTTTTAAAATTAAAGCTTAAAGTCTATACTTTAAAGATGAAATAAAGCGATTGCTAAAAAATGAAAATTTATAATTGTTATTAACAATTCTTTTAAACAATTGCAAATTGAAGAATGTTCTCAATGTTTTTGAAAGATTAAATTACGATATATTGATGCGCAAAACTATAAGGATTCATTTAAAAAAAAGAAAAATGAGTAACCTCCAATATTATAGAAATTGTGTAGATTTTTCTGCCAAAATGCAGGCCAAAATCGATTTTTAATCTTAAAAATCCGCTTGAAAGCGTGAAGTTTCTAACAAAACAAAAGAAGATCTTATTTATTCGTTTGCAATTTTATCTTTTTCCAGGAACTTGAGTCAATTTTTGCTTGCATTTTGTCAGCAAAATTTACATAATTTCTATAATATTGGAAGTTACTCATTTTTCTTTTTTTTAAATGAATCCTTATAGTTTTGCGCATCAATATATCGTAATTTAATCTTTCAAAAACATTGAGAACATTCTTCAATTTGCAATTGTTTAAAAGAATTGTTAATAACAATTATAAATTTTCATTTTTTAGCAATCGCTTTATTTCATCTTTAAAGTATAGACTTTAAGCTTTAATTTAAAAAAAATTACTTTATTATCTTTATTTGTTTCAAAGTAATAATAAAATGAAAATAAAATGACCTAAAACTTCAATACCTAATTACTTCAAAAATAAAATTTTTTTTTGAAAAATATTTTAGGGGGAAAAAGTGTACTCATATATCTACTAAAAATCATAGATAACTTGAAAATTGGAGATAAAAATTTTTCAAGTGGCCGGTTTCACTTATTTTGACCCTCTATTAGTTTTTATGTAAATTCATTTTCATGAAATATGTGTATAGTATATAAGGAATATTATATGCTCAGATATTGTAGTTGTGTGTATAGTGTAGTGGATAGCGTTAGTGTTTAGTATGCGTTAGGTCTAGGGTTCGTGTCTCCCCCATCGGTTAATAATTTATTTCGTAAATATGCGGTTATTCAATAAGTGGTGTGTATTAATTAACAAAAATGTGTATAAAATATCTCAAGTGACATTGAATTTAATTAATTGAGTGATTCTAATTTTTTTGTTTCCCATTTCCATTACTATGGATCACCCAACCATAGATCTTTTGCTGCTCCAACAATATACAGCCAGCCATAGAATATGGATGCAGCAACCTTAACTATGGATATCCCGTATTTTTCAATATAATATGGCTGTGATATCCATGTATCTGGATGTGTCAACTATTCCTTTTTCTCCGTGTAGGGTCAAAATAAGTGAAACCGGCCACTTGAAAAATTTTTATCTCCAATTTTCAAGTTATCTATGATTTTTAGTAGATATATGAGTACACTTTTTCCCCCTAAAATATTTTTCAAAAAAAAATTTTATTTTTGAAGTAATTAGGTATTGAAGTTTTAGGTCATTTTATTTTCATTTTATTATTACTTTGAAACAAATAAAAATAATTAAGTAATTTTTTTTTTAAATTAAAGCTTAAAGTCTATACTTTAAAGATGAAATAAAGCGATTGCTAAAAAATGAAAATTTATAATTGTTATTAACAATTCTTTTAAACCATTGCAAATTGAAGAATGTTCTCAATGTTTTTGAAAGATTAAATTACGATATATTGATGCGCAAAACTATAAGGATTCATTTAAAAAAAAGAAAAATGAGTAACTTCCAATATTATAGAAATTATGTAAATTTTGCTGACAAAATGCAAGCAAAAATTGACTTAAGTTCCTGGAAAAAGATAAAATTGCAAACGAATAAATAAGATCTTCTTTTGTTTTGTTAGAAACTTCACGCTTTCAAGCGGATTTTTAAGATTAAAAATCGATTTTGGCCTGCATTTTGGCAGAAAAATCTACACAATTTCTATAATATTGGAGGTTACTCATTTTTCTTTTTTTTAAATGAATCCTTATAGTTTTGCCCATCAATATATCGTAATTTAATCTTTCAAAAACATTGAGAACATTCTTCAATTTGCAATTGTTTAAAAGAATTGTTAATAACAATTATAAATTTTCATTTTTTAGCAATCGCTTTATTTCATCTTTAAAGTATAGACTTTAAGCTTTAATTTTAAAAAAGATTACCTAATTATCTTTATTTGTTTCAAAGTAATAATAACATGAAAATAAAATGACCTAAAACTTCAATACCTAATTACTTCAAAAATAAAATTTTTTTTTGAAAAATATTTTAGGGGGAAAAAGTGTACTCATATATCTACTAAAAATCATAGATAACTTGAAAATTGGAGATAAAAATTTTTCAAGTGGCCGGTTTCACTTATTTTGACCCTATTAGTATTTCTACGATTTATATTGTTAATCTAAATTTATTTTGTTTATCATATTTTGTTATTTTTTTGTATGTTACTAAAATATACTTTCTTACGAAGGTTTAATTAATGCCTTATTAATGACTACACCTTACTCTAAATCATAGTAGATAACAGTCCTTAACTTAAATACTGTTTTGATAAAGATTTAAAGACTAATTTGCTAAATTTAACGAGCTATTCTTTTGGCAATTAAAAATCACGATCATTTCACCCTTTTAAAATGGTGTTTGAACACCTTGACTGTAGATTTCCACAAGCCTCCAAAATGAGGCGAAAGTGGGGGAATGAATCGACATTCGATACCCTGATTGCTTAAGAAATGATTAATTTGCTCGTGGTGATTGTCGGACTGTAATAAATTTTGAAAATCTCCCTGGTTAAAAAAACGGACAGATTTCGGACTAATCCGTGTCCGAAACAGTGCGGTTTATGGTCAGGTTTTTGTCACCCGAAATTAATCCGGATAAATCCGAACTCTATACGGTTTGTGAACAACTAGTGAATCCGAAGTTGGTCCGATGAAGTCCGAAATTAGTCAGTTAATTTTAACTAGTGAATCCGGAATTAATCCGAAACAGTCCAAAATTAGTCCGGACGATTTAGTAAATATTAATAAAAAAATAATTATACAAGTTACACATATTAATTATTATTACTTTATTGTATACATTCAACATATTTTTTGATTTACCTATCGCAATTTTATTTACATTAACTTAAAATTTCTAACGCTTGGGGATTCGAATCTACACCTATCTAACATTATATCGCACCGAAATCGAATACACTAACTACTATACCACGCTCGCATGGGAGTTCAAATTCATAATAGAATTTATCAAGTGCCACGAAAAGAAATGACAAGAAACTAACACATCAGTGTTAATTTTAATATTGAAACAATTTGTCCGCAACAGTACGATTTATTGTAGAGTTTTTTCACCCTAAATTAAGTTTAAAATCAATACAGTTTTTTTTATATCTATTGAATCCGTAATTAGTCCGGTTTAGTCCGAAGTTAGTCAGATCATATGCAACTAGTAAATGCACAAGTAATCCGGTTGGTGTAACCAGTGAATCCGAAGCTAATCCGAAACAGTCTGCTTATGGTCAGGTTTTTGTCACTCTGAATTAGTCCGGATAAATCTGAAATCAATACGGTTTGTGTATAACCAGTGAATCCAGAATTAGTCCGATTAACCCTTTAACGCCGGGACGGACACTTTTTTTGAATCATTTTCAACGTTAATTATTTTGGTTATTAGACATGTAGAAAATTTTCGGAATAACATTTTCTGACGTATTTTTTATCGCTCTTTCAGAATCTGTCATCAAAATTGCAAAAAACAAAAATTCCTAAAAGTTATGGCCATTTTTTTGGAAAAAAATCCAAATTTTTGACATTTTTGATTCAAAAATGATTTTTTTCTTCATGTTAGCAGTAACCAGAAAAATTCTTTATCATAAAATATCGCGTCCACAATATCCTAGCATCAAAGTTGTGGACCATACAATTAAAAATTTCAAGATGGCGGATCCAAAATGGCGACAAAAGAATTTTTTTCCCAAAATTGACACCCTGTGGACTTTTTTTTAATTCTTCTTTTATCTTCAAGACAAATAATATCTGAATGTTTTTTGGGTCGCTGATTACGAATATGATGTCAGTTTTCAAAAATTCAAAATGGCGGATCCAATATGGCGGACGAAATTCTAAAAAATTATCAAATTCACTTGAAACTTGTTACTCGGGGGTTTTTGGGGTCGCTGATTACGAATATGATGTCAGTTTTCAAAAATTCAAAATGGCGGATCCAATATGGCGGCCGAATTTCTAAAAAATTATCAAATTCACTTGAAACTTGTTACTCGGGGGTTTTTGGGGTCGCTGATTACGAATATGAAGTCAGTTTTTAAAAATTCAAAATGGCGGATCCAATATGGCGGCCGAATTTCTAAAAAATTATCAAATTCACTTGAAACTTGTTACTCGGGGGTTTTTGGGGTCGCTGATTACGAATATGAAGTCAGTTTTTAAAAATTCAAAATGGCGGATCCAATATGGCGGACGAAATTCTAAAATATTATCAAATTCACTTGAAACTTGTTACTCGGGGGTTTTTGGGGTCGCTGATTACGAATATGATGTCAGTTTTCAAAAATTCAAAATGGCGCATCCAATATAACGGCTATTTTTGTAAAATTTATCGGATTTGCGTAAAACCTGTTGCTCGGGGGTTTTTTGGGGTCGCTGAAAATGAATATGAAGTCAGATTTTAAAAATTCAAAATGGTGGATAATTTCTTACTTCATTCATTTAGCTGAATGAATTGTCTATTAGTTAGTCTTTGCAGTCAGTTGTTTTACAATAACATTGAATTGCATTTCCTTTAGAAAGTATATGTGACCCCTTCTGAGAAAAGGGACCTTATGGCCAAAAAATCGATTTTTTTATTTTGACGGGGTCTTACACTTTAATGTCCTTAAAATGCATGTAGTAAAAAAATTTAATTTTTTAAACAAATAAAATATTTTCACTTAAAAAAATTTGAGTTTGTTCATAATGTCCCTGTTCTCAGACGGTCACATGTTGTTTCTTACTTTATTAACAACAGCAGAAAGACATGGTTTCTCATACAGCTGCATTGGATTGACTATTATTCAGCATCATTTTATTATATTTATTTTTAACTTTTTTACAACATCCACCAAATATCAGTTCTTCCATAACTGGATTGTTTGTTCTTTTATTGAATTATACTTTCTTTGGCATTTCCTGGATAACTTGTTTTTTTGAATTGAGTTCCATTCTCATTGGTAAGCACATCGGGTATTCCATTTTTTTGGTGAGTATTTTTAATTGTTATTTGAATCCTTATTTATTCTATATCATTTTACTATTAATTTCAAGTAATTGAAAATGACATCTAAAAAAAGGCGTTCTAATGCAACCTCATCATCTAAAGTTGTACAATCTGAGTCAACTGAGCTCTTTGAGAGTGACACGCATATTGATCTAGTACTTTTACCAGATTCAATGAGTTCAGATGTTGAATCTGAAGACGGCAGTGATGATGAGAGTGAAGTTGACTTATCTCCAAGTGATAATGCGATTCTGTCTTACAGGACAACAGGTTTTACGCAAATCCGATAAATTTTACAAAAATAGCCGCCATGTTGGATCCGCCATTTTGAATTTTTAAAAACTGACATCATATTCGTAATCAGCGACCCCAAAAACCCCCGAGTAACAAGTTTCAAGTGAATTTGATAATATTTTAGAATTTCGTCCGCCATATTAGATCCGCCATTTTGAATTTTTAAAAACTGACTTCATATTCGTAATCAGCGACCCCAAAAACCCCTGAGTAACAAGTTTCAAGTGAATTTGATAATTTTTTAGAAATTCGGCCGCCATATTGGATCCGCCATTCTGAATTTTTGAAAACTGACATCATATTCGTAATCAGCGACCCCAAAAACCCCCGAGTAACAAGTTTCAAGTGAATTTGATAATTTTTTAGAATTTCGTCCGCCATATTAGATCCGCCATTTTGAATTTTTGAAAACTGACATCATATTCGTAATCAGCGACCCAAAAAACATTCAGATATTATTTGTCTTGAAGATAAAAGAAGAATTAAAAAAAAGTCCACAGGGTGTCAATTTTGGGAAAAAAATTCTTTTGTCGCCATTTTGGATCCGCCATCTTGAAATTTTTAATTGTATGGTCCACAACTTTGATGCTAGGATATTGTGGACGCGATATTTTATGATAAAGAATTTTTCTGGTTACTGCTAACATGAAGAAAAAAATCATTTTTGAATCAAAAATGTCAAAAATTTGGATTTTTTTCCAAAAAAATGGCCATAACTTTTAGGAATTTTTGTTTTTTGCAATTTTGATGACAGATTCTGAAAGAGCGATAAAAAATACGTCAGAAAATGTTATTCCGAAAATTTTCTACATGTCTAATAACCAAAATAATTAACGTTGAAAATGATTCAAAAAAAGTGTCCGTCCCGGCGTTAAAGGGTTAAGTCCGGAATTAATCTGGTTATGGTCAAGTTTTTGTCATACGAAATTATAATTATTTTGAATTTATCTAAATTTAATACAAATTGTTTTTAATATACAAATTCAATATACCAAAATCATTCCAGATTAAGTCTTTGAATTGGATTGAATATGGAATGTTTTGGACTGTCTGTGGATTGTATATATTTACAAAATCCAAATTATTATAAGACTTATTTTCAGACTAGGGTGTTTTTTATCGGATATTATTCGAATTGCCGCTGACTATTGCCAGATTCTTTGCATACAGATTTTGGATTATTCCATACTTGTTTCAGATTAAATCTTTCAACTGGATTACTTTTGGATTATTGCCGACTGATTTCGTATTCTTTACATGTTGATTTTGGATTATTCCGTATTTATTTTAGATGAATTTTTTAACGGACATAATTTCGGATTGTTGCGTAATAATTACGGACTTAATTCATAGACATTCATGATTACTTCAGACTGATTTAGGATTCACAATTTTGCTAGGATTAACGTTAGATTAACGCGAATCATTTTCGAATATTTCTCCTACAATTATCGGCCTAATCCACAATAATATGTCCGGATTTAATCCAGATTAGTCCGAAATTTTTGCCAGGGATATAATATGATTCGGGTGTCCGAGTATTTCCGAATTCTTATCATACATATTTTGGATTGTTTCGTATTTGTTTTGGAATAGGATTTTAGAACACTAATTCCAAATTTAAGCGGACTAATGTCGGATTATTTGCGTACAGATTTCGGATTATTTCGTATTTGTTTCGAATTATGCCTTTTAATTGGATAAAATCCAGATTATTTCAGCTAATTTTCGGATTCTTAGCATCAGATTTCTGATTGTTTCTGATTATGTCTTTCAATTGGATTAAATCCCAATTGTTGCAGACAATTTCCGGATTCGTTGCATACAGTTTTCGGATTGTTTCGTACTTGTTTCGGAATAGGATTTTGCAACACTTAATTTCAAATTGTTGCGGACTAATATCGGATTTCTTGCTTACAGAGTTCGGATTGCTTCGGACATGTTACGGATTAAGTTTTTTTAACTAGATTAAATTCGGATTGTTGCGGACTGATTCCGTATTCTTTACACATTGATTTCGGATAATTCCGTACTTATTTTAGAAGAATTCTTCACCGGTCATAAATTCGGATTGTTGCGGACTAATTACGGACTGAATTCGTAGACATTTAGGATTACTCCGGAGTGTTTTCGGATTCAGGTTTTCGTTCGGATTAAGATCAGACTAGCGCGGATCATTTTCGGACCTTTTTCGTACAATTTTCGGATTAATCCGTAATAATCTGTCCGTATTTAATCCGGAATTAGTCCAAAATTTTTACCAGGGCTCAATTGTTCGCGCCAATGAAATTTGAACCGTTGTCAGTGTGAATTGAGTTAGGTTTTCCGCGCCTGGCTAAAAATCGACGCAAGGCAGCTAGGAATGCATCAGTGGTCATGTCGCTGACTACTTTGAGACGCACCGCCTTGATAACGAGACAAATAAATACCGCAACGTAAATTTTAATTTGTGATCTATTTCGATACTTTTTTTCTTTAATATAAAAAGGTCCGCAATAGTCGATGCCGACGTTAGAAAATGGACGGGCTTGTGTGACTCTAACACGTGGGAGATTCCCCATTAAATATTCCGCTGTTGAAGGCTTAACGTGAAAGCAACTGATACATTTGCATCACTTTGATTATTTCTTATAATTAGAAAAAACAATTTTTAAAAAAATTAGGATATGGGTTTTTTAGATTTTTGCATGGGCTTTCGAATGGCAGAGTCTATTTTCAAAAATTTTTTTATTTTGACACAAATTTTGAAAAAATAAAAATAAATTTCCACTTTTCGCATCTTTGGGTCAATTTTTTCTTTGTCCTTTTATTTTTAAAAGAAAGATGAGCTTTTTTCTGATGAAATACTTGCTTTCCAAAAAACCGTTTTTTTTGTTCTCGAGAAATGAATTTTTGAATATAGCGCATCACGTCGTCGTGGCGCATTTTAATTTATAAAACGTTGCATTGAACTATTTTCTTCATTTTACAGGGTTGAGACTGACATTAGAATAATATAATGCCTGCATTATAGTTTTTTTAATTTTTTTAAATTTTTAACAAAATTTTTTTACAATTTTATTTTTAATTTAATGCCTGTATTTTATTTTTTTGTTGGCTTTTCTTACTTTAGGGGGTCATTTAAAAACTACCTCACGCTTTTTCGGGCTGATTTTTACCCCCTCCCCCTTTGTCACATTTTTTAGATACAAAAAAAATTTTTCCACACTTCGCTACACACAGCTTGACACCCCCCCCACCCCTATGTGTGTGACGTAGTTTTTAAACGGCACCTAGCTGTTCCCAACATTGTCTCTGCATTTTTTGTTTTAGTGCCCTTACTTTTTAAATTGTGGGAACTAGCCTTAATAACTATGTATATTTTCACACATGTGTAAGAGACTTTAACCCACAGCCTCTTGGCGTCAAAAGAAAAGGAATATTTTAGTCGTGTGTAGAGAGTCACACTGAAAACATTGTTGTGTCCCGGTAGTAATTATTTTCTCAAAAGAAATAAATATTAATTTATATAAATCTTATTTGGTGGTTATTTACCCAATTATTTATATTTGATCAGTGGAGGATCAAATTAACATCTTTCTAAATAAATCTCAAAGAGATCTCCACATTTGGTGACCCCGACAAAAAGGGTTAGAAATCAGTTTTTTTTCCTTTACGGAAAACAATTTTCTAAGTAAATCTTCTGATATTTTCGATATTCCAGAAAACACAAATTCTTTTTCTGGATCTTTTAAAATCCAAGTTGTGACCCTATTGAAAATCCCCATATGGGAAACCACATGGGATCCTATGTCAAAAACCATGTAAAACCCTACTTCCATGAAGGAAGCCACGTGGTTTACCATGTGGTTTCCCATGTCAAACCATATGGGAAATTGAGACAGGATTTTAGTTAGGAATAGACATGGGGAATTTGAACAGTTCATCTATGCATAAAACCATATCAAATCCCACATGTTTTTCCCATGTCAAATCCTAAACCAAATCCCATGTGAAAAACATTATCCGCCTTATTGAATATCCCTACATGGGAATCCACTTGGAATTTTACAAGGGATTTCACATAGGATTTTATATGGGAATTGACATAGGATTTCATGCAAGATTTCACCTAGGATTTAATGAGACATCACATAGTATTTTATTAAAGATCCAATGAAGAAATTTTCAAAGGATTAAAAATTATTTAATAAAAAATTAAATAATAAATAGTATTAGTGTTACAAGTCATCAAAAAAGTAAAAAAACGATCATTTGAAACACGTCCTCTCTGCTACAGGTTCTCAGCTTTTATATACTTCCAGAGTCGTCTCAACAGCGAGGGAAGTCACTTTCGCCACCTAGCGGTGAAAGTATAGGAGCGACAGTAATCTTTATAATTACTAAGGAAACCATGTGGAATACCACGTAGGATTCCATGTGGTTTCCTACGTGGGGATTTACATGGGATTTTACTTAGGAATTCATTTGGGAATTTATTTCTACTTAAATTCCTAAGTAAAATCCCATGTAAATCCCCACGTAGGAAACCACATGGAATCCTACGTGGTATTCCACATGGTTTCCTTAGTAATGTTAAAGATTACTGTCGCTCCTATACTTTCACCGCTAGGTGGCGAAAGTGACTTCCCTCGCTGTTGAGACGACTCTGGAAGTATATAAAAGCTGAGAACCTGTAGCAGAGAGGACGTGTTTCAAATGATCGTTTTTTTACTTTTTTGATGACTTGTAACACTAATACTATTTATTATTTAATTTTTTATTAAATAATTTTTAATCCTTTGAAAATTTCTTCATTGGATCTTTAATAAAATACTATGTGATGTCTCATTAAATCCTAGGTGAAATCTTGCATGAAATCCTATGTCAATTCCCATATAAAATCCTATGTGAAATCCCTTGTAAAATTTCAAGTGGATTCCCATGTAGGGATATTCAATAAGGCGGATAATGTTTTTCACATGGGATTTGGTTTAGGATTTGACATGGGAAAATAATTATAAATAAATGATACTGTTTTTCACTTGGGGATTGACTTGGGAAAATAATTATAAATAAATGATACTGTTTTTCACATGGGATTCGGTTTAGGATTTGACTGGGAAAAACATGTGGGATTTGATATGGTTTTATGCATAGATGAGCTGTTCAAATTCCCCATGTCTATTCCTAACTAAAATCCTGTCTCAATTTCCCATATGGTTTGACATGGGAAACCACATGGTAAACCACGTGGTTTCCTTCATGGAAGTAGGGTTTTACATGGTTTTTGACATAGGATCCCATGTGGTTTCCCATATGGTTTCCCATATGGGGATTTTCAATAGGGGAGCCACTATAATTTTTTTGGAGCAAAAATTTCTTTTTCCAAAATCGGAGCAACTCTTGAGGATTTTAACCTCAAAATAAACATGTGCTCAACACATTAAGCACACTATCATCCGTTAATATCCCGACAATCCGGCTTCAACGGATAAATTTTGATTATTTAAAATCGAAAAAAAATTTATCGAAATTTTTTCATATAAAAATTTCTTGGAAAATATTTTTTTTTCCTTTTCCACGTTTCTTTTCCCTTATACCGGCGACCAACCTAAAAGCTACAACATCTAGCTGCTGTTTTCTAACTCCCAGTGATTGAAAATATATTTGAAGACTGCTACGAAACAATATAACGGAGAAATTTTTTCCAATTCGGAGGATCTTTTCTCGACGAAGTCCACACATTCGTCACCGTCTTGTCTTGCAGTCAACGTTCATTTTGTGCGCTGTTTTTGTACATGTGGGTGAACATTGTTCACCCACACCAGGTTAGTACATAAACCTTATTTTATTTCCAGTAAAATTTTTATGGTATAAAGAAAAGGGATTTTTCTTAAATCATTCTTTCTCTTTCCTTTTACGACTGATGTTCCTGGGAGTGTATGACTACTGTCCTTCAACGTTTTACCTGAGCGAGATACCGTCAATCAAATATTGGATTCTCGCTGTTTAAGAGGACTTCTTCTCTGACCATCGAATACTTTATCCTGAACTCGTTCCTGTTTTATTGGACAAACCGACTCAACTTCTTCTTGGATGCCCACCTGTTCGCATCAGAAGCTATCAACTCATCGTGGGACTACTCGCCGCATCGAATTCTTATCTATGGTTTTTTTTATCCTTTTAAAATTTTTTTTTTCTACTTTATCGTTTTTCTATAATTTTTCATTTTTATTTATTTTTTTTTAAAACTATTTCAAAATTTAAATTACTTGACGATTTTGACATAAATAGTCGTTTTCAACGATTTATGATTTCATTTATCTTTTCGAGACAAAAGAATTTGTTTCTTTCTTTTTTAAGAATTTCAAACATAAATTCAACACATATACATTCTTTTTAATTCAAAAAGACATTATTAAATCTTACCGTTATCAGTCGTGAGATGATTTTTCTAGCGTATTTAAACGCTTAACCTTGTCACCGTCAAATAAGCTAAATCATTATTATAATTTTTTTTTTTTTTCCTTTTTGATATTTTTTTTTTTAATTCATGCGGTATCCCAAGTTAGTTACAATGAAAAACATTTTTATTCTTTCGACAATTTTGTGCGTTTTTGGTTTTGTGTATATTTTTATACAATTTTTTTATTTTAACGTATCCGTAAACGTGAATTATAGATTTATAAACCGGATCGCTCAGTGACCTTCTCGAAAACCTCGCGAATTGTTTCGTTTCTTTTTGGAGTTTGCGCCTGTTTTGTTGAGTAGCTGACACCTTGTCATAAATTTTTTTTTTTATTTTTACCTTTGACATTTTCGTGCGTTTATTTTTTTTTTTATTTTACCATGCCTACTGACGACGAGATTATGTCCCCCGAGGAACAGATTTCGCGTTTGCAGATGCAACTCGATAGAGTTAGCGACGAGATGTCGAATATGCAGGGTCTGCAGCGCGTCGAAGCTTACCGTCATCCTAAAATTCCGCGTTTTATATCAAATGATCCTTCATTCTGGTTCATCCAGGTTGAATCGGTTTTTAGTAATTGCCGTATCACCGCACAGAAGACAATGGCTGACTACGTTATAGCCGAACTCGACCCGGAGATTTTAATTTGCGCACGCGACATCATTTCGATTCGTCCCGTCCCAAATGATATTTTTACTCAACTTAAGAAGAGAATAATATCATCCTATTCGGTTTCTTCCGAGTCTAGATTGCGACAGCTCTTGAAGGGAGACATTCCAACTGATGGTAAACCATCCTTAATCTTAACCCGACTACGTGGTTTAGGTAATGATCAATGCAGCGAGGATATTTTGAAATCGGTTTTTCTTGATCAACTTCCTCAATCAACGCGTGCTATTTTAGCTGCCTCTGCCGTTGAGGATTTGTCAAAGCTAGCCGACCTTGCTGATAAAGTCTATGAGACTACTAGTTTCACGAACTCATGTTCAGCAGTTAATTCAGATCATACTCAATCGTTACCCGTATCTAATCCTTTTTCTAACCTAGAATCTCAAATTAGCGCATTAGTTGCTAAAGTTGACGCACTCTCTTTTAAATCGTCCAAACATTCAAATAACAATTCTCGAGGTCGTTCGCATTCTCGTAACCGGAGTAATCATCGCGACTCGCGTAATCGCTCAGCTTCTCGAAATCAGAAACCTAACTGTTGGTACCATCATAGATTTGGCGAAAAAGCCAACAAATGCATCGAACCTTGCTCTTATGTTTCCGGAAATAATAATAATAATAAAAACAACGCGAATTCTAAATCGGAAAACTAATAGCGCCCGGCCGTTCTGAGACAATCGGGAGTGGCGCATTTTCCAAGCGTCTCCACATTCGTGACCGTCGATCTGGTCTGTTATTTCTCATCGACACGGGCTCTGACGTATCTCTCGTTCCATCTCCGCCAAATGCTAAGCGTAAACCATCGGACGTTGTACTCTTTGCTGCTAACGATTCACGTATTGCTACCTATGGTGAGAGACGAATGACACTTGATCTCGGACTTAGACGTGAGTTTTCTTGGAATTTTTGTGTAGCTGCAGTTCCTGCTCCCATCATCGGTGCTGATCTGCTAGCACATTTTGGACTCACCGTCGATCTTAGTCATCGTCGCCTTCTCGACTCGCTCACTTCGTTGCATTCTAATATGTCGTTTCATGGCTCTTCTTCGTGCAGTGTTACATCGATTGATCGCTCATCTCCTTTCGCGGAGATCTTGTCCCATTACCCGGAAGTCACTGGAACTTCGCAGTCCACATCGTTGACCACACACAATGTATTCCATCATATTGTAACTGAGGGTCCACCCATGGCAGAACGCGCGCGTCGCCTCGCTCCAGATAAACTCAAGGCCGCGAAGACACAGTTCCAGTCATGGACTCAACAGGGCATTTGTCGTCCGTCCAGTGCTTCATGGGCTGCACCGATTCACCTGGCACCTAAGAAGGGAGGTCAGTGGCGAGTGTGTGGTGATTATCGTCGCTTGAACTCGGTCACTATTCCAGATCGATATCCAGTCCCTCATCTTCACGATTTTTCAAATTATCTTGCTGGAAAAACAGTTTTTTCTAAGATCGATTTACACATGGCCTACACCCAGATCCCCGTTGCTCCGGAGGATATTCCCAAGACCGCCGTAATTACACCTTTCGGCCTCTTTGAATTTTGCCGCATGATGTTTGGACTGCGTAATGCAGGCCAGACATTTCAGCGCTATATCTTCCGGGCACTCGGTGATCTGGATTTTGTTTTTGCCTACGTCGATGATTTGCTCATCGCTTCTTCCAATATGGCTGAGCACGAGCAACATATCGATACTGTTTTCAAAAGGTTGAAGGAATATGGTCTTCGTGCCAACATTGACAAGTGTAATTTTGGTCAGAGTGAGTTGGAATTTTTGGGTCATTCTGTAAATTCCGAGGGTATTCTTCCTACTCGCGAGAGAGTAGAGGCTATCACTTCGTATCCTCGTCCTAGGACGGTTCAGGAGTTGCGTCGTTTCCTCGGACTGGTTAATTTCCATCGTCGTTGCATTCGTCAGGCTGCACAGATACTCTTACCATTGAATCAATACCTCGTGAATTCTAGGAAAAATGATAGGACTGAGATCGTTTGGACTGATGAGGCCGTCGCTGCTTTCGAGAGGATCAAGGAGAACATCGCAAGTGCAACCTTGCTTATTCACCCCACGTCGGACGGTGAAACCCGGGTCGTAACCGACGCATCAGATTTTGGTATTGGCGCTGCCTTGGAACAAAAGGTCTTCGACAAGGACTCTTCCATTGACGTTTGGAAGCCATTAACTTTCTTTTCACGGAAGCTTACTCCTGCTCAACGTGCTTACAGCACTTATGATCGCGAGTTAACCGCGATTTTCGAGGCTGTTCGTCATTTTCGATATTTCCTCGAGGGTCGCGAATTTAAGATCGTCACCGATCATAAACCGCTGGTTTTTGCATTTAAACAGCGATCGGAAAAGGCATCTCCGCGTCAGCAACGTCAGCTTTCCTTCATTTCACAATTCTCGACCAACATTGAATATCTCGCTGGAGTTGACAACGTTGTTGCCGACGCATTATCTCGCGTCGAGTCCGTCGTCTTGCTTCCTGAAATCGGTTTGCATGAGTTCTCTTCGGCCCAGTCTGGTGATGACGATCTTCGAAAGGCGTTGCAATCCGCTGACTGGTCGATTCGTATCAAGGAGTTATCCTGGGGTCCTGTGAACATCGTCGTTCACTGTGATGTCTCTGGCGCGGACTTACGTCCTTTCGTTCCGTCCTCACTCCGTGAGAAGATCATGAAACTCTTCCATCTTCCTTCGCATCCGAGTGCTCGCGTCATGAATCGCATGATAAGCAAGCGGTTTGTTTGGCCGGCGATGCATAGGGACATTTCCGCGTTTTGCAGGACTTGCGTCGATTGCCAGAGGTCGAAGGTGTCTCGTCACACAATTCTCCAACCGGCGGATTTCGTCTTGCCTGAGTCCAGATTTAAGCATGTGCACATTGATCTTGTGGGTCCACTTCCTGAAGATCTTGGATTTCGCTACTGCCTAACCATGATCGATCGTTTCTCCAGGTGGCCTGAGGCCGTGCCGTTGAAGAATATCGAGGCATCGACTGTCTGCAGGGCTTTCGTGGACAACTGGATATCCCGTTATGGAGTTCCTGACACCATCACCACTGACCAGGGCAGTCAATTCGAATCGCGTATATTTGCTTCGCTTCTTCATCTCTCTGGTACTCGTAGGATCCGGACCACCGCCTATCATCCCGCATCCAACGGGATGGTGGAGCGTTGGCATCGATCACTTAAAGCGTCGATCATGTGTCACTCGGCCTCCAGATGGACGCAAATTCTTTCTACCGTTTTGTTGGGCCTTCGAACAGCTGTCATGACTTGTGGGGCTTCTGCTGCCGAATACCTTTACGGTACTTCTTTGCACATTCCGGGGGAGTTCGTCCTTCCTAATGATCTTCCTTGCGATCCTCGGGCCTTCCTAACCGAGTTCAGAAGTCATATTCGTGAAGTAAAGCCTGTGCCTGCTGCTCATCATCACCGGCGCAAGCTGTTCGTATCTAAAGATTTGACCTCATGTTCACACGTTTTTATGCGTATCGGTAGATCGAGAAGGTCGCTCGAGCCTCCTTATTCTGGTCCACACAGGGTCGTCGATCGCACGTCGACTCGCGTGTATAAAGTAGATATTAATGGCGTTATTAAACAGGTCTCTGTTGAAAATCTAAAGCCCGCTTACATGGTTTGCGAACCAACTGAGTTGGAAAACTTGGATATTCCATCCTCCATACCAATTCAGTCTCGCATTGGAGCTGATAGAGATTTGTCTAAATTAACTAAGACAAATTCTTGTGATATTCCTAGTCACGATGTCCTATCGCCGACTCTTGTGAAGCTAGACTTAAGAAACGACCAGTCTTTGTCGAACCGCATACATAATGATTCGTCAAACATTTTAACATATGACAGTGCTCCGACTGTGCTTGCCTGTCCTGAAAATAGAAATAACTCGAACAAAAACAGTTTCTCGACTGATCACAGTTATTGTTCTAAAATACCAGAAATAAAAAAACCAAAAAGGTTTATTCCTAACATTTTAAGAAAGAAACAAGTTCATTTTAACATTTAATTTTTCGACGAATCATCTGTACATTTCTTTTTCTTTTTTTAGTACAAATAATGTTATTACCTTCGACAGTATTATATTGTAAGCTTTCCTTTTTTTGTTTTCACGTAAAAAGATTTACTACTACCGTGGATATATATATATATATATATATATATATATATATATATATATATATATATATATATATATATATATATATATATATATATATATATATATATATACTATATAATATTTTTATATAATATTTTTATATTTTATATTTTACAATTTTTTTTTTGTTATCTTATTTATTTAAATTTATATCATTGTCACTAAGGAGGGAGTATATGTGGGAACTAGCCTTAATAACTATGTATATTTTCACACATGTGTAAGAGACTTTAACCCACAGCCTCTTGGCGGCAAAAGAAAAGGAATATTTTAGTCGTGTGTAGAGAGTCACACTGAAAACATTGTTGTGTCCCGGTAGTAATTATTTTCTCAAAAGAAATAAATATTAATTTATATAAATCTTATTTGGTGGTTATTTACCCAATTATTTATATTTGATCAGTGGAGGATCAAATTAACATCTTTCTAAATAAATCTCAAAGAGATCTCCACAGAATCTCTTGATGCTGAAAACTCCACATGATTTGAACCCAACGAAGTTTTTATAAGGAACAATCGGAGGAAATTTTTCAACATCAAAAAATAAAAAAAATGGGAAGAAATGAAAATAAATAAAATGCAGGCATTAAATTAGAAATAAAATATTAAAAAAAAATTTTTAATTAAAAAAATTTTTTAAAACTATAAAGCCGACATTATATTGATTTAATGTCAGTCTCAACCCAGTAAAATGCAGAAAATAGTTCAATGTAACGTTTTATTAATTAAATTGCTGGGCGACGACGTAATGCGCTATATTCAAAAATTCATTTCTCGAAAACAAAAAAAAACGTTTTTTTGGAAAACAAGTATTTCATCAGAAAAAAGCTCAGCTTTCTTTTAAAAATAAAAGGAAAAAGAAAAAATGGATCCAAAAATGCGAAAAGTAAAAATTTATTTTTTCAAAATTTGTGTCAAAATAAAAAAAAATTTGAAAATAGACTGTGCCATTTGAAAGCCCATGCAAAAATCGAAAAAACCCATATCCTAATTTTTTTTAAAAAAATTTTTTCTAATTATAAGAAGTAATCAAAGTGGAGCGTGTCACGGAAAAGTTCAGAACTTGTACCCCCTCCCCCTCGAAGAATATTTTATAAATTTCAAAAATATTTATCCGACAAATTACTGACCTATATGGCATATCATAAAAAAAATTTGGGAACAATTGGACAACATTTTTTTTGTGTGGACTTTTGACGTGATATCCACCAAATGTTCATCCTCAATTATTAAATCTGTAATATGACTTCAGGTCCGTGTCAAGAAAATTAAGTGTCCCCCACTACTAAATACCGGGCACCACTAAATGATACCAAAATAAATAATGATACTATTCAAATGAGCGACGTCACAGATTCCCTTTCCCTTTGCCTCCCGAAACCCCTTGTCTACTCAACTCACTAAGGGGCCGTCCATAAACCACGTGGACAATTTTTCACCAATTTTTGACCCCCCCCGCCCCCCGTTGTGGACAGTCGTGGACATTTGTCAAACCCCCTCCCCCCTATACAATTGTCCACGTGGATATTGCAAATTAAAAAAATAAGTTTTTTTTTACTCCTGTATGTTAAAAAATAAAAAAGATTATTTAATGTCAGTAAAGTAAGGGAAATGTCAGGAAAAAATTTTGTCGGGGAAATTAAGAAAATTGTGACTTTTTTCGACTCATTTAAAATAATTGCGACAAAATACCACAATTTTTAGTAAAAAAAAAGTACAAGTTATTTTGATTTTTATAATGTGAAAAATAACTATAATAAGGGTGGCCGCTGGACCGGGAAAACCGGGAAATGACAATGAATTTTGAACTTGACCGGGATTTTGGATTTTTTTTTAAAAACACACATTATTTTGTGAGAAAAAATAAAAATATTTATTTCAAGACTTAGGTATTAACTATATTTCATTAAAAAAGATTGAACGATCTTCTATAAAATCTATTTATATTTTGTCAGAGAATTTTATAAAAAGTACTATAAAAATATTCAATTTCTAGAATTTATAAGAAAATTATGAATTTTGCTGTCCAACGTAACAGATTTAGAAAAAGAAAATATTAAATTTAATTTTAAATTCTTTCTATTTCTAACAATAATTAAACAAAATATAATTTTAATTAAACTTGTCAAAAAAATTTCAATGAGAAAAAATTTCACATCGTATAGAATAGTGAAAAATAAATCAATTTAAAAATTTTTTTGCAATAATATTATAACAAAACAAATAAGAATTATTAAAAATTTGAACTAATTAGAACAAAAGTGATACGAAATTTATAAAAATTAATTTTAGAATAATAAATAATGTATATAAAAATAAATAAAATTTCTTTTTTTAGAAAATAAATTTTTAAAAAATCGTATTTTGCATTAATATCAATTAGTTTTTTTTGCAATTATTGATAAGCAAACTTTTCTGTATTTTAGAATGTTAAATTAATAATTATTAGGGGAGACTGGGGCGAAAAGTTAAATTGTGAAAACAGTTCAAATTCATTATCTTTCGAACGGAAATAGTTAGAGCATTGCAATTTTAATTATAGAAGGGTGTTATCACCCTAAATAAATGTCCGGAGTTATGTAACATTCTGCTAATTTTTGTGGTGTCCATATTTAAATTTTTTTTTCACCCTACTTTTGAAAATTTTTTCGTAAAAGAAAATATCAACTTTTAAGTATATTTTTTGCATTTATTTTCACGGCGATTTTTTTACTTCATTATTTGGGTCCCCTGAAGAGATACCTAAAGGTATTTGCTAAATATCTTTAGTCAGATTTTTTATATTTGTTGTTAAAGCCAAAAACGCACCCTGGGGCGAAAAGTTAAATAATGGGTGGGGCGAAAAGTTAAATGTATTTTTACATGTTATTAAAAATTTTTTTTTATTTTTCGTTTTTTTGGGTTTATTTGTTTAAAAATGATTTATTTGACATTAGGCAAGTACTCTATCAAAAAACAAGACCGCTCACGTGAAATAAACCAAAGAAAATTTTTTTTTTTTTGAAATTTCAATTTATTAACTTTATAACTATTCTAAAGCTTTTGTTAAGTAAACAAAGATCTTTTATTAACGAAATTACTTGTTTACGTATACTTTAACTTATCTACTACTTAACACCTATCAGAAAATAGTTTTAGTAGGCTAAAAATAGAATTTAACTTTTTGCCCCAGCCATTTAACTTTTCGCCCCAGCATGGGGCGAAAAGTTAAAAAAAACAAAATTTTCAAAAAAGGACAAAACATGTATTTTTTGCGAAAATATCAGGAACTTTTTTATTGAAAGTTGTAGAGGACAAGTTGCCCTACAATATTGATGTATAAATATTTACATCTAAGCGGATTATATTGTCTAAAAAAAATCATTTATGCAAAATTTAACTTTTCGCCCCAGTCTCCCCTATAGATTGAATTTTAAAAAATTTCAAATTTAAGTTTTAGAAAAGTTGAATTTTAAAAGATTTTAATTAAAAATTCTGAATAAGTCAGTTTTTAAAATATTTTTATTCACATTTTTTTCAAATTAGTTATGTTTTTAAATATGTACCTAATATTTAATTGAAAAATTTTTAAATTATTCAAAATTTCATGAAATTGTCTTGTAAACAAGTGGATTTTAGAAATATTTTAGTTATTTCTAGAATATAATTGAATTGAAATTTTGAAAATAATTGTTAATAAGTTACAGTAGCAATTCTTAAAAATTATTCAAATTTAAAGGATTTAAAATTTGAATTTTTTTTAAATTTGAATACCTACTATATGGAAAAATAATGGATAATAATTAAATATTTATTTCAAAAAATCTATTTAAGTTCAAAATTATTTTTAGAGTAAACTAAAATATTTTTAGGTTTTAGGAAAAAGTCAAAGTTTTGTCTAAAAATCAGGAAATTCTTTCAATCTTTCATGGAATAATTTATTTTCAGAGTTATTATTTATGACCGGGAAAAATAATTTATGACCGGGAAATGACCGTGAATTTTTTTTTACAAAAAAATGGCCACCCTGTATAAACAAATCTTTTTGAATAGTTGAAATTTTGTAAAATTTAATTGAAAATAATTAATTTATTTTAAGTCTTTCGTTACAATTTTTGTAGAATAAAAAATCTTTAAAGGTAAATTTAAAAATGAAAATTAATGAAAATTAGCTTCTAATTTTTTAAAATTCAATATTCTCAATTACATATTTTCAAAAATTCAAATATATACAAAAAAATAACATTTTAAAATTATTTTTAACATTTTAGAGGAAACAATCATGTTAAAAATTTTTAATTAAAATTTATCAATCAAATTCAAAAATAATTTAAAAATATAACAGAATTTTAGAAGAACTTTCGGAAAATTATTTAAATTAATTGATTCAAAGACGAAGTAAAAAAAAGTTGCCCAGTAAAAAAAAGTATTGAAGGAGAGCGAATAGTATTGGCGGTGAGTTTCTGCCAATATGTTTTCGCGTGAAAACCGTATTGGCAGAAACTCACCGACAATACTATTCGCTCTCTTCCAATACTTTTTTTTTACTGGGTGGAAATTGTAGAAAATAATTGAATTCAGGAAGGGTTATAATTGTCATTTTAAAAAATAATTAAAATCATAAATGTTACTCATTTTCCGTAAACATTCATATTTTCCTGTAAAAAGAATTTTGTCAGGGAAATTAATTTTAATATCAGTAAATTGTCAGGGAAATTGATTAACTGAAACTTATGATCATTCTGATTAAGCTTAAGATATCTTTTTTGGAAATATCTTTGATTATATGTCCACGTTGACATTTGCTTTAACACCCCCCCTCCCCTTCGTGGACAAACGTGGACTTTTGATTCACCCCCCCGCCCCCCAAATGTGTCCACGTGGTTTATGGACGGCCCCTAATGACTGCACTGTTCAGAACTGCACTATTGAAAGATCTTACTGTAGATGAGAATTTATTTAAAAAATCTGAATTTGGAGAGATCGTTAAACAAAATTGTTTTTTTACTCCTTGAAGTTTGTTGATTACTGGAACTTGAGTAAGGGGCCATGTAGATTCTTCGTTTATTAACCAACTTGGTCCGAATTTCCAAAGATCGTTTTTTAACAATATACGGTGGTGAGACTCCGTGGCTTGCGATTATCGAGGTTAAGCGACATCCAGAGCGGTTAGTACTTGGATGGGTGACCGCGCTTCGACTCTCGCTATAGCCCGGTGTTTTCTCACTACTTTCGTAATATATCAAGCGGGAAATTTGACGTCGAGGTATAATGATGTGCGCTGTCGATTATTGTCCAGTACACACCGTTAGAACTCGGCTGTCGATAAACCGGTTGTACTCAGGAGAGGTTTTCTACAGTTTCCCTCTTCTCTGGCGAGAAAACCCATTGACGGGTGGTCCAGGCAAATGCGAGTACTCCTAACCTCAAAAGTCGTTCTGTAGAAACGCAAAACTAGTTAGTATATAAGAGTGTGTGTTCTGACAGTTGGCCTAGCCTCAAGTCATTTAAGAAAAAAAATATATTACACTTTTGACAGCTCGCGCGAAGCATGAAGGTTATTGTTAATATAAGGGAAGTTAGAAACACTAATTCCCTTTCGATTTTCTCAAATTTACCAAGTCCATAAACACTGAAAGAGCATACCAATGGAAAAATAAAGCATCCCAGATAACAATCGTGCGTCGCACGTTTCTCGCACTAGTGATGGTATTTTGCGTGCAATTTAGCAGTCACCTGTGATGCAGTCACTGGTGAGAGTAATATGAGTCGCACCCAAGCATCACCGTAGGCTTGTCGCACACTGTATCGCACGATGCGTTCGCACATGAGAGTCATCAGTGATGGGTACATAAGTGCGAGTCATATGAGTAGTATATATGAGAATTATGACAAAATATTTTTAAATCTTATTTAAAAAATCGCTATGAGTTTTTTATATTATTAGTTAAAATGTTGATCTTAAAGTCCGTGTATAAAAATTAAAATTGAAATTTTTCAGACTTCAAAAATTTTGGAAAATAGTTTTTAAATGTTTTAATGTTTAAAAAATAAAAAATTTACTTCAAAATCAAAAAGTCAAAATTTAATAAAGTAGTCAACGCCTAAAAAAAGTAATTAAGAATAATTTTTTTCTTTTTCATAAAACTAATTAGCAATTGAGTAATTGCATTATATTTCAACTAAAGTCCTTGCCGACTAATTTAAAAAAAATAATATTTTGCAAGAATGATTTTAAAGGAATTAGGATCACTAAACAAAAATAATTTTTAAAATATTTTTAGTATTTATTGTAAAATAAGCATTTAAAGTATACGAGGTCGTAAAAACTGTCACTTTTTCGTTTATTACAAAATATTAAATATTATTATATTTTTCGTAATTTTTCATTTTTTGGAAGAAAGTTATTTACATTTCAAAATCGTGGAAATAAGCAAAGTGCCAATTTTAATTGCTTATTCTTTCACACTTAAAAAAAGGAAGAAAGTGATAAGAAGAACTAACAGTTAATCGCAGGTACTTTATACTTGATAAAGTTTTATTCAACATAATAATTTCTCTTTCTTGCATTTAGTAAATAAAAATTTGCAAAATTAAGTTATTTGTCAATTGAACTTTAAAATCATTTTTTATTTAATATTTCTTATTATTAATTGTTTCTATCAATTTATAATAATAAACTAAGTCATTCTTAATAGATTCTAATAATTTTTTTTACATTTGCATAGTAAATGAGTTTTCTTTAATATTTTTTAATAAACGAAAAAGTGACAGTTTTTACGACCTATAATATATAGCTTAGATGCTTATTTTACAATAAATACTAAAAATATTTCAGGGCAAGTATAAATGTTTTTTCAACATTTCGATTAAAAAGATTCTTTTTATTTTAAGTCAAAATTTCACGAATTTTGACCCTATTAATTTACCTAATCTTTTAAAATTAGTTTCAAGAAAATTTCATGAATCTTTTGTTATCAATCAAAAATAGATTTTCTTAATTCAAACTGGAATCAATTATTATCTTTACACAATATTCAGTTTATTTATTACCGTGTGCACTTAATTAAATAATATTAAATGTAAATATATAAATCATTTAGTACTATATTTTTTTAATAAATTTTTAGTAAATTCTTTATATTATTATTTAAAATAAAAATAATTAACATTAAGTTATCAATTATAATAAATAAATATAAATATTTTTTTTTATTTATTTAATTATTAATTGTAACACTCATATGTAAAGAAAGATAAATTTAGAAAAAAATTTTTTTTATAAATATTTAAAAAATTATTATAGATAATTAAATTATAATTAAATTGTGCAATAAATATTCCTGAAACTGCATCATATTAAATAAATATTCATTATCAATCTTATTTAAATAATATATTATTAATAAAAATAAATATCATTTAAAATCAGAAAATATACGGCACTGCACGGTTTTTCCGTAAAAAATTATTATAGATAATTAAATTATAATTAAATTGTGCAATAAATATTCCTGAAACTGCATCATATTAAATAAATATTCATTATCAATCTTATTTAAATAATAAATAAATAAATAAAAAAATAATAATAATAAATATTTTTTTTTTCCTTTAAGCAGTCTGCTCACCCGAAACTTATGCGTCAGCGCCACCACTAAACTTGTTCATCTGCACTCCCAAACTGGGTGACCAACGTACCCAGTTGTAATTTTCTAAACTTTTTGGGAAGTTTGTCTATCGAAAACGGTAATGCTACGCACCCAGTGGCGGGCGATCAGACTTTCCATGCAGTGAGAAGCAAAATTTTGTGACAGTGGGAAGGCAGACTTCTCAAAGGTTTTTCCGTGTGGCATTGATATAGTAGATTAGGAGAGTTCTCATCCAGCCATCAGTGGCCGTGCGGTTTAAATGCGTTGCGTTATAGACTTCCGGTATGCGTCGGGGCGGAAAGACCTGAGTTTCGATCCCACATGCGAGCGGGATATTTGTCATTCTAAGCGTTATATAAAATAATAAAATTATTATTTAATTTGTATAAATTATAAGTGTTGTGAATAAAAACTTGTGAACATGTTTGTAAATAATATTAAAAATCTGTTAAAAAAAGGAACCAAATTAACAAAAATTATCTTTTTTTACAAAAATTATTTTTTAAAATTACTATTTTAAATGACATTTATATTGTGAGTAATTCATTATTGATATGAAAATAATATAGTTATTAAAATAATAACTTATTGTTATTAAATATATAAATACACATATATGCATAGAAATAATATCAATAATATGTATTATTATAATTATTAATAATTCATATATTTATATTATATTGAATGAACGCGAGAGACACGCGTAAATTTGGGAACAGTGAAAGCAGTCTTGTTTAGTCCTGCATTAGGCTTATTATAATTATTATTATTGTAAATGTATTTTAATTGTCATTATAGATTAGCTACTCGATGTACTCTCTTGACATGCGAGTCATATGCGACCATCATGACGTGCAATTCATATGCGACGCATATGAGGACGCATCTGTGTGGTCCAGTGATAGCACGAGGTGCGAATTATTTCGCACGCATGCTAGCACTGTGTCTGGCACAGTGCGCGCACTTTGCTATCTGGGATATAAATTATTTCCAATAAGATCAGTTTATTTTAATAGTTTTAATAATTTCCAATAAAAAGAACTTGTTTAATTTGCACTAACTAATAATTAAAAATGATTTAATAACGATTTTAAGTTCAAGGAACGATCGACCGCGTGCACAACGTTTTAAGGGCAAGTCAAACTTGTGAAATATAGACAAACCAAAAGGTAAACAAACCAAACACAAAAATTGCACTTTTGTAACAACCATTTCTCCTACAAAAATTAACATTCTTACACTTTCTCTACAAAAATGGAAAATTAGAGTGTCAAAGTGTCCAATGAAATCATTTTTGACTATGAGCAATAAAAAGCAATTAGTAAAATAACTCATTAAAATGACCTGTAAAATAGCATTTTTGACGCGTCGCGAAAAATAAATTGTTTGAGTATACCTACCGCACTGACGGTGAAGAAGTCAGCGATTGGACGTTCAACATGTGGAAGGGGACATGTTTCCTTTTCCTCCTTAAAATTACAAGGCGTCGCTTGGGTGATAAACCATACTATTTCAGCTTTGCGCTGAAAACCATTCTATTTCAAATACGCACTGAAAAACATACCATTTCGCGAGTGTGCTACAAAACATTCATTTTCAAAAGACAGTTGAAAAACATACGATTTCAACAGAGTTTTGAAGATAATTTCATTTCGAGAACATACAATTTTTTTCAGGTTGACAACTTTAACAAGATATTTATAAGGTTAAGAGATCTTAAGGCTATGTCCAAGTTGTGAAATGTAAACAAACCATAAGGTTACTAAACCTGCACTAAAATCGACATTTTGCGACAGCCAATTCTCCCACAAAAAATATCATTTTTACACTTTCTTTACGAAAATGGAAAATTAGAGTATCAAAGTTTCCAAAAAAATCATCTTTGACTATGAGCAATAAAAAGCAATTAGTAAAATAACTAATTAAAATGACCTGTAAAACAGCATTTTTGACGCGTCGCGAAAAATAAACTGTTTGAGTATATCAACCGCACGGATGATGAAGAAGTCTTATGTTAGCGATTGGACCTTCAACATGTGGAAAGGGAAATTTTTCCCTTTCCTCCTTGAAATTACAAGAGAAAGGGTAAAAACTTCTTCATCGTCCGTGCAGTTGATATAGTCAAACAGTTGAATTTTTCGCGACGTGAACTCTGTTGCTCGCTGCGCGTGCGCAGACCGTACCAAGGTCGCAATGACATCACCATGAAAAAAGGCACATTTTGTTTTTGACTGAAACTTAGTTATTTTCTCATTTTTTTCAGCAATGCAAGGTGTAGTAACCAAATTCGATACTTTAGTTCGCCATTTCCATAAAGAAAATGTGAATTTATAATGATTTACTCAAATGGGAACGGCGAAAAAATGCTTAACTATTCGGTCTATAATGAAGCATTTTTTCGCGGTTCCCATATGCGTAAATAAATATAAATTCACATTTTCTTTATGGAAATGGTGAACTAAAGTATCGAATTTGGTTACTAAACTTTCCATAACTAAAAAAATGAGAAATCTACTGAGTTTCAGTCAAAAACAAAATGTGCCTTTTTTCATGGTGATGTCATTGCGACCTTGGTACGGTCTGCGCACGCGCAGCGAGCAACAGAGTTCACGTCGCGAAAAATTAAACTGTTTGACTATATCAACCGCACGGACGATAAAGAAGTTTTTACCCTTTCTCTTGTAATTTCAAGGAGGAAAGGGAAAAATTTCCCTTTCCACATATTGAAGGTCCAATCGCTGACATAAGACTTCTTCATCATCTGTGCGGTTGATATACTCAAACAGTTTATTTTTCGCGACGCGTCAAAAATGCTGTTTTACAGGTCATTTTAATTAGTTATTTTACTAATTGCTTTTTATTGCTCATAGTCAAAGATGATTTTTTTGGAAACTTTGATACTCTAATTTTCCATTTTCGTAAAGAAAGTGTAAAAATGATATTTTTTGTGGGAGAATTGGCTGTCGCAAAATGTCGATTTTAGTGCTGGTATAGTAACCTTTTGGTTTGTTTACATTTCACAACTTGGACATAGCCTTAAAGTAACTTGCAAATCACTTGATATGTATAGAATTTATTATAATTTTTATCATTTTATATGTAACCTACAATATTTTTTTTAATTCATTAAAATAAAATACATTCCTAAAAGTCAAACTACTGCTTGAATTTTAAAAATTAAAATAAAATTGATTATTTTGTAGAATCAAATTATCTAATTGTTAAAAATTAAAAATATAAATGTTTAATTTAAAAGGCAGAATATACTGTTATTTTAAAAAAATTTTAATATTTTAAAAATAACAACTAGGTATTATTAAGCAATTTTTAATTTCTCAAAAATCGATTATAAATTTGCAATTATTAAATTCTATAAAATTTGTTATGCTCTATTATAAACGTAATTATTAGTAAAAAATAATATTTTATCAGCAAATCCTTTTAAGTCCTCGAAATGAAATTATCTTCAAAACTCTGTTGAAATCGTATGTTTTTCAACTGTCTTTTGAAAATGAATGTTTTGTAGCACACTCGCGAAATGGTATGTTTTTCAGTGCGTATTTGAAATAGAATGGTTTTCAGCGCAAAGCTGAAATAGTATGGTTTATCACCAGGGTTGCACGGTTGCGCGCAACTCGAAGTTTTTTACGTATATTACGTAAAAAATGTAATATACGTAAGAAACCTGTAATGAATGTAAAAAAATATGTCGGACAATTGAAGAAGCGCTAAAAGCATAATATTTGAAAATTATACGTGCGTTGTCAATGTCATATGCAATAAATTTGTCAGATTATTCAAATATAAATTATATATACAAAATGAATCGACCAAGCCAAAAAGGACAACCGATTCCCTGGGAAGAATTAGGGTTTGAACGTCAAAAAACAGAAAAAGGAAAGGCTATTTTGAAATCCTTGTTGTGCAAGGAAATTATTCAAACCTTTGCTTATAATCGCCTTATTGCTCACAGGTATGTAAAGTTTATAATTAAATAAATAATGTTTTGAAAATATGAATTATTATTTTATAATTCATTACTCTTTAAATGTTTAAAAGCGCATGATGAAGATGATTTTGACAGGTTTATGACGGGACAGTATATTGTATAGGTTATGTTTAAGAATTCTATTTGTACCATTTGTACATAAATTTAGAAAATTTAGATAAATAAGTAATAAGTAATAAATAAATAACTCAATAATAATTTGTATATGTATTCAAAATACATTTATTTATATAACAACATATAATCTTCATTCAAATTTGAATGTAGGTTCTTAACCTCTCTTCGGATGTATTAGAGAAGGTTTGTTTGCATCCTTGACAAAAAGCCACACTTTTCCCATTTTCCTTTTGTGATATAAATGATAGTTCATTCCAAAAGTTTTGACGCGGCCTTGCACCTCTAAACATTTTTTAAATGCAATTTGTTGGGACACAGAATAAAGAAATAGTCAACGGCAATCATGTAAACAATTCAGCCATTTTGAAAAAGTAAATTACGTATAAAACTGAGCACGTAAATTACGGACGTAATATACTGTAAAAAACTATGTAATTTACGTCAGGTAAATTACGTACGCAACCCTGTTTATCACCCAAGCGACGAAGGGAAAGGGTAAAAACTTCTTCTCGTCCGTGCGGTTGATATAGTCAAACACTAATTTTTGGCGAGCTGAGACTCTGTTGCTCTCTGCGCATGCGCAGACCGTACTAAGAATGCATTGACAGCACCATGTGGAAGTGCACATTTTGTTTTGAATGAAACTTAGTTGTTTTCTCATTTTTTCAGCATTCTTTGTACGGTCTACGCATGCGCAGAGAGCAATAGAGTCTCAGGTCGCAAAAAATTATAGTGTTTGACTGTATCAACCGCACGGACGAGAAGAAGTTTTTACCCTTTCCCTTGTAATTTCAAGGAAGAAAGGGAAAAATGTCCCCTTCCACATGTTGAACGTCCAATCGCTGACTTCTTCACCGTCAGTGCGATTGATATACTCAAACAGTTTATTTTTCGCGACGCGTCAAAAATGCTATTTTACAGGTCATTTTAATTAGTTATTTTACTAATTGCTTTTTATTGCTCTTAGTCGAAAATGATTTCATTGGACACTTTGACACTCTAATTTTCCATTTTTGTAGAGAAAGTGTAAGAATGTTAATTTTTGTAGGAGAAATGGCTGTTACAAAAGTGCGATTTTTGTGTTTGGTTTGTTTACCTTTTGGTTTGTTTATACATTTCACAACTTGGACATACCCTTTGTTAAGTATGAATTCGATTATTCTGATAAATAATATTAAGCGAATTCAGGCTTAACTGTATCGAAAGTAATTTTCGATAAGTCAAACTAAAAGACTTAATATTTATTCACCCCAAGATAAACGTTTAATTCTTGAAAAAATAATTATTATTTTTAAAAAAGTAGAGGATTCCCTTTTTAAGTGTACTATTAATTCAGTACCTCCGATTAGACGGTATTTTATATTGAAAATATATAAAAAGAAAAAGGCTGTATATAGTTGTAGAAAGTAATGAGACACTTCAGTTATATGAGTAGTACAAATATAAGTAAATTTATTTCATTCATAAAACTTGAAAATTAATAGAAAAATCGTACAATACAAGAATATAAACTATCTTTAAATTATTTACTTGTATAAATCGTTGTAAATATTATTATGAAAAAATGCCCTTTTAATAGAATAAAATTAATATAAGATTCTCAATATTCATATAACAATATAATAACAATAAACCAACAAACAATTTTTATTTATATAGTAATTATTATGTTTTAGTGTAAACTTGTAATGTGTGTGTGTAAAAATGCATAGAACTAGAATAATTAATAATTCACTCACCAACTTACAATATATTTTATTTTAATCAAGGCACAGAAAAGTCTCTGATTACTTTCTACAAGTGAATCATTTACACCTGTATCAGATTCTGTATAAAAATTGTAGTTTTCTTGTTTACTATGTTTCTGATTCTTCCTTCAATGGTCGTTTAATTCCTTTTCTTTTTATTTATAAACATCTCTCTCTTTATTTATTTAATTCAGCAATTATATAAAAAATAATTTTAATATTCAGTTTTCGGGGTCACTGAATCTAAACTTCTAATTCATTCTGATATTTTAAGATAATGAAACTGAGAGGTCTTCAAACCGCAAGACAGAGGTTTGATATTTAAAACCCAGTCTTTAACTTTTAACTTTTTCACTTTAACTGTTTATTAATTCACTTTATCAACGCAAAATAATATTCCCAAATACTTTTCTTTAATTTCAATTCTCTTTAATTTATTACTTTATTTTCTTTAATATTTCTATCACTTTTTCACTATTCACTTGTATTTTCTTTTATGATATTTATTATTTTTCTTATTTTCAATTCAAGTAACTTAGTAAAATTCTTAATGTAATTCTTTAAATCAACTATTTCAAGCGATAAAAATTCAACCCTTACTTTGGGAAAAAAATATTAAAACCTCCGTCTTTTTACGGGAAATAAAACAAATATAATAATCATCCGCTCTGCGGGAAAAACAAATTGACACTCTACCGATTTTCGGGAGGAACACATAATTCTACGCAGCTTTACTGCGGGAGGAACAAATTCGGACTCTTTAGTTAAAACGATCGAAGGTATGGATCACACCTTGAAATTATTATAAAACGACAGAGTGGGGATGCCGGTGCACACGGCTCGCCAAACTTCGTTGTTGCCAGGCAAGCTTTTTGCAATCTTGCAAATTCCTTAAAATGGCGTGATATAGTTCGATGCTCTATATCCTCTATTGCCAATATGTAAATGTATTCTTTTTCTTTGTATTTTTACCAATACAATTAAGCGTCTTTTCTGTGGAAAGTAACTTATAACAAAGTAGACAAATTCCTTTTAAAATAAAAGTGATGTCAATATTCTTTCGACCAATTTTAGAATTATAATTATAAAAATAAGAATATTATTAGGAATAAAAACCATTGAAGAATGATTATCGTTATTTTTGAGTTTGGATGATTTAATTATAAAAAAATAGTTTTAAGACAAATTAATTAATGAGTTAATTATGTAAAAATCCTCTTATGTCCTGATAATATGTGTATTGAGTACTTAATTCTATTTACAAAACTCCCAAATTTTTAATGAAATTATACAATATAGCAAACTTTTAATTAATGAAAAAATTAAAAATAGTTACGAAGTCATACGTAACACCTTTCAAGAACAAGTGAAAAGTGATGCCGACGAACCGTGTGAACATTTCGTTAGTTCCAGTCTTTTCGATATATTTTAAATAGGTATGTTTTCGTTGCCTGCACTAAAGGCCAACGCAGAATAGATCTGTAACCGGAACCGCAATCGTAACCGTAAGCGTAAGAATAAGTTGGAGAAGGATAAACAATATACCTATCCTTCTTTAACTCATTCTTACGGTTACGCTTACGATTGCGGTTCCGGTTAAAGATTCTATTCTGCGTTGGCCTTAAGTGTAACTTTTACACCACCTCAAGAGTAGGTGCAGAAAGTGTAGCGAAATGTATGGTAAAATTACGTCACATCCGGCAAAGAGAACAGCATAGTGCAGGTTAGGTGTTAAAGTGTAAGAAGTGCACGCAACGAAAACATACCTAAATTAGACAAGAGATCAATTTTATTCTAATTAAGGAAGATTTCGACTATATCAGCAATTAGTGACATCTATTAGACGTCGATTGAACTCTTTGGTTTAGAGTCCGGTGTTATTCATAAGATAATTATTCATAAGAAAATTATTATTTTAAGATAATTTTATTCTAGTTACTTTTTCTTATAACTACATAAATTTACTTAAATAATAGGTATGTTCTTGTTGCCTGCACTTCTTACACTTTAACACCTAACCTGCACTATGCTGTTCTCTTTTCCGGATGTGACGCAATTTTACCATACATTTCGCTACACTTTCTGCACCTACTCTTGAATACGTCGACCGAAAGCAGAGAATCATGAGAGTGAAAAGAACAACAATATATACCTATCTCTTTTGCACTCATGATTTTCTACTTTTGGTCAACGCATTTTGTTCAAATGGGATCGCACCTTTATACAAGGCAACTTCGGTTCAACTCGGAAGTGGTCGGGGAAGTCCAACATACTTTTCGTATAAAGTTAACGAATATTCCAAAGAAAAATACAACTCTTACTCATTTCTATAAGAGAAGATGAAAATAATTGTAATAATTTTTGGCATTCTGTACTTTCATATTCAAATACTCAATTTTTAAAATAAATATACTAATTTTTATTCTTTTAAATATTGTACAATATATTCATAATATATTTTCTTAAATACTGAAATAACCCTACTAAAAATAAAATCAGGAATGGTCAGACAAATGGTCAGGCCGCCTGACCACTTTAATCCAGTTTTCTTACGATTCTGGATGGATCTTATCAGAAATCTATCACAACTGATCAGGAGGAAGTTTAAAGTGGTCACAAGTTTGCTACTATCCCCTCCTCTTTGTTGACCCCGCCCATAATTGGTGACTATTTGAGACCATTTATACCTCATTTTTGACCATATTTTTAAGCCACTTCTGTTTTATTTATTTAAACAATATGCAAAAAGTTGCAACAAATTAATTTTAAAAAATATATTTTATTAATTAATATCAGTTTGTTTACATACGGAACAACTTGAAACTAATTGCCGGAATTAAATTAAATTTGGACCCTACGGGGATCGAACCCCGACGCATGACCTAACCTAGTGCCTAAACTAACTGCCCTAACGACTGCGACTACCGAACCGACTTACATATTTCTGGATTCAACTGTCTATATAAAGAGCAACTGTAAAATAGTAAAATTCAATTACCAATATTATCAATAAATCAGAATAAACTGTTAAATAATTTTTATTAATTAATTATATTTCAATTTAGTCATAATAGGTTATGTGAATTAATAAAAATTAACATTATTAATTGAATCAATAATAAATTAAGTCTTAACTTTACAATTTGTAATGTTTCATAAACTATAATACGAATACAGATTAATAATAATTATTATTATATCTGCATTTAAAATGAATTTAGTATTTAATATTAATTTAATTTAACATTATAATTTATAATAATAAATTATTAATGCAATATTGAAATTTTTATAAATTTTAAATTTAAATTATTAATAATCATTATAGTAAGAAATTATTCCATTAATGATTAATAATAATTTAAATATAACTGTATTTCAATTATAATGCAAATACTTCTCATAATAAGTACTGACTGGTATAGTAAATTACTAATATTATGAAACAAAATTTATTATTAATTAACTTTATTAAATAATTACAAGTAAATATACATATATTAAATTAATATATTATAAATATACATTAAATAAATATATTAAATAATGTTAAAAGAATGGTCCGAATGTTTTGATTTATTTACCTACTTTTGCTGTATAATTAATTCAATAATTATACCAATTTGAAAAATGAGAACTTTTGTTAAGTTAAAAGAACAATTTTTATAATAGAATAATGTATTCTGAAATGTAAAAAATAAATTTGAAAGATTTTATATGTATATATAAATTTTCATGAGACTTTACCAAAATTAGAAAGATGTACCAAAATTTTTATAGGTTATGTGTTCACACATTTTAGAAATAGTCAAGAAAATGGTCACAAATTCGAAAATGGTGGGAGTAAAGTGGGAGGAGCTTGGAAAGTATTTGGTTAGGAATGGTGAGAAACGTTCGAAAACGTCAGAAGTGGTGAGACTGTTCAGGAATGTTCAGAAATTCTGACCATTCATGACGATTCCTGATTTTATTTTTAGTAGGGAATAATTTAAAAACTGACACATTTTCCCTAAATTAATATATTTTATTTTAAATGTTCATACACGGAGAGAAATCTGTTAGGATTAATGCTCGAAACTTTTCATATACTTTTTCCATAGATTCTTTGATGCTAAAATCCTAAAAGAGAGCCTATTTATTGCTCGAGTCCGCCTGAATATTAGGCGGAGTCGACTGATATTCAGGCGGACCTCTTATACTTTTCGCTAGTAAGTGCTTATGCTATATTCATAACCTCTACTCTATGCATTATTCGCAACAGATTTCTTTTCGTGTATGAAGATATCAAATAATACTATAGTTTTTCTTTCAGTGTACTTTTATTTATTTCATTATGCTTTACGCAATAGTTTTATAATTTTAGGAGACAACAATATTATAATAGTACCCGGAGCAAATGAACTGTTAACGACTGAAGATATTGACGAAGCAGCTGTTGTAATAAAACATTCATCAGTGTTAGTCTGTCAATTTGAAACTCCAATTATTACAACTTTACACGCACTGAGGTTGAAAACAAATAATTGTTAGTGAAACAAATTATAAACTACTTCAGTCAAATATTATTTAATAACCATCATATTCAGACATCATTATTCTAATAAAAAACTATTAAGGCACCGACAAGTTAATGTACAGTTATTTCTTTGTTTTCTTCATGTAGATACAATAGAACTGTAGAAAGTTAAATATTTTTCAAAAAGTATATGGAATAAATACATTACTGCATCGAAATATTTCGAAAAGTCAGTAAGAGTAAGCAATTTTCGTAAAGTCCCTACTAAAAAAATAATGACAAAACACCAGAAAAATAATCAGAATTTCTGGTGTTTTGAGCAGTATTTCTTACAATTGCAGCTCAAAAACATTAAAAAGAAATAGAACCCCTCAAAATTCTGTCAAGAATCATTACAACTTTTATGACTGTGAAGGTCGTCACGCTTTTTATGACTTAGGTATAAAATCGAAAAACCATGACTTTTTTAAATGTTTATTTCAACATTATTAATAATTTTTATAAACTCAGATTATTTTAAAGACTGTTTTACGTATACCTTATATTCTCTAGGCTTAAAATTTAAAAATGATATCAGTTTTTACATATCAGTTATAGTTTGCGAGATAGCTTATAATTCCTGTAAGATAAAGTTTCTTAGAATAAATTTTAGATATTTGGAATCATGAAATATCACAGATTCTTAATTTTTTAATTATAAATTTTAATTAGTTAAATTCAAGGTTAAATTAAACAAATTTCAAGTCATAAAATTTTTGTTAAAACCCACATATATGATAACGGTATCGCTCGACTCAACTCAGCAACGCAATGAGCAATTCGATACGCATCTCTCTTTCACAATAGATTTCTATAAAACAAGAATTTTATAACTTAAAACTTCTGCATTTTAACTAATTCGAATTACTCATTGTTGCTGAGTTGAGTCGAGCGGTTAAAATGAGACCATTATCCTGTGGGTTTATGGTTTTTAACAAAAATTTTATGACTTGAAATTTGTTTAATTTAACTAATTGAAGTTAAAAAAAATGAAGAGTCTGTGATATTTCATGATTCCAAATATCTAAAATTTATTTTAATATTATTAATTTGAAGATATTAACCCATTAAGGACGGGATGTACAAAATATGTACATAATGTTTAAGGACATATTTCAATACTAAAATGCTAGAAGAAAAATTTTTGAATACATATTTCTTATGTATCAAGAGTCCCTATTTCGAATGGCGTGCTCAAAAAAACTAAAAAATGTTAAATAAACAATTGATACAACATTTTTTAAGAAAAAACACGGTTTTTTAAGATTTTTCAATTGGGTTTTAACATTTTTTATAGCTAAAACCTTGAACATACCTTCTACTGTTATAAATATCGCATCAAAAATAGTAGGTCTACAAGATAGAACTATTTTGGGAATTAAATTTGAAAATGTGTGCCAGAAAATGGCGACTAAAGTTAATTTTTTTAAACAATATTATAAACAAATTGAGAAAATGTTTAAAAATAGATAATTCTGCTTGTAACTGGTCACTTGGGAGTTTTTGGGGTCGCTGATTACGAATATAACCTTACATTTCCAAAATTTCCCGGGTAGCAAAATCCAAGTCGCTACCAGAGTACAGATCTGATGCAGACCTGTTATTCTAGATCTGGAACGGATCTGGAATTTTACATGGTCCAAACCAGAAGCAGACTTGGTAACCAATTAAACAGCTCTATCTATATGCAGGTACCAAAACTACTAAACCAATTGCACAAATAATGAAAAGTCGGTAAGGTGAAACCGATTGAGCCCTTGAACAGGTAGGAAAATAAGGATAGCGACGTACAGAAGTATATTAAGAGAAAACCGAAATTTTAACTTTGTACTGCTACAAATTTCTCTTTACTATTTTAATGATCATTCTCTATATTTGAATTAGTTAAAAATAACTAATTTTCAGAAAAGCATATCTGATTGTCAGTTAAAAATAACTGATATTTTAGTACACTCATTTAACTGATTCAATTATAATTAAATAAGAATTATTAATTAAGCTTAATGAGATTAATTAATGAGTAGCTCATAATATTAATTTTTTCATTATATACTATAAAATACCGAATATTTATTCATAACAATAATAATTTGTAATACACTGAAATATTGATAAAATTTGACCAATTTTTAGTTGTTTTTTACTGATAACCATTAATTTTGTCATTGACAATAAGTTAATTTTAACTGATTGCAGAAGTAAAATGTCAGTCATTTATTGTTAGTTAACCCAGTGATTTTTAACTGATTCAAATTTAGAGAGCACAATTAAAATATAATTGTTCTTGTCGTTTCACGAATATTTATATTTTATGACCCTTATAATGCAAAATATTTCCTTCTGTATGCTTTTTAAAATTACTTTACTAAACAATTGGTTACTTAATGTATTTATTGGACTGAATTCAGATTTATAATTGTTTAACCTAATATTCGAAAATATTTACTCGGAAACAAATCCCTGTATTTACAATAAATTCTATAATTATTACTCTACACAAGTAATTTATGCTTATAAATTAAAAACCGAGAAATCTGAAAATGTACTATATAAACAACTTTTGGGAATTTCCCAAACGTAGCATGAGCGCGTAAAGTAACCCTGAACCGCAGGGGTTCTAACTATCTTTTCTTTCGGGTTTCAGTAAGTGAGAGAGAGAAAGAGAGTCTATTTGCTCTGCTTTTTGAATGCAATTTTTCTCTAAGCCCAGATTCTCAGACCTCCGAGATGGTCGAGCGGTTAAAGCGTTTTATCTTGCGTCCCCTACGTCACCAAAACCTGCGTTGCGATATATAGTTAGGTGCTCGAATCCCTGCGTTTAGGAATTTTCTTAATATAATTATAATCTACGACTTTAATAAAAAAAATGAAATACTGTGTTTAGGAGTGTATATTTAAGTAGTTCTTCCAGCTTAAAATGAAAAAAAAATTGAAAAAAATTAAAAAATAAACAATTTAAAACATTTAAATTTAACTTAAATTTTGCTTTTTGTAATTTATTTAAAAACAATCTTATTCATTTGAAAAATGCCTATTTTATTAATTGCAAAAGATGAAAATATTATTATTGTATTTAAATTAAATATATTTTCAACTAAAAACACAAATTTTACAAAAAGCAAAGCTATTATAATAAACAGCAAAGCAATGACCAGAAAAAAGCAAGAACCCACGCTAGGTACTGTCGAACGCCTTGTTACCATACGAACAACAGAGAAAATCAAATCTGGTTATATACACGTTTCAGACATGTTCCGCGTTTCAAACCAGCTTTAGCACAGACTTGGTTACCAGATCTGGCCCAGATCTAACCAGATCAGTTACAGACCTGATCCAGACTTCAATTGCTACCCGGGTTAAAGTGTCGGATCCGATATGGCGGACCAGAAATTTTAAAATCAATCAAATTCTTTTGAAACTGGTCACTTGGGGATTTTTGGTGTTGCTGATTACGAATATAACCTTAGTTTTCAAAAATTCAAAATGGCGTATCCAATATGGCTGATAAGAATTTTTAAAAACAATTGTATTTATCTTGAAACTGGTCACGCTGGTGTTTTTGGAGCCGCTCATATCCTGAGTTTCACATTTTGTCAAATGCTATTAGAAAAGAAAGTATAAAGGAATCAGCCACAGATTTTGTGTTAAATATTGTCAGACACAATTTAAGGTACTACTACACTTTAGAATTTAAAAAATTTTTATTTTTTTTTATTGTATTTTGCTATTAGAAAAGAAAGTATAAAGGAATCAGCCACAGATTTTGTGTTAAATATTGTCAGACACAATTTAAGGTACTACTACACTTTAGAATTTAAAAAAATTTTATTTTTTTTTATTGTATTTTTTAACTCCTTATGACTTCAGAAAACACCTCCTAAAGTATTTATAACCAATTGTAAGAAAAAAAAGTAAATTTTTCAAAAAATATTCAATTAATGTAAAAAGTCATTGACAAATTAAGTAAGTCTTTAAAAGGGGATAGTGGGGTCCAGCTTTTTGTTACGACCAGTAGAAACATTGGTGCTAATGTATGTAACAGTGTCTGAAATAAAAAAAATGGTGGGGTTTCAATTTGCAAAAGAATTTTAGGTAATTTATGGATGGCCTCTAACGATACATATAAGTTTAAACGCGTTTTTCTCAAAATAACGTTTTCTCAAATTGCGGACAGTTTATCTCTGAATCTACTGAACCGATTTTAATAAATGATAACTCGTTTTGTTTGTTAGCATGTCCTGTGTGACAATTTACCAGAAAATGGTCAAAAAAATTTAAAAAAACATTTTTGCAGACTAGAAAAATACTGAAAAACATAGTGTATTTGGACAAAAATTATTGAAACATCTGCTATTTTTTTATTTTAGTCGATTTTTCATTATTGGCGGTAGATTTCTTTGCAAGACACCTTCCTTTTTAAAAATCAATTTGGATTTTTTGTTTCCGATTTGTCAATCTTGAGATAAACTGTCCGCAATTGGACAACTAACTTTTTAGAGTTTCGATCTGCATGCTGTCGACAGATTATGATATTAAATAAAAATTAAAAACAAACCATTATTTTTATTCTCCAAATATGTACAAATATAGGCAAAAAAGTTTTTTAAATATTTATAATAAAAGACCTAAGAAATTTTTTTTTAAATTTGGTCTTTTAAGAGCCTTCTAAAGTGTAGTAGTACCTTAACAAAATGTGAATCTATAATGATATGAAAAATCACAAGGTGAAACATCGCAAAGGAGGAAATACTGCTCTTAGGATTCTTATGATGTAAGAACGTTTTTATTTTGTCAGCAATGTAATGAATATTTTTTAAAACAATGTTTTTCAAAATCGCATAGAAAAATTGGTTAATTAGAATAAGAATAGATTCAAATTTTTCCAAAAAATGTTGAAAAATATAAAATAAAACCAAAATAAAAAAAGAACAATTTTTAAAAAATTTTAAAAATATTGACCAAAATACTTATTTCCAGTAGCACGTAATTTTCCAGTAACATTGACAACATTGAGGCAATATTGCTAATGTTAGGGCAGTGTTCTCAATATTGATGTAATATTACGTGCTACTGGGGTATGCCTCCACGCGGTGAGAGTCAGGAAACATTCTAAATATTTTTAATTTTTTAATGGCTAAAGAACGTTACTACACGGAGAAAAATGGTGCTGAGTTTCCAGTAAAAGTTCCTATGGAATAGTAATAATTCTACTTATATATTAAAAATTACTATTCATAGTAAAATTTACTAATAGTAATTATTACATTAGTCACTTTTAAAAATTGCTTTAAGATTTTTAATTTTTACATCGTCATTGTAAATTTTATTAAATTTTGTATTACTTTTTACATTCGATGTGTTATAAATATTACTCGTAGAAATTCTAATAATTAGTAATCGGAAAATAAAAATTACTTCTGCAAGAAACAACTTTTACTATTCCAGAGCGAATTTTTTACTCGAAAAAGTAGTAATCCGTACCACTACTACTATAGACCTGTGTGTGTGATGACGTCACTACTGTCATACGCACCGATCGTAGTCTGAAGTCAAAGTCATTAAGATTATAATACTATATACTCCAAAGTTTTACATATTAAAATGTACAATTCTAGCTTTGTATAAAATTATTTCCCGTGTAGAAAAAGCCACGTTCGAGCCACGCCGTTCAGTGGCCCCCGGCCCACGTGGAAAATCCATGAGGAGGAATCCACGAGTGCACCAGCAGGGGCCCCGCTTATTGCCCTTACGGTTACCCAGCTCAAAAATTTATCCAAGTTCCAATAAAAAATTTTTTTTTATTAAAAAAGTTTAGTTCAGAATTACATTTTTCCGGAAATTCTATTGCAAAGTTATGGGAATTTACGAGGGCACCAGCAGGGCCCCTGCTCTTGGGCATTATGAATGCCCTGCTCAAAATTTTTTCTAAGTCTAAAAAAAATTCTTTTTTTGTTCAAAAACGTCTAGTTCAGAATGCTTTAATTAACATTTCAAAGCTCCTGAAATAAACATTGAAAGACATTTTTTTGAAAATATGGAACTCACATGAGGGCAAAACCTTGAGGCCCCACGCGAGGGGCCCGTATATGGATCGCCCACATCATTGATTATACCAAAAATTTCTAAGTCCAAACAAAAAAATTTTTTTTTACATCAACAAATTAATGTTTATAATGATTATACGCGATTCGAACTCTTGTATAGATGTCGCTATCTACTTTCCATATATTTTTAGTGGAAAGCTTTGTCTTGTACGATACGCAAGTGCTTAACAATCTTTTTGCTTTTCTTATTATAATAAATACTATTCTCGTGTATATTCTCGGTATCTTTATTCCCATTGTATATTTGGCACCTCCTTGACAACAGGTTATGGGCTCAGGTGCGTAATCATAACCATACGCGAACGCGATTGAATTCGATCATCGGTGCGGCATCGTGGAACTTTTTAAGGTTAGCGTCTGTGTCGCGATACTAGGAAAATGAGTGTAACCGGTGTTAGATTCGAAGCGTTGACAAAAAACAATTGGTGGATTCCACGTCAGTTCAACACACTTATTTTCATGACTTGTTGGTTTTAAAATTTTACTAAATGTTAGGACAAATGTGCTTTATATGTCCTGTAAGTTTCATCTATGGATCTCAAAGGGATTCGGAGTAAAAAAATAAAACGTAACCACATATTACGAACATATGGGGGAAAATTCCTCAACTGCCCAGGTAAAAAAATGAATTTTCTCTAAACTTTGCTAAAATGTTACTATTATTAGTAGAAGTGAAAATATTAATTTTTTTTAATTTCATAAAATATTTTTTGAGTTATGGAGTTTCAAAATTTTGATTTTTTTGAAAATATCTTTTTTTCGATTTAACCCTTTCACGCCCATGGGACATATACGTCCCACCTACAAAATCCTCAATGTCTTTGAAGAAACTTAATATTTTTGAGTTTAATTTAGTGCGTTCTCTTCAGGAAGAATAGGGCTTTAAAAATAAGTAACCTAGATCATGTTAAAAAATTCCTATTGTTTAAAAAAATTCATAAATTATTGTTAAAAATCATGAATTTTTAAAATATTTTAAAATCGCCTAAAAATTGTTACTCGGGGGTTTTCGGGGTCGCTGATTACGAATCCGGTGCTAGTTTTTCAAAATTCAAAATGGCGGATCTAATATGGCGGACGACAAATGTAAAATTAAACGGATTAGCATGAAACTTGTTACTCGGGGGTTACTAGGGTCGCTGAATACGAATCCGGTGTTATATCTTTAAAATTCAAAATGGCGGATCCAATATGGCGGGCGTTATTTTTAAAATCGTTTAGTTTCACCAGAAACTTGTTACTCGGGTGTTTTCGGGGTCGCTGATTACGAATCCAGTGTTATATTTTTAAAATTCAAAATGGCGGATCCAAGATGGTGGACGATTTTTTTAAAACATTTTAATTTCACCTGAAACTTGTTACTCGGGGGATTTCTGAGTCGCTGATTACTAATTAGGTGTTAATTTTTAAAAATTCAAAATGGCGGATCCTACACGGCGGACGACAAATGTAAAAATTGTTTGGATTAGAGGGAAACTTGTCACTCAAGGGTTTTTATGGTCTCTTATCACGAATTTGTAGTTTATTTTGAAATTGCGATTGTGTATTTATTTATTTCTGTCAGTAGATGGACTTGTTTCTTTCTACTCTCACTGGATTCGTAATCAGTGACCCCGAAAACCCCCGAGTAACAAGTTTCTGGTGAAACTATACGATTTTAAAAATAACGTCCGCTATATTGGATCCGTCATTTTAAATTTTAAAAATATAACACCGGATTCGTATTGAGCGACCCTGAAAACCCACAAGTAACAAGTTTCTGGTAAAACTAAACGATTTAAAAAAAATCGTCCGCCATCTTGAATCCGCTATTTTGAATTTTTAAAAAATGATGTCATATTCGTAATCAGCGACCTCAAAAACCCCCGAGTAACAATTTCCAAGCCAATCCGATCAATCTGTAAAAAAGTTGCCCGCCATATTGGATACGCCATTTTAAATTTAAAAAATTTTATAATTCTGATATCAGATTCGTAATCAGCGACCCCGAAAACTATGAATAACGTTACACTTACGTTTTTTTAACCGTCCAGTTATGCCTGGGTGTGAAAGGGTTAATATATTGATAAGTAAAATTAATTAAACTTAAAGTATGAATAGTGATTTTTAAAGGGGTTTTCACGGGCTATAAGCTGGCGATGAAAAAAAAGTTGTTTTCTATCAAATTGACCTTTAAATTGAAGGTCAAATTCTTAATTTCAATATACAGTAGAACCCGGTTAATACGACCCCGTTTAATACGATTTCCCGCTTAAGACGCCCAATTATGGTGGTCCCTGCAATTAAAGACATACATTTTATATCCCACCTAATACGTTTTCCCGCATAAGACGCATTCTTAGTGCGGTCCCTACAGAATCGTATTAACCAAGTTCTACTGCATCTCAAAATCGGTGTTTTTTATTTTTTTTGTAACATATCTCAATCGAAAGCTACCTTTTTTCATATGAGCCATGTAAAAATCAGAGTGGGACCATGGAACTTTTTGAAGAAATTAATTATAAATCATCATTTTCTATGTAAAATAATGATAAATTATTATTTTTCTCAAAAATTCTCATGGTCCTACTCTGATTTTTACATGGCTCATAAAAAAAGGTCACCAGCTTATAGCCCGTGAAAACCCCTTTAAAAATCACTATTCATACTTTAAATTTGATTAATTTTACTTCTCAATATATTAAGTCGAAAAAAAGATATTTTCAAAAAAATCAAAATTTTGAAACTCCTTAACTCAAAAAATATTTTATCAAATTCAAAAAAAAAATAATATTTACACTTCTACTAATAACAGTAACATTTTAGCAAAGTTTTGAGAAAATTCATTTTATGACCTAGGCAGTTGAGGAATCTTGCCCCATATGTTCGTAATATGTGGTTAAGTTTTATTTTTTTACTCCGAATCCCTTTGAGATCCCAAGATGAAACTTACAGGACATGTGAAGCACATTTGCCTTAACATTTAGTAAAATTTTGAAAAAAATCGAAGATGATGTTTTTTCATAAACGGATTTTTAATTTTTCAAAATTTCAAAAAAAAAAATTTTTGAATTTTTTTTTATATTAATTTTAACTTAAAATATACTTAAAACCAAAGAAATCCTTTTTTTAAAATCCAAAATCGGTTAATTAGAACCAAAGTTATAGCACTTTAAAAAAAGACTAAAATTTTGAAAATGCCATATTTTTGGTAATTTTCAAAATTTTGAAAAAAAATATTTGGTGGAGTTGTTTATCACTATAAAAGTAATAAATTTACAAAAGTACAACCAAATCCCAACAAGTCATGAAAATAAGTGTGTTGAACTGACGTGGAATCCACCAATTACGACACTTGGAAACTCCAAGTGCGTGCTCTTTTGATCAAGAACGATGCGTGGCCTTATGCGAATGGTACAGCGACGAAATCTGCAATAATCCAGGCGGATCCAGCGACACAAGAAGCGGCAAATAGATAGATGGAAGCCGATTTGAAGGCACAATCGGACATAATATTTGCCATTAGTCCGCCTGAAATTAAGCAAATTAAGGATTGTACAACTGCTCGAGAGATATGGGTCAAATTGGAGAATACATATCAGTCCAAGGGACCGGCGAGAAAATCCGCTTTTCTCAATCAATTGATGTCTCTGAAAATGGAAAATGGCGACGACGTTCGAGAGCATTCTCAAACCTTCCTTGATGTCGTAGATAAGTTGGCAGAATTGAAGATCGCAATTAACAAGGATCTGTTAGCAGTCATGTTTCTACGAAGTTTTCCGGAAGAATACGAAAATTTCCGATGTGCTATGTCGACGCGAGACGAGCTGCCATCACTGGAGACTTTACTAATTAAAGTGACAGAAGAATCGGAATCAAGGAAAATATCGAATCGAAGATCGTTGCAAAACGCCATGGTTGCTGCAAAATCAGAAAATAAAAATCGACATAACGATCTACACGAATAATCGAAAAAGGACAACTCGATGGTAAGAAAGGACACGAAAATGAAATGTTTTAAGTCCGGGAAAATCGGACATCGAGCGAGGAACTGCCGAAGTGGGAAAATTTCAGCAAATCAAACCGCGAGTGTAAGTGAAGAAGACGTATGTTTATTTACAAAACCGGAAGTTTTAGTGGACAAGTCATTCAAGACCGAAGGTGGTGCGGTTGATTTGAAATGGTGCTTCGACATGGGTGCACGTCACACATGTGTGGAGATTTGAAATCTTTCACAGAAATCAATCAGGAAAGTGAAAACAAGAAAATAAATCTTGCTAGTAGTGCACGTGCGGACATTTTTGGTAAAGGTGTGGTGTCGACAAAAACAACGACTGGAAAATGTACAAAAACATTGAAACTTATTGACACATTGTACGTTCCAGATCTACGGTCGAATCTGATTTCAGTGTGTAAAATTACCGATAAGAGTAATTATGTGTTATTTGACAGAAACAGTGCCCAAGTTGTTGATGAAAATGGTAAGGTCGTAATTACTGGAAGAAGAGAAGGAGGACTGTATTTTCTCACAAATACAGTAAATCTAGAATGTCAAGCGATATACGACACTGACAAGTAACACTACCCAAGTGTCATACGCCGATTTTTTTCAAACTTGGTTTTACTACTAAAACATCGAAAAATATTTGACACGTATTTCTTTATATCGGCCCGTTTTGAGTTTTAAGGGTAGAAAACACCCTTTTAATTTTTAAGGGATGAAATCAGTATCTCAGAAAATACTCTTTAGATTTCAATAAAACTTGTTACTCGGGGGTTTTCAGGGTCGCTGATTACGAAAATGAAGTCAGATTTTTAAAATTCAAAATGGCGGATCCAATATGGCGGTCTTTAAAGTTAAAAATCAATCAGATTTGCGTAAAAATCACCACTTAGGGGTTTTTAAGGTCACTGATTACAAAAATGAAGTCAGATTTTTATAATTCAAAATGGCGGATCCAATATGGCGGCCATTAAAATTAAAAATCAATAAGATTTGCTTGAAAATCACCACTTGGGGTTTTTCGATGTCGCTGATTACGAAAATGAAGTCAGATTATCAAAATTAATGATAGTAGAATGGTAGTTAAACTTCGTTAGTAATTTAAAAAAAGTGCTGAATGAATAATTATGAAATTGACATGAATGAAAGTTCCATAAATATCTTGCAGTTATATTCTATCATATTGTCAATACCTACTAACAGTTATGCAGTTCCCCATAAGGGCTAATTTTAATTTTTTCTAAATTCTCGCGGGTCAACCGGTCACCGGACATTCGAGGTCGCTGATTACTATTTTGATGTCACTTACTTTATTCTGTAATTACTGACAAAAGTTGAAGTTTATCTTTTCTTTTCTTTTGGTTGAAATTATACTGCACAAGTTTGCTAGTTTGCTTTTCTCATCGATTAAAGAATTTGGTCTTTGGTCAGTGTTTAGAAAAATCTCTATAAGTTTAAAATGTTCACGATTATTACAAACAGTTTTAATAGACTATAATATAATATTGATTCATTCAGCACAAATAATAGAAAATCTCCTGCAAAGTATCAATAATTTAATTGAGAAATCCATAAATACAAAAATAGCAATAAATCATCTGTATGATATTTAATGCTACAATAATAGAAGTGTGTATCCCGCTACAATCATTCCTGATTCTGAAATTGATAATAATTGAGAATGTTTTAAAATTGATGTAATAAATTGAAAATTGTCGTAGATATTAAATAAAAAATGCTGTAGAATTTTAGCGTTTAGGTAAGGCTGACATAGGCGAATTTCCCTTTTTTACGGTTAGGGGAATTCTCGTCAAATTTGTTCACAGAAAGATACTGTGAAACTCTTAACCCTAGAAGGAGTAACTGGGGTGTCTGGACACCCCAAGCAAAATTCAAAGTATTCCCATGGCTTAACCAATAATTTTTTTACGCTCAAAACTTGTTGGTAATTTAGTTTCAACCTCTATCTTTTGACACCTGTATGTGCCGCCAAAAGTTTTGCTCTAGGAAGAGCTCTATCTCCTGTTAAAATACGTCTGGGGTGTCTGGACACACCAGTTACTCCCTAACGTTAGAAAAATTGTCAAGATAAGTAAATTCAAATTTTTTTAAAAAATCGTTTTTAATCAGTTAAAATCATCTGATAAAGTATAAATTGATAGGTTATGCATGAAAAAGTTGTATTTTATAAAAAAGAAACATTTTTATACAAAAATTCTATTTTTATGAAAAATAGACATTCTGTATTTGTAACAACTTATTATATTTGAGTTAAGATTTATTAAAAATTTCTGTGCTCTCTCTACAGTCAGAAATTAAATTCTAATACAGAAAAATGTAGTATATGACAGTCAAATTTAAATTATAAATTCTATATTGTTAATAATATTTTAACATATATTAGAGCTATTAAGAATTGTTAATTAAAACTTTGATTCAATATTAATTTACAGAATCATTTCATAAGTTATTAATTTTAATGTTAATATATTCAGATATATTAATTTTGTAAAATTTTTAATTTATAACACCATTTTTAGTAAATATTAATTGTTTAACCCTTAAACCGCACACTGCCGAATCCATCTTTAAACCGCACACTGGGTGTGCGACACCCGGGGACTTTTAAGTGTGTCCTCCAAGCTGGAATAGGATATTATCTTTTGGAAAAATTATCTTATATAGCTCAGTACATCTATATTGAAGGAAAATAAGTTTCATAATGATTTATTTAATTTTAATAATTAAAAAAGAGTTTTTTAAAACTACTGAAATTACCCTAAACCAAAAACTGGGTGTCAAACAAGCAGAAATTTTTCGCCGACAACTTCATAAAGTTATCAAATACACAAAGACACTTGGGAGACTAATGTCCCTCACGGAACATAAACTTAAGTACAAAATGTATCGTCCAATAACGACACATGTTCAATTTTTACGAATTTAACCGAAATATTAGAGTAAAAAGCTAGAATATGGGCGTCGCACACCCAGGGTGCGGTTTAAGGGTTAAATCCATTTTATAGTTAATTTTTATGATTTTCACTATTCTACAATTGTCTTCAATTTCTTTTACTTCAGATGTTCAAATAATTATGTTTTTTGGAAGTAATACAAAAACTAATTTTTCCCCCTAAAAGTGTATCTATTTAACTTTAAAAACCTAAAATAGTTTTTTAATTAGTCAAATTTTTAAGAAACTACAACGTATTTTGTGAAAAAAGTCAATTTTGCAATTTTTTGGTGTTTTTTTGGTGTTTTTTTGGGTTTTTATGGTTTTTTTCAAAATTTTTTTAATTTATCATAATATGAATAATATTATTGTATTCCTTACTAAAAAACCAATCAATTTATTATAATAAATTTTTTTATGTCAAATATAAACCTTATAAAACAAGTTTAAAGCGTGGGGTGTCGGGACACCCCAGTTACTCCTTAGAGGGTGAGTAAACTAACGTACTCCTGCTAGGGTTAAAAGGGCAGATTAAAATTTTTGTACTGAAGGGTGTCCGGTTGACCCGCGAGAATTTAGGAAAAATTAAAATTAACCCTTATGGGGAACTGCACGGGGAACCAACGCAACCTTCAATGCTGCGGTATCGTCGTTGAGCGGGGGGGGGGGGTGGTACGTGGCAGTGAGGCGGACGATGGGGGCCTTTCAGCTGACATCGTGGATAGAAGAGAATTGGCAGGCAGGCGGTGGGGGACCCAGGGCGGCTCGAGAATAGCTTCCTTCCTTCTTTCTCCTTCTGGCTGCTGGTCGAGGCTCGTAGTATGGAAAGATGGGAAATGGGTGTAAGGAGAAAAATTAAGCAGACTTGCGTGAAATTCAAGTTAGCTTTTATTAATCTTGGCTTGAACCGATACCTCCTCCTCCAGGCAATGAGAAGTCGGATACGGTTGTCGAAGTACATTATTCGGTGATCCGCTTATATCTATTCGCTGAGCGAAGTCATATTCGCACGAAACGTTTACGCGCACCACACAGCACTTCATGTAATTAGATATTGAAATATGCGTTGCTTTACCGGTAAGTGGCCGAGAACAGGCGCCACCTACGGTGAAAATACCGTAAGGTCGCTCATTTTTCCGGATCGAGCAAAAAATTAAAAGTGAGGAAAAATCCCTCACGTCAAACCACAGGGTTGATCGATTCAGAAAGATGGAGCGGTACAACCGAAGATTTAAAACTAATGTTATTTATAATGTATGACACGTCGATGAGCTGGGACCATTCATATCGGTCGCCTCTACTCAACCTGGAGCGGTGAGGAGGACTTCCCTCGATGAGCTAGGACCATTCACCTTGGTCGCCTCTACTCAACCTGGAGCGGTGAGGAGGACTTCCCTCGACGGACTTGGACCATTCACTTCTGTCGCCTCTACTCAACCAGGAATGGTGAGGAGGTCTTCCCTCTATGTCGTTACAGTAGAATTTTCTCTAGGTCTTCCTCGTCGGCGAATCAGAGGCGCTGCAGGATAGATGTGGGTCACTATGGGATTTGAAGGAGGCCCACTCTTAGGTCTCTCCTAATTGTTGGAGAGCGGGGGCAATTGTTGCTGATCTCCTGATCGGTAAGAGTGACTGACCGGGGTCTCGCTGGCCATAATTTTGACGCGTGAGCTTTTGTTGTTCGACTGAAAAGGTTTAGTTCATACAGTTGCCCTTGTGGATGACGTATAGTAGGGTAAGGTCCTCTTCTTAATGGAGCTAATGAGGCGTTGAACTGCTTCGAAGCGTCTGATATCTGAAAGTTTCTCAAATATACGAGATCACCCGGTTTATAGGCAGAAATATCCGTCGGAGTCGTAGCGGCACTCAGATATTTTACAGTGATTTTCTCTGGCTTGAACAACTCTGTCCTTTGGATGTTGATAAGTTGAGAGGTTGAGTGTCCAATCACCAGGTCTATTTAAATTGTGTCCCAAGAGAATCTCACTGGGTGTGAGACCGGTAGCTGAATTTATTTTCTTCACAGCAGTAGTAAGAACGAATGTTAAACGGCTTATGAAGTAATAATTTGATTTCGTGGACTATACAATTGGTTTGAGTCAGGGGACCCACAGGGTTAACGGTTTCCCGAAATCGAAACGAAACATTTAAAATTAATGTTCAGAAATCTGTCGGAATGTCAGATACCGTCTTAATAAACTAGAATCAAGATTCTCTACCGAAAAGGAGGGAGTGTGATTTCCGAAATAATTGGTATCTCGGTTTTGTTTTCCAATATGGTTACATCGGCGAGATCGGTCGTAGACTACTTGGTGCTCTTCTATCCATGGGATTGGAAATTTATTCCGAGATTAGAAACATCTCTTCTTTAGAATTTGTAATCTAGATTACCCGAGAATATTTAGGGCAACTCCTTTTTACTTATTCCACTCTCACGGTAACTGGTTAATTTATTTAACTGTAAGGGAAAGAGAGGTAAGTCGGTAGAGGCCAAATCAAAAATCAGATAAACTAATAGGTGGACAGCAGAGTCTCGAGCTGCCCTTTTTTGCTAGTTTCCCTGTTGGTCGGACGAAGTCTGCTGTTTAGGGGAAGCTCGTTTGGGGCAATCACGGGTTTACCGAATGTGAAGTCCCACCCAAGGGAAGTTGATTTCGAAGGCTCCCTGATGTATGTCTTGAGAATCCAGGGATGAGATCATTGTATGCTGGCGGTGAAGTTCTCTCAGCTGCAGGTGGAGGGTATCCAGGAGGCTGAGTTCCGGACCGGCCTGGTGTCAGTTCTTACGTTCATCGAGACATCGTAAAATGAGGAGGGGGGGTATTTACAAATCCCGCAAAATCGGATTGATCAAGAAGAGAATTTGAAATTGAGGTATTATTAGGAGGTGTTCGTTCACCAGGCATTATTTTTCACCTTTGAAACGAAAAATTGTTAAAGGAGGACGCCACCAGATTTTTTGGTCTGGACCATTGGAGGTTTAAAAGAAAAAAAGCTCCACAGGGTGGAGAATAGAAAAAATTTTTTCACAATGTACACCACAGGGTGTGGTTGGAATTTTTATTTTGAGCTGAGTCACACAGGAGAGGGTGACTTAGAATGTTTTACGTACTACAGGGGGTAGTTGGCATTTTATTTTAAGCTAAGTCCCACAGGAGAGGGTGACTAAGAAATTTTTTCCACAGGGGAAAGAAAATATTTTTTAAAAAAAATAATTGGAAGTCACAGAGGGCGGTTTTGAAAAAGGAAAAATTATTTTCCTTACTGGAGAGCATTTGAGAAAAGAAAAATTAATTTCTTTGAAGAAGAGCATTTGAGACAAACAGGGTGGGTAAAAGTAACTTTCTTAATTCGTGCCCCACGTTGGGCGCCATTTTGACATGGCCGAATTTCCCTTTTTTACGGTTAGGGGAATTCTCGTAAAATTTGTATACAGAAAGATGCTGTAAAACTCTTAAAAGGGCAGATTGAAATTTTTGTACTTAAGGGTGTCCGGTTGACCCGCGAGAATTTAGAAAAAATTAAAATTAGCCCTTATGGGGAACTGCATAACTGTTAGTAGGTATTGACAATATGATAGAATATAACTGCAAGATATTTATGGAACTTTCATTCATGTCAATTTCATAATTATTCATTCAGCACTTTTTTTAAATTACTAACGAAGTTTAACTACCATTCTACTATCATTAATTTTGATAATCTGACTTCATTTTCGTAATCAGCGACATCGAAAAACCCCAAGTGATGATTTTCAAGCAAATCTTATTGATTTTTAATTTTAATGGCCGCCATATTGGATCCGCCATTTTGAATTATAAAAATCTGACTTCATTTTTGTAATCAGTGACCTTAAAAACCCCTAAGTGGTGATTTTTACGCAAATCTGATTGATTTTTAACTTTAAAGACCGCCATATTGGATCCGCCATTTTGAATTTTAAAAATCTGACTTCATTTTCGTAATCAGCGACCCTGAAAACCCCCGAGTAACAAGTTTTATTGAAATCTAAAGAGTATTTTCTGAGATACTGATTTCATCCCTTAAAAATTAAAAGGGTGTTTTCTACCCTTAAAACTCAAAACGGGCCGATATAAAGAAATACGTGTCAAATATTTTTCGATGTTTTAGTAGTAAAACCAAGTTTGAAAAAAATCGGCGTATGACACTTGGGTAGTGTTACTTGTCAGTGTCGTATATCGCTTGACATTCTAGATTTACTGTATTTGTGAGAAAATACAGTCCTCCTTCTCTTCTTCCAGTAATTACGACCTTACCATTTTCATCAACAACTTGGGCACTGTTTCTGTCAAATAACACATAATTACTCTTATCGGTAATTTTACACACTGAAATCAGATTCGACCGTAGATCTGGAACGTACAATGTGTCAATAAGTTTCAATGTTTTTGTACATTTTCCAGTCGTTGTTTTTGTCGACACCACACCTTTACCAAAAATGTCCGCACGTGCACTACTAGCAAGATTTATTTTCTTGTTTTCACTTTCCTGATTGATTTCTGTGAAAGATTTCAAATCTCCACACATGTGTGACGTGCACCCATGTCGAAGCACCATTTCAAATCAACCGCACCACCTTCGGTCTTGAATGACTTGTCCACTAAAACTTCCGGTTTTGTAAATAAACATACGTCTTCTTCACTTACACTCGCGGTTTGATTTGCTGAAATTTTCCCACTTCGGCAGTTCCTCGCTCGATGTCCGATTTTCCCGGACTTAAAACATTTCATTTTCGTGTCCTTTCTTACCATCGAGTTGTCCTTTTTCGATTATTCGTGTAGATCGTTATGTCGATTTTTATTTTCTGATTTTGCAGCAACCATGGCGTTTTGCAACGATCTTCGATTCGATATTTTCCTTGATTCCGATTCTTCTGTCACTTTAATTAGTAAAGTCTCCAGTGATGGCAGCTCGTCTCGCGTCGACATAGCACATCGGAAATTTTCGTATTCTTCCGGAAAACTTCGTAGAAACATGACTGCTAACAGATCCTTGTTAATTGCGATCTTCAATTCTGCCAACTTATCTACGACATCAAGGAAGGTTTGAGAATGCTCTCGAACGTCGTCGCCATTTTCCATTTTCAGAGACATCAATTGATTGAGAAAAGCGGATTTTCTCGCCGGTCCCTTGGACTGATATGTATTCTCCAATTTGACCCATATCTCTCGAGCAGTTGTACAATCCTTAATTTGCTTAATTTCAGGCGGACTAATGGCAAATATTATGTCCGATTGTGCCTTCAAATCGGCTTCCATCCATCTATTTGCCGCTTCTTGTGTCGCTGGATCCGCCTGGATTATTGCAGATTTCGTCGCTGTACCATTCGCATAAGGCCACGCATCGTTCTTGATCAAAAGAGCACGCACTTGGAGTTTCCAAGTGTCGTAATTGGTGGATTCCACGTCAGTTCAACACACTTATTTTCATGACTTGTTGGGATTTGGTTGTACTTTTGTAAATTTATTACTTTTATAGTGATAAACAACTCCACCAAATATTTTTTTCAAAATTTTGAAAATTACCAAAAATATGGCATTTTCAAAATTTTAGTCTTTTTTTAAAGTGCTATAACTTTGGTTCTAATTAACCGATTTTGGATTTTAAAAAAAGGATTTCTTTGGTTTTAAGTATATTTTAAGTTAAAATTAATATAAAAAAAAATTCAAAAATTTTTTTTTTTGAAATTTTGAAAAATTAAAAATCCGTTTATGAAAAAACATCATCTTCGATTTTTTTCAAAATTTTACTAAATGTTAAGGCAAATGTGCTTCACATGTCCTGTAAGTTTCATCTTGGGATCTCAAAGGGATTCGGAGTAAAAAAATAAAACTTAACCACATATTACGAACATATGGGGCAAGATTCCTCAACTGCCTAGGTCATAAAATGAATTTTCTCAAAACTTTGCTAAAATGTTACTGTTATTAGTAGAAGTGTAAATATTATTTTTTTTTTGAATTTGATAAAATATTTTTTGAGTTAAGGAGTTTCAAAATTTTGATTTTTTTGAAAATATCTTTTTTTCGACTTAATATATTGAGAAGTAAAATTAATCAAATTTAAAGTATGAATAGTGATTTTTAAAGGGGTTTTCACGGGCTATAAGCTGGTGACCTTTTTTTATGAGCCATGTAAAAATCAGAGTGGGACCATGAGAATTTTTGAGAAAAATAATAATTTATCATTATTTTACATAGAAAATGATGATTTATAATTAATTTCTTCAAAAAGTTCCATGGTCCCACTCTGATTTTTACATGGCTCATATGAAAAAAGGTAGCTTTCGATTGAGATAGGTTACAAAAAAATAAAAAACACCGATTTTGAGATACAGTAGAACTTGGTTAATACGATTCTGTAGGGACCGCACTAAGAATGCGTCTTATGCGGGAAAACGTATTAGGTGGGATATAAAATGTATGTCTTTAATTGCAGGGACCACCATAATTGAGCGTCTTAAGCGGGAAATCGTATTAAACGGGGTCGTATTAACCGGGTTCTACTGTATATTGAAATTAAGAATTTGACCTGAATTTAAAGGTCAATTTGATAGAAAACAACTTTTTTTTCATCACCAGCTTATAGCCCGTGAAAACCCCTTTAAAAATCACTATTCATACTTTAAATTTGATTAATTTTACTTATCAATATATTAACCCTTTCACACCCAGGCATAACTGGACGGTTAAAAAAACGTAAGTGTAACGTTATTCATAGTTTTCGGGGTCTCTGATTACGAATCTGATATCAGAATTATAAAATTTTTAAAATTCAAAATGGCGTATCCAATATGGCGAGTTCTGAGTCTAAAGCCTATAGAGTGTGAATTAAATCTGAAGAGAAGATTGTGATTTCGCGAGACGTAAAATTTACGCATAATCTTGCAAATAAACCGAATCCACAATCAGGAAATATTTTTCTGAAGGAAGAATTGTCTGAGGTAGAACTGAAATTACCAACGAATGTTATCGAAGTGGACCTGCGCAGAAACTCATTACCGGAACGTAGTGACAGCGATCTAGAGGAAGAAAATGAGGTTGAGAACGAGAATGAAGATGACGACGACGACGACTCTGAATGCACAGACGCAGAGGAATTTCTAGGATTTCCACCTACTAATCCACCTGCGGCACGACGTGGAAGGCCGCGAATTATACGCACGGGATTACGAGGGAGACCGAGGAAAATGAAATTGTCAGCAAACCTTGCTGATCAATCGACGACTGACAGTGCTTTTCTGACGGAGATTCCAGTGGAAAAAGCTCTAGCTGGACCTGATTAACGCGAATGGAAAATCGCCGAGGCCATCGGCAGCCGACTTATTTTACGTGACAAAATAGATCCTGAAAAAGGTAATACTAAAAGCAAAGCCAGAATTGTCGCGAAGGGATTCCTTCAACAACCAGGAAAGAACTTCCATGAAACCTATGCTCCGGTTGCGAGACTTAGTTCTATCCGGACAGCCATCGCCCTCGCAGCTCGAAATCGAATGAACATAAGATAATACGACGTGACAACGGCCTATCTCAACGGGAAGCTCGACGAGAAAGTTTTCATGGAGATACCGAGGTGGTTCGAAGACGTTCTTACTTTCATTATTAATGAAAGAATAGGAGATGGCGAATGGATTTCGAAAGTGGAAAAAAATTTTGAGTGAACTACAATCAAGTGACACAGTCTGTCACATGAGAAAGGCGATATACGGCCATAAGCAATAAGCGGCTCGAGTTTGGCATAATCTTCTTGACAGGGAACTTCGGAATCTGGGAGCTCATCCAACAAAATCAGATCCCTGTGTATATTTAAAAAACAAAGGTAAAAAATTAATGATAATAGTGATCTACGTGGACGATCTACTGATCATGTGCAAAGACAACAGTGAAATTTTAAATTTTGGACGCGGTTTGTCAAAAGTGTTCGACATGAAGGACGTTGGTGATGTGAAGCGTTGTTTGGGAATGGACTTTATGATCAAGAAAAAGGGGATTTTCATCAACCACGAGACTTACATCGCCAGTGTTCTTGCACGATTCGGAATGATTGACTGCAATACAGTCTCAACTCCCTTGGATCCTGGAACTCATCTGACCAAGGATAAAGTCTGGGAAGAATCTGATGGAGAAGAACCTCCATACAAAGAGCTTGTCGGCTGCTTGCTCTACCTTTCAATATCCACACGTCCGGATTTATCTCACGCGGCATGCATCCTCAGTCAATTCAACGATTGCTTTGGAAAGATCCACTTAATCGCGGCGAAACGAGTGCTGAGGTATCTGAAGGGGACAATGAAAAGTGGAATTTTGTATGAATACGACAACAATGAACTCGCTAGATACGTGGACGCCGATTAAGGAAGCTCAATTCATGACAGACGATCCTGCACAGGCTACGTCTACCTTCTCAGCGGAGGAGCAATCGTGTGGGACTCTCGAAAACAAAGAACGGTTGACTTGTCAACTACGGAGGCCGAATACATAGCCATGGCTGATGCGGCAAAGGAGATTGTTCATTTACGACGTTTTCTATTGGAACTGGAAACATCTGAAGCGAAATCCATCAAATTGTAGGTGGATAACATGAGTGCGCAGAAGTTAGCTGTCAATCCGGTTCACCATTCGAGGACGAAGCACATCGACGTGAGACTTGTCCCGATTTGCCACTTCGCGGATGAAGTGATCTTCATCCGCGAAGTGGTCAAATCGGGACAAGTCGAATTAGAGCACGTGGAATCAGAAAAAATGTTAGCAGATGTGCTAACCAAATTTCTGCCAAAACCACGACACGAACAATGCATACAATTTATGGGACTAATTAATAGTGAAATGTGTCAATTGAGTAATTAGAGTTTGGTTCGAGGGGAAGTGTTGTGATTTAAATGCTTACACTGTAAAAAAATCTGGTGTAAAATAACACGAAACTTGTAATTTCACACATCAAAATTATAGGTTGTACGTAGTAAATTTATTTCGTTCCAAAAGTAGTTTTACTATTTTTAATAATTTTACATTATACGACTATGTAATTTAATAGTTTTGTGTAAATTTACTACGTCCGACGTAGGAAAATTTGATCACTATGTCCGACGTGGTATTTTTACATTGCGTGTATTTCTACACTTTGACGTAATATTACGTCGCACGATCTGTACAATTACATGGCGAATGTAATTTTCTTATTCCTTTAAGATTTTCAAAAAATTTTCAAGTTTTTATAAATAACTCTAAAAAAGTGTATATAATGTACATTTATAGAAAGTATATGCTAATTTATAAGTAAATAATAATATAACAAAAAGTTTTGGGCTATATTTCATAAATACAAAAAGTTACGACTGAAAATATTATTTCAAAAAATATTTGCAGGTTATGTAGATTACAGTCGGCGTGTAAAAATACCACGTCGGACATAGTGACCAAACTTTCCAACGTCGGACATAGTAAATTTACAGCAGATTTTTTTACAGTGTATACTACGCGATTCAAACTCTTGTATAGATGTCGCTATCTACTTCCTATATATTTTTAGTGTAAAGCTTTGTCTTGAACGATACGAAAGTGCTTAACAATCTTTTTGCTTTTCTTATTATAGGGGAATGTAAGGTATGGTGGCGGACTTGTCAAATCTGGCATGTAACGTCACATCTGAGGCGCCTTATCACTATGGTCGATGTCTTTTATCGTGATGACATTTTATATGCACTGTATGAAAGTAACACCATCATATGGCGGATCAATTTTTGCACGAGTTTCAAGTGTCTTTGCATTTTTTGTGTACTAATGCCTCTTGTGCTCCACCACCACCAGTTTTTTTTTCTTTTTGTTATTTTTCATCATTTCTAGTAGTTTTAATAAATGATTTTAACATCTACATAATATTTTAGTTGAATACACCAAATCCGCCACCATACCTTACAACTTTCAAAAATACAAAAATCAGTGTTTTGCGCCAAGAGCTGTAAAAGTTTACTGCATTTAAATTTTAACAGACGCTTCTGACAGAAATATGCTTAATAGATGTCAGCAACTGTCTGCTTTTGAAATTTTGAAAAATATTGTTTTTTGAGAGAGAGAGAGAGAGAGAGAGAGAGAGAGAGAACAAAGTGTCCGCCACCATACCTTACACTCCCCTAATAAATACTATTCTTGTGTATATTCTCGGTATCTTTATTCCCATTGTATATTTGGCATCTCCTTGACAACAATAAACAATAAAAAACGTGTTTTTAACAGAAATGTTTTGACATTCTTTTGAAAATATGGAACTCACATGAGGGAAATCCATGAGGGCCCACGAGAGGGGTCCGTATGGATCGCCCTCATCATTGATTATACCAAAAACTTCTAAGTCCAAACAAAAAAATTTTTTTTTATATTAACAAATTAATGTTTTTAATGATTTTTAACAATGAAAAACGCGTTTCTAACAGAAATGTTTTGACATTTTTTTTAAATAATAAAAATATTAATTTATGAATATTTATGGTTTATTATTATATTATTAATATTGTTATTATTAGTATTAAACTATTTACATATTTCTTACGGTGTATAACTGTCAAAACATGATTTATTGAATCATCAAAAGCAATTCAACAAGTCACTGACAATAAAATTTTTCACTTCAACTAGGTTCATTAGCATAGTGGTTAGGGCGTACGCTCTTTACTCTATTTATTGCGTTATTTATACAATATTTTATATTACTCTTACAATAAATAAATAAAAATAAAAAAAGTGGTTAGAGCGTTCGTCTGGTAGTCCGTAGGTCGTAGGTTCTATTCCCGCGTGCGTTAGGTTTTATTTATTTCTTAGGTTTGCGTTTATTCCGATTTTTCTGTATTGTATATGTATAAGTATGCAATTTAATGATTATATAGACCGTCAAATAATTTATTTAACAAATATTTAATTTTTTTATAATTTTTATTTTTATATATACCATAAAGGGACATATACAATTAATCCCCATATATATACTAGCATTATTTATGAATTCGCTATTGGTCAGAATTTAACTAAGAAAGGTAACAATCGTTAAATCATAATGTTATTTATTAATAACTGAGCTGATTTGTTATTAATAAACAATTAATTTATTAATTTAATTGAAAAATAAAGTCGGGGGCATTTAATGAAATCCACGAGGGCACCACATGGAAAATCCGTATGGAATCCACGGGGATTTTCCATGATGGCTCCCATGAGGGAAAGCATGTCACGCCTTTGAGGTCTCCGCGTGGATTGCCCGGTAAGAAGCGTAGAATTGAAAAGAATTCAAAAGTTGGATTCTTCTTAATTGTCGAATTTACCTCGGAGCTCTATTCCACGGGAACCACCAAAATTTCAAAAGAATCTATTATTCTGAATTGACTTCACAAAAATATGAAACGCGCATTCAAAAGAATCAGAATCTACAGCAAATTGACTCACTACCACTCAAGATTCCACTAGAAAGTGAGGTTAGGTTTCAAAACTTGACGTTAAACATTGAACACATGAAAATTCCTTTCAGTATCATTTTATATTTTATCGTAAGCACATTGCGTTTTTTAACCATATTTTCACTAGTTTTAATAATTAATTATAATAGTTTAGCACTGAAATTACAAAAAAAATTCACACGACGCGAAACATGACTATCACTGCGTTTTATTTTAAGACAATAACTAGAGGAGCTCCTACAGACAATTGGAAAAATTAGGCTTTTTAAAATTGTTTGTCAAAAGTTGTATTCCTTTTAATGCGCTTCTGAAATTCGAAACAGTCTATTGAGAAAAATAAACATTTCATATTTACTCGTCAAACATTCTATTTTTTTGAATTGACTACCTAGAATCGTTAGAAGCCAATCCAGTCAATTCAAAAGAATAGAACTCCATATTTTTTTCAAGAACTTCTAATACCATAAAACTTGGCGCATTAAGAAAAATAGAAAATTTTGATTCTTTTCTATCTGCAAATCGACGTAAGCAATAGAGAAGAATTAATTTTTCTAAAATTTTGATGGTTCCCGTGGAATAGAGCTTCGAGGTAAATTCGCGTATTCAGAATAATTCAAAATTTTCGTCTTCAAGCATATTTTTTGAAAATTGAATTCTTTTCTGTTCTACGCTTCTTACCGGGTGCCTCTACGGATTCTATATGGGAAGAGGGCAATCCACGAGGGCCTCGCCGGGGGCCCTCACCATTTTTGTACACGGGTTATAACATTTATTGAAATAATTCTTTTTTATTTTGTACAAAATCAGAATAAGAAATCTAATAATTTAATAATTAAATTAAGTAATTTTAAATTAATAATACTGTCGTTTTTATTATTATTATTTTTTTTTGCTTAGGGACTTTTGGGAAATCTGCCTACAGATACCTTGAATTCCACACTCCAAGGTCATGTGGGGTTGGTAAAATGAAACAAAAGGAAATATTAAAAAAAAGATAAATAAATAAATGTTATAATAAATTTAATAAACTGGCGACCTACTACCAGCCCGACCCACTAAAACCCGTAACCCTTCTTCTGGAGCCCTTTACCTTCCCTCGGAACTGTCGTAAGACATTAGCCTTCGAGGGTGGCGCTCCAACTCTGTCGCTAATGCGACCTTCTTCTGCGGAAAACCGCAGAGAGAACTCTGCGGTTTTCCTGCGTCCTAGTTAAAAAAATGATTAAAACTATTTCATAGTCTAAGCGGAATTTACAGCACAACAATAATAAAAAAAACAAAATTATTTAAGAAGTGTTAAAAGTCAAAAGATAAAATTGCAAACGGATATAAAAAAGGAAAGAAAAGAAAAAAAAAGTAAACAGGTATATAACGTTGAAAAGACAAAACTATACAAAAACGAATAAAAAAAACAAAACAAAACAAATTAAAAAATGTAGAAGGACAAATAAATCACAAAATAAATTAATTAGAAACGAACAAACAAATTTGAAAGCTGTTTAAATTACGCTTTTTTGGCGACCGTCGAGGTCCTTCCTCGACATAACCGAGATTATGAAGTTCTCGACTTGCCGCCAATTCTCTTCTGACTGGGTCATCAGCGATACCATGTTCTCCGGTGTAACTTGACTGTTTACACCTTCGAACATGGCCCGCCTCTCCAAGTCCCATTTTCTGCATGAGAAGAGGGTGTGCTCCGCGTTGTCCGCAGGGAACTGGCAATATGCACACACCTCGTCCTCGCGTAATTTAAAGCGACACAGGTACGAGTTAAAACACCCGTGACCTGTGAGCGCCTGAGTCAAATAATAGGAAACCTGACCGTGTTTCCTATTTATCCAGGTGGCGAGTGTCGGAATAAGGCGATAAGTCCATCGACCTTTTTCCTCACCATCCCATCTTTCTTGCCATCTTTCTATGAGCCTGTGCCTCGCTTCTTTGCGGATCAGGCCCTTGCTTGGTCTTATTTCCTCATCTAAGGAACTTCTTTCTTTAGAAAAGAGAAGCATTTCTTTCCTTTCCCTCGCCAAAAGATCTGCTGGCGGGACACTTGCAAGGACCTGCACTCCTTGTCGAGTCTCTTCATATTCCACGAGGAGGTTTTGCGACTAGGAGCATCCTGTCTTTTTCCTCCTCGTGTATCTCCCATCGAGACTGAGAACTCAATGTACTGGTGGTCACTTGCGGTATATTCCTCAGAGACCCGCCAGTCGGTTATGCGGCTAAATAGTTTAGACGATGCGATTGTTAGATCTATAATTGATCCGATCGCACCTCGTCTAAAAGTCCATGTATTACCTCGGTTTACAGCTAATAAGTCGTTTCTGGAGATCATTTCTCCAATACGAATTCCTCTCTTGTCGAGTCTCGTCTCACCCCACTCTGGCGACTTTGCGTTAAAATCGCCAGTGATGATGACATCCAGCCTGGATTCTGTGAGGCTCGTTTCTAGGTCTTCGATATTGGCTTCGAAGTTTGTCAGTGGGTCGTTGGGTGAAAAGTAGCAGCTATACATACGTATATTAGCTACCTCTATCCACACGGACCCACTGCTCGTCTCCAGAAACTTGTCAACCCGCAGTTCTGGGTTGCACAGCTTTATGGCGGCTCTCTTCGCCTTATCCTGATACCAAGGGGCGAGATCGCTTCCTTGATACTGCTCACTGCAGAACAGGATATCGACCTCATTTTCCCTTGCTTATTGTTATTGTCATTGTCATTGGAAGTCCTCTCTCTTACTCCTCTCTGTCCATTGTTAAAAAACAATCTTTCCATTAACCACCGGGGGGAGCCGCGGGAGTGGGAGGAGGAACAAGAATTAGTTCCTCCTCCCCCCTGCGAATCGTCCCCAGTGATTACTCCAGGTTAACCTCTTCTCCCGTCCACATCTTTTGTCTTCATTACCGAGGTAATGAAGAACTCGATGTGGCGCCAAGAGTCCGCGCTTTGGAGCATAGTTGAGACCATGTCATCAGCGGTGAATTGAGTTTTTACTGCGTCAAACATGGCCCGTCTTAGCTCACTCCATTGCCCGCAGGAGAAGAGAGTGTGTTCCGCGTCGTCTATTTCAGCGCTGCAATACACACATTTCGCCTCTTCTCTGATCTTAAATCTATGAAGGTACTGACAGAAAGAAGCAGCCGTGACCAGTCATCGCCTGCGTAAGGACCACATCGCCGTGCTTTCTTTCTAACCAGGTGGCCAGGTGGGGAATCAGGCGGTATGTCCACCTTCCTTTGGATTCCCCATCCCATCTTACCTGCCAACTATCGACTAGTCTGATTCTTGCCGATTGGCGGATAGCCATCTTTAGGCTACCGCCGCTCTGTTGTTCCTGCAAGACAACTCGTTCTTTATTGAGCTGAAAGACTTCTTGTCTTTCTTTTGCCAACAAATCTGTTGTCGGTGTACTCGCAGGAACTAGAGCAGCGCAATGAGACACCGTCCTGTAGGCTGAGACTACTCTCCGTGCGTTCCCTGTCTGCACAGAGAGCAATTTGTCCAAGATGGCGTGGGTCTTAAGGGCATCAGCCCATACAGGGGCAGCATAAAGCTGCTTTGCCACCAAGCGCCGCTTCTTTTCCCTGGGACCACCGGTGTTGGGCATTAACCTAGATAGGTTACCCATACATTCGGCGGCCTTGAGTGCTGTAATGTTCACGTGAGGACCGAAGCTTAACCTTCGGTCCAACGTCACTTCCAGGTACTCAAGTTGATTTCCCCATGAGACTTCAGATCCGCCTATTTTCACCTTTGGGGCTTCAAAAACTCGCCGGACTGTAACAAGCAGAGCCTCAGTCTTCTCAAAGGCCATTTGCAAGCCATGACGAGACAACCAACGCTCTACTCGTCGCGGACCTTCATCGAGTTTTATCTTGAGGAATTTGGTTTCCTGCGCTCTACACACCAGAAGTACGTCATCCGCAAAGGCTTTCAGGGTTGTGTCTTCGGGCAGCTCCATTCTCAGGAGATCATCGTACATGACGTTCCATATGAATGGACCCACCTTAGACCCCTGTGGTGCCCCGCAGGTCATTTCTTCCTTGAGATGGAACACATTGCCTTCGTACACGACCCATCTGTCATTGAGATAGTTGTCTATCATTCGCAACAGATAAGTCGGCACTCCTTTGCGTCTCATCGACTCAATGCAGATGTCCCATCTCGCGGAATTGAACGCATTCCGGATGTCGATGGAAACAAGAGCACAGAAACCCTTCCTCTTCCCCTGATTGACTTCCTTTGCCAGTTTCACAACAGAGAGTATTGCATCAACTGTTGACTGGCCTTTCCGGAAGCCAAACTGGTTCTCTGATAGGCTATTTTCGCCTACCAGGATTCTCTGAAGTCTTTCTAGAACCATCCCCTCTAGAAGTTTGCCCATCGTGTCCAATAAACAAATTGGTCTGAACGATGAGACTTTATCCAGAGGTTTATCGCCTTTCCTAAGGAGGACCAACTTCTGCACTTTCCAGTCACTGAGGAACTCTCCGGCTTTTAAACACGCATTAAAGACGTTGAGAAGAAACTCTGGGTATACCGCGACGACCTCTTTTAAGCTCTCGCTTGGTATTCCATGAATGCCTGGTGTCTTGCCATTTTTCAACGCCCTTGCCGCCTTTTTCAGTTCTTTAAGCGTGAAGAGCTCACATAAGAGCTTTCGGCCGAAATGTCCTCATTGCGGGGGATTTCAATAGTAAGTCCCCGGAATAGGAAGAGACCCGTCAGGACAGAAGAGGAATCTTGGTCACCGATATGGTCCCGCCTCCATCTGTACTACGCAAGTATAGTCCTCCCTGGGGCTCGGTTCCACATGGGGAAACAGCGCTCTTATGATTTTTTTAGCCCAAATCGGATTGCCTAGACCAGGGATTTTTGTCTTGAAACTAATTTCTTAGTAACAATTTTAAACGCCAAACCCCATGGATCATTCTCGGTCTTCCCGATGAGGTTCTGCCAGCACTTTCGTTGGCTACTCCTTATATCCCGCTTGAAGATTCGCCTGGCTTTATGCTAATCTTCTTGCAGCGTGAGGTCTCCCTTCGAGTGGGTATATTTCCTCCTCGCTGCATTGCATTGTCTCCTTAACCGAGCTAATTCATCGCTCCACCAGTACAGAGCACCCTTCCTAGCTTTTGTTTGGCGCCGGCGAGGCATAGAGCAGTTGCAAGCATCCGCTATAATCTGCTTCGCCTCTCGCGCTATACCCTTTGCAGAAGTTGACTCCTTCTGCCTTGTTTTCAGCAGGATTGACCCCCGCGAACATGTCATCCATGATTTTATTATAATCTTGGCCTTCCTTTGCACATATTTTTATTGCGTCTGTCTCCCTTCTATTTCTTTTCTTTCCGGGTTTTTTTGGCTCTCCGTTTGGGTCGTCCTTAGATTTTCCCTTCTTTTTCTTTCCCTTACCTTTCTTTTAAAATTCATTCCAGGGTTCCCTATCCTCGGTAGTAACCGTCCGGGTCTCGTCAACAGAAGCCTCTTCAGCAGTCTGTTGGGGAGACTCGGATCCCTTTCCCTTCTTCGACATCATATCATTGGGCGTCGTTGAGGCCCCCCTCTTCTTTCTATTTGAAGTGGGGAACTTCTGAGAGTTTTCCTTAGATCTTTGAACTAACCTTCTTGCCTTAGCGACAGGGGGATAAGCTAGATGTTTAAGAAACTCTCCCCCCTCTTCCTTCAGGCCGTTTGCAATAGCGAAAAGGTTTTCAACATAATGGAAAGCCTCCACGGCACAATCTTTCACTGGTTTTGGGATGTTTTTTAAAATCCCATCTTTCACTATTTTCAGAGCTTTTACCATTTCACCGGTAATTTCGCTCTGTTTCTCTATTAGTCGAAGCATGATCTTCCACCCCTCGACAAATGGCGACCCTGTTTCTTCCCTACTAGTGAAGTCAGGTTTTGCTGTCGCCTTTATCTCCGGTTCACCTTGTTCTTTGTTGACCAAAGAACTTGCGTAATGTTCGCCCCCCCCCAAAATCCGTGGGCCTTGCGCCGACCATCGGGGCTTTCACCCAATCGGAGTCGACGGCAGGATTACCCCCTTTCGGGGTACCTGCTTGGAGGATAATGTTGTTAGCATCACACATTTCCATCTGCAAATCAAAATTTAGTTAAGCGATATGGGTGTGATAATGAGCAGTGTACGTGTTTATGTGTCGTGTTATGTAAGTGGGTGTACCCATATCAGTGTGAGAAAGAAGTGTAATTATGTATATGTTGTTTGAGGAGCTTTGGAGGCCGGGACCAGCCGGAGATCCCCTTACATACTTCGCGACCAGGAGAATAACGCGTTTATAGCGCATCCCACACTCATACTCAGGAAGAAGCCTCTCCGGAGGGTTCCCCTTTCACCTCACCAACATGAAAGGCGCCGTTTAAAGGCTTAAACCTTTCAGTTTCATACATAAGCTCCTGCTATCCCGCAAGCTGAATCCCCCCAATCTGCGTCTCGAGCGCATGACTTAACATGATCCAACATGCCGGCAGAGATGGCTGGCGTGGATAACAGGAGTTGCCCATTCGTGGAAGATGCCGTTTATAGACTATATCTTCTCAATCACCAAGACAAAACAGAACAAAAATTTCATACTGAACCCACCGGTTCAGATTCTTCCTGCCCATTCAGAGGGATATTGTGTTTATAACAATACCCTCCATTAATACCATTCCCTAACATGCTGATATCCAGATGGTCCCCACCTCAAAAGCCCTCCAAACTACCCTCCTCCTCCTCCAAACAAGTCAGCACACGTGCACACACCTATGTAAAATGATACACAAATGGGCGCAGATGAGCAGAGAAGATGGAGTCCCGGGCTTGGGACCGGTTCAAAGCGGAGTTATTATTATTCTTGTATTTTTAATTCAGTAGCTTATGTAAATAAATATAGTAAAATAACAGTAATATTACACGTGCATGTAAAGTAAATGAAAATGTCTGTGAAATGTATATCTAATGAATAAACAAGAAATTTTATTTTATTTTATCGTTAGAAAATAAACTTTTTTAAAATTTTTTCTTAAGTATGTAATATTACAGTAATGTTACAGAAATATTACCGCATAATATTACTGTAATGTTGATGGGTATAATATTACCATCAGGCGGACATTTTAATATGACCATAATATTACAGTAATTTTACTGTAATGTTACGTGCTACATCCCTATTGAAAATACCCACATGGGATCCTACATGGGATCTTACGTGGGTTCTTATACAAAAACCTGTATAAAATCCCAGATCCCACGTAAGAATCCACATGGGATTCCTTGTAAAAGCACATGTATATTTGGGACACGATTTGAAGCAGGAATTCATGTGGGAATTTGAGTTTGTGTATCTACATAAAAATCCACATGAATTCCTATGTGAGAATACATAAAGGATTCCATAAAGGATTCCATAAAGGATTTCATATTGGATTTTATATGGGTTTTCATGTTTCATATATAAGATTTCACATACCCAAGTAGCACGTAATATTGGAAACATCCCAGCAATATGCCACAACATTGAGGCAATATTGGTAATGTTAAGGCAATGTTCCCAATATCGCTGTAATATTACGTGCTACTGGGGTAGGATTTCACAAAACATTTGATATGTGTTTACATTAGGGATCCATTGTGAGAATTTTCAAAGGATTAAAAATTAAATAATAAATTGTATTATCATTTCAAGTGATCAGTAAGAAAAAAATTTTCCTATGTCCAAATTAAAATAATACAATTTATTATTTAATTTTTAATTAAATAATTTTTAATCCTTTGAAAATTCTCACAATGTATCCCTAATGTAATCACATATCAAATCTTTTGTGAAATCCTATGTGAAATCTTATATATGAAACATGAAATCCCATATGAAATCCTTTATGGAATCCTTTATGTATTCTCACATAGGACTTCATGTGGATTTTTATGTAGATACACAAACTCAAATTCCCACATAAAATCCTATTTCAAATCGTGTCCCAAATATACATGTGCTTTTACATGGGATCCCATGTGGATTCTTACGTGGGATCTGGGATTTTATACAGGTTTTAGTATAAGAACCCACGCAAGATCCCATGTAGGATCCCATGTGGGTATTTTCAATAGATGGGAAAGGGATATATGCAGGTAAATGAAATTTTCTTCCATACCGATTGCGTAGCCGAGAGGCTTAGTGTAAATGCGTGCGATTTTAGGTTGCGTTAGATATAAGTTAGGTAGGGTTGGAATATATATAGATGTTAAGATTTTCTGATATGTTAGGTTGTTAAATGTAAGTATGAATATGATAAAAGAGTGAAGCTTATGAATAATGAATAATACACATGTACACGGAAAAAAAGTACGTGAAATTTTCATTGACTCGGTACTTGACTTTTGGATACGACACAAAATATTAAAAACAGTCTAGTACTTTTGCATGAGAGTTTCAAAAGCAGTCAATGAAAATTTCTAGTACCTTGCTTGAGAATTTCATTGACTTTCAGAAAAATTGTAAAATAAAAAAAATAATTTCCACTTGTTTACACAGTTTTTCTGAAATTCACTCATTCATTCACATATTTAGATAATTAATCACACAAACAAAGAACAATTATTGTATCACTTTTCGACGTTCGTCAACACTTATGAACTAACCTATAACACACACATATATTCACGTATAACTTAAATATAAACACACACTTAACACTTAAAAGTACGTATCGAATTGTTCTTATATACCACATGGTGAAATTTTTCACGACTTCTGAGATATGATATTTCACTGAAAACTGAGACTTACATAACATTCTGCTTTGTGAGAAACACAAAATAAAAAATATTTTTTTGAAAGTCAATTCTTGAAGACAAATATATATTAACACTACACGGAGAAACTTTTAATACCACTAATTCTTAAAACTGGTGAGACATTTTAGTATGTTAGGTTAGATTCAAGGGAAAAACGACATAGGTTATAGAAATTGCTATTGAGACTATCAAAAACACTCATTCAGTATATATTTTACAGTTCTTCATAAGGAAACTAACGAAAATTAGTATGTTGTTTTAGAAAGAAAATAATAATTTTTGCAAAGTTGGGAAAGCCATGAATTAAAAAGAAACACAACAAATTAATTGTCTATAGATACTCATAGAGACGATAGTGATACTTGGATCTGATGGTAGATGGCATTAGTGTATGTCACTGTAACTGTAGGTAAATATATTTAACACGACGTAAGAACCTAACCTATATTATTAACGCACACACGCACACGCAAGTAAAGACACGACGATTGGTCACGGAAACCGAAAGATCGCACGATTCGTTAGAAGTACACAGCTGAATCGTCCTTATATATTAAACGAGTGGAAAAATATGTACCTTCGAGAGAGAGCATTTTTTTAAATAACATTCTAATCAAATTATGTAAATAAGTAAAAGTCGTGAAAAAAATTATGTTATATTGAGGAACAGTTCTTGAATTTAATTTGGCATGAGGAGACATTCACGTTTATTAATAAAAGGTTTTTTTCTTTCATACACGTGTGAATTTCAACTTCGAAAACATTAGGGTTAGTTCGCGACGTCAGGTGATGGACTCGGTGATGCTCGGGCGAAATCGGTTAAGTCCGCCCGCAGTCCTTCCAAAATTGGTATGTTACGTTAGAATGTCTGTTATATATTCTATCTATATGTGGAAAAAAGGTTAGAATTACCGTATTATTTCACAAACAAAAACTAGCATTTTATTCTTTTCTAAAGAAAAATAAGACTATTTCTAATGCAGATAGTAATTTTTGTACACCGAAGGTTGCTTAATATATAACGAATTTATCATATTTTCGTATTAATGTTGAAATTATTAGCACAACGCACGAAAAATCCTCACATTCTAACGTACTTTTAGAATAAACATAACCAAATATATTTAATATTATAAGAAAAAGTTTCTCCGTGTATTTGTTTTTCATAAAATAATAGTATATTCACATCTGAAATTAACACAAATGGAAACAGACGATCAGCTGGCATTTACCTTGGGTAGAAACGCGCAACGCACACTGCGCATGCTCTACAGAATTTTCAAGCGCAGTCAACTAATCTTTCACGTACTTTATAAAACTGAACAAATGACTTTTCGTTAAAATTTAAAAAACACTGTTGCCCATACTAGTACTAGAATAACTCTAGGACTTTTCTATATTTTCTAATAAAAAGTATATGATACAGCCTTGTATTTTGGGTCCTATCCAAAAGTCAAGCACTTTCAAGGAAGGATTCACGTACTTTTTTTTCCGTGTAGAGTGTTAATTACTTGAAAAAATATTTTTTGAACGCATTGATTATTTTATTTTAATTTATTAAAATAAAACGACACAATACATACACTGAAAAAAAGTTCATTGAATCAAGTAAATGCATTCTCTTGACCTAATTTACTTGAAACAAACCCATATTTTCTTATTGGAAGAAATTTATTTTTTTGTGTCAAGTAATTTTAAGCATTGAGCAAAGTTATTGAAATTAGAAAATATGGGTTTGACATAAGTAAATATCTTACTATTTCAAAAGAACTGTTTTACATGCGCCAAGTTCCGAAAAAGTATTGAATCAAGAATATTATGTTCTCACGTCAAGTAATTTACCTTGAGTCATTTGGTATCTTGAGTCAAATAATTTTTTTATTTCCTTTAAAGCAACTATTTATTTCATCCAACACCCATAGTCTTGAGCCAAGAAAATGGGAAGATAAATATAAGTTAATAATTGTTTCAACTCAATTAAAAATTATTTTGTTTCAAAGAAATATTAATTAATCTAAGCATTTCTTGTACTTGAAGCATTTCTATATTACCATGTTTAAAGAACATTTAATTTCTTAAAATAATATTATATTTCTCTTGAATTAAAAAATTTATTTTTTTATTTGAATTAGTCATAAAATTAAAAAAATTAAATTAAATTATTTTTTTGTTTCCTTTAACAAAGTTTTTACTTAATTCAACGCTCATAAAAATCTTGATTCAAGAAAATACAAAGGTTAATATAAGTAAATATTTGTTTCAAGTTGATTAAAAATTATATTCAATTAATCCCATATTTATTTGAAGAAAGAAATTCATTTTCTTGTGTCAAGTAATTATTAGCATTGAACAGAATTCTTGAATTAACAATTTAGTATTTGGCAGAACTCAATATGTAATTATTTCAACCAAATATTTTACTTTTCTGAAGTACCAAAAAGTATTGAATCTAGAATATTATGTTCTTAAGCGAAATAATAAAGAATTGTCTGGAGAATTCATGTTTCTTGAATCCATTCATTTTATTTATTTGCTTTGAAACTTTTTTTTACTTAGCACAATGCCGGTGTTCTTGATCCAAGAAAATATTTTTCTTCAAATGGATATGCAACTTAAATATCAGTTTTTGAAAACTGTCCATTAAGGCTAAGATGGCATAGTGGTAGCGTGACGGCTTCTGGTGCGTGCAACCCGGGTTCAATTCCTCCGACCGTGAAAATATTTTTTTCAAAGTATATTTGTTGTACTTGTGTTAAGTATTAATTAATTGTAAATATATATGTAAAATAACAATTATTTAATTATTTAAATAAAAAATATAAATGTTAATTAATTAAATAATAAAAATGTTTGACCTAAGTATTAGAAAAGATGGGATGGGGAAAGGGGGGGGGGGGGGTTAATTCAAGTAAATATTTTACTTGTATTGAGAAAATATTTTTTTAATTGAAATCTATCAATTTTCTCAAATCAAGAAAATATTTTCTCGGTCAGAGAACATATTTTCTTGATTTGATACATAAATGATATTCAATTAATATATTCTGCATTTCTTACATGCTACTTACTTTATTGATCGAACTCTATATTTTCTTGGATCAAGAATATCTGTTCTTCTCACAAAATAAATGTTTTCTTCATCTAAATCTTGAATTGCTTAAACGAATGTTACAAAAAATTGATTGAATAAAATAAAATAATTCAATTGACTACACTGAAAAAAAATTTATTTGATTCAAATAATTCAAATTATTTGAAAAATATTTAATTGATTCAAATACTTTTTAGTTGGATCAAAAAAATATGTATTTGATTCAATTAAATAATAAATTGAATTAAATAAATGAATTTGTTTAATACAAATAATGAGTTAGTTGAAACTATTCTTTTATTTATTTCACTCAAATACTTCGTATATTTGATGCAAATGTTACGTCCGTAACTTCTTCACATATACTTACTTTAACCTATAATATTTACATGTTTAATTCCTTTGAATATATTATATTTGTTGTACTCTCTTATATTATTGCATTATATTCAGTATATTCCATAAATATGGTAATTATTATTATATATCTGATTTATAAATTATAACAAATTAAAAGGAAGAAGAGTAATATTTTGAACCATGTAAAAAGAATAACGATCGTGCATCAATTAGATAATCTGCTATACGGAAGAAGAAAGATAATATTTAATCGGGTAAACAATTTTGGATGACCTTCAACGGGGGAGACAGGAAACAGCAAGGTACGGAAGTATCGAGTGGAAGGCCTACCCCGCTTGCCAACAACAATGTTTCTGGAACGCGCAACAGACTTAATGACCCAACTAGCATCAAATCAATGAGGAAGATTTGGTATAAAAAGGGGTATCATTTCTGATTAGAACAGAGAGTAATTTTTTGGAAATCAACAGTCTACATTCAGTCGTCTACAAGTGAACAGTCCCAGTGTTTCAAGTTAACACTATCCCAGTATTGCAAGTGAACATTATCCCCAAGTATTAATTTAACGTACATCGTTAAAAGTGAACTATTTCCCCAAGTGTTAAAATTGAAATCAATTTATTTCAACATTGTATTTTATATCAATTTCCAAAATACAATTTTCAACAATTTCCAAAGAAAATATAAACTTGGAAATAAATTCGAGTTTCTACAAGTCAATATTGAAATACCACATTCCAAATTTCGTTACATCGAAATTTGCTCAAGAGGCGACAACCGTCTGGAACCAGCAGATATTTTTCGGAATACAATACACTATCTCATTAGTGTAAACAACAGCAATTAAACTGAACCACTAAGGACAACAGTCGACGGCTCCTTTACGTCTACTCCCCAACACCATTCAAGATTGGATTACCTGATTATCATCACACATCTATACATCGTTATTCTTTAAGTAAGATTCATAATTTTGTACTCATTGTAATTTTGTCAATCTCTTTTCTTTCTTGTTGGTTTTTAAATAAATTATTCTCTCACATTTAGTAGGCTCATTGACTTATCCTCATCCCAAATTGGATTCATTTATGAAACCAATTTAAAACGAGGAACGTTAGGTATATTTAAAAGGGTTTCTCGTTTTGACGTAACAGAAGCCCTTTTTAAATTTTGGTGCATCGGCCCGGGAAAATTATAAAGTCGATCAGCCATATAATTTTGTCAAATTTTTAATAACATTCGAAAATTTTAATGAATATAATTTTTAAATTAATGAAATAATTCAATAAAAATAAATAAATCAATGAGTATACCAATTGTTTAAAAAAAGGGGAAATTTTTTTTGTAACAAATGATAATAACAAATAATATCAACATACAATAATTGAAAATAATCAGTATCATAAAAAAAAATAAAAAAAAAATTTTTTTTATTAATTTAACACATTTTATGCTAATTGATAACATTATACAAGATTTAAGTCGCAAGGTGCATTCATAAATATACATCTTATATTGGTATTGATGAATAGAGGTTCGAGTCCTCTTAACTTATAAATTTTTCTTTAATGTGCATGGTGCATTTATTAATTCAATTCTGTATTAATAAATAGAGGTTCGAGTCCTCTCAACTTATAATTTTTAAAGTTGCAAGGTGCATTCATCAAATTAAATCCTTTGTTATATTACTGAATAGGGGTTCAAGTCCTCTAGACTTATGGAATTTTTGTCTTGTATATGAATCATTTTTGACATATTAATTTATGCTAAAACAAAATTTGTTTTGTTCATTTAATTGTGATTTGTTATTATTATTACATGTTTAAAAATACTTTATTATACTGAAGCAAGATAAAAAAAAAAATTAACCACAAAGGAAAAGTGTATTTTATATTCAAGAGACAAGATTGACAATTTTACAATTAACACTATGCTAGTTTTTAATGTCTTCTTCGAATAAAAATACTACCGATTCCTCACATTTAACTCGTTTACAAATAAAGAATAATCCAGAATTAGCATTGAATTCGGGAATTCCTAATTATAAAATAAAACCATCAACAAGTACACCCAGATATTCTAAAGAAAACCCTAATCCCTTAGAATTACAAGAACAGTTTGACTCAGGGTATATTAAGTCCCAACTTTTTGATACTGACGATAATTTATTCGACAGTGACAGTAACGATAGTGAAAATACCATAACTGAAAAAACCTTAGTGGATCAGAATTCAAATAAAAGCTTAAATAAGTCTTTAACTGGCGAAATTGAAACAGACGATAACTCTGAAAATAATTCTCTTGATAACACTAGAAATAGTAACAATTTTGAGGAAAACATGGCTCTTCCAAATAATCAGCAAGTGTCTTTACGCGATGCTTTAGAAACAATACCAATGTTTGACGGAAAAAACATATCACTATCTATATTTATTGAAAGTTGTTTAGAAGCAAAATCTATGCTTCCTGATAATGCACAAGTACAAACAAATTTAGTAAAATTAATTAGGAGTCGAATTTCGGGTGAAGCAAGAAGAATTATAATAGGAAATAATTTTAATACAGTAGAACAGTTAACAGAAAGATTAAAACAAATTTACGCGCCAGCAAAATCTGTATATCAGCTACAAGGAGAACTAGGAGCAATATATATGTGGGAACACGAAAATGTAATTTCTTATGGGTCAAGAATCGCAGAAGCAGCAGAAAGAATATTAGACGCGCATAGGATTAGCAATGAAAATAGAGTAGATGAACCATTTAAAGCAAGTTTAGATAAAACAACTGTTGATTGTTTTTCGCGAGGACTTAGACCAGAAATTGAAATAAGAATTGGAACAGCAGATACATTTCAAGATATAGTTAACAAAGCAGTAGAAATAGAAAGAAAATTGTTATCACACCGCGAACTAAGAAAAAATGAGCATAATACTGAATATAATTCTCATCCTAAAAATAATAAAGACTTTGCTAAAACAACAAAAATTAATATCGCTCAAGATAACATAATAACTTGTTTAGTTTGTGGAAAAAAGGGTCATTTTGCAGTAAACTGTTTTCAACTTAATAAATTGATAGGACCAAGAAGAGAAAACTCCTTTTATCCAGGATCACGACAAAATTTTTCAAACCAGAATCAAAATCGATTCAACAATCCAAATCCAACGTTTAATAGATTTCAAAGTCAAAACTTTTACAAAAATCCTCAACAAAATCACTTTCAAAATCAATTTAGAAACACATCACAAAATCAGTTTAGAAACATACCACAAAATCAATTCCGAACTCCATACCAAAATCAAAGACAAAATCAACAACAAAACATTTTCCAAAATCAACAAAGAAATTTCTCTCAAGAACCAAGAACTAACAATACTACAAGCTTTGCGAATAGAAGTATAACGTGTAATTATTGCAAAAAATTAGGACACATTTCCACCAATTGTAGGAAAAAGATGTGGGATGATAACAATAGACAACAACAAACAAATTCACAAACACAAAATCAGGGAAACTCCAAAATTCCTCTTCAGTAGGGTGCTCTGAGGAAGAATTAAGAAGAAATTACTATGCATCCAGAAACATTAATTTAGCAAAAACTAATGCAATTCCATACATTCGAATTGATACTAAAGAGTTGAAAGTTCCAATAACAATGATGATTGACACAGGAGCAGGACCAAATTTATTAAAAATTCGCGCATTAAATCCTGATATAAAAGTTGATGAAAATAAATGTCTTAAATTAACAGGAATTAACGATCACGCAGTTTATACTTTGGGACAAGTAGAAATTAATATTTTCGGAATTCCAACAATTTTTAATTTATTACCCAATGAAGTTCCAATCGAACATGACGGTATTTTAGGAACAGAATTTTTTGTCCAGAATAAAGTAAAGATTAATTATGAAGAAGGACATCTAGAAATCAATAAACAAAAATTTAATTTTGATTCAAAAAATTATTTTACAATACCACCAAGGTCCACCTGTAACATTCATGTAAAGATCTTAAATAAAAATAAAAAGGAGGGTTTTATTCCAAGATTAGAAGTAAAAATGGTGTTTACTTAGGTGATGCAGTAGTTTCAAACATAGAAGGCATAGCTTATTTAAAGGCAATCAACACACTGAATGAATCAATTGACATTCCAATTTTTGAAATAAATTTAGAAGATTTTGATGAAATAGAACAAGAAACTCCAGTAAACAAACATGATATTAAAAATGAAGACACATCAATTAAACAAATAATTGATGTATTTTCAAAAAATATTAAATCAGAAAATATTTTCAACATTACAGGCAACGATAGAGTTGAAGAAATTAAAAAATTACTTCGTCTTGAACACTTAAACAAAGAAGAATTAGAACACATCATGAACTTAGTAAAAAATTATTCAGACAGATTTCATATACCTGGAGAATATTTAGAAGGAACAGATCTCATAAAACATAGAATCATAACAACAGATGATACACCAATTATAACCAAACAATACCGATTTCCGCCTGTTCACAAAGAAGAAATGACACGACAAGTAAACGAATTATTAAAGCAAAAAATCATTAAAGATTCGGACTCACCGTACAATACACCAATATGGATTGTACCAAAGAAAAATGACTCACAAGGAAATAAAAAATGGAGATTAGTTTTAGATTTCAGAAAACTTAATGAACGCACGGTAGGTCAATTTTACCCACTACCTAATATTACGGACCTACTGGATCAACTCGGAAATGCTCAATATTTTTCAGTTTTTGACTTGGCGTCAGGTTTTCACCAAATCAAAATGGATCCTAGAGATTCTTATAAAACAGCATTTTCAACGCCATTTGGACACTATGAATTCGACAGAATGCCTTTCGGACTGAAAAATTCGCCAAGTACATTCCAAAAGCTTATTGATCAGGTATTATTGGGTTTACAAGGATCAGAACTATTTGTTTACTTAGATGATATTGTGATTTATGCAGACACCTTGGAGGAACATGAAGAAAAATTCTCTAAACTTATGGAACGATTACGTTTTGCTAATTTAAAATTACAGCCAGACAAATGTGAATTTTTGAGATTAGAGGTAGGATACTTGGGACACATAATAGATAAAAACGGGGTAAGACCCGACCCGAAAAAAGTAGAAGCGGTAAAGAAATTTCCAAAGCCAAAAAATGTAAAAAATATAAAACAATTTTTAGGATTAGCAGGTTACTATCGAAAATTTATAGACGGATTTTCGAAGATCGCTAATCCTTTAAACCAACTTTTGAGAAAAGATATTCCTTTCCTTTGGACTGATAAACAACAGACAGCTTTTGATATGTTAAAAAATAAACTATGTGAGGAACCACTACTAAGAAGACCCGACTTTTCACAACCTTTTATACTGACAACAGACGCTTCAGGTTTCGCAATAGGAGGGATTTTATCGCAAGGAGTGATTGGAAAAGACCAACCAGTCGCCTACACGTCAAGAACTTTAAATGAATGCGAAAGAAAATACGACACGTATGAGAAGGAAGCCTTGGCCATCATATATAGCGTGCAACATTTTCGACCATACCTTTATGGTAGAAAATTTACATTAGTAACGGATCACAAACCATTGGTTTGGTTTCAAAATTCTAAAGATCCCTGCTCCAGAGTAACAAGATGGAAGCTGAAACTAGCAGAATACGATTTTAATGTGGTCTACAAAGCAGGCAAAACAAATGTCAATGCTGATGCCTTATCCAGAAATCCAGTTGAAGATATTATTGAAGAAAAAGTACAAGGAATAAAAGAAGAAAAAATGGAAGAAACTCAGGAAATACAAGAAAATATAATGATATGTGTGCAAGAAAAAATTGAAAAATATATACATTGTGTAGCAAATGAAACTAAATACTACTTGAATTCGGAGATAATAAGAAATCTCCATGATATGGAAAAAATATTTAAGGACAATGAATCCTATGAAAACTCAGAAATATTAAGAATTCTTCGATCTATTAAAAAATTATTTGAGGACAATGAATCCTACATGAATTTGGAGATAAGGAAAAGTCTCCAATCTATTGAAAGAATATTTAAGGACAATGAATCCTATTTGAATTTGGAGATAAGAAAAAGTCTCCCACATATTGAAAAAATAATTAATGAATGCTACACGAATTTGGAGATAAGAAAAAGTCTCCCATCTATTGAAAAAATATTAAAGGACAATGAATCCTACATGAATTCGGAGATAAGGAAAAATCTCCCATCTATTGAAAGAAATTATTGTACAAGTAATGAAACTTGTAATGTCATAACAAGAAATCAAAGGAAAATACAAGAAAATGATAATCAAGAAAAGAATATACAAGAAAAGAAAAATGAAGAAATCGAAGAAATTGAAAATAAAGAAATAAAAGCACACAAAACAAAGAAACGAGGTAGACCGAAGAAACATAGCACACGTTTGAATACCTCCTTTTCCAAGAAGAGAAGGGGAAGACCGAAAAAGGTATGCAATACAAATAATAAGAGAAAAGAAAAATTTTATAATGAAGTTATTCCTGACGAAATTGAGTCAGATCCTGAGTATATTAATGAAAAATCAAAATTGAAGAAACACGAAGAAATTGACCAAGGCTACGTAAATTCGAATTCTGAAGAATCATCTGATGAAGAAGATAACTTAGTGGAAAATGAAAATTGTGAAAATTTAAATAATAATCAAGAAAAATATATTATCGACTGTAGAGACCAATTACCAATGCGAAGAGACAATCTAACTTATTTTCTTTCAGTCAAAGGAGATCCTCGAGATAATGGATCCAGATCATTAGCAAAACGTGAAAAATTGCCAAATTTTGGTAAACTTCAATTAGGTATAGCAGAAAAAATAAAAAGAGGTATATATTACCATATCGCTCTCCCTATAGAAAATGAAATAAAAGAAAATTTATCTGATACAATAAAAATAATTAAATATACAATTATTTCAATGAAAAACTTATGCGAAGAATTAAAATTAAAAAGTATCAGTATTGCAAAAACAGCCCAAATAAACAATATAACTTGGGACGAAATCCTATCAATGATAAAATTAATTTTTGAAAATTCATTTGTAAAAGTTGTTATATGTCATGGATATACAAAATATCCTACTAAAGAAGAATATATACGGTTAATCGAAGAAGCTCATTCAAGCACAGTTGGAGGACATAAAGGTGTAACTAAAACTTATGGTCGAATACGTCAAAATTATTATTGGGAAAACATGAAAAATAATATTCAAAAATATATTCAAAGCTGTCTTCAATGTCAATTAAAAAAATTAGTTAGAGTCAAAACAAAAGATCCAATGATTATTACAGACACGCCAGGTACAGCATTTGAAAAAATTGCAATGGACATTGTTGGTCCATTACCAAAAACTAAAAACGGAAGTGAATATATATTAACAATACAAGATAATTTAACAAAATATTCATTAGCAATTGCACTTCCAAATCATCAAGCAAGTACAATAGCTGACGCATTTATTAAAAAATTTATTTGTATTTTTGGATCACCTAAAGGAGTGTTAACAGATCAAGGAACAGATTTTTTAAGCAACTTAATGAAAAGATTAGCAAAAAGATTTAGAATTCGTCAATTTAAAACAACTGCTTTTCACCCTCAGTCTAACGGATCAATCGAACGATCTCACCATGTTTTAGGAGAATATTTAAAACAATTTATAAATAAAAATGAAGAATGGGACGATTGGTTAGAACTAGCTATGTTTTCATATAATACAAGCATTCATGAAGGTACAAAGTGTACTCCGTACGAGTTAATTTTTGGAAAATTAGCACGATTACCATCAAGCGATCCGCCACTTGAACACGAAAAATTAGAAACATATGATCAATATTTAACAAACTTAATAACAAGACTTCATGAAATGAGAAACATCGCTAGAGAAAATTTAATTTTAGCAAAAGAAAAGTCAAAAATCTATTATGACAAGAATTGTAATCCACAAAATCTTAAACTGGGAGATGAAGTATTTCTATTACATGGAGGAAAAATTCATAAATTTGCTAATCAATACACAGGTCCACACAAAATACTAGAAATTTTAAACAAAGGAAACGTTAAAATACAAGTTAAAAATAAACAAAAAATAGTACATACAAACAGACTTAAACTTTCCCACATTAGGCAAAATGAATAAGAAAAACATTATACTAAAAATAAGTATAATCTATTTCCAGATATGGAAAATGAAATAAGGAAAATACTACAACTATGCTTATTATTTATCATAATAAGTCTGACCAATGCATTCATAGGATTTGACTGTGGCTCAACAGAACCAAACATAACAACACTATCCTTAAAACAGGTAGGAGATTGCGAAATTGAGAAAAAACCAGTAAAAACTGAACATAGCTATATACAATTAATACAACTAAGCGGTACTACAAAAACTAAGGTTATACAATGTAAAATTAAAGTCAGCCGCCATGTTGAGCATTGCGGGGCATTTTCACACACGTCAGCTGTTAGGAACGGACAAGGAATATACATCCACGAAGTATCTTATGATATATGCAATACAATTCATGTAACAGGAATTTTTTCGCCTACTACGAGTTCACAATTAATAGAGTTAAAAGTGAATTCCACTAATTACCGTAGTGTAACTTTAGCAGGATCAACAAATATAGATGGAGATTGCGATGGAGCATCTTACAGTGACGTCTACAACTCATGGGAAAACGTAATAGTACAAGCATCATACGAGATAACCTTACAAGAATATTTCGCAACAGTAAACTTAGAAACAGACAAAATCCATTTGCAGTCGGGGACAGTTTGTAGTTTATCAGAATCAAAATGTATAGATAGGGAAAATGGAAATACATTTTGGAGCGCTATACCGGAAGATGTATGTAACCTCAAAAAATACGAAGTAATTTATGAAGGAATAGCAAATAAAACATATGAATTAAACAATAATAAGGAAGATAAAGAAATACTCTACTCTTTAGTGAGTCACGATATAACATTCGCACTAGCTGAAAAATCCAGAGAAATGATTTGTGGATATGTCTACATAAGAACTGAACATCCTAAATTAATTATCCTAGAAACAAGACCAGGTGGATCTCCTTTAAGTAACAAAAAACCCTTAGTTCAAAACATGGATATGTTTTCCTATATAAACACGAAATTTATTTACGTTGAACGTCATTTAAGAAAAGAAATGTATGAACTATATTATGACGTTTTAACAAAAAAATGCCTATTAGAACAAGAAGTATTAAGAAACGCCTTAGTCTTAGCAACTCAAGCTCCCGATTTATTTGCATACCATTTAATGAAAAAAGAAGGGTACATGTCAGTTTTAGCAGGCGAAGTTATTCACATGATAAAATGTATACCAGTTGAAATTAATTTAAGAGAAACAAAAGAATGTTATATGCAATTACCTGTTACAAAAGATAATATAACGTATTTTTTAACACCTATAACTCACATTTTAACTAAAGTAGGAACACCAGTTGAATGTAATACTTTTTTACCATCAATGTTTATGATTGGGAACTCTTGGTTCCAAATGTTACCAAAATTAGTAACTGTAGTACAACCAGGGATAATGAAACCAGACAAACGTGAAACTTGGAAATATAATGTTCCTCCTTACCTAGCTACTAGTGGGTTATATTCACATACAGACTTAGAAAAATTAAGAAATCATATTATGCTACCAGCAGAGAAGCCCATAATTTTGAATACCTTTGCAAGAGGAATAATGGGACAAACTATACATAACACAGGCCTTAAATTTTCTAACATACTAGATGAAGATACAATAAATAAAATAGCAGAATCAGCATGGGCAAAAATCTGGGTAACATTTACTAGTTTCGGAACTGTAAGCGCAGGATTTATAGGCGTGATAATAGTAATGAAAACAATAAAATTTATCGCTGACACCTTTATACATGGATATGCATTATATAGTGTTTTTGGGTGGTCTCTACACCTTTTAGGATCCATATGGGACTCAGTAACTAATGTACTATTACATTTAGGAACGGACCCTAAGACTACATCAACAACAAATCAAAACAATAAAGAAGAAAACGAAGCCTCAGCTCCCGCAGAAGAAATTAATCTACTACAGAAGAAAGAAGGTAATATAAACAACGAAGAAGCAATCCAATTGTATCCACCAATACCTTCCATCCATAAAAATTCAACAAACTTTAGACTATAAAATGACACCTTCCTTTATAAATGTATTAAAAACCTTGTTAGAAGAAAACACGAGAGAGAACCTTCTAATAAATTCAAATTATCAAGCACCAGCAGACGCTATGAATCAACCTCAGTATGTTACGGAAATAAAATTCAAAAATTTTATAATTTGCAGTACAAGTGACAATCTAGAATTATCAAGAGAAAATGCAGCGTATCGTTTGATTGAAAAATTAACCAATGGAGAAAACGCATTTTTAAAAAAAGAAACAATATCATTTAAAATAAAACTTATTCAGAAGGTAAATGATTACTGCTATAAAAAAGATATGGGTATCCCAAAATTTTCAATATTTAAAACAAATGTGTCAGAAAGAACAATAAATTGGTTAGTAATTTGCACAGTAGGAAAAATTAAAAAAACCGCTATATCAAGTGACGCCTTAACAGCAAAAGCAATATCAGCCTTAATAACTTTAGCAACCTTATATAACATAGAAAAGTATAGTAATTCTCTTGAACACACGATAGCTGAATCTTTTAAAAAAATGACAGTCATAAATGAAAAGAAAAACTCCTTTGAAAACACAAATCTTCCTTCCACTTCCACATCCAACGAAAATGAAGAAAAGAAAAGTTTTAAAAAATGTACTTTTTGCGGACATCGCAAAAAGAACATTTATCACAAAATATAAAAAATAATTATACTTGATTCTGTTTCAGAAATGGAGATTAAAAATAAAATGATCTTATTAACCTTTGCCATTTTAATAGGAATTAACAAAGGTACATTTCAAATCATACCACAAGATGTCTCATTTACGCAATCACCAGGATTATATTTTGAACCTCTAAAAAATATACAATTCCCTATTGGTGAAGTAAAAGTTATTTATTACATTAACCACAAATTATTATTCAGCAAATTAGCGAACTTTAAAAAATTATATGAAAACACTAATCAAAATTGCATATTTTGTATTACATTAAAAAAACAATTTGAATATAAAATTAAAAAATTTGAAGCAATAATTAATGAAACAAAGAAAATTATAATTGAAACAACAGAACCGATACAAAAAACAGGCATTTTTAACTTTATAGAAAAAAAAGAAACAATTACTAATATCACAATGAAAACAACAGATAAAAATACATTTTTGCAGCAAATTTTTATTTTAGATCCCCCCAATCCAATTGATATATACGAACAATTATTTTCAATTGAAAATTACATTAACACATTGCAAAACATACAAGAAATTCTCGTAGCTTCAATGAATAACAAATGGCATCAATCCATCCCAATAAAAAGAAATATACTAGACTACACTTTAAACACTAAAACTCTTTTAAAATTTCTAAAAATCGAACTTTTCAACTCAAATAAGAATTTATTTATTGTATACTCATTTCCAAAACAAATATCAGAAAGTTTCAAATTATTTAAAATCTATTCATACCCAATATATTATAACAACTCTTTTATTTCTATAAAAATAAACTCACAAATCATCGGTATTTCTGAAGATAATAAAAAGTATTTTCTAACCTCAAATCTTGAAGAAAAATTTACACCATTTATTAACCATGTTGAATTAAAACCAACTTGTGAATCCAATGTGTTAATTAATTCAATATATTATAACTGCGAATTTATTAGTTCAAATGAATTCCCATTTTTGACCCCATTACTTAAACATAACTCTTGGATATATACTACAGAAAAATTAAAACAAATTGACATACAATGTTTCAAAAAGTCTTTCACTAAATTATTGAAAAATAATGGAATTCTAATATTACCATCCGATTGTTCAATAAAAATAAAAAATCAAATATTACCGATAGAAATAGAAGAAATATCTAACTTACCTTTGAAAACACCAATTCTAATACAAGATAAAATGTTAATTGTAAATTCTAACAAAAAGACTTTAAATATATTTGATCAAAATGGTTTAAGTTTTCAAAATCCTACTAAAATCATTAATGTAGAAAAATATGAAATTCAAAATTATTTATCTTTTATATTCATAATAATAATAATAATTAACTTAATTGTTATTGTAATATTGTATTTAAAGACAAAGAAGAAAACTCAAAAATTAAAAAGAAATAATTTCTTGAATTCTTATGTAAAAAACGAAGTTTGCACAGAATTAATAGAAAAAGAAATAAAGGAAACAGGAGTATAAAAACAAAACAAGTTTGACTCAAAATTAATTTTTTTTTATTAAACAATAATTATGTAAAAGTAATATTAATAATATCAGTCAACAAAAGAAGTATTATTCAAATTCTATTAAAAAATAATAATTATATAAAATTATTATTATCCGTCAAGGTCCGAAATACTGAAACAAAAAGAAGAAAATTTTTCTATCAGAAATAGAAAATATATAATGAAATACAAAAAAAAGCACACTTACACGATTCACCTTAGTTCCCTGTAGCATCCATTTCACGCCACCAACAAGGATTGGAGTTCCTAAAGGGTCCCTCGATTCCAACACATGCCTTTTTATACTAGAAATTCCTTCCTCTTTAGTACCGAATAAATTAATCTTCCACTCAAAAGGAATATCGAAACGTAGACTGTAGACTCTGATGTTTAATCGTTTCTCTCTATATACCAATTGTTTAAAGTTATCATCAAACCATTGGTCATATCCACAAACCTGTAAAAAAAAAAAAAAAAAAAAAAAAAAAAAAAAATAAAAAAAAAAAAAATAAAAAATATATAATAAATAAATAAAAATGAAAATAGACAATCAAAAGCATAAAAATATGTATAAAAATTACACGTACTCGAACCAGTGAATTATCCACAAACTTTACTGTCCGATGATAAAGACAAAAGATTTCCCCAGTATGAAAAAACTTATCAAATAATAATTTGTGGTCCCTGAGAATAGTTTCCCTCTTTGAAGCAAATTCAAAAGGTAAAATTATATTATTGCCTTTATAAGTAACTGTAGGAATGTCTAACAGTATTCTCTTATTTCCAACCCATGATATCTGTTCTCCATGAACCTGGAAATAAAAAAAAAATATATATAATAATTCTTAATAATATAAAAAAAATATAAATATTTTTTTTTTTTACTAAATAAATTTTTTTTTTTATACTTACAATTTTAAGTTTGAAAAATTCAAAAATGAAATATTTCCCTTCCAAGAAAAATACGCCATTAGGTCCAACTGAATTTAATTGCCGGACAAGAACAAATCTTATTAAATTCTCACACGGTAAATCAGACCACCAAGCCTTTCCAGTGAATCTCATCATGTTATATGAAACTATGAAATCAGGAAAAAATCCCTCTCTTGGTCTCCAAATATCGTATTTCTTTAACGATGCAGTCAACTTTTCGAAAACTGATAAGGAATTTATAGAATTCCTTGAATTAAATAACTCAAAGTTCTCGGATCCCAGTCTTAAGAGTAGTTTAGTATCTCTTTTCTCTTCCACCTGTTTTTTAGTAGGTACCAAATTTATTTTTTCGTCCTCTTTCCAGGAATGGTCCTCGTTAAACACATTAACACTCTCTACTAAAGTCAGTGTAGAACTTGTCGTAGGTATCACATTATCCTCTTGTCGAAAACATTTTCTGTTCGGCACATCAGAATGTTCACACAATTTTCTTTTATTACTTGTAGAAAATATAACACTTTTTTTGGAACATTCTTCATCTAATTCCATATCATCACCAAAATTGCACTCATTTTTATTATCCAGATCAAAAATTTCACCTTTCATGGAACACTCTTTATCTAATTCCATATTATCACCGAAACTACACTCATTTTTATTATCCAGGTCAATAATTTCATTAAAATTCTCAAAATCATCGAAATGTTGTAATTCTTCATGTAAAAATGTTTCTAAATCAAGGACACGATTAATATCGGACATTTTTTTTAAAATAAGAAAAGATCAATTACAGGAAACAGACCGTACGAAACTAAAATTTAGACACAGAAAAAACAACAACATCCTACCTAATATCCCTACCATTTTCCTTTTCAAACTTAAGAAACCAATTGAAAATTGAGATATTCCTGTGGGTTGTACCTTAAAGTGATAACGAAAATCAAAAAACAAACAAGAGATGCTAAAATCTAAGTAAGCCTGCTTAGAAAATATGCAAGCCTACTTAGAAGACATGCAAGTTGCATAAAAAAAAAAATTATTTGTGGATTCTGCCTGAACTATAAGAGCTAGAGAAAATCTGAATACAGTTTTGGAATCGGCATGAAAAAATACAGCTAAAAACACAAAGAAAAATTAAAATCGAACGATTATTAAGGAAGTTATGGCCAATTTTGTAAAATTGCATGATTTTAACAATTTAAATTTCGTTTTCGCAAACAAAAAATTTTTTTTTTGTACTCCGCTAAAAAAAAAAAAAAAAAAAAAAAAAAAAAAAAAAAATAAAAAAATAAAAAAATAAATAAATACGACAAACTGTAATTCGTATAAACTTTTTTTTGTGTGTCCTTAAGAATACAAAGAATGGATAGAATAAATGCATTATTGATTTTAAGAATATAGATTATTATCAAAATAATTATTGTAATTCATATGAAATTGAGTAAAAAAAAAAAAAAAAAAAAAGATAAATTTAAATGTTAAGCGAAAGTTTTTTTTTGTTTTTTCTAAAAATACAAAGAATGGATGGAATGAATGCATTATTGATTTTAAAAATATAAATAAAGATAATTATTGTAATTGAGATAAAAATTGAGTGAAATAATACAAGCTTGGATGAAATTTTCTTTAAGAATACAAGAATGCATAGAATGAATGAATAATAATAACATCTCCTCCAAAATATAATTGTTCGAATAGTTTGAGCATGTTTCGTTTCTCTCCCATGCTCAATCTAAGGGGGTAGGTGTTACGTCCGTAACTTCTTCACATATACTTACTTTAACCTATAATATTTACATGTTTAATTCCTTTGAATATATTATATTTGTTGTACTCTCTTATATTATTGCATTATATTCAGTATATTCCATAAATATGGTAATTATTATTATATATCTGATTTATAAATTATAACAAATTAAAAGGAAGAAGAGTAATATTTTGAACCATGTAAAAAGAATAACGATCGTGCATCAATTAGATAATCTGCTATACGGAAGAAGAAAGATAATATTTAATCGGGTAAACAATTTTGGATGACCTTCAACGGGGGAGACAGGAAACAGCAAGGTACGGAAGTATCGAGTGGAAGGCCTACCCCGCTTGCCAACAACAATGTTTCTGGAACGCGCAACAGACTTAATGACCCAACTAGCATCAAATCAATGAGGAAGATTTGGTATAAAAAGGGGTATCATTTCTGATTAGAACAGAGAGTAATTTTTTGGAAATCAACAGTCTACATTCAGTCGTCTACAAGTGAACAGTCCCAGTGTTTCAAGTTAACACTATCCCAGTATTGCAAGTGAACATTATCCCCAAGTATTAATTTAACGTACATCGTTAAAAGTGAACTATTTCCCCAAGTGTTAAAATTGAAATCAATTTATTTCAACATTGTATTTTATATCAATTTCCAAAATACAATTTTCAACAATTTCCAAAGAAAATATAAACTTGGAAATAAATTCGAGTTTCTACAAGTCAATATTGAAATACCACATTCCAAATTTCGTTACATCGAAATTTGCTCAAGAGGCGACAACCGTCTGGAACCAGCAGATATTTTTCGGAATACAATACACTATCTCATTAGTGTAAACAACAGCAATTAAACTGAACCACTAAGGACAACAGTCGACGGCTCCTTTACGTCTACTCCCCAACACCATTCAAGATTGGATTACCTGATTATCATCACACATCTATACATCGTTATTCTTTAAGTAAGATTCATAATTTTGTACTCATTGTAATTTTGTCAATCTCTTTTCTTTCTTGTTGGTTTTTAAATAAATTATTCTCTCACATTTAGTAGGCTCATTGACTTATCCTCATCCCAAATTGGATTCATTTATGAAACCAATTTAAAACGAGGAACGTTAGGTATATTTAAAAGGGTTTCTCGTTTTGACGTAACACAAATAAAAATTATTTGACACAATAAATTTATTTTATTGATTTTAATAAACTTAATTATTTAATCCGAATAATTCGTTATTCAAAGCTAATACACTATTTTATCAAGACAAATAAAAAAATATTTCAATCAATTAAATAATTATTTGAAACGAAAATAATGAATTACTTGAAACTGTTCATTTATTTATTTCATTTAAATATTTCATTTATTTAATACAAATAAAAAAATTTTCGACAAAAAAAAGTGTTATTTGGATACAGAATATACGGCACTGACATTGATATAGTAGATTAGCCCGAATTCTCACCAAGTCTCAGTGGCCGTGCGGTTTAAATAGGTGCGTTAGGGGCGGGGGGACGTGAGTTCGATCCCACATGCGAGCGAATATTTTTCATTCTTCGTTTTAAGCGTTATATAAAATAATAAAATTGTGTGTTGTGTTGTGAATAAAAACTGTGTGAACTTGTTTGTAAATAATATTAAAAGTCTGTTAAAATATCAGTTAATAAATATAATATATAAATATAATATAATAATAAATTAATAAATTAAAAAAAAACTAAATACTTAAAAAAAATTTTTGTATTAAATATAGAATGAAATAATTTTTATAATTGATTCAAATAATTATTTACTAGCTTGAAATATTATATTTATTTGATTTGAATAATTTGTATTTGATACAAATAACTATTTATTTGATACGATAAAACGAAATACTTAGGTTTAGTAAATATTTATTTGAGTTGAATAATTTATATAATTGATTCAAATAATTGTTTATTAGTTTGAAATATTCCATTTATTTGATTTGAATAATTTGTATTTGATTCAAATAAATAGTTATTTGATGCGATAAAATAAAATATTTAGGTCAAATAAATATGTATTTGGTTCAAATACACATTTATTGGATTATAACCAAATAAATTTTTTTTTCAGTGTATATATATATATATATATATATATATATATATATATTCTTAGAACAAGAAAATATTTTATTGATTTAATACATTTCATATTTCGTACAAGACGATTAACTTCTTGGTCGAGTTCCATATTTTCTTGGATCAAGAATATATGTGACACTCCACGAGAAAAGGGACCTTATGACAAGAGTAAATAAGGTCCCTTTTCTCGTGGAGCGTCACATATGTTCTTCTCCCAAATATACTATGTCAAGAAAATCGTTTTCTTGAATCAATACTATAATCCCAGTAAAAAAGGATTTTTTAACATAGCGTTTTGGACGATTGAGCAAGCCAAGCCGTCTGCTCAATTGTCCAAACGGCATTTGGACAATTGGACTGGTTGCTCAATTATCCGATGCATTAGGTCCAATCATTCCAAATGTTTTTTGTGGCTAAAAAACTGCTGAATTAAGAAAAAAAAGTACTGAAATGTTACAGAAACTTTAGAGAATTCTTAATTCCAGACAAATACAGAAAAATTAGGTATAAAAATACCTCGAGTGAGAAAAAAGAACAAGATTTCTAAAATATTACTTTTTAACTGACAGTGCAATGCTGTACTTGGAATTTAGTTGGTAAAGAAGTGAGGATTCTGATAAAGAGAAACACTTCATTATCCACTCTCAATACTCCTCATGTGGTAATATATAATTGTAGATTTTCAATAATAGTGTATTAACAATAATATTTTATTTTGATGAATTATCTCTTTTTTAAAATGAGAAACCGAAATCTACAATTATATATTACCACATAAAGAGTATTGAGAGTGGATAATGAAGTGTATCTCTTTATCAGAATCCTCACTTCTTCACCAACTACATTCCAAGTACAGCATTGCACTGTCAGTTAAAAAGTGATATTTTAGAAATCTTGTTCTTTTTCCTCACTCGAGGTATTTCTATACCTAATTTTTCTGTATTTGTCTAGAATTAAGAATTCTCTAAAGTTTCTGTAACATTTCAGTACTTTTTTTCTTAATTCAGCAGTTTTTTAGCCACAAAAAACATTTGGAATGATTGGACCTAATGCATCGGATAATTGAGCAACCAGTCCAATTGTCCAAATGCCGTTTGGACAATTGAGCAGACGGCTTGCCCAATCGTCCAAAATGCTATATTAAACAATCCTTTTTTACTGGGATATTCTTGGCCGTATTCAATCCCACGATTTGCTTCAATCAAGAAAAATTTTTTTGGTTCAATACTTTTTTTTCAGTGTAGCTCTCTACACCAGCATTTTTATCGTCACGGCGTAGACAGACGCGCAGGCGCGCCGTCATTTGTTTCTCCCGTCGATGTGAGGCGCGTCATTGTGTGGGTACGGATTACTACTTTTCCGAGTAAAAATCTTTACGAAATAGTAATAATTGCTCTGATTCATAATAAAAGTTGCTTCGCTCAGAGTATTAATTGCTCGGGACATTTGAAATATTACTCGGCTTTTAATAAAATTTAGATTCCTTGAAGTCAATTATACTTTTTTAAAAAAGTAAAAATCGTTTGAAAACGAATCAAAAGTTACTATTTCTTAAGCAGTTTCAAAATTACTACTTGAAAGTAGTAATTTTTCATCGAAAATAGTATGATTGTTACTATTTATTTTTCTCCGTGTACTTAAATTAAATTAAAATATTTTTTGTGAATCATATTAGATCCAACATTAAAAATTTTTTAAACTGAGGTTATATTCGTAATCAGCGACTCCAAAAACACCCGCGTGACCAGTTTCAAGAGAATACAATTGTTTTTAAATATTCTCATCAGCCATATTGGATCCGGCATTTTAAATTTTTGAAAAATGAGGTCAAATTCATCATCAGCGACCCCAAAAACCCCAGAATAACAAGTTTCACAAGAACTTGATTGATTTTTAAAAAAACTCCGCCATATTGGATCCGCCATTTTTAATTTTAGAAATCTAAGGTTATATTCGTAATGAGCGACTCCGAAAACCCCCGAGTAACCAGTTTCAAGAGAATTTGATTGATTTTAAAAAATAAGTCCGCCATATTGGATCCGCGATTTTGAATTTTGGAAATGTAAGGTTATAGGTCTGACAGACCGCTACAAAAATTTTCTTTGCTTGTAACTTTTTCTCAAAGTATGATAAGAACTTGAGCTTTTCAGTAGCTTCATATTTTATGAAAATCTGTTAGGTGACAACTTTTAAAAAAAATTTTTTTTGTTAAATTTTGTATTGTAACATATGTATATAGATATATATAGAAATGACTTTTTTATATGTCAAAAAGTAAAAAATATTAACAATAGTTCTCTTTAGAAAATTATAAATTACTAAAAAAAACCGTAAAAATGGAATAGCGGTCTGACAGACCGGGGGTAGCACTGAGCGTAATTTTGCAGCACATAGCAGTTTAAAGGATAATGCCTCTTAAGTCACTCAGTTTTGAAATATTTCAAAATTTAATTATTATTTGACATGTTTTTCGCCCAACAAAAAAATCGTTACACATGACCCCACAACATCCTAGTCATATTCACATATTTTCTGTTGATTTTAAAAATTTGGTAAAAGTCCACTCATTTTTAATTTACTGTCGACCCTCCTTAAATAATAACTTGACAAATTATTTCAAAATTTGAAAAAATATCTTTTGTGCCGCAGGTGTGGAAGCTTTTGTTATAAGCTTGGCTGCCTTTCCATACTATTAACATATAATAACGATAATTTGCATGTCAGTTTTAATTTTTTCATATTTTAAGGATTTTTAATAGCGTACCAACCTGTACAACTCTCCTCTAATAGTTACTCTGGCTTATCAAAATTTCCAATAATTGAATAATTGAGACGCATTCTGATTCTCTAAAGTGAATTTGTTAGAACTTCAATTATACAGAATTTTATGTGGAAGAAATGTCCATTATCAGTATTTTTATTTATCTTAGTTATTAAGTGTTTTACAGCGAAGATAATCAAAATATATAATAAAGGAATTAGAATTTAAACAAATTTTCAACAATATTAATTCGTGAATGGTACAAGTTTTTTTTACAGGATTTTATGTTTCAGAATTCTATTTTATTGGAAATTTCGATTTTGAGAATTTTTATTTACTAGAGTAGAACTGGGTGAAAAAGCCACATTTTTACATTTGACGCTATAAAATCTGAATTAAAATTTTTTTTCTCAAATTTCCAATTGGCATTGAAAGTTTAGTTATTAAGCTTGAATATTCTTGACGGAAATATTTTTTATTCCATGAAAGGACTAAGTTATAAGAGTTTTACGAAAACACTGCAAGTGGGGGGATTTAGCAAAATATGTTATAAATTTTGGTAATTTTATACATGGAGAAACATTGTATACTAGTTTCTGTTAAACTCACCATGTGTTTTTAGTAAATTGACTACTAAAGTGGGTAAAAACTGCGATGGTATCAATATTTCTTAGTCCGACTATTAATCACAGAAAAAGAGTTTGAAAATATAGTAGGTAGTCAGTTGATCAACATTTAAAATTCACGATTTCGCTAAAAAAAACATTGTCTAATGTCAGTGACAGGTATTTAGAATGTCGCCATGTCGCCACTCATAACTAATGAGAAAGGAAGAAATCTATTTTACCTATGTCGATTGATAACTTAATTTTAACGCAACCTAATCTAATTCGCCTAACATACAGATAAAGTAACGCACACTGTAATCGACGGAACGCATATACAATTCATATCGAGAAAATAAGTCAGTGTTCTTATATACTAATCCAACAATTGTATTTCCACTTGGGAGAAAATTTTTATGCATATTTTAAATCCCGTTTTAAACAATATTTGTTTGTTATGGGAGCGTTCACACATGCTGTCGAATCACGCTTTTGGGGGTAGGATGGGGTCTCTACTAAACGTGACACAATGTATTTTTCTCATGTGAAATTGCAAAAATTGCGTGACAGGGGGAGAGGGGGGTCTAAAATCTCCAAAAATTGCGTGACATCATTTGTGAACGCTCCCTATACAAAATTGATAAAATCAATTAATTACTTAAAATTAATAAGGTCAATTTTTGAAATGAACAGAATTAATTTTCATCAAACAGGATTCTTGTGATAAATTATAAAAATGAAAAATAAAATATAATAGGTATCATTATTATTTCGTAAAATTGTTTATATAATTATTTAATTTAATTAAATAATTTAATTATTATTTTTTTAATATAAAAAAAAAATTTTACATTAATAGAAGTCATTTAAAAATTTTTCCATTAATTAAAAATAAGCATGTAAATATTAAGAAATTTAGAAAAATCTTCTTAAATCTAATTCAAATATTTAAAAAATTTCAATTTAATTTCAAACTTTAATTAAAAAAACAATTACACTGAGAAAAATATCAATGTTGAATATCTGTGACATAATGAAATATATAAACATTTTGTTCAAATTTAAAAGACTTGTTCAAACATAACCTCACATTGGGTGTTTTCGACGTTGACACTCTGAGCGCTCTGAGGGTGGAGTCCCATGACAGCGTTTTGCGTTGCGTCGTAATGGGAGAGAAAAAGACGCAAATATACGTTTGCTGCATTCTCTCTTATTACAACGCAACGCAAAACGCTGTCATGAGACTCCAGCCTGAAAGTACGAAACGTGGTTGGTTGGTCTAGGGGAATTCTGAATGTCGATTGGCTAAACTTCAGAATTCATAGTTTCATGCTCTGGTTTCCACACTCTGTATAGCTCGGACCTTTGATACAGAGCTATACAGAGTGTGGAAACCAGAGCATGAAACTATGAATTCTGAAGTTTAGCCAATCAACATTCAGAATTCCCCTAGACCAACCAACCACGTTTCGTACTTTCAGAGCGCTCAGAGTGTCAACGTCGAAAACACCCATTTACTGATAAAAGAGAACCAGGTGGAATATGACGGCGGCCATTTAACTCGAACACATGTATATGTCCCTGGCTTTTTCACCCCCAAGACCAGTTTTTCTAAAAGCTATAATAAATTTTAAATTTAGTTCAATTTCCAAAAATTAACATTGTATACATTTTGAGTATAGTTTTCTCCTTATGTACAAACATTTACTTGTATTACCCGTTCACTTAAACAGGTTGTAATATGTTCGAAAAGTTTATCGAAATTTTATACGCAGAGCAACTCAAAAATTAAAATTACAATAAAAACTATACTACTATAGGTACAACATCCAAACTAGAATCAAAAGTTGCGTATTACCTAACAGTATTTATAATCTAAATCACGGTGGTTCTAAGCACACATTAACCCAAAAGATTCTTCACTTTAAAATTTAATCTATATCTCGAATCTGGACACATTTCTGAGTATTTTGAGTAAAAATTCAAAATATTTCATCAAGCCGTTTGTGAGAAAATCGATTTTAAATTAAAAACATAAAGTTTTCGTTTTTAAGAAAAATATTGTGTTATATTCGGGTAAAATTGTACAAAAACCTAAATCTCCATAAAGGTTGTAGGGTCAGTGGGCACAGGGACGTCTAAAAGACGTCCCTTTTTGTTCGGGGACAATGATGGTAATGTCTCTGAGTCATCAAAAAGACAACTAAAAGACGTTCTATGTCTGGTCCAAAAGACGTCTAAAAGACATAAGAAAGGACGTCTAAAGTACGTCTTTTGGACGTCCTTTTTACATTCCTTCAGATCTTAAATAGACATTTCTTTTATAACATTTTCTAAGTTGAAACTTAGTAATATTTTATTAAATTTATTTTAAGTTTAATTTTATTTTTTCTAAAATGTGGAGAAATAATGAAAAAACTCCTACGAAGCTGGAATCGAACTCGGATACCTTGAGCTTGAAACACTGCGCCTTAAGCACCTCAGCCGTTCAATACAGATATGAACCTCTACAAAGTTAACGATCCCACTTGTCAATGAAATGAATTTAACTTAGAAAAATTTCAATGAATTTCCAAGTCCAAGTTGGACTTAGAAAATAATATTTTCTATTTATGAAAATTTTTCTTTTCGGAAATATTTCCTACTATTTATTCGGAAATTCTACATAAATCATTTGAATATTTATGTAAAAAATCAAAACTGTTTATATTGTATTCTGATATATTAAAATAAATGTAAATTAATTTAAAAAAAATTATTATTTACATTTTTACGGAAGTATCTATTTATCTATCTACCACGATTTGAACTGTCAGCCTTATAGTGCTGTCTGTGCGTAGGGTTTTTTTTAATGGAGCCTTCAACCATTGGGAGCGCACGCTTAGACGCGCTCGATCAAGGGAGGCTATGAGAATCTGCTGCAAAGTATCAGTTTTAAGAAACATGTGGAGTAAAATCTGTTCTTTCTAACTTCTATGGAATTTCGAAAGATTCAACTTCTTTAAAACTGTTGACCAACCGATTCATAGTATTGTTAACTTTTTTCTTTTCACATTTCCGTTAAATTTATGATATATATTTAGATTTTTGAGGAATATTTAAGAACTACTTACTGCATACACAGACACAATTTTGTAGAAAAATTATTTTTCTAATTTATCAGTTTTTAAATTTAATTCAGTAAAAATAAACTAATTATTACTCTTTAAATTTAAGTAAGTGAAAATTCGCTTAAAAAAGTTACGTCAAAAATCTTTCACGCAAAAAAGTACGTGTATGTAGACTTATTTATAAATGATTTTTCATTTATTTTTAAATATATATACATACTTATTATCTTACGTGGAATACTTTTGATGTATTCTAAGTGAATTTTCACTTTTTTAGATTTAAAGAGTAGTATATATGACGGGTTCCACGTCAAGTGACCCAGGTCAAAAATTTACATGGAATATTTGAAAAATTTGTAGTTTCTTTAAAACAAAACGAAAATACGTTTTCTATTTTGGGTTTTGCTGCTGTTTTTTAACACTTTCTAATAGTGTGAACAAATGTAGAGAAAAAAAATTGTTTGACCTTGAAAAATTAAATTAAAAAATAAAATTTCATTTTTTTATCAAATGGGCAGTTTGTATTTTTTTAAAAAAAATTTTATCATAAAGGTGAGGTTTTTTCCTAAAAAAAATGTATAGGTCAAAACGTGGGACAAGAACTTTTAACTAGTCAAATTAAGCATTTACTTCTGCCGTGCACCGTCCCACAGTGGAATTTTTTTTACAATTTACTATTAAAAAATGTCTATAGCTTACAATTTTTAACCGATTTGAGTGTTCTTTGTCTTAAGTTAAAGGGGAATAAATTCTTAAGACATCCTTCGAGGCAGATTTTGGAGATTTTAATTATTTATAATTTTTTTTAAATCAAAGTTAACAAATTAATACACTTTTTTAAAAAAAGGAGGTTTATTTTCTTATTTCGTTGATGCACATGATCTAAATCAATTTAAATTCATCCAATATGACCACCAGATAATTAATAAAGCATAAAATAATTTATTTCAATTGTTATAAACAATATATAGCCCAACAACGAGCAGGGGCGGTGGATTGCAGAAGTAAATGTTTATTTTGACCAGTTAAAAGTTCTTGTCCCACGTTTTGAACTATACATTTTTTTTAGGAAAAAACGTCACCTTTATGATAAAAATTTTTTTTAAAAAATAAAAACTGTCCATTTGATGAAAAAATGAAATTTTATTTTTTAATTTAATTTTTCAAGGTCTAACATTTTTTTTCTCTACATTTGTTTACACCATTAGAGAGTGTTGAAAAACAGCAGAAAAACCCAAAATAGAAAACGTATTTTCGTTTTGTTTTAAAGAAACTACAAATTTTTCAAATATTCCATGTTAGACCAAAAATTTAAACTTTGACCCCCTCCAGTTTTAATATTTGTTTAAATAAATTAATAATATTTGGTATTTTTAATTGTATCTAATAGGACTACTGTTTCTGCAAAATTTTAACCCGATCCCAAACATTTAAAATTTTGACCTGGGTCACTTAACGTGGAACCCGTCATATAAATACACATATCGGATTTTTTTCTTTAGTAATTAGTGAAAAAAACGTTAACTAATAATTATAAATTAAATGTGAAAAAAATAATTTATTGATATACTTTATATAATTATAGTTTTACTATGGAAGAAATATTTTTCCTACTTTCCTTGAAAATATTTCCTGTAAATATTGGAAAGAAATCCGTAAGGTCCGGAAAATTCTCCGAATATTAACAAATAATTTCCGTTTTACTGTGGAAGAAACATTTTTCCATCTTTCCTCGGAAATATTTCCGACAAATATTGGAAAAAAATCCATCATTTTCGGAAAATTTTCCGAATATTGAGGAAGAATTTCCATTTTTCTGTGGAAAAAGTATTCCTCCTACTGATTTCGGAAATATTTCCTACTAAATATTCGGAAAACCGTAATTTCCACCTAATTTCGGTATAAAAAGTGTTGTGTTAAAGGTGTGAGAATTAATTATAGTATATAAAAAACATGTAAACAAAAATTCCCTTTTTTCAATTTATCGTTGGTATATATTTAACCACATAAAAGAATTGAATTAACAGTATGGTATTATTCAATCGATAGCAACAACTAAAAAATTTAAGAGTACAAATTTTTGAATCATAAAAATGATGCTTTTAAATTTAAAAGTTATAGTCATTGACTCAAAAGCATATACTGTTAAATTAAAAATTTTTGTTTATTGATTCAAAAGGATTCACCTTCGAATTAACATAGTATGCTGTCAATTTGAGAAATATGCTTTTGTTTCAAAGAAAGTGATACTATCGAATCATTAGAATCGGTGCTTTCAAAACAACAGCATATACGTTAGGCAGCCCGTTATGACACTATTCAATGAATCAAACCCATATGTCATTGATTCAACAGCATTTTTTTCTCCGTGTATGTATATATATTTAAAAATAAATGAAAAATCATTTATAAATAAGTCTACATACACGTACTTTTTTGCGTGAAAGATTTTTGACGTAACTTTTCTAAGCGAATTTTCACTTACTTAAATTTAAAGAGTAATAATTAGTTTATTTTTACTGATTTAAATTTAAAAACTGATAAATTAGAAAAATAATTTTTCTACAAAATTGTGTCTGTGTATGCAGTAAGTAGTTCTTAAATATTCCTCAAAAATCTAAATATATATCATAAATTTAACGGAAATGTGAAAAGAAAAAAGTTAACAATACTATGAATCGGTTGGTCAACAGTTTTAAAGAGATTGAATCTTTCGAAATTCCATAGAAGTTAGAAAGAACAGATTTTACTCCACATGTTTCTTAAAACTGATACTTTGCAGCAGATTCTCATAGCCTCCCTTGGTCGAGCGCGTCTAAGCGTGCGCTCCCAATGGTTGAAGGCTCCATTAAAAAAAACCCTACGCACAGACAGCACTATAAGGCTGAGAGTTCAAATCGTGGTAGATAGATAAATAGATTCTTCCGTAAAAATGTAAATAATAATTTTTTTTAAATTAATTTACATTTTTTTTAATATATCAGAATACAATATAAACAGTTTTGATTTTTTACATAAATATTCAAATGATTTATGTAGAATTTTCGAATAAATAGTAAGAAATATTTCCGAAATTCATGGGAGATAATTCCTTTTATTTATTCGGAAAAATTTCCACCGGTTGGAGTTCCGTGCTGTCCGTATTTTTTCGGAAAAATTTCCGAAAAATTTTTTACAGTGTACTTAATACAAAAGTAAAGAATAGTACTTTTAGAGTACGTTCATTTCGAAATAACGAGGCATTTCTCATAACAAAGCCCAGAGATCTAAGAGCTCTACTAATGGTTTCCGAGATATGAGAATTAAATGATAAGGAACTATCGAGTATAATACCCAAATCACAAACCTGAGTCACCCTTTCAATTTCGTCTTGCCCAATTGTATACAAATAGTAAAGAGTACGTTTATTCTTGGAAAAAGAAATGACCGAGCATTTTTTAGTGTTAAAAGACATGTTATTTTGAAAACACCAACTTGTTAGTCTAATCAAATCTGATTGCAAATCAGTATGTCTTGGCCAATAGATGGATTTAAAATGTCTAAAAGACGTCTTTTAGACATTTTAAAGCCATCTATTGGCCAAGACATAGAACATGTATAGGACGTCTTTAAGACGTCTTTTTGTACAAATCCAAAAGACGTCCGCAAAAGACATCCTTAGGACGTCTTTTGAACAAGTGTGCCCACTAGGACAGTAGTATACTTATGGTAACTTTCTTTTTAAACCTTTCTTAGAAACTATGCTCTCCTGATTTTTTTATTTTTATTTATTTATTTTTTTTTATTTATTTTTTTTTTTTTTTTGCTTAGGGACTTTTGGGAAATCTGCCTACAGATACCTCGGAAATGCTCTCCTGATTTACCTCCAATTTTAGGAAATTTTCTAATTCCGGGTGTAAATCAATAGGGTAATGTCACCTTGAGTGGACCGCCTAAGCTTTTTTTGAAAAAATTCTTTATGAAAGCAAATTAATCAGAGGTTTCTATTCCAAGCTTTAGTTTAGATCCCTAATAAGTGTTTATACACTGTTAAAAATTTCGGGAATTTTTCCAAACTTTTGCATGGGAATTTTCCTAAAACGTGTTTAGAAAAAATTTTTTCCCAAAAAAAAAAATGGTAATTTTCCTGAGTGTTTAGAAATTTTTAGATACGAATTGAAATTTTTCTAAATTCTGTTGGGAAGAGGATTTTTATAAACGTTTGAGGGAATATTTACAAATTTTTAGGAATTTTTTTTTCTAAATCTTTAAAGGAATTTTTCCAAATTGTTGCGGGAATTTTTCTACTTTATATATTACATGCACTGTAATGTAATTACAATGCAATTAATTAATTAATATAGTTAGTTATTTTTTACTGATTAAAATTTAAAAACTGCTAAATTAAATAGAAAAATATTTTTGCTTAAAAAATTTTCTGTGTATAAAGCATTTTTTAAAATATTTCTCAAACATCTTAATACATGTCATAAATTTAACAGAAACATGAAGAGAAAAAAATTAAAGAATAAATCGGTTAGTGAAGAGTTTTGAAAATATTGGATCTTTAGAAATTTAGAAGAAGTCATAAAACAGGGTACGGTCCACATGTTTCTTACAACTGATTCTTTGCAAGAGATTTTCATAGCCGCCCTTGGTCGAGTGCGTCTAGGCGCAGCTCCCAAGGTTTGATGGCTCCATACAATACACTATACACAGTCAACACTATATACGACTAAGAGTTCAAATCGTGGTGTCGCATTTCCGTAATAATGCTAATAAAGCTTTTTTTTAGTTAATTTCCTTTCATTATAACATATCAGAAAACAATATAAACAGTTTTGATTTTTTATGTAAATATTCAAATAATATTCAAATTTTTCCAAATTCTCAGAAATTTTCCTAAACTTTGGGGATTTTTTCTAAATTTATAGGAAATTTTCTATAATTTTTTAGAAAAATTCCCTTATTTATGTTAGGAAATTTTTCTAAATAATTAGTGGAATTTGCTTCCTAAATTTTTTTGGGAAAATTTCCAAAAATTTTCTTACAGTGTAAGAAGTGTAAGTCTTGCAGCTGCAGACCATGTATGTGTCGCAATGTTTGCAAGTAAAACCGTTTTTAATAATTTTGGCACATACATGCAACTTTTTATGTCAGCCACCACAATTTTTTTGGGTTAAAGTGTGCTTAGGGCCACCGTGAAATGGCTGATAAGTTGGTTTAACAGTTTTTAAATAAAAGTCAAATGTCTTTTTTGCACCTTAGCTTTTTCATCCCGTTCTACCCTACGATTTTCATTTGAAGTATTTTCAAAATACAAAATTTATCCTTAATCGAACTATCATTATGCAGAATTCACATTAGATCAGATTTTGATTTCTCAAAATTTTTAATTGCTAAAATATTATTTGACAGTTTCACATCCGAAATTCAATTGTACAGAATTTATGATTAGTAGAATTTCCATTTGTTCTAACAAATGTTCATATGCTGTAGATTTTATTTTATAGAATTAAAATGTGACAGAATTGACATATGCACGAATTTCTAATTCGCCGATATCTCAAGAACACGAAAGTTTAGTTAATAGAAATATAAATTGTCCGAAAAGACTCCATTAGGTATAGATCTTTCTAATATTGAATTTCGGTTCAGTGAAATAAAAATTCGGCTAAAAAGGAATTCATTTTAACATTTTTTCTGTCAATTAAAAAATTGTTTAAATTACTGTTCTATTTAATATAAATTTTAGGAAATGAAAATGTTGAAAAATTAAAATTCGATCTAATGTGAATTCTGTTTAATGAAAGTTCGATTATGGACAAATTTTTTATTATAAAAATTCGTTGAAATGAAAATAAAAGTAAATAAAAATTCGCAAATACGAAATTTAGAATAAAAAAAATTCTGTTAAACAGAACTTGTACGATTTACAAATTAATATTGTTGAACATTTGTTTAAATTCTAAATCCTTTATTATATATTTTGCTTATCTACTCTGCATAAGACATTTATTAACAAGGATACATAAAAAGACGGATAAAGGAAATTTCTACCAGATGAAATTCTATATAATGATAGTTCTAACTTTGTTTTAGTGAATCGAAATGCGTATCAAATAATTTATTTTGAAAATAGGCTTATCGATAGTAAATGCAGCACCTGCAGTTGCAAATATTCCTCCTGAAATTTTTAAACTGGCCGACGTATTTTGTATCAATGAATCCGAGGTAAATAATATAGTAATAAAAACATTAATTTCAGATTTTAAGTTCAACAAAATTATTTTCACTTCATAGTAACTTTTTCTACATTTAGTCAAACAAATGTTACAAATAATCAGAATTGTATTTGCAGGCTGAAAGCATAACTGGAATTGAAAATCTTACACTTCAAAATGTTGAAAAAGCAGTTGACAAACTTTTACAAATGGGATGCAATACGATTATAATAACTTTAGGCTCCTATGGAGCCGTTTTCGCTTCCAAAGAGAACAAGAAAGTTAAATATATTCCGGCTGATAAAGTTAAGCCTGTTGATACTACAGTAAGTGGAGAATTTTAATAATCAACAGAAAATGAAAGTTAATTTTACTGTCAATAGGTTTTTTAGAAATTCTAATGAACATTCAAGAAAAATTTGTCATTTTATAACAAGTTTGGACTAATTTATGATGGTGAGCATAGAAATACATACATAGAAAATTCGAATATTCAATTGTTTTTAACCAAATTATGTTCATTATTGCCTTTGCCCCACATAACAAACTTTTTTTTTACTTTAAATTTAAAATATTTAGATACAAAATTAAACTAAAACACCACGCCAGTTGTGTAGAGAAATATTTAATTTATTTACATGTTACGTTTTTAAAAATTAAATACTTAAACTTATGTTTTAAAAAATTAAAGTTTGTTCAGTAAAATTATGATTTTATTTTTGAAAAACAATTTTTTTGTTATATTTCTTAAAATATTTGATATTTTTAGGTTTTTGTTTTTTTAATCAATTGGTCTGATTGCATTGCAACTTAATTTTTAATACCAATTGAAATAGAAAGAAAATAAAGGAGATATTTTAAAAAACGTCTTTGCCCCTCATAGCGCCTTTGCCCCACTCTCCCCTAAGAGAGATTCGGAGATGAAATTGAATTTTTACTCGGGCCAATAAGTAAAATTTGATTATTTTTAAAACCAATAATTCCTCAATAAAAAAGGCAGAATTGGCAGTGAGCGAATAGAATTGGCGGCGAGTTTCTGCCAATCAGAGATGTTAAAAATGGGTCTCAAAACCTATTTAAAATGCTAAATACTAAATGGTATCACAAAAAGTATTTCAAATATAAAATATAAAATAGTTTTCAAAAAGTTATTTCAAATGCAAAATAGAAAATACGCATTTTCAAAATGGTTTTACAAAATAAAATGCTTTTTTTTAAATGAACTTTATTTTTACGTAACTTTTTGACTTTTCCATAAAATAAGATTATTGTATCCCTTATGAAACTGTTTTATATATTATTTTATGAATTTGACTTTATACAATAAACTAATTTTTTGAAAAAATTGTAAGAAAACTTTTTCAGCAATTAAATAAAATATCTCATTTTCGAATGCTTGATGTGAAATCCTATATGTAAATATTAAAACTTTGAACCTGAAAATTTCCGTTTTTAGTATGTAAAAATGAATATTTTCCCATAAAGTTTGGTAAAATTTAAAAGAAAATGAATTAGCCGAAGAATCTCCTTAAAAGAAAAAATTGCTACAATATAAAAAAATTTTTCTTGTATTTTGCATTTTCAAATACAAAATAATGAAAAAAACCATTTCAAATCAAAATGCAAAATGGTTTTCGGCAAATGCATTCAAAATGTAAAATGAAAATAGGCATTTTGCATTTTCTATTTTGCATTTGAAATAGATTTATTTGAAATAGTTAACATCTCTGCTGCCAATACTTTTTCGAGTGAAAACCGTATTAGGGGCATTCTGACAATCCTGCTTTCTCACCGTCAATTCTATCCTCTTGAATCTTTCGATTTCACGCTTATTGACTCGATTTGATATTTTAATCAAAAAGACTGATTTTTTTGTTCACGGTAATGGATCAGAGCTGTAATGAATCACTTTAATTTATTCAAAAGTGATAAAAGTCAGAGTAATTTCGGTTTCCGATCAAAATAATGTACTTGGTATACTGTAAGTTTGTACCAAGTTTCATTGTTATTCATTTATTATTCTTAAAAATATGGTAGAGAAAGTGATTTGACGCTTGAAAGTAAATTTTTGAAGTCTTCGTTTTTTTGTTATATCTTTTTCAAAATTACTTGTAAAAAATTTTGGTATATCAGGTTTTGAGCTTTAAACATTTGTTCTTAAAGAACAATTGATAATTTTTGTTTAATACTTAAGTACACTATTGCATACAAATAATTTACACAAAGACAATTTAAACGATCTATCCTTGAAAGGTAACAAATTTACTATTTCTTATCCTTAATTTTACCTAAATAGTAATTTGGATATATATTTTCTTTTGTGCCAACAATATTAAATGACATTTTATTTTATTAAAATTAAGAATCGTTAAGAAGTATGGACAATAGGGTGGTCCAAAAAACTAAAAGTCAGAATTTTTTTGCTCTCACCCCCCAGAATTGAAGTTTATAGGAAAAAAAATACCCCTGTTTTTTTCTTCATAATAAAATAATATTAACCCGTGCCTCAAAGCCCCTCAATTTTCTTATGTATTTTAAATGAGAAAAAAAACATTTTTCGTAAATTTAATATAAAATCTAGAAAAAATTTTTTTTTTCACTCGGTTAAGGATGTTTTTCTTCTAGAGTATTTAAGGAATAAAATTCTTTTACATATTTAACAAATTTTTTATTTTCTATATTTTTTTTATTTTTGAAAAATTCTCAAAAAAGGAAAAAACGGTAATTTATTATTTTTTATTCGTTATTATAATTTTTTCTCATTGATTGTAATACAATGGTTTTATGAATTTAATATTTGATAGATTCATAAAAGCCAATTGAATTACAATAGATGAGAAAAAATGATAATAAGTAATAAAAAATAATATATTACCGTTTTTTGAGAATTTTTCAAAACTAAAAAAAAAAAATAAAAAATATGTTAAATATGTAAAAGGATTTTATTCCTTAAATACTCTAGAAGAAAAGCATCCTTAACCGAGTGAAAAAAAATTTTCTCTAGATTTTATATTAAATTTACGAAAAGTGGTTTTTTTCTCATTTAAAATACATAAGAAATTTGAAAGGCTTTGAGGCACGGGTTAATATTATTTTATTATGAAGAAAAAAAACAGGGGTATTTTTTTCCTACAAACTTCAATCCTGGGGGGTGAGAGCAAAAAAATTCCGACTTTTTTTTTCTTAACGTATTTTTGGACCACCCTAATGGACAACACCCATATTTCGAAAAAGTTATTTTTGTGGAAGACTCTAAATGTATTGGTTTAAATACCAAGAAAAGAAACACATATTAAAAGGATAGTGGATTTCGAGCAATGAACTCGTGTTAGCCAACTTTAAGAATTTGCAAGCTTGCAGAAAGCTTGCCTGGCAACAAAGAAGTTTAATAAACTGTGTGCAACAGTCTCCCCACTATTAACATTTTTATGAAATAGTTTGAATTGAATAAAATAAATTAAATCAATTAAAGTCTCATTGATATTAGAAATATCAACCTCCGTCTAACGCACTTAAAATCGATTGATTAAATAATATCATCAACCTAATATTTAAATGCAGTGACCCTGTAGTTTGAATATTGTAAGTTGATTTGAAATTATTAATTTATTATTGTAGGAACAAATCAAATAAGATTCTTTATAAAGAAATAAGAGAAAAGAAGCGATAAGTAATTTTTGATGACAATACCCAAGTGCGAAAACCAACGCGGCCCAACACTGGCCCAGTATTGGCAAAGCTGGCATCGAGACTTGGCAGACAATATTGGCCCGACTTTGCGCCGACTCTTGTGGTGTTAACAGCGGTTGGACGTCGGCAGCCAGATCTCGGCAGACATTAATGGCCCAATATTGGCTGCCATTACTCCCCCAGTGTTGACAAAATTAGAAAAAAATAAAAATAATTTTTTTTTTATTCAATTAACTAATTACACTGTAAAAAAATCTGGTGTAAAATAACACAAAACTTGTAATTTCACACATCAAAATTATAGGTTGTACGTAGTAAATTTATTTCGTTCCAAAAGTAGTTTTACTATTTTTAATAATTTTACATTATACGACTATGTAATTTAATAGTTTTGTGTAAATTTACTACGTCCGACGTAGGAAAATTTGATCACTATGTCCGACGTGGTATTTTTACATTGCGTGTATTTCTACACTTTGACGTAATATTACGTCGCACGATCTGTACAATTACATGGCGAATGTAATTTTCTTATTCCTTTAAGATTTTCGAAAAATTTTCAAGTTTTTATAAATAACTCTAAAAAAGTGTATATAATGTACATTTATAGAAAGTATATGCTAATTCATAAGTAAATAATAATATTACAAAAAGTTTTGGGCTATATTTCATAAATACAAAAAGTTACGACTGAAAATATTATTTCAAAAAATATTTGCAGGTTATGTAGATTACAGTCGGCGTGTAAAAATACCACGTCGGACATAGTGACCAAACTTTCCAACGTCGGACATAGTAAATTTACACCAGATTTTTTTACAGTGTAAAAAAATTTGAAAAATTTGAAAAATTTGAAAAATTCTTACCTCTCGCAGGGATCGATACCTGAACCTGACGCACCACAGCCTAACACTCTGACCACTCTGCTACTCTGATTTGAAGTCGAGGAAGCAAATGGGTTCTTATAAGCTACACTACACTGGCCGATACTGTGCCATTGTTGGGCCGAGCTACGTCCCAATATTGGCAATTATAATTTGCCATCATAGATACAAAATGATAGACATTAATGTGCCATTCCTGGGCCAAGCTATACCCCAATTCTGGCAATTATATTTTGCCATCAAAGATACAAAATTTTTGCCATTAAAGTGCCACTAATGAGCCATTAATGGACCGATCTTCGTCACATCACTGGCAATTGAATTTTGCCATTAAAGATTGATCAACTTTACCAATATTGTGCCGTTATTGAGCCAAGCTACGTCCCAATACAATTAATTCATGGCAATTATAATTTGCCATGAAAGAAACAATTTTTTTCCCATTAAAGTGCCAATAATGAGCCATTAATGAGCCGATCTTCGTCACATCACTGGCAATTGTCTTTTACCATTAAAGATTGATCAACTTTGCCGTGAATGTGCCATTATTAGGCCAAGCAACGCCCCAATTCTGGCAATTATATTTTGCCATCAAAAATACAAAATTTCTGCTAATAAAGTGCCATTAATTTGCCTTTAATGGGCCAATCTTCGTCACATCATTGGCAATTGAATTTAAAAAAATTTTAATATCAAAATTCATGCTATGTTTTTAATATTTAATTATTATCTAAAAATTTGACTAGAATCCATTTTGAAATCAATTTTTACTAGAAAATTCTACGAGAATTTAATTATTTGAATGCAAAAATAAATAATTTATTGAATAAATTAAAAATTTCTTAATTTTTAGATAATAAAGGAAAAATTTTACTCAAAAAAAGGTTTCTGTTACATTTATTTACGAATTTCTTTAATTGTAAAATTATTTGAAAACATTAATAACTTCTTTTTAAAATTAATACTTAATTAAGCTTTTTCAAAAAAATTAATTCTTTAAATTTGATAGTTAAAAATATAAAAAATTCGAAGTTTTGAATATTTTAATTTGAATCCTTTTCAAGCTTACTCAATTATTTAAATACAAAATAAATAATTTATTGAATAACTGAATGTTTCTTAAAATTAAATTCTTATAAAAAATTTTACCAAATTAAAATGCCATTAATGTACCTTTAATGGGCCGATCTTCGTGACATCACTGGCAATTGAAATTTGCCATTAAAGATTGATCAACTTTGCCAATATTGTGCCGTTATTGAGCCAAGCTACTTCCCAATACTGGTAATTATAATTTGCCATGAACGATACAAATTTTTTGCCATTAAAGTGCCAATAATGAGCCATTACTGGGCCGATGGTCGGCACATCACTGGCAATTGTCTTTTGCCATTAAAGATTGATTAACTTTGCCATGAATGTGCCATTATTAAGCCGAGAGCTGGCCCAGTCTTAAAAAATTTGAAATTCTGACCATCGGCGCCATCATTGGCCCAGTAATGGGACGTTTTTAACACCAATACTGGCCCAGTAACTACTGCCAATTCTCGGCAGACATTACTGCACCAATGATGGGCCGTTTTTGCAGTCTTGGCATTTCGCACTTGGGTAGTGTCATTTTTCAAGTGACATAACTTGGATTATTTGAGGAAAAACACAGAAGTCTAAGGGTAATAACAATATATAAAATATGTTATTTTTATTGGTGAGTCGATTAACCCCTTCGCAGTCAAGACCAAAATCTCATAAGGGTACAGTCACACGATCTCATGCAAAACTTATGCATGCAGGTTGCCATGGTAGCGTTTAAGAGTGAGAGAGATAGGAAATTATTCTATCTCTCTCACTCTTGAACGCTACTATGGCAACCTGCATGCATAAGTTTAGCATGAGAAGGTCTGAACGCTCCCTAAGTGGGCTCAAAATGTCGACAACTTTTTAAAAAACTAAAATTTGCTCTAATGAGCATACTATTGTATTTGAAGTCGCTGATTACGAATCCGATTTCAGATTTTGAAAATTCAAAATAGCGGATCCAATTTGGCGAATAAAATTTTCTAAAATTTACCGGATTCATTTGAAACTCATTACTAGAGGGTTTTCTCTGATTACGAAAAACTTTTGAAACGATAATAAATACAAAATTTCCCCCCGCAGTCAGCTGTTAAGTATACTACGTTACTTATGACCCCAGAGTTTACCACGTGGAGGTATGCGGTCGGATTTTACACTTCTTTATTTATTTTGTTTTTTTATATATTTTTTTGTTCTTATATTGGATCCGCCATTTTCAAAACCGATATTATAGTTTTAATCTACGACATCAACAAATCCCAAGTAACAACTTTTAAGTAAATCTGATAAATTTTTTAAAATAGCGCCAGCCATATTCTAAACGCCACATTGTATTTTAAAAATCTTATGCTCGATTCGTAATCAGCGACCCCGAAAACCGCCGAGTAACAAGTTTCAAATGAATCGGACGAGTTTGTAAAAACGTTGTCCGCTATATTGGATCCGCCATTTTTAATTTTTAAAATCTGTAATCGGATTCGTAATCAGCGACCCTGAAATCCCGCGAGTAACGAGTTTTAAATGAATCGGACAAGTTTTTGAAAATGTCGTCCGCTATATTGGATCCGCCATTTTGAATTTTTAAAATCTGAAATCGGATTCGTTATCAGCGACCCTGAAAACCCCCGAGTAAAAAGTTTCAAGTGAATGCGATGATGAATTTTAGAAAATGTCGTCCGCCATATTAGATCCGCCATTTTGAATTTTTAAAATCTGATATCAGATTTGTAATCAGCGACCCCGAAAACCCCTGAGTAACAAGTTTCAAGTGAATTTGATGAATTTTTGAAAATATCCGCCATTTTGAATTTTTAAAATCTGATATCGGATTCGTAATCAGCGACCCCGAAAACCCCTGAGTAACAAGTTTCAAGTGAATCCAATGAATTTTTGAAAATTTCGTCTGCCATATTGTATCCGCCATTTTGAATTTTCAAAATCTGATATCGGATTCGTAGTCAGCGACCCCGAAACCCCCCGAGTATTAATTTGTGGACAAATCTGTCTGTTTTGGTATCCAAAAATCTGCTTGCGTCTATACACGTCATCGACAGTTTGAGCCCACCTGCACCATGACGTGTATACACGTCATTGACTGCCAAGGGGTTAAGTATTGTCTACATACACATATAAAAACATACACAACAGAACATTTATTCTTAAACACATATCTTGTAACAAATACAAAGTTAGTATTTTGCATAGAAATTGTCATAGTTTTTTTTGTTTAAGCATTACATATCTAATTTCGTATTAATTTTGGGCATAATTAAATGATTTAAATGTCAATTATAATATATTGAAGTTATAATCACTGTGCGATGCTGCCACCTACAGGTGTACTTTTGTTATTAGTTGTGAACAGTCGTCGTTCTCAGTCGTTGTCGGTATACGTTTCAAATAAGAACATTTTTGTCTTTACCTCATGTATAATTATTTGTATTTAAGTTGAATTATATTCTTTATTCATAACACAAATTATTTCTCATTGACAGTTTACCTTAATAGATTATGGGCCCAGGTACATAACAGCCAGCAGAGTACATCGAAAATAAGTGTGAAATTGATGTTTGTGTGTTTTTTGAGGTTAAGTGAAGGCGTGCTATTTTTTTTGTTCTTTGTGGATTCAGTCACTGTTTATGAACGTAGTAGTTAAATCGAAACTAGAAAAATGTCAGATTTAAAAGTGAAAATTGAGAAACTCGTGGAAGCGTGCAAATGCTCGAGCGGCAGCGTTGATTGCAAGTGCTCTTAGTCAACAAGTGTCAGATATAGTTCTAACCTATACAAATGCGAAAGATATATGGGATAAATTAGTGAGTGTATATGAACAAACCAGTATACAAAGACTGAGTTTATTAATGACTGATTTTTTCAGCTTGCAACGTGAATCAGAAATCGATGTCGCCGCTTATGTAGCAAAGGTAGAAAAATTGTTTGCTGACATGAACACTGAACTTCGTTGACGGGGATTTCATGATATTCCAGTAGAGTTACTTCATGGACAAATATTAGCATCAGTTGGTCCTGAATATCAAGAATTTAGTAATGTGTGGGAATCTCTCCATGAAAACAAGAGAACAACAAACAGTTTAATTGAAAAATTGTACACAATAGAGAAGCGTCTAATGTCATCAAACTCTGTTGCTGAATCAGGTGCTTTTGCCGCTCAATCGTTTTCAAAACCAGTAAAGAAATTGTACCAGTCAAACGAAACTCATGGTAAATCAACAGAAAATAAAAAAAAATGATAAACCTGGTTCCAAATCCACATACAGATGTTTTCACTGTGGAGCCGCTGGACATGTTCGCAAGTATTGTCGAAAATTAAATGAAAGTAAGAAAAATGATAATCCTTCATCCTCAAAAGATAACAAAAGTACAGCATTTTCAGCAACATCTGAAAACGGACATTCTGATACTTGGATTTGCGATTCAGGAGCAAGTCACCATATGACTGCAAATAAACAGTATTTTGTCAGCTTCAAGAAGTTTACTGTTCCGGTGAATGTGCAAGTGGCAAGTAAAGAAAAAATACGAGCATATGGTTGTGGACAAGTTAATGTTGAAATGTTGGTTGAGAGAAAATGGAAACCTGGACACTAAGAGAATGTTTGGTATGTGCCTGACATAGGGAGACACTTATTTTCTGTTCAAAGTGCGACGAAACACGATATGAAAGTAACAATGGATCAGCAGAAAATATTGTTATTTAAAAATGGTGTGACTAAGGCTACGGGAAATTGGAAAGTGGACGCGTATGAAATGAATATGCGTGTAGTTTCGCCGAGACATCCTGCTCTAGTTAATATTGCAACTTCTATAGAAACGCTTCAACTTTGGCATGAGAGACTTGGTCACCAGGATAAGCGGCATGTTAAGAAAGTGATTGGCAGAAAGAACATCGAAGTTGAGGCATCGGATAATTTGAGTTTCTGTGATGTTTGTGCCTTGAGAAAAGCACATAGAAAGCCTTTTAAATCACGGCTCAACAAAGCGAGTACAATTGGGGAAGTCATTAATGCTGATGTGAACGGTCCTATGTCAGTAAGCGGTTTACGTGGTGAGAGATATTTTGTCCTTTTCAAAGACGATTTCAGTAAATCCGCCGACTGTTTTTCATTAAACAAAAAAATGAAGTGTCAAAGTGTTTGAAATTTTTTTCTATTCTATTTGGGTTCAAGCCTGTGAAACTGTTGCTTACCTGCTTAATCACACAGGAAAATAGCCGATGGATGAAAAGTCACCAGCTGAATTATGAAATGGTCGAGGTCTTGATAAACTTGATCATTTTCGAATTTTTGGTAGTGAATGTTACGTGCACATACCAAAGCAGTTTCGCAAGAAGTTTGACAACAAAAGTATCCTGCGGTAAAATGGTCGGATATTGGAATATTCGAGATGGTTACCAAGTATTTGTGCCGTCACTTGGTAAAATAATGAATTCTCATGATGTTTACTTTAAACTAGAGCGTGTATGTTCGGAAGCTCTTGTTGATGTAGCAGCGAATGATATTCAAAACAACGTATTGAAACATGACGACAAAGATAAAGCATCTGTTGTTTCGGAATACAAAGACGCAGAAGACAGTGATCACGACACCGGGAGAGAAACGAACGAGGAAAATAACACTTCTAATAATCGTCCGAAACGAGAAACTAGCAAACCTGCGTGGATGACTTCTGGAGAATATGCTCTAAAAGCAGCTGTTGAAATTCAGGATCCAGAATCATACGAGGAAGCAATAAACTCTAGCTCAAAACAGGAATGGATAATCGCAATGAAAGAAGAAATGGAGGCTCTTAAAGAAAACGATGCTTGGAAACTTGTGCAAGCACCGGAAGGTGTGAAATTAATCAAAAATCGTTGGGTATTGCGGAAAAAGTACAATGAAGACGGAAGTGTTCAGCGTTTTCGTGCAAGGCTTGTGGCGAAAGGATATGTGCAAAAGGCTGGTATTGATTATCAAGAGACATTCAGTCCTGTAGCAAGACTTGATACAGTGAGAAGTGTTTTAGCAAAGGCTGCTAAAGAGGATCTAATGTTGCGTCAGTTTGATGTAAAGTCAGCTTTTCTACACGGCTTTCTTCAGGAGGAAGTATACATGTGTCAACCGGTTTTGAGGATGGATCAAATCGGGTGTGTCGTTTGAAGAAGAGCCTCTATGGACTTAAACAATCGCCTCGTTGCTGGAATCAACGTTTGGTTAAATTCATGAATGAACAGGGGTTGAAGCAATCATCAGCTGATCCTTGCTTATTTATCCGATTTGAAAATGATTCAAAGTTAATAATTGTATTTTACGTTGATGATGGAATAATAGCTGGAAACAACAAAAAGGAAATTGACAAGTTTATTCATCAACTGGGTCTCGAGTTCAAGATTGCAACAAGTGATTTGAACAACTATTAGGGAATGCAGATCTATCAACGTGTAGATGGAATCTTTGTGTGTCAAAAGCTATATGTTGAACAAATTTTACATCGATTTAAAATGGACCACTCAAATCCAGTGAAAACTCCTTCAGATAGAAGTGGTGGAGGATCCTCTTCTTGTCTACTTGCTCAGGAACCATACCGTGAGGCAGTTGGATGTCTTATGTATCTAACAACAGCGACACGTCCAGATTTAGCGTTTGCAGTTTCTCACGCTGCTTGATACCTACAAAGCCCTACTGAAGCAAATTGGCTTGAAGTGAAAAGGATTTTTAAATACATACATGGAACTGCAGATTATGGACTATTTTTCTTGAGATGCCCGAAGAGAAAACTTGAGGCGTTCACTGATTCGGACTTCGCAGAAGATACGAAAACTAGAAGATCTACAAGTGGTGTTGTTGTCACATACGGAGGTACTGCAATTTCATGGTCAAGAAAACTACAAAATTTAGTAGCCTTATCTACTACGGAGGCTGAGTTTGTGGCATACAGTGAAGGAGCCAAGGAACTACACTACCGTCGGGAATTATCGGTACGGCTGCACACGCACGGCCCAAAAACATACCAATCTTTAAATCACGATTTTTTTGTAAATACAAATGTCAGAAAATTAACAAATATACCATTCGAAAGATTATTAAATTCTACAATTAATGGTACATAACTGTAAATTTTAATAATTTATACAAAGATTGCAGCAATCGACAAATTTGACAAAAAAACATTTTAAAATACAATTTTTTTGGAAATTTTTTTAACCTCTGCACATTTTTTAAAAATTGTAGAAAAAATTTAAAACTTACATAAGTGTAATTATTTAAATTTCATCTTTAATTTAAGACCACAAGAGTTTAAAAATCTTTTTCGGTTCGTGAGATATCATTATAAACGTCCGAGCATGTTTTTTGACAAATGCTTTGAATTAGTCGATTTTGAACGGTTTTTGGCTGAAAATGCTCGTCCGTCTATAATGATATCTCGCTAACCGATTAAGATTTTAGAATTCTTTTGGTCTTAAATTAAAGATGAGACTTGAATGATCACACCTATATAAGTTTCAAATTTTGTCTGCAATTTTTAAAAAATGTGCAGGGGTTGAAAAAATTTCCAAAAAAATTGTATTTTTAAAATTTTTTTGTCAAATTTGTCAATTGCTGCAATCTTTGTATAAATTATTAAAATTTTCAGTTATGTACCATTAATCGTAGAATTTAATAATCTTTCGAATGGTATGGTTTAGTGCCCAAAAACATACAAATCTTTAAATCACGATTTTTTTGTAAATACAAATGTCAGAAAATTAAGGGGACTTTCTGGTTTAGAATTGACAAAAAAGGAAGGTTTTAAAACTTTTATTGTAAGAACAGTATTAAAGAAATTGTAAAAACTATTTTTGGACATTGTAGCACATTGCGTAGAGAAAATTTAAAAAATATGTTTGAGTGTATTTAGTTCAATTTCATAGCTGTAGGTGGCGTCTTCCAAAAGATACCTTTTTTTTGGTACGTTAGATTCCGGGCAACCTGTAATACATAAATTCAAGTTCCAAACGGGAATCTCTTCATAAGGATTTATTCTTGTGCCTAAACCTCAAAAACGATTTTTTTAAAGGTTTTTTTATTTTATATGTACATTTTTCTCAAAAACTCGCAAAAACGCCGTGTTTTTGGGTCAATTTACCTCCATATAAAAACACAGGCGGTAGAAATATGAGTTTTTAGAGGTTTAGGCACCAGTTTTTTAAATAAAGAATCGAAAAAATTTTGGGATTTCAAAATCGGTTCGGTAGATTTCGAGAAAAGCTCTGTACCAGTTTGAAAAATGAGTTTTCGAGAAAAACGCGTTTAAAGTTTTCATAACATAATTCATTGAGTCATGAATATCAAACAACTTTTTATTACAACAGAACTTCGTATCCCGCTGTTTTTGGGGTCGCTGATTACGAATTTGATGTCCGTTTTTGAAAATCCAAAATGGCGGATCCAATATGGCGGACGAAAAAATAAAAATTCAACCGGATTTGCTTAAAACTTGCTACTCGGGGGTTTTTGGGGTCGCTGATTACGAATTTGATGTTAGTTTTTGAAAATACAAAATGGCGGATCCAATATGGCGGACGAAAAAATAAAAATTCAACCGGATTTGCTTAAAACTTGCTACTCGGGGGTTTTTGGGGTCGCTGATTATGAATTTGATGTCAGTTTTTGGAAATTCAAAATGGCGGATCTAATATGGCGGACAGTATTACTTTCAAAATTGATAATGAAGTATTTGATTCAAACGCAATGCTTTAAGATTTTGAACATATGCTATTCATTCAACAATATCTGCTTTTGGCAGCCCGCAATAGCATATCTTTAGATTCTATAGCATTTTTTTTTCAGTGTATATGTATTTAAAACGTTCCTAGAACGTTAATGTTTTGTGCCTATATTCATAACTAGCAATCTCAAAAGGCCACAAGTAACCATTTTCAACTAAATTTAATTAATTTCTTAATCTTTGTCCGCCATATTAGATCCGCCATTTTGTATTTTCAAAAACTGACATCAGATTCGTAATCAGCGACCCCAAAAACCCCCGAGTAACAAGTTTTAAGCAAATCCGGTTGAATTTTTATTTTTTCGTCCGCGATATTGGATCCGCCATTTTGTATTTTCAAAAACTGACATCAAATTCGTAATCAGCGACCCCAAAAACCCTCGAGTAACATGTTTCAAGCTAATATCAATAAAAGAGGAACACCAAATATGTAAATAAGATAACTGTAGATTGTTGTTGAAATACATACCGTCATAAATATTGTTATAACTTTTGTTTTTGTACATATTTTTTAAAAATCGTTTTGGGACAGTAATTCTATGATACTAAGGAACATTTTTAAGCAAAAAAAAAATCGATTTTTTTGAAATTCTAAACCAGAAAGTCCCCTTAACAAATGTTAATTTTCTGACATTTGTATTACAAAAAAATCGTGATTTAAAGATTTGTATGTTTTTGGGCCGTGCGCGTGCAGCCGTACCGATAATTCCCGACGGTAGTGTAATTTAGCAAAAACGTCTGCTTGGAGAATTAAGTTCTGGAGATGAGGATCTGCCGACTCTATTTGTGGACAATGCTAGTGCTGTGAAACTCACAAAAAATCCGGAGTTTCATAAAAGATCCAAACATATAGAAGTGCGGTACTATTTTGTTCGTGAGTGTTACTTGGAAAATCGAATTAATGTGGAACACATTGACGGACACAATCAGGTAGCTGATTTGCTAACAAAGTCATTGGAAAGAGTTCGTTTTGAATTCTTAAGAGATAAATTGAATATTGTGAATTAGAAATTTGTTTACAATTGTCATAACACATATTTCTATAGTCTTTTTGTTTACTTAACTTTTTTTTGTTTTATAATATGTGTATTTATTGGCAACTAAGATATCATCATGACCATAATTTTTGATTATTTAAAACAAATATCTGTGTCAGTGGATTAGGAAGAAGTATTGAAGTTATAATTACTGTGCAATGCTGCCACCTACAGGTGTACTTTTGTTATTAGTTGTGAACAGTCGTCGTTCTTAGTCGTTCTCAGTATACGTTTCAAATAAGAACATTTTTGCCTTTACCTCAGGTATAATTATTAGTATTTAAGTTGAATTATATTCTTTATACATAACACAAATTATTTCTCATTGACAGTTTACCTTAATATAATAAACACTAAGAATATTTTACAATAAAAGCAGTTGTAAAGTTTAATAAATATTGTTATACTATTGGAATAAATTGGAGATTATAATAAATATTATATTATTCTATTAACGTATTATGTTGGTGTTTTATTGAATATATTTCCTTTTCTATTCTAAAATAAATACTGTCTATTCGAAATCACTGAATTAATAGTGATATTTGGAAAGTATCCACTACCCTTTAAAATAAATGAACTTTTTTTTTTTTTATTTCTAAGGAATTGGGTGAAGCTCTGAGCCAATACGGATTCGTGTAAAAACCGTATTGGGACGTTTGACTCAATCTTTTTTTCATCCGCCGAATACGGTCTTATTTTAGCATTAAAATTAAAATCACATGAGCAGAGTACACATTATAAATTGAAAGCACAATTATCCTGGAATGTAAAAATACCAATTTCGATATGAAACAGTGAATATTTGTTAAAAATTGGTAAAAACAAAGTTTGACAAGCGCGACTGAGTTTACCATGTGAATAAATGAAGTGGTTAGTTTAAATGGACTAAAAGAAATCTACTTTTACCGACAGAAAGTTCCTAGAGAATAATTGTGGTAAATTCAACAAAACAATGAAATTTCATTGTTTTTCAATTCTCTAGGAACTTTCTGTCGGTAACAGTAGATTTCTTTTAGTCCATTTAAACTTACCACTTCATTTATTCACATGGTAAATTCAGTCGCGCTTGTCAAACTTTGCTTTTACCAATTTTTAACAAATATTCACTGTTTCTTATCGAAATCGGCATTTTTACATTCCAGGACAATTGTGCTTTCAATTTATAATGTGTACTCTGCTCATGTGATTTTAATTTTAATGCTAAAATAAGACCGTATTCGGCGGATGAAAAAAAGATTGAGTCAAACGTCCCAATACGGTTTTTACTCGAATCCGTATTGGCTCAGAGCTTCACTTAATTCCTAAACGCTCCACTCAATACTTTCTTTTTTACTGGGCAAATTCATCCCTGACAGCTCGCTTATATTATTAAGAAAAACCTATTTTATATAAAATATTAATAAAATAATCCTGTCAAGTTTAATTTCTTGTAATTTATATATTAATAATTATCAATGATAACCCGCTTTATTAAAAAAATAACTGGAGAATAGATTTTCTAAGTAAATAAATTTTGCATTTCGCTACAACTTTTTAAAATTTGAAAATTTCATGAAAATGTTTAAAGTTTAAATTAAATATGTTCCATTTTCAATATTCTTTGTTATAAATCTACAATAGAAACCAAAATTGTCAATACTGTAATATTATTTAATGATCTAAATTATAATTTCATTCCTGATTTAATACGCCCCGGGTAGTGATCCATTACGCCCCAGCCCGAGGCGTAATGGATCACCTTGCATTTCTCCAAAAACATTGTTCTAAAAAAAAAAGTATGAGTGTATATGAGTACCGTAAACTGGGGCTATTAGGAACAGATTTCAACTTTAAAGTCTTGCAACTTTTTTGTGTATTGAAATATTGCTGTAATTTTTTGTTTCTTTTCTTGATCTTGGCGAGCATATTGAAGGGTTAAATAATTGTCTTGATCCAAGCTGGAATTTTAAGCAAAATAGACGAAAAAGACGCATTTTTTCGAAATTACAAAATGGGGCTATTAGGAACAAGGCGGTAAAAACCATTGGAAAACTTATAAGTTAAAGAAGTTATTTTTTATTGCTCGAAAGTAAACACAGAATATAAAACAAATGTAACAATTTTGTTAACAAAACTATAAGAGCGAATGTGTGTTTTAAACGTTGCTGGTATCATCAGTTGAGGTCGATGATGGAATCACTGGTCGTTTTTTGCGACTTGTCGGTACCAACACTCTTTTACAATTTCGAATCATCTTTGGACACTAAAAACCAAATTAGGCGATAAAAAACAAAAGAAATTACGAAAAACTTACGTTTTGACAACACACTTTAACAATTCGGAAGAAATAATTGTGTTCCTTATATACCCGCCGTTTGTGAATTTTGGTTTTTGTTTCTAAAATCTTACTGTAAATACAAAATAAATATATTTATTACTTAGTGAACTCAATAAAGTTTCCCATAAGAAATCCCATTAATAAAAAAGAATCACTTTGAGAAGTTAAAAATGAAACAACTTACCTCAGCAATCAAATGTTTTCCACATTTGAAACTTCACTAAAATACATTAAGTCACTTACAAGCTACTATTGTTCACAAAATAATTAATAATCACAATTATTGCATTGAAAAGTGTTGCCAGTTACCGCAGCAACAATTTTTCAAGAGCAAATAACACAATTTATAAACGGCGCTAAACGATAAACGGCGCCGATAGCATCAACTCCACCCGAAGATAGAATTTTGTTCCTAATAGCCCCGGTTTACGGTATATGAGTATGAGTGTAAAAAGTATGAGGGCGTACTTTTTTTTAATTGAAAGCTGAGATGTTAGGCTAAGTTTTCCATATGATGAAATTTTTATTAAAGCAAGAATGACGAAGTTAAGCAACAAAAAGTGAAAAGTGATCCATTACGCCCCGGTCTTCCCTATATATTTTAATCTATTTTAATCAACCTCTTCTTACCGGGTCCCTAAATCATATGGTAATAGATAAACAGTACACAGTCGAGTCGATCAATAAACGTGAAATCGAAAGGTTCTAGAGGACAGGATTGTCAGAATGCCCCTAATACGGTTTTCACTCGAAAAAGTATTGGCAGAAACTCACCGCCAATTCTATTCGCTCACTGCCAATTCTGCCTTTTTTACTTGGTCCCCTCCTTTTCACAAATAATATATGGGCAAATTAAACGTCAGACACTCAACTTTATTTTAGTGTGCATTAAAATTTTGTTTAGAATAGTTTTAATGTATAAAAATATTATTAATTATCGTGAGATAAATTTAACCTAAAACTGAAGACAAAGTTTTACCATTTTTATCATATATAAAATGGAGGTCTAAAATTTTTTAAAAAGCACATATAATGATAGAAAAAACATTGTACTTTCTGACACTATTTTTTAAAAAATTCTAAGAGCTTGAAAAAAAGCATAAAAATTTAGCTTCGGAGATGAAATTATTTTAGCTATTGCATAAATTCAGTAGAATAAAATTGTTTAATTTCTTTTTTTTAATGATAAGTGCTAAATTTTTACTATAAAAATAATGGTTAAAAATTATTCACGGGTGTCCTCAACGAAAAAGAAGTTTTATGAAAATGCCTAGTGAAGCGGTTTACTGCATCGTATTTTAGGTATTTCATAGTGTCAAAATCTGTTTTTAGTGAAATCCTAGCCGATCGTTTTCATAGCAAAACACTAATAAACAATTTTTCGATTTTTTGTACTTTATCTATTTAAACCATGCAGTTATTAAAACACTTAAGAACGTTAATTAAAGTTATAATTGTTTTAAATCATATTCATAACATAAAAATTTTGTAGTAAAAGATATATTATGTAGTTGTAGAACAAAGAAAAAATATCCGGTAAAACCATTTAAAGTGAGTTAGAATATTTAAACGAAACTAAAGTCCCAGAATTTTTCACAAATCATATCGTGAGAAACTCAACAACTTATTGCGCTTAAGTCCATGATATTTTTTATTTGATAATTCAAACTCTGTTGGTACCACTCTCAGCCTAACCCAGAACCACGACGGAGACGTGATGGTACTGCGGATCCATTATTTTTTTTGTATTTTTTGTTTTTAATTTTTTTTTGTATTTTCTGGTTTTGTTAATCAAATTCTTTGGTAAGTGTAACTAAACGTTATGTCTTTATGTTTACTGTGGAGATCATTATGTAATAAATAAGAACGTTATAATAAATAATTGTCAAAGATTACAATGTAAAATTTAGATGTGTAATGAGGAATACTCCACTACCGCGATTCTTAATTTATGTTGATAGGAGGGATCGTCTATTACATTGATTTTGTAGCGGTTCCAGACATTCAAAAAGTCCCTATAAACAGACTCGCTAGACTGTTCTGACCATAACCCAAATCCCTCACCATCTAAAAAATGTAAGGAATGCTGTAAATGCTCAAATATTACGTGAATCTTTAATGTTACCGAAAGGTCTGTACTCTTGTAAGCTGTTTTTAATTCTTTTACATATTCATCTAAATTCGGTCTAGGTGTCGATGTAGAAAAGCAACATTCCACAATTTTATTCATAGCTTTGATAGTAGCAATAAAAGGTACTACTGCAAACTTGCCAACATTTGAATAAATGTGTGGATCATTAAAGGCATCTGATTCTTTTAGAAGTTTTCTACAAGCGCTGCCTTCAAAAATTTCGCCATGATAATTCTTTGAACAAATATTCAGTTTCTCTGGCCAGAGTAACGCTTTTTCTTTTGTAAGTAGAGGTACCAATCCATTCCAAAACACATGATTTACAAATCCTTGTAAAATGTGCAATTCAGAAATTACACATTTTTCAATAACAAGTGCATCATCATCTTCTTTGACAAGTGGTACATTGATAGTACTGTGATTTTGCATTGCCAGTTTCTTTTTTACACCTGCTAGCACAAACTGATCATAGTCATTTTTCAAATCTCCGTATATTTTTAAACGTAAGCAAGTGCTACTTACTTTTAAACATTCGGGCTCCACATTAGGTTCATCATCCTGCTCACTATCAGATGAAATGTCTTCTTCATTTGCTTTCAATTCTGATAATGTAATAAAGAAATACGGACACAGATACATTGAAGTCGCAGTCTGTTGACCATTAATGACAAGTAGAAGTTTGAAATCATATTTCAAATTTAATTTAAATATTGCGGGTCTTTTAGATTTTTGCGGATTGCCAACATCAAATTCATGTACATTGCTCTTATAAATATTATCTAATGTTTTTTTCTCAGAAACATGTTTTCGATAATTAGGCGGAACAGATTTTTTTCCCGCAGTGCTTCATAAAAAATTCGTCATTTTTTCATCTCTTTAGATGATGCGTCAGAATTAACGTGATAATTGTCTAAAATTTCAGTAGTAAAGACAACAGGTTTTTTTCAACTGGATTAACAGTCATTCTTAACCCGGTAAAAAGGCTTACATTTGAAAGTATTAAAGAAATTGAATTCCTTTTAATTCCTTTTTTGTCCTGAGTATATAAATAAAAAATTTTTAATTCCCTTTAATATCGTCACATAAATGTTGACCAAGGTATAGAAAGGAATTGAAAAGGACATAATTACAATTAATTACAAACGTAACCTAGTTTAATTTGAATTCTTAAATACAGAAAATTTATATAAGCTAAAATTTTGAAGATTTTCGACTCATTGATATAATTTCAAATAAGAATTGACTTTTAATGACTTTTTTATTTTTATTTTATATAAATAAAATTGATTTTAACCAAATTTAAACCAACTGAATGTGCATTTGTTTATAAATAGTGGGGGTAATCGGGAGGAAATTTTTCTCGCTATACCGAGAGACAGAGCCCTCGTTATAGAGAAGGTCGTTATAGCGAGATTTAAGTGTATTGATACAATATTACCTAAACATGTCAAGTCATATTATTTTCAATAAACTTTTTGCTCAAGTTTGATATTCAATATTTCCTTATATACGGACATTTAAATAACCTCACATAACCACGCAATATTTCCAACCTCGTTAGGCGAGGTCCTGTCCACTTTCGAAAAATTCTCGGTGCTGTATGGAATTTTATTTGCACTTTGGTAATTTGCACCCGATTATATGCACGTGGACAGTTGCGGTTGACGCCAGTTATCACCAGTTACAAAGTCAAGCCCATTACACGGAGAGAAAAAAAAGTGAGCCGTTTGATTTGGCAAGAGAGAGCTGTTTTCCCTTTATAAAGCGCAGCAGTTGCGCCGCAAACGTCGAACGGTTATACTTTTGAGGAGTATCGGTTCTCTTCTCCACACAAATAGAGCCGCTTACTTTCCAAAAAGTGTACCCGCTTTTCCTAAAAAGGAGAACCGTTCTCCCCTCGAGAGTAAGCAGCGTGCTTAACCTCAAGTTGAACGGCTGTTTCGCATTTAACGCAACCGCTCTACCGACAGGTAGAGCCGCTTACTTTTTTTTCTCTCCGTGTACAACTGTCACTAAAATCACTTTGAACAAAGCCATTTTCTTTTTCATCCTTTTCTCAAGTAACTTGGAGTTTGATTGGTTAATTTTTGTTAGTTTCCACCAATAAGCATTTGATTTACAAGGAATTAAAACGGATTAGATAGATCACAAATTTATTCCACTTTAAGTGATTAAAAAGTATTCATTCTATTATTATAAATTTTGAGCATTAAAAAGGATTCGTTTTATAGACGAATTTTACTTAATAGAAGTATTCAAATCTAGCTGACAAAAAAGGAATTCAGAAGTATTAAAAATTTTCGTCTTTTTATTGATGATGAAATAATTTTTAATACCTTTCTATTCAAGCCTTTTTACCGGGAACTGACGACCCAATGTACTCAACTGTATAGATGGGTTCCTGGTAAGAAGCGAGGAATTGAAAAGAATTCAGAAGTCTATTTCTTTTGAATGGGCGAATTTCCAAAATAATCCAATTCCTCGGTGGAGCAAGGAAAAGTAGCAAAATCTATTATTCTTAATTGACTTCACCAAAATATGAAACGCGCATTCAAAAGAGTGAGAGAGTACAACAAATCAGTAGAAATTTCTATTCCACTGAATTGCTTTACTATCACTCAATATTTCACTTGAAAAAAGGTTAGGTTTTGAAAACTTGACGTTAAACATTGAACACTTGAAAATTTCTTTCATTTATTTAAATAAGAGAATTTTTTATTTTATCGTAAGCACTGTGCGTTTTTAACCATATTTTCACTAGTTTTAATATTTCATTTTAATAATTTAGCACTGAAATCACAATGAAATTCACACAACGCGAAAAATAGCTGTCACTGCGTTTTAATTTAAGACAATAACTAAAGGAGCTCATACAAATAATTAGAAAGAAAAATTGTTAATTTTTGTTAATTGTTAATTTTCAAATTGTTTGTCAAAACTTCTATTCCTCTTAATGCGTTTCTAAAATTCGAAGCAGTCAATTGAAAAGAATAAACAATTTCTATTCGTTTGAATTGACTACGTAGAATCGCTTAAAGTCGATTAAAAAGAATAGCTATTTCTAATTTTTTTCAATTCGCTTTTACAAGATTTACTTTGTTCGATTCAAAAGGATAGGATTCTGTATTTTTTTTGGAACGTTGAGAAGCAGAAAAATTTTGCGCATTCAAGAAAATAGAAACTCTTAATTCTTTTTTATCATCTCATTGACACGAGCAATAGAGAAGAATTAATTTTTCTGATATTTTGCTGTTCATAGAGGAATTGGGTTTTTTTTGGAAATTCGCCTATTCAGAAAGATTAAAAAATCCTCGTTTAACAGAATATTTCTGGAAATTTAATCTTTTTCTATTCCTCGCTTCTTACTGGGAATATTTATCATAATTGAATTCATAGGCATATTGGATAGAAGAAAATTTTTTGAAAACTGTTGACGCGAATCGATTCTGTATAAAAAATTAAGGAATTTTAGTTTGGGTCATTTTTTTGTCCAAAGTCGTATTTTATTCACAAAATTGTTTTAAACCAATTATGCTGAATAAATATGGTGTTTCATCTCAAGCAAAAGCAATTGGAAATTAAAAACAAAAAACAGGTATATAATTTTTACAATTTGCCTATGAATCTGATTGTTAATTTTACTTTAAATCCATTTCTTAATTTTTTGCACAAAATCGATTGGCGACAATAGTTTTTAAAAATAAAATGTTTTTATTAATTTGTTTTAATAAAAAATTGGAAATTATAAACAAACAACCTCTGTTTTTAAGTTTGCCTGTTAATCCAATTTTTAATTTTTTAATGCAATGATTGGTCTCTTCATAAGACTTAATGGAATAAATATTGAAATTAATATTTTTTAGCATTTGTAAATTAATATTGTTTAAATAATCGATTATTGAATTGTTATATTTTTATTCTACTACTTTTAAATGTAAGTTGGTTATATTAAAATGGTCTTATGTAAAAAATGATGACTTCCTTGTAAAGATTAACAATATGAGGCATTTGTTAATTAAAATTGTTTAAATAATTTAAAGGTGTTATTTCATTGTTTTAACTTTAGAATGAAATATGTTGAAAGGTTTTATTAGTAAACTGCATAAAAGATAAAGAATTACCTATAAGATAAACAATTCTATTATTTATTTGTTTATTAAAAATGCTTAATTAATTAGGGTAAGGGTCCCGACGGTGGCCACCCATCTTTTGAACGACTGTAAATAAAATTTAGGCGATTTTTTAAAAACAGATGAAATTTCGACTTTCAAAAAAGTGTCCCCAAACCGTTTTTAACGATATTTCATTAAGGCGCTCGCACAGCTCTACTGCCTGCCTGCCTGCCTCCAGGTCGTCATGGTAACACATAAGAGTAAGAGAGTCAGAAAATTCAAATTAAATGTTTTTTCTCCCTTACTCTCATTGCGCCTGCCTGCGCAAGCAGGCAGTAGAGGTAAGAGAGTACCTTTATTCGACGCTTGTTAGGCAAGCTCGTGGTAAAATCTTACGTAAGAAGGGGGAGGGAGGGTCCGAGAAATCTTGATTATTTAAACAAATTAACCTAAAATTCATAATTTTTATTTATTGTAATTTTTTTCTGATGTATTTTGAGCACAAATAATGTACAGAACAATTTTTTGAATTTCAAAATAAAAAAATTTTGCAAAAATTTTTTAATACAAATATATAGAAAAATAAAATTAATTTTTTATTGTTACTTGGTATACTTCATTAAGACACTAATCACTCTCAATTATCATAATATGAGAAAAATCTGAGACATCATATGTCGTTTTCATATGAAACGCCCCAGCTATTATTTTATAAAATTGAAATGCTTTTTATTTTTTTCAGGGAGCAGGAGACGCATTTTTAGGAGCTTTTGCTTACTTCACAGCTTATCATGCGAATTTATCAATGGAGGAAATAATTAAAAGATCATGTAAAATTGCGACACAATCTGTCTTAAAGGCTGGAACTCAAATGAGTTTCCCACGAAAGAAGGATCTTCCAGCGAATTTATTTTTATGATTTTCATTAAATATGTGAGAATTTTTTCGGAATATGCATACATGCATTTGTTACAGTGTCTGTCCTTTGAATAATAACTGCTGTACAAGAATATTGTTGTGAAAAATTTTATTTCATTACGTATGAAAAAATTACATTTTCAGCTGATCAAAATTTGGAGATTCGCAAGTCTGTATTTTCTTGTCTGTGTGTTGCGAATTAAAACAAGATTAGTGTTTTCAATAATTAAATTGTTTAATGCTTTTAAAACAACATAACCTCGCCCAACGCCTCTTGCCTCCGAAATGCAAAATCCGCCCTGCTCAACAAATCCTATAACTTGACGATCACAAGAAAAGCGTACTCCACTACACTTCGGGAGACATAGTTCTTGCATTTTCCGTGCCTGAGTCTCAACAATAGACTTGTTACCTATTAAACATTTTTTCCTAATTATTTCTATCTTATTTATAAACTCTTCATCACTTTCATCACTTTCATTTCTCATACTTGATATTCGTTTCTTCATTCTCACTCTTTGCTTTCTCAACTTTTTTAAGAGCTCCAAGTGTTTCTTTCTTGAATCTAATCTTTCGTTTTCTTTCGAGTCAGACTTAAGTCTTTCCATAGGTCCCGACCACTTCCGGTTCATCTTGAAAGTTTTGAGATCATCTTCTGTCGGTAGACAAATTATGGAAAAATCGTCTGGTACACCTTTCCGTTCGATGGTTACTTTAACAGGCACCAAATAGTTGTTATGTACTTTAAACGATAAAGGCTCAATATTCGAGCATGTTTTCATCTTTAAAAATGACTTTCTCTTCCTCGGCATAAGATTATCGTTAAGATTTTGAAGTAGATCTTTGTCTCTGAGAGTGGAAAATTCTCCTTGAGCCCCCCATTCTTTTGCCAGGATTCCCCATTCACAAAGGAAGGGAGTGGTGATTGCAAATTTTGTAAAATTAACTCGTCGATTTGGTGGATTTTTAAAATAATTATCTTTGAGTAGTTGCTGCTGGTGTATTGCTTCACGTTCATAGGCTGGAGTTCCAGGATGAAAAATATCTGGTGCTGACATATTTAGTGTCTCAAAAATTAAGGATCGAGATTCTCTGAGACCTCCGGGTCTTACGCAACGGAAAATAAATGATAGCCAAAATGACAAAGCCCAATTTTGCGGTATAATTACATCGAATCCAGAAGCAAATCCTGAAAAGAAAAAATGTTTCCCATGAAGAAGAGAATTCGATAAAAAACGACCTTATCATCTGGATGCCTAATGACTTTCTGGTGCAGAATTTATAAAAAACACAATTCTTTAAACTCTTATTGTAAAAAATATATTATAAAGTAAAAATTCCTTTTGAATATTGTTACATATTACAAGAAGAGAATTAAATTTTTTTTGAGTCTTCCAAAAAGTATCTTTTATTCGGGGAGACAAATTCCGGACAACCTGCACTACCGTCCACGAGTATCAGGACGATTACAAGCGACTCTATGAAAAAACATGCCATCATTTTTTCAATCATATCTCGTAAATAAAAGGAGATACAAAAAAATCTTAAATGCGGTTAGTAAGCTGATTAAATTTAGCGTAAAATAAGCTGTCTTTAAAGTCATTTCGTTAACTATTTTTTAAGTTGTAGAGTGAGAAAGAAATAAAAAAAATTATTAAATTTTCTCATTTTTGTCTCTTGATTTCAACTTTTTAAAAAATCCAGAAAAATTTAGATAAAATTTCTCTAAAAGCACAGAAATCTTGGTTAGAATTTCAGCTTCAAAATAAGCCTTCGAAAATTTAAAAAGGTTAATCCGTCTTCGATATATCATTAAAAATGTGAAGCCGAGTTTCGACGGTTGGTTCATTGGAATTTAACTGTGACGACTCGATTCTGGCTTCGCGCGGCTGCGAATGGGAGAGAAAACAGGGATGGATTTATGCTGGGAAATAATAAATAATGATGTTTCACGAGTAATATAAAGAAACTCGAAAGTTCATCGTTCCCTGCATGAATTCGTCCCTGCTTTCTCTCCCATTCGCAGCCGCTAGAGGTAGAATCGAATCGTCACAGTGGAATTTCTATGCACCGATCGGTCGCAACACGGCTTCGCACTTTTAATAATAAATCAAAGACGGATTAACCTTTTTAGGGTTCCGTACCCGGTAGGAACCCTTTTAAAACGGTTACGGAAAATGACCATGTACCCCCCCTAACGCTCACAGTTTTTCATCTAGAGAGCTAAAAATTGGTACACGTATGTATTTTCACGCGTACACTGAGAGACCTTTGGGACTGTAGCGGAACAACGTATGTGACAGCAGCTCCACTATGGTTTTGGTGGGCTGCGGTAAAATCTTGGGCGCGTGACAGGCATGTACCCCCTCCCTAGCGCTCACAGTTTTTTACGTAGAAAGATGAAAATTGGTATGCATATGGGCAATTCCACGTGAGATTTCAGTTGACCTTTTAAAATCGGCCAAAAATATTTTTTTTCTATTCTGTATTAAAAAAAACAGATACGTATTTTTTTATCTTTTTTTTGAGGTCAAATTTTTGAGTTATGAATTTTCAAAATTTTCGTTTTTTAAATGTAGGTATATTTTTAATGTCAGATAACTCAAAAAATATTGCTTCTTTTCATTTTTTGACAAGAGAAAAAAAGTTTTGTTTATCTCTCTACTTTTGAATAATCATAACAAAATTTTTTTTTTTCATTTTTTATTAAAAAAAAAAAAATTTTATAAACAAATTAATTTTTTTTAACTTTGGGTATGATAAATTGTTAATTTTCTTTTTTTAAAACATACCTGGAAATGATAAGAAGGTTTTGCAAAAAGTTTTAGAGTGGGCCTGACAAGTTTGATGGGTCCAAAAAAATAATTAAGCTGTCCGTGCAGGTCGCACGCACGCGGCACAATGGGATTTTTTTACAATTTATTATTAAAAATTGTTTAGAGCCTACAAATTCAATAATAATCAAAATCCGATAAAATTTGTAGGCTCTAGACGATTTTTAATAGTAAATTGTAAAAAAATCCCATTATGCTGTGTGCGAGCGACCTGCACGGGCAGCTTAATTTTTTTGTTTAATCCCATCAAACTTGTCAGGCCCACTCTGAAACTTTTTGCAAAACCTTCTTATCATTTCCAGGTATGTTTTAAAAAAAGAAAATTAAAAATTTATCATACCCAAAGTTAAAAAAAATTAATTTGTTTATAAAATTTTTTTATTTTTTTAATAAAAAATAAAAAAAAAATTTTTTTGTTATGATTATTCAAAAGTAGAGAGATAAACAAAACTTTTTATCTCTTGTCAAAAAATGAAAAGAAGCAATATTTTTTGAGATATCTGACATTAAAACTATATCTTCATTTATAAAACGAAAATTTTGAAAATTCATAACTCAAAAATTTGGCCTTCAAAAAAATAATAAAAAAATACGTATCTGTTTTTTTTCAATACAGAATAGAAAAAAAATATTTTTGGCCGATTTTAAGAGGTCGACTGAAATCTCACGTGGAATTGCCCATATGTATTTTCAAAAATGGATTACAGGAAAAATATAGCGAACATATTTGGTATTGATCTTCATAGTGTTTTCAGCGAAAACCTTGAAAATTTTGAAAATTTAGAAGAAAGTACCCCCCCCCCTGGCGCCTACAGTTTTTTACCTAGAGAGCTGAAAATTGGCATACTTATGTATTTTTTTACGTAGATTACAGGAAAAATATAGCGGAAGTGATTAGAATTGATCTTCATGATGTTTTCATCGAAAAACTAAAATCTCTTTTTGCAAGCTCGAAAATTCTTTAACCCTTGCTGGTTCTCACAATTCTTAACCTAGTGGACTGGCGTATGTTATAAATTTTTATTTATTTTTTCGTGCAGATTTCAACAAACATACAAAAAAAATTAGTGGAGTTCATCTTCATATTTTTTTCGCGAAAAACTAAAAAATGTTTTCACTTTAGAAAAAAAGTGTGTACCCCCCCCCCTTGGTTTTCACAATTATTGGCCTATTGGACTATAGTTTTGCTTAATTTATGAATTTTCATGTGTAGATTTCAGGAAAAATAGACCGAACATGATTGAATTTTATCTTCATATTTTTTTTAGCGAAAAACTCAAAGTTTTTAAAAATTTCGTCAAAAAAGCGTGTTTTTTACCCTAGCGCCTACAGTTTTATCTGAAGAGATGAAAATTGGTTATTTATTTATTTTCACCTGTAGATTACAGAAAAAACACAGCGAAAAATATTGGAGTTGATCTTTATATTTTTCTCATCAAAAAAGCAGAAGTTTTAAACGAGGGTTCGGAACCCTCGGTTTTAGTACGAGTTCTACTCGCACTTGTCCGGTTTTTAATTTTCGAAGGCTTATTTTACATATAAAATTCTAACGAAGATTTTTGTGTTTTTAAAAAAATTTTATCTAAATTTTTCTAGATTTTTAAAAAATTGAAATCAAGAGACAAAAATGAGAAAATTTGATAATTTTGTTTATTTATTTCTCACTCTACAACTAAAAAATAGTTAGCGAAATGACTTCAAAGACGGCTTATTTTACGCAAAATTTAATAACCTTTCTAAGCGTATTTAAGTTGTTTTTGTATCTCCTTTTATGGATATAGTTCCGAAAAAAATCGGAGGGCGGACGTTTTCGGAACTACACGCCTTTTTATTTCTGAGATATGATTGAAAAAGTGATGGCATGTTTTTCCATAGAGTCGTGTGTAATCGTCCTGATACTCGTGGACGATAGTGTATGATGTTCACCCTAAAGATCAGATGCACAATACCTGAAGTTTGGCATTATTTTTAAACGTTAAAACGCAATTTCAAAATTTGTCAATGGACATTTCTTATCCCTTAGAAATCGCTCTTTCAAATGGCGTATCGAAAGAAGGAAAATCAATTATTTTTTAAATCTATGACCAGAAAGTCCATTTAAAGAAAAACTGTAAAATTTGTTTTTTGAAAACAGCCACGTAAACGAATTTTTCTTAGACTTTGTATAAAGCATGGATTTTACACTTGTTTATCATAATTTTCGTGTTCTCAACACTAAAAAATTTGAGGTTAACCTCTGAGATATGTATTGCACGAAGTAATGTATTGTCATGATTTTGAACACAATTTCAAAAAATTAATTAAATACATTTTTTAATATAATATAAATATTGAAAAAACTTTATCATTAATTTTTACATCTTTTTTCAATGTTTTTTTCTTTTAATAAAATAAATATATAGGGTAAATGTGGGTATTATCGAGGAATTTTGTATAAGTCATACTTCCAAGTGGTTTAAAAATTATAAATGAATATATATGGATTTGTTTTTTATTCTAAATGAATATTTAAGCTTTGTTAAATTTGTTTCTTTAAAAAAAAATTGACAATGTTATAGAAAATAGTTTTAATATTTAAATAAATGATTAAATAGAAGACTCATATATGCTTGTAATCTCGCGGGACTTATTATGACTTGAGGGTATTATCGCGTGGCAAATATCGTGGATGAGCGTATTATGGTGTGCTAAAAATTGCGGATAACTAATTTATTGCTTTTTGTATTTTTTTAATAGTTACTTAATTAAAATATCGTAACTGTAAAAAATTAAAAGGAATAATAATAGTTTTTAAAAATAAAAATACCCGTCACGGTGGTCTTCAAGCACTTTTAGGTTTACCTAAAATGAGTCAAAATTGTGCTAACGCAGTTTTATCTGGAATCGTCCCAAGATTCCAAATTTTCATTTCCAAAAATCGTAGCTGATTCTTTTTTCGAAAAAAACATGGGTGTACTTCCGAAAAGCGCATACCTCGGATTTTAATGAAAGTTGGTATACTTAGGTAATTTTGTGCCCTGATTACGAAAATCATAGTGAAAATTGGCGCAAATAAGGTTATCATGGTGAAAACCATAAAAAACACCATAAAAATGTGGTTTTTGCATTTAACTCCTAAAAAACACGGAATTTGAAAAAATATTCTTAACAAAAGATGTAGGTCTTAACAAAACACATCTTTTTTGTAGAATACATTTTTGTCCAATTGTGATTAGTTCACGAGAAAAACGTTAAAAACCATAAAATACCATAAAATTGTCTAGAATACAAATTGTAATAAAACAGAATTAATCTTAAAGAAAAACAGTATCATTTATGTAATTCAGGGCGCTGATCCAGAAAATCGCATTGAAAATTTTCGAAAATAAAAATTTTATGGTAAAAACCATAAAAAACATAATAAAATTGATTTTTTTGCATTTAATTCCTAAAAAATACAGAATTCTCGCTGTTTTGTAATAGAACGGGGGTCAAATTGACTTTCTAGTTGGTACTAGAAGGTGACCAACCCAGACCCGAGCCCCCTCCAACATTTTTAAAAAAAGCTTTTTTTTAAAGTGCCTTGTGGAGCGGAAACCACAGAGGCGGGCGAAGCCCGCCTCCCCCCGTGTTCCCTCGCTGTTCTGTAATAGAACGGGGGTCAATTTGACTTTCTAGTTGGTACTAGAAGGTGACCAACCCAGACCCGAGCCCCCTCCAACATTTTAAAAAAAAGCTTTTTTTTAAAGTGCCTTGTGGAGCGGAAACCACAGAGGCGGGCGAAGCCCGCCTCCCCCCGTGTTCCCTCGCTGTTCTGTAATAGAACGGGGGTCAAATTGACTTTCTAGTTGGTACTAGAAGGTGACCAACCCAAACCCGAGCCCCCTCCAACATTTTTAAAAAAAGCTTTTTTTTAAAGTGCCTTGTGGAGCGGAAACCACAGAGGCGGGCGAAGCCCGCCTCCCCCCGTGTTCCCTCGCTGTTCTGTAATAGAACGGGGGTCAATTTGACTTTCTAGTTGGTACTAGAAGGTGACCAACCCAGACCCGATCCCCCTCCAACATTTTTAAAAAAAGCTTTTTTTTAAAGTGCCTTGTGGAGCGGAAACCACAGAGGCGGGCGAAGCCCGCCTCCCCCCGTGTTCCCTCGCTGTTCTGTAATAGAACGGGGGTCAAATTGACTTTCTAGTTGGTACTAGAAGGTGACCAACCCAGACCCGAGCCCCCTTCAACGTGTTCCAAAAAAAGTTGTATGATTGAGTGATTAAAAGATGAAATGATTGAATTATTGAATGATTAAAAGATTGAACGATTGATTAAAAGATCGAAAGATTGAAGGATTGATTAAAAGATTGAAAGATAGAATGATTGAATGATTGAGAGGTTCACTTTTTCATATCATTGGCGAACTCGCCTGCGGCTCATCTTCGTCTCATCTGCATCGCACTTCTGGCAGCTCGGAGGTACCTACGCGTTTCCAAAAGTTTTTGATTAACTATTGTAATGTTAAGATCCAAGGATCGTTATCTAATTATTTTTATGACAAAACCATGTTGATATCATTTTCTTCTGCACAAATTTTGTTTCTTTTTCTTTGATCTGCAACAAGGCAAAAATCATTACTCCTTTGAAGGTTGTTTAATGTTGGCTACTATCGACTGAAACAGTTAATCAGATCACATTGGCTTTATCACGCTTTTTATTGATATTTTTTTTCTACAGTACAGTATGGATGGTACTTTTAATTTGTTTCGTCTAAGCTTATTGCTTTCAACACGAGAAAAAGCATTGCAATGGTTGCGCGATATTGAGCTCATTCCTGCAACAAAATTTTGTTCCAAACATAAGAAAGTGATGACACTTTACGAATCTCGATTGTGTTGTGGACAATTTGTTTGCCAAAAAAAAGATCGATACAATCATAATGAGACTGTCGCTAAAAATACATGGTTTGAAAGGTGCCATGTTTCTGCGGCAACATGTATTTTTATAACATACTGCTTTGCCGTAAACATGTCCTTTGAACAAACCATACGGGAAAGCAGTATAATTGAAAATCAAACGGTTTCGTCAGAAACGATTGCTGACAGGTTTTCATTCTGCCGCGAGGTGTGCTTCATAGCACTAGACGTCGATTTTGAGACGGAAGAAAAAATTGGTGGAGTTGGACGAGTGCAAAATTGGTCGGCGTAAGTATCAACGTGGACGAGTTGTTGAAGGATCTTGGATTCTTGGGTTCATTCAACGTGATAATCCTTCCAAGTACAGATTGGAAATTTGTCCCGATAACAAGCGTGACAGTGCAACATTACTGCAATTAATAAAAAAGCATGTTGTTATTGGGACAACTATGGGGCCGTCCATAAACCACGTGGACAATTTTTCACCAATTTTTGACCCCCCCCCGCCCCCGTTGTGGACAGTCGTGGACATTTGTCAAACCCCCTCCCCCCTATACAATTGTCCACGTGGATATTGCAAATTAAAAAAATAAGTTTTTTTTACTCCTGTATGTTAAAAAATAAAAAAGATTATTTAATGTCAGTAAAGTAAGGGAAATGTCAGGAAAAAATTTTGTCGGGGAAATTAAGAAAATTGTGACTTTTTTCGACTCATTTAAAATAATTGCGACAAAATACCACAATTTTTAGTAAAAAAAAAAAAGTACAAGTTATTTTGATTTTTATAATGTGAAAAATAACTATAATTAGGGTGGCCGCTGGACCGGGAAAACCGGGAAATGACAATGAATTTTGAACTTGACCGGGATTTTGGATTTTTTTTTAAAAACACACATTATTTTGTGAGAAAAAATAAAAATATTTATTTCAAGACTTAGGTATTAACTATATTTCATTAAAAAAGATTGAACGATCTTCTATAAAATCTATTTATATTTTGTCAGAGAATTTTATAAAAAGTACTATAAAAATATTCAATTTCTAGAATTTATAAGAAAATTATGAATTTTGCTGTCCAACGTAACAGATTTAGAAAAAGAAAATATTAAATTTAATTTTAAATTCTTTCTATTTCTAACAATAATTAAACAAAATATAATTTTAATTAAACTTGTCAAAAAAATTTCAATGAGAAAAAATTTCACATCGTATAGAATAGTGAAAAATAAATCAATTTAAAAATTTTTTTGCAATAATATTATAACAAAACAAATAAGAATTATTAAAAATTTGAACTAATTAGAACAAAAGTGATACGAAATTTATAAAAATTAATTTTAGAATAATAAATAATGTATATAAAAATAAATAAAATTTCTTTTTTTAGAAAATAAATTTTTAAAAAATCGTATTTTGCATTAATATCAATTAGTTTTTTTTGCAATTATTGATAAGCAAACTTTTCTGTATTTTAGAATGTTAAATTAATAATTATTAGGGGAGACTGGGGCGAAAAGTTAAATTGTGAAAACAGTTCAAATTCATTATCTTTCGAACGGAAATAGTTAGAGCATTGCAATTTTAATTATAGAAGGGTGTTATCACCCTAAATAAATGTCCGGAGTTATGTAACATTCTGCTAATTTTTGTGGTGTCCATATTTAAATTTTTTTTTCACCCTACTTTTGAAAATTTTTTCGTAAAAGAAAATATCAACTTTTAAGTATATTTTTTGCATTTATTTTCACGGCGATTTTTTTACTTCATTATTTGGGTCCCCTGAAGAGATACCTAAAGGTATTTGCTAAATATCTTTAGTCAGATTTTTTATATTTGTTGTTAAAGCCAAAAACGCACCCTGGGGCGAAAAGTTAAATAATGGGTGGGGCGAAAAGTTAAATGTATTTTTACATGTTATTAAAAATTTTTTTTTATTTTTCGTTTTTTTGGGTTTATTTGTTTAAAAATGATTTATTTGACATTAGGCAAGTACTCTATCAAAAAACAAGACCGCTCACGTGAAATAAACCAAAGAAAATTTTTTTTTTTTTGAAATTTCAATTTATTAACTTTATAACTATTCTAAAGCTTTTGTTAAGTAAACAAAGATCTTTTATTAACGAAATTACTTGTTTACGTATACTTTAACTTATCTACTACTTAACACCTATCAGAAAATAGTTTTAGTAGGCTAAAAATAGAATTTAACTTTTTGCCCCAGCCATTTAACTTTTCGCCCCAGCATGGGGCGAAAAGTTAAAAAAAACAAAATTTTCAAAAAAGGACAAAACATGTATTTTTTGCGAAAATATCAGGAACTTTTTTATTGAAAGTTGTAGAGGACAAGTTGCCCTACAATATTGATGTATAAATATTTACATCTAAGCGGATTATATTGTCTAAAAAAAATCATTTATGCAAAATTTAACTTTTCGCCCCAGTCTCCCCTATAGATTGAATTTTAAAAAATTTCAAATTTAAGTTTTAGAAAAGTTGAATTTTAAAAGATTTTAATTAAAAATTCTGAATAAGTCAGTTTTTAAAAATATTTTTATTCACATTTTTTTCAAATTAGTTATGTTTTTAAATATGTACCTAATATTTAATTGAAAAATTTTTAAATTATTCAAAATTTCATGAAATTGTCTTGTAAACAAGTGGATTTTAGAAATATTTTAGTTATTTCTAGAATATAATTGAATTGAAATTTTGAAAATAATTGTTAATAAGTTACAGTAGCAATTCTTAAAAATTATTCAAATTTAAAGGATTTAAAATTTGAATTTTTTTTAAATTTGAATACCTACTATATGGAAAAATAATGGATAATAATTAAATATTTATTTCAAAAAATCTATTTAAGTTCAAAATTATTTTTAGAGTAAACTAAAATATTTTTAGGTTTTAGGAAAAAGTCAAAGTTTTGTCTAAAAATCAGGAAATTCTTTCAATCTTTCATGGAATAATTTATTTTCAGAGTTATTATTTATGACCGGGAAAAATAATTTATGACCGGGAAATGACCGTGAATTTTTTTTTACAAAAAAATGGCCACCCTGTATAAACAAATCTTTTTGAATAGTTGAAATTTTGTAAAATTTAATTGAAAATAATTAATTTATTTTAAGTCTTTCGTTACAATTTTTGTAGAATAAAAAATCTTTAAAGGTATAAATTTAAAAATGAAAATTAATGAAAATTAGCTTCTAATTTTTTAAAATTCAATATTCTCAATTACATATTTTCAAAAATTCAAATATATACAAAAAAATAACATTTTAAAATTATTTTTAACATTTTAGAGGAAACAATCATGTTAAAAATTTTTAATTAAAATTTATCAATCAAATTCAAAAATAATTTAAAAATATAACAGAATTTTAGAAGAACTTTCGGAAAATTATTTAAATTAATTGATTCAAAGACGAAGGTTTAGTTGCCCAGTAAAAAAAAGTATTGGAAGAGAGCGAATAGTATTGGCGGTGAGTTTCTGACAATATGTTTTCGCGTGAAAACCGTATTAGCAGAAACTCACCGACAATACTATTCGCTCTCTTCCAATACTTTTTTTTTACTGGGTGGAAATTGTAGAAAATAATTGAATTCAGGAAGGGTTATAATTGTCATTTTAAAAAATAATTAAAATCATAAATGTTACTCATTTTCCGTAAACATTCATATTTTCCTGTAAAAAGAATTTTGTCAGGGAAATTAATTTTAATATCAGTAAATTGTCAGGGAAATTGATTAACTGAAACTTATGATCATTCTGATTAAGCTTAAGATATCTTTTTTGGAAATATCTTTGATTATATGTCCACGTTGACATTTGCTTTAACACCCCCCCTCCCCTTCGTGGACAAACGTGGACTTTTGATTCACCCCCCCGCCCCCCCAAATGTGTCCACGTGGTTTATGGACGGCCCCTATCCATACTGACTGTTGGAAGGGTTATACTGAACTCAAGAATCATGGTTATGATCACGATACAGTCAATCACTCGATTGAATTCGTTAACTGCGAAACCGACTTTAAAAAATTAAATTTTAATTAATTTTCAAATAAATTATTATTATAAATTGTAGATTAAACATAAATATTAAAACATTCTCTTTCATTTTATTTAATTTCCAGACTTGTGTTATTCAAAATGCTTAATGTAACACCTTATTATTTTTATGTTTTTAAACAATACTTGGATTTTCTATTTTTATTATTAATAAATTAAAAATAATCTAGGAATATTATGAGAAATAAAGCTCATTTTCTAGTATTTATAATTATATTATTTATTTATATAAAAATACACTATCTTTTCTTTACGTAGAGGTGATATAATAATTAAATTTAAAGGAAACATTAATATTTAAGTTTGTGAAAAAATTTACTGTTTCACAGTCGTCGTTTACGTTAACTTAAAAAAAATTTTATTTTGCGTTGAAATTGTGAACAATAAAAGAGCAGTTGTTAAAAACTGTTTCTCCTTTTTTCGGTGAAAAGTGATAGAATAATTAAATTTAAAGGAAACAATTGTATTTAATTTTGTGAAAAAATTTACTGTTTTACAGTCGTTTACGTTAACTTAAAAAAAATTTTGTTACTTTGCGTTGAAATTGTGTACAACAAAAGAGCAGTTGTTAAAAACGGTTTCTCCATTTTTCGGTGAAAAGTTGACAGTTTTCGAGGTTGATGCGCCGATATTTATTTCATTGCTGTTAATCAGTTTCTGACGTTTAGGATTTTCATTATTTTCTGGTGGCATGTGTAGTGTTTTTGCAGAAGTGAAGCCTACTGAAGAGGATATTATTTTACTTAATTTCGCTTTATTTTGGATAGATTCTTCAATATATCCTTCTGCAACACGACTTGATTTCCATCCTCCTAGACGTTTAACTGCGAGTAAGTCGGCTCCTGAATCAGCAACCATTGTTGCAGAGGTACGACGAAAGGCGTGTCCTGTATAGAGCTCGGGTTCTTTTAAATTTAAATATTTTGCGATCTCCTTAGGCATACTTTGAAATTTATTTTTTCCAATTGGTTGAACCGTGCATTTCCCTTTGTCGTATCTAAGAAAAAATCTGTCGGTGGTTGCTGTAGAAGGTCGCAAATTCCAATATTTATTAACAGTTTCAGTAAACACCATATCAATAACGAATTTTCGCGCTGTTTTCGTTTTTGTATCCGATAGATTAACCGCCAGCAGATCGCCATGCTTCGAAATGTCATCTACTTTTATTTTAACAAGCTCAATGCCACGACAGGCTCCGGAAATTCCAAAAATGAGAGCAACCTGTGTATAAATAAAAAAAAAGACATTAAAGAAGGATGTTTAATACAGTAACAATTATAACTACAAAAATAAGAAAATATAAATTTAAAATCAATTTTAACTTATCAAAAAAATATTAAAACTTAAAAACAACAACAAATAAAACTGTCTTCGATCATTTTCCACGAATAGAAAATTATTTATAACTTTAAGTATACAAATAATAATAACATCAAGACATAAACAAAAGTTAACGATACACTATTATAAAAATAATTACCTTCATTGCTAAATAGATATTGTCAGGCGCATCACTTAAAAATTTATTCACTTCTTCATTTGTAAGTACTTTCGATTTTTTGCTGACAAATCCTGATGAATTATTTCTTAAAAAAGCATTTAATTGAGCATATTTGCTGATATCAATTCCTTCTTTAACATTTATCACGCTTCTGATCATTGAATAGAAATTCCAAAGACTTGTAGGCTTATATTTTTTACTTAAATGGTTGAAATAAGCCATCAATACAGTTTCACTTGATGAATTAGTTCCGAAAGTTTCTCGCCAAGTTACAAATTTCGAATAAGTTTCCTCGTAGTGGCCTTTTGATTTTTGAGGCAATAAATTCTGCAGTGCCTCTTCTGCAGCTTTACATAATTCGGCAGGTAGCATTTCATCGTCGTTATGATTATTTTTATTCATTATCTCAAAGAATAATTGCACTGAGTCGTGACTATAATACACTGTATACACAGAATCTTAGGTTAGGTTATTTGACAGTAGAGTTGGTTGCCAGGGACCCTCACTAAGCGCGAATGCGCATGCGCATGTATTTGGTGAAAGTCCCTGAGAACTGTGCGTCTGATAGCATCTAGTTACATTACATCCTACTTTTGTACAGAAATAGTAACATTATAACCCGGTTATTGGGTCTATAATGTAACTAGGGTCTATAATGTAACTAACACGAAATAAAGTGTACTCCCCTCCAGCATTACTCGCACCGGGCTATAATAAGTAACTTACAACCTGCAAAACAGGTGGCGTAAAGTGCGTATTACAGTGCTGTGTTGCATAAAAAAACATTAATAAGTTATAGACAATTTTATGGTATTTTATGGTTTTTAACGTTTTTTTCGTGAACTAATCACAATTGGACAAAAATGTATTCTACAAAAAAGATGTGTTTTGTTAAGATCTACATCTTTTGTTAAGAATATTTTTTCAAATTCCGTGTTTTTTAGGAGTTAAATGAAAAACCACATTTTTATGGTGTTTTTTATGGTTTTCACCATGATAACCTTATTTGCGCAAATTTTCACTATGATTTTCGTAATCAGGGCACAAAATTACGTAAGTATACCCACTTTTATTAAAATCTGAGGTATGCGCTTTTCGGAAGTTTATCCAAAAACATATATATAGAGTAATGTCACCTTGAGTGGACCGCCTACGCTTTTTTTCTAAAAAATTCTTTATGAAAGCAAATTAATCGGAGGTTTCTATTCCAAGCTTTAGTTTAAATCCCTAGATAAGTGTTTATACCATAATAGCTTTGATTTTTTTATTGGAAAAAACAATTGACTTTTAAAAAAATCTAATTTTTAAGGAATGAAAAAAGTTTCACCTTAAGTGGACCACTCCTTAAAAATTGTAAAAGTTATTCTAAATTCTTTAATGTATTTAATATTTCTGATATATTGAAACAAAATTTATGCTTATGCAGCTTCAGACCATGTATGTGTCGCAATGTTTACAAGTGAAACCATTTTTAATAATTTTGTCACATATCACATCAATATCACAAAAAAATTAATAAAGAACATAAATCATAGTTTCAAACTAATTTATTGTCAATTTATATCTAAAAAATGTTAAACTGACATTAAAAATGGAAAAAACAGGCAGTCCACTCATGGTCAGGCCCGTAGCCAGAAATTTATTTCGGGGGGGTCCAAGTTTGAAATCAAAATTTTTTTCGAGGGATAGTCTATGGTTAAAATAAAAATATAAATATCAATATAAAAATTTCGGGGGCAGGGCCCCCTGGGCCCCCCTCTGGCTACGTGCCTGCTCATGGTTATAAACAGTGGTCCACTCATGGTGACAAACAACTTTTTATGGCAGCCATCACAATTTTTTTTTAGTCAAAATTATCACTAAATTAAACTAAGACAATCAATTTCAATGTCCAAAGTAGTAGGAAAAAAATAAGTTACCTTTTAAAACTTAAATTTTACACTACTTTTACACTTCCAAATCACTTTACTCATTGAAAGAGCGACTTCTTTTTTGGTTTGTGTTCTCAAAAATGCGTTACATCAAACGGTAACGTATATGATTATCGCGGAACTTAATTTCTTACGGTTTCTAGGTGCGGTGCTGCTATTCGCACTATTTATTTCACGTTTCCGCTGTCAGATAACTTAAAAGCTCAGGCGGTCCACTCAAGGTGACATTACCCTATGGGAAATTCCACGTGAGATTTTAGTCGATAGTGGGATTTTTTTACAATTAACTTTTTAAAACTATCTACAGCGTAGACCCTTTAATTTAAAACAAAGAACACAAATAGATTAAAATTTATACGCTGCAGACAGTTCTAAAAAGTTAATTGTAAAAATATCCCATGTGATGCTTGCAAGTGATTTTTGAAAATGTTTTAAAACTCATTTAACACATCAGGCCCATTTCGGGACTTTTTGGAAACTCTCCTCTATATTATAAGGTATAAATAAATTTTAAAAAAAATTTTTAAAATCCGGCCCAAAGTTAAAAACAATTAATTTGTTTATAAAAAAAAATTTTTGTTTACATTTCTTAAAACTCGAAAGAAAACTAAAACTTTCATTTTTGACAACTTTTTCCTAAACTCAATATTTTCGGAATTATAAGCTACTGAATATAAGTCTACAATTACAAGTCAAAAATTTCGAAAATTCATAACTCGAAAATTTGTACAATTAAACAAAAATAAAAAAATACGAATCTAATTTGTTTCGATACAGAATAGAAAAAAAATATTTTTTGGCCGATTTTAAGAGATGGACTTAAATCTCACGTGGAATTGCCCATATATATGTTTTTTTCGAAAAAAAGAATCAGATACGATTTTCGGAAATGAAAATTTGGAATCTTGGGACGATTCCAGATAAAACTGCGTTAGCACAATTTTGACTCATTTTAGGTAAACCTAAAAGTGCTTGAAGACCACCGTGCCGTGTAGAAAAATTTCGGGGCAGTCTGGAGTCTAGTGATTGCCCCAACTAGACGTATCTGGACGGTCTAACTGTATTCTATAAGGGATTTATTTGGACGGTCTAATCTAGACTGTCTAACTGCATGCTATATGAAACTTCATTGGCATCACTAGAATTCAAAATTGTTTAAGTACAATCAAGACTTTAGTGCCCGATTTGTTGATCTTCTTTGAATTTATACATACGCAATGGGTTGTCACTTCAAATATAATTAAATAATTAAAATATCGTAACTGTAAAAAATTAAAAGGAATAATAATATAAAATAATACTCTGATGAAATATTCTAAGGCAATTATTATCAAACATTTCTAACGTATAGTCAATTCTCTTTTGACACTTTTGCTCCTTTTTTACAGCTATTAAAATTTTTTTCCTTAAATATACAGATCTCACTTACTTTAATTTTAATTTTTTTATCCCTCACATTACACTTTATTTTCTTGCTTGTATTTTGTAACTGTTCTAAGATATACTAAAATTCTTAACGTTCAAATAATAGTATATTAAGCAACAAGGTACGTAAAGGCAGCCATTTATTTACGGTGATTTTTGTGACACGAGTGGAGGTCGAGGGCAGCGTAGGCGCCCCTCGACCACCACTCGTGTCACAAAAATCACCGTAAATAAATGGACGACAGGGAGTAAAAGTCATTCACTTGTTCGACTTGTATGAAAATGGCGGCCGTTTTCTCCCATGGGCAAGAAAAATGCATGTGAACAGCTAATTTTCTTGCCCTTGGGAGAACACGGCCGCCATTTTCATACGGTCGAAGAAATGAATGACTTTCCTCCCTGTCGTCTGCTATCAGAAAGCGCCATTTTTGTGCATGTGGGATAAAAACAAAATTTTTGTTTTTTGTCTAAATCTGTTTAACAGTTACTGTGCAAAATGGAAAAAAAATGTTAATTCAACATTTATTTAGTTGAAAATTAATTTTTTTATATATATACAAAGTATTTTTTAATAAAATATAAATCAAAACAAGCAAAAATAATATCAGCTATAATTTCAACGTTTTAAACTTTAGAGACATACTGCTAACCTTACTTTCAAGGGTTATGATACACTGTAAAAAATGTGGGCTGACCTGTGTTTGGGTTCGCAGATGACCCACACCGGTAAAGATGCTAGCCCATCAGGCTCGGGCAACAGTCTGTGCACGGAAAAAGAATAGCATAGATAGAATAGATGTGCCAAACAGTAGGACAAGTCGTGTGCGTCTGCTGTTCCAACAAGGCACACCAGACGCGCCAAATTAATGCACACGACTTGTCCTACAAGGCTATTCAAGTTCGGTGGGGGGAAATTCAATATGGATGCTAACTGGTGCTCCAACATTGTATAGAAAGTGTATGGGATAGAGTCTAATTTTTTAAATATCTCGCTTAAACGAAATTTTTAACCATAAGTTTATTAGGATTTTAGGTTTCATTTTTAAAGAACTATTTTTTGCAATAATAAAAATCGATTTTATTTTTTTATTGATTTTATTATTGCAAAAAATAGCTCTTTAAAAATAAAACATAAAATCCTAATAAACTTATGATTAAAAATTTCGTTTAAGCGAGATATTTAAAAAATTAGACTCTATCCCATACACTTTCTATACAATGTTTGTGCACCAGTTAGCATCCATCTTGAATTTTACCCCACCCAACTTGAATAGCCTTACTGTTTGGCGCATCTTGTAACAATAGTTTAGTTTAAAATGCTGTCCCCGCGTTAAATTTCACGAAGTCGCGAATTAAATAATTCGCGCATTGACCGATAATACCGTTTCCGCTGTTACCGACGTTTTCCGTTTAATTAGTTTCCGTTATGTTCCTCACGCGATTTGATTATTTTGTTCGTTTCATAAGTTTCTTTATCATTTGTAAATACTTGTAAATATATGTTTTCTGTGTTTCTGTAATTGAACTTGTTAATTTCTTATATTTTAACGAACCCTGACCGACGAGCTAATCCCTCACAATTATCAATCATTACAATCTTTTGTGCTATTATTTTTTCCGTGTGGGACATCTGCGTAACCCAGATAACAATCGTGCGTCGCATTTAAACGCATGTTTCTTGCACTAACTGCGACTTACCAGATGAGTCGGTTCATATACGCATCTTACTATCGTCTGCGACGCTGGTAATAATGCGAGTGTTGTGAACTGCATTTCGTAAGCGCCTGTGATACAAAATGATAAGCATGTTCCGTTCACAAGTGCGACTTGCTAGAAGAGTCAATCCATACGCATTTTACCATCCACAGTGCGAATGCTGTGAATGCGTGTGCAGTGAACTGCACTTAATACGCACGCAATTAATGATGCGCAACCACCCGTATCGGCAATCACACATTTTATAATGGCGACAGCATTGTTTGTGGTGTGTTATCAAAATAAGTTTTTATTGTGATTTCATTTTTTATTGTTTTTTATTGCGATATTATTGTGAGGAATTATTGTGGATTTAATTTTTAGTACTGCAGCAAAATAAGAAAGTTAAATTTAATTTGTTTAAAGTACATATATATTTTTGTTGTATTAGATATAACCTCAAAAAAAGAATTTGGAAGTTTTTAACAATTTCAATTCCAAAATTGTACTGAAATATTAAATTAAAATCGTTTTTATAAATAACATTTTAATTTAAAAAAAATTACTAATGTCAATAATCTTTTCTTTTTATTTAATTCAAATAAGGCTGAAGTATAAATATAATTTATTCGCATTATACCGTCACGCATGTGCCCATCACAATATGCGACAGTTATGGATCGCATATGATGACGCATCTGAGTGGTCCAGTGAACGCGCATAGTGCGGATAAATCGGCACGCGTGCAGATGATATTAGTAGCACACAACGCGCATTTTGTTATCTGGGAACCCTTGTGGGTGCGCTGCGATCCCACAAATCGAGTATCAGTGCTTTTAAAAGTAAGAGAAAGCCCTATTAAAAGTACCTACATGGGATCCTACATGGAATCTTACGTGGGTTCTTATACAAAAACCTGTATAAAATCCCAGATCCCACGTAAGAATTCACATGGGATTCCATGTAAAAGCACATGTATATTTGGGACAAGATTTGAAACAGGAATTCATGTGGGAATTTGAGTTTGTGTATCTACATAAAAATCCACATGAATTCCTATGTGAGAATACATAAAGGATTTCATATGGGTTTTCATGTTTCATATATAAGATTTCACATAGGATTTCACAAAACATTTGATATGTGTTTAAATAAGGGATCCATTGTGAGAATTTTCAAAGGATTAAAAATTATTTAATTAAAAATTAAATAATAAATTGTATTATCATTTCAAATCATCAGTAAGAGAAAAAATTCGATAATTTGAAACACTTCTTCTGAGCTATAAACTCTCAGTTATAAGGCGCTTGTACACCTCCTCCGTTCTAAGTATATCAGAAACGTCCAGCGTTTTGATTGGCTATGCTCATAGAGAATTTCCAAAAAGTTTAATGTTTTGGAAATTCTCTATGAGCATAGCCAATCAAAACGCTGGACGTTTCTGAATATACTCAGAACGGAGGAGGTATACAAGCCCCTATATAGTGTTAAAAAATCATGTTAACAGGGGGAGAAGTCGCTCTCGCCACCTGGCGGTGAAAGTATATGAACTGTGGTATTCTGTATCATTAATAAAAAAACAACGTGAGATCCTATGTAACATCCCATGTGGAAAATTAAATGGGAAATAATATACGATCTCACCTGGGATTTCATATAATTTTCATTCCTATGTAAAATCCTACGTAAGATCCCATATGGTATCATATGAGGGAAATAACATAGGAAATTACATGGGATCTTACGTAGGATTTTACATAGAAATGAAAATTATATGAAATCCCAGGTGATATCGTAAATTATTTCCCATATAATTTTCCACATTGGATCTTAAGGGGCTTGTATACCTCCTCCGTTCTGAGTATAATCAGAAACGTCCAGCGTTTTGATTGGCTATGCTCATAGAGAATTTCCAAAACATTAAATTTTTTGGAAATTCTCTATTTAATGTTTTGGAAATTCTCTATGAGCATAGCCAATCAAAACGCTGGACGTTTCTGATATACAGTCGGGTCCCCATACTGTTACATTTTCAGAAATTTCCCACTTCTCCAGACTCAGCTCTGTTATGTGCTCAAATTATGCTTACTGCGCACCTTTCAGGAACGTAAATATATACACCTCAAGTTTGGCCTAGAAGTATATGCACCCTTTTCCTTTGTCTTAAGAATACGGCCCTGAAAATTAGTGACGTAACGTGACGTCACCTAACACTTCTGAATTTGGAGGTTATGCAAAAACATAACACTACTGAGGACATAACAGTTTGGAATCTAACAGTATGGGGACCCGACTGTACTTAGAACGGAGGAGGTATACAAGCCCCTTTACATAGGATCTCACGTGGTTTTTTTTATTAATGATACAGAATACCACAGTTCATATACTTTCACCGCCAGGTGGCGAGAGCGACTTCTCCCCCTGTTAACATGAGTAGATAAGCAAAGTGAGTTCCTCACGATAGTTCTCAAGGCTGCCGCTAGAGGCGCCACTAGCGCTGCAGTCGGTGAATGGCGCGCGTTTTTTGAAATTAGTTCGCGAGGCCGCCACTAGCGCTGCAGTCGGGTATGGCGCGTATATTTGAAATTGTTAATTTCGCGGGCATTGCTCTCTACTATATTTTTCTACATAGTTTAAGGTCAACCTAATAGATGGGTCCACTAAAATTTACAAATATTTTATTTTAACGAGTCTTGAAAATTTTGTTCTACAAGACATGTACATATCAGGATATTTTACTTTAAGAGCTTCCTTATTATATAATCATTGTAAAATATACATTACAATTAAATGTAAGTAGTTTTTTATCAGTTGATATTAATTCATTGTTGAATCATAGTTGATGCATTAATGACTCATTGTTGATTCGTTAATGATTCATCGGTGATTAATTAATGATTTATTATTGATTCATTAATGGTTTACGGTTAAATAATTCCTTAAAGATTCATTATTGATTAATTTCTTATTAATTTTTCGAATAATAATTTATTAGTTAATGATTTGTCTTGTCTATATAAATACACAGAGAAAAATTAATAGTCAAAATTACACTGAGAGAAGTTTAGCACAGCATCTGAACTCAGATACAGCAGCCGCACGAAATGAGGGTTAGATATTGTTCCCTGATTTTATTCAGATGCTGAGATAAAATAGAACAGCATCTGTGCTAAAACTTTAGTATATGTGTTAAAAGTTTGGTTTCTGTAATTCTGTACACCAGAACGAGAAGTCTTTAAAACCGTGGGACCGATGTTGCGCGGAAGGTTAGGTACAGAATCTGAAACACGCGCAATGCAGAATATGTGCTAAACTTCCCTCAGATACACCAGATCATGGACGAATATACGTTGAAAGACTTTTCATTTCAAAAAGGGGAAAATAATGTTTTTATGTTACTTAATCGTATGAACGTATCCACTATTAATACGGTTCAAACTAATAAGTGGGTCTCTACTGGGGTAAGTGTGTCAATTGTGGCGGGTGCTCCAATTATGGCGACTTTGTAAAAAATAGAATTATTTACTATTTTAGAATAATATAGTTATTTGAAAATGATAGAAAAAGTTATTTTCGACCTTACTCGATATAATTGTACGAAAAAAAACACATTTGAACTATTATTGGTTTAATTATTTAAGTACAAAAATTGTGCCCCGCCATAATTGGCACATTTTCATTGAATGTGCGTGCTCCAGTTATGGCGCGCAACACAACCTCTAAATACACGTTATTTTCCCCGCCGTAATTGGCGCGCCGAAATTGACTCAACCGCGCCATAATTGACATTTTTAATCCTAATTCTTATTGCTTTAATTTTGTTTAAATAATTAATTTTTATAAAGTTTTTATAAAAGTTTTATTATCTATATGACACGGGCTTTTAGTTTAATAAGCCATAAATTTACTTCTTTCATTATAATTTTTGAATTTTCTATTTCAAAGACGGCTAAACCAGAACCGCGCCATAATTGGCACACTTACCCTAAACGAAAAATAATATATTTTTCTCATCTAAAATTGCGTGAAATTGTAGTAGAGGTGGGTGGGGGGGGGGGGGTAAATCTAAAAAAAAACTACATGACATCATTTGGGAACGCTTCCTAACCAATTGACAAATATTTCAGTTCATTATTGGTTCATTAATGACTCATTGTTGATTCCTTAATGATTCATACTTGATTTATTTATGACCCATTGATGATTCATTAATGTCTCATTGTTAATAAATTAATGATTGATAGTTGATTTATTTATAATTCATTATTGATTCATTGTTAATTCATAGTTGATTCACTAATGACACATTGTTGATTCATTAATGATTCATAGCTGCTTTTTTTATGATCCGTTCTTGATTCATTAATGACTCATTGTTAATTAATTGTTGATTTATTAATGACTAATAGTTGATTTATTTATAATTAATTGTTGATTCATTAATTATTCATAGTTGATTTATTAATGGTTCATAGTTGATTTTTTATGATTCATTCTTGATTCATTAATGATTCATTGTTGATTCATTAACCACTTCAGCGGCATGGCGTTCCAATTGGCGTCGCGTGAGTAGGTGACAGAAGCGGCAAAAAATGCGAAAATGGCGTTCCAATTTAAACTTGATTTCTAAACTCTGTAAACAAATTAAGTTTACCAAACCAAATGTTTTTTTTATTTGAGATTATGAATCTTAAATTGATTTTCAAAAATTCAAATAGGCGGATCCAATATTGTGAACTATTTTGGGTGAATATTGGAACGCCATTCGTAAAAAGTGTTAAAAATTGGCTACATTAAAACCTTTATAAAACCATTTAACACCTCCAAAAAATAATTTTTTTTGGTCTATTCATCTTCATTTATCTTAAATAATAAGAATATTCAATTTTGGCAAGTTTAACTTGACTACAGACTTTTGAAATCGAGTTCAAGTAGGAACGCCATTTTCGCATTTTGTGCCGCTTCTGCCACTTACTCATGGAACGCCAATTGGAACGCCATGCCGCCGAAGTGGTTAATGACTAATTGTTGATTTATTAATGCTTCAGTGTTGATTTATTAATTATTTACTGTTTATTCATTAATGATCTGTCTTAAATATCCAACTATTATGGAAAATGAATGATGAAATGTTAATAGTAGTGAATAAACTCCATACATTAGGTTGAAAAACTTATCGATGTCGAGTAAAAATGTTTGGTATTGTAGATTTAGTAGATTTTAGTAGATTTAGTAGAAATGATATCTTATTTTAAAATAAATAGATATTTTTTCCAAATACTTTTGGGCTGTTCCTGTAGAGAATAAAAATGGAAAAGATGTTGCTGATGCAATGTAATATTTAGTAAATAAATGTATTCCAAAATACCTGCATTCAGATAATGAAAAGAAAATAATTTTACAATTAACAATTTGAATCAGAGACGAAAATGAATAAAATTACTTTTAATCAACATGCAGGAATCTAAAAAATGTCAGTTGTTGAACGATTTAATAGAACACTTAAGAGTGAAGGTGTAAATTTAGAAGTTGTTGACACATTAAAAGTACGTTTTTTAAAATTAAGAAAAGTACCGCAGTGAATACCAAAGTTAAAAAAATCATGATAAGGTACGAGTCATCAAATTAAAAAACTTCTTTGAAAAAGGCTATAATCCAAATTAGCTAACTAAAACATTCACCATTGGGGTCGTCCATAAATTAATTAAAACATTTATGGGGGAGGGTCTAGCTAGTTCTTACGAACAATAGAAAAAATTGAGCTGATGTATATAAAATATCTTACTAGGAGGAGGGGGGGAGGTTAAATTTTCAAAAAATATCTTACGTAATTTATGGATGGCCCCATTGACAAAGTTGTATCAACTACACCTGTGACTTATAAGATCAATAATTACTATAGGACCAACCAATAAGTAAAATATCCTGGTACATATCTTGTAGAAAAAGTTGTCAAGTCTCGTGGAAATAAAATTTTGATTAAGTGCGGTTAGACTTTAATTATTATCAAAACAGTTGGATAGATAAGACAAATTATTAATGAATCAACTAACAATTATTGTGGACTATTGAAAACTACTTAAATTGTATTATAATGTATATTTTATAAGGATTTTATAGAGAGGAACTTCTTAAAGTAAAATATTCTGATACATACATTCTATAGCAATAGTTCTTAAGACTCGTGGTATTAAAATATTTGTCAAGTGGTTAGGCTTTGATAATTCTCATAATAGTTGGATATATAAGACAAATCAATAATGGGTTAATAATGTTTCATTATTTTATCAACAGTGAATCATTAATGAATCAACAATGAATCATAAATAAATCAAGTATGAATCAATAATGAATTAATGTTAACTACAAAAAAGACTAGTTAATTTGAATTATAGTGTATATTTTGTAAGAATGCTATAAAGAGGAACAGTTTAAAGTAAAATATTCTGATGTACATATATCTTGTAGAAAAAGTTGTCAATTCTCGTGAGACTAAAATATTAATCAAGCGCTTAGGCTTTGAAAATTCTCGTATTAGTAGGATATTTGTATAAGACAAATCATTAATGAATCAATAATGAATTATTAATAAAATCATTAATTAATCAATAACGAATCAACTATCAATCATAAATAAATCAATTTCAAAACATTAATGAATCAACAATGAATTAATGTTAAATATTAAAAAGCTACTTATAGTGAATTATAATGTATATATTTTATAAAAAATCTATAAAAAGGAACTTCTTAAAGTAAAATATCCTGATATATTTTATAATACAATTCAATAATGATCAATAATGATCATTAATGAATCAGTCATAAATCATTAATGAATCAACTAACTAATTAAGCAAGCCAACGATTTGTCAAAAAAACAGGCAAAACGAGTCTTTGTCTTAGTCAAAGTGATAGTCAAAGTCTTAGTAAAGTTAACGTTCAAGTCTTATTCCAAGTCTTAATCAACGTCTTAGTCTAAGTCTCGGTCAAAGTATTGGTCACAGTCCAAGTCTTAGTCATGATCAAAGTCTAAGTCAAAGTCTTAGCCATGGTGAAAGTCAAAGCCTTAGTCAAATTCGTGGTCAAAGTCTCGTCCAAAGTCCTAGTCTTAGTCCAAGTCAAAGTTTCAGTCTTTGACTTTGACCATAGTTAGTCTTAGACTTACTTTTATTTTCTTTGATAAATCGTTGATTTGGTTTAGATTTTAAATAAAATTTCATTCGTAATTAAAAATAACAGTAAAATGAATTATTTTTAATCCATTCTGTTGTTATTTTTAATACCTCACGATTTACTGTGTAAGGATTCCTATTCAATTCAACATGCTCCTTTTGTCAATACCACGAATCCAATCTTGTCAAAGTATAACTCTCCTAGTTAAGTCAACTAGTATAATTAGTCATTTTGAAAGTTTTCTTAGTTGTGCATGCGCATGTTTCTGCTTTAGCGGTATTTGGCTCTGTGAATCGTGAATTTACGTGAATCGTGGAATTTTTTTATGCATATAGAATGGGTTTTCTATGTCTTCCACGTATTAAAATGAAGCTATTACATTGTATATCGCTAATATAATGTAATTATAAGTAGTCAATTATTTCAGACATTTTAGATTTAGTTCCAGTCTAAAATAAATTTCATACAAGCGGTATCAACACTTTTTTTGGTATTCTAATTAGTTTTGTTAAAACGTACTTTACCATTGCAATATGTAATGCATGGATTTGGATGCATTTACATTAAGTTCTTGACAAGCAAGTAAAATGGTGTATATTTAATTATTCATTTCTTGTTAAGTCATTAATGATTCTTTAATAATTCATTGTTGATTCCTTAATTATTCATAGTTTATTCATTAATGAATTAATTGATAATGAATTGATTTATAATGATTTATAGCTGATACATTAATGATCCATTATTTATTGATTCATAGTTGATTGGTTCGGTATAATGGAAGATTACCCCAACCTTCCAGTGTTAGTTTGCTGCAATCTTATAAGGTGTAAGCTTACGTTGACCTTATACTATACGCTGTGATCTTGTTTTAAGATTACAGTAACCTTGCATGTAATCTTACGTTAACATTAGGTGTAAGCTTACAGTGATTTCATTATTATTATTAATTCATTGCTGATTCATTATTGATTCTTTAATGATTCATTGTTGATTCATTGTTGATTCATTATTAATTCATTATTGATTCATGGTTAACTCATTAATGATTCATTATTGATTCATTAATGCTTCATTATTGATTCATTGTTGATTCATTGTTTATTCATTAATGATTTATTGTTGATTCATTAATGATTCATTATTGATTCACTGTTGATTCATTGTTGATTCATTAATGATTCATTATTGATTCATTGTTGATTCATTAATGATTTATTATTGATTCATTGTTGATTCATTGTTGATTCATTAATGATTCAAAATTGATTCATTTTATATTCATTAATGATTCATTTTTGACTCATTAATAATTCATTATTGATTCATTGTTGATTCATTAATGATTCATTATTTATTCCTTGTTGATTCATTAATGATTCATTGTTGATTCTTTGTTGATTCATTAATGATTTATTATTGATTCATTGTTGATTCATTAATGATTCATTATTGATTCATTAATGATTCATTAATGATTCATTATTGATTCATTGTTGATTCATTGTTGATTCATTAATGATTCAAAATTGATTCATTTTATATTCATTAATGATTCATTTTTGACTCATTAATAATTCATTATTGATTCATTGTTGATTCATTAATGATTCATTATTGATTCATTGTTGATTCATTAATGATTCATTAATGATTCATTATTGATCCATTTATTCATTGTTGTTTCATTATTGATTTATAAATGATTCATTTTTGATTTATTAAGGGGTTACATCACTTTGACCCGACCAAAAAATACGCTTTTTCAACAATTTTTATTTAACAATAGAAATTTTTTTTAAAATTCCAGTGTTAGTTTGATGCAATCTTATAAGGTGTAAGCTTACGTTGACCTTATACTATACGCTGTGTTAATTGTCATAAGATTACCGTAACCTTGCATGTAATCTTACGTTGACATTAAGGTGTCAATTTTTTTAAATATAATGATAAGAGTACAATATTAATTCCCCTATATATGTTTCCATCATCCAATTTTTTTAAGAGTTTTCTTTTTATAATATATTTTTCAGATTTTTGAAAAATGTATTTTTATATATTTTATATATAATATTTCGATGTACTTTTCAAACATATTACAACTTGTTTAAGTGAATATTATTTAAATATTATGTAAAATTCATTTGTTTTCTATTTATATTAACCTTCTTGTTTCACAAAATTGCTGGTGTATGGCTGATTCATTAAGGATCCATTATTAATTCATTATTGACTTATTAATGATTCATTATTGATTCATTAATGATTCATGTTGATTCCTAGTTTATTTATTAATGATCGCTTATTAATTTCTTAATCATCGCTTATTGACTTATTAATGATCCATTAAGTTTACTATGAAGCGGACATATTACGGTTTTTCTGGGTATACCTTAAGTTTACTGTCGAACTTCACTCATAAGCTTAAATAATATGCTTACAGCAAGATAACGTGCTATGTGTGATGTATATTTTATAAGAATTTTTGTAAAGAGGAACTTCTAAAAAAATATGCCATATATTGAATAATACAAATCATTAGTGAATCGCAATAATGAGCCATTAATAAATCAACAATGAATCCTTTATGAATCAACTATAAATAATTAATAAATCAACTGTGAATCAAGAAGAATCAGTAATAAATCAATTATTGATCATTAATTCATCAGCTATAAATAATTAATGAGTCAAATATGAATCATTAATAGATCATTAACGAATCAGCCATAGACCATTAAAGAATTAACGAAGAATCAACAATGAATCAATAATGAATCAATAATGAATCATTAATGAATCAACAATGAATCAATAATGAATCATTAATGAATCAACAATGAATCAACAATGAATCATTAATAAATCAATAATGAATCATTAATTAATCAACAATGAATCAATAATGAATCATTAATGAGTCAATAATGAATCATTAATGAATCAACAATGAATCATTAATGAATCAACAGTGAATCAATAATGAATCATTAATGAATAAACAATGAATCAACAATGAATCAATAATGAATCAATAATGAAGCATTAATGAATTAATAATGAATCATTAATGAGTTAACCATGAATCAATAATGAATCAACAATGAATCAACAGTGAATCAATAATGAATCATTAATGAATCAACAATAAATCATTAATGAATAAACAATGAATCAACAATGAATCAATAATGAAGCATTAATGAATCAATAATGAATTATTAAAGAATCATTAATGACTTAACAAGAAATGAATAATTAAATATACACCATTTTACTTGCTTGTCAAGAACTTAATGTAAATGCATCCAAATCCATGCATTACATATTGCAATGGTAAAGTACGTTTTAACAAAACTAATTAGAATACCAAAAAAAGTGTTGATACCGCTTGTATGAAATTTATTTTAGACTGGAACTAAATCTAAAATGTCTGAAATAATTGACTACTTATAATTACATTATATTAGCGATATACAATGTAATAGCTTCATTTTAATACGTGGAAGACATAGAAAACCCATTCTATATGCATAAAAAAATTCCACGATTCACGTAAATTCACGATTCACAGAGCCAAATACCGCTAAAGCAGAAACATGCGCATGCACAACTAAGAAAACTTTCAAAATGACTAATTATACTAGTTGACTTAACTAGGAGAGTTATACTTTGACAAGATTGGATTCGTGGTATTGACAAAAGGAGCATGTTGAATTGAATAGGAATCCTTACACAGTAAATCGTGAGGTATTAAAAATAACAACAGAATGGATTAAAAATAATTCATTTTACTGTTATTTTTAATTACGAATGAAATTTTATTTAAAATCTAAACCAAATCAACGATTTATCAAAGAAAATAAAAGTAAGTCTAAGACTAACTATGGTCAAAGTCAAAGACTGAAACTTTGACTTGGACTAAGACTAGGACTTTGGACGAGACTTTGACCACGAATTTGACTAAGGCTTTGACTTTCACCATGGCTAAGACTTTGACTTAGACTTTGATCATGACTAAGACTTGGACTGTGACCAATACTTTGACCGAGACTTAGACTAAGACGTTGATTAAGACTTGGAATAAGACTTGAACGTTAACTTTACTAAGACTTTGACTATCACTTTGACTAAGACAAAGACTCGTTTTGCCTGTTTTTTTGACAAATCGTTGGCTTGCTTAATTAGTTAGTTGATTCATTAATGATTTATGACTGATTCATTAATGATCATTATTGATCATTATTGAATTGTATTATAAAATATATCAGGATATTTTACTTTAAGAAGTTCCTTTTTATAGATTTTTTATAAAATATATACATTATAATTCACTATAAGTAGCTTTTTAATATTTAACATTAATTCATTGTTGATTCATTAATGTTTTGAAATTGATTTATTTATGATTGATAGTTGATTCGTTATTGATTAATTAATGATTTTATTAATAATTCATTATTGATTCATTAATGATTTGTCTTATACAAATATCCTACTAATACGAGAATTTTCAAAGCCTAAGCGCTTGATTAATATTTTAGTCTCACGAGAATTGACAACTTTTTCTACAAGATATATGTACATCAGAATATTTTACTTTAAACTGTTCCTCTTTATAGCATTCTTACAAAATATACACTATAATTCAAATTAACTAGTCTTTTTTGTAGTTAACATTAATTCATTATTGATTCATACTTGATTTATTTATGATTCATTGTTGATTCATTAATGATTCACTGTTGATAAAATAATGAAACATTATTAACCCATTATTGATTTGTCTTATATATCCAACTATTATGAGAATTATCAAAGCCTAACCACTTGACAAATATTTTAATACCACGAGTCTTAAGAACTATTGCTATAGAATGTATGTATCAGAATATTTTACTTTAAGAAGTTCCTCTCTATAAAATCCTTATAAAATATACATTATAATACAATTTAAGTAGTTTTCAATAGTCCACAATAATTGTTAGTTGATTCATTAATAATTTGTCTTATCTATCCAACTGTTTTGATAATAATTAAAGTCTAACCGCACTTAATCAAAATTTTATTTCCACGAGACTTGACAACTTTTTCTACAAGATATGTACCAGGATATTTTACTTATTGGTTGGTCCTATAGTAATTATTGATCTTATAAGTCACAGGTGTAGTTGATACAACTTTGTCAATGGGGCCATCCATAAATTACGTAAGATATTTTTTGAAAATTTAACCTCCCCCCCTCCTCCTAGTAAGATATTTTATATACATCAGCTCAATTTTTTCTATTGTTCGTAAGAACTAGCTAGACCCTCCCCCATAAATGTTTTAATTAATTTATGGACGACCCCAATGGTGAATGTTTTAGTTAGCTAATTTGGATTATAGCCTTTTTCAAAGAAGTTTTTTAATTTGATGACTCGTACCTTATCATGATTTTTTTAACTTTGGTATTCACTGCGGTACTTTTCTTAATTTTAAAAAACGTACTTTTAATGTGTCAACAACTTCTAAATTTACACCTTCACTCTTAAGTGTTCTATTAAATCGTTCAACAACTGACATTTTTTAGATTCCTGCATGTTGATTAAAAGTAATTTTATTCATTTTCGTCTCTGATTCAAATTGTTAATTGTAAAATTATTTTCTTTTCATTATCTGAATGCAGGTATTTTGGAATACATTTATTTACTAAATATTACATTGCATCAGCAACATCTTTTCCATTTTTATTCTCTACAGGAACAGCCCAAAAGTATTTGGAAAAAATATCTATTTATTTTAAAATAAGATATCATTTCTACTAAATCTACTAAAATCTACTAAATCTACAATACCAAACATTTTTACTCGACATCGATAAGTTTTTCAACCTAATGTATGGAGTTTATTCACTACTATTAACATTTCATCATTCATTTTCCATAATAGTTGGATATTTAAGACAGATCATTAATGAATAAACAGTAAATAATTAATAAATCAACACTGAAGCATTAATAAATCAACAATTAGTCATTAACCACTTCGGCGGCATGGCGTTCCAATTGGCGTTCCATGAGTAAGTGGCAGAAGCGGCACAAAATGCGAAAATGGCGTTCCTACTTGAACTCGATTTCAAAAGTCTGTAGTCAAGTTAAACTTGCCAAAATTGAATATTCTTATTATTTAAGATAAATGAAGATGAATAGACCAAAAAAAATTATTTTTTGGAGGTGTTAAATGGTTTTATAAAGGTTTTAATGTAGCCAATTTTTAACACTTTTTACGAATGGCGTTCCAATATTCACCCAAAATAGTTCACAATATTGGATCCGCCTATTTGAATTTTTGAAAATCAATTTAAGATTCATAATCTCAAATAAAAAAAACATTTGGTTTGGTAAACTTAATTTGTTTACAGAGTTTAGAAATCAAGTTTAAATTGGAACGCCATTTTCGCATTTTTTGCCGCTTCTGTCACCTACTCACGCGACGCCAATTGGAACGCCATGCCGCTGAAGTGGTTAATGAATCAACAATGAATCATTAATGAATCAAGAATGAATCATAAAAAATCAACTATGAACCATTAATAAATCAACTATGAATAATTAATGAATCAACAATTAATTATAAATAAATCAACTATTAGTCATTAATAAATCAACAATTAATTAACAATGAGTCATTAATGAATCAAGAACGGATCATAAAAAAAGCAGCTATGAATCATTAATGAATCAACAATGTGTCATTAGTGAATCAACTATGAATTAACAATGAATCAATAATGAATTATAAATAAATCAACTATCAATCATTAATTTATTAACAATGAGACATTAATGAATCATCAATGGGTCATAAATAAATCAAGTATGAATCATTAAGGAATCAACAATGAGTCATTAATGAACCAATAATGAACTGAAATATTTGTCAATTGGTTAGGAAGCGTTCCCAAATGATGTCATGTAGTTTTTTTTTAGATTTACCCCCCCCCCACCCACCTCTACTACAATTTCACGCAATTTTAGATGAGAAAAATATATTATTTTTCGTTTAGGGTAAGTGTGCCAATTATGGCGCGGTTCTGGTTTAGCCGTCTTTGAAATAGAAAATTCAAAAATTATAATGAAAGAAGTAAATTTATGGCTTATTAAACTAAAAGCCCGTGTCATATAGATAATAAAACTTTTATAAAAACTTTATAAAAATTAATTATTTAAACAAAATTAAAGCAATAAGAATTAGGATTAAAAATGTCAATTATGGCGCGGTTGAGTCAATTTCGGCGCGCCAATTACGGCGGGGAAAATAACGTGTATTTAGAGGTTGTGTTGCGCGCCATAACTGGAGCACGCACATTCAATGAAAATGTGCCAATTATGGCGGGGCACAATTTTTGTACTTAAATAATTAAACCAATAATAGTTCAAATGTGTTTTTTTTCGTACAATTATATCGAGTAAGGTCGAAAATAACTTTTTCTATCATTTTCAAATAACTATATTATTCTAAAATAGTAAATAATTCTATTTTTTACAAAGTCGCCATAATTGGAGCACCCGCCACAATTGACACACTTACCCCAGTAGAGACCCACTTATTAGTTTGAACCGTATTAATAGTGGATACGTTCATACGATTAAGTAACATAAAAACATTATTTTCCCCTTTTTGAAATGAAAAGTCTTTCAACGTATATTCGTCCATGATCTGGTGTATCTGAGGGAAGTTTAGCACATATTCTGCATTGCGCGTGTTTCAGATTCTGTACCTAACCTTCCGCGCAACATCGGTCCCACGGTTTTAAAGACTTCTCGTTCTGGTGTACAGAATTACAGAAACCAAACTTTTAACACATATACTAAAGTTTTAGCACAGATGCTGTTCTATTTTATCTCAGCATCTGAATAAAATCAGGGAACAATATCTAACCCTCATTTCGTGCGGCTGCTGTATCTGAGTTCAGATGCTGTGCTAAACTTCTCTCAGTGTAATTTTGACTATTAATTTTTCTCTGTGTATTTATATAGACAAGACAAATCATTAACTAATAAATTATTATTCGAAAAATTAATAAGAAATTAATCAATAATGAATCTTTAAGGAATTATTTAACCGTAAACCATTAATGAATCAATAATAAATCATTAATTAATCACCGATGAATCATTAACGAATCAACAATGAGTCATTAATGCATCAACTATGATTCAACAATGAATTAATATCAACTGATAAAAAACTACTTACATTTAATTGTAATGTATATTTTACAATGATTATATAATAAGGAAGCTCTTAAAGTAAAATATCCTGATATGTACATGTCTTGTAGAACAAAATTTTCAAGACTCGTTAAAATAAAATATTTGTAAATTTTAGTGGACCCATCTATTAGGTTGACCTTAAACTATGTAGAAAAATATAGTAGAGAGCAATGCCCGCGAAATTAACAATTTCAAATATACGCGCCATACCCGACTGCAGCGCTAGTGGCGGCCTCGCGAACTAATTTCAAAAAACGCGCGCCATTCACCGACTGCAGCGCTAGTGGCGCCTCTAGCGGCAGCCTTGAGAACTATCGTGAGGAACTCACTTTGCTTATCTACTCATGTTAACAGGGGGAGAAGTCGCTCTCGCCACCTGGCGGTGAAAGTATATGAACTGTGGTATTCTGTATCATTAATAAAAAAAACCACGTGAGATCCTATGTAAAGGGGCTTGTATACCTCCTCCGTTCTAAGTACAGTCGGGTCCCCATACTGTTAGATTCCAAACTGTTATGTCCTCAGTAGTGTTATGTTTTTGCATAACCTCCAAATTCAGAAGTGTTAGGTGACGTCACGTTACGTCACTAATTTTCAGGGCCGTATTCTTAAGACAAAGGAAAAGGGTGCATATACTTCTAGGCCAAACTTGAGGTGTATATATTTACGTTCCTGAAAGGTGCGCAGTAAGCATAATTTGAGCACATAACAGAGCTGAGTCTGGAGAAGTGGGAAATTTCTGAAAATGTAACAGTATGGGGACCCGACTGTATATCAGAAACGTCCAGCGTTTTGATTGGCTATGCTCATAGAGAATTTCCAAAACATTAAATAGAGAATTTCCAAAAAATTTAATGTTTTGGAAATTCTCTATGAGCATAGCCAATCAAAACGCTGGACGTTTCTGATTATACTCAGAACGGAGGAGGTATACAAGCCCCTTAAGATCCAATGTGGAAAATTATATGGGAAATAATTTACGATATCACCTGGGATTTCATATAATTTTCATTTCTATGTAAAATCCTACGTAAGATCCCATGTAATTTCCTATGTTATTTCCCTCATATGATACCATATGGGATCTTACGTAGGATTTTACATAGGAATGAAAATTATATGAAATCCCAGGTGAGATCGTATATTATTTCCCATTTAATTTTCCACATGGGATGTTACATAGGATCTCACGTTGTTTTTTTATTAATGATACAGAATACCACAGTTCATATACTTTCACCGCCAGGTGGCGAGAGCGACTTCTCCCCCTGTTAACATGATTTTTTAACACTATATAGGGGCTTGTATACCTCCTCCGTTCTGAGTATATTCAGAAACGTCCAGCGTTTTGATTGGCTATGCTCATAGAGAATTTCCAAAACATTAAACTTTTTGGAAATTCTCTATGAGCATAGCCAATCAAAACGCTGGACGTTTCTGATATACTTAGAACGGAGGAGGTGTACAAGCGCCTTATAACTGAGAGTTTATAGCTCAGAAGAAGTGTTTCAAATTATCGAATTTTTTCTCTTACTGATGATTTGAAATGATAATACAATTTATTATTTAATTTTTAATTAAATAATTTTTAATCCTTTGAAAATTCTCACAATGGATCCCTTATTTAAACACATATCAAATGTTTTGTGAAATCCTATGTGAAATCTTATATATGAAACATGAAAACCCATATGAAATCCTTTATGTATTCTCACATAGGAATTCATGTGGATTTTTATGTAGATACACAAACTCAAATTCCCACATGAATTCCTGTTTCAAATCTTGTCCCAAATATACATGTGCTTTTACATGGAATCCCATGTGAATTCTTACGTGGGATCTGGGATTTTATACAGGTTCTTGTACAAGAACCCACGTAAGATCCCATGTGGGTATTTTTAATAGGAAGCAGCGCCACCATGGCTGAGACGTCTCGGCGCTCTAATTTTTTTCGGTGAAAAAGAAGCCGCGAATATACCCACATATTAAAAAAAAAGATGTCTCCATTATCGGGACTGTAAATATTTAATAAAAATTAATTTTTTTTATGAAGAACAACAATATATTTACCAAAATATAAAAAAAGAATCATCTCTTAGAGCATTATATAATATAAAAATAATAATTTTTGACACCACTGCAGAGTTGAATCTCAAACCAAGGTGAGCCATCTTGAACTTTTTTCAGACAATAAATTTTAAAACATTTTTATTAAATTAATTAATAGAAAAATAATCAAAAATATGATACAAATTATAATGTCTTATGTGTCAGGTTCAAGGAGTGATTTTTTAGTCAAAATTTTTTTATATTATTTGAAATATTCCTTAAAATACAAAATACCTTGATAATACCCACACCCGCGATAATACCCACTTTTACCCTAGGTTTTTTGATTAAAATTATATAACTGAATTTTTTTGAGGTTGCAAACATGCAAGATTTTACTTGGGAGCAATGGGAACAATCCCCTTGCCCCTCACCTCGGCATAGACAATCCTTAAAAAGAAAATCCTTTCAATAAATAAGAAAAGTGTAAATATGTAAATTTACTTGAGTTTTAATGAAAAACTCTTAATTTCCAAAACTTAGCACTTGACAATTTATTTTTAAAAATAAACTACTGAAAATAAAATTACACACTAAGGAAATTCTTCAAAATTAATTTCTTAGTTCTTTAAATTTTGCATGAAATGTGTTGTACTTGAATTAATTTTAATTTTTCTATTAAAAGTTATTTCATAGAAAAGAAGAAAAATATCTGAAATTTCTTTCCTTAATGTAATTTGAATTTCTCTACAAAAGAAAAACAGCCTATTCATAATTAAGAACCTTATTTAAAATTAAGATTCCTTAAAGATGCTCACACACTGAAAAAATGTTGAGTACCGTGCAATTCCAATCGTCGGAAAGTGGGGGAACTATAGTTTGGATGTGCTACGTTCTCAATTCGGGAAATCTACGTTCCCATGTCGGTGGCGCTGAACACCCAAGATTTGAGACTCAAAACCTTGGGACTGCAATAGCCGCATCTTGGGCGTTCAGCACGCCCAAGTTGGAAATGCAGCTCCTCCAAACTAAAGTCGTATCGCATTCGTACATTTTCGGTCTACTTGGAACGGCACGTCACCCAAGATTTTTTCCGTGGATACTTCATATTAATAAAAATTTGTCTCAAAAATCTATTTAATTATTTTTTCTTTTTTTTAACAACATGCATGTTATTTGTAACAGACGTTTTGTCTCTAAATTGTAATAAAGTGAAAAGTACCATTTCTCCTGTAAATAACGCCGCCAGGATTTCGAATTCCGGGTTTGTGAATAAGAAGAATTGGAATTTTTTGCATTTTTTCCTCGGAAAACCATTCATCGTTTTCCATTCCAGGGATCAAAACTTCTCGCCGCATTTTATTAATTTGACTCGTCGCTAAGCAATTCTGCGTCACGTTGCTTCTGATTTCATCATCCCAGATGCCGCTGTGATTAACAAGTTCCGGAAGCACATTTTCTTCCTGCTCCAAATATAAATCTTCAGTTTCTATTTTAAGATGCGACTTGGTTCTTTTATCTGGAGCGAAAAAGCGCGGGTCCAAAACGGTCAAAGCAATTATTGAACTGTCGGGAATTTGGTTCGGCGACTTGAGAGTTTTCAGCTTTTCAAAAATACCTTTTTGAACCTTGAAAGCTTTCACATTTTCCGGCTTGGAGTAATAATGACGGCTCCAATCATTTTCCTGGCACTCTAGCATTACTTCAGCATTTCCGTTCATCGATTTGTCAATAGATTCAATGTTCGATTCAATTCCGATGTTGGGTAATTTCAGAGCATCTGTTAAAGCACAAAGAGTCAATGGACCACTGATTCGAAATCTATTCAACGAGTTTCTAAGTATCGTCATCTTGCATTCTCCTCCATTTTTAAAAACGGGCAGTTTCATTTCCTTTGGTATTTTAAAAGCAGAGGGCATTTTATTCACATCCTTAAAGTTTTCCTCTTCAAAAATCTCCTCAGAGTCAGCAGGAGATATAAGTTGAAATTTAAAATTGGAAACGAGATCGTAAAATATTTCCTGGTAAATTCCCGGATGGATCCAAAGCCAAATCGTTGAGAAAGTAACACTTTCATTGGAATGTTCAGGTTTCCACATGAAATTGATATTTCCTAGGGGGAAATAAGGAAATTCGTCTTTTTTGTAGAACATAATAGACTTTTCTTTTTCGCCTTTAAGAAAAGATTCCTCACGAAAGTTGAAAGATGGATCACAGTGTTTTTGAAGGGATGATATCAAAATTTCCAAGGGTCCCAAAATTTCCACACAGGTATAGTAAGAAATATCCTGAATTAACGAATGAGATGCTACGGCTTTATAATTTGCCTTAAAACATTTATCATTTGGATGCTCAGCTACTTTAAATCCCCATTTTTCAATCATTTTAAACCGTTTTGCGTGCCAAATGTGAGTTTCAAGCCAGAATTTGTCTCGTTTTCGACGATTGTATTCAAGAAGAAGATTTCTTGGACGTCGACGATGCTTTCTAGAAGGGACTTTATTTTTCTCAGCTGGCAATCCGGATTTTAACATTTGATTCCGATGAGATTCCCTTAATCGTCGAGGCATCCGCTTGACATTGTGCGACATTATCCGTCTACGCATGTGTCGAGGAAGTTTTTGAAAAATTAACTTTGTTTGTTGAGGATTTTCTAAAAATAAAAATAATACTTTAATTAAATTAATTGCTGTCTTAATTTTAATTTAAAGTCACTGAACAAAATTTTAATAGCTTTCAAAAAAATGTAGGGGAGGGTGGTCCCATACCGACCCCCTAAAGTGCAAAGGCTAAAAATGTGCCAAAAATGTGTTTCTTTGTCTTAGTCAAAATTTATTTGAGTAAAGGAACTATTTTTCTATGTTTCTTTATGGTTGCCGAGGTTTCTGATTGTCATTAATAAAAGATCTAAAGAAAAATCGAAAATTTACGTTTTTAACTTTTTCAAAATAAGTGGTGCGAAACCGACCCTTTTTTTGTGGGGAATTTCAAGAATAATCAAGATATTAAATTCTGATAGTAATTTGTTAGGGTGTGCGAGTGAGTGTAGACGAATTTATCGAAATTAAGTATTTATTAAATAAACCGAGATTAACAAATTACAGGGAATGTTATTAAACATGGACTGAATAATGAACTGAACAAAAGGTTCTTTTGAATGTGTGTGTTTTTAAGTGAAAGTAAAAGAAAGGCGATTGAAGCGCAACACTGAATCTGAATATTAAAGTTCTGAGTAAAAATGTCGTAAGAGCGCGAATTACAATTCCCAACATAATTAAAATAAAAATCAACAGTCTGTAATGAACTGTTAAATTATTTTGACTTCATTTAAATACATTTTAGGGTCTTTTCTGAACAAAAAAGTAAATAAATGAATCATTCGTAACTATACTCTGAGATTATTTATGTCCATAAGTTATGTTAACTTAGTTAAACTTGAATTAATATTAATACTTTATTTAAATAACGGTAATTTTATTTGTGACACTCGTTCCGGTCTCGGGGCGCCTACGACGCCCTCGACCTCCACTCGTGTCACAAAAATCATCGTAAACAAATTGGCTGCCTTTATTCCCGTGTTACTTACGATATTTTTTATTCCTAATGCACAAAAGTGTCCATTTCAGATAGTAGACGACAGGGAATAAAAGTCAGTCACTTGTTCGACTTATATGAAAATGGCGGGCGTTTTCTCCCTTGGGCAAAAATAACGCATGGGATCAGCGGTTATGTTTGCACACGGGTGAAAATGGACGCCATTTTCATATGGTCGAACAAATGAGTGACTTTACTCCCTGTCGTCAGCTATACCTAAAATTTAAAAAAATTTTTTTAAACAATTTTTTGTTTATTTACTCCTCTCTGAGAAAAATGTTATTAACATATTTGGATTCCTTATGAATTAACCTTTAATTTCATAAAAAAAATTGATGGAGACTTAACTGGTTCCGGAGATATTGAAGTTTTTGTAAAAAATAGTCATAGTTACAGCAGCTATGCACGACTGCGGTAACGTACTACGCGACTTGTGCAGTATGGTGCTATGGCGCGGCGACGCTTTTTTTACAAAAACTTCAATATCTTCGGAACCAGTTGAGTCTTCATCAATTTTTTTTATGAAATTAAAGGTGAATTCATAAGAAATCCAAATATGTTAATAACATTTTTGTCAGAGAGGAGTAAATAAACAAAAAATTGTTTGAAAAATTTTTTTAAAATTTTTTTATTTAAAAATTAATTTTTTTTTAATAACTTTATTTGCATTTTAAAGTACATACTTTTACCTGAAAAATGTGTAAATTTCATAAAAATCCATAAACAATATTTCGAGGTTTTCAAAATTTTATAAAATTAATATTAAAATTCAAAATGGCGTATCTTCAACAATTTTGAATTTTTGTTTTTTAAATTTGGGGGAAAGAAGTTTCTTATATAGAACTATAATCCCACGAAGTTTTGCGAAAATCGGTATACCCTTTGCAAATCGTGATATTTCTGACGTGAAATGCCTCGTAAACAAAAAAATTTTTTTTTTATTTTTTATTAAAAAAATTTTTTTTTGATAAACAAATTAATTTTTTTTTATTTTTTTTAAATTTATTTATACCTTATAATATAGAGAAGATTTTTCAAAAAGTCCTGAAATGGGCCTGATGTGTTAAATGAGTTTTAAAACATTTTCAAAAATCACTTGCAAGCATCACAGTGGGATTTTTTTTACAATTAACTTTTTAAAACCGTCTACAGCGTATAATTTTTAATCTATTTGAGTGTTCTTTGTTTTAAATTAAAGGGTCTACGCTGTAGACAGTTTTAAAAAGTTAATTGTAAAAAAATCCCACTGTGATGCTTGTAAGTGATTTTTGAAAATGTATTAAAACTCATTTAACACAACAGGCCCATTTCGGGACTATTTGGAAAATCTTCTCTATACTATAAGGTATAAATGAATAAAAAAAAATCCTGCCCAAAGTTAAAAAAATTTTTTTTGTTTACATTTCTTAAAAGTCGAAAGAAAACTAAAACTTTCATTTTTTGACAACTTTTTGCTAAACTCAATATTTTCGGACTTATAAGCTACTGAATATAGGTCTACAATTAAAAATTCAAAATTTCGAAAATTCATAACTCAAAAATTTGGACAATTAAACAAAAATAAAAAAATACGTATCTGTTTTTTTCGATACAGAATAGAAAAAAAATATTTTTGGCCGCTTTTAAAAGGTCGACTTAAATCTCACATATGTAAATATATATTAATTCATAATAATATAATTTTATTCATAAAGCAGATAATTCAGGATTTTTTAAGATTTTTTTGTTATAAATTTAAATACATAAATCGATTCGTTTTTGTGCAAGGAATATAATTTTGTGAAGAATTATAATTAAAATTTCTATAAGATAAAAAGTTAATTCAAAAAATACAAAAATATTTTCTTTCAAAAATTAAATAATTTATTCTCTATTTAGGTAGGGGAGACTGGGGTAAACCCGCTCACTTTTTTCAGATCGGATAAAATCTAGGAAATTATTCTCTAAATCCAAGTTAATTTATATCATTTGAAAGCTTATGATTTCTACTAAAAAAATAAAAAAGAGTTTTTGATTTATCTTTTTTAGTTTTACTTAGAGAAACTTTTTAATAAACATATACCAAATTTCGAAATCACAATTTTCCAGGGTAAACCCGCTCACTTTATCTTTTCTAGACGGAACAGTTTTATTTTTTAAATATTAAAGTTCGTCTTATTCCCGTCTTAAGTATGATTTATTATTGATAATTTATGAGTTATATAAACAATTCTATAAACAACAAATTGGTTTAATAAATAATGAACATAGATTTCATGAATTACAACTATGGATTTAAATAGTGTTATATTTTATTAAGAGAAAGTGAAATGTAGTTATAATTTTGGTTTTAATAAGTCATAAATAGTGTTATTGTTGAAATATAATACGTAAAATTATTTTATTCTAAATTTTAAATTTAAAACTAAGTGAGCGGCTTTACCCCGACTTCACATAAGCGACTTTACCCCGAGTGTATTCCTCACATTTCAGAATAAATTTAATTAAATCTTTTTAAAATAAGACAAAACTATATATGTACTTCGATGAAGGACATCCAATAGCAACAAAAAAAATTTGCCAGATAAATTAAGACTCAAAAATAATGATCGAAAAACTTAAAAATCCAAAATACGTTTTTTTTCTGACACCTCTAAAAACATTTGATCGTCTCTGATTCTGTGTTGAATTCATGAAACTAAACGAAAGTTCGTTAATATAAGTTGAATGTTAAGTACTATTCACAGTATCAATATCTCCATCTTAAGTTGAGTTCATCGCGTTAAATCGCTAGTGAGCGGGTTTACCCCAGTCTCCCCTACATTCTCGGCAATTTCCGGGTCGCTAGTCACTTTTTCTATATTTACTAGCGTCATATTCCTCGCTCGCTCGGAAGACATTTTCTTATTTATTTCCACTTACATAAATAGTTTTTGAGGTAAAGTGATTTCATATTTGTAATCTGTGGCCCCATAAGCTTCCGAGTAACACGTTTTAACCTTCGCGCTACCAAAGATTTTTGTATACGCGGACTACCGGACAGCCACCCGGGGTGGCTAAACGCTATTTTACTTTTATGTTCCCAAAACGATTAAAATTCATCAAACGTTTTGTATATAATTATGTGTTAATACAAATACTGTATTTTAATAATGTTTTATGACATTTATGACATAAAACATTTATCAGGGTGTCTAGCGAATTATGATTTTCAAATTCCCGGCAAAATCCCGGATTTCCCGGACCTAAAACTAAATTATTCCCGGATTTATTTTTAAAGACATTAATGACTATATACGATTAAAATTTCATAATTTTTTAAATACAGTGAAAACTGAATTATCCGAACTAATTCAGGCAGGATTTGGTTCAGATAATCAAAAGTTCGAATAATAGAAATTGCAATTATTTTCGTTTATATAAATGATCGTTTCGGAATTATTTTGCAACATCCAATGGCATTTATGTATTCTTTTAGATATTTACATTAAAAGTCACTGAGGTTCAACTGCAATAAGTTAAAAACATTAGGATTTATATTTAAACTTTCAATTTAAGTTTTCTAAATTCAATAGTTTTAGAGTTGTAGATAATTGAAAACAAGTGTACTTTTAAAAATCCAAACATTTCGTTACCTATAAAAAATGAAAAAATAGATTTACAATAATATATTTTCATCCTAATTGAAAATGTGAACTGAAATTTAACGTGAAATTGACTATTACCTATAATATATCTTTTTAAAATTTTTGAAAAATATAAGACTGAAGGTAGTTCTCCGGCTTCTATACACTTGTAAAAATTTATTTTCTTCAAATTTTGAGGAAAAATGTTTCTTCGGGTGCCCTTTAAATGTGGTAAAAATTTCAAAACCCTTTGCGATGCTAAATTTTGACTTATTCAAGTTCAAACTTTTACTTTTCCATGCGATTATGTTAAAAATAAAAAATGTCAACCACAATATCTCGTTTTTTGACATGGCAAAAGGTTTTGAAATTTTTACCACATTTAAAGGGTACCCGAAGAAATATTTTCTCAAAATATGAAGAAAATCTATCGAAAATTAATTTTTAAAAGAGTAGCTGCCAGAGAACTATATCTTAAATTGAATTTTTTTTATAGATTTTAATGAATTAGCGAAACTTTCCAAAAATTCCCGGATATTTTTTTCAATTCCCGGCAATTTCCCGGGTTTTTCCCGGTCGAACTAAATTCCCGGTTTTCCCGTTTTTCCCGGACGCTAGACACCCTGAATTTATGTTTTATTATTAAAAAATTATTTAAACAAATTATTGTTATTATTTACCAACTTTTTCCAGAATACACCTAGAAAGTTGCAGTTTTTTTCTAATTTTGCAATTTACTAAATCTTATATGATTACAGATAAAGAATAGAAATTGAATAAAAATTGTACTATTTTTTAAACAATTTTTAAACAAATTATTGTTGTTATTTACCAACTTTTTCCAGAATGCACCCAGAAAGTTGCAGTTTTTTCCTAATTTTGCAATTTACTAAATCTTATATGATAACAGATAAAGAATAGAAATTGAATAAAATTTGAACTATTTTTTAAACAATTTTTAAACAAATTATTGATGTTATTTACCAACTATTCGCAGAATGCACCTAGAAAGTTGCAGTTTTTTCCTAATTTTGCAATTTATTAAATCTTATATGATTACAGATAAAGAATAAAAATTGAACTATTGTTTAAACAATTTTTAAACAAATTATTGTTGTTGCTTACCAACTTTTACAGAATGAACATACAAGGTTGAATTTTTTTTCTAATTTACACATTTTCGTAGTTTGTTAAAAAAGTACCTTCTATTTTTTATACTTATATTAATAAGCATTTAAACAATTTTGTTTTTTTGAATCAATCATAAATTATAAGCCAAAATGATAAAATTTATTGTTATAAAAATAAATATTGTTAACAATTTTTATAAATTTTCCTATCTATGACATTAATTGTTCTTTTGCACAGTTGTACTGTGCGCAACTTGATACTGTGTAATATTTTTGAAAAATTTGAAAACACAGTATTAATTTATAAAATTACAGTGATAATATTGTAAAGAACAATTTGTTTACAAATTGTTTAAACAATAGTTCAACTTTTATTCTTTATCCGTAATCATATAAGATTTAGTAAATTGCAAAATTAGGAAAAAACTGCAACTTTCTAGGTGCGTTCTAGGAAAAGTTGGTAAATAACATCAATAATTTGTTTAAAAATTGTTTAAAAAATAATCAAATTTTTATTCTTTATCAGTAGTCATATAAGGTTTAGTAAATTGCAAAGTTAGGAAAAAACTGCAACTTTCTAGGTGCATTCTGGAAAAAGTTGGTAAATAATAACAATAATTTGTTTAAACAAATAAAAAATGTATTATAACATCATAATATATTTTATTTATTGATAAAAAACAATTTTACTGTATAAGTTTAATGATTTTATTTTTATTTTTTTGCAATATAAAAAAACACCTGGTCAATTTTTAGTATTCTCGTACATACTTTTTTAATTGTTATAAATAAACAACACTGTTAAAAAAGATTGTAAATTTACAATACTTTAATACAAAAAGTGATTGAAAATTGACAAATATTGTATATGAAATAATTTCAAAAACGCGTGTTTGAAAGATTTGTAAATTTACAATATTTTCAAACAAAAGTGTTTGAAATTTTCAAAAATTTTTGTATGGATTAACTTCAAATACATATGTTTGAAAGATTTGTAAATTTACAATATTTTCAAACAAAAATGTTTGAAATTTTCAAAAATTTTTGTATGGATTAACTTCAAATACATAAGTTTGAAAAATATGTAAATTTACTACCTTTTCATAAAAGAGTGTTTGAAAAATTTATGTGTAAAGTAATTCAATGCACATATGTTTTAAAATATTGTAGGTAAATTTACAACTTTTTCATTGAAAAGTACTTAATTTAAATTTTTTTGAGTTTTTATACAAAATAGCTTCAAACATATGTGTTTAATAATTCTGTAAATTAGTTTAAAACAATATTTATAAGTAAATACATTTTCAAATGTTGAAATAACTAAAATTTTTTTTAATCAGTTTAATTAGTTAAATTTGACAAAACTTGTTAAGAGAAAAAACATTTTGGATGATATAATATAATTAATATAGTTAGTTATTTTGTACAGATTAAAATTTAAAAACTGCTGAATTAAATAGAAAAATATTTTTCCATAAAAAATCTTCTGTGTATAAAGTATTGTTTAAATATTTCTTAAACATCTTAATACATATCATAAATTTAACAGAAACGTGAAGAGAAAAAAAGTAAAGAATACAAGAATCGGTTGGTGAAGAATTTTAAAGATATTGAATCTTTAGAAATTTAGAAGAAGTAAAAAAAAGGGAATGGTCCACATATTTCTCACTACTGATACTTTGCAAGAGATTTTCATAGCCTCCCTTGGTCGAGCGCGTCTAGGCGCAGCTCCCAAGGTTGATGGCTCCATACAAGACACACTATACACAGACAACACTATATACGACTAAGGGTTCAAATCGTAGTGTCGCATTTCCGTAAAAATGCTAATGAAACTTTTTTTTAAATTAATTTACATTTATTGTAACATATCAAAACACAATATAAACAGTTTAGATTTTTTATTTAAATATTTAAATCGTTTTGGTATTTCAAACAGATTTGTTTGAAATTTCAAACAGTTTTGTTTTAAATTTCAAACAAAACTATTTGAAATTTCATTCAAACACTTTGTATTAATTTTACAAAGAAAAGTTTGAAAATTTTAAAGAAATGTGTTTTAAAATTTAATAAGAAAATTTGTATTAAATTTAAAAATGTGTGTTGTAGTTTTCCAAAATTGTATATGATAATTGCTTCAAACATTTTTGTATTAAATTTGTAACAAAAATTTTTAACAGTGAAGAAGAAATGTAAAAAAAAAATTTATTTTTGTTTTTTTCGAAAGTAGATAAAATTTTGTTCAGTGAGTTAAAATGGCGATTCGATTGATACAAAATTCGAGCAGATATACAACATTATGTATTAGTTGGCCACCTTGGGTGGACATCCGGTAGCGCGAAGGTTAAGGGAATCGGATCAAATTTGAAAATTTTTTCCGCCATTTTGAATTTTTAAAAAGTGACTTCAGATTCGTAATCAGCGACCCTAAAAACCCCCGAGTAACAAGTTTAATCGAATCTGTTCAAATTTGAATTTTGTCCGCCATTTTGAATTTAAAAAAAAACTTTAAATTTATATTCGGGGACCCTAAAAACTGTTAAAGAATGAGTTACAAAATAATTTACCCCGTTTTTTGCTTTTAATTCATAAAAGTATTTTGAGATTTTTGGACCTTTTGACTTTCGACAGCTCTATTGGCAATTATTTTTCATAATTAATTTTTTTAATTTAGACCAATATCTCTTTAATTGCGTCAAATAATTATTTATGTAGTCCTTATACCAAATTTATAATAAATAAATTAATGTTCTTCCATTTGCATACGTAAAAGTATTAGCACACTAAAAAAAATTATCTCATTCAAATAATTTTTTTTATCTATATATTTATTTGATTCAAATAACTTGAATTATGGGAATATACGAAACTTTTTTCTTAGAAAATGCAGGTTCGCAAACTTAGACCAAAAGAATTTAAAAAATTTGAAACAATCTTATAAACCCCTTCGCTGTTTGGAAAAAAAATCATATGATTGGCCCAAAATGTTCAGGAAAATCTGGTAGATGAATTTTTATTAAACTTAGTATACAAGGGTTTTTGGGGTCGCTGAATATAAATTTGACGTCAAAAAAAATTCAAAATGGTGGATCCAATATGTCGGACAAAATTTTTAAATTTTAAACAGATATTATAAACAAAAAAACAAAGAACAGAAAGTGTAATGTAAAACCTTTGCAGCCTCCACGCGGCATATTCTGGGGTCATGATTCGTTTTATCAGCTAATGCAAAGGATATAGAATAGAGTACAAAATTTGATAAAAATCGGGATGAATTAAAAAAATTACGTCCCTCATTTTGAATTCATAATTTTTTATTTTGAAAGACAAATTTAAATTCAGCGACCCAAAATATCGCTAGATACTGAAATTGATAAAAATCCAAATGAATTTTAAAAATTATGTCCACTATTTTGAATTTTTAAAATGAAGGTCAAATTTGAATTTAGCGACCCGAAAAACCCCTAGATACTGAAATTAATAAAAATCCAAATGAATTTCAAAAAGTATGTCCGCCAATTTGGATCCTGCATTTTGAAGTTTTAAAAATGATGGTCAAACTCGAATTCAGCGACCTGAAAAACCCTGAAATTGATAAAAATTCAAATGAATTTCAAAAATGATGTCCGCCATTTTGAATTTTTTAAAATTAAGGTCAAATTCGAATTCACCGACTTCAAAAACCCTTATACACTAAATGTGACTTAAATTAGAAATAAATTTTCATAAATTTTACTTGTTTTTAAATTGTTATATTATTTAAAAATAATAAATAATCATTTATTTAATACTTAATTTAGGATCATTGCAATCAATAGTGTGTTAATAATGATATAAAACAATTTATTTTATAATTTACATAAGAAATTGCATTTATTTTGCGCTAAGAAGTTTACTGCCCAACGGTCGTTAACAGGCAACGGGTTAACAGAAAAATAATTTTTAAAATTTAAACATATTTTTTACTAAATTTTCTTGAAAAATCTACATCATATCACACCCTTGAACGAAATTAAATGAAAAGGCCTGTCAAACACAAAGAAATTACAAGTAAGGTTATGCTAAAATAAAAGAGCGGACCGGATGATCCCGTGTAGAAATTTTTTCGTGGCCTTCCTAGAAATAGACTACAGCTAGATATCATTTGTCGTGGAAAATTATTTTGAACAGGGACAGTGTACAAGTTTAAATATATTACAGCAAAAAGAAGATTTATTAGAAAAAGGACATGTGATGTGTCATCATTCATAATAACAAATACTTTTGTATTACTCTTTTGTTTGTTTAAGAGTTAAACAAACAAAAGAGTAAAGTTGAAAAATATTCTTTTATTATTTATAAACCTAAAAATTATTCCCAGTATGTAGAAACTGCTTATTTTAATATCCAGGAACTGGCTAGGAATGATTTATTTCACTAGACAAGGACTAGACAAAATAACTGTACAAAATCTTGACGTTGCTAGCGTTACATCCCTCGTTCAAGCCTGTCGATTTTTCCCATCTAGTTGCTAGATTCAATCTAGCACAACTGGACAGTTTCTCATACACTTCCACGGTAAATTTCTACACGGGATGTTTTGATCTGCCATAATTAAGAATGTGAAGTTACGTGTAACTTTAAGAATTTTAGGTAAAGTACGTTAAAAAATCTGCCCGCCCTTCGGGCGGACACATTCTCATCCGCGCTTCGCGCGGAAGGCTCGCTTCGCTCGCAAGTTTCAGCGCGCCTCGGGGCGCGCGAATTTTGGTCGTCGCGCTTCGCGCTCCGAGGATTGTTGCGCGCTTCGCGCGCAAATAGCTCGCTTCGCTCGCAGTCATCCACGACCGTTGTGCATTATTTGCGTTCTTTTCCTTTTTTCTATTATATGTTTCAAGGAATTATTTTTTCTTAAAGTTACTACGACTTTAAGGATTACATTCTCATCAGATATTTTTGCTTGCTGATAATTGCGAGATTAAGTGAACTTAAATGCAAATTTTTGTTCTTGCTGATCGAAAATGAGAAATTATTTTAACTACTAAATATTTTCGCAGAAATATGGGTTGTTGAAGAAGCTACAATATTTTAAAAATACAAGTCGGGTAACAGTGACAAGCCTTAAGCCGCTCACTGCTACTTGACTAGTATTATTCCTGTCAACCACGCGTTCGTCCCCTTATTGCAGCCAGCCCTTCATTTGTCAATAACAATTATTTGTATAAACTGCTGCTCAAATTGATTAAATCATAAAATATCTCTATGTTTTTATGAACATCTTAATTATTTGCAAAATTTAAAAATAACACTAGTTTTTAGGCGCTTTAGATAAGAAAAATAATAAAATAATAATAACTACATAGTATACTTCTTATGAGATTCAATGCAATTCGAGGGGTAAAACATATAAAAAATTCAAATTGTTTATAAAATTATTATTAAAAATATGAAATTTTTAAATTTACAATCATGAAAATATTTTCATTTGAAAGAGTGAACTACTATGTGTAGTCAGTGTAAATTTCATTAATTTACTGTAAACGCATTTTAAGTTATTAATTATTTTTCTAAATGATGTAGTATTCTGTTCTAATGCAAACAAAAAATTTCAAATTTAAAAAAACAGTTAAAAGTTTTACTTTATATATTCTAAACAACAGATATTTATAAAAGTTTTAAGATTTTAAAAAACAATAAATTTTTTTAACACAGTAGAACTGGTTGGGTCCAAAAACTTAAAAAAAAAAAAAAAAAGTTTTTTAAAAAAAATGTTGTAGAGAAAAGTTGTTTGTATTTTCCTAATCTAAAATAATATAAAGTTAAAAATTCTGAAATTTGAAAAAATTGAGTTTTCAAAATTTTGAAACTACCGTAGTTTTTGTAGTTTTCAACGAAAATGGCTGGTTAACGAACTTAACCTTCATTTTTACACCAACTTTAAGTGTGTTAAATTTAAAAACGATCAGATAAGATTTTTAAAAGTTATTGTGTCAACAACATTTTGGTCTACAGACGGACATACATACAGACAGACAGACAGACACACAGACAGACGGACTCGCCGGACCATGTTTTTCGGGTTCAGGGGACCTCAAAACGTAAAGATTTCATAAAATTATCAAAAGTCAATTTTCGACCAAAACTAATACTTTCTCATGTGATGAGAATGTAATAAAAATTAGTTTTTTGGAAATAACTCGAAAAGTTTAGGGTTTAGCAAAAAGTTGTCAACAGCAAAGTTGTAGATGATGCAAAACCGAGAAAAAAAGTCTCGGGTAGCAAAATCGCATATGCAATAATGTCGGAGATAATGGAGTCGGAATATTGAATTTTTTTCAAAAAAGCGCACAAAAAATATAAATAGAGAGTGGTTTTTCCGAAAATTACGACTTTTTTGTGTACAATTATGTTTTTCGAGTATTTTAGGGTGAGAATATGTCAAAATCAGTTAACTGACTTTTATTCCTTTCAAAAAATTCGATTTTCAGTGTTATTTTAAGATTTTTTTTAGTTTTTTTGACCATTTAAGAGACTATAACTTCGAAAATTGAGTTTTCATGAAAAAATGTTGTAGAGAAAAGTTGTTTGTATTTTCCTAATCTAAAATAGTATAAAGTTAAAAATTCTGAAATTTGAAAAAATTGAGTTTTCAAAATTTTGAAACTACCGTAGTTTTTGTAGTTTTCAACGAAAATGGCTCGTTAACGAACTTAACCTTTATTTTTACACCAACTTTAAAGTGTGTTAAATTTAAAAACGATCAGATAAGATTTTTAAAAGTTATTGTGTCAACAACATTTTGGTCTACAGACGGACATACATACATACAGACAGACAGACAGACACACAGACAGATGGACTCGCCGGACCATGTTTTTCGGGTTCAGGGGACCTCAAAACGTAAAGATTTCATAAAATTATCAAAAGTCAATTTTCGACCAAAACTAATACTTTCTCATGTGATGAGAATGTAATAAAAATTAGTTTTTTGGAAATAACTCGAAAAGTTTAGGGTTTAGCAAAAAGTTGTCAACAGCAAAGTTGTAGATGATGCAAAACCGAGAAAAAAAGTCTCTGGTAGCAAAATCGCATATGCAATAATGTCGGAGATAATGGAGTCGGAATATTGAATTTTTTTCAAAAAAGCGCACAAAAAATATAAATAGAGAGTGGTTTTTCCGAAAATTACGACTTTTTTGTGTACAATTATGTTTTTCGAGTATTTTAGGGTGAGAATATGTCAAAATCAGTTAACTGACTTTTATTCCTTTCAAAAAATTCGATTTTCAGTGTTATTTTAAGATTTTTTTTAGTTTTTTTGACCATTTAAGAGACTATAACTTCGAAAATTGAGTTTTCATGAAAAAATGTTGTAGAGAAAAGTTGTTTGTATTTTCCTAATCTAAAATAGTATAAAGTTAAAAATTCTGAAATTTGAAAAAATTGAGTTTTCAAAATTTTGAAACTACCGTAGTTTTTGTAGTTTTCAACGAAAATGGCTCGTTAACGAACTTAACCTTCATTTTTACACCAACTTTAAGTGTGTTAAATTTAAAAACGATCAGATAAGATTTTTAAAAGTTATTGTGTCAACAACATTTTGGTCTACAGACGGACATACATACATACAGACAGACAGACAGACAGACACACAGACAGACGGACTCGCCGGACCATGTTTTTCGGGTTCAGGGGACCTCAAAACGTAAAGATTTCATAAAATTATCAAAAGTCAATTTTCGACCAAAACTAATACTTTCTCATGTGATGAGAATGTAAAAATCATTTGTATCCATGTTATTTTACTACAAGTTAATTAAATCTCTTGCTTTTGCACAACTCGAGTCTAGGGCGCGCAAAATGCCCCACAGAGCGTGTAATTATTTTCAAATGACACTAATATAAATATAGAATACACAATATTAGTATAAAACATGTTCAGAAATTCGAATTTGAGTAAAATAATATTTTATGAAACTAAATCTATGATTATATAATAAAATATTTTAAAAATCACTTTTCTCAAAAAGCCCTAGATGGAAGATGTTAATTTTTGGTTTTACATGATCTAGAAACAATATATTTTAAGAATCTGGAAGAAAATTCAAAGTGTGCGGCCTTTTCATTTAATTTCGTTCAAGGGCACCGTGATCATGTTTTATATTTTTTGAAGGATAGTTTTTTGTACAAAAAAATTATTTCAAATTGAAATTTTTGTGTATAACTTTGCCGACCTGCAATTTCTAAAAAAAATTACACGTTAATGTCTACAAGAATTTTTAAGAATTTAAAAGTGTTCATGTTTTTAGAAGTTATTTAAATTTTTGAAAAACATTGACAATAATGATTTTTTAAAAATATCTTACACAGAAATAGAATTTTTAAATCTCAATACTCAATAATCTAATTCTTTTCACTTACATTACAATTCAACACTTCTTATTTTGGAAATTTCGTATTTTGGACATTTTGGGCTTTGGAAATTTTGTATTGTAGAAAAATAATTTTTAGATTGTGTATGGATTAAAAAATTCAATTTTAAAGTTCTGAATGTTCTTCGCATGCTTTATAGTGATAGAACACTACTGCGCATGCGTTATAGTAATAGAACACTAATGCTCATGCGTAATAATGATAGAACACTACTGCGTATGCGTTATAGTGATAGAACACTACTGCGCATGCCTGACATTGACAGAACACTACTGCGCATGCGTTATAGCGATAGAACACTGCTGCGTATGCGTTATAGTGATAGAACACTACTGCGCATGCGTAATATTGACAGAACACTACTACGCATGCGTTATAGTGATAGAACACTACTGCGCATGCGTAACATTGTCCGAACACTACTGCGCATGCCTGACATTGACAGAACACTACTGCGCATGCGTTATAGCGATAGAACACTGCTGCGTATGCGTTATAGTGATAGAACACTACTGCGCATGCGTAATATTGACAGAACACTACTACGCATGCGTTATAGTGATAGAACACTACTGCGCATGCGTAACATTGTCCGAACACTACTACGCATGCCTGACATTGACAGAACACTACTACGCATGCGTTATAGCGATAGAACACTGCTGCGTATGCGTTATGGTGATAGAACACTACTGCGCATGCGTAACATTGTCCGAACACTAATGCGCATGCGTAACATTATCCGAACACTACTGCGCATGCCTGACATTGACAGAACACTACTGCGCATGCCTGATATTCATAGAACATTACTGCGGGGGCGCATGATTATCGCCCAAAATTCAATTTCATAATATTCAAAACATCGAAATTCTTCTTATCGAAACGTCAATTCATATAATTTTCATATTTCGAAATACCATTCAACATAATTGTCATTTTGTCGAATAATCATTGATTCTAATTTTTAAATAATCGAATCGTTTTTTAACATAATTTTTATTCTGTCGAAAAATCTTTTGACATATATTTTATTATTCTTAATGACTATTTGTCATAACTATTAATTCACCGAATGACTACATAACCTAAAATTCATTCACACTAATCGCCATTTAATATAATTTGTATGTTTGAGAAACGTCAATTCACATAATTTTCATATTTCGAAATACCATTCAACATAATTTTCATTTTGTCGAATAATCATTGATTCTAATTTTTAAATAATCGAATTGTTTTTTAACATAATTTTTATTCTGCCTAATGTCTACTGGTTAGAAGTATTAAATGTTCGAATTATCAATTCGTCGAATGCCCAAAACATAGAATTGTTAATTCGTAGAATGCTCAAATCATCGAATTTTCAATTCGTCGAATGTTCAAAACGTCGAATGTTCAAAACTTCGAATGCTGAAAACATAGAATTGTTAAATCGTCGAATGCTTAGAACATCGAATTGTCAGTTCGTGGAATGCTCAAATAGTCGAAGCGCCATCTGTTCGAATTGTCAAGTAGTAGAATGGTGAAGTAATCGAATGGACAAATAGTCGAAACGCCATCTGTTCGAATTGTCAAATAGTAGAATAGTAAAGTAGTCGAATGTTCAAAAAGTCGAATCGTCAATTCGTCGAATGCTTCAAACATCGAATTTTTAGTTCGTCGAATAATCAAAATGACGAAATGTTTATTCGTCGAATCGTCAAAACGTCGAATTGCCGAAATTTCGAAAAATTTGTTTGATTTAATTAAACATTAACTTAAAACAAACAAATGTTTAATTAAATCAAACAAATTTTTCGAAATTTCGGCAATTCGACGTTTTGACGATTCGACGAATAAACATTTCGACATTTTGATTATTCGACGAACTAAAAATTCGATGTTTGAAGCATTCGACGAATTGACGATTCGACTTTTTGAACATTCGACTACTTTACTATTCTACTATTTGACAATTCGAACAGATGGCGTTTCGACTATTTGTCCATTCGATTACTTTACCATTCTACTACTTGGCAATTCGAACAGATGGCGCTTCGACTATTTGAGCATTCCACGAACTGACAATTCGATGTTCTAAGCATTCGACGATTTAACAATTCTATGTTTTCAGCATTCGAAGTTTTGAACATTCGACGTTTTGAACATTCGACAAATTGAAAATTCGATGATTTGAGCATTCTACGAATTAACAATTCTATGTTTTGGGCATTCGACGAATTGATAATTCGAACATTTAATACTTCTAACCAATAGACATTAGTCAGAATAAAAATTATGTTAAAAAACAATTCGATTATTTAAAAATTAGAATCAATGATTATTCGACAAAATGAAAATTATGTTGAATGGTATTTCGAAATATGAAAATTATGTGAATTGACGTTTCTCAAACATACAAATTATATTAAATGGCGATTAGTGTGAATGAATTTTAGGTTATGTAGTCATTCGGTGAATTAATAGTTATGACAAATAGTCATTAAGAATAATAAAATATATGTCAAAAGATTTTTCGACAGAATAAAAATTATGTTAAAAAACGATTCGATTATTTAAAAATTAGAATCAATGATTATTCGACAAAATGACAATTATATTGAATGGTATTTCGAAATATGAAAATTATATGAATTGACGTTTCCATAAGAAGAATTTCGATGTTTTGAATATTATGAAATTGAATTTTGGGCGATAATCATGCGCCCCATTACTGCGCATGCGTTTGCGTATATGTATATACGATACTATGAATACAGTAGAACCTCGGTTATCCGAGCCTCGATTATCCGAGATTCCGGATTATCCGAGGCACTAAACATGCTCGGATAATGTGGAATAACTCGGATAAAACGGATCGAGCGACTAAATTTGGAAAATAAATTTTACAAAACCACTATTTGTGATCATTGCATTTAAAATTTCGTCCATTTTTGTCATTTAATATTATTCTAACACTTTAAACACATGAAAAATAATTTAAAATTTTGAAATTTTCATTGGTTCCGTGTTATCCGAGTTTTCGATTATCCGAGGTACATCTTCCCCACATTACCTCGGATAATCGAGGTTCTACTGTAAATGATAAAAGTCGAACGACCGAACGATGAAGTACGGAAGTACACGAACGACGGACGACAAAACGACGACGAATATGTTAATATTATAGGAGATATATGTTAGATGAATTTGATTTAGGTTTCAATAACTTACAAAATATTTGTTTATATATAATTTATACCTAATATATAAGACGTAAGCATCCGAAAGTTGATAAGTCCCGTCCCAGGAGGAAAAGTCGGAGTTTACACCACCTGGGATCCGCGCCCGTACGGACCGCCAGTACCGATGGGCTGTACCGATTCGGATACCAAAATGCAACCTGCGCGGAACAGATTAGGCTCCGACTTTTTACTTTCGTCAGTACTAGTGCGGTACTGGATATGTTCCGCCTGCAGATTTCGTTCTTCTACGGGCGTCGAAAGAATGACGGATGTTAGGTCTGTACTGGCTCGGTGCTGGGGCGGATCCGACTGCGGATCTCGTCATTTATTGTTATAGTTCACATTATCAGTATAATCATAAATTTATTTTATTATATGTATCATTACTAATTAATTATTACAATATAAGAAACTTAATTTTTTCATTATATTTATAAAAATCCAACTTTATAAATGTGCAATTAAATAAATAATTATTAACAAAGCAATAATATATTAATCTGAAAAAAGAAAAATGTATTTAACTTGAAAAAATGTGTTCCATATATAATAATACCAAGAAGGCTAGAGACAGGAGGTGAAACTTCGGTTTCGGTAGTGGGGATGAGTCAAGAACCTTACTTTAACCAGGCGTTTTTCGTTTCGAAAAGTCGCCGGCGCGGTGCTTCTGCACATCACTCACACATTCAAATTCTTGTATACCATATGTTTTTCATATGTGTATGATATGATTTTAATTTGAGGTTAACTTTAAAGTGCAATCAGTGCAATCGAGACACAATTGACAATGTGTGTCATAACGGATATATAGAAATAATGTGAGTGATTATTAAATTAAGTGTTATTCAAATAGTTAAAAATTCCGAAAACGTGCTATGTGAAAAGTTGTAACAAGAAGAAAGATAAAATATTATAACTATATATAATAAGATAAATATATAACTTTTAATACACTTCATGCTACAGTTTACACATTTTTTTGTTTTTAAAACGTTTTTTTAATAACTATAAGATGTTTGAAAATATAAACACTTATATTTCATATTGTATTTGTATAGAATATATTTTCCCGTGTTTACGTGTGTTAGATTGCGCAGAAGTCCGTCTGGTCTACTGCGGCGAAAACTTTTTTTGAAAGTATACCCCCATACCCCCACTACCGAAGTTTTACCTCCTGTCTCTAGTCTTCTTGAATAATACCTACAATGAATAACATATTAAATACAATATATATAAAAAAGAGATTATTAATTTATTTATTATTAATTAATTAATTAATTAATAATCTCTTTTTAATTTAAACAATACAGTACCGGCCAAAATTGTCAGTCCACCCATTTTTGAAGGAATAAAAAAAATTTTCTAACATAAAATTTATAAAAACTCAAATTTTTTTTGGTTTGTATTTTGAAAGACGATAAAATTTTGCAAAGAATAAGACCTCACAGAAGTCATTTGGCCAAAATTAGTAGAAGATATTCTTAAAAATCGTCATTTTCAATGTTTTACAAAAATTTAAATAACTTCTAAAATAATGAACGCTTTTTAATAATCTTAGGCTTATTTTAAAGGTCATTTTCTACGAAAATGGGAATTACTTATAGGCATTAACCTGTAATTTTTTATTTGGAATAAGCATGACGTCAAAGTTGGACAAAAAAATTGGAAAAATTTGAAATAAATTTTTTGTACTAAAAACTATTCTAAAACATATATGGGTGATTCTCCAAAAAACCTCATTTTGCATGTAATCAAGATTTTCTAAATAATTATAATCATTTGGGAAAATACCAAGTCATATTTCCCTATTTTATCACTTTTTCTAAATGAAAAAAAAGTTGTAAAATTTTATTGTTTAATACATTTTTAAAATATTTTACCACCTCAAAATCGATTTTCTAACCTGTCATCTAAGTGCTTTTCATTTTTTCAATAGGTAAAACAATTATTTAAAACATGAAAATTGGTACTTTATTAATTTTTTCTAAAAGTTATGATATTTAAGAATAATTTTCAAAAATATAAATAAAATATGTCGTGTAGTTTTTTTAAATATAGAAAATGAAATTTGTCATGTAGTACCGCGTCATTCCTCTCACTCGTTTAATATTATCCAATATTTTTGCTGTGGGTAGAGATATTGATTAATTATTGTGATCAATATTTAAATTAACATCTCTAATATTAATTTCTTAAGTTACTTTTTAAAAAATGTCATTATTTTGCGTTAAAAAAGTTAAAATTGAGACATAAGCAGAGATTCACAACCTAAAGCGTCATTCCTCTCACCCCTAATAAAAACAATATTAATATATATAAATTGATCGCAAATTTTTTTCACATAAAGTTATCCTTTATAAACATGATAGGGCATTCTAAGCTGGAGGAAAATTATTTGTCAATTAAATAAAATTAAAAAATGTTGAAATCGTCATTCCTCTCACCCGTCATTCCTCTCACTTTTTTGAATAAAAATTAAAAATTGATATGATTGTCGGTTGTTTACAAACTGCCAGTGAAAAGTGAACCTAAAATGTATGAAAAATAATTTTTGACAATTGTTTAAAGAGATTTTTGATAACTGTAAGTATTTCAAAATCTATAAAATTTATAGATAATATTAATAAATTATAATTTTTAAATAATTTTTTGTAAATAGAAAAATATATATAATAAAAAACGCCGGCTCCAAATTTTAACCTCTTAATTTTTTTGTAAATTTTAATTTAAAATATATACTTTAAAAGCTAAAAGTTAGCATGATCATGCTATAGAGGTGGTAGATTTTTGAAAGCTCAATATAATTGACTGCATTAATCCATAAATAATAATTTTTTTTCTTTTCTGTTTGTAACTCACAAAAAGGAGTATTTCGGGAGAATCACCCATATAAAACATGATATGGTGTAGATTTTCCAAGAAAATTTAATAAAAAAATATGTTTGAATTTCAAAAATTATTTTTCTTTTAATAATATTATTTCAATTTTTTTTGAATCTTTTTGTCCAACTTTGACGTCATGCTTATTCCAAGTAAAAAATTACAGGTTAATGCCTATAAGTAATTTTTATTCCGTAGAAAATGACCTTTAAAATAAGCCTAAGATTATTAAAAAGCGTTCATTATTTTAGAAGTTATTCAAATTTTTGTAAAACATTGAAAATGACGATTTGTAAGAATATCTTCTATAAATGTTGGCCAAATGACTTCTGTAAGGTCTTATTCTTTTCAAAATTTTATCTTCTTTCAAAATACAGTAGAGACTCCATTATCCGGACTAATGGATGCAGGCACTTGTCCGGATAATCGAAAATCCGGATAATCGAGTAAAGTACGAATTAAACAAATTTTTGATTCATAATTTTATGTATTTATTTGCATATGTATTAAAATAAGACTGAAAGAAACTAAAACTTTTAAAGTCAACATTAATAAATATTTAGTTAGAAATATTTCAAAATATTTACATAAACATTTTCTTAAAATAATTAAAACACTTTAAAACGCAACATTTCGTGTTTGTTGTCGGGGATAAATTTAAAATAGAAGTTAACGGCTTGAGACCTTATAAACTTTATATTAAAAAAAGATTTTTTAATTTTAAATTTGTCCGGATAATCGAATATCCGGATAATAGGGGTCCGGATAATGGAGTCTCTACTGTATAAACCAAAAAAAAATTTTAGTTTTCATGAATTTTATGTTAAAAATTTTTATTCATTCCTTTAAAAATTGGTGGACTGACAATTTCGGACGGTACTGTACATTAAATACCTAATTATTTATTGACACTTTTCTGCAAATTAAATAATTAAAACAATGTGTTGATTGTGCATTAAAATTTCATTCAATTTAATACTATTACTTATATGTTGTAAATTGTTTTGTAGTGAAGTTGCGTTCAATATTAATCGATATATTATGTAATAAAATATTAGAAAATATAATAATAAAAATATAACAAGATTCTTTTTGAACGAAATATTGAAATATTCATAAATACACATTCAGTAAAGTATTGAAAATATACCGGTGTAACATCAGTCCGTATTTCAAAATTGTTTATTGCCGCGTAGTAATTTTACAATTTTTATTTCAGCTAGTGCGAGCGTAGCATAGTGGTTAGCGTGCGTAAATATTCGGTTAGGCGTAGGTTTGTACACCCAAGCGTTAGAATTTTTCAAATGTGTTTATAATAAAAATAGCGTTAAGTGTATAAAAAATGTGTAAAGTGAACTATCAATGAATTGTTATCAGTATTTATCTTTTGCAATTAATTATTATTTTTTTATTGATATTTGTTGAAATTATCATTTTGATCCGAGCCGGTTGTCAGGCGGTAGAATGCCAGCGCACATCTGGCTAGTAAATTAAAGATCCGCAGTCGATACAGTGCCAGGTCCCAGCCGGTTGAATTATACACAGAACGGCTCTTCGCGGCCAGTTACCGGGCGGTAGAATGCCAGTTTCGAGACAGTTGGCCAGCCCGCTCCTGGCCAAATCATCTTTTGAAGAATTTAAAAAAATTTTTAAACATAATTGAATTTCTGCGAAGAATTGAGCTCCCGCGTCCAATAACTCGATCTGCGCTTGAACTGAAAAATTCAAGCCAGTCAAGCCGGCAGAAAATGGAAAAAAATAAAAGTCGGAATTTTTAATTTTAAAACATACTACCGTATAGAGCATAAAAATGCCCAACTTTTTTGTCTTTGAAATTTTTCTGTAGAACTTTTATTTTTAATAATAATGGACAAAAACTGAATTTTTTTTATTCTTCAATTTCATTGAATTTCAAAACATAAATCGACTTTTCTCAAACAAATCTTAATGAAATTAATTAAAAATTGATATACTTACTTATCAGGGTCTACCGAAGACGATGAAGTGATTGAAACATTAAAAAAAGTTTATTGCAAAATTATTTGTTAATATAAATACAGACCTGTCAATAAATACGTTTTCTCAACTTTGACGAGAAAAAGTGTGCGGTGAACTTTCGAGTTGACACAACTTCCAGTGAGACATTTGTTTATTAACATGTGAAGAAGTTTTTTGGAAATTTTTATTTAAATCGGATGAAAAATAAAGAAGATACATAATGTTTAAAAAAATATGCGTCGTGCGGTGTTTTGACATTTCGACGCAAGAGGAGAAAACTATTGGAAACTAACAGTGGTCGCCTTTTAAAAATGGCTGCTTGAACGTAAACGTAATTTCAAAAGGATTTTTCTCCTAATTTGGACAGTTATTGCAAAATAGAAAAAAACCAGTTATCCTGAAAATTTGCTTTTTCATTTGTACACAAGAAATTGAAAATCCAATATAATACACGACGTTAGGAAGTAAAATATGAGAATTAGATATGCCCATTAGGTGCTGCCCTCTGGTGGTAATTTTATGCATCGCGCATTTGTTTAACTTTTTCCTATTTTTCTTCCTGTCGTTGTAAATCTAAATAAATCTTTTACTGCCTATCATATTATAAATGTATAGAATTGTTTTTATTTTAAATATAATACATGAATAAACTTATTTTTAAATAAATCAACAGAAAATAGCAATAGTTTCCAATAGTTTTCTCCTCTTGCGTCGAAATGTCAAAACACCGCACGACGCATATTTTTTTAAACATTATGTATCTTCTTTATTTTTCATCCGATTTAAATAAAAATTTCCAAAAAACTTCTTCACATGTTAATAAACAAATGTCTCACTGGAAGTTGTGTCAACTCGAAAGTTCACCGCACACTTTTTCTCGTCAAAGTTGAGAAAACGTATTTATTGACAGGTCTGTATTTATATTAACAAATAATTTTGCAATAAACTTTTTTTAATGTTTCAATCACTTCATCGTCTTCGGTAGACCCTGATAAGTAAGTATATCAATTTTTAATTAATTTCATTAAGATTTGTTTGAGAAAAGTCGATTTATGTTTTGAAATTCAATGAAATTGAAGAATAAAAAAAATTCAGTTTTTGTCCATTATTATTAAAAATAAAAGTTCTACAGAAAAATTTCAAAGACAAAAAAGTTGGGCATTTTTATGCTCTATACGGTAGTATGTTTTAAAATTAAAAATTCCGACTTTTATTTTTTTCCATTTTCTGTCGGCTTGACTGGCTTGAATTTTTCAGTTCAAGCGCAGATCGAGTTATTGGACGCGGGAGCTCAATTTTATTACTTTTGTAAATAATTGAATTGTTTTTTTAGAATTTTATGGAAATTTATGAAAATAATTGAATTCTTGTGAAGAATTTTTTTTCAAAATAATATTGTTATGGCTATCAAGTTTCCAGCGTCGAACACAGATAGGGCTGAATGTCTTGATTCGTGACGAATGAATGAGAAATAAGTGGGAGATATGGCTGTAAGGCTACCGAAAACGAATTTTGAATTTAGACGCGTGCGAAGCGACAAACCGCACAAATGTATGTATTACTTTATCGAAAATATATTGGAGTGACTTTCTTTTTATTTGCACTGAGAGACCTCTTGGACTGGAGCGGAACAACGTATGAGATAGCAGCTCCACTATGGTTTTAGTGCGCTGCGATACAATTTTGGGCGCGTGACAGTCCAAAATGTTGGTGAGAAGCTCACCGAAGTAGTGGGGATGCCGTCATTGGTTTGCAGCTAATCAACTTTTAGACTGTCACGCGCCCAAAATTGAGGGTTCACGTGCAATAAGGGGACGCGCAGGCTATTCGTTGTCCTCTCGCGCAGCCGCAGAATCGCTATACGCAGGGACTTTCACATCCATGCGTATCCCCTTATTGCACGTGAACCCTCAATTGTACCGCAGCAACCCAAAAGTATAGTCCTGTAGCGTACCACCAAAATGGTCAGTAGCAGCCTATCGAAAGTCTGCTGCTGACCCAAAGGTCTCTCAGTGTGGTGTCTCAATTTTGTTCCTTTTGTCTTCCTCTACCTTATTTGCTCACCTCAGTCAAAAATAACCAATATTCAAAAGAATTTAGTCAATCTGAAGAATGTTGCTATTTATGGAAATAATTAAATTCTTGAGACGAATTTTTTTACAGTTTCTAGAAATAATTAAATTATGCAATAAGTTTTACTATTAATAAAAAAATTGAATATAATGCGAAGAAATTTTTAAAAATAAAATTATAATTACGGTGACTAACTTCCTTTGATTATTTTCGAAAAATTTAAATAAAATTATTTATAAAAAGTTAATTATTTTTAATAGAATGTCTTTAGTCTTCTTGTAGAATGTAAAGAAATTTCAATTCAAAAATCTTATTTTTCAGAATTTTCAAATAAACTTAGCGATAATTCAATTTCATTAAAAAATTTTAAGTGTGTACCTTTTTTTAAATTAACTAATAAAAATTTTAATAATTAATCTTCGCACTAAGAAACATGAATACCTACATTAGAATGTGACTCTTTATAAAATTCAATTATTTATCAATTATTAAATTAAAATACTTTAAAAATTCGATTTGTTAAAAAGTTTTTAATGAAATTCTTTAACGAATTTCATTATTTCCAGTTAAATTTTAAAAAAATTTCTATTAATTAATTAATTAATTCTATTAATTTTTAAAAATTTATTTACATAGTATATTTGAATCAGTGACTGATTTTTTACTATCAAAATAATTATTTGAACCGATTCAAATTTAGAGAACAGTATAAATATCTATAAAAATTGAAATAAAAAACGATTTTTTAAAAACAAATTAAAATAATAAAACTTGTCGAGGCTTTCCTGGCTCTGTGGAAACCATGAAATAATATAATAATTATGGATTTATATTTCTAAACAGCAACAAATTTTAATATAAAAATAGGAAACTGAAGTTGGCGAATCGTTGAAAACGAGCTTTATAAATATATATTAATAGCTAAAAAAGAATTATGAAATTTACAAAAACTATGGTAAAAATCCGTCTAATAAGATTACTGTAGTGTTTTGTGAATACTGATATAAAAGTTGGAATGTCATTATTACAGCAATAGTGAAAAAAGTGTCTAAGGGGCCCTCGTAAGATATTTTACATACCATATTCTAATAACAAACACATTCACATATTCGTCGCAATACATTCTTGAGAAAAAAAGGACTTTCTTTATAATTATACTAATCGACAAAAATTATTACCGCTTGCAAGAGAATTTCTACACACGTTTGAAATAAAAAAGCTGCAACATTTGAATAATATTCAATAAAGTTTAAATATAATAGTATTTTTAAACTTTATTGAATTCAAATTTACAAACCACATGTAAATTGAATTTATATTCAAGTTAAAATTACATTTAAAATAAAAATCGAATGTAAATAAAGTATAATTTAAATTAAATTCAAAAGTAAATGGGGCATTCCAAGCCAAATCGGAAATTATTTTGCTTCCCGTGTAGAAATCACCATGCTATGCCTAAAATGATTATTGGCCCTAGCTTGGACCTAACTTGGCAACCCCTTTTTATATATCCTAGGCTGGTCCTAACTTGGTACTAGCTAGGAGATCCAGTTATGACTTAGAAAAATTTTTAGGAAAATAAAGTGTCAAAATTGATACATGAAAAACATGTAAAAATTGATAAATATTCTCAATTAATATTTATAAAATTAATTGATAATCATTTTTGTTTAAACAATTTATTGTTTGACATAAATCAGAAAATTATACAAATACTATAAAATAAAGTTAATTTATTAATTTATTAATTCAGCAATTGTTTAAACAAATAATTGTTATTTACTAACTTTTTACACAATCAACCTAGAAACTAGCAGTTTTTTCTAATTTTGCAATAAGTAAATACTCAGATTAGTTAATTGCAAAACTTTAAAAGACTACAAGTGTCTAGATGCTTTATTGTCTTAAGAATTAATAAATAACAACAATTTTTTGTTTAAACAAATGCTGAATTGTTAAAATTATAAATTATCTTCATATTTCACTACTCAAGTGTAATAATCGCGAAGTTAGATAAAAAACTGCAAATTTTTAAGTAATTTGTTACAAAAGTTAATAAAACAGCAAAATTTATTTATTTATTTAAACAGATACAGACTGCAATATAATTATCATTAGTAAAATATATTTCTAATTTCGTTCGCTGATTTTAAGTTTCGTTTAAGTTGGTGCTAAACACTAAGAGATATTGCAATTCGAATGTGGGCTGACCCACCCAGGTCCAACCCAGGACCTACCTGGGCTTCCTAGTTTCATTAGCAAAAATTTCTAAGTCCAAGTCTAAAAAAATTTTTGCAACAAAAAATTAATGCTTAAAATGATTTAGAATAATGAAAAACTTGTTTTTAACATAAATTTTTTTGACATTTTTTTAAAAAGTGGATTACCCGCTTAATTAATTAGGAAAAATTTCCAAGTCCAAAAGACGAATATTTTTTTTAGACCAAGAAATTAATGTTAAAAATGATTGAGAACAATGAAAAACCTGTTTTTAACGAAAATGTATAGATATTTTTTTTCTTGATATAATATAAAAATATTAATTTTTGAATTTTTATATTTGGATATTATTTTATTATTATTGTTGTTGTTAAACTATTTTTTTTATTTATTATTGTGTATTAGTGTCAATAATTACTATATTGAATCATCAAAAGCAAGTCCACAAGTCACTGACAATAAAAATTTTGATCTCAACTAGTTTCATTAGCATAGTGGTTAGGGCGTTAGTCTCGTAGTCCGTAGGTCGTAGGTTCGATTCCCGCGTGCGTTAGATTTTATTTACTTCTTAGGTTTGCGTTTATTCCGATTTTTCTGCATTGTATTCGTATAAGTATGCAATTTAATGATTATATATACTGTAAAATAATTTAATTAACAAATTTCTAATTTTTTTATAATTTTTAATGTATATATTAGAGGAATATATATTAATCTCTACATATACTAACATTATTTATGAATTCGCTTTTGGTCATCACTTAATTGAAAAAAATAATAATTAATTAAAACTAATACTTATTATTAATAATTTAGGTTATTTCTTTAACAAATATTATTAACTAATTAAAATTATAATGAAATAGAAAATACTGTCTGAGATGGTCCTTTCTAGGTCCTAAAATGGACCCATAAACTGGTCCTAACTAGGCTCCCAAGTTAGGACCAGGCTAGAATCGCATCACCACCCATTGTTGGTCCAACCTACACTGCCAACCTAGGACCAAGCTATTAACAGGGCAAAATAGGTAGGACCTGGCTAGGACCAATTTTCATTTTCCACACGGGTTAAAAATGTATAACTTTTTTTAAAAAAATCATATCAAAAAAATCCTACGTCATGTCATAGAGAATGTTATTGAGCAGTTGTGTACAACATTTAAAGAGAATCGGTTGAGTAGTTTTTGAGAAATCATGTACACCGTTCCGAACTTAGAGAATTGTAGGCTATGTTTGCAATTTTTTAAATGAAAATACAAAAAAGTAACAACCGTCAATATAAATAATTGACATTTTAAGTCTTTATTACAACTAAAATATTTAAAAACAAATTATTTAAATAGCAAACATGTTCTGTAACTGTTACGTAACATTTCTGTAGTAATAAGAGCTAAATTACGTAACTGTTATGCAATTGTTATGTAACATAAAAGTAACAATGTTCTGTAACTGTCGTTACAAAATTGTTACGTAAAATTGTAGTCTCTCTGTTACGCAATAAAATTATGTAATTGTTACATAACTGTTATGTAACATGAAACACTATTTTATAATTATTGTTTCGAATAAATATTTTTGATTAAAAATCTAGTTTAACTGTTTAAGTTTATTAATTTACAATAAATTATTATTAATAATTATTATCAGTATTATTTATTATAATTATTAATGTCCAAAACTTTTAAAGAAGTACGTAAAAGTAAAGTGGGGTGAAGAAGCCGACTTTTGGAACATTTTACGATATTTAATATATATCACTCACTTTTAATTTTATTTAAAATTTTTTAACGTACTCTGAAAAGTTTGTCTATTAATAATTTAAAAAATATCTTAATTTTTTTTTTGTAAAAAGTTGTCAGAAATTAATAAAGAAAAATTTTAATTTGAACAAATTTATTTAAAATTAATTTAAAGTTTATAACTCTCAAATTTTATGTGAAGAAAAATAGAATTTTCAGAATAAAATAAAAATTTGTAATCCCGATTAGTATAATTGTAATCGTTTCTTTTTGTTACTCACATATGTGTGTGAGATTGTTATGTAAATGCTACAAAATTGTTACTTATATGTGTGTAACATTGTTACGTAAATGTTACAGAATTGTTACTGAACACTGTGACTAATATGTGGTAGATATTTTTATTAACACGTTAATCGTATATTACAAATAAAAAAATCACAAGTTTGTCTTTGTTACGTAATAGTTACATAACAGTAAGTAACAGAATATACGGCACTGCAGTTGATATAGTAGATTAGGAGAATTCTCATCCAGCCTTCAGTGGCCGTGCGGTTTAAATGCGTTGCGTCGGGTCGTCAAGGGCGGGGGGACGTGAGTTCGATCCCACATGCGAGCGGATATTTTTCATTCTAAGCGTTATGTAAAATAATAAAATTACTATTTAATATGTATATAAGTGTTGTGAAATGTGAATAAAATAAACTTGTGAACATGTTTATAAATAATATTAAAGATCTGTAAAAAAATCAAGTTTAAAAAATGTACTAATTAGTAAATCAGTTTTTTACTAAAATTATTTTTGGATATTACCATGTCAAATGGCATTTGTTATTATCTATTGAATAAAAATAATAACAATAATTTTCACGTAGGTCATAATAGTGATGTTACAATTATATAACAAGCTCATCAAATTATGTAACAGAATCTCATAATTGTGATATAATAATAAGTCACAACGTGATATAAGTGTGATATAACAATTATGTAACATATTTACATAACTGTGATATAATAATAAGTCACAACGTGATATAAGTGTGATATAACAATTATGTATCAAATTCTTCTAATTATGTAACATATTTACATAACTGTGATATAATAATAAGTCACAACGTGATATAAGTATGAAATAACAATTATGTATCAAATTCTTCTAATTATGTAACATATTTTACATAACTGTGATATAATAATTAAATATCACGCTGCGACATAATTGTTATATCACCCTTCTTGTAACAATTATGTAACTGTGACCCTCATGTTACGACATTTCGTGTCACATGTTCATATCATGTTATATCACGTGTAATATTCTGTTACATAACTGTTATGTAACAATGTTTGCTGGGTATAATGAAAAGTTTTGTTTTCACGCTTAGTTTAATAAAAATATTTTTAACAAATTTTTAAATAATTTACGATAAGATTTTAAAATTTTTAAAATAAAATTTTATTTTTAACAATGTATGTATCGATCAATTTTTTTCAAAATTTTTTGTAAGAAACTAGCACTAAATTAACAATTTTTAAGCCTTGTCCGATCGTGGGCAAACGATGAGATCTATTTATTTAAAAAAATTTTTATTCTTATACATATACACAGTGCACAGGAAAAAAAAAGTGTTATTTCAGCACCAAATTTAGCGTTAAAATAACACGCATCAAATTTTTACCTACGAGTGTTATCTTAACACCCTAAAGGTTGAATTTTTTGACATCATCTCATTATTGGTGTTGTTTTTACACCATATAGTAGTGTACATTTAATTTATTTTATTTTATTAATTAAATTACTGACTTACTATTTACAATATTTTTAATGCATTTTTAAGAATTGATTAGAACTTTAAAGTTGAAAACTTTGAAGTGCTTTATGGAAAAAGTGAAATTAGCAAGTAAGATTATTTATTTTTGAGTCTTAGAAAGTATATCAAAAAGAATCATCGATTTCTTTTTTTATTAACAATTAAATAAAGTTGAATAAATAACAATTATTTAATAAATAAACTATTTAAACTTTTGTTTTTATAGTAAGATAATTTCCAATATTTATGAAATTAAATAAAATAACTTTTAGGTTAGGAAACCTTGTTGGTTGACAGGCGATGGTGCCAACTGACTATAAACACTGAGCATTGTGTGGCGTGGAGTTGAAAAAAAATAAAAATAAAATATGTTGCCTATCGGATTACTACCAACCTAATTTTGAGTTTTGAGTATTTAATTATATTAGTTTCAAATTTTCTGTATAAATAATTTTCCAATCAATAGGTAATATGGATTCAGTAAGGTTTAGAAAATTTTAGAACTTTGTACAAAATCTTTTATTGCAAAGGTAACAAATATATAAGTATGAAAATTTCGAAACAAATTAATATATTATAATCAATAAATAAACAATAAATTAATTTTATAATTGTGGAGTTTTATAATTGTGGCATGTGGAACCAGTAAATTTCAATTAATTAATATGTATTAATATTCCCACAGGTTTTCTTAAAAAATATAAAATGAACCTTGATAAAATTAAGGGAAATGTTATTTTAAACGTAAGGATCTCTACTCCAATTATTAAAAGAATTACATAAAAATATTATTTTTCATTAATTAAAAAATTTAACAGTTGTCGAGAAAAAGTTTAATCGCACAAATTAACTTTAAAAAAATGAATAAATTACATTTTTTTATTTAAATATTAATTTTTTTTACAATTTTCGGGAAGAAGAGACAATCGAATACAATTTTTTTTTAAAATGAATGTTAAAATAGAGAAATATAAATTTATTCATCTTTTTTAATGTTAATTTGCATTATATTATCTTTTTTTCACATTTTATTTAATGAAAAATAATATTTTTATAAGAAAACCGGTGCGAATATTAATACTTGTATATCAATTAAAGTTGGGTGGTTTCACATGCCCTCAAGACTCTTGTTGAAAGATTCCAGAACAAAGTTTTGTGCTTCGCTAACGAAATTTTACTGAACAGCGATTGAAAATTTAAGAACGAAAAATAATGTTAAATATAACAGCATGTGATTGATGTGAAAATGCTGTTTTTGAAAAATTATTACTGTGGAATTTCGATTACACAAAGTATAAATCATTTAATCCGAACTTTTACGTCGCACCTTAATCCCAAAAAATAATTGTTACAATTATGAGTTCAAAAATAAAGTCAAATTGTCGAAGATCCACTGTATTTTTACATAAATATTTGAAATATTTATCTTATTTTTTGAACAAAATTTTATCATAGTAATAGAAATTAAAAAGGGCGACGAGAATTTCCAATAGGTTTTATGCCAATTGCACTTGATTTAAAACTTTTGAAAATGATGGCATTTTTATAATATGTTTCAAAGTTTTTGCTGCTGCTTCTCTTAAAACAGCTACAGATAAAAGCGTCAACTGGAATTTCATGTCTTCCGGAAAAGTTATATTTAAATTCCAGTAAATTGCTAGTAGCAACAGTGTAGCTTCAAAACTTTTTTCCGTAAAGGCACAAACTCCGTCCACATACGACATAAGATACAAGTCGTTGTAGGATGGTGCTCTTGAAATTCCAAATAGTCGGGGTGGATCGCTTGGCGAAGGAATTATTGTGGAGATGATGGTGTTTGCCTACAAACAAATTAATATTATTGTAAAGGATGCGTGATTATTCCATAGAAATGATTGTCTATAATTTCTATAAAATAGAATTTTATGAATCAGTAATTTTCTTCAACGGAAATTTTATTTTTGTGAGTTTATCATGTTTAACTATTTTCCATAATACCAAATTTTTACATAATCGAAATTTCATTTGATAGAATTTACATTAAATCAAGTTTTAATTTATCGACATTTTTATTTCCTAAAATAGTTTTTATTAAATATAATAGTCATTCATACAAATTTTTAATATACAAAAAAATATTATAAAGAATTTTTTCTTACCACAAAAATGAAATTTCTGCAAAATAAATTTTCGTAAGTTTAAGATGTCACTAAAATGGAAATTTGGTCACATTTAAATTTTATAACATAAAATGTCTAGCATATGAACATTCTAATAAATGGAAATTCTACTAAATAAAATTCTACTCAAAATTCGTATGAATGACTTTTTTGTTCAATAAATTGTTAGGAAATGAAAATGTTAATGTAAATTCTGTTAAAAGACAGAAACAAAATTTCGGTTAAAGAAAAATTGTGATACATAAAATTATATTTTTCAAAAATTATAGACAATTATTTAATCATAAAAACTTACTGGGTAAACTTTTATAACTCTCTCTTTCTCGTTTCTTGAGGACTTAAAGAGTTTAAAAATATTTAGCAATATATGACACATTCCTCCGTCTCTTGAAAATGTGTCATTTGGGATTAACTCCAAAGACGATGCAATTTTTACACTAGCAGTCAAAAAATTGTCCCTCATATTGACTACTGGCACATCCACAATTTTCGCGAACTCCCAAAGAAGCTGAAAATGTTTATACAAAATTAATAATTATTAATACGAAACCCTTTTCCTCAACTGATTGTTTGTTAAAAATAGTGTATTGCGATAAGTAGCGGTTCAAATTACTCATTTTGATTAGTTTTACAAATCTACAGGCCTTGGATTGACTTATTTAAGGAGCAGAAAAAGTCGCTTTAATCAATTAAAACTCAAGAAAAGTCTTTTTTTAATTCAATGTTTGTAACAAAAATTTTATTTTGTATTTTCCTAACCTTTCCGAAAGTTCTTGGAGAATTCAATCATTCAATAATAAAAATTAAATTTTTTATAAAATAACCCTACAACTGATAATTCTTAAGAACTTAGGAAGGCGTAATGTTTTCTAAAACTATAATAAAAGCTTAAATTAATTTTGTTTAAAAATATTTTTAAATACTTTTTAAAAGGTAATAGTTTTTCAATTACTTAGAATTAAAGAATTAATAAAACTGCATAAAATCTTTTTAAAATAATTGGATTTTTGAAAAATATAAAAAAATAATCAAATTTTTAAAGAATTTTAATTATAATTTAATTATAAATATGAACATGACTTCTCCAAAATTTTAATAAGTTTAAAAAAATAATTTTTAAAAATTTAAATTTACTTTGTTTGAAGGTAATTGAATCTTAAAAAAGTATTAAACAATTCTAAGATTCAGTTCTTTAAAAACATTGAAGCGTAATTAACCGAAAATAATTGAATTTCTTAAAAGAATTTATAATGTTGAAAAAAATGAATTTTTTTAAAGAATATTAAATAAAAATTTTGAATATGATTGTTTCCTCCAAAATGTTAAAAATAATTTTAAAAAATGTTAATGTTGTATGTAATTGAAAATAATTTGAAAAATTGAATGAAAAAATGTTAAGAAATACTTTTTTCATACAGATATATTAATATAATTTCTAATAAATAAATTTCATTAATTGTTAATGTAAAACTTACATTGGAAGAATTTTTTAAAATTTTTTAAATAAACTACTTAAAAAAAACCAATTACCAACAATTAAATTTTTTAATAATTATAAAAAAAATGTTGATTTAATTGTCTTAATAAAGTTATTCAAAAATAATTTTTGATAGCTTTGCCTGTTAATTATTTTTCACACTAAAAAATGGAAATATCTGTAAATTCATACTAAAAATTTGTTGCAATATTTTGAAGAAAAGTAAAAAAAAGTTGAATTTTTTGACATAATAGTATGAAATAGTAAAGTAAATCTACTGTTCCAAAATTGACTATAAAACGATTTATAAATACCAAGTCCGTTCTTCGCAAAGCTGGAAATTTGTCAAAAAATTGCGATCCATTCATTTTTGTGGCATCAATCATTCTTCCTGATCGAGTTTTATTCAGTAAATCTTTAACTTTTTCTAAATCAATTGCTGCTCCGCCAACCTTACTGACTTCTTTATTCATCTCGGCGCAAAGTATTACGTTGCTAAAATCTTCAGCCAATTCATTTTTAGCATTTCTATTTAAATTTTTTAAGCTACAAAACATTCTCCCCAGAGTTTCTTCCTATAAAAATAAGATTTAATGTACAATTTTACTTAAATATTTCAAAATTAATTGAATTTTAAAAGTGATGCGTTTACAATTTTCAGAAATAAATGCACTTCAAAAGATTTGAGCTTGATATTTTATAAAATTTCTGTTTTGAAAGAATTTAATTAGAAATTTTAAAGAACTTGTATTTTTTAATTGTAATAATATAAATTCTTGTAAAATAATTAAAAATCATTAAAATAATTTATAATTATATTCCGAACTAATAAAATTCTTCGCAGAAATCAAATTATTTTCATCAATTTCTTAAAAATGATTATTATTTTTCAAAATTTTAATAAAATTTTGAATTTAATTATTTAAAAGAGAATACTTTTTCTTATACTTTAATTATTTTTAAAAATATTTAAATTTCTTACAGGAATTAAATTATTTTCATAAATATAATAAAACACTTTGCAGAATTTCCATTATTTTTAATACAATTTTTATTAAATTCTTTTAAAAATATAATTAATTTTAAAAAATTTATTACAATTTACGACAAAAGAATTAAAATATTTATAAAAATTATTTATAGAAATTCTATTTTTAGAAACAATCTATTATTTATTCAATAAATCATTTATATTTGTATTTAAATAATTAACTTCTTATAGAATTTTCTCATAAAAATTAATAAAAAATAATTAGCAAAAATTAATTAAATTTTTAAAATATTTCAAATTAAAATTTTCGAAAATCTGAGTTTTCATACTTTTATATTCTATAAAATTAATTTTTCGAAAAAGTTTAATTGAAATTTTTTCAATTGTTTATTTTCTTATATATATATAATTATAATATATATATATAATTGAAGAATTGGTGAATAATTAGAATTTCGTATAAAATTGAATTGCAAAGGAATAGATTTTGTATAAAATTATTTAAAATGATTGATTTAAAGAAAAATAGAATACTTTTAAAATTTAAATGTTTAAAAACTTACATGTTTTAATCCAAACTTCGCGTTCAATTGAGGGAACTTTTCACACAATATTTTTGACATTTGTGTGATATTGTCTTTATTGTGCAAATTTCTTGAAAATAAAACTTTGACTGTTTCTCGGATAATTGTGCATTTTTGGTTTTCGCTCAATAAAGCGCCACTAACAGCAAGGTTCTCTATCCCATGTGGAAATTTTGTGGGAATTAAAGTTTCCAATTGAACCTAAAATATATATAAAATAATTTATATTAAAACTGTTCTAAACAATCAGGGCTCGAACTAGTAAAAGTATTTAAAAATATGGACTTTACGAACAAGAGCTGAAAAATTACGGACCATTTAATTAAATGACAAAATCATTATCAATTCAATTATTTTCAAGAATTTTTAACTAAAATTCTTCTTTAAATCAATTATTTTTATAATTTTCGAAAAAATTCTTCGAGAATTTTCAAATTCATTTGTTTACCATATTCATTTTTACGAAATTCCAATTATTCGTAAATTCTTTAATTAAATATATATTAGAAAATAAAAACTTCAAATAATTAATTATTTCTATTGAAATTTTGACGAGAAATTTTATTAAAAAATTGAAAATAATTAAAATCTGACAAAGAATTTTAGTTAAATTTTCTTTTTAATAATTGAATTCTTGTAAAAAATTTTATTTTTAAAAAGAATTAAATTCTTGGGAAGAATTTTACGAAAAATTCTTAAATAATTGAATTGCTTCGAATAATTTTATTCTTTACGAAAATAATTGAATTGTTTCGAAGATTTTTACAAACATTTTTGACAATAATTATTTTCCTAGGAAGAATGTTATATTTTACACAAAAAATTGTATTCTATGATCAATTTTGAAATAATTTTTAAAAAAAAGACAACATTTAATTGTTTAAACAATTTAATAAATTGTTATAAAATTTTTTTTATAAAGCAGAAACACTTAAACATTATTTTAATAGGTTTTCGATTACTTTTCTAAATTAATGAAGCTAGAAGAAATATTTTTTACGATTTTTTTAATACTAGTTATTAAATGTGTTTAAAAAGAAAAATTCTAAAATCGGACTCGAGAGATGAATAACGAATTTAATTACAAAGATTTAGAAAAAAGGAAAAATTGTATTTGTAAAAAATGGTGACCTATAGAGTGATTTGAAACGAAAAAGTACATTTTTCGCCACTTTAGGCCATATACAAACTACGTAAGGATTTAGGGTGGATGGGGGTCAAGTTAAATCTTACAAACAGCAAAAAAATGACGCTATGTATGGAAAGTGTTTTACGATGGGGGAGGGGTGTCAAAATTTCTCAAAATATGGCTAACGTAGTTTGAATAAAACTAAAAAACAAGAATTAAAATACCTCTTTATTCATCGTGTTATTTTTCTTGACTGATTGAGTTGGTCTTCTCCTTTGTTTGATTGACTTTTTGGAAACCTTGGAGTTTTCAGCGATTTCTTTGTTATTTGTTGGATCCAACGTGGGATGTTCCTCAAATGATGCATCGTCGAATTCAAGTGGAGCACCGTCGAATTCGAGTACAAGCGTACTATTAGATTCTACAACTCTCATTCCTACTTGTTCTTCGTTAATGTTGCTGTCCCCGTTTCCACCTTGGTACATAATTTCTTCGTCTATTCTTCGGTGTTTCGTGGGAGGACATCCGCAATAGTTGCACAAAGATGATTTAGAAGATGGTGACCAATCAAACTCGTTGCAATGAGTGCACTCGCAATTGCCTCGTTTTACTCCTCTTGAGTCTTCCATTTTGTTTTCTCTGTATATGATAATAATTTGATATGTTAAACAAAAATTATTGCAGGAATTTTTTGTAAAAAATTAATTAAGTAATCACAACTATAAGTTGAAAAATTAATACTTACTTTCACGATATAACTTTCACGATGCTTTTCGTTCGTCGATCGTCGTCTTATGTGCACGTATATCCGGCCATGACACTTCAGTTAGAGTCGGGTTCTTCTTGGTCGGGTTCTTTAAAAACGCATTTACGCATGCGCAACTCGTACATACAAGTAAAGGCCTGACTACAACAACTTAAAGTGTTTAAGGTGGCTATACATTTACGTGAACGCAAACGTGTAACGTCACAATGGAGAAATGCTTTTTTGAAATAAGGTGTGGATTACTAAGGGTGGATTTTCACGATGTCGAAAATGAGTTCACGGAGGTGAGACAAACATAACATTCCTCTGCCCTAGGAGAGAGAAAGACAAGACGATTTTTCCAAAAGTCGCGTGAACGCTATTTTGATATTTTTCTGTAAACTTTTTTTAACAAAAAAGTGACAGCGTTTTGCTTTGTGTTTTGAAACTAGGCCATGAGAGTGATTTATATCTCTATCTTTCTCATACTTATAGTCTGGTTACCAATCGCAATGTTATTCAAATGGGTGACGTCACACGTTCGCGTTCAACGTTATTCTGTTCTCACCTTAAAATTTTTAGACTCAGATCGAACTGTGAACTAACCTTCAATTTAGCCCTACGTACAACCTAACCTATTTTACCCAATACATTGTTAATGTCATCTGTTTGTTTACTTGCACGATTTCACCAGTCAAAGACAAAAATTAAATACAGTTGATATAAAACACAGATTATTCTGAGTAATTGTATAAATATAAAATATTGTTCTGACAGTCAATGCCAATATTGGAGAAATATATAAAAGTATTTTATTATTTGAAACTGCAGTTTTAATCACAACTTGTTTTACGATACTACGCAGTTCATGATTATTGCACATGAAATTTTTAGGAAATTATTACCTAAATATTCGGAAATTTTTTTATAATAATTACCTATTTCGGTGAGTATACCGTATGAGTTATTTTGTTTTATTTTAGTATGTATGTAGACATTTTTTCAATTAATTTATTCTAACAAATGATAAAAACAATTTAAAACTTAAATGTTTCTTGATAATTATTCTAATCTTTTGTGAGAATGATTAAACAATATAATTTAGACTATTAAAAAATATAGATTCCATGCTTTTGATAAATTATAAAATATGTATAAATATAAAATGTGAATAACGTGACTATTTCTCAAAATATTTTATATAATGGTGAATCTTTTGCTGAATGTATTCGAATGGTTTAAACTTATTTTGATCTCCACAATAATATTATAATTAAAAAAAATCAATTTTTTATTTTTAAACTACGCTAAATTTCTCTCAATATTTAAATTTTAATACATTATAGTTAAAATACTCCAATATTCAAATTTCAAAACAAAAGTTTTCTTCGTTTAGTCTTCGCTCTAGCGTGCGGAACTTAATATTTAAATTATTATTATTATTATGCAAATTACAAAATTTTTCATTTTAAAATATGAAATTTTTGAAAAATTTCAGATTCAAACTTTAAAAAAATTTAATTATTAACTAATTTACTAATTAATTATTCTTGTTTATTAATTTCAAAAATTTTAATAAAATTATTCGCAAAAATTAAATTATTATTATTAATAATATCAGTAAGAATTCAATTATTTTTTTAAATAGTAAAATATTTGTAAAATTTTCAGAAAAGAATTCAATTTAAAAATAAAAATTAATAAATCCTTCGAAAGAATTCAATTATATTTATAAATAGTAAAAATTCATTGCAAAAATTTAATTGCTTTCAACAAAATTTCTTGAAAGAATTCAATTATTTAAGAAAATTTTAATACGATTCTTCACAATAATTCAATACCTTTCACTAATAATGTTTTTCATAGAAATTTAATTTTTAAAAAAAAATTTTTGATAAAATTCAAAGCAAGAATTTAATTATTTTTAAAACTCATAAAAAAATTTCAATTATTTTTATTTTCAATTATTTTTAATGCTATTTTAAATTAATTAATCGAAAAATTTAATTATTTTCACAAATAAAATTTTCCACAAGAAAATTCTTATAAAGAATTCAATTATTTTCAAGAATAACAAAATTCTTCAGAGAAATTCAATTATTTTTAGGAACTTTAATACAACTTTTTGCAATAATTCTATATAATTTTTGAAAATTTTTATAAAATTCTTAGCAACTATTCAAGTATTTTCATAAATAAATACAGGAATTACTCAAAAAATGTAATTATTCTTAAAAATTTAATTTCAATTCTTCGAAGAAATCAATTATTAAAAAAAAAGTTTTTTTTTAAATCTTTGGAAGAATTCAATTATTTACAAAAATATTATAATCTTTCACAGGAATTCAATAATTTAATAATGTTTGAAAATTTTAATAAAATTCTTATAGCAACTGTTCAATTATTTTTAAAAATAATAAAATTCATCGCAGGATTTCAATTATTTTTAAATATTATAATAAAATTGTTCGTAATAATTCAATTAATTATTTCCATAAATAATATATAATTCTTCTTAGAAATTCAATTATTTTTAAAAACTATAAACTTAATCGAGGGAATAAAAAATCTTCGTAAGAATTCAATTCTTTTCATAAATAAGACATTTTTTTTAGGAATTCAATTATTTAAATTAGAATTTTCATATTATCATTAGTCAAAAGAAATCAAATATTTAAAAATTTTTATAAAATTACTTATAAATATTGAAATTCTTTCATGAATAATAAAATTCGTTGTATGTAGAAATTCAATTTATTTATTAACGCAGGATAAGAAAAAATTAAATGGTTTTGATGAAAATTAGGAAAAAGTTAGGAACATAAAATGTGGAATGGAATTTTTGTCAGTTTTGTGAAGTGTCTAAAATGAGTTTTTTTTTGGTCTTCAAGTTTAATTGATAGTTACTTTTTTACTACTTTCTTTTAGTTTGAAAGATACTTTTTGCTATACTTATTTTTTAAAATTAATTATCGAGTGTGTGAAGTCTGCCATTATTAACAAAAAATTCAAAGAAATTTTTCAAAAAGATTTTGATTAAAATTTTCAAAACTTTTAACAAAATTCTTCGCGAGAATTCAATTATTTTCTTAAGTAATAAAATTATTTGAAAGAATTCTATTATTATCAAATTTTTTGACAAAATTCTTTGTAACAATTCGATGTTTTTCAATACATTAATTTTAATAAAATTCTTATCAACTGTTTAATTATTTTTAATTGAAAATATTTAAAAAGAAAAACTATTAAAAAAAGTTAAGAAACAAAAAAGCAAACAACTCTATTACTAACTTTAAACTGCGAACAGATTACCGGAATATAACGATTATTAATATATAGATTTTTAAATAAAAAAATTATTCGTTTGACGTTACCTAAATCGAATAAAATTTTGTTGACTTATAATAAAGAAATTTAATTTAATAGAATAAATTTAAAATAGGACGTGGTTTTTATTTTCAGATTACATTCGTGCATTTAGTCAAAAGCAACCATGCAAGAAAATATAGGCAAGAGTGGTGAAGTAAAGTGCCAAATTTGCAATGAATTTTTTATTAATGAAATGTGGTTACTGGATCACGTTAAGAAAGTACATAGTGATTCATTGTACACTTGCACATACAGTGGTTGCAATGCTGCATATAGCAATGAAAATTCTCTTAGATCTCATTGCTATAGAAAACACAAAACTTTCTTTTCTTCTGGAAGGGGTGAATTTAGTAGAAATGTAAATGATACCAATTCAGAAGATGATCCTGATGAGCCTGACGATTCAGATACCACTTTCAGCTCAGATCAACCCGATGATGATTCTGGTGATGAACCTGACTATGAGCCTGACGATGATCCCGAAGATGATCCCGAAGATGATCCTGACGTTGATATGGAAGACAATCAAAATAATGATAATAATGCTTTTAAAAGAACAATTGCAGATTTTATATTATACCTGAGAGGCCGTACTAGAGCTACCAATGACGATGTTCTTAATATATTAAATGAGTTGCAGACAGTAGTAGAAATATATGTTCGGTATTACTTAAATCACACTGCACAAGTACTTGAAGAAGCCCTTCACATAAATCTCAATAACTACATAAACATAGAGGAAAGTATTGCAGGAATTAACTGTAGTTGTAACTTGGACAGCGTATATAAGCAAGATGTCTACTTCGAAAGAGAATATGGCGTGGTTAATCCTTTAATAAAAGAATTAGGCAGTTCATTTATTCCTTCTGGAGCACCCGCGAATGATGGAAATCAACCTATGCGTCGAAAGGCGGACCAATTGGTCCACATTCCTATAAGTAGTGTTCTACTTAGAATGTTTGAAAACATTGATTTCCATAGGTTGATTCAAACTCCAGAGGCACGCACAGATCAAGTTTTAGCTTCATACGTAGACGGAACTTTCTTTCAAAATCATCCATTCAGAAATCAAAAACCGAATTCATATTTCATTAGACTGTACTACGATGAAGCAGATATGTGCGATTCTTTAGGTTCGAAGGGAGGAGGAACAAACAAATTGGGATTCTTTTATTGGATGCTGGAAGATATGTTGCCAATTTATAGATCTCAAGTAAAATTTATTTTTCTTACCGGTATAGCTTCTCATTCGAATATTAAGAAATATGGAATGGATTCAATATTAAAAGTTTTTCTTGAAGATTTTAAGAAACTTGAAGACGGAATTAGGCTTCCCAGCGGTGAAATCATTTATTTTACTCTGTCCATTGTTTTCGGTGATAATCTGGCAGTTTGTGAACTTTGTGGATTCAAAGAATCGTTCGTTTCCACTCATTGCTGTAGGTATTGCATGGCTGACTTGCAACAAATCAGATCGATGATTAGAGAAGATGAAACATTGCTTAGAACTCCGCAAGAACATGATCGTCAAACTCGAGAAATTGAGGTCCAACTGGATGAAGAAAGAAAGAAAGAACTTTCAAAAGCTTATGGCATAAATAGACGATGCGTTTTAAATGAATTAATTGGCTCTCACGCAACACAAACGACAAATGATGTCGTTCACGACGACTTGTTGGGATATTGTATTTTAACAACAAGACTTTTATTAAATAACATTTGCCTCGAGAACGGATACTTGACTTTGGAAACTCTTAATTCTAGAATACAGGAGTTTGATTATGGTTACTCTCAGAAGTCATCTAAACCTTCAATAATTAAGAAGAAGCACTTAACAAATAAGAGAGAAGGTTTCAGACAGAATGCATCACAGATGTGGCAGTTGGTGACAATGTTACCACTTATCTTATGTGACTATGTACCAGAAGCTTGTCCACCATATCAAAATTTCCTACTGATGTTACAAATTTTATGCATTTCGTTTGGTGACAAAATAAGTGAACCTATGGTGAATTACTTAAATGGAGTAACTGCCGAGTACTTAGAGAGCTTCCAAGACATTTATCATATAAATTTAATTCCAAAGCAACACTATCTTCTACATCGAGCTTCACGAATTCTGAAATTTGGACCCGTCAGTCATTTTTCGACAATCAGAGAGGAAGCGAAACATCAAACTTTCAAAAGAGAAGCGCAAGGCAAACGAACCTACAAAAACTTACCCATTACGTTAGCTAAAAAACACCAGCTTTCCCAAGCATCAATCTTGACCGAAACTCTTTTCAATAAAGTTCAAACTGGACCCAAAAAGTTAATCGACACCGACAGAGATCCGTTCAATATATTCTTTGACAATGACACACGTGTGTACTCAACTTCGTGGACAAAATTAAATGGCGTCAAATATGTAGCTGGAAAATGTTTAATTGCAGTTGGCTACAATGAAGACAACTTACCACAGTTCGCCGCTTTGGATAAAATTTGTTTATTTGATGATGACACTGTACTTTTGTGTAAAAAAGTCGAAACATTACAGCATGATATGTCTGTAATGGCTTATGAAATCAAAATCGTTGAAGAGTTTGCGACATTTTCCTTTAACGATTTAATATCACATGATATTTTTCACTCCCACCAAGTAAAAGAGAAAACATTTGTAATTGTAAAAAAAGCATTGGGCGACTTACATTAATGGTTAATTTTATTTATTAAAGAATATACAAAGTCTTTTAAATGTAATTGAATAATGCTCCAAATTATTTTCATTAAGAAAAACAAATGTTTGAACTAAAATGTGATTCAAAAATATGTAAATATTTCTCCTTTTTCTAAAATTATTATTTATAGTAATTATATATTTTTATTGTCTATATATACAAAATGCGTCCTTGGATCTTTTTTAGAATTTTTATTTGCGTTCACCTGAAATAAAACATCCATTCCATTTCGATTATTCGGAAATTCTTCAATTAAATATTGAAAAATATAAACTTCAAACAGTTTCAAAAATATCCAATTACATTTTTTCAAAAAAATAAATAATTAAAATTATGAAACCTTCCTAAAATTCAATTATTTATAAAACTTCACGCTTTAAGGCTTTTAATATACAATTATTATCTAAAATTTTAACTGAAATTCATTTTTAAATAAATTTCTTTCGAAAATTCTAGGAATCAGAATTTTGACGAATTTTAATACAATTTTTAAAAGTAATTTTGTAATAATTTTTTGAGTTATTGAATCTTTCTTAACATTGAATTCTAATGAAGAATTTTATTGAAAATTTTTTTAAACAATATCATTCTTTTGACGAATTTTTAATAAAAATTTTAATGATAATTACATTTTTCGACGAATTTGATTAAAAATGTATTAAAAATAATTAAATCCTTGTAAAAGAATGTGATTACTTGTAATAATAGAATTATTGTAAAGAAATTTATAAAAAATTTGTAAATAATTGAATTCCTGCTTAAAATTGTATTAATTTTTGTTTTTAATAATTTAATTGTTTTGTAAAACTTTATTAAAATATTAGATATTAAAAATCATTGAATTGAGGAAAATTTCTAAAAATAATTTAAATTTTGACAAAGATTTTATTAAAATTATTGAAAATAATTATATAAATTTGTAAAAAGAATTTTATTATTTATAAAGATAATTACAATTTTTACAGGAATGTTTAAAAAATTTTGAATAATAATACAAAAAACCCAATAACTTTAGAAAGCAATGTAAGTTTCCAGGATTCCGATCAAAATTCCCTAATATTTCCAGGTTTCCAGGTTGCTCGGCAACCCTGAATCTCTTCAAGTACATCAGGCCTCGTTTCCACTTTAAGGTCCAAAAAGTCGCTTTAGTCGATTAAAAATACAATAAAAAGTTATTTTTTAATTCACAGATGTCACAAAAATTTTATTTTGTATTTCCCTGATTTTCCACTTTCACTGAATTCTAAACTTAATTATTTAAAATTTAAATAATTTGATATTAAAATTTTTAAGATTTAATTATTTTTAGAAACATTTAAAATTCTTATTTACAAAATCTTTACTTTAAATTAATAATCAATTAATTTCAATTTTAACAAAATTTCTTTTGAAAATAAGTCGATAGTCATATAATATCCGAGGCCTGAAACATCCATTTTTTTTACATTTGGATACCTATAAAATAGTATATGTTAATTATTATAAATATTTTATTCATGAATTGGTTAAAATAAATTATCTATTTTTAATCAAATTTACACCTACCTATGTACACAAACAAACACATTCAAGTCAAATTTTTCTTTAGAATGAAAACTTCTTTTTACTGTAATCGAAAATTTAGATCACTGTACGAAAAAATTTAGAACATCTTTTTCTCTGCTTCAATAAAAATTAAAAACACTTCAATGCAACTTTGCTATTTTTATACTTTGAAAAGAATTGTAATAAAATATGAACTTTTTTAATTTTCTGGTTTTAAGGTTAGATTTACTTTACATGTATACATACTGGGAAAAGAATGTTAGATTTTAAAGTAATACATTTATGATGTTCTTTTGATTCACTTCTATCCAAAACTACTAAAATTGCCGATATTTTTATTTAAAATCAAGTTTTGTTTACAATTTTTCTATTTATTGTGAATTCACACCACTAGATGTGGGAAAGATCTAAAGGCGCAAACACAGCTCGGCTGTCTGCTTGCCAGGGATAGGTTTAGACGCGTCACTCGAGGTTTTATACGTATAATACATTTTGGACGTATTATACGTATAAAACTAGGTAAAATACATAATGCTGCCTCTACAATACAGAAAAATGTTAAGAAACGCGCGACGCAGACGCGAAACGCGAGAATAATACATGGCAATTTTTTGCGTTTCGCGTCTGCGTCACGCGTTTCTCACTTTTTTCGTATTGTAGAGGCAGCATTACAGGTAGTCAAAACTTTATTTTTACGATTTTCAAATTTTGCGCCACAACTCTTAGTTTTTAGACAGTTGGCACCATTGCCTGTCAACCAACAAGATTTTCCAACCTAAAAGTTACTTTATTTAGATCCATTGGAAAATTAACTTCGATAAGTTTAATTGATATAACAAATTTAAATACTTAATTGATATACTTTGAAAAAGTTCTTTTAATCATTAAATAAAAATGAAGCCGATATGGTTGATTTTGATACTTTTATTCCACTGTTCTTCACAGTATATTAATTACACCACTATTAGTGTTATAACAACACCACTATTAGTATTACTGCAACACCACTTTTGGCGTTAAAATATCACTACCATTGGTGGTAAAACAACACCACTGAAAATAACACCATTTACAAATCACACGCAACAAATTTAACACTTATTTTTTTCTGTGTGAAAACGGTAGGCCTAACTTGTAATTTGACCAAATCACAATTTTACACAGAAAGAAGGTTAAGTTTGGAGATACTTAGTCTGAAAACACATTTGCTGTGAAAAATTTGTGTGATTTTGTCAAATGGCAAGTTAGTCACTGGCCACCACTGCGTATATAAAAATTAAAAAATTTTAAATAAATAGATCCCATCGTTTGCCCACGATCGGACAAGGCTTAAAAATTGTTAATTTAGTACTAGTTTCTTACAACAAATTTTGAAAAAATTGATCGATACATACATTGTTAAAAATGAAATTTTATTTAAAAAATTTTAAAATCTTATCGTAAATTATTTAAAAATTTTTTAAAAATATTTTTATTAAAAACTATGCGTGAAAACAAAACTTTTCATTATAATAACGTCCAATTTGATCAATTTTTGGCCGAGTTATAAGCATTTGAAACAAAAATTTACGTAAAAAACGTCATTTTTCAAAAATCTATATCTCCTGAACCGCTTTATGAAAAAATTTAAAAAAAAACAAGGTAGCTCATTTCAAAGAGTACTAAAAGAAAAAAAATGTTTAAAAAAAAATTTGAGATGCAAAAGCAAAATAATTTCCGATTTGGCCTGGAATGCCCCAAATATTTAGGGTCATTTGGGGTAAATGTAAACAAGGGGTAAATGTAAACAGTAGATGTTTCAGCTAAATTTACAAATTTAAAAATAAGTACGACGTCAATATTTTTACCTCAGCTCACCTACAAGATGTTCTCAGTATTGCCAATATTTTATTTTGACATTTGGCAATGCCATAGTGTAAGTTATCTTTTAATGCAAAAAAGATTGAAAATCAAAGTTTTACTGTTTCAGTATTTTGTCTCGCATTTGCATAAAAATAAATTAACAAAAATTGACTTTGATTTTTGATTTTCGTCAATTTAGTTAATTTAAGTGTTTACATTTACCCCGAGAATTCGAAAACTCGGAGTAAATGTAATAACAGAACTTGAACTACATTTTAAAAGAAAATAATTGAATAAATTTGCTTCTATTTCACAATTTCATTACTTTGGCAATGTTTTCACATAGAAAAGGAAATTAGGTCTTCTTTCATACCTCCTTCGTGTTAGTCAGTTAGTCATAGTTCTCTCTAAATCTGAATCAGCGAAAAAATCGCTGTTTTAACCAGTGAACGAAGTTTCCGCTGAAAAATAGTGGAAGTTACTGAAGATCAGTGGATGTCACTGAAGAAATCAGCCAACTCTGCATGTGCGCAGGAGTGTCAAAGACTAGTAGCGTAACCGATAATACGTCACCGCTGATTGGACCAGTGACTATTCGCTGATTCTCAGTGGTATACTTATAGTTTATGTTTGACCGCCATATTGGATCCACCATTTTGAAATTTAAAAATTCGATTTTAGATTCTTATTCAGCAACCTTAAGGGGGTCACCCCGTGTGGCAGACGTTTTTTAAGAGTTTTTTTTTGGGATTTTCTTTTTAAGAACCATGGAATCTTAGGAATTCAAAATTTTTACCATATATTCAGTTACATTTTAACAACAAATTTAAATTTTTACAAGTAAAAATATTTTAATGATTCCGAATTATAAAACTGGAAAGTAATGATGATCATAAAAACGCCGTCTATCTCTATTGGCTAAACTAAAATCGAAAAATCAAAAGGCATCTTAATCTGTGAGGATGTGGCTATCGCCGGAACTAGAATTATTTGAAAATATAAAAAAATGAATTTTTTACGCGACTTCGAAATTTTTTTTTCAAACAAACGTAATTTTTTTGGTCTTTTTTCTTGCATAAAATAGAAACAACTTGACCTTTTTTAATTATCCTAGTTCGGGCGATAGCCATACATGTGCTGAACACGCCCTATAAATTTGTGCGATATTGGTCAAGCTGTTTTTGAGATATCATGGACGCCAGTTTGAAAAACACAGTTTTGAGAAAAACGCCTATCAAAGCTTAAGTAATACATTGTTCGCTTGGCAACTCCTTGTCTTCTCAGTGCTGTAACTTTCTTAGGATGTCAAATATTAAAAATCCTCTTTACCCACATATACTACACATATAGTAGATGTGATTTATGGAAAGAAAATTTTTTCGATTTTTTGAACCCATCACACGGGGTGACCCTCTTAAGGGGTAACATCACCCAGAGCCTATACAAAATATGGTCTATTTCAATTAATTATTTTAAGAAAACGGTCCAGTACAATGTTGCTGCGTTTTCTCCAACGTTAAACACATGGATTAAACTTAATTTAAAAATAAAACAAAAAAAACTTTTTTCAAAATGGCGCCTTTACACATCCAACAGTGAAAAAATTGTAAAAAAACTGGCTGGAAGGATTTCTCCAACATTTTTTGACGGATTCAATTAAAATTTAGACTGTAGCTTTAAAACAACATTCTTTATCGAAGTACATAGGATTTTTTAGATCGGTTAATGCGTTTCCGTTTTATAACCATTTTTACCAGAGCGGCGAAACTATTGCCGTGGAAGTTAAAACAGTATTTGTAGTTCTTATAGTCGTCTTTCATAGCTTAGATGTCACTAGTATCTGTGTTTACATTTTCGGTTTTGAACTTGTGACTTTTCCAAGTTGTGGAATAAGTACTTTTGAACTTTTTAAATCATTTATAAATACAAAAGAATAAACAATTGCAGAAATATAAAAAATCGAAAGTTTCTGTGGATCGCTTTAAAGTGCTTAAAATGAAAGTTCGAAAAAGTAAAGGATTTGAGAGCATTGATTCCGGTAAGTAATACCTATTCTAGGTGCGAACAATTATTTGGTATTTTGCATAATTTAATTGTAGCTACTTTTTACAACCTTTTTTATTTTAGCCTGATTTAGTTCTGTATTTTAGTATTAAATAAGAACTGTTTGTTTTTAGTTTTATAATAATAGAAGTATATAATGATAAGTATAGAAATTGAAAATGTTTGTACATAACCTCAAAAGTGCACACTGGAATAATTATATATTATTAATTTTTTCATCGACAAAAATTTCTCAGTTTGTAAATAATGTGATTTACACTTATTAGAGATGTAATTCGCCAAATTTAATAAGTTAAAATAATAAAATGCTTGAAAATCAAATGAAGGTTAGAGTAAAACATAAATAAATATTTTATTAGACAGAAATTTTAAAAATTTAGAAAATTGTAATAATATCATTGCAATATAAAAATAAAATAATTAACATCCTAATAAAATTATATTGAAACTAATAAAGAATATTTAAATATTAAATAAATTAATGTATAAATTATCAATTTTATGGAAAATATTGTTTGAATGTTACTCGTCCTAATAAAATGGCATTTTATTAATCTCATGTTACTTTTATATTGTAGGTGTTGAAGAGAGAGATGAAAAAGTGAAATGGCGATGTGTTGTACCAGGGTGTAGTACTAACAGCCAGGTATTGAGGCATAGTTTTCCAAAAGACGTTGCAAGATGTGACGAATGGCTAAAAGTTTTACAAAATCCAGCTTTAAATGGTCTCACTTGCAATCAGTTGCGCCAATATAGAGTTTGCCAAGTCCATTTCCCAGATGATGCTTATAAAGTTACGAGAGTTCGTCGAATGTTAAAGGATGATGCTATTCCAAAATTGTTAATAGATCGCTGTTCTGTAGCAAATAATATTGCCGAATCTGAAAGTGGCAGGGCTACATCAATAGATATTGAAGTGACGGAGGAATGTGCACATTACAATGCTGTTAATGATAATTTTCAGTTAGAGGGTATGCCAAGCTGGAGTGACATTGGTCCAGAAAAAATCTATAATCCTGCGACATTTATTGAGGATAGAAATGAATTTAATAGAAAGGAAATAGTAGACACTGTTCGTCACTGTATGCGTGATATTCAAAATGGAGAAATAGAAATTGAAGCGCTACAAAAAAATAGTATTCCTGGGTGGAATCTATTGAATAATAATGAGGATCTTTCTGAAGTTTCGCCTAATGAAATTACATCCAACAGTGCTTCATTAGAAACAAATGATAAAGCGTGCAAGGAAAATATTACTCCAATGACACCAAAAACCACTAGAAAGTCGCCTATTTCTATTGACCGAAAAAGTGCTTATTCGACACCAAAGTCTACAAGAAAACTTCTCGGAAACGTCACTCGAACAAATAAATTAACACCAATGGCAAAGCGTCTCCATGGAATCGCTTCCAATTTATTAAAAAAACAGACTAAGTACATACATTCGTTAGGAACTTTGAAAAAAAGAGTAAAGAGTGCTGAACAGTACATGGTATCGTCGGAGATGAAGCAGATACAGAAACTTACCAGAGAACAATTTCAATTCATGGAAAGCGAAATTAGAAACGCTCATAAAAAAGCTAAGGCAGGTACCAGTTGTCTCCCGTCATGCATATTTCATTAATTTTAATTACAGGGTGTCTGACGGTCAGAAAAGTCATGGAAAAGTCAGGGAATTTTCTATAAATTTATAAAAAAATCAAAAATTTTTGACAATTAAAAATTTGTTTAATCTAACAAAACTTCAAAAATTTTTATTACCATTTATTTCTATCATTAGATACTAATTTATTGTCAAATATGTCAGTTACCATATTTTTGGCCCAAGAAAGCAAAAATAAAATTAGAAAAATGTCAGGGAATGTTTTTCTCAATCCTTGTTAGACACCCTGAATTAACATAACCGAAAAATTATAGTTTATCATTATTTATTATAATTGCTTTTATCTTATTCAATTAATTTCAAAGATCATTATAAAATGATCAATGATTAAATTAATTAAATTAATGATTAAATGAGATCTTGCATTTTTGATTAAAAGTTAAATAATAATTTACATGTTATACAATTCACATTATTTACAATAGGCTAGACGGTTTACACGCGACGACAAGATTTTAGCCTTAGCCATTTATAAGCAATCACCGCAATGTTATCGTCTTTTGAGTAGAATTTTTATTTTACCAACACAACGTTCATTGCAGACATTTTTACACAGAATTGAGTTGAAGCCTGGAGTGAATAAAATTATCTTTGAGCACTTAAAGGAACAGGGAAAAACCATGACTGAAGAAGATAAAGTGTGTTTTTTAGTATGGGACGAAGTTTCGTTGGATCCTCAAATCTACTATGATACAAGGGAGGATAAAATAGTTGGTTTTGAAGATTGGGGTAATGCCAGAACTTCGAATTTTGCAGATCATGCTCTTGTATTTATGTTAAGAGGTATAAATACAAACTGGAAAATTTCTTTAACATATAATTTCTGCAAAGGAAGCACTAAAGGACCTCAATTAATGCGCTGTGTTAAGGAAGTTGTAAGAGCAATATCAAACGCAGGATTCAAGCTTCTTGCTACGGTTTGTGATCAAGGTCAAACTAATGCTTCTTGCATAAATGGCTTGTTAAACGAAACAAGAGCAGCATGTTCACGAAATAATAAAGTTTTTAGTGAGTTTACAATTTTCCTACTTCATATTATATTAATAATTATCTCTTGTTTTTTATCTATTTTATTATAAAGGCTTTTCTTTTTCAGCTGGAAGAATTGAACTTTCAGGACAGAATATTATACCTTTATATGATCCTCCACACCTTATAAAAGGAATTCGGAATAATCTTCTAACCAAGGATTTTGAAGTTATTTTCCCAAATAATTTTAGAAAACTCTATCCTGACTTCAATACTGTCAAATCATTTCTTCTGACACCAGATTTCATATCAGAAATTCATCAGAAGTGCAATTCATCCGAAACGGAAAAAAATAATTTTCGATGTTTTGCTTCTTGGAAGAGCGTGGAATTGGCGTATGATATTGACTCGAAAACTTTAAATATTAGAAAACAGATGCCAAAGCTCCATGACGGTCATATAAGGAAAAATAAAATTCCAAAGATGCGGGTTTATCCGGCAGTACAGGTTTTAAGTAGAACGGTAGCTTCATTCATTCGTCTTTTGACTAATGTAACAGGTGAGTAAAAAAACAGTAACTTTTAGTATAATAATATGTTTGTAATTGTGTTTAATCAATTGTGATTATCATTAATTTTTTATTGTATTCTATTATTACACATAATAAAATATAAGAACAAAAGATTCTAAATAGAAAAGAAATATTTCATTTACACTGTGTTAGAATGATTGATTAATTTCTCAAAAATATTGATTCCAAAATGACAATAATGTTATATTTATTGTAGGCACAATTGACACTACTGAGGGTTTAAAAATGATGCCTAAGAAGGAAGGTGTCACAACTTCAGAAGTTTTGAAATTTTTTAATGACACATTCGATTCCATTAATGGAACAAAGAACGAGAAGGCGCAATACAAAAATAAACTTCGAAGAGATGTTACTGACAAAACATGTCATTCAACCTTTTGGAGGGAAGCTGCATTATGCCTTGCTAACAACGTGAGGTTTGTGAATCCTGTAACTCAACGTCCAAAATCGGTTCCTTCCTTAACAAATTTTAGAACAACTTTGATTGGTTTTCAAAGATTGTGGAAGGAGCTTCAAAAATTGAACTTTAAAAGTTTTTTCCCCCGATATGTAAATCAAGATCCCCTCGAAAATTTTTTTGGGATGATTAGAAGTCATGGACGCCGCAACGTCAATCCTACTTGTTTACAGTTTTCCGGTTCCTTTAAATCTCTTCTTATAAACAATTTAACTTCTGCTGCAACCGTAAAGGGTAACTGTGAAAACGATAGGGCAACACCGCTTTTTTCTCTACGTAATTTAGCAGATGTAGCTGAAACGTTTGAAAATAGTGCTTCAGTATGTTCGGAAGAAAATGATGAGGAATCTATTATTTTTAATCCTGATTTTAACGAAAATCCTATCGGCGATACTTCCTTTAATATTTCGAAAGTCATAACAAAAGTTGGTCTGCATAGTACATTGTCTAAATGTTGTAATTGTGTGACAAGAATTTATAATCTACATAAAAATACTGTCTTTTTTAAACAAGCTGATGATACTTTAGAAGCAAATATTCCTAATTTGTGCTTTAGAAAAGAAGTTGCGCGTAATCTTATTAAAACTCTCGAAGATGTATTCGATTTTTCAAATCTAAGTTGCACCGAACACAAAGATTTATTGTGTAACATTCTTTTAAAGAATATTGCAATTGAATATGTAACCAACTGGTGTACTTTTATAAACAGATTATTGAAAGGTAAAGAGTCTAGTGAAAGAGCCCAGTCGTATTTAGCAAAGGCTGCTCGTCAACAGTATGTCAAAAAATTAAGAAAAGTAAACAGATAACTTTTCAATGAACTTATTTTTAACAGTTTCATTAACTTATATTTATAAGTGTATATATTCAAAAAATATTGAATTACAAAATATATGATGTTATATATATATTTTTTATATTTCCAAATGTTTGTTATTATTTAACCTTCTCCTCTATTTAAATTCTATTAATTAAGAATATTTTTAAATAGAGTAAAAGGTACATTTATTGACATTTGTTACAATTGTTTGCAGAGATTACCCTAGTAATACCCATGCGAACAGGAAACAAATATCGAAAACAGATATTAGGATCCTAGCTTAAGCCCCAGTAATCATTTTTACAAAAAAAATTTTGCACATAATGTAGTTATTAATAGCAAATTGAAATATTGTTTTTAAAGAAACTAATACTGCCATTTGATTTCGCGCGAGAAATTTTACGGGAGATGTGACCCAATTTTTTTAAACCTCTTATGAAATATTATAAATAATTATTATACATTATTAAAATTATTGTTAAATAATTTCAAACACTAAAATTATTAATTCAAATATAATTTATTTGTTTTAAATGGTTTTAAATAAAAATTATTTGCTTACGGTAAATATTTATTTGATTATATAGACAATAATTCAGTTATTTGGATAAAATCTATTTTTTAGTTTAGTATAAATATATATTTCTTTCATATAAATGACAAATTGATAAATAAAATTCTACTAAATTACTACTATGATACAGACTAGGATCCCTACATCTATTTTTTGTATATTTTCTTCTCTGTTCGAATAGGAAAAAATGGGTTGAGTGTGAAATATATTTTCTTCATAAAGTGACTTATTATTACTATAAAAAAGTATAGAAAGTTTGTGTGCTTTATGTACATTAACTTTCTATGACAATAATTGTGAATAAATGTATTTTTTATCATAAATTTAATTATGGAAATTATTTATTTCATTTAAATTTTCCCGCAAAGTTCCGCCATATTGATTTATGATTCGCAAAGCATCTTTCTTAATATAGATGGCGCTCAAATACTACGACAATACTTTTACAGGTAGATTCCCCTCTCTGATTTTTACCTTGATTTTTTAACAAAAAATAACATTTTTGTCATCGAAGTCATACCATTTTGCGAAAAATTGATATTTTTAAAATATCCTATGTACTTTTCTAGTAAATATCATCCTCTTTCATAATTCGTTTGAATTTTTTGCCTAGGTGCTTATGGAACGTAGAAAAGCTTCCGGCCGCAGAGGTTGTTTTAAAAAACGTGATCTACGTTGAACTGTTGTGAAGGCGCCATTTTGAAAACAAAATTTTTTTTTTATTTTTAAATTAAGTTTAATTCATGTGTTTAACGTTGCAGAAAACCTAGCAACATTGTACTGAACCGTTTTCTTAAAATAATTAATTGAAATAGACCGTATTTTGTATAGGCTCTGGGTGATGTTACCCCTTAAAAACTTCTTTTTACCAAGTTGAATGAAAATCTATTAAAATTTGTTCAAGTTATTCAAGTTTTTACATTACTAATTTTGTAATGGTAGATTGTTTACTTTATATGATACATTATCAGTCAACTGGTTGATTTACTATACATCTACGAAGAATTTTTTTTCAGTTTTTCCATCCCTTAAAACAGTAGTATACTTGAAATAATAAGAAGAAAGAAGCTATCAATAATCCGAATCAAATTTATACAAACAAATTAAATATCTTAAATAAATCTCTATAAGCTCTTAGATTGCATATGTATCGACAGCACAGCTGCCCGAATACAGAAACCTGCTTAATCTGAAAAATATTTTCGAAATTAATTAATAATTTCAAAATTATCAAAGAATCCAGAAAAAACGGTAGCATGGTGGGATACGAGCCCACGACCTTTCTATTGCCGGTAGACTGCTCTGACCACTGAAACGTAGGAAGGGATAGTATATGTCAAGGAATTCGGAGAATCTCGGGGTGCATGTAGCTCAGTGGTCAGAGCAGTCTACCGGCAATAGAAAGGTCGTGGGCTCGTATCCCACCATGCTACCGTTTTTTTATGGATTCTTTGATAATTTTGAAATTATTAATTAATTTCGAAAATATTTTTCAGATTAAGCAGGTTTCTGTATTCGGGCAGCTGTGCTGTCGATACATATGAAATCTAAGAGCTTATAGAGATTTATTTAAAATATTTAATTTGTTTGTATAAATTTGATTCGGATTATTGATAGCTTCTTTCTTCTTAATATTTAACTGCCGAATGATAAATTCACTTTCTATAATTATACTTGAAATAACTTGTTTCTTAAACCTCGCTTAACTACAGTGGTGTTTACATTTACCCCGAATTTTAGGAAAATTTCAAAATCTCGGGGTAAATGTAAACAGTCAGTTTTAGGCGATTCAGGTGCATCAATATTTTTTTGTACCTCATCGAATTTTTCTAGGGAAGCAAAGTAACAAGTTCATGCAAAAGAAATCCGTCCGTTTTATCTTTTAACAAAAAAACTAATGTTTTTCGTGAAAAATAGATATTCCGTTTACATTTACCCCTAATAACCCTATTATCTAAAATATTTTTTGTCATTTTTAGAATTACATTTTAAAATTATGTTTAACGGGGGGCAACCACATTAGAACGCTGTTTTTAGCAGTTTTTCGCGAATTTTTTTTTGAAGGAAAGAATTTTTTTGAATGAAATAAAACATTACCATCATGTTGTTTATATATTTAACTGCAACTCATATTTTTTTTAAGCATTTATATAAAAAATCTTCCAAATTGGGAGCTATTGGTTACAGAACTGCTCCGCCGGAGTTCATGACTGCCGTGCAGTCCTGAGCCCACAAATTTTGTTCGAAAGCAAAAAATCAAGTTTATTCACATTTTATAAATATTTTATTATTAAGTGAACTAACTTTCCAGTAAAAATATTGAAAATTGAAAAATTGACACTACCTACTTTTAAAAAAATCTTTGATTTTTCGCTTATTTTTTTGCAAATTTTATATTTAAAAAAAGGTACTTAAAATTTTTTTCATCTTTTCAAGTTTAGTTCACTTAATAATAAATTTAATAACGAACAATTTCCAATTTTTCGTTTTAAAATCGGGCAATAACTTTTTGAGCTAAACTGCACGGTAATTTTAAAAATCCTGTTTTGATAATAACGCGTTTGAAAAAAACTATCAAAAAATTGAAATTCATACAAAAAAAATTATTTAAAGTGCTTACAATTTAATTGGCTATTCCAGCACCATACATAAACCCTTTATCTTCTTCATAAGCAGCATATAAGGGCATTTCTGCTCTCCTTAGTCTCTAAAGCGCTACGCCTATTCTACTAATCTACGGTAAGCCGGAGCGCGCTCCGTTCATCACCAGCATAGCGAGGACGTCGAATTTTGCTCTAAAAACTTTTTCAGCCTATTTTTGAATACCTTAACTAACGATTTATACAAAAAAATAAAAATAGATTTTTTCAGCCGTCTTATGTGGATTCACCCCTTAAAAAAATTATCCAAAAAATCACTGTTACATTAAAGGAAAAGTTGTTAATAAATTATTATGGTTCTACGTGAAGCGGACAACCAAAAACTTCTATATGAAAAATCCCTATTTTTAAAATGCTGCTATTACCATTAAAATGTATGAAATAAAAAAAATTACAAACGACACTTTCATATAGTAAATTTAATTATCATTAATTTGGTTAATTAATTCTAATTTTAAAATTGTAAAAATTTGTATTTAAAAAAGTAAAAACGAAAGTTTTGTGTTTATTTTTGTAGACCTTCGACAATTTAAAAAATTTTCGAAAATTTTCAGGGCACCTTGAAGATAAAAAACCAACAGGTTTTAAATTTTTAAAACCACCCCCCCTCCTCTTAATTTTGAATATACGAAAAATCGACAATATTGGCCCTTTTCTAAAATGGACAGTTTTTCTATTAAAAAACCATTTTTTACAAGATTAATGATTAGGTACAATTTTATTGTGTCATTTAAAGAAAAAGAATAGATATTAAACTTATTTAAAAAATTTTTTACAGTCTTTATTATGAAAAAATTGACGCAATATCCAAATTTTCATTTCGACAATTACGAAAAAAAGACTCTAACATCAATATCTCTGGTTCTTCTGGAAGTTATTCAGATAAGAATTGTTTACAGTACTGGACACCTTAAAGATGAAAAATCAAGAGGTTTTAAATTTTTCCACGCCTCCATTTTTAAAATACTGTAACGATTTTCTTATTCTTTTATAAAATAAAAGATTTCAAATAAATGAATAAAATAACGAAATCACATAAAATATACAAAATAAATGATAGAAATAAATATACAATCAATTTACACAAAGAAATAAAAAATATATGTATTTCTGTCAAATCAAAAGAAAAAACGGGCCTGACGTCAGGAATTAAATTACAAAATATACAAAAATACACAGAAAATAAATTGAATACATACACACATGCAAATTAAAAATATATAACGATAAAATATAATCACCATAAAATAATAAATTAATAACGAGACAAATAAAATAAGAAATTCACAATTCGCCGCACGACTATTTTCACTCTCTTATTAAATCCGTCAGAAATAATTATAAAAAAATCATCTCTTAAACTCAGACATTCTCTTTATAATTTCATACAGATAAAATTATCTTTGGTATCAGTCAAACTTACTGGAAACTCGTATGAACTCCCAATAGTAGTCATAACGAGGGAAAGTCTAGGGTTTGTGAGTTGTTCCGACTTCCAAGTTCCAAATTTAAAAGGATTAGATAATTTAGCATCATCTTAATGATCTTCAAAAATCCAAATGGATACAAACGGACACACTTTATTTTTAAACACAAAAATTAAACATTTTATAAACAAAAAGAATAAACTAAAATTTAAAAAATTTGAATTTAAAGAATAAAACTACCTTCCGTGTCCTCGGCCGGCACGTGAGAGCGTAGCCGTTGTTGAACCGGTGTCGACGAATTGCGAAAGCCAATTAATTAATTAATTGACCACACTTTTCATCGACTTCGCGATTCAACACTAAACCCCCACCACAGTCTGAATATTAGAGGACACGGAAATTAAAATAATTTAAAAGAATACTTGGAAGTCGGACCGGTCACATTTGCCAGGAGCACTTGTATCGCTTCAATACGGATTACTTTTGCAAATGACCGACAAAATGGGCCCTTTTTATTTTTCTAAAGAACCAATGAAATCAAACAGTTAAATTATCGATATATTAATGAAAACCGCATGATTCGACTTGTCAAAACATGAAGATTGATAATAAAAAATAAAAAAAATAGAGATTTTGCTCCAAAATTACTAAATTGCGATTATCTTGAAAACTAGAACCGACAATATGGGCCCTTTAAGGGCCTTTTAAGGGGATGTCGAAGTCGATACGATTTTCCCATTCAAGCTGAATGCAAAAATCCAATCGACTTTGACATCCCCTTAAAAGTTAATTAGTTTATAAAGTCGTGATGTTTTGCAATAAAAATGATCAAATTTCGATTAATGGTTAGACGCTTTCGATACACGGGGTGGTTCAAGTTCTCTACAATTGAACCTTACACAAGAAAACTGGGCCCTCTAAACTGACCACATAGGAATTGTAAACGAATAAATTTGAAAAAAATTATTTTAAACTCTACACAGGTAAATCGTACACTCTTAAATTTTATAAATTTCAAACAATTTGGTTTCGTTAAGTTCTACACTATTTAATTCTCCATATTAAACTTGCATGCAATGAAGAAAATAAAAATTTGAAAAACTCTACACTGATAAATTAGATACAATGAAATAGTACACGAAATAAATTTACAATACACTACTATTAAACTCTACATTTAAAAATTCAAAAGTTGTTCTTTATAAATTGTACACTGTTTAATTCTACAGTCTGTATTGCATGCAATTAATATGATAAAAATTTGGCAAACTCTACACTGTTGAATTGGATACGGTGAAAAAGTAAATATACCGTCAAAAATAGTGTACAAAATAAATTAAAAATATATTATTGTTATACTCTATACTGAAAATTTCATACACTTTAAGTAAATTATGCTTATTAAATATAGTACCTATACAGTTTGATTCTACACAGTCTAAATTGCATGCTAAGTAATTAGATAAAAAATTTCCTAACTGCACACTGTTAAATTGAATACAGTCAAACGCTTGATTAAAAATCAAATATTTTTCTTAAAATTTGAAAATTTTGGTAGGTATTTAAAATATCAAATTTTTTATGTTTGCTAATTAAAAATTTTTGATGTATTTGAAATTATATTTATAATGATTTTGTAAAAAAATAAGGTTGAAATCGCAGGCAAATTATTTTTCGTTAATTTCACATTTTTCTATATTCTTAAACCAGTTCAGGACTTTTTCAAGAAAATTCAACAAGTTGTCCAGAAATTAACTACAGTTTTTCCTGAACAGCTTAAAATAATATTTCAAATTTGGCTTCATAATAAGAATGAAGCATATCAATTTTGATTGTTGATACACTTTGAAGTGTATTTTTCTGAAAGAAATAATTTTCAGTGCTTTAAGAACATGTCGTTCACAAATTGTTTAAAATTTTCTATTGTTGGAGAAAAATGTGAATAATTGATGAAATGTATGGATTTTAAAAACCATTTGGATATTTAAAAATTTCTTTAAGTCGCCTCAAAATTGTTATTTGGGGTTTTTGAGGTTACTGATTACGAATTAATTATTAGTTTTGCAAATTAAAAATAGTGCATTCAATAAGACCTAAATTTCAACCTTATTTTTTTACAAAATCATTATAAATATAATTTCAAATAGGGGAGAGTGGGTCAAGACGGGGTACTTAAGGTTAAAAGCGCAAAAAAAAAGAAAATTATCAAATATATATTTTATTATTTTATTTAATAACCATCTTTGGGAATCAGTCTTTCGTAAAAAAGGCGTACAAAGGCCATCTGTTTCTTAAAAAAGCTTATAATTAATAATATTGAAAAAATTGCAAATCCCCCCATCTTGCCCCACCGGCGGGTAAGATGGGGTACTCAAGAAAGCAATCTATTTCTGTCGACAAATTTCACAAGTAAAGGTTGCATCTTCATCTTCATCCATAACTGCAGTGAGCCCATTGGCCGCAGACAAAAAAAGCAGCCCAGCCTTCATTTGAGTCTAAATAATAACCATTACAATAGAGACAAGGTGTATTTTCCACTTTACCATCGCTAATTGATGATTTAACCTGACAAGCTTTTTTCTTTTTGGTCACTCTTATTTTATTCAGTCTTGATTTTAGTAGTTTTCTTAACTTCTCTTATTTCTTTTTTTTTTTTGCTTAATTTGTGAACCCCGTCTTGCCCCACTCTCCCCTACCCCATCTTGCCCGCACCTACGAAATTGAATAAAACGATTAATTACTACAATTTACGATTCAACAAAGAAAAAAAAACACATGCTTCCCTTCTTCTGTAACCCTTGACAGTTAGAAAAAAATTTATACAGTTCATTAACTGTTATTATTAAATAATAAACACCTCATAAAAAAATTGGACAAGTGCGAGTTGTACTCGCACTGCAATGGCGGGTTCCGTACACAAATATTAAAACAATACTTGCAACATTTATCGGTAATTGGTAGAATTAAAATAAACAATTAAAAAAATATATTAAAATCATTTGATAAAAAAGAATAACTAAAAAAATTAAAGTATTGTATATATATAATATTGTAAACAATAATAAGCAGAGGAACTATAATTTTGAAAATTTTGTTCCTCTGCTTATTATTGTTTACAATATTAGATATACAATACTTTAATTTTTTTTAGTTATTTCTTCTTATCAAATGATTTTAATATATTTTTTTAATTGTTTATTTTAATTCTACTAATTACCGATAAATGTTGCAAGTATTGTTTTAATATTTGTGTACGGAACCCGCCATTGCAGTGCGAGTACAACTCGCACTTGTCCAATTTCTTTTATTTTTAGTTAAGAAATTAAAGTCAGAAAACAATCTCTCATTTATTCTCTTAAAATTTCACTCTTCCTTAAAATATTTAATGCCACGTGTTTAAACTAAAAAAAATTAAAAAAAATTTTTTTTTTTTTAAAGTTTCTTAAATAAATGTTTTGTCGTCAGACTGTAATAATACACCAGGATACCAATTTCCAGCTCATTAGGTCAAATAATGTAAAAGCTAGGGAAAACAAATTTTTTTAAAAAATTTTTTAGTTTTTCCTTGACAACGCTATGGCCATCATTACATATCAAGTTCTCTATATTTTTCCTATAATATTCGAGTAAAAATACACCAGCATGCAAAATTTCAGCTCTCCATGTCGAATAGTTTAGAAGTTAAGGGGGGGGAATGGTCACTTTTTATGCATTTTTGGCCAAAAATCTTGTTATTTCCTTGACAACGCTATGCCCATCACGTCCAATCACATTCGCTATATTTTTCCTGTAATCTACGTGTGAAAATACATATCTGTACCAAATTTGAGCTCTTTAGGTCAAATAGTTTAGCCGCTAGGGGGGGGGGACACGATTTGGCTACGGACAACAGAGTCTCACCAATAGGGTTTCGCCGATACACCGTAGGTGTACGGAACCCTAAAAAAGTGAAAAAATGACAAGAAAATTGTCAAAAACAGTTTTTTTAGTAAAACAGATAAAAGATTTGTTCTCATGGCTTTCAGGTTTTGTAAACAAGAAACTATCGTCTCGGTGCAGTATTATCTATGTATATAAAATCAGACTTTTGTCTGTACATTGCTCAGAACTTTAAATTTCGCACATAATTATTCGTTTTAGGCATCAAGGATTCCAAATATACCAATAAAAAATTTCGTGTATGTACATATGTATGTATGTATGTATGTATGTATGTATGTATGTATGATGTGTGTCGGTATGTCACAGAATCTTTGTTCGCGCATCACTTAAAAACGGCTGAACCATTTAAAACCAAATTTGGCAGAATATTAGACCTTGGGCCAAGGAAGGTTTATAAATTTACAGATTTGAAAAATATTAATTAGAACGGGAGATATTCAATTTTTTCGAAAAATTCAAAAACCAAAAATTTTCAAATTTTACATTTTTTTAAAAAATGCTTTCAAATTTTCTATAATTGAGTATAACATGTTATTAAGTCAAATTTTAGCATAATTTTTCCAATAATACTGTCCTATAACTAAGACGTAAGTATAAAAATGATTTCGAAAAATTCAAAAAATCGCAAATTTCCAAATTTTATATTTTTTAATGGACTGCTTTTAAACTATCTATAATTAATCATTACATGTTATTCAGTCACATTTTAGCATAATTTTTCAAAAAATAATATCTTATAACTAAGATTAAAGTATAAAAATGTTTTCAAAAAAATTTAAAAATCACAAATTTTACATGTTTTGATGATTTGCTTTTAAACTCTGTATAATTGAGTGTTACATGTAATTTAGTCATATTTTAGCATAATTTTGCACAAAAAATGATATGACTAAGATGTAAGTATAAAAATATTTTCCATATCAAAAAATCGAAAAAATTACAATTGTTATTAACTATCAAGTTTAATTCAGTGGTATTTTTGGGGTTATTTTTATTTTATGAAAATACTCTTTTTTAAGAAAATATGTTATATGCCAGTACCAGTCTTTGACGGGATTTAGTTTACCATAATAGAATTGACAGAGTGTCTACCAATTGCGCGGGGAAACCGATAAATAGCCGGGAGTTTAATTTGACCAGGAAAAACCGGGAATTTTCTTATCAAATTAAAAAAGTTTTATTATATTAATTTGATTTTAAAAACTGCTTTTTACTTTAATTTTTATTGTCTAATTGTGACACAATTATTTATAATTAGACTCTTCTTTGACTCCAGAAGCTGGTGTAAATTTAGGATTAATTTTTAATACATTAATTGCAGTACTACAAACGCACAAAGTACTACAAGTTGCCAAATACTGTTCCTGAATATCAAATTTGATAGAAAAAAATCTGTCACTGATTGAAATAGTAATATTTTTCTCACGAAATAGTTAATGGTAACTAATTATTAGTTTTTCCCAGTAAAATTTAATTCCCGGCTATTTCCCGGTTGGTAGAAACCCTATCAAATGTATTAGCCGAAACTAAAACCCGTCGAAGACGGGTCCGACAGCTAGTTTTTAATAAATCTTAACTCAAATTTCATAAGTTGTTACAAATACAGAATGTCTATTTTTCATAAAAATGTTTCTTTTTATAAAATACAACTTTTTCATGCATAACCTATCAATTTATACTTTATCAGATGATTTTAACTGATTAAAAACGATTTTTAAAAAAAATTTGAATTTACTTATCTTGACAATTTTTGTAACGTTAGGGAGTAACTGGGGTGTCCAGACACCCCAGACGTATTTTAACAGAAGATAGAGCTCTTCCTAGAGCAAAACTTTTGGTGACACATACAGGTGTCAAAAGATAGAGGTTCAAACTAAATTATCAACGGGTTTTGAGCGTAAAAAAATTATTGTTTAAGCCATGGGAATACTTTTAATTTTGCTTGGGGTGTCCAGACACCCCAGTTACTCCTTCTAGGGTTAAGAGTTATAATCAATTATACTTAACCTCTACAACACATGATAATACAATATTGCATCTTTAAATCTTATTTATGAAAAGAATATTTTAAAAAATTATTAATTATATTTTTGAGTATTTTAAGAAAAAACGGGGGACTCTCAGAAGAATCACCCACATATTTTAATCTATTTTTTAAGACATTTTCCAAAATTTTTTAAATGGTCGAAGGTCTATAAAAATGATAAAAATAAACTCGAAACTTTAGTTTTTACTTTTTTCAATGAAAATTAAAGTATACAATTTTAGAAATTAAATTAGGTAATTTTACTATAAAAAAAGTGCTATAATTATTTTTATTTCATGCATTTTAATGGAAATAGTCCTAGGTATATTTTTTCTACATTGCAATTTATCTTAATTATTACTTGTTTATATAACAAAATTTTATCTCGTATCAATAAAACATGAAACAAATATTATTTGAAAACTTGAACAGATTTTTAAATTGCACACTTTAATTTTTCAGCATTTTGTATATTACAAAAATTTTGATTTCAAAAATAATGTCTGCAATAATTAAAAAATTATGATTTTAAAATTTACAAACTATTATGTAACAAACTTGTTTGTTCACAAATTGTACTATTAAAAATTTGTTGTCCATTTAAAGAAATGTTTAAATGGAGAATTGTAAATAATAAATAAAATTATTTAAGAATATTGCTGTTCTAAAATTAAAGGTTATGACTGATGTTTACAAACCCAGTGAATTAGTCATAGCGGCGATTTCATTGGCTCTGGCTGAAGCAATTTTAAGAATATTCGCCTCATGTGGTAGTTCTTGCGAGCCACCGAGAAAATTGTCAAATTGTTCTTTATCCATTTTGGTAACGACATTTATTTATAACAAACAAAGTTCAAAGAAAAAGAACCATTATGCTTTTGAAAATGTGAAGCAGTACGTGAGCAGTACTGCAGTGACGACGACAGCAGCAGACGATAAAAACTAAGATTCTGGTTGTAAACATATAACAGTAGATGTCTCTATTCACTTTTTTCAAATGTTTCAAATTAAAGCAGGACTGACAGAAAAGTTATTACAAAATTTTCAAGATTAAATTATATAATTATATTTGCAATATGTAGCTATTTATTTGGTTCGTTGTTTAGAAAAATACAGAAAGATGTTTTGAATTTTTATTATTTTTCTCAATAAGCATGTTTCCATTTAAATATTTAAAATTTCGCGTCAAAATTGCTGACGACTAGTTAAACATTTAAGCATTTCAAGTGTCTCTTTATTGCTAACTACAGGAGAGGAAAAAACGATGATATAAAATTTTGAAAAATATTGAGATGAACAGTAGGAAAATAAATAAAATAATTGAAGACACTGCGCGAGTCAAGCGCACGCCCAAGTCGAGTGGTCGCCATTTTTGCTGAAGGCAAGGCGAATGTGAATCTCCGAATCCCATCTGATCCCGTCGTCTTTTTCCAAACTGGTGTGTACGTGTCGTGAATTTCTTTACATGTAAAACGAACGTCCAGCCTCGGTAAGTTTCGCTAATAGAAGTCATTTTCAGTGAAATAGAATCCGTGCCGTGGAGAGTTTTGAGGTTTTGACTTTCGGAATTGGACAACTCGTGTTATTCGTGAGCAGAATGAACACGATTTCTCGGGAATCTTTCTCGTTGACGGGGAGTGAATAGTTTTATTTATGACAGGCTGACATTTGCTGCGAATTCAGGAAAACGGGCAACGAGCTCTTTTCAAGAGGAGGGAGGTTAGATAATTGTTTCGAACCAACCCCAAAAGTTGATTAAGTTGTCGAGTGCGAGCAAGATAAGTAAAATTGTGTCGTGAATATTTCTCAAATGAAAATGAGTTGTCAACGAAGTGAGGGGAAAATAACAGTTCCTGACGACTTGAGGGATATTTTGCTGGAATTCACCATCAACTATTTGCTGGAGCAACCGGGGGATATAGTGGATTACGCGGTCGATTTTTTCACCCGCCTGAGGGAGAATCGACAGACGCAGCTGATCCAGGCAAATGCTCAGACGTGTTCGTCGACGCCAGACGAATCAGTCGACGACGAGGGTGAGTTGCAGCGGGTTGTCGCTCTTTTTTAACAGTTTCGGGACAATGGAGAAATTGCAAAATCGGGGGTTGCTCGGTTTTGGTGTTTCCCAGAGTTTGGGAGGTACGACTCGCAACTTTTAATTGATTGTCTTCTTTTTTCTTTTACGTTTCTTTCTTCTCCACTGTGCCTCAATTGCTTGATATTATCTAATTAATCAATTGACAATAGTCAAACTCGATTAATGCAATCAATTAAAAATTTATTCAAAATTACTTAACCTTCTTTTGTCTTCTTTCGTGCTTCGTTGGTAACAAAAACACAATTATTACATGTCGTAGCATGCAAGTTGAACACGACGAACTATTTATTAATTTAATTTACGCATTCAAAAATTATAACACATTAACAACCAAGTACGTAATGTTAACTTTTTTCTGCAAAGTTTTTCATAAAGTGAAACATCTGTTGCTGTTGAAAATAGTTATTTATCATTTTCAATTTTTTTCTCATGTTGAAGATTGTCGACGTTTTTTCTTTTAAAATAAAAAGTTTCGTCTATAATTTAATTTAGTTTCATAAAATATATTTTCTGTTTGATAATTCACTAAGTTAATATTTTTATTTTATATAAATAAATATAGTATAATCCGTATAGGTATAATATGAGATTAAAAAGAATTTCTTGATTTAAATAGTGGCAAGCGTCAATAAAGTTTGATTTTAAAAAAATGTAAGAGAAAGATTTGCATAGAATCAAATTATAATGCTGTTTCACTTAATCTTTGACACTAATAGTTTTTTTATTTTAAACTAAAAATCTTTCTTTTGCCTCTCAGTGGTGCAAACAAAGTCATAAAACTCGACGAAGAGAGACTTCAAAAATATTCTGATTTTAATACCAGAAACCGAACGATTTCAAAGATTTCCTTCCTTCTAAAAAGAAATTTATACTTAAATTTGGAAATTAAATTCAGGGTGTCTAACGGTCAGGAAATGTCAAATGATTTCATTTAAAGTCAGGAAAATTTCTATAAATTCATATGAAAATCCAAATTTTTTGTGATAATTATTTATTGTTAAATGAAAGTGGAAAGTAGAAAAATAAGGTTAGAAAAATACATTTTTTCATTAAATACAAACTTTAATTTAATTTAAGTTGTCTTTCGCTTTTAAAACAAAAATGAAATTTAGAAAAATTAAGAAGCTGCCCGTAACTTTGTGCGAGTTACTAACAAGTCATAAAATATATTAAACGTTACAATTTAATTTCCAAAATTAAATTACTGCTGATAACTGGGTGCCAGTTTCAGCTTCATCTTCATAGAGGAAATACTGTGTTGATGGAAATTTTCAATTGTAAGTTTTTCACATACACTACCGGTCAAAATTGAGAGACCACCCATTTCCAGGCGATTGAAAATCATTTTAAAACATTAAATGTATTGAAACTAAAATTTGTTTCTTTTTATTTTTTGAAAGATAATAAAATTTTGAAAAGAACAAGATCTTTTAGAAGTCATTTGGTCAATATTTTATTTAGATAATTTTAAAAAATCGTCATTTTCAATGTTTTACAAAAATTTGAATAACTTCTAAAATAATGGAAGCTTTATAATGATCTTAGGCTTATTTTACAGGTCATTTGGTACACTATAAGAATTATTTATAGGCAATAACGTATAATTTTTTTCTTAGAAAATGCAGGCCATCAAACTTGGACCAAAAAAATTCAAAAAATTTGGTACAATTTTTCTGTACTAAAAAATATTCTAGAAAATATATAAAACATCATGTGGCGTAGATTTTTCAAGAAAATTTAATAACAAAAATACGTTTGAATTTTAAAAATTATTTTTCTGTTAATAAGATTGTTTCAAATTTTTTGAATTTTTTTGGTCCAAGTTTGATGGCTTGCATTTTCTAAGAAAAAAAAATACACGTTAATGCTTATAAGTAATTCTTGTAGTGTAGCAAATGACCTTTAAAATAAGCCTAAGATCATTAGAAAGAGTTCATTATTTTAGAAGTTATTCAAATTTTTGTAAAACATTGAAAATGACGATTTTGTAAAAATATCTAAATAAATTATTGGCCAAACGACTTCTAAAATATCTTGTTCTTTTCAAAATTTTAACATCTTTCAAAAAATGAACAGAAAAAATTTTATGTTTTAAAACGTTTCTCATTCGCCTGAAAATAGGTGGTCTCTCAATTTTGACCGGTAGTGTATTTCGATGACATTTAACCTGAAGTGTTAAAACAAGTGTTTTGATAAATTAAGAAAGATAAAAATCAACAAAATGTTTCAAGTAGAAATAATTTAACGAAATGAGGATGAAAAAAGTGAAAAGGTATTCTTAATAAATAACATTAATTTATTATTATTAATTATGTCAATAATAATTTCAATCAATTAGATAATTCTTAACTTGTCCAAATAAATGAAATTTATTTATATCTTCAAATTAAGACTTTACTATAACAGCGAGCGTGAATATTTCACTTAATTTTATTATTTGATTATTTAACAAACTGAATTAGAAAATTATAACAAATTTTCATTGCATATTTTATAGCAATATTTGTTTAAAATATTCAACAATTTCACAATATAAATAATTTTTAATTGAACAATCCATCGTTTGCCACAGTGGGTCAGAAGTTTCTAAAAATGTCAAAAAACACACTTTAAAATTTAAAAAAAGTAAATACTGTTACTTTATTAATATATATGAGAGAAGGATTTTAGAAATTTATTAAGCATTTGAGTAAATATTATATTATTTACAGTAGAAAAACCGTAAGATTTAAAATAATGCAATAACACTTTCCCTCTATATAAGTATTAATTTTTTTTGTTATTATTGGTAGAAATAATTTTTTGAAATAATTATTATTTTAAATTGTGAAAAAATATGAAAAATTTATTTTATCTACACTGAAAAAATGTTAGGCCGTTGGCTGTACTGGTTCCGAAACAACCAGTTCCCCTTTCAACCAGCACGTCAGACGTCCTTTTTCAAGACAGTAGACATACTTCTTCAGCGCATGCGTTGTTCTGTGGTTTAGGGAAATAGCTATCAGCACGGCGGTTGAACTGAAAAAGTAATGGAGCACTCACAGCTCTGCCTGCCTGCGCAGGCAGTAATTGGAGTAAGAGAGAAAGTCAATTAGAGTGAAAGAGACAGTAAATTCAAATTTGTATTGCTGCCTACTAGCTGTGAGTGCGCCTTAAGTCTACTGTCAAGAAAAAGGACGTCTGACGTGCTGGTCAGAAGGAAAACACTTGTTCTGGCGTTTTAAGAGAACCAGTACAGCCAACGGCCTAAAACTTTTTCAGTGTATATACTTTATTAAACATATTTGAACGTTTTGATATAGGGTAAACCAGACAGTAGTCGTTCACTTTTCAATTTTGAATAGCTATAAAACCGTATAAAATGAAAACAGTTTGTTTGTTACTACACGGAAAAAGTATCGGCACGTCAGATGTACAGGTTGTGTCAAATTTTCTTCTACATTTATTTTGCACGCCATCTGTGCCAGTTTGGCGTATCTGACGTGCATTACGTACGTCTGATATCTCGAAATGGCACCTCAGACGTGCAAGATGAAATGTACTACTGTTGACACTGTCCTTGGCGCATCTAATGTCCCGGAATTTTTCCCGTGTACTAGCGCAGTCGACGGCCGCAAGCGGCCGTCTCCTTTGCCGTTCTCTGCCATTTCTCAATTCAGTTCCCTGCCTAATTTTTAATTAATTACAATTTTTCTTTTTTCTTTGTGAATTTGATATACAATTAAACTTACACAAACATATAAGCGTAAGGCATATGAAACTAGCGAACGCTAAGCATTAAATAGGGAATTATCTTTAACTGTTCTACGCCATTTCTAAATTTAGTTTCCCAGGTGCGAATTTTGGTCGGCCGCCAGAGTTGGCAGGTCGGGCCCAGGTCGGCCCATCTATGGCTGCCAATAGGTCGGCAGCCAAAGTCGGGCCGACTTTGGTTACTGTTTCCACCCAAGGTTGGGCCGACTATGGGTGCCAGAGTTTAGAGAACCTAATTTTAGTTGGTCGGGCTGACTCTGGCCTGAGTCGGGCCGATGGTCGGCAAAACTATGGCAACCAGAGTTTAGAGAACCTAATTTTAGTTGGTCGGGCCGACTCTGGCCTGAGTCGGGCCGATGGTCGGCTAAAGTATGGCAGCCAGAGTTTAAAAAGGTTAATTTCTGTTGGTCGGGCCGACTTTGGCCTGAGTCGGGCCGATGGTCGGTAAAACTATGGCAGCCAGAGTGAAAAAAACCTAATTTCTGTTGGTCGGGCCGACTCTGGCCTGAGTCGGGCCGATGGTCGGTAAAACTATGGCAGCCAGAGTTTAAAAAACCTAATTTCTGTTGGTCGGGCCGACTCTGGCCTGAGTCGGGCCGATGGTCGGTAAAACTATGGCAGCCAGAGTGTAAAAAACCTAATTTCTGTTGGTCGGGCCGACTCTGGCCTGAGTCGGGCCGATGGTCGGTAAAACTATGGCAGCCAGAGTTTAAAAAACCTAATTTCTGTTGGTCGGGCCGACTCTGGCCTGAGTCGGGCCGATGGTCGGTAAAACTATGGCAGCCAGAGTTTAAAAAACCTAATTTCTGTTGGTCGGGCCGACTCTGGCCTGAGTCGGGCCGATGGTCGGTAAAACTATGGCAGCCAGAGTGTAAAAAACCTAATTTCTGTTGGTCGGGCCGACTCTGGCCTGAGTCGGGCCGATGGTCGGTAAAACTATGGCAGCCAGAGTTTAAAAAACCTAATTTCTGTTGGTCGGGCCGACTCTGGCCTGAGTCGGGCCGATGGTCGGTAAAACTATGGCAGCCAGAGTTTAAAAAACCTAATTTCTGTTGGTCGGGCCGACTCTGGCCTCAGTCGGGCCGATGGTCGGTAAAACTATGGCAGCCAGAGTGTAAAAAACCTAATTTTAGTTGGTCGGGCCGACTCTGGCCTGAGTCGGGCCGATGGTCGGCTAAAGTATGGCAGCCAGAGTTTAAAAAGGTTAATTTCTGTTGGTCGGGCCGACTTTGGCCTGAGTCGGGCCGATGGTGGGTTAAACTATGGCAGCCAGAGTTTAGAGAACCTAATTTCACTTGGTCGGGCCGACTCTGGCCTGAGTCGGGCCGATGGTCGGTAAAACTATGGCAGCCAGAGTTTAAAAAACCTAATTTCTGTTGGTCGGGCCGACTCTGGCCTCAGTCGGGCCGATGGTCGGTAAAACTATGGCAGCCAGAGTGTAAAAAACCTAATTTTAGTTGGTCGGGCCGACTCTGGCCTGAGTCGGGCCGATGGTCGGCTAAAGTATGGCAGCCAGAGTTTAAAAAGGTTAATTTCTGTTGGTCGGGCCGACTTTGGCCTGAGTCGGGCCGATGGTGGGTTAAACTATGGCAGCCAGAGTTTAGAGAACCTAATTTCACTTGGTCGGGCCGACTCTGGCCTGAGTCGGGCCGATGGTCGGTAAAACTATGGCAGCCAGAGTTTAAAAAACCTAATTTCTGTTGGTCGGGCCGACTCTGGCCTCAGTCGGGCCGATGGTCGGTAAAACTATGGCAGCCAGAGTGTAAAAAACCTAATTTCTGTTGGTCGGGCCGACTCTGGCCACGGTTGGCCCGACCATCTTAAAAAACATTTCTATACTGCCATGGTAGAAATTAAAAGTTTTTGTGTTAATTATTTTAGCTAAAATGGATTAAACAAAAACTAATAAACGTTATCTGATTTATTAATCGTTATGAATTACAAATTTCTTTTTTTAAATTGCAGCTTATAAATTCATTTTTGTTCTTAGGCTTTCATGTAAGCGTAGCGTAATGGTTAGCTTGTTAGACTTCGGTGCGTTAGGTTGCGAGTTCGATCCCTGCGAGCGTTAGAAATTTTAATTTGTATTTATGTATAAGATTGCGTCTAGTGTTAAGATGAATGCGATAAATAAATAAATAAATAATGAATATTAAGATATCACTTAATATCTGTTAATTGTAAAGTTAATAATTTTTTGCAAACGGTCGGCCGACTATTGGCTGCCAAGGTCGGCACGACCATGGTTGCCAAAATGAAGCCGACCTTCTTTCTCATGGTCGGGAAAACTTTGGCACCCCTGGTCGGCCCGACCATGTCAGCCACTGGACGGCGGGTGTTACAATTCACTAGTTCGGCCGACCTTTGGCTGCCAAGGTCGGCACGACCATGGTTGCCAAAATGAAGCCGACCTTCTTTCTCATGGTCGGGAAAACTTTGGCACCCCTGGTCGGCCCGACTTTGGCACCCATGGTCGGCCCGACCATGTTAGCCACTGGACGGCGTGTGTTACAATTCACTAGTTCGGCCGACCTTTGGCTGCCAAGGTCGGCACGACTATCCACTTGGTCGGCGCGACCATGGCCCGACCAACTTTTCGCACCTGGGTTGCTACCTAATTTTGAATTAATTCTAATAACTTTAATTTCATTACATTTAAATATAAGATTTAAACTCCTGCCCTATTATAATTATATTGTTTGTTACCGCAGCTCCATCTGCAACATGCATTTTGCTTATGAGTATGCCTTTCAATGCTTTTTTCCTAATCGCGCTGCGAGTTCTCTTCGATATTTTCGATATTCGATCTTGCCCATGCCTTCATGCTTTTTTTGGTAGGAATCATTTTTAAGATCATCATAAACAAACCTAAGCTTTTGTTATTGAAAAAAAATATATTTTCTACGGTTTTTAAAGGTGGCCAACTGGCCATCAATTCTTACTTGTTTGTTTATTAATTTTTTTAACGAATAAGAAATTTTGTTTTATAAACCTGATTGGTTTAATAGTCTATAGTCTAAGAGGGAATAAGAGTATAAAAAATTGGAATGAGAAATTACTTTCTCATGTAATTGTTAAAAGAACGCGGCAGTGTACAAAACACAAGTCAATAATAGAAGCGAAAATTGAACAAATAGTACTCAGTCCAGTTCTTTCGAAAAATGAACGCCGTGCACATAAAGTAGATACCTACTCGAAAATCACAAGTTATTCTCTCTCTCTCACACTAATGGTCGTTCACTATTATCTTACCGTTTCACTTACTCTTACTACTCTCAACTATTATGCAGTGCAGTTAAGTTCATTAAATTATTAAATATTGCTGTGAGAATAATTAATTATACATTTCATTCAAGGTCAATTCACTATTTTGTACACGAAAAAAAAGAATAATCAAATTTACCATGAGGACTGTCAAACTTAAAAAAGGTTTCAAGGTTATTAAGAAAAAATTATTGTTTTTTATTTATTTATTATTAAATTCTAATAACCGTATCAAATTTAAACTAGGTGACAATATTATTTATTCAATATTATGAATATTGTTGACATCCATACTTACATTAATTACAAAGTAAAATCCACGCATGATCTAATTTATTTCATTGGTAAGGGATGTTTCTTAAATAGGAAATTTCCCCCATCGATTGCGTAGCCGAGAGGCTTAATGTAAAAGCGTGCGATTTATAATTATATGCGTATATTTAGTTGTATGGTTAGGTAGGTGTTAAATCCCGTATGATTGTAAGATTTTCCGATGCATTTAGTTGTTAATTGTAAGTAAGAAAATGTGGGAAGAATAAAACTTGTGAATTAATGAATATGAATATATAAAGAGTGCATTTAACACATTTTTCTTTTTTTTTAATGATTGGTTATTGTTTTTTTTATATAAAATTGACGAAGTGAATAAAAGGAAACACTCGTTTCGCGTCGCGTCGGCCATTTATTTTGACAGGTTCCGCGCCTGCGTTCCCTCATTGTGAAAATTTCGAAGTAGGGGACTGAGTCCAGTTTCTCTACTATGCACACTGCAGCGCGCCTTATAATCTTCGCCTGTGTTTCAATGCTCTTTACAGTGACATTTGGAACTAAGGCCCTCTATACACTATATGCAACACCCTAAGATGCTTGATGGAAATGAATTAATGTACTTTTACTGGACTGAGTCCAGTTTTTTCAATATTGACTCCCAGTTTTTCAAACTCTATTTTTCTCAGTGAATTTAAAAAAAATATGAATCGCATTTTTAAACAGTGTTAAGGGGTTACGCCACCCTGAAATTTTCAAAAAAATTTATTTTTTTTTTTTGCTTAATTTCAAAGTTTATATTCTAACGAATATTTTGAGATGTCGCCGAAGACAATGTCTCACTAATTACAAAAGTTATGGTCATTAGAAGTCAGCGCGGTGGGGACGCGCCGAGAGCTGCTGGAAGCAGCGACTTTCTATTTTCGAATGGTCTAGGGGGCCCTTTCATGATTTAGGAAGGGTCCTTTTCATTGTATCCCTTCCATTCTTAAATAAAAAAAATTATGGCCCAGGAATTGCTGATTAAATAGTAAATTGAAAAATTTTCAAGTTATAATACACTAAAGTTCATTTTTTTCTTCTTTTGCGTTTTTCTCGAAACCACAATTTTCGAGACGGTGTACACGATAACTCAAAAACTATTCAATCGATTGACTTGAAAATTAATATACATCTTCCTAAATAGATTTTCCACAGAGTGACGTGGGATTTTTTTGATTGAATAATTTGAAAATTTTTTATCCAATTTTTTATACGGTAATTTTAGCCAAAAAAAAAATGTCAATTTTTGAAGTGCTTCCATTTGCGTAAAAAAATTTTTTTTTTAAAATGGCTTCGTCACTCTGTTCAAAATTTATCACTTTTTAAGAAAAATATTGTTTTACTTGTTTCTGACAAAAATTGAACTGCCAATCATGTACACCATCAAGGAGTGCTCCGGAAAAATTGATCCACGCCAATAGTTATATCTCCGCCATTTTTAATTAAAAACAATTTTTTTTAAAATATTTATAAAGCTCAATATATGTACTAAAGCATCAATAAATGTAAAGAAGTCCTACCTGAAACAGTTTTATCAAAAAAATTCCTAAAAAACCATCCGATTTTCATGCGTTCAGGGTGGCGTAACCCCTTAATTAAAAAGATTTCTTTTAGTGTCCGACTACTGTCGTATTCTTGCTTGTTTATTTGCAAATTTTTTTTGTAAACATAATTGGTATAATAGTTTTGTAAGACCATAAGGAACAATCACACGTGAAAGAAATTTTAATTACAATTTATAAGGGGCCGTCCATTAATTACGTAATACGTTTAGGGGGGAGGGGGGGTTCGAGAAAATGTTATCATATGTTACATGGGAGGGGGAAGGGTCAATCATCATTGTCACGTAATATTTATAAGGAACTTAATCTCTTTATAATCGATAAATTTTTGAAAAGCTGTCCCTTGCCGCCACTTCAATATAAGTAAAAATCGAATCATTTCGCGAATCGATTCATGGGAATAATATAAAATTATTGTTAAAAAATCAATGTTATATTTTTGGTTGTTCAGTATGATTAATAAAATTATTCCTCTAAATGTTTTTTATATTTAACTTAATTTTGTATTGCTATTGTACGATATAAATACTAAAAATAACAGTAATAAACAAATTTGTTTCGAAAAACGTTAGTAAAAAAAATATTTTAAAAAATTACGTAACAATTATAGGGGGGGGTAAACGATTTTGTTACAACTTGTTACATAGGGGAGGGGGGGGGTTCAAAATTTCACTAAAAACGTGTTAGGGGTCGTCCATATACCACGTGGACAGTTTTTCAAAGATTTTTGACCCCCCTCCCCCCTTGTGGACACAAAAATACATGGGATCGTGGACATTTTCAACCTTTTTACCCCCCCCTCCCCCAAAAGTGTCCACGTGGTATATGGACGACCCCTTACGTAATTTATGGACGGCCCCTAAACAGTATTCATTGAAAATATTTTCTTAAGTGGCCGACTACTGTCTGCCCGTGCAGAAATTTTGACCGGGGCCAGGTCGGGGCCAGATCGAGACAAACCGGGCCCCGATCTGGCAACCCGACCTGGCCCCGGCCTGGTTGAAACACTAAAACCGACCGGGGCCATGGCACTTTGCCCGATCTGGCCGCCCTGTCGGGACCCGGTCGGGGCCATGGGATTTCCCCCGATCTTTTCGCTACCCAGGTAGAAATCTAATACTGACTGTATTTTATTATATTAAAGCTCGTTATTTGATTATTAAAGCATGGGGAGTATTTACTTCAATATTAATAATTATTATTAATATTTTTGTAGTAAATAAAATTTTATGAGTGTCATTAAAAATGTAAATAATTATTAGAATTGCTTTTATTGAACTAAGTTTTTAAACAAATATTTTTCTTATTTTCTTTCATTAATTTAGACAGACTATCTTATTTAAATTAATGCCTAATTTATTATTATCATTGTTAATAATTATTTAAACCTATACTTTATGTAACATTATTAAGAATTATACACAAAACACTTAAAACTAAGACGGAAAAATATCGCACGCACGGGGGATCGAACCCTAGACCTCGAGGACGCAAGTCGAATACACATACCGCATAGCCACGCAAGCTTGGAAGCGACCTCGCTTAAACTTCCTTTTGAATCATGGGACCGTTATATACAGTATGCTATCATAATAAATTTACTGTATCATATTTATTTAAAGAAAAATTATTAAAAATATATATATATATATATATATATATATATAAATTAATATGTTTATCATAATAATATGGTAAAAATTAAAAATTTAATTATTTATTCTCTATTATTTATAATTTAACTATTTTTTAAAATAATAAAATTTTTTTTATTATTAATAATTCACAATAATACAAAAAATTATTAATTAATAGTAATTTATTTTTTTGCCTTAAACATGGAACTTCAATTTAAGTGTGAAAAATAATTAAGAGTTTTTAAGAGTTATAAATGTCAAAAATAATATGTTAATATTATAACCACAAATAAATTAAACATTTTAGGCAATATTTTTGGTTATCTTTATGATAACATCGACAAATGGTTCACCCTCGACAATTAGTGCGTTTGTCCTATTGTTTTAAATTAAAGGAGAATAAATTCTTAAGACATCCCTTGATGCCAATTTTTGAGTTTTTAATTGTTTATAATTTTTATTTTCAAATTTCAATCAAAGTTAACAAATTAACACCATTTTTTAAAAACGGATGTTTATTTTCTTATTCCGTTACTGTACATGCTCTAAATCAGTTCAAATTAATCCAATATTACCAGCAGACAATTAAAAATCCATAAAGTAATATATTTCAATTGTTATAAACAACATTAATTAAAAAATACACGGAAAAAAAAGTACGTGAAAGTTTCATTGACTCGGTACTTGACTTTTGGATACGACACAAAATACTAAAAACAGTCTAGTCATTTTGCATGAGAGTATCAAAAGCAGTCAATGAAATATTCTAGTACCTTGCTTGAGAATTTCATTGACTTTAAAAAAAATTGTAAAATAAAAAAAATAATTTCCACTTGTTCACACAGTTTTTCTGAAATTCACTCATTCATTCACATATTTGGATAATTAATCACACAAACAAAGAACAATTATTGTATCACTTTTCGACGTTCGTCAACACTTATGAACTAACCTATGACACACACATATATTCGCGTATAACTTAAATATAAACACACACTTAACACTTAAAAGTACGTATCGAATTGTTCTTATATACCACATGGTGAAATTTTTCACGACTTCTGAGACATGCTATTTCACTGAAAACTGATACTTACATAACATTCTGTTTTGTGAGAAACACAAAACAAAAAATATTTTTTTGAAAGTCAATTCTTGAAGACAAATATACCCAGTGAGAAATTTCTCACCGGTCCAATATCGGTCCAATATTGGGAGCCAAGAGACCGATCATCGGTCCAATAAAGGCTCCCAATATTGGACCAATATGGGCTGATGCTTGGGATGTAACGGCATCGCCAATCATCGGTTGTCAATATTGGTCCAATATTGGCCGAATATTGGCAACCAAGAGAAAAAAATTTTTTTAAATAAATTTTTTTTAATTAAATAATAATAATAAAAAATTAATGTTTATAATTTTTGTTTAATATATTTATTTGTTTAATTATTTATTTTTAATAATTCATGTAAATAATAAATAATTTATTATTTATAAATTATAATTATTTAAAAATGCAGCAGCTATTAGAAAATAGCATTCTGCAAAAAAAATTCTATCATTGAAAAATCAATGATAGGCGAGAGAAATCCGCGTCTTTAAATAGATTCGCAGATGATAGACAAGAGATATCCGCGTCATTAAACGGATTCGCAGATATACTCTGGTCTCGCGACGAATCTCTCGATACTTATATACACTGGAGTCGCCGTGTCAGTTGCGAGAACGGTTACAGCGTCCCTCTTGCGGCAGAGATAAGAATTGTCACGTAAACTGCTAAATCGCTTTACCGACCGCCTTATTATACCCGCAGTTTACGTGACAATTCTTATCTCCGCCGAAAGAGGGACGCTGTAACCGTTCTCGCAACTGACACGGCGACTCCAGTGTATATAAGTATCGAGAGATTCGTCGCGAGACCAGAGTATATCTGCGAATCCGTTTAATGACGCGGATATCTCTTGTCTATCATCTGCGAATCTATTTAAAGACGCGGATTTCTCTCGCCTATCATTGATTTTTCAATGATAGAATTTTTTTGCAGAATGCTATTTTCTAATAGCTGCTGCATTTTTAAATAATTATAATTTATAAATAATAAATTATTTATTATTTGCATGAATTATTAAAAATAAATAATTAAACAAATAAATATATTAAACAAAAATTATAAACATTAATTTTTTATTATTATTATTTAATTAAAAAAAATTTATTTAAAAAAATTTTTTTCTCTTGGTTGCCAATATTCGGCCAATATTGGACCAATATTGACAACCGATGATTGGCGATGCCGTTACATCCCAAGCATCAGCCCATATTGGTCCAATATTGGGAGTCAATCGGCGCCCAGCACGGCAACCAATATTGGACCGATATTGGACCGATTAAAGTCTATTGGCAATTTCTCACTGGGTATATTAACACTATTTGTTTTTCATAAAATAATAGTATATTTACATCTGAAATTAACACAAATGGAAACAGACGATCAGTTGGCATTTACCTTAGGTAGAAACGCGCAACGCACACTGCGCATGCTCTACAGAATTTTCAAGCGCAGTCAACTAATCTTTCACGTACTTTATAAAACTGAACAAATGACTTTTCGTTAAAATTTAAAAAACACTGTTGCCCATACTAGTACTAGAATAACTCTAGGACTTTTCTATATTTTCTAATAAAAAGTATATGATACAGCCTTGTATTTTGTGTCCTACCCAAAAGTCAAGCACTTTCAAGGAAGGATTCACGTACTTTTTTCCGTGTAGTTAACTTTGATTCCTCTCCAATAAAAAATTTTTTTTTCACATTTTTTTTTTAATTTTAGTTCATTTGAAGAATATTTTTCCTTTATGATTAAAAAATAACTTATTTAAATTGTTATAAACAATATTAATTAACAAATAGTTAACTTATGATCCTGTCCAACAAAAAATTTTTGTTACAAATTTTATTTTTTACTTAGGTTCATTTAAGGTAGTAGTCGCGCTGCTGGCTCTGGCCAAAGGTTTACCGGGCCGCTTACTAGAGTGGGGCAGTGAGAGTGAGAGAGACAGTTTAACTCCCTACTCTATTCGTTCGTATGAAAATTCGTATAATTTAGTTATTTTTTTAACTTTCTGTAAATATATTTATAGTTTGGTGCGGTCAAAAAATGTCATGTTTTTTCTATTCACTTGTTTCATCTAATTGAATACTTTGGTAGTTTTATTTCAAAATCTGACGATTAGTTATCATATAAATAATTATTAAACAAAATTAATACATGCATTGGGTGCTCCCTCCATGCAAAATGTATGAACTTTGAATTCATTTTTTGAAGCTTTGAAACGGTCAAAATTAATGAAATTGGTTTCATTCTGTAGATAAATACTTCAGGAATAAGTATGCAAAATTTGAAAAAAATCTGACGAAAACCATTTTACGCGACTAATACCTTAAAGAATATATGTCTTTTTTGCTTATAATATAACTTATATTTAAATATTTAATATTAGGGTAGAGTGGGGTAAAAAAGCCATGGTGTAAAAAAGCCATTTGAGTTTTATTTAAAAACTATTAAGCCGATTTATCAGCTGTTTAGAATATAAATACTATTAGGTAATACGCAACTTTTGAATCTAATTTGAATGTTGTACCTAGATTAATATTGATTTTATTGTAATTTTAATTTTTTGTTGCTTTTTTGAAAACATTTTGGTGAACTTTTCAAACATATTACAATTTGATTAAGTGAACGAATAATAAAAGTAAATGTTTGTACATAAGGAGAAAAGTATACCGAAAACGTATACAATGTTAATTTTTGGAAATTGAACTGAATTAACAATTTATTTTTGCTTTTTTTAATAACTGGTCTTGGGTGTAAAAAAGCCAGTGCAAAAAATCCATTGAATATTTTGTGAAATTCACTTGTTTTCTATTTAAACTAACCTTCTTATTTTACAAAATTTCTCGTGTTTATTTAATAAAATAAATTAAACACGACGAAAAAGTAGTTCAAAGTGCATCTAAAAAATAAACAATGAATAAACGGTTGCAACGAAATATGTTAGCTGTGGTAAAACTTAAAGAGAACTTCTAAAAAAGGTACGAAAAATTGGCAGTGCAAATCGAAAACAGGTAAACTTAATATAATTTTCAATTTTGCTTGCTAAAAACTCTTTCATAATTATTAAAATATTTTTCAAATAAGACTATTTGTCATATAAATAAAGGAAAACTATAAAAATACCTAAATTGATAACATGTTTTGCTAAAATCGTAGGGTGGCTTTTTCACCCCACCAGGTGGTGCAAAAAAGCCACTTGCAGTGCTTTCGTAAAACTCTTATAACTTAGTCCTTTCATGAGATAAAAAATATTTCCGTCAAGAATTTTCAAGCTTAATAACTAAACTTTCAATAACAATTGGAAATTTGAGAAAAAAATTTTAAGTACAGATTTTACAGCATCAAAAGTAAAAATGTGGCTTTTTTACCCCACTCTACCCTATATATTCATGGTCTTTTAACATTATCTAAATAAAAAAGTAAACGTGAAAAAAAAAATTTTTGTGGAAAGGAACAAAAATTAACTATTTGTTAATTAATATTATTTGTAACAATTTAAATAAGTTATTTTTCAAACAAAAAGGACACATATTTTTAAAATTAACTTAAATTAAAAAGTAGACGTAAAAAAAAATTTTTTTGGTGGACAGGAACATAAGTTACATAATTATTTGTTATTTAATATTGTTTATAACAATTTAAATAAGTTATTTTTTAATCAAAAAGGACAAATATTCTTTAAATGGACTTAAATTAAAAAGAAAATGTGAAAAAAAAAATTTTAGTGGAATAGGAATCAATGTTAACTATTTGTTAATTAATATTGTTTATAACAATTTAAATAAGTTATTTTATAATCAAAAAGGACAAATATTCTTTAAATGAACTTAAATTAAAAAGAAAAGGTGAAAAAAAAAACATTTTTTAGTGGAGAGAAATCAAAGTTAACTATTTGTTAATTAATATTGTTTATAACAATTAATATAAATTACTTTCTGTTTTATTGATTGTGTGGTGGTCATATTGTATTAATTTGAACTGATTCAGATCATATGCAGCAACGGAATAAGAAAATAAGCCTCCTTTTTTAAAAAATTGTATTAATTTGTTAACTTTGATTGAAAATTAAGAACTAAAAAATTGGCCTTGATGGATGTCTTAAGAATTTATTCGCCTTTAATTTAAAATAAAGAATACTGAAACCGGTTAAGAATTGGTAGACACCCGAATAAAAATTAAAGTCGTCAGTATGTAGGATCTATGTTGGCTGGCCTACCTGGCGACATAGGCCTGCGAGTCAAATCGGACGTAATGCCTACGTAAGAATCTAACGCTCGTCCCTTTAAATTCTACGTAGGCCAACAAGCTAGAACCTACACTGAAAAAAAATGTAATTGAACAGTAAATGCATTTACTTGACACAATTTACTTGAATCAATCCCATATTTATTTGAAGACAGAAATTTATTTTCTTGTGCCAAGTAATTATGAGCATTGGGTAGAGTTCTTGAATTAATAATTCAGTATTTGGTGGAAGTAAATATGTTATTACTACAACCAAATATTTTACTTAACCGAAGTACCAAAAAGGATTGAATCAAGAATATTATGTTCTTAAGCGAAATAGTAAAGTATTGTCTGAAGAATTTGTGTTTCTTAAATCAAATCATTTTATTCATTTGCTTTGAGACTTTTTTTTACTTAACACAATGCCAGTGTTCTTGATCCAAGAAAATATTTTTCTTCAAATGTATATGCAACTTAAATAGGCCAGTCGTTGGGTCGAAAAAGTACACATAAATGCTAGCAGCAAAGTCTAAATGGTTTCTTGTAGTTTGCGGGCCCCATATAAGAGCCCAATAGTTTGCTCTCGATTCTCAGTTGCGAAAAAGGTTATAAATAATTGTCAAAGTTTGAAAAACGTGGTTTTTTGATTCCCGTTGCTTCCGGTTACATTTTAGAGAAAAAAGTTGTTATTGAAAGTTGTAGAGCTTGAAAATAGCTTTTAAATGATTGGTCATAAGTTAAAAAATTTTAATTAGTTTATTTGCAAATGAATTTAAACCATTAAAAATAGCACTTTTTTAATTGTTTAATAACTTTGTTAATAATTATCGAATTTGTTTCTAACTTACCAGAAATATTCTCCTTGCGAAGCTGAATAAAACACAAAAAAATTCAACTCGATCGGATAATTAGTTTATGCATAATTCCATTTGTTAACTAAAAACATGTCATTTTTCAACGGAATTTCCAAATTTTTGGCCAGGCGGATTTCGTTTTTTTTCTTGGAGAGTACAGTTAAGGAGTCAAACTTTCATTCCATTTAAATGGGAAATTGATTTTTTTAATCTAAGTGCATAATAATAGATGTTAAAAAAAAGTATGTTTTTTTAACATAAACAAATGGAATAACTCGGCCAATTTTCACTTTATCGATTTAGTGTAAAAGGCATTTAATTTCACTTGTTTTCACAAAACCTTTCCAAAAAAAAATCCAATCTAACTTCAAGGGGGGGAGTTAGTTTTTTCTTTTTAAAAAATTCCTGACTAGTTAATTATTATTATTTTTAATTGAAATTCGCACCACTTATAGTTAAATACTTGTATTTTATGAAAAAAAATTGATCATACGGATTTGTCCTTTTATTTTGCATTTATATCAAGTGAAAGTATATGCATAGTTTTTTCTACCTTTGGACGGCGGAGTGGGGGAACCGGTGGCGCGTGATTCTCGCCCGCCACAAAACAGAATTCAGCCGTTCAAATTTGCAAAAATGGTCATAACTTCGTTAATTTTTGACTCATTTTAATCTTTCTTTTTTAATTTGATCTACTTTTCAACACTGAACCCAAAAATGAATTTGCATTTTTTGTAAATAAAATATTTTTTATACTAATAAGAAAAATTTTTTTTAACAACAAATTATTATTCTTATTTTTTATATTTATCAAAAATTTTCTTTGTACATATTATTCCATTTAATTTTAAATAATATTATATAAAAAAAATCCTAAATTATTTACCTGTAAGCGTGTAGCATCGAGTGTAAGCATTGTAGAAGTAAAATAATCATTTTCTTTGGTTAACAATACAGTAGAACTTCGATAAGTCGAAGTTGAAGGGAAACGGTGAAAACTTCGAGTTAAAAAGGTTTCGACTTATAGAGGTTTTCATATATTGTATATTTATTAAACATTAAAAGAAATCTGTAATTTTTGTTTGCCTTAAAGATTCCGAACACTGTTTATCTACAATGGTTTCTACAGTAAACAGTGCAGAAAATACATTTTCGTTTATATCATTACACTTTTCTACAAAAGTCCTTAAAGTATTAATTGCGTCCCTTGCTTGCTTCGTAGTTACTGTCATAAAAGATGTAGGTAAGTCCTCATCATTTAGAAGTAAGTCTTCGTCTTCATCATTTTGTTCAATGGAGTCAATTATTTCTGAATCAGTTATCATTCCTGTAGTAGAAAGGTCCTTATCAAGCAAAGTAAACTCTTCAAAAGTGATGTTTGTTGTAGATTTTAACTGATTCCATTCTATAGGAAGTGTGAGGCTCATTTCAACAATTTCTTCAGATGTGGAGGGAAATGCACATTTTTTAAAGCAGTTAGTTATTGTTTCCTGTGTCACACCTCTCCAAGCTTTATCTACCATCCTCAGCGCTTGCAATACGTTAATAGATGAAACAGTATTATTCTCCATATTAACAATCATTTTTCTGACGACTTCTGTCCTGTATTTAATTTTAAAATTTTGTATAATTCCTTGGTCTAATGACTGTAATATAGAAGTTGTGTTAGGTGGCAAAAAGATAACTTTCGCAGCTTTCAAAGAAGAAATATCCTTATGTGCTGTACAATTGTCGATAAATAACATAATCTTTCTTTTCTTTCGTATCATCTCTTTGTTAAGTTGTAAAAGCCATGTTCTAAATATTTCGGAGTTCATCCATGCCTTTTTATTAGCATCGTACTGAACAGGCAACGATTTGCAACCTGCAAAAATTATTATTTTTATAGAGTACATAACATTTGAAAGATATAAAAAATTTATTATCCAAAAAATTAATTTACAAAAATTAAAAAATATACAAACCTGCAAAACAACGAGGCTTTTTAGATTTTCCAATAACAAATGGCGTAAGTTTTTCTGAACCGGACATATTCACAGCTAATAAAACTGTTAGTCGTTCTTTGCTATGCTTCCCACCATGACACTTTTCTCCTTTAAATACTAATGTTTTATCTGGAAGACATTTATAGAAAAGTCCAGTTTCGTCAGCGTTAAAAATATCACTGGGGTCATATTCTTTTACTAAATTTTGCAGTGTACCCTTCCATTCCTCACAAACGTCATTATTTACACTCTTACTTTCACCACAAATTTTTCTAAAGGTTAATCCATGTCTCTTTTTGAATTTTTCCAGCCAACCATTGCTGACCCGAAAATTATCAATTTTTATAGATTTTGCGTAGAACTCAGCTTTTTCCATTAATACAGGCCCACTCACTGTTATATTTTTGTCGCGACATTGTTTGAACCAAGTAAGTAAACATTCTTCCAAATTAGGAAATTCAGCAGTTCGTTGTCTTTTAAAAGATAAATTTTCTCCGCACTCTTCCTTTTCCAATACTGAAGCCTGTTTTTTTATTATTGTTGAAAGTGTACTTAAGGGTATGCCATATTTTAAAGCAATATCTTTTTTTTCTACCACTTTGCACATCTTCAATAACTTTTAACTTTTCCGCGTATGATAAAGTATTTAATTTTCGTTTCACACTCATCGTTATTGAAAATATAAATGAATACTGAACACGAAAAATAACTTTTAAATTCAATACAGGAACCTCTGTTTGATAACAATTGTATTGTATTAGCTTCTAGATATAGAGGTTCCGAAAAACAAAACCTTAGAGTTACAGAGGTTTAAAAGAGGCATATGTACTAACTTCGAGTTATAGAGGTTGCAAAACTAAACTTCGAGTTATAGAGGTTAAAATACATGGAAAAGTTGTTGAAGGGAAATGAAAATTACTTCGAGTTATAGAGGTTGAAGAGTTCGAGTTACAGAGGTTTTTGGGCTTCTAGGGAAGGGAATGGACATTTTCTTCGACTTACAGAGGTTTTCGACTTATCGAGGTTCTACTGTATTATATAATGATTATTTTTTTTTATTAAATACCTTTGTAAGACCCCAAACATCGGCACCTCCACGTGTAAATAATAAATCGGCGTGCCTTACGCTTACACTCGATGCTACACGCTTACAGATAAATAATTTTAGATTTTTTTTTATATAATATTATTTAAAATTAAATGGAATAATATGTACAAAGAAAATTTTTTGTTAAATATAAAAAATAAGAATAATAATTTGTTGTTAAAAAAATTTTTTTTCTTATTAGTATAAAAAATATTTTATTTACAAAAAATGCAAATTCATTTTTGGGTTCAGTGTTGAAAAGTAGATCAAATTAAAAAAAGAAAGATTAAAATCGGTCAATAATTAACGAAGTTATGACCATTTTTGCAAATTTGAACGGCTGAATTCTGTTTTGTGGCGGGCGAGAATCACGCGCCACCGGTTCCCCCACTCCGCCGTCCAAAGGTAGAAAAAACTATGCATATACTTTCACTTGATATAAATGCAAAATAAAAGGACAAATCCGTATGATCAATTTTTTTTCATAAAATACAAGTATTTAACTATAAGTGGTGCGAATTTCAATTAAAAATAATAATAATTAACTAGTCAGGAATTTTTTAAAAAGAAAAAACTAACTCCCCCCCTTGAAGTTAGATTGGATTTTTTTTGGAAAGGTTTTGTGAAAACAAGTGAAATTAAATGCCCTTTACACTAAATCGATAAAGTGAAAATTGGCTGAGTTATTCCATTTGTTTATGTCAAAAAATCATACTTTTTTTAACGTCTATTATTATGCACTTAGATTAAAAAAATCAATTTCCCATTTAAATGGAATGAAAGTTTGACTCCTTAACTGTACTCTCCAAGAAAAAAAAACGAAATCCGCCTGGCCAAAAATTTGGAAATTCTGTTGAAAAATGACATGTTTTTAGTTAACAAATGGAATTATGCATAAACTAATTATCCGATCGAGTTGAATTTTTTTGTGTTTTATTCAGCTTCGCAAGGAGAATATTTCTGGTAAGTTAGAAACAAATTCGATAATTATTAACAAAGTTATTAAACAATTAAAAAAGTGCTATTTTTAATGGTTTAAATTCATTTGCAAATAAACTAATTAACATTTTTTAACTTATGACCAATCATTTAAAAGCTATTTTCAAGCTCTACAACTTTCAATAACAACTTTTTTCTCTAAAATGTAACCGGAAGCAACGGGAATCAAAAAACCACGTTTTTCAAACTTTGACAATTATTTATAACCTTTTTCGCAACTGAGAATCGAGAGCAAACTATTGGGCTCTTATATGGGGCCCGCAAACTACAAGAAACCATTTAGACTTTGCTGCTAGCATTTATGTGTACTTTTTCGACCCAACGACTGGCCTAAAATAACAGTTTTTGAAAACTGTCCATTGAGGCTAGGATGGCATAGTGGTAGCGTGACGGCTTCTGACGCGTGCAACCCGGGTTCAATTCCTCCGACCGTGGAAAATTTTCTTTCAAGGTATATTTGTTGTATTTGTGATAAGTATTAATTAAATGTAAATATTATGTAAAATAACAATTGTTTAATTATTTAAATAAAAAATATAAATGTTAATTAATTAAATAATAAAAATGTTTGACCAAAGTATTAGAAATGATGGGATGGGGGAAAGGAGGGGGGATTCAAGTAAATAATTTACTTGAATTGAGAAAATATTTTTTTCATTGAAATCTATAATTTTCTCAAATCAAGAAGATGTTTTCTCGGTTACAGAACATATTTTCTTGATTTGATACACAAATTATATTGAATTAATATATTCTGCATTTCTTACATGTTACTTAATTTATTGATCGAATTCCATATTTTCTTGGATCAAGAACATATACTCTCCTACCAAGTATACTATGCCAAGAAAATCATTTTCTTGAGTCAATCGCATAATTAGATCGACTCTATGCAATCCCGATATTTACTTCAACCAATTCAAATTTTCTTGATTCAATTAAATTTTTTTTCAGTGTACGTATCAGTATTAATGTAGGTCGTACATAGGCCACATGATGTATGTTCTACGTAAGAATGTTACGCTCGTCCCTTCAAATTCTACATAGGCCAACAAGCTAGAACCTACGTATCAGTTTTACTGTAGGTAGTACATAGGCCACATTATGTAGGATCTACAAACGCTTGGCTACATCTACTCTATGTATGGCAGAATATGTAGAGCCCACGTAGAAGAAGTGCATATGTTCTACAGTTATTCTACGTAGGCCACGCTATATAGAATCTACGTAGTATTTTTCTGTAATATTTACATAGGCCTGACTATGTAGAATGTAAATAGAAATTTTAAATGTAGTCTATGTAGGCCAACTGTTATAAGATCTATGTAGTGCTAATAAGTACTTTCTACATAGATTTATAATCACACAAGATATATATATATAAATAATTTTGAAATTCTATAATTTTATTAGATAGTAATTGTTGACAAAAAATTCTAAACTGCAATGTTTTCTTTGCAAAAAGTAGGAAATTATATTTTTATGAATTTATCACTTGGTAAAAATTACACAATTTAAATTAGAAGGAAATTAAGTAGGGATTTATATTTAATCTAGTTTTGGTTGTCACATTACATGCGGGAATTTAATTAATGTAGTTCTAATAAACAAACAAACTACGGAATAAAATTAAGACATATGATATTCAATTATATATATAAGTATATTTAGATTCATTCAGTTTCAGTTATTCAGTCTACTATTCCTTTACAATTGTAATTATAAATTAAATAAGTAGTTATTATATTCAATTTAATTATAATTATTTCATACACATAAATTTTCTTAATTTATTGAATAAATGAAATTAATAATTTCCACAAAATATAATTAAAATATATATCAGTCCTTTAAAACTTTTTATCACACAAGAACACTTAAACAATTCGCTTTACTATTTATTCACTTTACAATTCACTTTTCACATATCCTTTTTAATGCGAAAAAAAATTCTGCTTACGAAAAAATTCACTTAACAAAAAAATATTAACTTCAAAATAATATTGTCACACACGGTTTTAGACTCTTTGTGACGAATGCTAAAGAGCAACTGACGCTCGAAAGACCTTCGGAAAAAGATTTTACAGAAAATATTTGAAGTTCCTGAACATTTGCCCTGTATATTTCTATTTGAAAAATTTCTAAGTTTTTGTCTAAGTAAATCTATAAGAAAAAAAGAGAACTGGAAAAGCTATAAAAAGACCCTCTTACAATGAGGAACCTTCAGAGATGGTCAACCAAAACAAACCAGATGTGACAAACACTTGAAAATAAGAAAATACTTTAAATATTTTATATATTTTGCCTTTAGAGAAGAAATATTTACCATTTACAATAAAATTAACAAATGTAATTTTTTATTTGTGTACAATATAATTGTTATTATTTAGGATTATGGGTATAAAATAGAATAAGAAACAATATTATATTTTAACTTCTGCTTTTATTAAATACGCATTTGGAAGATGCATGTAATCTTTACTTTTTGCCTGATCAATTAAGACTAAAATAGAAATCACAGAACCAGAGAAGACTGACTCACATAAGCCTAATACTTCTGCAATAGTCTTTGTTCAAAAATGGTTTACAAAATTTGATAGCCTTAAAAGAAAAACTTATACGATCTTATATTACATTTCTAAGAAAGAATGATTTTTGATAAATAATTATTTTATAAAAACTAATAGTTATTTTTAAATAAATTGAAATTTTTAGAATAATACTGCTGATCTAGTTATAAAAATATTTCTAACTTTTTGACAGTCAAAATTTTGTAATAAAATTTAGGATAAAAATATCTTTCATTAACAGACAAATAGCTTGTTTTATTTTATTTTCAATCATTATTTTCATTTAAAAGTCTTTGTATATCCTATATAAATATTACATCTGTAGACCTACATAGAAAGGCCTGCTCATAACTTATCTCGATAATACGTCGACTGTCCTGTATATTTCCTACATATGAATGCAGATGAAGATCCTACCTAGATTTAAAAATTAAATGCCTACATAGAAAAGCCTATTCAAAACTTACCTCGACATTACGTTAGATGACCTATATCTTTCTTATGTACAAATTCTAATGTAGATCCTACATAAATTTCATGTATATGGGCCTACATAGAAAGACCTACTAAAAACTTACCTCAATACTACGTTGGGTGGCCTATATCTTTCCTATTTACAAATTCTAATGTAGATCCTACATAATTTTTATGTATATGGACCTACATAGAAAGACCTACCAATAACTTACCTCAATACTACGTTGGGTAGCCTATATCTTTCCTATGTACAAATACTAATGTAGGTCCTACATAAATTTCATGTATATGGGCCTACATAGAAATTCCTACCAAAAACTTACGTCAATACTACGTTGGGTGGCCTTTATCTGTCAGACCTAAGAATACCGATGTAGATCTTACATAAATACAACAATTATAGGCCTACATAGAAAGACCTACCCAAATATCACCTCAATACTACGTTGGGCGACCTATATCTGTTAGACATAGAAATGTCGATGTAGATCCTACCTAGATTCAGAAACTGCAGGCCTACATAGATATGTCTACACACGGAGAGAAATTTATAGTAGTGGGTAACATAATGATGGTCAGAGTGACCATCTTTAATGCTACGTATACAGACAGCTATCTAGATTGTAGTATTTACTATCAAAAGATTGTAGGAATTTGATAGTAACGGTGACAATCATTGATGTTAAAAATGTCATCTCATCAGAGAATGTTGTCATTACTATCATGTTTCTTGTAATTTTAATGATTTTTTCGCAACCATCAATAGGACACTGTAATACTGCAGAATAAGTGCCAAAACCGTCTGCTGCCACGTTAGTTGAAACTGTAGGTAAGGATACAGTAGGATAATTTTCCGCCAGGTATTTGTTCACATTTGTATCTAAGATTGATTTTAGATTAACAATAATATCCGTTGCTGTTGCTTCACTATTTTCTTGCATACTTTGTCTTTTAGAAGAAATTGGGGAAGAAAGATCACTTTGCGGTTCACGAGAATGATTATTTAATATTTTTTGAGAAGCAACTATTTTTTTAGCTAATCTGACTATTTCATTCATAGCATGCTCGATACCTCCAAGAAAAACAAACTTTTCAGGGTGATCCTTGAAAATTCCATAATATTTTTCACGCTCTTCTTTTTCGATAATGTGATGCAGAGTAGTTTTCATGAAAATTTCAATTTTTTTCCGATCTTCTTGAGAAAATCGTTGTAAAGAAAACAGGCTATCGTAATTCATTGCTTTTAAAATCAACTTTAATTGTTCCGGAATAAAAGCAGAGTCATTCTCAAAAAGAACCCAAAGATCATTTCCCGTTACCTATGATCAAATTAATTACTTATAATAGTAAGAACAACACACAATTTATTTTAATGTAAAATAAATTTCGAAAGCAAAAAAATTACCTGCACATTTGCCTGCGAATCAGTCATAATAAGTTTTATCTATAATTTTTCCAGTTTTTCAAAGTAAATTTTTTCTGAAAATCGACAATACATTAGTTATATTTAAAAAAATATTAAATAAATGTCAAGGATTATTAATTTCAATACTATTCTATAGAACAAACCTTTTCTAATTAACACATAACTGCCTACTTGCTGATTAGAAAAAAAGAGCTGTCAATTAATTATTTAAAATTAATTAAAAGCAATAAAAAGTAAACAACACTTGAGCTTCAGAGGTTATACCAAGGATTAGAAATTAAGACTAGAAAGTTATGTCAATACAGGTTCTTTTTATAGTACATTCGCTTTGCAGACAGATGGCCTAGCAGTATTTGTTTCTATTGGCGCCTAATTTAAATCACAATACAAGCAATTGGACGAGCAATATATTTTCTACTGATTCGACAATTAAAAAACTACTGAAAATTTCTGTCACACATATTGAAAATTTCAGTTATTTTTTAATTGTCCAATCAGTGAAACATTACTGAAATTTAAATCATTTTTAACTGATCTTCAGTGAAATTTCACTGATTCAAATCGCGAGAATAAAGTCACTGATTCTCAGTCAAATTTCACTGATTCAGTTTTAGAGAGTATGTTTAATAGCTGTCAGAATGATGTTTCACGGAAATTTTAAGTATTTGAAATAAGGATTGTAATTTTGTGGAATAATTGAAATTGCTAGAAACAAAAGTTTTAATAAATTAAAAGTAAAATTTTTAATTTAAATCATCAATAATAATTTTTATTAATCTAAAGTAAATATATACATAGCAAAAGTTTAAAATAATAAATACACTTAATTATAATGGTTTCAATTCGTAGGCTTGCGCTTATAATTACACAATTTCAAATTGCTCATTTTTTTTTACAAAAAACCTGACGTCATCTTAAAAATTAAATCCACTTTTTAGCAATGTATTCAATGTTTTTAAATGACTAACTGTACCATTTATAAACTTTTTCCAAACTAAACTGCTGCACCTTGGTTAGTTTTTCGCTTTTCGTTTGTTGATCCGTACTTCATCTGTGTTGGTGTGATCATGGTAGACAAAAGGTGTAAAACCACTGCATCTTGAGCGTCTGTAAAATTAATTTCACAGTGTAAAATGGTAATGTCCACCATGTAGAAAAAAGAATTCCAGTTATTCATTGAATCATTGCGTTAACTTGCTTTAGTAGGTCTTAGACCCTTGCGCTATGAGTGGACCGTACTATTTCACATAGTAAAAGATCTTTTACTATGTAAAATAGTACGGTCCACTCATAGCACAAAGGTCTTGCAGCTATTATATTCAGACGTTAAGGAGCAATTTTTCTCCTTAATTTCTTTACTATGTGAAATAGCATAAACTCCTACAGCAAGTAGAACTTACTGCTATTATAAATACACATTTTTAGTTATTTCTAATGGCATAAAATAATATGTATTAATGTTATAACACACTTTTTAATAAAGAGTTTTTGTTATGTAAGATACTATTTTGACTTACTAGCATCATAATTGTCGTATTGTAAATAATATTTTCTCCATTTCTTAAATTATATTTGATGTATTTAAAAAAATATTCTATACTTTGTATACTTTAGTAAAAGATACTTTAAAGCAATAACTGAAATAACTACACACTTTGCAAAACATCTAACGCGTCATAGTTAAAAAAACTATGTAAAATAATTCAAGATACCATTTTTAAAAAATGGTAATTTCTACTATGTACAAATAGCACTATTAATCATGAAATAGTACTTAAAATTAGAACTGGTAGTTTTTCTAATTATATCTCATAACGATTCGATATTTTACTATGTGAAATAGCGTTTTTAACTTGGTTTTCGAAAACCATTTCTCTGCGTGGAATCGTGCGTTACGCGGAGAATCACCCACCTTTTGTTTTTGACTGAAACTTAGTTGTTTTCTCATGCTTTTAGTTATGCAAGGTTTAGTAACCAAATTCGATACTTTAGTTCACCATTTCCATAAAGAAAATGTGAATTTATATTTATTTACGCAAATGGGAACAGCGAAAAAATGCTTCACTATTCGGTCTATAATGAAGCATTTTTTCGCGGTTTCCATTTGCGTAAATAAATATAAATTCACATTTTCATTTTGGAAACGGTGAACTAAAGTATCGAGTTTGGTTACTAAACCTTGCATAATTGAAAGCATGAGAAAACCACTGAGTATCATTCAAAACAAAATGTGCACTTCTGCATGGTGCTGTCAATGCATTCTTAGTATGGTCTGCGCAGGCGCAGAGAGCAACAGAGTTCACGTCGTGAAAAATTAAAGTGTTTGACTATATCAACCGCACGGACGATGAAGAAGTTTTTACCCTTTCTCTTGTAATTTCAAGGAGGAAAGGGAAAAATTTACCCTTCCACATGTTGAAGGTCCAATCGCTGACATGGAACTTCTTCATCATCCGTGCGGTTGATAAACTCAAACAGTTTATTTTTCGCGACGCGTCAAAAATGCTATTAATGCTAAATCCCATAAAAGAGAGGAAAAAATGTTGAATTTTAAGAAATTCGGATTTTTGATAATTTTAGATTTTTTACCAAAGGGTGGAGACTATTAAATAAGTAAAGTATTTTTAAAGAGCCCAAAAATATTGAAATTAGATTTAAAATTCCACTGGAATTTCGTAAAAATTTGACCTGGAAATCATGGAAAAGGTATGGAATTTTAAATTCGGATTTCTGTAGGAATCCTGATATTATAAAACTGGGTTTGGGGTAAAAGTGTACTTCTGCGATGGCCTAGCTAGAATTCATGAAAAATATTGAATCTTTTCGATTTCACTTAAGTGAAATAAACAAAGACTTTTAATGCTCACAACTAATTTTAGAACGACTAATTAATATCGACATTATAAAACTGGGTTTTGGGTAAAAGTGTACTTCTGCAAAAGCCTAGCTAGAATTCATGAAAAATATTGAATATTATCGATTTTACTTAAGTGAAATAAACAAAAAGACTTTTAATGCTCACAACTAATTGTGGAACGACTAACTATTATCGACTTTATAAAACTGGGATTTTTTTATTAAGTACCTACTTTATTATGTTATTGGAAAATATAGTTACATTTTTTCAACTCTTAATACAAATTTGTTTTCAATTTATAGTTGTATATTGAGTTTCTTTCTGTAGTTGACAATTTTTTATTATTGTCCAATTAACGTTTAAGTTATATGGGAAATGATGTCCGACATGACAAGTTCGTGTAATGATGCCACATCTGTTTGTGGTTTCTAATGTTTAATGCCATTTTGTTTAAAATATTTAACCTAATAATTTATACGAATTTAAATACCTATTAAAATATTTGACGAATTTTACTAGAAAAAATTAATAATCTATCCGACTGAGCTAATCTGTCGGTTTAATAATCTTTATTATCGGTTACAAAAAGCAAAAATTTTATTTCTCAGAACGAAATTTAATACACGTGATATTATCAAGTTAAGGAGGTTCTCTAACTGCTGGTTTTGAAAAAATTGTTTCTCGATAAATTTTCTTAAAATTTTGAAGAAATGTTTCTTTGCGTTCACTTTAAATGAGGTAAAAATTTCAGATCCCTTTGCTATGTCAGAAAACGAGATATTGAGGTTGACATTTTTAATTTTTAACATAATCGCATGTAGAAGGTGAAGTTTGAACTAGGCCAGTCGGTGAGTGCAAAACCTGCCCATAAATGCAAACAGCAAAGTCTCAACGGTTTCTGGTAGTTTGGGGGCTCCTTATAAGAGCCCCACAGTTTGCTCTCGATTTCCGGGTGCGAAAAACAATGTAAACAATCGCCAAAGTTTGGAAAACATGGTTTTTCGATGCTCGTTGCTTCCGGTTAAGTTTTAGGGGAAAAAGTTGTTATTGAAAGTTATAGAGATTGGAAATACCTTTCAAATGATGGGACATACGTTAAAAAAGGTTAATTAGTTTAGTTGCAAATGAATTTAAACCATTAAAAATAGCACTTCTTTAATTGTTTAATAACTTTGTTAATAATTATCGAATTTGTTCATAACTTACCAGGAATGTTCTCCTTGCGTAGCTGAATAAATCCCAAAAAAAATTAACTAGATCGGAGAAATAGTTTATGCATAATTCCATTTGTTAACTAAAAACATGTAATTTTTCAACGGAATTTCCCCACTTTTGGTACAACGAATTTCGATTTTTTTTTTGGAAAGTACACTTAAGAAGTCAAACTTTCATCCTATTTAAATGGCCAATTGATTTTTTTATCTAAGTGCATAATAAAAAGGGTTAAAAAAGGGTGTGTTTTTTTGTCATAAACAAATGGAATTACTCAGCCAATTTTCACTTTATCAATTAGCTATAAACGGCATATAATTCCATTTGTTTCCACAAAACTTTTCAAAAAAAAATCCGACCTAAGTTGAAGGGGAGGGGGAGTTAACTTTTTTTTTTAAAAAAATTCCTGACAAGTTAATTATTGATATTTTTTATTGAAACTCGCACGACTTTTAGTTCAAAACGTGTATTTTATGAAAAAAAATTGAACTTAACGTTTTGTGCTTTTATTTTTCATTTATATCAAGTGAAAGTACTTGAATATTTTTTTCAACCCTTGGACGGCGGAGTGGGGGAACTCGGTAGGCGGGAATTTCGCCCGCCACAAACAGAATTCAGCCGTCAAATCCACAAAAATGGTCATAACTTCGTTAATTATTGACCGATTTTAATCTTTTTTTTTTAATTCCATGTATTTTTTTATGCTGAATCCAAATATGAATTTATATATTTTTTAAATAAAATATTTTTTGTAGAAATAAAAAATTTTTTTTTTAACAACAAATTTTTATTATTATTTATTATATTTAACAAAGATTTTTCTTCATACATCTTATTTCATTTAATTTAAAATAATGTTATTTAAAAAAAAAACTAAAATTATTTACCAATAAGCGTGTAGCATCGAGTTTAAGCGTTGTTTAAGCGTATTTTGCCACTACAACGCTTAAACTCGATGCTACACGCTTATTAGTAAATAATTTTAGTTTTTTTTTTAAATAACATTATTTTAAATTAAATGAAATAAGATGTATGAAGAAAAATCTTTGTTAAATATAATAAATAATAATAAAAATTTGTTGTTAAAAAAAAAAATTTTTATTTCTACAAAAAATATTTTATTTAAAAAATAGGGTATAAGTGTGTCAATCGTGGCGGGTGCTCCAATTATGGCGACTTTGTAAAAAATAGAATTATTTACTATTTTAGAATAATATAGTTATTTGAAAATGATAGAAAAAGTTATTTTCGACCTTACTCGATATAATTGTACGAAAAAAAACACATTTGAACTATTATTGGTTTAATTATTTAAGTACAAAAATTGTGCCCCGCCATAATTGGCACATTTTCATTGAATGTGCGTGCTCCAGTTATGGCGCGCAACACAACCTCTAAATACACGTTATTTTCCCCGCCGTAATTGGCGCGCCGAAATTGACTCAACCGCGCCATAATTGACATTTTTAATCCTAATTCTTATTGCTTTAATTTTGTTTAAATAATTAATTTTTATAAAGTTTTTATAAAAGTTTTATTATCTATATGACACGGGCTTTTAGTTTAATAAGCCATAAATTTACTGCTTTCATTATAATTTTTGAATTTTCTATTTCAAAGACGGCTAAACCAGAACCGCGCCATAATTGGCACACTTACCCTATATAAATTCATATTTGGATTCAGCATAAAAAAATACATGGAATTAAAAAAAAAAAGATTAAAATCGGTCAATAATTAACGAAGTTATGACCATTTTTGTGGATTTGACGGCTGAATTCTGTTTGTGGCGGGCGAAATTCCCGCCTACCGAGTTCCCCCACTCCGCCGTCCAAGGGTTGAAAAAAATATTCAAGTACTTTCACTTGATATAAATGAAAAATAAAAGCACAAAACGTTAAGTTCAATTTTTTTTCATAAAATACACGTTTTGAACTAAAAGTCGTGCGAGTTTCAATAAAAAATATCAATAATTAACTTGTCAGGAATTTTTTTAAAAAAAAAAGTTAACTCCCCCTCCCCTTCAACTTAGGTCGGATTTTTTTTTGAAAAGTTTTGTGGAAACAAATGGAATTATATGCCGTTTATAGCTAATTGATAAAGTGAAAATTGGCTGAGTAATTCCATTTGTTTATGACAAAAAAACACACCCTTTTTTAACCCTTTTTATTATGCACTTAGATAAAAAAAATCAATTGGCCATTTAAATAGGATGAAAGTTTGACTTCTTAAGTGTACTTTCCAAAAAAAAAATCGAAATTCGTTGTACCAAAAGTGGGGAAATTCCGTTGAAAAATTACATGTTTTTAGTTAACAAATGGAATTATGCATAAACTATTTCTCCGATCTAGTTAATTTTTTTTGGGATTTATTCAGCTACGCAAGGAGAACATTCCTGGTAAGTTATGAACAAATTCGATAATTATTAACAAAGTTATTAAACAATTAAAGAAGTGCTATTTTTAATGGTTTAAATTCATTTGCAACTAAACTAATTAACCTTTTTTAACGTATGACCCATTATTTGAAAGGTATTTCCAAGCTCTATAACTTTCAATAACAACTTTTTCCCCTAAAACTTAACCGGAAGCAACGAGCATCGAAAAACCATGTTTTCCAAACTTTGGCGATTGTTTACATTGTTTTTCGCACCCGGAAATCGAGAGCAAACTGTGGGGCTCTTATAAGGAGCCCCCAAACTACCAGAAACCGTTGAGACTTTGCTGTTTGCATTTATGGGCAGTTTTTGCACTCACCGACTGGCCTAAACTTGAATAACTCAAAATTTAGAATCGCAAACGGTTTTGAAGTTGTTACCACATTTAATGCGCATTTTCTCAACATTTTCTCAAAATTTCAAGAAAATCGATTTATTTAAGACATCGATAATATATGCTGTTATTTGAAATGTTTGTATAATAATTTAAACATAAAGTATAATTTTGTTCAATGTGAGTTAATAAAAATGTTCAATTATATATAGTAAATAACACAAGACTGCAAAAAAAAATTCCTTTGTTTGAGATCGAGAAGTCATTTCTTGCAGATTTTGGTACGCTGAATCCGAATCTGGCAATGAAAACCTCTCATCACGTCAGGTTTTTGAGAAAAGAGGGGGTAACTTCTCCAAAATCATGTTTTTCACAGTTTCTGAAAATGTCTACCGGGTAAATCCGACGCTTTAACCCTGTACTTCACGAAGATATAGCGATATTGCTAACAACTAAATTAGCTGTCACAAATGATTTTTTCAACAGTTGGCAAACATAAAAACTGACTCACTATTTTAAAAAATGATTGGATGAATTCCTTAGAATTTGTTATTCGGGGGTTTTCAGGGTCGCTGATTACGAATATGTTGTCAGATTTTCAAAATTTAAAATGTCGGATACAGTATGACGGACTACTTGTTAAAAATCGATTCAAATTGCCTGAAACCCGTTTCTCGAGGGTTGTCGGGGTCATTTGTTATGAATCTGACCACAGTTTTTTTATTTTTACATCTAATTTGTAATCAGCGACCCCGAAAACCACAGAGTAAGAAACTCTAAGTGAATCCAATCATTTTTTAAAATGATTTAATTTAACTCCTATGACAAGTTTCTAGCACGTCGGATTTATCTGGTAGAAATTTTCAAAAACTGCGAAAAACATGATTTTTGGGAATTTACCCCCACTTTTCTAGAAGGTTTTCGTCGCCAGATTTAAATTCAGCGCATCAAATACTGCTGGAAATGACTTCGCGATCTCAGACAACGGAAATTTTTATCTTTTTGCAGGCTTGTGTTTTCAAAGAATCGAAAATTTCGAAAAACCAATAATTATCAGAAAAGAATGTCAACCTTTATGAGGAAACAATGTTTTCACGAAATAATCAAAACGGTAAAGCTATCAGTACATTTAGATGGCAGCGGTTTTTTCTAATGTTATTTACAAACTAAATAGGTACTTAGAATATTATGATAATACATATTTTTCCTGACATTTGCAGAACCAAAAAAGATCAATACCGAAAGGAGGAAGAGTGTTTTTGCTGAAACTTATGATCCGGAAGAAGATGAAGAAGATGAAGGAGTTAAGGTTTGGAATTTAATACCTAACATAATAATTTTATTTGTTTATTTTTTTGTATCATATTGCCGAATTTATTCAGGGTGGCCGCTGGACCAGGAAATGACAGGGAATTTTGGAAATTTTTTTTTAAAAACACATTATTTTGTCCTTTTATGAAACGAGTAGATATGCAAATTAGGTAAAGAGAGACATTCTAATGTTATTTACTTTCGAAAGAGAAAGAAAACAATAGCGTTAGATTTTCTGTGTTATAAACAGAGACCGATAATGTTATTTAGTATCTAGAAAGAAGGAGACAAAAGATATTTGAAAGATATATATATATATATATATATATATGTCGTAGGCAAATAGAAGAATCCGTTATTTAGCTAAACGCCTAGGCAGTTAGCTAATCGGCGCCGAATAGACGAAGGAGCTTCAATATTACTATTATTCATCTATTCGCCTGAAGGAATCAGGCAATTAGCTAACTGGCTAGGCATTTAGCTATTCGACAAACGCAGTTTAGGCCAATAGAAGAAAATTATATATTTAATAAAATTTTTATTTATTGAAATATTGGAACGCTTTATTTACAAGTTTTTCCATTGCTATAGGGTCAGACCAGCTCAACTGTGTTAAAAAAATTTCATTGATTTTCTAAAATGTTAAAACTTTTATAAAAATCTGTAGTTCACAAAAAAAAAAAATACTTTCAACCGTTTTTTGAAATTTAACATTTTTATTATTTTTTTATTAACAAAATATTACAACATTTTTAAAAAATAATTAACTCAAAAGCCGTTTACAATAAATTAATGAAACTTACACTGATTACACAAAATTGTTCAAACTTTAAAAAGAAAATATTTGAATGATTGTTAATTTAAAAATTCCGTTTGTGGTCGTTTTTATTTATTACATTTCCTAAATCCCTGCCCTCCACTGATAGACTGTTTTGCTGCTGATTACAGTTATAATTAATTTAATTAGGAATAATTATAATTAGAAAGAATAGTAACAGAAAAATAATAATAATATAAATAATTTTAATAATAATAATTGTGTTAAATTATAATCAATAAGTATTTTAATTTTATAGCAATGGAAAAACTTGTAAATAAAGCGTTCCAATATTTCAATAAATGAAAATTTTATTAAATATATAATTTTCTTCTATTGGCCTAAACTGCGTTTGTCGACTATAGCTAAATGCCTAGCCAACAGCTCATTGCCTGATCCTTTCAGGCGAATAGACGAATAATAGTAATATTGAAGCTCGTTCGTCTATTCGGCGCCGACTAACTAACTGTCTAGGCGTTTAGCTAAATGACGGATTCTTCTATTTGCCTACGACATATATATATATATATATATATATATATATAAAATTTAAAGAGAAACGAAAGGTCTGCTCGAGTACCTGGCCTATTGTTCAAAGGCTTTCTTTCAACCAGTAGGCAGTCTATTAAGTGACTAGTATTTCATTAAAAAAGATTGAATGATCTTCTATAAAATCTATTTATTTTGTCAGGGAATTTTATCAAAAGTACTATAAAAATATTCAATTTCTAGAATTTATAAGAAAATTTTGAATTTTGTTGTCCAACGTAACAGACTTAGAAAAAGAAAATATTCAATTTAATTTTAAATTATTTCTATTTCTAACAATAATTAAACAAAATATAATTTTAATTAAATTTGTCAAAAAAATTTTAAAGAGAAAAAATTTCACATCCTATAAAATAGTGAAAAATAAATCAATTTAAAAAATTTTTTTGCAATAATATTATAACAAAAGATAAAATTTTTTTTCTTAGAAATTAAGTTTTTAAAAAACCGTATTTTGCATTAATATTAATTAGTTTTTTATACAATTATTCATAAGCAAATTTTTCTATATTTTAGAATGTTAAATTAAGGGGTTATGCCACTCTAGAAACCGAAAAAATAGGCATTTTTTGTGAATTTTTTTCAGAGAATTTATAAAGTCAATTAAAATTGGAATATGAGGAGTTTATTGTACATCTTTTGAAGTTTAAAAATATAAATTTTCATAATAATTTAATGAAAAATGGCGACGCTGTTGGTGTTTTCCGTCGACATCTCTGTGGCGCATATGGTCCGTGGCCGCAACAACTGTTTCTGTAAATTTTGAAATATCTTGAGTATATAATTTTTTATTTATTGTACATTACAATAGCTACAGCAACACGTAGGATTTTTTCGATATATTGATTTATGGTCAAATGGCGCACTTCTAAAGTTAACCTTTCTAAATTCTACCAAAAAATCGTCAGTAAATTGTTAATAACAAATGAACAATACAAAATAAAAAAAAACCTACGTGATGCCTTAAAAAATATATTTTCAAAGATGTTTGTGAAGTTTGAACTTAATCGGTTGAAAATTGTACGAGTTGTTAGTGCGGCCAACTCGAAAAATGTAGTTTTCAGATAATCGCGTTTAAAGTTTAAGTTGTAAAAAACATTCACATGCTTGGCTATGCCTAACTGACTGAAACAGACGCTTGCATACTGTTTGTGAAGCCAAATTGTGTAGAATAGACTATAGTTTAGACAGGTAAGTAGCGTCATTACAAACATCTACCTTATACCTGCTTTAGATCCTTCAAAGATCACCTCCCGTAGCGCGCTAACAAAAGGACCTCGCCGCTACGAAAATACGAAAATAAATTACTTAGAGATTTTCCCTAGCCGTAATACTACGATATGTTACTTCTGATACCCTAAGGGACTATTTAATGCAAAAAAAATCGATTTTTTTAAAATCCTAGAGTGGCATAAGCCCTTAAAATTACTAATATTATTATAGGGTAATTGCACCAATTGCCGAGGGTACACCAATTGTCTAGGATCATAATTTTCTTTTTCCGATAAATAGTACAATATAGAATATTTAAAAACAAAAAAAGATTCTAAATAATCTTTATATTTTTAATTGTATATTTACATATTCAAATTTTATAGCAATACTACTAAAATAATTATTTAATTAAAATTATAATTCACTGCTGTCAAATTTACTCGAATCGACATTTTCTTAATACTTCAGGTTGATTGAAACAGATTTTTAGAAATACAACTTAAACGTATTTCTAATTACTTTTTATGTACGAAATTATTATTATAATATTATATAAAAACTTAATTAATTTTGTAGGTATGTTTTCTTGTTAAAAAAAATATTTAATATTTTTAAAAAGCAAATCATCGGTATTTGGTTACTTTTTTTGTCAGTTCCATTTTTCGAGGTAATGACTCGAAAATTGGTGTAGTCAGTTTTTTCGCTAATGCACCATTTGTCGATGGTTAAGTATTTGTTTATTAAACGTCAAACATAGATTCCAACCTTTTATTTATAACGAAAGGCAGAATTAAAAATTTTGAAGAAAAACGAAAAAAGTACAGAGAAGAAAAAACTAAACTCTCCAAAAATTTACAACCTACGCAGATAATCAACCTGGTAATGTTCTATAATATTTTCATCGAAAAAATAAATATCTACTCGATTTTTTAAACATCGATACAGGTTATTTGTTTAGTTATATGTTTAAAAATGTCATATCCTCGAAAATTGGAACAGACCATCGAGAAATTAGTACAAGACCATCGACAAATGGTGCTTTTGTTCAATTGACTTTTGAATATAATTTTTGCTTAACAATTTAGTTTATATTAAAAAAATGAATATGAATATTAAACATTATTAAATCCTTCATTCAAATGTACAACAATCAAATTTTGAAGTGCATTTACGTCCGAGAAAAAAATGCCAAAGTCAAATGTTGCCTAAAACCCTCGACAATTGGTACAGTTACCCTAGATTGAATTTAAAAAAAATTCAAATTGAAGTTTTAGAATAGTTGAATTTTGAAAGATTTTAATTAAAAACTCTGAATAAGTTAGTTTTTCAAACTATTTTAATTCACATTTTTTCAAATTAGTTATGTTTTTAAATATGTAATATTTAATTAAAAAACTTTCAAGTTATTCCAAATTTCATGAAATTGTCTTGTAAACAAGTGGATTTTAGAAATATTTTAGTTACTAGAATATAATTGAATTGAAATTTTGAAAATAATTTGTAATAAGTTACAGTAGCAATTCTTAAAAATTATTCAAATTTAAAGAATTTGAAATTTGAATTTTTTTTGAAATTTGAATACCTAAATGGAAAAATAATGGATAATAAATAAATATTTATTTAAAAAAATCTATTTAACCCGTTGACTGTCGCTGACGCATATATGTATGCGCAAAACTAAACTGGACAAAAGTGGTTTATGACGCATATATGCGCAACTTAAAAAAGGTGATTAAAAACTTCTTAAATGTTCCTGAAACGGGTTACTTAGGGGTTTTCGAGGTCGCTGATTACGAATATGACATTCGTTTTCCAAAATTCAAAATGGCGGATCCAATATGGCGGACAACAAAATAAAAAATTGACCAGATTGACTTGAAACGTAGTACTCGGGGGTTTTTGGGGTCGCTGATTACGAATCTGACATCAGTTTTTCGAAATTCAAAATGGCGGATCCAAGATGGCGGAAATTTTTCAAAATTCGACGAATTTGCTTGAAACTTGTTACTCGGGGGTTTTAAGGGTTGCTAATTACGAATCTAACATCAGTTTTCCAAAATTCAAAATGGCGGATCCAATATGGCGCACGACAAAATAAAAAATTAGTTATAATGGCTTGAAACTGAATACTTGGGGGTTTTGAGGGTCGCTGATTACGAATCTGTCATTATTTTTTCAGGGTATTTATCGAAATTTGATTTCACAAAAAATTATCATACTGATGTCAGATTAACCAGTTTCAAACAAATTCAATAAATTTAAAAAAAAATTTTGCCATATTGAACCAGATATTTTAAATTTTGAAAAACTGATTTTAGATTCGTAATCAGCGACCCTGAAAATCCCCAAGTATTCAGTTTCAAGCCAATCTTATCAATTTTTTATTTCTTTGTCCGCCATTTTGAATTTTGAAACACTAATGTTAGATTCGTAATCAGCGACCCTTAAAACCCAGAGTAACAAGTTTCAAGCAAATTCGACGAATTTTGAAAAAATTCCGCCATCTTGGATCCGCCATTTTGAATTTCGAAAAACTGATGTCAGATTCGTAATTAGCGACCCCAGAAACCTTAGGGTACCAAGTTTCATAAAAATCCATTAAAAATTTTTTCAACACACTTTTGGCCCAAACAGTGGAAATCTCGTTGACAGCCAAGGGTTAAATTCAAAATTATTTTTAGAGTAAACTAAAATATTTTTAGGGTTTGGGAAAAAGTCAAAGTTTTGTCTAAAAATCGGGAAATTCTTTCAATCTTTCATGGAATAATTTATTTTCAGTTATTCTTTATGACCGGGAAAAATAATTTTTTACCGGGAATGGACCGAGAAATGACCGTGAATTTTTTTTTATGAAAAAAGCGGCCACCCGGTTATTAAATAGCATCAAAAAATCGTTAAGGGGGAAACCTCATTTAGACGGTCGAAATATGCGTCATTTTTGGGATTTTTTTTTCTCGGGTAAAATAACTTCAAACGTTTTGTAATTTATAAGGTACTTCAATACATGTCTTGACAGTCTAAAAAAATTTTTGGAAAAAAACAAAACATTTTTAGTATGGAAATATGCACGGCGTCCATGGCACCTCATTTTATTTGTGTAGGGGAGAGTGGGGCAAACCGGACCGGTGGGTAAACCTGACCCCTCTCAATATTTCCGAAATGGCGAAATTGGAAAAAGTGTTGCTTACAAATTTAAAACAACCATGTTAAGTATACCTTATTTTTTCAATCTGACAGTTTTAGCTTGTGTTTGTGCGACGAAGGGAGCAAAAGTTTTTTTTAGTTTTTTTCTACACTTTTACGAATTTTTTCTTAAGGAAATTCTGAGGAAATCGTGATTTGTTTCCAAATATTAGGTCTTAGGTTTTGAAGGTACACACCTCAGGAATATTTACCACCAAAAACTTTGATGAATTTGCAAAGCGTTTCTTTTTGACAAACATTTATTCTCAAAATGGGCCTGTGGGGCAAACCGGCCATAGGATATTTCCATTGAATTAAAGTTTCATAAAAATTATTTTTAAATAAAATATTTCTTTCATTAAAATATTTACTTACAATGAAAAATAATTGTCTTCCAATGAGAATTGGACCCTTTAATATTGTTTCTCTGATAATGACAAACATTTTTATTTTTGTATTAAAAAAAATATTTATTTAATTAAAATTCAATCCCGTATTATTATTTTCATTACTACAACCATTCTTTACATGATTCTTTATGTTTTTTATTATTGTAGATTATGTAAATGCAATATTATAAATAAAAAACCAAACGGTCCGGTTTACCCCAGGGGGTGGGGCAAACCGGACTGTTTGCAAAATTTTGAAAATTCAATTTTTTCAAATTTCAAAATTTTCATTTGCATATTATTATAGGTAATAAAAATACAAACAACTTTTCTCTACAACATTTTTTGATAGGAAGTCTAATTTTTTTTAAGTTATTTGTTAATTTTTGACTTTTTATCCTATCTCACTGCACGGAGAAAATTTTATTTGTAGCGGTTACAAAACTTTTCTGTACTGCTCGGACGAAACGACCATTTTAGACCACTTTTGTTACAGCTACAGAGCAGTTCTACTACTTTTCAAAATAGATCTGCTTAAATTACAGAACGCATCTGTAACATGTCACGAAGCCTACTGTACTTTGCTTCCGAATTTAAGTTCCGTTCTTAGTAAGGTTCGAATGGTAAGCGATTACAGAACTGACTTGTAGCGTTGTTAAATGTGGTGCCTTAGTGGTGTATTTACGTGTGCATATAAATAATTTAAATGAACATAAATTATTAATATTTAATTTTTTTAAATTATTAATTTTTTATTGACAATAAATTATTAATTTCAAAGATATAGATTTAAATGTTAAAATACTGTGAAATAAAAGAACTTTAATAATTACAAATAAATAGAAATTTTTTCGAAATATATAATAATTAATAGTTTTATTAAATATAATTAAAAAATTTGTGTAAATTCAAATTTATTATTATAGAATAAAGTAACTAATTTTAAGAATATTAGTAAATTACTACTTTCTTGTCATATATAAAATTGACCCTGATAATAATTGATTTTTAAAAGCTTCACGGAGAAAAATGGAAAAATGATTTATGCAGTCAGTGTAGTACTCCTTTATAGAATAATATGTGACAGGTACACACTATAGTATTAGAAGTTTCATAGCTTAACACTTTGGGACTCAACACAAGTTATCCCATTCATCAGCTTAAACAAGACTGTTTATATAGTCTAAGAGGGAATAAGAGTATAAAAATTGGAATGAGAAATTACTTTCTCATGTAATTGTTAAAAAAACGTGGCAGTGTACAAAACACAAGTCAATAATAGAAGCGAATATTGAACAACTAGTACTCAGTCCAGTTCTTTCGAAAAATGAACGCCGTGCACATAAAGTAGATACCTACTCGAAAACCACAAGTTATTCTCTCTCTCTCTCACACTAATGGTCGTTCACTTATCTTACCGTTTCACTTACTCTTACTACTCTCAACTATTATGCAGTGCAGTTAAGTTAATTAAATTATTAAATATTGCTTTGGGAATAATTAATTATACATTTCACTCAAGGTCAATTCACTATTTTGTACACGGAAAAAAAGAATAATCAAATTTACCATGAGGAGTGTCAAACTTGAAAAAGGTTAAGAAAAAATTAATGTTTTTTATTTATTTATTATTAAATTCTAATAACCGTATCAAATTTAAACTAGTTGACAATATTATTTATTCAATATTATGAATATTGTTGACATCCATACTTACATTAATTACAAAGTAAAATCCACGCATGATCTAATTTATTTCATTGGTAAGGGATGTTTCTTAAATAGGAAATTTCCCCCATCGATTGCGTAGCCGAGAGGCTTAATGTAAAAGCGTGCGATTTATAATTATGCGTATATTTAGTTGTATGGTTAGGTAGGTGTTCAATTCCGTATGATTGTAAGATTTTCCGATGCATTTAGTTGTTAATTGTAAGTATGAAAATGTGGGAAGAATAAAACTTGTGAATTAATGAATATGAATGTATAAAGAGTGCATTTAACATATTTTTATTTTTTTCAATGATTGGTTATTGTTTCTTTTTATATAAAATTGACGAAGTGAATAAAAGGAAACACTCGTTTCGCGTCGCGTCGGCCATTTATTTTGACAGGTTCCGCGCCTGCGTTCCCTTATTGTGAAAATTTCGAAGTAGGGGACTGAGTCCAGTTTCTCTACTATGCACACTGCAGCGCGCCTTATAATCTTCGCCTGTGTTTCAATGCTCTTTACAGTGACATTTGGAACTAAAGCCCTCTATACACTATACGCAATACCCTAAGATTTTTTCTGCGCAGGTGTCACCGGTTTCTTATTTTACAAAACAGATCTGTATTGAATAAGGGTACGATCATAATTTTTTCCATTTTTATTCCGTCTTTATTAATAGGTAATTTTATTTAACCATTATTGTTCGTGGCATTTCGTCCGAGCAGTACCGTGACAGTTCTGTAATGGCTACAGATAAAATTTTCTCCGTGTGGAAAGAGTTTGTTTTTGCCTATTAATTTAATGGTTAAATTTTTAGGATTGTTTTTATTTTCTTAGTTCAAATTTATTTTTTGAGTTGCAGGCCTAATTTTTGGCTACACTATAGGAAGAAGTATCTTAATTTTAATAGTATTGGTCGTCATTTCGAAGTTATTTTATTTTACCTTCTTCAAAGATCGCTAGCGTGAAAAATTCTGTTTTTATTCTTTTATTATACTTTTTATAAATACGTCTGAGTACATTCGTCTTTTTTTTGATATATTTTTTTTGGGGAATATTTTTAAAATATTTTTTCGGGGAATGGGCTTCGGGGAGAAGGTCTTCGGGAAAAATGTATTCGGGCAAATATCTATTCGGGGAAATGACCGGGAATCGTTTTGGTGGACAAGAAAATCGATTTTTAGATTTAGACGTTTTTTTACACTTTAAGGTCCCTAAAACGAAATGCAATTAGTCCCGGGCTAAAGAAATTTTGTTGTCATAAGGGCCCTTTTCTCAGACGCGGTCACATATACTCTCGATCAAAGAAACCTACTACAAATAATCCAAATACATTGGATTGTTTTATAAATATATGTTTATCTTTTGGAATAATAAATAATTATTCGGAAAATATCTTATTCCGAAATAAAATTAATCGGAAAATATCCTATTCGGAAATAAAATGTCCGAGCTGTCATATTCTTTGCATTACATTGCTTTCCAATTTTTCATTTTACAATAACGTTTACGCATGGATTTAAACAATCATTTCGGTTATTATAATTTAGAAGACGCTTATTCAGTGCATGTAAGCAGATTTTGTAAAAAGTGTCTGTGTTCAGAGCAAAATTTGTTGGAAAATGTTTGTTTACCTATTTCAGGTCTTTTAAACCAGTCAGTGTCGTTCTATTGGGCGATAATAATCGGAAGTCTCATTTAACCTACAAATTTCAGAGACTTTCCAATACTTTTAAAAAAATTTATTGTAAAATGAGAATAACTATGTACATATTGTCCTAGTTATTATAAAGGAACTGTCCAGTCGCGCTTGAAATTATCTAGTTACTTTACAAGCCAGCTGGCTAATAACTGGAATGGAGTGTCACGCTTTTTTCATCAAGTTATTATCTAGCCCAACTTTACAAATTCTGGTCAACGGTTCTGTATAAAAACTAGACAAATTAATTCTTTTAAAATACTGAAAATTTGTTTAGTATTAAGATTTACTGTAGTTAACACATTTATTTCATGCAATTAATATAAAATTTCTATTTAGCACCAAAGAAATTCAATAAAAAATATTTTTGGAAAATTTCTGTATCCATTATAATATATACATAATAAATGAAATAGAATAAAAAATTATATAATATTTTATAATTTTTAATTAATTAGTTGAATTATTATGTAAAAATAATGTAAATAGTAAATTATCACATGTAATTTTCTACATTACTTTTTGATTTTTAATTCAATTAAAAAAAAATTCTAAATTCGAATATCCTAAATATTTACTGTTTTCAAACAACTTTCATTTTTTTAATGCACTATTGTTAACAATAACACTGAAACAAATATTTTTTATTAGTATAAACAATTATAATCTATATAAACCTTAAAACGATAACGCAATTTCACCGAAAAAATCTCACTGCACATATGTTTCAGTTCAGTGCCGTAACTAGAGATTTTAAGCATTGGTATATACTTTTAATATTTTCTATGTAATAAAACATTTTAGATGATTTTTTAATTATTATAACTTTTTAGTACTTTAATTTGCAACGTTAACAATTAATAAATAAATTGATTACTGTAATTACATTTTTAATTATTTTTATTAATTTATTATAAATTATTATAAATATTTATTAATTAATTTTATTATTTAATATGATTAATTGATTATTAATTAATAATAATAAATTCATTAAATTTTTAATTAATAAAAAATTATAATTAAACTAAATTGGAATTTAAAAAAATTAATTTTTAACTAATTTTATTATTTTTATATTTATTATAAATGATTGTAAATATTTATTAATTAATTTTATTAATTAATATTATTAATTTATTTTATTAATTATTAATATAATATAATATAATAATAATAATAATAATAATAATAATAATAATAATAATATAATAGGGGAGTATAGTCGAGGTTGGACCACTCCTAGGTAGGCCACTCGCGTTTTTTTGTCAAGTTCACTAGCGCCACCTACGCGCATGCTTGTCAAAGCTTGTCTTAGTAAAACCTAACTTTTTGTTCAATTACATTTTCGGAGGATCGAAAATTGTGTTTTCTGTGACGTCGGTACAAAAAAAGCTCAAAAAAAGTTTTGTGCATAATGTGAAAAACCATTAATAAAAGATAAAAAACAAATTGAATCGTCAAGGCAAGTATGCAGAAAATTTGTGGGACTCATGGTTGAAAGAAAAACAAAGTAAAAAATCGAATCCCGAAACGTATTTCTTTATGGTTACAACAATTCGGTAATGTTACTTACTGTCAAGGTCGGCCACTATGTGTTTAAAATGCGCAAAGATGAGGACGAGCTACTTCATTTGCAAAAACTGCAATTCTGTATAACTCATAATATAATTGATCATCTTATTAATATTTTTATTTAATTTTATTAATATTAAAATATTAATAAAAAAATATAAAATAAATATTTTTTTTATTTATGAAATATTTTTTTTTATTTATATTTATTTTTTTATATTGTTTATTTTAATTGTTTTGTTATTTCATAAAGTTACAAACTGTAAACAATAAAGAATCAATTTTCCGTAACTCCAAACATGTTATTTTATTTTTTAACGATTAATGCCCTTTGAATTTTAAACATGGCCGACCTTGACTGTAAGGACCAACCTCGACTACAATTTTTTTTTAAATCTTTATAACTTTTTCATTTTAAAACCAATCAATTTACTTTGTACAGAAAAGATGTTCCTATTAAACAGGACTTTCCAACCATATACTTCGATTGTCCAAATTCATTTTTAAAAAAAAGTTATAAACAAAAGTCAAAAAAGTGGCCGACCTCGACTATGTTCCCCTAATATAATATAATATAATAATATAATAATATATAATATAATAATAATAATAATAATAATAATAATAATAATAATAATATAATAATAATAATAATAATAATATATATATATATATATATATCTATCCCTTTTAATATAAAATCATATCGCCGCCGCCGCTGTTTCAGAAAGTTTTAAGGGACCCTTATAGTAGGGGGGAACATAGTCAAGGTTGGCCCACTGTCAAGGTAGGTCCATCGTCAGAAACAAGTTATATTTGACCTAAATTCAGGTCAATTTAAGGGCAGTTTTAACCTACAGGTCAAAATTACTCAAAATTTAGGTCAATTTTAAGGGCAGATTCAACCTACAGGTAAAAAACTAACAAACTAACCCCTCTGCCCTCAAAATTTAAGTCAATTTTAAGAGTAGTTATGACTTAAAGTTAAAAATTGACAAACTTATCGCTCTGCTTTCAAAATTTAGTTCAATTTTAAGGGCAGTTTTGACCTAAGCGTTAAAAATTGCGTTTTATTCTGCCCGTAAAATTTATGTCAATTTTAAGGGCAGATTTAACCTACAGGTAAAAAATTGACAAACAATTCCCTCTGCCCTCAAAATGTAGGTCAATTTTAAGGGCAGTTTTGACCTAAGCGGAAAAAATTGACGAACAATTCCCTCTGCCCTCAAAAATTAGGTCAATTTTAAGGTCAGTTTTCATCTACACCGCAAAAATTGTCGAAAAAACTTCCTCTAACCTGACCTTTCCTTAAAATTTAGGTCAAATTTGACAAATTTTTTAGCCTCTACATAAAAAACGCAAATTTATTAGGATTTTTTAAAAAGTGGTACCCTTATATTAAAGTTTGACGGAATTTTCGACCTATTGGTTAAAAGAAGTTTGACCTAAATTTCAATATTAAGCTTTAATCAATAAAAGATGTTATAAATTCACATATTTTTTTTAAATTCTGTTAAAATTATTTTTCTGTCCTCAAAATGTACTTTAATTTTAATGGCAGTTTTTTCCTACAAGTTAAAATTTGACTAGAAATCTCCCTCTGATCTGATATTTTCTTAAAATTTAGGTCAATTTTAAGGTCAGTTTTGACCTACGGGTAGAAATGAAGCCCACAAACGTCTATTATTTTACGTCGAAATCTTTAGTCCGTCCATAAATAACGTAAGACATTTAGGGGGGAGGGGGGTCAGCAAGATCTTGCGAACAATAGGAAAAATGGCGCTAATGTATGTAAAATATCTTACGAGGGAGGAAGGGGGTCAAATGTACCCAAAAAATGACTTACGTAATTTATGGACAGCCCCTAATGGCCCTTACATTACGTCAACATTTATGTCAACTGCAGGTAAAAAGGAGCCCACTAATACTTTTGACACTGAGAAAAAAGAATTATCAAATTTACTATGAGGAGTGTCATACTTGAAAAAGTTGACACTATAGTAATTACTTCCGTAAAGTAGAATTCTCTATATTAGTTATCTTTTTTAATATCTCCTGTTATAATTTACTCTAACTCATTACTATGCCATCATATTAAGATAACATGATTTTAAAAATTAAAATAAATATTAAAAATAGTTAGGGGGTTGGCGCGCGAAGCGCGCAGGGGGGCGAAGCCCCCCTAGTATATATATATATATATATATATATATATATATATATATATATATATAATATTATTAATTAAATTTTTAATTAATAACAAATTAAAATGAAAAGTTTTAAAATATTGGAAAGAATAAGAACAAATTTATCTCTATAGCAAATAATCACTGCCGTCCAGTTTAAAAAAGGCACTATCTACACGGAGAGAAATCTGTTGCTCTTAGCGCATGAGCAGGCCGTACTAAAAGCGCATACACACCACCATGCGAAAGTTGCAAGAAATCCATGCTGATTTTTCATGGATTTGAGCAACTGTGGCACAAGTGGAAAAAAGCTGTGCAAAGTTAGCACCGGCCTTTGCAAAATTAGGTACAGACGTCTATGCGAAAAGCGAATCAAAATGTCTCTATAGCGTTATTCGTAACACATTTCTCTCCGTGTACATATTTTATGCACTGAGAAAACTGGAGTATTGGAATAAACATCTGGAGGGACAAATCGTTGATATTTGAGAGTTAGCTATTGGATAACAATCTGAATGTTCAAATACACCATTGACAGATATTCGTGCCATTTCTCTTGGAGGGAAAATGAGTTTATAACAGAGGGACAAATTAACCATCTTGAGAAATCCCTTCCTTATCCGGCGCGAAATGAATAAATATGGCAACCTAACCCCTAAATTAAATACATAAAATGTCAGAAAAATAATTTCGCGCGCATCAGATCGTACACATTTTCTGCGCAACTTTTAACCCTCAGATATAATGGGAGAGAATATACAAGTAGATTTCCATTATCAATTCAAAATTTATTTTAGAAGGACTATTTAACTCTCTTCATAAGCAAAGGAAACATACACTTTTTGAACCTCTGAATTTGACTCTCCAGTTTTCTCAGTGTGAAAAATGAGTTTTTTATACCGTTGGATTCGTAATGAAAAGACGAATCTAATAGTCGTATTCGTAATTGAAAATTTTAATTAGATTAGAAGATAATTAGCGGTCAATTAAACTATCTACAGAGATTTTTGAGAAATATTTTTTAAAGTGTCACTATTTGCAGAAGGAGACGACCTATCTACAAAATTTTCAGGATTTTCAACCCACTTGACCCCTGAAATCCTGATTCACGAGCACTATGTACATAGGTTAGTCAGTAAACTGGTCTCAAAAGTCACAAAAGTAGAGAACTATGTACATAGTGACGTTTTTCGTACATATTTTTCTCGAACTTTGGTTAACTTTCCGCGAGAGAGAGCACTATCTACAAGTTTAATTATGCAAATAAAATAAAAATAATACAATAATTTGCAAATAAAGCTTTTATTTTGTATTAACACATATATTTAATGCAAATTAAAAGCAATTTTAATTATTCTTTTTGTAAAGTTAACATTTAATTTAATAAAAATTTCATGCAGAACATAATAATAAAATAAAATAAAGTTATAACTTATAATGGTAAATAAAATTTATGTATTGGGGGGCTGATAGTAAAAATAGTTTAAAATAAAATAAAGTTATAACTTATAATGGTAAATAAAATTCATGTATTGGGGGGCTGATAGTAAAAATGGTTTAAAATAATAACGGAAGCAAAAGTAGAATAAGTGACTTAGAAGCAAAAACAGATTAAAATGATTGTGTAATTTCTTGATAAATTAATTATAATAATTACAAAATATTAATTCAAATAAAATAAGTTTTTTTATTATTGACAATATTTTTTAAGCATTAATATAATTAATTTATCAAGAAATTACATAATCATTTTCACCCGTTATTGCTCTCAAGTAACTTATTCTACTTTTGCTTCCATTATTATTATTATAAACCATTTTTACTATCAGCCCCTCTATTGTTCGTCATTTTTCGTTAGGTAGTTTCAAAATTAAAAAATATAATATAATTATTAATAAAATAAAATATAAAATAATGATAAAAATATAACAGAAATAAAGGATTGTGTTAGAAAATAATGTAGATGGTGACGCTTTAAACAGGAAAGTGGACCGACAAAGCAATTTTAAACGTACTATCTACCACATAGTGCACTTTTCATGTATTCTCCATAATTTTTGGATAAAAAATGTGCACTATCTACAGTTTTATTAATAAATAATTAAAATTAATAATTTTTTTTGCACCAATGAAAAGAGCGTGTCCGAATTAGTCAAGAACATAAGTTTGTTTACAAAATTTTTAATTTTATTAAGAGATCCAGATGCAAACGCGTTTTCTTCAATATCTCCGATTGAGCTAAACTGTAGATAGTGTCTTTTTTAAAAAGGACGGCAGATCAGTCAAGCTGTCTAGTTATTAGACATTATTGCAGTGTCATCGACACGACAAACTTAGAACTATAATTACTAGGAGTACTTTAAAGTAACATTAAAAAAACTAGACAGAAGTTATGTCTAGCCAATATCAAATTCAACTTGAATCTTTGACGAAGAGCGTTGGTCAGTAACTTTACAGTTATTTACCAGCCCGCCTAGAATCAGCGTCCGTGACAAAAACTGTCCAGTAACTTGAACAATCGAGTGGCTCCATGACAAATTTCTACTAGGGAGTAGATTGTACCCAGTAACATAATGATGGTACCACGTACAATCTTTTTTTTAACCATTAAATCCTAACTATCCATTTCTCTCAGTGAAATTGTGATTCCGATTAATTTAATTTTCTTACTTTTTCTATTCTAATTTTAAACTAATAATTAAACATTTATACCATTTTTAATATTTCTAACCATTTAATAAATATATTTCATCGTTATTTTTTATTTTGAACTTAATTCAGGCAGTGGCCCACAATTACCCAACATTTTTAAAAATCATAAAAGTGCACTCTTTGGTAAAACTGAAATTTCTCTTGGGGATTTAAAATTGCAATGCGACACATAGTGACCATAAAGTGAACTTTAAAAAATGGCTGCTGTGGGTGTACAAGGTTGCAAAAATTGTTAATATTTAAAGTATTCTAATGTTTTAGAAATATTTGTTAAGATTGTTGGTAATTATTTATCTTTTTATTAACAAACTACTTAAAATTAAAACCAAAAAGTCACAATATAAGCTTATATTTTTTTTAATTTGTACACCCATTTCGTCCATTTTTGGTGTAAAACACTAGCGACACCGAGCCCGCGGTGGTAATTTTCATTGCCAATAAGTGATACTTTTGGAAAAATAACTAGGGTAAGTGAGACTAAGTTCGGCCACCCTCCCCCCCCGTGGTCGGACACTTTATCTTATTTTCCGTGAAATTAAAAGAAAATGTCGAAAGGTGAAAAAAAAATTTAATTTTCCTGATAACCTAAAGTTTCGCGATAAACAAAAATATTTCATAGTAAAAACTTTTAAAACCCCTTCGCAGTCAAGACCAAAAATCTCATAAGTGTGCTTAATATGTCGACAATTTCTTAGAAAACTAAAATTTGCGCAAACGAGTATACTATTGTATTTGAAGTCGCTAATTACGAATCCGATATCAGATTTTGAAAATTCAAAATGGCGGATCCAATATGGCGGACGACATTTTTAAAAATTTATCGGATTCACTTGAAATTTGTTAGTCGGGGTTTTTCGGGGTCGCTGATTACGAATCTGATATCAGATTTTGAAAATTCAAAATGGCCGATCGAATATTGTACACTCCCTTATTTTTTTGTTTTTTTTATATTTTTTTTTGTTCTTATATTGGATCCGCCATTTTCAAAACCGATATTACATTTTTAATCTTTGACATCAATAACGACATCAATAAAAATTACTGGTTGATTGATAATGTTTTAACGTCTGTATCTTTAATTTGTTGATTAATTATAATTCGTTTTAATTTTATTCGTTAATCAACAAAATTACTGGTTCTTATATTGGATCCGACATTTTACAAACCGATATTACATTTTTAATCTACTACATCAATAAACTCCAAGTAACAAGTTTTAACCACCACAATGTATTTTAAAAATCTGATGCTAGATTCGTAATCAGCGACCCCGAAAACACCTGAGTAAAAAGTTTTTATGTGAATCCGATGAATTTTTGAAAATGTCGTCCGCCATATTGTATCCGCCATTTTGAATTTTCAAAATCTGATATCGGATTCGTAATCAGCGACCCCGAAACCCCCCGAGTATTAATTTGTGGACAAATCTTTTTTTTTGTAGCCAAAAATCTGCTTGCGTCTATACACGTCATCGACAGTTTGAGCCCACCTGCACCATGACGTGTATACACGTCATCGACTGCCAAGGGGTTAAATAATTCGAGAAAATAAAATTTCACGTTATGGTACATTTGACAGGTGCTTAGTAAGCGACGAAACTTATACCCGGTTCCACCAACCTCGATTAAGACATTAACGGACCGTCAAATTTCTACTTGCGTTTCACCAACTTTTGACGGAACGTTATTATCTCGATTTAACCGATGTTAACTTTAACCGGTCACAATAGGTCGGTTAACGTGTGTTAACAGCCGGTTAACGTATCCTAATCTAAAAAGTGTTTTGAAAAGTGACAGATAGTGAAATTCTTGTTGCCAGAAAAATAAATTTTATGAACCATAAGTCAGTGAAATTAAGGGAAAAGTCAAATAAATTTTATTTCAAAGAAATTTTAATTCAATTGTTCAAAGATACTTCAATTTTTTAAATAAATTGTATTAAAAAAATAAACACATTAATTGAAATTTTCTTTAAATTAATACAAATTTTAAATAATGGTATTTAAAATTCGGATAAAATTGTAAATTTTAATTCAATTGTTGGAAGATTTTAATTATTTAAATAATTTTATTAAAGAATAATAAAAAATGAATTAAGATTTTATGAAATTTTCATAAAAATAATACAATTTGTTGGGGTCCCTGGTTAAAAAACCGGACAGATTTCGGACTAATCCGAAATTTGTCTGAAACAGTGCGGTTTATGGTCAGGTTTTTGTCACCCGAAATTAATCCGGATAAATCCGAACTCTATACGGTTTGTGAAAAACTAGTGAATCCGGAGTTGGTCTGATGAAGTCCGAAATTAGTCAGTTAATTTTAACTAGTTAATCCGGAATTAATCCGAAACAGTCAAAAATTAGTCCGGACGATTTAGTGAATATATTAATAAAAAAATAATTATACAAGTTACACATATTAATTATTATTACGTTATGGTATACATTCAACATATTTTTTGATTTACCTATCGCAATTTTATTTACATTAACTTAAAATTTCTAACGCTTGGGGATTCGAACCTACACCTATCTAACATTATATCGCACCGAAATCGAATACACTAACCCCTATACCACGCTCGCATGGGAGTTCAAATTCATAATAGAATTAATCAAGTGCCACGAAAAGAAATGACAAGAAACTAACACACCAGTGTTAATTTTAATATTGAAACAAGATAACTAATAATACTAGTAATTTTGTAAAAACAAATTGACTGCAGCAGTCAATATTTTATTTACCACAAGTAAATACCTTGAATAAAAAGTCGGACCGATTTTGGACTAATCCGGAATTTGTCCGCAACAGTACGATTTATTGTAGAGTTTTTTCACCCTAAATTAAGTTTAAAATCAATACAGTTTTTTTATATCTATTGAATCCGTAATTAGTCCGGTTTAGTCCGAAGTTAGTCAGATCATATGCAACTAGTAAATGCACAAGTAATCCGGTTGGTGTAACCAGTGAATCCGAAGCTAATCCGAAACAGTCTGCTTATGGTCAGGTTTTTGTCACTCTGAATTAGTCCGGATAAATCTGAAATCAATACGGTTTGTGTATAACCAGTGAATCCAGAATTAGTCCGATTAAGTCCGAAATTAATCTGGTTATGGTCAAGTTTTTGTCATACGAAATTATAGTTATTTTGAATTTATCTAAATTTAATACAAATTGTTTTTAATATACAAATTCAATATACCAAAATCATTCCAGATTAAGTCTTTGAATTGGATTGAATATGGAATGTTTTGGACTGTCTGTGGATTGTATATATTTACAAAATCCAAATTATTATAAGACTTATTTTCAGACTAGGGTGTTTTTTATCGGATATTATTCGAATTGCCGTTGACTATTGCCAGATTCTTTGCATACAGATTTTGGATTATTCCATACTTGTTTCGGATTAAATCTTTCAACTGGATTACTTTCGGATTATTGCCGACTGATTTCGTATTCTTTACATGTTGATTTTGGATTATTCCGTATTTATTTTAGATGAATTTTTTAACGGACATAATTTCGGATTGTTGCGTAATAATTACGGACTTAATTCATAGACATTCATGATTACTCTAGACTGATTTAGGATTCACAATTTCTCTAGGATTAACGTTAGATTAACGCGAATCATTTTTGAATATTTCTCGTACAATTATCGGCCTAATCCACAATAATATGTCCGGATTTAATCCAGATTAGTCCGAAATTTTTGCCAGGGATATAATATGATTCGGGTGTCCGAGTATTTCCGAATTCTTATCATACATATTTTGGATTGTTTCGTATTTGTTTTGGAATAGGATTTTAGAACACTAATTCCAAATTTAAGCGGACTAATGTCGGATTATTTGCGTACAGATTTCGGATTATTTCGTATTTGTTTCGAATTATGCCTTTTAATTGGATTAAATCCAGATTATTTCAGCTAATTTTCGGATTCTTAGCATACAGATTTCGGATTGTTTCTGATTATGTCTTTCAATTGGATTAAATCCCAATTGTTGCAGACAATTTCCGGATTCGTTGCATACAGTTTTCGGATTGTTTCGTACTTGTTTCGGAATAGGATTTTGCAACACTTAATTTCAAATTGTTGCGGACTAATATCGGATTTCTTGCTTACAGAGTTCGGATTGCTTCGGACATTTTACGAATTAAGTTTTTTTAACTAGATTAAATTCGGATTGTTGCGGACTGATTCCGTATTCTTTGCACATTGATTTCGGATAATTCCGTACTTATTTTAGAAGAATTCTTCACCGGTCATAAATTCGGATTGTTGCGGACTAATTACGGACTGAATTCGTAGACATTCAGGATTACTCCGGAGTGTTTTCGGATTCAGGTTTTCGTTCGCATTAATATCAGACTAGCGCGGATCATTTTCGGACCTTTTCCGTACAATTTTCGGATTAATCCGTGATAATCTGTCCGTATTTAATCCGGAATTAGTCCGAAATTTTTACCAGGGGTGGTATCAATTTCCCACAATTCAAATGTATATAGGAAAAGTGAATAAATTAAAATGCATACGAGAAAACTATATGTACAAGTAAATTTAAAAAATAAAATCATTATATGAGCGTCCGGATCGTAGAAGGGCACGTAAATTTTTCTCGAGCGAAATCTAAGTCCCCTGAACACTCAAAATTCAACTTCTGAATTTAAATATTTTAAATACACATCCTTATAGAAAATTGCATTCCGCATCTTTTTTTTGAAATTTTTTTCTATCTATTACCGTTTTCGAAATATTTTCGAAAAACTGTTTTTTTGAAAACTGTAAATTTAATGACATTTTTCACTTCAACTCGCGATATTTCAGACAATTTTAAAAATTTTTCAATGAAACAAAAAAGAAAATGCGTCTTAAGGTATTCTACGAATGATAAAAAAAGAAAAAAGTGGTTTTCTTTATAAACAAAATTGTTATTAATTTTTTTTCTTTATTAATGTAAAAATTACAAACTACAATCTTCACGGCTCTCGTTTAACGGACGAATTTTAAGTAACAGAGAACTTTCAGTGAGAAAGTTGTTCACTATGATCCAAAAAAGTTTTCTGGAAAATAATAAGGTTAATAATTAATTAGTGTCGAAATGGTAAATGTTTAAAGTTGCTAGCGACCAAACGCATAGCACGCGTCACTCGCCATAGTTGCTTGGGAGTGTTGTTTCATAGGTTATGGCCAGTGGCGTGTGCTATGCGTTTGGTCGCTAGCAACTTTAAACATTTACCATTTCGACACTAATTAATTATTAACCTTATTATTTTCCAGAAAACTTTTTTGGATCATAATGAACAATTTTCTCACTGAAAGTTCTCTGTTACTCAAAATTCGCCCGTTAAACGAGAGCCGTGAAGATTGTAGTACGTGATTTTTACATTAATAAAGAAAAAAATTAATAACAATTTTGTTTATAAGGAAAACCACTTTTTTCTTTTTTTATCATTCGTAGAATACCTTAAGACGCATTTTCTTTTTTGTTTCATTGAAAAATTTTTAAAATTGTCTGAAATATCGCGAGTTGAAGTGAAAAATGTCATTAAATTTACAGTTTTCAAAAAAACAGTTTTTCCAAAATATTTCGAAAATGGTAATAGATAGAAAAAAATTTCATAAGGAAAAAAGATGCGGAATGCAATTTTCTATAAGGATGTGTATTTAAAATATTTAAATTCAGAAGTTGAATTTTGAGTGTTCAGGGGACTCAGATTTCGCTCGAGAAAAATTTACGTGCCCTTCTACGATCCGGCCGCTCATATTTTTCGATTCACAGTCAGCGAAATGAGCAACTCAAAAAAATAACAATTTTATTCAAGGCAACTATTTAAATTTTTATATCTCAATTTTTTCATTGGATTTTTAATTTCTTTGGACTTTTTGATCAGGACAAAAAATCCAAAAAATAAGTCCAAAGTGTAACTATTTTTTTTTACTTTTTTGGATTTCATTTACTTTGGAATTTTTTATTGGACTTTTCGTTTTGGACTTCTTGTCCGGATACCCTTGTATACAGTTGAAAATAATTCTAATTCTTCATTAAAATTTGTAATTTCTAATAATGTGCAGTTTTCTCGTGGTTAGTTTAACGAAAAACAGTTTAAATTTGTACAGTTTTTTAATTTAGTTTAATGATTGAGTTGAATTTTTAATTGAATTTTTAAAATAATTTTTTAAAAAATTATTAAATTAATTGAAATTTTGTGAAACTGTCTTAAAAATATTACATAAAAATAATACAATTTGTTAAAAAATTTCATTAGAAATTAAAAAAACCAATGTCTCAAAGAATTTTTATTTAATAATTTATAAATAATTGAATTGATTTATACAAAAAGTTACAATTACAATTTTTATTAATTAGTAGGTAAATTTTAAAATCATTTAAATTAAGTAATTTTTTTAAATAAAAGTCTCGAAAAATTTTGTTTAAAATTCTAAAAATTTAAGTTTTTAAAATATTTAAATTATGTTATTATTAATTAAATTGAAGATGATTGAAATTTTATAAACAAGTAATTGGAAGTTTGTAAAATAACTTTAATTTCCTAAATTCTATTAAAATTTATTGAATTTTTAAAGAATTTTATTGTAATTTTTAAAAATAATAGACAGAAGTTTGGTACAGTAACAAATTTTATTTTTATCTGTTTCAATTTTTTAAAGAGGGATCAGGGAAAAAGTCAAAATTCTATCTAGAAAACGTACACTTTTCGTTAGAATTGACCAATCATAATAGAGAAAGTACACGGAGAGACCGAGCTTACTAATTTTTGTATAAAATCACACTAGAATTTACTATTTTCACATTGCAACCACCGGAAATAAGGGGACTTTTTGTATTTTTTACTATTTTCTACACTAAGTCACTAATCCGACAAATGTTCACCAAATTAGCAAAGTTTCTTACTATTTCGTCCAATAGTTCCAAACAACTGTAGTAAACTCAGAAGCATTGTGTACGTAAAATTACTATAGTCGTTTGTAAATGCAGAAAGAAAGAGTGAAAGAAAAAATACGGATTTTTGTCGCCGGTTTCCTGTCAATTCTTGACTAATGGAGACAAACTGGATGGATTTTTACATACACAGACACACACACACACACTTATATATTTGTTGGATAAATATTTGAAGACACACACATGTTTATTCCACTTATATGTATAGACGCGGTTAATTAATACACTAATACACAACTGCACGCACGACAACGAATTTCACTGAAAGTATATATCTTCGTTTCCTTATATATTGAATGATGAAAATTTACAGCACTTACGAGAAAGCAGTTTACATTTAACAACTTATTATAAGACACAGTTCTTGGGACAGGAATAAATGCAAAATTTATTAATTTGTAATGGTCAATTTCTGAGATAACGAACGACCTGCGTTTCACTTTATATTTAATTATTGTAGATAATATCCAAATTTATTTTACATACGCGAAACATAGTCACTGTCAATGATCGGATGGCATCGGCTCATTTACGGAGATTGACGAAGTTAGCAACCAATAGAAATGCAGGCGCCATATGACTGCACTCGCTAGCCACACTTGCTCACCAAAAATTACTACAGTGAATAGTAGGTTTTAGTGGAAAATGTTTTCATTTGTCAGATTTTGTCTAATTAAATTAGAGAAAACTATAATCAATTTTCGCTACATTAACATTTTAAATATTACTCGGCTTTTAATAAAATTTAGATTCCTTCACTGAAAGAATTTTGGGCAGGCTGCAGGCTTTACATGAGTGCCGCTAGAGCTCGCTGCCTCAAGCTCGCAGTTCCTAAAGGTAAGCAGCAACTCCCCAGGGGCAGCAGCTCACCTTTCGGGAGTAGATGCTCGCTTTTTTGAGGTGAGCTGCGAGCCCTGTGCAAGGGGTACTAATTTCGGACATGAAAAGCCAGCAGCCTGCCTAAAATTCTTTCAGTGTTGAAGTAAATTATACTTTTTTAAAAAAGTAAAAATCGTTTGAAAACGAAGCAAAAGTTACTATTTCTTGAGCAGTATCAAAATTACTACTTGAAAGTAGTAATTTTTCATCGAAAATAGTATAATTATTACTATTTATTTTTCTCCGTGTAGGCAATTTGAATCGATTTTTAACAAGTAGTCCGTCATACTGTATCCGACATTTTGAATTTTGAAAATCTGATAACATATTTGTAATCAGCGACCCTGGAAACACTTGAGTAACAGATTTTAAACGAATCCAATCATTTTTCAAAATAGTTGTATTTACGGACAGTGTGAGTCCATTTTTATGCTTGCTAACTGTTAAAAAAATCATTTTTGACGGCTAAATTAGTTTGTTGTTAGCAATATCGCTATATCTTCGTAAAGTAGAGGGTACAAGCTTTAATTTGACTCCTATGACAAGTCTCTAACACGTCGGATTTACCCGGTAGAAATTTTTAAAAACTGCGAAAAACATTATTTTTGGAATTTACCCCCACTTTTCTCAAAATCCTGACGTGATGAGAGGTTTTCGTTGCCAGATTCGGATTAAGCGCACCAAATAGTGCGGGATATGACTTCTCGATCTCAGACAACGGAAATTTTTATTTTTTTGCAGGCTTGTGTAATATATGATTCTTTAATTTCCTAAAATTCATACTCGCTATTACTTTGTTGACAAACAAAATGTCAACAATTTTAACCCCTGTAACAGCAAAGATTATTAATTATTTACATGTTTCTATGGAAACAATGATATTGATGATATTTAGAAAGCAATAAATGTGAACGTACAATCGATTTTTTGCAAAATTTATTGAAACAAATCAAGATAGAGAAAAATGACGAGACATTTTTTTAGATTTTTTAAAGATAAACAATTTTTATTTAAGGGGGGAACCTCATTTAATGCGTCAAAAAAAATCGATTTTCTGGAAATAACTTTAATCGATTCTACAAGTATTCAAGAATATACCTTTCAAATTTTAAGTCGATATCTGTATTATTGAAAAAGTTACAAAATTTTTATTTATTTATTTTTTTCATGCATCGTCTGGTGAAATGTTTACCAGAGTCCGGAGTTTTTTCTGTTTTGGCATTCCATCTACCTTCTTGTTTCATTCAGGGTACCACTTTCAGTATAATTTGTAAATTCTATGTGGCAACCCTACTTTTATTTGTTTGACCTTCGCGTCACTTTAAAAAAAAAATTGAAACGCATTTTTCTCGAAACACCATTTTTTAATTTTGTGTACACGATTGAGAACGCCCTATTGAACCAATCGGGCTTTATAATACCTCATTTTAAAGATAATTAAATAAAAAAAAATTTTCATATTTTTTTGGAATTTTAAAGTCAATTTTTATGGACGAAAAATCACTTTTAACTTAAAAATGGGTAAAAAAATCAATTCTCGAAATTTTTTTTATTAAATCGAAATGTCATATTGTAGGTATCTTAAAGTTTAAAAAAAAATGGTTTCTTTGTTTTAGAAAAAAATTCAGAGCGCTAGAATGTACGCAGATAAAATGAGGTGCCATGGACGCGGTGTATATTTCCATACTAAAAATGTTTTGTTTTTTCTCCAAAAATTTATTTAGACAGTCAAGACGTGTATTAAAGTGTACCCTATAAATTACAAAACGTTTGAAGTTATTTTACCCGAGAAAAAAAATTTCAAAAATGACGCATTTTTCGACCGTCTAAATAAGGTTCCCCCCTTAAGAGATTTGTTTATATTTAATGTTTTCTTGAGAGAAATGATGTTTTTCATTTAAAAAATTGGAAATTTTTTTTCTCTTGTACAAGAATCGGACACAGCTTAAATTCTTATAGAAAATATTCTTCCCTATGAACACAATTCCAAAAAAAAATTTTGAGCAAAAAAAAGGTGGGGTTTTTGAGTAAATTCAATTTAAAGTTTTTTAGCAAAATGGCCGCCATTTTGTTATTTTTTAATAGGTTTTAAATTTTCCAATGGATTTATAAAGAAAAACAAAAACGCTTTTAGATGCAAAAAGAAAAAATGAATTATCTTAATTACTTCAAAAGTTACAACACTTTAAACATTTACCCCCCTAAATTTTCTAGAAACGAAGTTTCCAACTTTCAAACTTAAAATCCTTATAACTTTGCTAAAAAAGTTTTTTAGCTAAATAAAAAAATATGTGTCGTCAAAAGTTCTTTATAAAACAATATTTCGAAGGCGAAAATGAGTTTCACTACCGAAAATGTTTAGCCTGCCTGATTTGAAATGAATTCGGTCTATATAATTATAAATGTTACCTTTATATTAATAAGCAATGACATACATACTTTTTACATTCCACGCAAATTTATCAATATTCTTTTTGTTTTTATCATCAATATTTCCTTTTTCAAAGTTGAGGCATGTTTCTGGATAATATATAAAATAATAATTTTATGTCAAGTAAGTAATATTTATACTTAGTGTCACTGTAACAATTTCCAATACAACACCTTTTTCTGCACTAATTCTTTTCTTTCTCACGGTATTTTGTTCTAAAATTTTATTCATGTTTAATTTGTATAATAAATAATTTTATTAGTATCTATTTAACCTTCAAATTCTGCTCAATATCTGCTGAAAATCGGCTAAAAATCACCAATTTGGCGGCATATTTCGCACATAAAAATTCTGCTGCTTAAATGATAAAATTATGCTTTTTCTGCTGATTTAATTTCATACAATTTCTATTAAAAACATGTTTTATAAGGTTTTTAGACGTTTTATGACATTTAAAAATTTTCGAGCAGAATTCTGCTTTTATGCTTTAGCAGAAAGTTCCTATCTCTAATTATGTGTCAAGCACATAAAGCAAAATATTTTAGGTGAGGATCTAGTTTTCAGTATACGAGTTGTCGGCAGTACTACTTTATCAGTCCAAATACGTACAAAAAAGATACTTTTTCATTTCAATGGCGAAGAAAATTATGTTAGAGAGAGAAATTAATTTTACTTAATATTTTCAAATAAATCCAATTATCAAATCACCCCTACACCAAATTGCTTTGGTCGCTTGTTGCAAAATAATAATTTTTTCTCTTGTCGCAATTTCTTCATTTCTGAAGCATATTACCTGAATATTAAATCCACCCTAGGTTATTGAACACGTATTATGACGTCACAAAGGCAAATTACTCGGATCGTTTGCCACAATCACTATCCTTTTGTATACCCTATGCTTTTACACTTGGATACGAAATTTGTACTTTAAAGAGGCTGAAGAGCCAGAGGTGTAAAAAAGGTTTTTTCTCCTTTTTCTAAAAAGGATGGAAATAGAAAAAATTCTCTTGCTTAAGAAAAGCGCTTAAAGTAATTGTAATGTTTTATTAATAATTAATCTCAGTTACTTAATTAATTTTTACAATAATACAAGCCGATTATACGGAAAAAACTTGCGAAAAAAAAATTATTTTTCAATATTTTTGATGTTAATTCTTGTCCCTCGTATTCGTGTCATTTTCTAATCACTTTGTAAAATTACATAATTTACATAAAAAATCAAATTAAAACATCACTTAACATTAGTAAAAAGCATTAGTTAACTCTCCTAAGAGAGAAATTATTTTGAAAAATTATTTTTCTGTTTTTATATATTACAGGCATCACAGTTAGTCCTCTTTTCCCCTTTTGTCCGCTTTTTCCCTTTTTACTGATCAAAAATAAAATTTTTTTATTTTCTTAAAAATATATTTCAATGTATGATTATACTGTTTTTTGATTGTGGCCTTGGGTCCAAAATAATTACAAACGGTGTTTAATTAGTTATAGAATTATTTTTCTATTTCATTGACGAATGCATTTTTGCTGTGAACACAGCTCATCAGGACTAAAAACAATATATACATAGTAGTTAAAAGACACTACCGTTGGGAATTATCGGTACGGCTGCACGCGCACAGCCCAAAAACATACCAATCTTTAAATCACGATTTTTTTGTAAATACAAATGTCAGAAAATTAACAAATATACCATTCGAAAGATTATTAAATTCTACGATTAATGATACATAACTGAAAATTTTAATAATTTATACAAAGATTGCAACAATCGACAAATTTGACAAAAAAAATTAAAAAATAAAGTTTTTGTGGACATTTTTTCAACCCTTGCATATTTTTTAAAAATTGTAGAAAAAATTTGAAACTTACATAGGTGTGATCATTCAAGTCGCATCTTTAATTTAAGACTAAAAAAGTTCAAAAATTTTATTGGGTTTGTGAAATATCGTTACACGGAAAAAGAAGTTCACGAATCTCTCGTGAACTAGTATATCACTTTTGGATGGGACACAAAATTCTTGAAAATCAACAAACACAGTTCGTCAAAATTTCATCAACTCCTTCACTAGAAACATAGTACGGTTTCCGAACTTTTTGTCAAAGTTAACGAAAAATTCGTGAACTTTTAAAAAATGCTAAAAACAAGAAAAAATAATTTCCAGACACTACTTTTTTATAGTATTTCACTTTATTTGATAACTTGACGCCTATTACGCATCCAACTACACAGAATACACAATTTTATCGCCATTAAAATTCGTAATTCGCTTCACGGGATTCGAACCTAGTACCTATACCCTATAACATAATATTTCTAACAACTAACCGCCACGGCTAAATCTAGATACACTGTCCTTCGACAAACGAAACGATTAGCTTTGTCTGCTGTAAAACTCAGGACCGTGCAAAGTAGAAAAAGTCCCTTATCGTAACTTTTAATTCATTTTATGAATTATTTGTTTCACAAAGGAAATTAGCAAACAAAAATATTCACTAAGTAATAAAAAACACTGATTCTAAATAATAACTTTCATCAAAGAATTTTCCCGAATGTAAACACCGATGACACCGACTGAATGATGAATGCTTGATCAGCCATATTTGATGCGCATTACGAACTGAGCATACTACTGACACTCGCGAGTTCACGATTTTTTCGTGAACTTGCACCTCTACTTTTGACGAACTACTCTTCATTAACAGTTCATCAAAAATTCATTAACTTTGTTTCAGTTTTTCGTTGACGTTCGCCATTTCTAATCAAAAGTGAATGAAAATTTTGAAATTTTGTGTCCCATCCAAAAGTGATATACTAGTTCACGAGAGATTCGTGAACTTTTTTTTTCCGTGTAGTTATACACTGAAAGAATTTTGGAGAGGTTGCAGGCTTTACATGAGTGCCGCTAGAGCTCACGGTGCGTCTAGTCAAAATTAAATGAAAAATGTTATTACCTCAAATTTTTTTGTTGATTCTGTATCCTAGCCCTATATAGACATATCTTATGAAGAAATGAAAATTTTAAGTTTAGCGCTTTTTTTTAACGACGTCAATTATATTTTTTGATAATTTTTACATTTTTCAACATATTTTATATCATTTTACTTCTTCATAGAGGAAGTATTGTAATACCAAAATTTTTCGAGTTCGATTTTTTGACATATCTTTATGTTATTCGACCTCAGGTGTTCAAAAATGACATTTTTAAAAAATGTCATTCCGTATGTGTGTGTAAACATCACATTTTCATAAATATCTCGAAATCATTAAGAGCTTTTGGGTTGAATTTTTTTTTAAATTGTAGATCTCACCTGCGGACATAAAGAGAGAGTACTTTCTAATATATTAATAAAGTTTAACTACATTTTTTTTTATTTTTAATTTTGCAAAAAAAGTTTTTTGCCCATAACATTAAAAAGATGTTAGAATACCTATAAATGTTTTTCCATAATTTTGTAGACTTTTTTTAGACGCATCTTTTGAGCCCTAATTGAACATTTTTTTCCATATTGACCGGAGATAATAAACTTTTAAAAATAAAAAATTTTGGAAAATAAGACTTTTTTTGAAAATTTTGTTGAAAAACGTAGAAGTAAATTTAAAATTATCGTTACCCAGGCAGAAAAGTTGGAGGTGTGCCAGCACTAACGACCGGCATGGTACCGAACCGGTTGTAAAGTCGGACTTATGCCGGTACCGGCAAAAAGGTACCGGGCCGGATATGAAATAAATACCGGCCCGGTGGTAAATGTGGATTTCTACCGGTACTGGTAGTGTGTACCGGGCCGGTTGATTAAAAATATCTGGCCCAGCACCGGCCCGGTACTATAATTTACTTCTGTTTTTATACCGCCGAAGGAGATTTGCCGGTGATAATATTTTTACCGGCCCGGTACTGTCATTTCGCTCTGTTTTATACCGCCGACGGAGATTTGCCGGTGATAATATTTGTACCGGCGTATCACCGGCCCGGTACTATAATTTACTTCTGTTTTTATACCGCCGAAGGAGATTTGCCGGTGATAATATTTTTACCGGCCCAGCACAAAAATTTACTAAATGCTTTCTACTGGCACAGAAGTTTTGCCGACAAAAATATTAGTACTAACCCAGTGTCCTCCCGGTTGTTTGCCAATGTTAAACTATCAGAAAAAGAATTAAAGAAAAGAAAAAAAATTTGAAAATTAATTAATTAATTAATTTATTAATTTAATTATTAATAATAAATTAATTAGTTAGTTGTGCCGGCAATTATATTAATACCGAGTAGGTTGCTTATTGGTGCCGGCCCGGTATTTAACCGGTGAATAGGGCGGTTATTATTATTTATAATTACTATTTTTATTTATTTATTTTTAATAATTTAAATTGAATTAAAATAAATTAGAAATACAAATACTGGCCCGGTACCGTACCGGTTGAATATTAGTGCCGGCCCGGTACTGCTGCCAGGTGGAATGTCGGTTGGACTTTATAAGCTCACTTTGCATTTACTTTCCATATATGCAGGTTCAGGTTAGCGGATGTGGTGTCGACTTTGCAGCCTCAGGGTCCTGAGTTCAATTCCTCGAGTCTTCAGATTTTTCTATAATTGTTTATGTTTCTCTGTTTCAGCATTTAATATATTTACTGTTTCCAATTTAAAATTAATAATAACATTGATAATAATAATAATAATTAAACAATTAATCAGACTGAAATGTAATTTTTTTAACCGGCCCGGTACCACACCGGTTGTTTTTTAGTGCCGGCCCGGTACTGCGTCAGATATTTATTAGTGCCGGCCCGGTACGGTTGCCGGATACCTACCGAAGTTATCATCCGGCAATTTACCGGTACTGCGCCGGTGGAATGAACAGACTTATGACGGTACTGGACCAGTACCTAGCCGGTTGTGCAGCCGGTAATAAACCGGCACCAAATGCCTTCCAACAATAACCGGGCCAGTACCGCCCCGGTGGATTATTCGGTACCGGCCCGGTACGTATGCCGGATACCTGCCGCAGTTATCATCCGGCAATTTGCGGTACCGAGACGGTAAAAATTACGGTCTTATGCCGGTACCGCCCCGGCACTTATAATCCGCCGTTTGTACCGGGCCGGTACCATCCCGGTCGTCAATTTCTACCTGGGTACTTACTTGTAGAGCATTAAAAAACGCTTCCATTGACCTACTTTTGAACCTAATTCGATAATAAATTTCGAAATTATTTGTATTTTAAAAATCAAAAATTGTGAAAAAAGACATCTTCTCAACCTTTTTGTTTGAAAATTTTTGTTTAACTATTAAACTATTATAACTATCTTGTAGGGTATTTAAAAATACATTTATTGACCCAAAATTCAATCACTTTTACCAGATTAATGAAAAGTTATTCATATATTTCTGTTATTATTACCTCTATGAGGAAGCAAAGTGTTCATGAAATGAGCACCAAAATTATAAAAAAATATACAACTTGGCAGCAGTTTTAAACTTTTAAGGGCTACTCTAGTTTACAATACTCTTCACTTATAACCACGCTTTTTCAAGAGTGTAATTATGTACATGTTATATTAAATTATTGTTTCGTTGTTGTCAAATCAATGTTAGCGGGGCTAACCGATACTAAACAATAACAAAGCATACGCTGAATGTGGAATACATCAATCTTTTGGATCTATATTTACTTTTAAGTTTTTACGCAATTATATAATTATGTTTAAAATGATATAAAATATGTTGAAAAATGTAAAAATTATCAAAAAATGTAATTGACGTCGTTAAAAAGAAAGCGCTAAACTTACAATTTTCGTTTCTTCATAAGATATGTCTATATAGGGCTAGGATACAGAATCAACAAAAAAATTTGAGGTAATATCATTTTTCATTTAATTTTGACTAGACGCACCGTGAGCTCGCTGCCTCAAGCTCGCAGTTAACCTCAAAAAGGCGAGAATCTAGTCCCGAAAGGTAAGCAGCAACTCCCCAGGGGCAGCAGCTCACCTTTCGGGAGTAGATGCTCGCTTTTTTGAGGAGAGCTGCGAGCCCTGAGCAAGGGGCACTAATTTCGGACATGAAAAGTCAGCAGCCTCCCCAAAATTCTTTCAGTGTAGAATTATTTTTCTATTTCATTGACGAATGCATTTTCGCTGTGAACACAGCTCATCAAAAAACAATATATACATAGTAGTAAAAATAGTAGTTAAAATATATTCTACAAATACACTACCGTCGGGAATTATCGGTACGGCTGCTCGCACACAGCCCAAAAACATAGCAATCTTTAAATCACGATTTTTTTGTAAATACAAATGTCAGAAAATTAACAAATATACCATTCGAAAGATTATTAAATTCTACGATTAATGATACATAACTGAAAATTTTAATAATTTATACAAAGATTGCAACAATCGACAAATTTAACAAAAAAAATTAAAAAATAAAATTTTTGTGGACATTTTTTCAACCCTTGCATATTTTTTAAAAATTGTAGAAAAAATTTAAAACTTACATAGGTGTGATCATTCAAGCATCATCTTTAATTTAAGACCAAAAAAATTCAAGAATCTTAATCAGTTAGCGAGATATCATTATAAACGGCCGAGCATTTTCAGTCAAAAACTGTTCAAAATCAACTAATTCAATGCATTTGTCAAAAAACATGCTCGTACGTTTATACACGGAAAAAAAAAGTTCACGAATCTCTCGTGAACTAGTATATCACTTTTGGATGGGACACAAAATTTCAAAATTTTCATTCACTTTTGATTAGAAATGGCGAACGTCAACGAAAAACTGAAACAAAGTTAATGAATTTTTGATGAACTGTTAATGAAGAGTAGTTCGTCAAAAGTAGAGGTGCAAGTTCACGAAAAAATCGTGAACTCGCGAGTGTCAGTAGTATGCTCAGTTCGTAATGCGCATCAAATATGGCTGATCAAGCATTCATCATTCAGTCGGTGTCATCGGTGTTTACATTCGGGAAAATTCTTTGATGAAAGTTATTATTTAGAATCAGTGTTTTTTATTACTTAGTGAATATTTTTGTTTGCTAATTTCCTTTGTGAAACAAATAATTCATAAAATGAATTAAAAGTTACGATAAGGGACTTTTTCTACTTTGCACGGTCCTGAGTTTTACAGCAGACAAAGCTAATCGTTTCGTTTGTCGAAGGACAGTGTATCTAGATTTAGCCGTGGCGGTTAGTTGTTAGAAATATTATGTTATAGGGTATAGGTACTAGGTTCGAATCCCGTGAAGCGAATTACGAATTTTAATGGCGATAAAATTGTGTATTCTGTGTAGTTGGATGCGTAATAGGCGTCAAGTTATCAAATAAAGTGAAATACTATAAAAAAGTAGTGTCTGGAAATTATTTTTTCTTGTTTTTAGCATTTTTTAAAAGTTCACGAATTTTTCGTTAACTTTGACGAAAAGTTCGGAAACCGTACTATGTTTCTAGTGAAGGAGTTGATGAAATTTTGACGAACTGTGTTTGTTGATTTTCAAGAATTTTGTGTCCCATCCAAAAGTGATATACTAGTTCACGAGAGATTCGTGAACTTTTTTTTCCGTGTAATTAAACACCGTTTGTAATTATTTTGGACCCAAGGCCACAATCAAAAAACAGTATTTGACAAAAATTAAGGTCCTAAAAACATACCAAAAGTATGATTATAAAATTTAGATTCAATTTTTGAATTTAGCATGTTTTATTTTTGATTTAGACTATTGACACCACAACACAATAATATAATTTTCTTTTATTGTTTGCAACTTAAATAATACACTCGGATCGCATAGTTTCAGTACATTTGGACTATTTGCTTCTAAGGCGTACTTGCGTTTGCGAAGGCAAAAACGCACTTTTTTTTTACAGTCATTTTAGTTAAAATATTAAAAACGATTTTTGCACCTTAAAGTACATTATAAAAACTAAAAAAAGAAAAAATTGTTTCGTTCTTTAACCGTTATTTACGATTCGTAGAGGGCCCCAAAAATTGTCGATCTCAATTTTGTAAGAGTTTGCGGTGCCCCGCATAGAGCCTCTCCTGACTGTCTACAATCAAAAAAACAAAATTTATTCTTTAGTATACATTAATACCTAGTGGACGTATATGATGAAATTTAAAAAAAGTTAAAAAAACGAAAACGCGGTACTTTTAAAGTCAATTTTTAAGAAATGATGATTTTGATCTTTTGAATTTTTGACTTAAAAGTACCACATTTTCGTTTTTTTAACTTTTTTTTAATTTCATCATATACGTCCACTAGGTATTAATGTATACTAAAGAATAAATTTTGTTTTTTTGATTTTAGACAGTCAGGAGAGGCTCTATGCGGGGCACCGCAAAGTCGCAAAGTCTTACAAATTTGAGATCGCCATTTTTGGGGCCCTCTACGAATCATAAATAACGGTTAAAAAACGAAACAATTTTTTCTTTTTTTAGTTTTTATAATGTACTTTAAGGTGCAAAAATCGTTTTTAATATTTTAACTAAAATGACTGTGAAAAAAAACATTAAAGTGGGGCCTATTTTTGCCTTCGCAAACGCAAGTACGCCTTAAATGCTTGCTTCACTTCAAATTCAAATATTTATATAAAAATTGATGTAAAAGTTATCAAACTAGGATCATAAAAAATTCAGAATCGAATGGGGCCAAAATATAACCAACTTAATAATGTAAATATGAAAATATAGTTAATTAATGAAACAAATGAATAGTTACGACGAACTTGCAATTTATATTTTTTTTAAATTTAGAGCAAGATAAGTTCATTTTATAGATTTCGTTTGAACTCAAGATTTCGAAATCGCTATTTTCACAAAAAAATCTCTTTCTTTAAAGAACTATATTTTCATACATATTTACATTAATAAATTGGTTATGTCTTGGCTCATTTGATCTAAATGTATTTAACTTCAAAATAATCCTGCCCGTGTAGAAATTTTCTAATGGCTCTTTATTGGTTCTACCTAGATTTCCCCTTTATTAACTTGGTCCTAGCTTGTTAATCCTTGTAGGCCCTAGGTTGAAACGTCACGCTCTTCTAACCTGGTCCTACCTAGAGAATCTAGTTAGGCCCAATAAAAGGAACAGTTTAATTAAATATTTTTAAAAAATTATTTATTCTTATTTATTATTATTGAGATTCATTATTAAAGACGATAGTGATATTTGGATCTGATGGTAGATGGCAGTAGTGAATGTCACTGTACCATGAAGTAGAATGAGGAGACCTCACGAACAGGTATAAATTGGCAGCTATTTGGGGGGTCAGAGATCTCGATTTCTACATCAGATGGGACAACAGCGCCTCACTTAAGAAAAATGGTACTAAAACATTGTCTCCTATATTAAAAAATATGTAATATTTGTGAATAACTTTGTTAAAGTAATAGAATAATGTTAACAGTATAATGGGAATATAATAAAACTCATAAATTGTTGGGTTAGCGCAATATCATACTTATTCGACAAACAAGGCAAGAATTTTAGATGTAATTTTTGTTTATAATAAATCCATGTAAACAGAAAACTTATGTTGGTGACGTTATTTTATTTTCGATAAATTGACATGATTGGTTGGTTCTGTTTGAATTCAACCAATAGGAATGTCACCATAGAGTTATTAGAATAGAGTGCGCGAGTTATACCTTTTACCGTGAGAGGCATTCTTAGGCGCATAGAAAGAGACAAAAGCATGAAAGTAGACCCCTTATCTTACCTTGTTTAATGGCGCATGTGCAAGAATAAAAGTTTTTGGTTAGATTTGTGTCTAAAAAGATCGCATGAAAAATCGTTTTAAATATAATAAAATTAAATGTAAAATAAATATTTTACAATAAATAGGGTAGAGTGGGATTAAAAAGTCGGTCCAACTTCTCGTGCCAGAGGTTGTGCCAACCATACGTTTCAACGGTTGGTCCAAAGACTGATGCCAATGTTGGCACAACTTTAGATGCGTAAGTTGGGCCAACCACAATTTTCAGTTTGGCCAACTTCAACTGCCAAAGGTAAAAAATTATTTTAAAAAACTAAATTATTTATAGAATTAACACGTTATTATTAGCGGAAACATCAGATATAACATTTACCTATTATTATTAAACAGAATTTCATACATACATTTTCGAAAATATCTAACGCTCGCTGGGATCGAACCCCTAACCTAACGCACCGCAGACTTATACACTGACCACTATGCTACACTTACATGGAAATATATAACGTTAAATGTATATAAAAGCTGCAACAGTCGGGCCAACCGAGGCCCAGAGTTCGGCCGACCAAGAAAGTTTAAGTCATTTAAACTGCATTTGACAAAGTTTTGCTAACCGTCGGGCCAACCGTGGCCCAGAGTTCGGCCGACCAAAAAACTATAACTCAATTATACTGCTTTTCTTGAGTTTTGCCAACCGTCGTGCCAACCGTGGCCCAGAGTTCGGCCGACCAAGAAAGTTTAAGTCATTTAAACTGCATTTGACAAAGTTTTGCCAACCGTCGGGCCAACCGTGGCCCAGAGTTCGGCCGACCAAAAAACTATAAGTCAATTATACTGCTTTTCTTGAGTTTTGCCAACCGTCGGGCCAACCGTGGCCCAGAGTTCGGCCGACCAAAAAACTATAAGTCAATTATACTGCTTTTCTTGAGTTTTGCCAACCGTCGTGCCAACCGTGGCCCAGAGTTCGGCCGACCGAAACTAAAAGTCTTTTAAACTACGTTTGGATGAGTTGTGCCAACCTTTATCGCCAAAGTTAGCTCGACGGTTGGTTAAACTCTGCATGTAATGGTTGACTTGCAAAGCCGGGCCAACTGTGGGCACTAGTACTTGCCAAAGTTGGGCAAACTCTGGCAACCGCAAAACTTCGCTTGCCAAAGTTAGACTAACCTTGGGCCAACCTTCAAACTCTGGCGGCCAACTCAAATTCGCACCTGGGCATTTTGGTCGCTTGCGCACTCTATTCTAATAAGGGTGGAGTCCCATGGCACCGTTTTGCGTTGCGTTTTGTAACTAGGCCATGAGTGCAAATATAGCGAACGTATATCTCCATCTATCTCACACTCATTGCCTAGTTACAAAACGCAACGCAAAACGCTGCCATGGGACTTCAGCCTAACTCTATCACCCGAGTCTGACTTCCATGCATTCTGGTACTAGAACATGTCAGCTTAGTGGTTTGCACTTCTATGTGCGAAAAAACTCGAGAGATGGCGCTGTGCGCAACAAGCTCTAAATATGCATTGTAACAATAGAATAAAATATTAAAATAACAAAAGAATTGTTGTAAAAGCTGTAATTAAAAAATTTGCTATTTGTAATATACTTATATAAGGATTTAAAATTTATTTAAAAAGAGAGTAGCAAAATATACATATAGTTTATATGTAGATAAAGGATAAAATACTACTTAAAATAACAATAAGTCATAAATACATACAAAAAATAGTTATTTTTTATATATTTATTTTAAAGTTTGATATTAAAATTTAAATTAAAAAAAATTAATAATTATTTGAACAACTAGTGTAGAAATTGACAAGATATTTATAACAACAACAATTTTTGATTAACTAATTAAACTTTCGAGTACCACTGAAACAATCCTAAAACTTTAATTCTAGTTAAAATTAATTTAATTTTAGTTAATTTCTAGCTATACAATTTAATAAATTCTAAATTTTTTAAAAATTAATTTATATTCAAAATTTTATATTAGAATTCTTCAAAAATACGATTATAATTCAAAATAATTTTTAAAAGTAAACAAATAAAATTAATTAAAATATATAAATTATAGAAAGTGAATTTATCATTCGGCAGTTATATATTAAAGGTGAAGAAGCTATCAATTTTCCGAATCAATTTTTAACAAATAAATTAAATATCTTAAATAAATCTCTATAAGCTCATGGGTTTCATATGTATCGACAGCACAGCTGTCCTAATACAGAAACCTAACTGCCGAATGATAAATTCACTTTCTATAATTATAATTGCCTATGAATTGAAATATTGGGCTTACCATCTTTAATAAACTTCCTACGTTATCATTAAATAACGTAAGAAGGGATAGTATATGTCAAAGAATTTGGAGAGTCTCGGGGTGCATGTAGCTCAGTGGTCAGAGCAGTTTACCGGCAATAGAAAGGTCGTTGGCTCGTATCCCACCATGCTACCGTTTATTTCTGAGTTCTTTGATATTATTGAAATTATTAATTAATTTCGAAAATATTTTTCAGATTAAGCAGGTTTCTGTATTAGGACAGCTGTGCTGTCGATACATATGAAACCCATGAGCTTATAAAGATTTATTTAAGATATTTAATTTATTTGTTAAAAATTGATTCGGAAAATTGATAGCTTCTTCACCTTTAATAAAATATATAAAATTGATTTCAATGATATTTAACAAAATTTTCAATTGTTTCAGTTTTCTAAAATTATTTTCGGAAATACAATAATTATTTTTAAAAAAATTTAATTACATTTTTTCAAAAAACAAATTTTTTCTGAATTTCTAAATTAAATTATATTTAAAACGTCAATACTTTTTGCTAGATATATTCCTATTTATTTTTCCACAAGAATTAAAATTTTAAATAATTTCAATAAAATACCAAATACCAAAAATCTTTTAAAATTTTATTAATTTCTAAAATCCTTGTTATAACGCTTTAAATATTTAATTATTTTCTAATTTTTTTTTAATCAATTCCTATCAGAATTTAACAACGAGAATTAAATTATTTATAAATAGAATAATTCTTGCAAATTCGTAGAATAATATACCTGTTTCAGAAAATACAAATTATAGTTTTTAATCATATGAAAAAATAAAATTCTTTAAATTATAAAATTTCAAATTCAGAAATTCCAAATTATCTTTCAAATTTAAATCATTTCGTGAAATAAAGATTTCAATACTCATTTTTCTTTATATGCTTAAAATTTTGAAATACTTTCAATGTGAAACAGTTTTTAAATAGGTACAAAAATAAATAATTCATAAAATAATTTATTTTTAAATTGTACACTGGGGTCAAAATGTTTCAGTACATTTGTACTGATTACTGTCAAGTGCTCGCTTCACTTAAAATTCAAATATTTCTGTAAAAATAGATGTAAGCGCTATCAAAGTAGGATCATTTTAAAGTTCAATAAATTTAGAGTTAAATAGGATAAGATATAACGAATTTAATAGTGTAAATATTAAAAATATAATTCTTTAAAGTTAAAGATTTTTTTGTGAAAATTGCGATTTTGAAATCTGGAATTCAAGCGTACGCCAATTAAAGAAAAATTTTTTTTAAAGTTTTGATAGTTGCACAATAAAAAGTACATTTAATTCTTTAATTCTAGACCAAAATCATTCACATATATTAAGTATTTTCTTCAAATTCTATAAAAATAATATCTCTTGCTCTAAATTTTTCGAAGAATATAAATTGCAAATTCGTCGTTTTCATTCACTTGTTCTATCAAATAACCAATTTTTTGAAAAATATAGAACCTCTTCATCTTAGAAAATTTAAGATATTTACATGAAATTTATCCCTCACGGAAAAAAATTAATCTCTAAACTTGAAATAATATTAATTTGAAGTCCAATGAAATATAAGTGTATCTAAATTAAACATTATAGTCACAATTACTGTGATAAGTTGTGTTTGATTCTGTCAAACTTTATACCAGAAAACGCCATAAATTCACATCTCTGATTTAAAGATTTGTTAATTTCACAACTTTTTTTATATGAATTAGGTACATTGTGTTTTAAGTTAATCAGTGACAAAAAAGATTTAAACCATTTTAATTAATTAAGTATTAATTTTATTTTCAAATATCCAAATAAAAGCGAAGGTCTGTGAAGGAAGGTCTGTGAAATTTTAAGGTTACAATTGTCGCTCGACAAAATACGGCACTGACTGATTTAAATGACGTGAAATAGGTAAATAAACATTTTTCAACCACTTTTTCTCTAAACACAGACACTTTTTGCAAAATAGGCCAACATACAATGGGTAAGAATCTTCTTAATAACCTAAATTCAAAAGATTGTTTAAATTCATGCAGAAACGCGGTTGTCAAGCGGTTGTAAAATGTAAAATTGGAAATGATTGGAAAGTAATGTAATGACAGACAACAAGAAGCGGATTACTGCCAGTCGCCAGAAGAGGGCAGAAGCATGCAGAGAGCACAATGGTCCAGCTGTTATATTCTTAGCATTACATCACTTTCCAATTTTACATTTTACAACCGCGTTTTACAACTGCATGAATTTAAACCATCTTTTGAATTTAGGTAATTAAGAAGATTCCTACTCGTTGTATGTTGGCCTATTTTGTAAAAAGTGTCTGTGTTTAGAGAAAAAGTGGTTGAAAATGTTTATTTACCTATTTCACGTCATTTAAATCAGTCAGTGTCGTATTTTGTCGGGCCATAATTGTAACCTACAAATTTTACAGACCTTCCAACGCCGTTAAAACAAAAAAATGAAATAAAAATATAAAATTCGTATTGTGTTTTAAAAATATCCAACTACTTTTTTATACTTGTCAATGTATAGTTCATACAGGGAAAACAATATAAATATTTTGTGAATAATTCTCACTCTAAATTGTGATAAATTATAAATTCTTATTACATCGAGTTATTACAAAAATAAGAATTATATAAATATACGACTAAAATTTTTAATATTGTTTATTCAAATAATATATTAGATTTGAATTTATTCAAGTAAGTTGATAGTTTAGAACATAATGTTCCATATGTCATAAAATTTAAGATTCCTAATATCATTTTTAGGCATAAGAAATACGTGTTCTTCACAATACTAATATTCGGATTAGATATAATACCAAATTTCAGTTTTAGTGATCTGCTTACATCTTACGTCCGATTCCAGTGATAGTTTATGCCTAAATCTCAGATTTAATCTCTAATTTAGAGATTAATTTTTTTCCGTGCTCTTCTTATAGTTTTATAAATTTTAACTCTATCATTATTCCTTATTTTCTTTCCAGGTGACTATTTTTTATTTTACAATAACAAAAAGGTGCATATTTTTCAAAAGTGTGGTTAATTGATAAAACAAGTGAACGGAAATGACGAATTCGCAATTAATATTCTTTGAAAAATTTCGAGAGCAAGGGAAGTTAATTTTATAGAATTTGAAAAAAATACTTAATATATGTGAATTATTTTGGTCTAGAATTAAAGAATGGAATTTATACTTGATATTGTGCAACTATCAAATCTTAAAAAAATTTTTCTTTAATTGGCGTGCGCTTGAATTCCAGATTTCAAAATCGCAATTTTCACAAAAAATCTCTAACTTTAAAGAATTATATTTTTAATATTTACACTATTAAATTGGTTATATCTCACCCTACTTGACTCTAAATTTATTGAACTTTAAAATGATCCTAGTTTGATAGCTCTAACATCTATTTTTACAGAAATATTCGAATTTGAAGTGAAGCGAGCATTTAAAAGTAATCAGTACAAATGTACTCAAACTTTTTGACCCCAGTGTATCTGTACCTGTTTATAGAGTTTTTGAAATTTATGTATTAAATTTTCTTCTTTCACTTATTTTATTATTTTCAAATTAACTGTCAAATTTTGACAACAGTTTGGAGTATAGAACAATTTGAAATCAAAAAATACTAATTTCACATGAGAACAGATCTCTCGATTTTATATTATATTTATAATATAATATAATATATAATAATATAATAATTATAATATTTCATAATTTTGCATAAAAAGAAATAATTATTGTTCTAATAATTACTTTAAATTTTTTATATATTAATTTTAACAAATTGACTCTAGAAAATTTTTATTATTTATTTGTTTAATAATAACATTTATTAGAATAAACAATTAAAATTGAAATATATTTTTATTAACTTTTTATTATTTTTAAAAATGAATAATTTCCCATTGTTGACGACAAAGTATAAAATTTAAATAAATAAATTTCATTCTAAAAGTAATATTAAAAAATAGATAATGGCAAACATCAACCATTCAAAGTAAAAAAAATTCCTTCTTTCATTTGAAATGACTAATATTTGTTATTTTCCATTTACATTCGCACCAAGTTTTATAAGTTCTCTTAATTATTTAAATATAATATTAAAAAACGTTTAAAAACATTATTTTTTGAAAAGATTTTCATAATTTATCATTTTTATGATCCGTGAAATATTTTCTTAAAAAATAATAAAAAGAATTTTGTTTCCGTATGTTTGAACGTTGAGAATTTCAAGGACAATGAAATTGAAATTATTTTCCTTAGCGTACATTAAATTATTCTTTTTCAAAATTAATTATATTATATTCGCTATATTTTTCCTGTAATCTACGAGTGAAAATACATATCTGGACCAAATTTGAGCTCTTTAGGTCAAATAGTTTAGCCGCTAGGGGGGGGACACGATTTGGCTACGGACACAAGAGTCTCACCAATAGGGTTCCGCCGATACACCGTAGGTGTACGGAACCCTAAAAATAAAAAAAAATGAAAAAAAAGCTAAAATACTATACCCTCCCCTTAACGAAGGAGAGGTTCTATTTTGTAAAAAATAATTGTCTCACAAAAGTAGCTTATCTATAAATTAATTTTTTTTAAATTTTTCTTCTGTACGTGTTGAGTTCACGTAATAATAGTCGATAATCGAAAAGCATTGTTTGGTTACCACTGAGGCATGCAAACCCTAAATGTAAATAGAGAATATTTCTCTGACGCGAGTGCCTTTTGTTATGATGGTCTTGTTTCAAGTATGCAACTCTTATGAAAACAACAACCATCCATCCTAATTAAAACAGCTTTTAACGAAACACTTAGCTTTCATCGATTTCACTTTTCATCCCTTTTACTCTTATTTTTTAAAAATTTAAACAAGAGTTTTTCTGTTTATATTTAAATTAAAGCATCATCTTCAGGATGGATCAAAAATACATAGAAAATTTATTTTTTATAATTTTCTTTATGTCACCCTCTGTAATATTTAAAAAAAACATAAACTTATATTTTTTAATCGGTTAATATTTAATGCACCGAAACTTGCAATATTGACAATATTTTAATATTGAGAAAAAGATGTCAATATTAATGCAAGTTCCGATTCTGGAAGTCTCACTATGTGTACCTTATGTTTTTGGGGTCGCTGAATCCAAATCCGAAGTACATTTAACCCCATCAGATCAGGGCGCCACTTTATTTTTGCACAATTTCAAACCCGTTGGTGGGAGATTTTAATTTTTATTTTCGAATTTTCAACTGCGTGGAAGGGGTGTTCTACTTTACCGATCATTCTAATTACGGATGCCTCCGATAGATGGCGCCACTTTATTTTTCTCAATTTTAAAACCCTTGGCGGAATATTTGAATTTTTATTTAATTTAAAGTCGCTTGGTAGGGGTATTTTGAATATCCCGCCAAAATTACCGACCGAACTTAGTTGCGGCAGCCTCCTGTAGATGGCGCCACTTTATTTATGCTTAATTAAAAACCGCTTGGCGGTATATTTAAATTTTTTATTAATTAATTTTAAGTCGCTTGGTAGGGGTATTTAAATATCCCGCCAAAATTACCGACTGAACTAAATGCGGCTGCCTCCTATAGATGGCGCCACTTGATTTTTTCTCTATTTAAAACCGCTTGGCGGGGTGTTTAAATTTTTTAAATTCATAATTAAAAGTCCATTGGTATGGGGGTATTTTAGATGTTCTACTATACTAACCTTTGTAATAGATTCCTATAAAAAAGTTGGTAATTGACCGACTTATGGTAATGTAGATTTCTAACTCACTATGTGCGCCAGTGTTCTAGGATACCGACTGCAAGACCTATGAGAACTTTCAAGTTATCGCGGCAGCCGGCGCTTACTATACGATGTGATGAGGTAAGAGTGGTGTTGCACGCGACTATGGAGTAGTGGGGCGCGTCTTAGTGGGGTGTCAGGTATGGTGGGGACCAGTGTATAAGTTCGAGAGCGCGAGCCACAATCATCAGTAGCATCTTTTCAGATGCAACTAACAGTTTACAGAGTACTTCCAGATATATTTTCAGGATTTTTTTTTAGTTTTGTTTCAGGAATTTTTTTTTGATTTGTTTCAGGATTTTTTTTTAGTTTTGTTTCAGGAATTTTTTTTGATTTGTTTCAGGATTTTTTTTTAATTTGTTTCAGAATTTTTTTTAAATTTGTTCCAAGAATTTTTTTTTTAAATTTGTTTCAGAGTCTTTTTTTATATTTGTTTCAGGAATTTTTTAGACTTAACTTCTAAGATGCCAAAGGTTAAATCACCGAAAAAATCGCGTTCAAAAATTAAGATTGACGAGTATAATGAAGTTTGTCAAGAAAGTGACAACTTCATTAAAATCGCGAAAAATCAGCTCATTACCACAATGTCCATGTCTGGTGATGAGAAATCCATTACAGCAAATGAATGGCAAAACAAGTGTCAGAAGTTTAAAAATATATTTAGAAATTTTTTTAAAAAATCTGACTTTACAACCTCTCAAAAATCGAGGTGTTTGAATTTGATCCAGAAATTGGAATACTTGTTTTGCCACTTTGATGCAATAATGAAACGTGGTGCGGGTGTACAAATGACTAACGAAAGAATGAAATGGGTTAATTTCGATGAAGCATTTGATAGTCGATTGCAAACTAGTGGGATAATAAATATAGATTACAAAGATATTAATGAGTTCCTTGATGATGCCTGTGCTTTATTTAAATTTAATATTGAAAAAGCTTTAAACAAGTATGGTCCGTTGAAAGTATATACCGTGTTGGGGGCAAAATTTAAGAAAGATTTAATGAATGGGAAAGACGATCAATCATAATTAAAAACTTTTATCGCGAAAACAAGTGAAATTTTGTTGACAACCCAGTTAAATGAGTGGTATAATGTTAATGTCAAACAACCAACTTTAAAAACGATTGAAGAATTCCAAGAGAAAGACTCTAATTGGAAACTTGATTCCATTCAAAGGTTGGAGGTTAACATTAACACGTACAATCCCATGCGTGCAGGTTCTTATATTGATTTACCCCTTGCTATAAAAAAGAAACAAGCTTGTGTCAACGTTAAGAACACAGATAATAAATGTTTTCAATGGCCAATACTATCAGCTTTGTATGAACCAACAAGAGATTCAAAACGCGTTTTAAAGTACATCGAATATGAGAATGAACTAAATTTCACAGGAATTGAGTTCCCTGTTTCTCTCAAAGATATTTCAAAATTTGAGGCTCTAAATAATATCTCAACCAACGTGTACGGACTTTCAAGGAAAAATAAGAATTTTAATGTCTACCCATTACATCTTACTTCACAGAAAAAGGTTTGCCACTTAAACCTTTTGCGAATTGAAGACTATTACATAGATGAGGATGATAATGATGATGATGAATTACCTATCATCTCTTTCAACTACCACTATGTCTGGATAAAAGACTTATCTAGACTTGTTGGCTCACAATTGTCGAAGAAAAAAAATAACTAGTACATCTGTGACCGTTGTCTTCATTACTTTGGAAATGAATTGAAACTCACTGAACATGAAGAAACATGCAGAAAAATGAATGATACGAGAATTAGGTTACCACAACAAGGTAAAAAATTCTGTTAAATTCAAAAATTTTCAAAACAAGGAACGTGTACCTTTCATTATTTATGCTGACTGTGAGAGCCTTTTAATTCCTGCTGAAAAACCGCAAGAACCAAGCAATACCGAGGTCTTTCAAAATCATAAATTGCTTAGTATTGGATACTATTTGAAGTGTGGTTTTAATGACTCGTTGTCTTCATACAAAGCGTCTCTAAAAGATGATGAAAATCCCTCCCTATGGTTTTCTAAAGAGTTGAAAAATTTGCAAGAAAATCTGGAGCCTATATTTAAAAATTTTAAGCCAATGCAACCACTAACTCTAGAACAATTGACAGATTTTAGAAATGACAATACGTGTCATATTTGCAATAAGAAAATCGCGAATGGGGATATAAAATTAAGAGATCATAATCACCTAACTGGGGAATATCGGGGCGCCGCGCATCAAGATTGTAATGTAAACTACCACGAATCACCGACCATACCTGTTGTTTTTCACAACCTCAGTGGTTATGTCGCGCACTTCATTATTGAAAGTATTGCTATTGAATTTGAAGGAAAAGTTGATCTGCTTCCAATAAACAAAGAAAAGTATATCAGCTTTACTAAAAATATTGAAGGTAGTATTATCAAATTTCGATTTATTGATTCTTTTAAATTTATGGCGTCATCATTGGACAATTTAGCTTCCTATCTCGACGAATACAAAATTGTTAATTAAATTTTTTCTAGTTATAGCGACGATAAAATTCAACTGTTAATGCGTAAAGGAGTTGTTCCTTATGAGTGCATAGATTTAAGAGAAAAACTCGATGAAACTCAGTTGCCTCCAAAGGAAAGATTCTATAGCACTTTAAACGACTCAAATGTTTCCGACGAAGATTATACACATGCGCAGAAAGTGTGGAATGAATTCAATTGTCAAAATCTCGGTGATTACGTTTATTTATATATGCAAACTGATGTTTTGTTACTTGCGGATATATTCGAGAATTTTAGGAATCAATGTTTACTCGCTTATGGCCTCGATCCAGGGCATTATTAAACGACACCCGGACTAACTTGGGATGCCATGTTAAAGTATACGAAAGTAAGTCTCGAACTCCTCACAGATATCGACATGGTGATGTTTATTGAGCGTGGAATAAGGGGTGGGGTTAGTCAATGCACTAATCGTTACGCGAAAGCTAATAATCCATATATGAAAAATTTCAATAATGACAAAGAGACATCTTACATCGTATACTTTGACGCAAATAACCTGTATGGTTGGGCAATGGTGCAATCGCTTCCTTATGGTGGCTTCGAGTGGGTAGAAAATATTGACGATTGTTTTGATTTTAACGCTGTAGATGATGATGCGCCAAATGGATATATGTTGGAAGTCGACTTGGATTACCCGGATGAATTGCGCAAAAAACATAGCAATTTTCCGTTTTGCCCCGAACACTCGAAGCCACCAGGATCCAAGGAGAAAAAGCTCCTAACTACCCTCCTACCTAAACGGAAGCACGTTCTCCATTACCGTGCTTTAAAGCAACCCATTGCCAACGGTCTGGTGTTAGTTCATATTCATCGCGTTTTGAATTTTTAAACAAGCTATGTGGCTCAAAAGTTATATCGATTTTAACACTACAAAAAGAACTAATGCCAATAATGAGTTTGAGAAAAATTTATTTAAACTAATGAACAACGCGGTATACGGAAAAACAATGGAGAACGTGCGAAAACACGTTGATGTTAAACTCGTGACAAAGTAGGAGGGTAGGTATGGAGCTGAAGCTTTAATCGCGAAACCTATTTTCCACAGCAGGGCTATCTTTAACGAAAACTTGGTTGCCGTAGAACTGAAAAAAGTAGAGGTTTTGATGAACAAACCACTCTATGTTGGTTTGACAGTATTGGATGTATCAAAAACTTAAATCTATGACTTTCACTACGATTATATGTTGCAAAAGTATGATTTTGAGAAATGTAAGCTTCTGTACACCGACACCGATAGCCTTGTTTATGAAATTAAATGTTCAAACATTTATGCCGACATGAAAGAAGATATTCACAAATTTGATACTTCAGATTATCCTGTAAACAACGTGTACAATATTCCGCAAGCCAACAAGAAAATTTTAGGTTTGATGAAAGATGAGTGCAGTGGTAAAATTGTAACAGAATTTGTTGGCTTGCGGAGCAAAATGTACAGCATCCGCGTTGAGAATCAAGATTTCATAAAAAAGGCGAAAGGTGTAAAAGCGGGAGTTGTTAAAAAAGACATTAATTTTGATGATTATGTGTATTGCCTTCAAAATGTAAAAATTCAATCTAGAACGCAGTACTCAATCAGGTCCAATCTGCACAAAGTGCAAACTTTAAAACAAAAAAAAGTTGCACTCAGTCCGTATGATGACAAAAGGTTTTTGTTAAAAAATAATACTGACACCCTTGCATGGGGACATTGTAAAATTGCCGAAATTATGGAAGATGATGATGAGGTATTGTAAAAAAAAATTGTTGGGAGAGAGAATTTATTATTTTTAATAAATAAAACCTGTTGTATATTTTATTTTATGTCTTCTTCTTTATTCAATAAAACCTTAATCTAGTTACATTATTTTAACGTTATTTTAACATGTTTTAACATTGTTTTAACTTTACTTTAACTTATTTTAACGTTACGTCAACGTTAGTGTAACTTTTTTTAACGTTACTTCAACATTAATTTAACTTTTTTTAACGTTACTTTAACATTACATTAACTTATTTTAACTTTGCTTCAACATTACTTTAACTTATTTTAACTTTGCTTTAACGTTAATTCAACTTTATTTAAACATTAGTTTAACTATATTACATGTCAGATTATTTAATCCAACTATTGTGAGATTTATCAAATCCAAGCCATTTCACGTAGACATCATTACCACCAGTCTTGAGAACTTTCTCTACTAGGTAAACATCTGGATGTTTGACTTTCAGCAGTTCTTCCTCATAGAAACCACCTTCGATGGGCTGATTTTGGTAATCTAAAAGTTTGTATGTTACTGGTTTTGTCGATTTAACTTTATCCACAGTGAATATTTCCGTTATCCAATTTGGAGTATATCCTTTTTCAAAGATATTTTTAAACTTGCTAACCCGAACTCTATCTCCAACTTTAAATTTTGATCTTCTCAGCGGAATTTTTCGTAGTTTACGGATACGTCTCAGCAGTTCTCTTGTATCTTCTACGGTAACATCTTTAGGTTTCATACCAATAGTACGATGCCTTTTATTATTGTACTTTGATATGAGCGCAGGCAAAAGATTTATCCATTTGTAATTGCCCTGTAAGCTGAATTCAGGCCACATCATATTTTTCAGAGTGCGATTAAATCTTTCAACAATTGATGCTTTCAAGTTACTGAAAGTTGAATAGAGATTAATGTTAAATTCTTGCATTAAACTCTTAAATTGAGAATGGTAAAATTCTTTGCCTCTATCAGTGTGCATATTTTTTGGAATTCTGCCTTGTTTTAGAATAGTTTTCATGGCTAGAGAAATATCCTTTCCATTCTTACTCTTTACAGCTACAGCCCAGGCATATTTGGAAAATATGTCTATAACTGTGAGCATGTATTTGAAACCTTTATTAGAATAAGAATAAGGTATCATTTCAACCAAATCTGCTTGCCAGGTTTCGTCGATGCCACGCATTTGAACTTTTCGACGAGGATAATTTTTTCTAGCCTGTCTATGCAACTCTATAACAACAGTTAACTTTTCATCGTCCATTTTCAAGGTTTGTTAAACGTGAATCCAATTTAGCGATATATTTAGCGTTTTGAAGAGGTAATTCGTGTTGTAAATCAGTTTCAATCTGCTTAAGTTTTTCGTTAATTTTTTCCTCAATAGATTGTATAAGAATATTCAAGTCATCAATAGCTGATCTTGAAGATGATGTAACTGCGAAGACAGTTTTTATTTCGTTTTTAACAATTTGTTTTACTTGTCTTAAATTTATTGCGTCGTGTTGCTCTTCAGCGTCTTGCACGTTGCAAAGTCTTTTGTTATCAATATCGTATTGTCCACTTGAAGTAATTTTAAAACCAATTCCAGAAGGTCCAGGTTGTCCACGACTTGCACTAGGTCGTGACAAAGGATATCCAAAGACATCAATGCTCATTTTAATACTAAGCTTTATTTGCTTGTACTCTTCTAATATATAATGCGAGCTTCACGTAGTTCTTCAATAATTGACATAATTTCATTATTGTAGCTCGGATTTCCAGCTTGCTGCGATGCTACTAGCAGACGTAATCGGTCAACTAGTTCATTGGGATCATCCCAATAAATGTAGTCTGGGTTAAATTGTTTCTTTGCAATCATAAATTGAGGTAATTTATTTCCAAGCTTCTTCTTCTTACTCTTTATAACACCACTACCCTTTTTGGTGTACTCTTAAAAAGTTTTGCAATGATATCAATGCATTTAGAACTCCTGTTTATGTTGACAGGTTCACTGGAACTATAATTTTTTCGGTGTGCATTTGTAGTTACAAGAATTTCTTTATAATTTTCCAAATCATCTGAACTTATTAACGCATGATTAGGTTCTTGTCTAAATAAAAGTTCAAGCAACCCAGCAGTTTTTAAATATTTTTTCTTTCCAGGAAGTTGAATATGTGAACCTTCTAAATCAACTGGTGTATCACCAATTATAAAAGAACCATTAGGAAGCTTACATACTCCATAAACCATGTCTAAATATTTTTTTCTGTTTTTATTCAATAATTGAATAAATTTATTTGTCAAATTTCCATAATTAAGTTCTTCGTCTTCAAAGTTGTTGTTACTTTTATCAAGTAGAGTGTCATTAAGTAGTGTTTTATCAAATTCCTCCTCCTCATCAACAGCAGTTGAGAAAGAAAAATCATTTTCCTCCTTTTTAATTTTTTCTTTTTTAATATTTTTGAAAGGTATATCAGTTACTTTAACCAACTTTTCCAGAGGTGTTACTATTGGTTGAAGAGTTTCTTTTAAAACTGTATCTGCAGCCTCTTTACCCATTCTGAGTAAACGATGTTTTCGCCTAATAGCATCACTTGCTTTTGCTATTTGACGAAGTGTTTCTTGCTCTTTTTGATACATGTTTTCTTTGTAACAAGATAAACTATGCTAATTAAAAATTCAGTAAACTTCTAGTATTTATAGTGTAATAAAACAATCAAATCCTCTTCTATATCTTCCCTTATTAAAATTACGGTCTTTATCAATAACAACAAAACCATATTTATCAGATTTCCAACATTCTGAACATAAATCGCGGAATTGAGTATAACTCATATCTGTATTAACATGATCTTCATATACATGTTTTAGATTCTCTTCATCTTGTCTAAATAAAACCAACAAATTAACATTATCTCGAACTAGATATTTAGGAATACGAGCATACGTTTGACATAAATAGAAACTGTCAACTTTTACATGTCTACCCATACAAAAGAAAGCTCTAACATTATCTTGCTTTTTACAAGCAATGTCATCAAAAACAAAAATTGAATTTGCTTTAGCATCTTTTGGAGATACTACTTCTTCATGTTCACTAAATGGGAAATACTCAACACCATCTACATTTCTTATTACATTTTCTAAAAATTTATATTTCGGTTGTTGTAGAGATTTAGAGTTGAGGTAAATATTTTCAAAACTTATACCATTTGGATGTATTATTAGGGAAAGAAGAGCATTTGTTTTACCACAATTTAAGGGGCCACAGAAAACTGCTCGAATGCTGTCTGAAAACAGACTACCGTGACGTTTAATCTTTTTTTCATTCGTTTTAACATCTATACTAGACATTGTCAGTGCGACAGGTTGTTTCGTGAACTGCATCTTGACAGTAACTGCGATAAAAGCTATAAATACCAAGCTTTTATATTCGTTTCGTCAGTCTCACACCAACCTTTGTAGAGTGAAGAATGATTCTGCATAAGGATGTGAAAAAAGGTCGCTGTCAAGGAAAAGGTTTAATTAATCGTATTATCAATAGTTTACCGTTCGAGTTACATTTGCCAGGTTACCAATTCTGTGGCCCTGGTACAAAGTTTGCAAAGCGTTTGTCTCGTGGCGATCAAGGAATTAATCCGTTAGACGCTGCTTGTAAACAACACGATATTGCATATTCACAAAATCGTGAAAATATTCAAGCTAGAAACGAGGCAGATAAAGTATTAACTAAGAAAGCTTGGCAACGTGTTAAAGCTAGTGATTCTAGTTTAGGTGAAAGAGCAGCTGCTTTAGCTATTTCTGGAACCATGAAAACTAAATCAAAATTAGGTATGGGGATGAAAAGAAGAAGAAAAAGAAAGTCATCTATAAGAAAGAAAAAAAGGAAAACAATGTGTAAGAAGAAACGGATAGCATTAAGGAAAATTGTTGACGCTGCGCGAAAAAGCATGATTCCTAGTAATAATGCTGAAGAAACAATTCGAGCAGCTATGATTGGTGCACGAAAAGCAATAAAAAATGTTGGTGGTAAATCCAAAGTTTTATCACCTAGAATTCTTCCTGTACCTACAAAAGTAGGTGGAATATTACCGCTAGTTCCAATTTTTGCTGGACTTAGTGCTTTAGGTGCTCTTGCTGGAGGAGCTTCAGGAATAGCAAGGGCTGTTAATAAGGCTAAAACAGCTAGTGAACAGCTTTCAGAAGCTCATCGTCACAATAAAGCAATGGAAGCTATATCGCTTGGAAAAGGATTACACCTTAAACCTTATCGACAAGGACTTGGTCTCCACTTGAAACCCTACATTAAAGGAAAAGGATTTAAAAAACGAGCATCAAGAAAGAAGAAGAAGCGAACAACAAGAAAGAAAGAAAACTTGCAGTGAAGCTACCTCACCGTCCATTAACTGATTTTGATCTGATAAGATATGCTAAAGCTGTCAAAATACCTCGTTTTCGTGGTGTTTTTATGCGAAATGAACTACCTATCAGTGGTCCTCATCTATATGAATCAGGAATAATTAATAATAAGGAAAATAAGATGATAATAATGATGATAATATGATAATAAGGAAGGTTCAGGAACACATTGGGTAGCATATAAAAAATGTAATAATGAAACCATGTATTTTGACAGTTTCGGCAACCTTGCTCCACCAACAGATCTAGTCAGTTATCTAGGTGATGGTAGCTTAATAAAATATAATCATGAAAGACATCAAAATTATGATACATATGTGTGTGGACACTTGTGTCTTAAATTTTTATGTAATCAACTAAATATTAAGAGTAGCTTTAACCTATATAAAAGTGTGTAACTATTGTAAGCTTTCAGTATAAAATCTGATAGCAAGATGAGTGATTATAACTTTAACGAGTGATTATAACTTTAACTTTAATGAGTGATACTTTAACTTTAACGGGAAATTCTTCAGTTCTTGAAGCTGAATATTTTCCTCCAATAGAACTAAATTCAAATAAAAGTTATGTACTTGGTCTTGTTGAATTGTTGACTTTTAATTTAATTCCCAATATTGATAAAGGAAATAACAAGTTTTACGTTGGAAATCAAGTAATTGATATTCCAACTGGAAGTTATGAAATTAAAGACATTGAATCCTATATACAAAATTCTATAGAAATTGGAACTGTCATTAGTATAAAACCAAATAATAATACATTGCGCAATGTAGTTAAATCAAATTTACCAATTAATTTTAAAACTATTGACTCGATTGGTAAATTGTTAGGATTTACATCGCAGCATCTAGCACCTCACAGAGCACATACTTCTGATTTACCTGTAGCTATTTTTAAGGTCAATTCAGTTAGAATTGAGTGTAATATTACATCTGGAGCTTACATAAATAACCAAAAAGTCTACACTATCCATGAATTTTTCCCCAGAGTTCCACCAGGATATAAGATTATGGAAGTGCCTGCACACGTCATTTATCTTCCGATTGCCACCAAGACAATACATAATATACAGCTGCGAATTGTTGATCAGGACAGTGATTTAATAAATTTTAGAGGAGAAACTATAACGATTCGATTGCATATAAAGTCATTGTAATGGGAATCGTTTATAATCAAAAAGCTGTTGTTGGTGGAAACTATAAAAGTCAGCCAACATGCAAGAGTCAGATCAATCTAAAAGAATCTCACAAGGTGTTAACACCTTTAGAATCGTCGCTTTCTTCAAGAACTAGGACTAAGACTTATTCCTCAAGGAAAACGGCAACAGGACAATTAATCTATATATTTTTTGGGTGCTGTTGCAATAAAAATGGACGAACTTCTCAACATTCCAGCAGCAGTAAATTTTGATGAGTCCATAGCTCATTATGAAATTCATGCTCATCAACCATATGCATCTTCATCTTTTAATAATAGTAATGAAATTCGAATTGCAGTACAACATCAAGATTTATGCATTTTACCGAGTAAAAGTTCATTACACATTTTTGGTAGATTAGCTAACAATGATGGAATTACTCTTACAGAAAATGTACATTTAAGCAATAATGCTGTATGTTTTTTGTTTGACGAAATTCGCTATGAATTAAATGGAATTGAAATAGATCGATGCAAATACGTTGGACATACTACAATTATGAAAAATTATGTCTCACAAACACCTACTCAGCTAAACTTTATTGAAAATGCTGGATATTCAAGAATGACAGCTGATGCAAGACTTGTATTGGAAAATGGCTATTTTGATGTAACAATACCACTTAGCATGATTTTTGGTTTTTCTGAAGATTTAAAAAAAATTATTATGAATGCTAAACATGAACTTATTTTAACAAGAGCACGTTCTAATATGAATGCTATAATTCAAACAGGACAAGGCGGTGATGAAGAATTCAAAATTTTTATCAATGAACTTGAATGGATGGTTCCATACGTTTTGCCTGCTGATAATAATAAAATAAAGCTATTAAAATTTATTGAAAAAGATCCATTAATTTCAATGAGTTTTCGATCATGGGAAATATATGAATATCCTTTACTTCCTGCCAGCTCAAAAGTTTTGTGGCAAATTAAAACTTCAACGCAATTGGAAATTTATGGTATGGTAATTTAAACCTAAACTTTGATCAAAATCAATACTCTCTACTTTATGAAATGTATGCTAATTTTCAATCATCCTATTATGGAAAAGATTCAAAACCTATTTTAACAAAGGACATTTTTAAAAGTCTATTTCCTCTAATTACAATCAATTACAATTGATTGTTCAAAGCAAAATGAATTTTTAAAACAAGCCTTAGTCGATGTAAGGTTAGAATTTGAAGCAGGAAATAACATGCCAGCTGAGACTACTGCCTATTGCTTAATAATTCATGATCGCGTGATACAATATAAACCAATCAGCGGCGTTGTAAAGAAACTGTTGTAGTGGGGATAATGTAGTGAGGAGTGGTGATTGGTATAAAAACCGATGTTTTCGAAGAGAAACTCATTTCTGTTTCAGGATGGAGTTCATCGTAGATGTTCAAGGTTTTAAAAGATCTTACAACGAATTTGTTTTCAAAGAGTTGGCAATCGTTTTATGAAAATTGTGAAAATTTTTTGTAAATATTATAATAAGTTTCTTAAAATAAACTATAATAACTTGAATTAAAATACTGTATCTTAATTTAAAAAAAAACCTAACCTTTAAATATACTTTAATTTACAATTATTTTATTTAAAAATTTTTTAAATTCAATAAAATAAAACTTATTCTACTTAAATAGGGATTAATAACAAAAAAAAAGTTTTAAAACCAATTAACAAATAACAATTTTATTTATTTTTTTCTCTTAAAAAATACATTTGTTTTAACAAAACTTTTTATTTTTAATGTATTTTTTTCATTTTAAAAATTTAAATTCAACAACGTTGTAGGTTCCTCCTTGGTATTTCAATTGTAGCTGCTTTAAAGAGGCAGCTTCCTGCATCATTTTGAAAGTTTCAGCTTCTTCTTCGAAATATTTAATGAATCTCGTTGGAAGATAAGATATAAACTCAGCGTCTAGATCAACGATGATTCTGGGTCCATATTTTGTCAGAATTTTCTTTATTTTGCTGACAACATATTGGCTATTCACATCCAATTCTGATAATGGTTTGGTTGGCAGGAAACCCTCCAATCGTCCAACTGCATTCACCTTGGTGAGGTCCATTTTGAAAGAGTCTGTAACAGAAAAAAAAGAAACTGAAACCAAATAAAACAGAATAAAAGAAGCCTGTAACAGAAAAAAGAAAAAAAAAACTGCAACAAAATATAAAAAGCCTGTAACAAAAAAAGACTGAAACAAAAGAAGCCTGTAACAAAAAAAGACTAAAACAAAATAAAAAGCCTGCACTGAAAAACTGTTGGTAGAGCTGTTCGCTCAATGCGGTGAACTGCTGCGTTAAATAGAAACGCACAGCTCACTTTATTTTTGGGCGAGCAACTCTCCTTTTTGATAGAGCTGCTGACCTTTTTGTCAAGCAGCCGCTCGCCAACGCCATTGGTAGTCAAGTTTAGGAGAGCAACTCACCTAATTTTGATAGAGCTGTGAGTTTAAAGTTAACCCCTTCAGTGTGTAGCTAAAATATAACAAAATGGTCCCAAAATGTGTAAGACCTTCTTGTAAATAAATTTTCATGACAATAGGTACTAAGGGGTTTTTGGGGTCGCTGATTACGATTCCGGTGTTAGTTTTCAAAAATTCAAAATGGCGGATCCAAAATGGCAGACACGATTTTGAAAAATTCATTGGATTCGCTTAAAAATCGTTACTCGGGGATTTTCGTGGTCGCTGATTATGAATCTGACATTAGTTTTTTAAAATTCAAAATGGCGGATCCAAAATGGCGGACACGATTTTGAAAAATTCATTGAATACGCTTAAAATTCGTTATTCGGGGGTTTTCGGGGTCGCTGATTACGAATCTGTTATTAGCTTTTCAAAGTTTAAATGGTAAGAATTATTAAAAGAATTTATCCACTTTTAAAATTTTTCAAAATTTTTGGCGACCATTTTGAATGAAAAATTATTTGTTTTTAAAATCTTACTTCAGATTCGTGATCAGCGACCCCAAAAACCCCCGAGTAAAAATTTTTAAAAGAATTTATCCACTTTTGAAATTTTTCAAAATTTTTGGCGGCCATTTTGAATGAAAAATGATTTATTTTGAAAATCTGACTTCAGAATCGTGATCAGCGACCCCAAAAACCCCCGAGTAAGAATTTCTAAAAGAATTTATCCACTTTTAAAATTTTTTAAAATTTTTGGCGGCCATTTTGGATGAAAAATGATTTATTTTGAAAATCTGACTTCAGAATCGTGATCAGCGACCCCAAAAACCCCCGAGTAAAAATTTTTGCGAATATACGTTAAGATGTTTTCTTGTTCGGGCCATGACGTGTATACACGTCATCCACTGTTTGGGCCAGTTTTTTTCATGACGTGTATACACGTCATCCACAGTCAAGGGGTTAAGTAGCGCTGCACAACAGTCAATAGCGGAACTGCTCTACCAACAGTTTTTCAGTGTGTAACAGAAAAAAGAAGAAGAAACTGAAACAAAAATAAAAAGCCTGTAACAGAAAAAAAGAAGAAGAAGAAGAAGAAGAAACAAAAATAAAAAGCCTGTAACAGAAAAGACTGAAACAAAAGAAAACAAAATAAAAAACCTGTAAGAAAAAAAAAGAAGAAACAAAAATAAAAATAAAAAAAGCCTGTAACAAAAAAAAAGGTTGAAACAAAAATAAGAAACCTGTAACAGAAAGAATAAAAAAAACTACAAGAAGAAATCTGAAACAAAACAATAACCTGAAACAAAAAAAAAGAAACCTGTAAGAGAAAGAATGAAAAAAAACTACGAGGAGAAATCTGTAACAGAAAGAATGAAAAAAACTACAAGAAGAAATCTGAAACAAAACAATAACCTGAAACAAAAAAAAAGTAACAAAAATAACCTGAAACCAAATAAGAAAAACTATAACCTGTAACAAAAGATATAACCGGTAAAGATATAACCCCCCTCAATCTACAACACTCAACTTTTCCTCGTGGATCATCAGGCTCTAATTTTTTGTTAAATACAGAGCATGTACAATAAACACTCTTCTTTGGAGGGCCTGGTCCATACTCTTTAAAATAATTTGGATCGTATTATTAAATAGTATAAAAAAACACAATGTTTGGACTATTATTCTTCTAATGACATGCAGCAGCCATTTTTCTCTACAACTGGCGTTAATCAAGGTTGATACATTTCAGGTTTCACCAAGCTGCGTGAAGTAAAGGTGATTTCAACATCTGATTGGTTATACTAAATTCGCTATAAGAATGAACCAATCAGAATGCTTTCATCTAATATTGATACAAATTTCATGAAAACATGTCTAAAAAATTTGAAAACATTTTTAAAAAAAGGTAAACTTATTAATAATATAAATAAAAATAAATTTACACTGAGAAAACAATATACTTAAATGAAACACAAAAATCATGTCAGATGATTTTGTTTAATTGAAATTTAGTTGTAATATTAATCTCAATATATAGAAAATATCTACTGCGTTGTTTCAAAGTATTATTTGTTTGAATAATTATATTTAATTCAAACCTATTTTAAGTTTTGAGTTAAACATAATTTGTTTTGAATCAAATAATTTCTTTCTCAGTGTAGAAAAATTAATGAAATTTCTTAGATAAGGTAGTTAAAGAAAAAAAACATTTTTCTGAAAACTAAAACGTGGTAATGTTATTAATAAAGAATGAGATAGTATTAATTTAATACATTTAGATTTAGAAACAAAGAAAAAATTATATTTAAACATTTAAATAATTGGGGAATGGAAATTGAAAAATATATATGTTTGTAAAAAAATGGTACATTCTAGCGTTGGAAGCATGTACTAAGTCAGGCAATCATTTAAGCGGGAAGCCTTTAACGATTTATTAAACGATTAGAAAATACCCCCATACCAATGCGACTTTAAGTTAATTAATAAAAATTCAAACATCCCGCCAAGCGGTTTTAAATTAAGCAAAAATAAAGTGGCGCCATCTATAGGAGGCAGCCGCAACTAAGTTCAGTCGGTAATTTTGGCGGGATATTCAGAATACCCCTACCAAGCGACTTTAAATTAAATAAAAATTGAAATATCCCGCCAAGCGTTTTAAAAATTGAGAAAAATAAAGTGTCGCTATCTATCGGAGGCAGCCGTAATTAGAATTATCGGTAAAGTAGAACACCACTTCCAACGCAGCTGAAAATTCGAAAATAAAAATTCAAATCTCCCACCAACGGGTTTGAAATTGGGCAAAAATAAAGTGGCGCCATCTAGCGGTGGCCGCCGCAACTAAACTCGGTCGGTAAAACAAAACACCCCTTCTAACGCAGTTGAAAGTATACATTTATGATAATGTAGGAATCTGCATTACCGACCTCGGTCGGTAAGTGCTCCCATACCCGCCTAGTAACACTACTGTACACATAGTGAGACCTCCAAATCAGATCCAAAATTTTTTTTTGTGTGGCTGTGTATTTAATAAAAGTTAATTTTTTTTAACTAAACAAATATTTTTATGAAGAACAACAATATATTTACCGAAATATAAAAAAAGAATCATCTCTTAGAGCATTATATAATATATAAAAATAATTTTTGACACCACTGCAGAGTTGAATATCAAACCAAAGTGAGCCACTTTGAACCTATTTCAGACAACAAATTTTAAAACATTTTTAATAATTTAATTAATAGAAAAATAATCAGAATTATGATACAAATTATATCTTAGGTATCACGTTCAAGGAGTGATTTTTTAGAGACAAAATTTTTTTATATTATTTGAAATATTCATTAAAATACAAAATACCGTGATAATACCCACACCCGCGATAATACCCCCTTTTACCCTAGTCATTGCAAAACAAGAATTAATTAAAAACTAAAAAATTTTGATAACCTGAAATTAATAACTTTTTATAGCATATACACGGAGAGACCCACATTTGTAAAAATTACTAAAAATGGTTGCAATGACCGGAAATAAGGGGACTTTTAGCATAATGTACTACAGAATTCGATAAATTTACAAAAGAAATAGATAAATTTGCTACATTGAAATAGCAAGTTTTAAGGGGACACCCAAGTCACCTAAAAACAATGCAAAAAGAGTCAACTTTCGGTACACTTGTCTCGAAAACTATTATTCCAATTGCGTTCGTCCTTTTTTCATTCGATTACAAATATAATCAATTATATGAATAAGAAGTAATACGACGTTATCTTCAATAGAAATTTTTTTATGAATATTTATAACAAAAGCAAAATAAAAATCCCATTTTCTCTGATTCATTGACTCATATCTCCGTTTGTACAACTCAAAATGATGTTAAACTTCTTATTCGTATTCTTATTCGTATTCTGAACAAAGTAAAAAAAAAATTACAAATCGGTTTAGTAGATTCGGAGAAAAGTGTACCGAAAGCTAAAAAATTGGAAAAAAACAATTTTTACAGGAGACACGAAAGAAGAAAAAATTCTAAAAACTCATGGTATTCAGAATCATGTAATCAGATTTTTTCTACTCTTCAGAAAAGGTTTTAAAAAGTCTTGTTCTATTCGTAATTGAGTCTACTTTTAGAAAATCAAATAAAAAAATCGATTTTTTTGTCATTTTTCCACTTAGGTGTCCCCTTAATATTTTCTGTAAGAGTTGTAAATGTAGCCAAAATTGATTATAGTTTTCTCTAATTTAATTAGACAAAATCTGACAAATGAAAACATTTTCCACTAAAACCTACGATCCACTGTAGTAATTTTTGGTGAGCAAGTGTGGCTAGCGAGTGCAGTCATATGGCGCCTGCATTTCTATTGGTTGCTAACTTCGTCAATCTCCGTAAATGAGCCGATGCCATCCGATCATTGACAGTGACTATGTTTCGCGTATGTAAAATAAATTTGGATATTATCTACAATAATTAAATATAAAGTGAAACGCAGGTCGTTCGTTATCTCAGAAATTGACCATTACAAATTAATAAATTTTGCATTTATTCCTGTCTCAATAACTATGTCTTATAATAAGTTGTTAAAAGTAAACTGCTTTCTCGTAAGTGCTGTAAATTTTCATCATTCAATATATAAGGAAACGAAGATGTATACTTTCAGTGAAATTCGTTGTCGTGCGTGCAGTTGTGTATTAGTGTATTAATTAACCGCGTCTATACATATAAGTGAAATAAACATGTGTGTGTCTTCAAATATTTATCCAACAAATATATAAGTGTGTGTGTGTCTGTGTATGTAAAAATCCTTCCAGTTTACCTCCATTAGTCAAGAATTGACGGGAAACCGGCGACAAAAATCCGTATTTTTTCTTTCACTCTTTCTTTCTGCATTTACAAACGACTATAGTAATTTTACGTACACAATGCTTCTGAGTTTACTACAGTTGTTTGGAACTATTGGATGAAATAGTAAGAAACTTTGCTAATTTGGTGAACATTTGTCGGATTAGTGACTTAGTGTAGAAAATAGTAAAAAATACAAAAAGTCCCCTTATTTCCGGTGGTTGCAATGTGAAAATAGTAAATTCTAGTGTGATTTTATACAAAAATTAGTAATCTCGGTCTCTCCGTGTATCACAATAACTCCATTTTTTGAGATTGGAATTCTTTAGAACTTCACACCTAAGGGGCCATACTTAAATTACGTAACGCTTCTTTTTTTCTACATACCCTTAATGGTGGGGCTCAAAGAAAAAGTGGTATAAAATAACAGTGCGAGCAAAAGTGAGTTAACTTTTCTGACGGGTAAGAATGGGCCAGATGAATGCTGCGAGGAAAAACAGAATTTCTTTCGAGCGCGAGCAAAAGCGGGCTAAATGGCTATCCCATTTTTGCTCTTAGTCAAAAGTTGATCCGCTTTTGCTCGCACCGTGAAGTCTATAGTAATGTCGAGATACGAGCCGTCGCTACATTTTGACAATTTGACGTTTTATTCCTTTTCGTTTAATTTACTTATATTTAATTGTTTTAATGCGTGAATAATAGGTAATAATAATTATAAATTATTATTTTATTTTTTTATTATATATTATATATTAATTATATATTATATATTAATTATATATTATATTATTATTATATTATATATTAATAATATATATATATATATATATATATATATATATATATATATATATATATATATATATATTATATTTTTATTATATTATTTTTATTTAATAATTATAAATTATTATTTTGTTAATATTACGTTTGATTCCATTTCGTTTATTTTACTTTTATTTAATTGTTTCAATGTGTGAATAATAAAATAAGAATAAATAATAAAAATAATAATAATAATGTGTGAATATTGATAGAATATTCCTTTAAAGTGAACAGAATATTTCTTCCAAAACTTATTTTTAATATTTTGTTGTTGTTGAAAAATTTGTTAGTTACATTAAAAATATGATCATGTTATTTATTTATTTATTTATATGTAGATAAATAATTTCCTAATATTTTTCAAGTTTTTAACATGCTAATTTTTACTGGAAAACTTTTTCATTTTTCTCGAAAAATTATTTTCAAAAGGTTGTTAAATAACAAATTTTAATAATTGAAATTAACAAAAAATTTCAAGTCAAAATTCCTAAACATTATAACTCTATTTCTTCCAAAGTTCAATTATTAAAATTTTTTTAATAAAAGTTTAGTTTCATAAGTCAATTTCAATTATTGTAATAAAATTTTTTAGAAATTCAATTATGTTTAAAAAATCTCGCATTAAAAATTCCTTAAAATGTAATTACTGACCTTAATTTTGTAAAAAAAAGTAAGTATTTCAAATATACAAAAATTTGTATTTCAAATTTCCTACATTTATATTATTTACAAACTTTTTAACAAAAATTATATTTCAAATTAATTATTTTCAAAAAATTATAGTATGAAATTTAAGGCAAATTTTTAGCAATTAAAATTTACAAATATTCGTAGTTTAATTTTTCTAAAATTCAATTTTTATTAAATATACATTAGAATTTAGATTGAAATTTTAAATAATTAAATTTTAATGTGCCTGAAGTTGCCATCGATGCTCAGCATCGAAATTTTTTTTTCATCAGACCATCAATTTTTTTGCATTTTCGTACTCAAGTAGGTACCCAATAAATACCTAATAAGTTTCGTCCTATTATCGATAGGGGAAAGTTGTCAAATCAACCCCTAAATTTAAAAAAATAAAAAAAAATAGGAAAAAATTGTTATTTAAAAACTAATAACGAGACCATAAATTTTATTGCATAAAATGCATTCACTCGATGCCCAATGAATACAAAAAAATTTTGACCCGCAAGTCGATAGGGAAAAGTTGTCATTTTCAACCCTTAATATTTAAAAAATCGAAAAAAAATTACAAAAAAATTTATTAAAATTGCAGTTATCCTTTGACCAGCGATTTTCTTTTTGTTTATTGTTTCTACATACTCCACTAATAATGAAAAATAATTTCAGAAAAATCGCCGCCCGGAAAACTTGATTTTTCTGCCCGTAAAAATTAAAAAATTGAAAAAAAATTAGAAAAAAATTTGTGAAAATTACAATTATCTTTTGACCAGGGATTTTCTTTTTGTTTATTGCTTCTACATACTCCACTAATAAGTAAAAATAATTTCAGAAAAATCTATTTTTCAATTATTATTGTTTACAACAATTTAAAAAAATTATTATATGTTTTATTAATTGCCTAGTGGTCTTCTTGGATTATCTTGAACTGATTTAAATCATGTGCAGTAACGGAATAAGAAATAAAAGTCCATTTTAAAAAATTGTATTAATTTGTTAACTTTGATTAAACTAAAAAATTATAAACAATTAAAATCTCAAAAATCAGTCTCAAGGGATGTCATAAGAATTTATTCCCCTTTAATTTAAATACAAGAACACTCAAATCGTTTAAAAATTGTAGGCTGAAGACATTTTTGAAAAGTAAATTGTAAAAAAATCCCACTGTGTGTAGGACCAAAATATCATTTGGTAGTCCCTATTCGATTTTCGTTCGTTGTGCTAAACGTGGAAAGCAACGTAGCGAGCCTTTAAATCTCAAGGTAAGCCGAAAATTGCCGAACGCATCCGAGCTAGGACCTAACAGGCAAACACTCAAGTTCGCGGAGAGAACAGGCGACGTTGAGAGTTTGTGTTGGAGAATTACTTCGGGTGTATTCGGGTAATCTCGTCTTCCCGTAGGATTTAAAGTATCGCTGCATTGCCCGAGCACTGAACGAATGCCAAAAGAAGACACGATAAATAAAAATCTCCCCTTGAATTGCACAATTCGGACAAATGGCAACTGTGATTTTAACAATTTTTTTTCTTATTTTTTTGAGTTTTACTAATATTTACGGGCAAAAAGTAAAACTTTCCGGAAGGCAATTTTTTTAAAATTATGTACACATATTAGAGGAATATGTAGAAGTAATAACAAAGAAGAAAAAATCCCTGGTCAAAAAACAACTGTAATTTTTACATTTTTTTTTTAATTTTTTCATTTTTACGGGCAAAAAATCAAAGTTTCCGGTCGACGAATTTTTTGAAATTTTGTTGATACATTAGGGAAATATGTAGAAGTAAGAAACAAGAAGAAAATCTCTCGTCAAAAGAAATTTGTAATTTTCACCATTTTTTTACCTATTTTTTCTTAATTTTTTTGTTTTTACGGGCAAAAAAGTCAAAGTTTCCGGGCGACAATTTTTTTGAAATTGTGTAGATGGGTCATTCTCACAATCGGGACACATGACACGTACAATAGATTTTTAAAAATAAATAATAATAATTTTTCAAAATCTTTACGTCCTAATAATAGCATTCATCATGATTTAATCAAATCCTATGAAAAATAAATCGAAAATTTGAAATATTTAAAGATACACGTGTTTATATAGCATAAAAACTCCCCTCCGTTACCGTTCATGAAGTAAGTTTCATTTATAGAAAAGGTATTATATTAATTCTGTAATACAAAAAAATCTTTTGCCCGGTAATATCTACTTATTATTTTATTTCTAATTGAATCATGAAAAATAAAGTAAAATATTTGTTAGTTATTTTTACCTAGAATTAAATTAGTTTTGTGCAGAAATAAAACTCCCCTCCGTTACCGCTCACAAATATAATTATAAAATATAAACAAAAACGATAAAATAGAAATAAATACATCAAATCTCTTTGTAGTGTCAGTATAGTTATGGTTATTGCATAAAATGATGAAACAAAATGAAAACAATTAGTTTTAAAAGAATCTTTAGTTTGTCAGTGTTCATCGACACAATAAAAACTCCCCTCCGTTACCGCAGTAAATTTAGTTTTTAGGACGTAAATAATAATAATTTTTAATAATCTTTAAAACATTGTTTTATTTAAAAACAAAGAAAACAAATGCTGTCATTAATTTATTTATAATATTTATTTTTTTTATATTATAATCATAACATTTTGAAGCTGTATAATGGAAGAAAACTCCCCTCCGTTACCCATGGTATATTTCCATTACACAGCACGTAAATTACAGACTTTATTAATCATCGGATTCGCCTGAAAATCGTTACTCGGGGATTTTTAGAGTTGCTGATTACGAATATGATAATAATTTTTGAAAATTCAAAATGGCGGATCCAACATGGCGGACAATTTTTTAAAACATTCATCGGATTTGCTTGAAACTTGTTACTCGGGGGTTTTTGGGGTTGCTGATTACGAATCTTATGTCAGTTTTTGAAAATTCAAAATGGCGGATCCAATATGGCCGACATTTTTTTTAAAAGCTGCTCAGATTTGCATAAAATTTGTTACTTGGTGGTTTTCGGGGTCGCTGATTACGAATCTGTTATTAGTTTTTAAAAATTCAAAATGGCGGATCCAACATGGCGGACACTTTTTGAAAAATTCATCGGATTTGCTTGAAACTTGTTATTAGTGGGTTTTCGGGGTCGCTGATTACGAATTTTGGATCAGTTTTAAAAAATTTTAAATGGCGGATAATTTGAAGATTGATGCTATTCGATAGAAATTCGTTCCTCAGGGGTTTTTGGGGTCGCTGAATTCGAATTTGATGTTTGTTTTTGAAAATTGCAAATGGCTGATCTAGTATGAATAATTAATTAGATTGGCTTAAAACTTGTCGCTCTGGGGATTTCGGGATTTTGAATTTTCAAAAACTGACATCGGATTCGTAATCAGCAACCCCGAAAACTCCCGAATAACGAGTTTCAACCATACCCGAAGAATTTTTGAAAAAAGTGTCCACCATATTGGATCCGCCATTTTCAATTTTCAAAAACTATCTTGAAATTCATAATCAGCGACCCCGAAAACCCCCGAGTAACGAGTTTCAAGCAAATCCGTTAAATTTTTGAAGAAAGTGTCTGCCATATTGGATCCACCATTTTGGATTTTGAGAAACTGACATCGGATTCGTAATCGGCGACCCCTAAAACCCCTGAGTAACGAGTTTTAATTAATTTTCATCAATTTTGAAACCCATTTAGCTGCGAGAAATTTTCAACAAAAATTCTGATTAAAAAACATTAATTTTTAATAATAATGTTGATAAAGATTGTAACCACGTATTTTATAGGCTTATTAGGATCCCCCTTTTGCCAAAGGACTAATAATAAAAGTGAATTTTCAACTTTTTTTAAAATGAAATTTCAATTCTGAATTTGTTCATTTCTAGAGATAGACCCAGATACATTAGGGGAATATGTAGAAGTAAGAAGAGGAAGAAAATCTCTGGTCAAAAGACATCTGTAATTTTTACAATTTTTTTCTTATTTTTTTTTTTTTTTATGGTCAAAAAAATCAGGTATTCCGGTCGGCGATTTTTTTGAAATTATTTTTATTTATCATTGGAGTATGTAGAAGCAATAAACAAAAAAAAATCCCTGGTCAAAAGATAATTGTAATTTTCACAAATTTTTTTCTAATTTTTTTTCAATTTTTTAATTTTTACGGGCAGAAAAATCAAGTTTTCAGGGCGGCGATTTTTCTAAAATTATTTTTACTTATTAGTGGAGTATGTACAAGCAATAAACAAAAAGAAAATCCCTGGTCAAAAGATAACTGTAATTTTAACAAATTTTTTTATAATTTTTTTTCAATTTTTCGGGCATAAAAATCAAGTTTTCCGGGCGGCGATTTTTCTGAAATTATTTTTACTTATTAGTGGAGTATGTAGAAGCAATAAACAAAAAGAAAATCCCTGGTCAAAAGATAATTGTAATTTCCACAAATTTTTTTCCAACTTTTTTTTCAATTTTTTAATTTTTACGGGCAAAAAAGTCAAGTTTTCAGGGCGGCGATTTTTCTGAAATTATTTTTACTTATTAGTGGAGTATGTAGAAGCAATAAACAAAAAGAAAATCCCTGGTCAAAAGATAATTGTAATTTTCACAAATTTTTTTCTAATTTTTTTTCAATTTTTTAATTTTTACGGGCAAAAAAGTCAAGTTTTCAGGGCGGCGATTTTTCTGAAATTATTTTTACTTATTAGTGGAGTATGTAGAAACAATAAACAAAAAGAAAATCGCTGGTCAAAGGATAACTGCAATTTTAATAAAGTTTTTTGTAATTTTTTTTCGATTTTTTAAATATTAAGGGTTGAAAATGACAACTTTCCCCTATCGATTTGGGGGTCAAAATTTTTTTGTATTGATTGGGCATCAAGTGAATGAATTTTATGCAATAAAATTTATGGTCTCGTTATTAGTTTTTAAATAACAATTTTTTCCTATTTTTTTTTATTTTTTTAAATTTAGGGGTTGATTTGACAACTTTCCCCTATCGATAATAGGACGAAACTTATTAGGTATTTATTGGGTACCTACTTGAGTAGGAAAATGCAAAAAAATTGATGGTCTGCTGAAAAAAAATTTTCGATGCTGAGCATCGATGGCAACTTCAGGCACATAAATTTTAGACTTATTAAAATTTGAAAGAATTGAATTTTTTTATTTAATATACAATATAGGGTAAGTGCGGGTATAGTCGGACAGTACTAGTAGTCGGACACTTTCGTGTTTTTTGGCAAATAAATAATAATGCATTGTGATAATTACTTTAAAAAGTATACAAAACGAATGTGTGAAGTTTATATTTTATTAAAATAGTGTTATTTTCGAAAATAATTAAACAAGAAATATTTTATTTAATGTTTTAAAAATCATGGTGTCCGACTATAGATACAACCATTTTCGAGTAGCGCGATGAGTGGCACAAAGTTTTGTTGATAATTAATCATAAATATTAAAACTTATAGGGTTTAAATATTATATTAATAACTTCTAATATGCTTTAATTCCATTTTCCAGTAGATAGCAATTAAAAAATTATCTTTTTCACTTTATAAATTCAAAATATCTGACAGATGTCCGACTATAGAAACAAAGGGGAAAAGTGTCCGACTACTAAAGCATTCGTAATTTTTTATTAAAATGTTTATATTTTATTAAATACTCAACTATTTGTAACAAATTTATATGATTTTTAATCCTGAAGAACTTCTTTAATTAATAATGTGCTTATAAACACAGTAGATATTTGCTATTTCAAGAAAAAAAGCATAATTTAAGATTGTATCCTTAAGTGTCCGACTACTAGTGCATTTACCCTATTTATTTAAAAAAAATTAATTTTAATTTGTTTAAAATTTAAAGTAATTGAATCTTCTTGTCTGATTGTAAAGTAATTGAATCTAAATTTAAATACCTAAAACTTGAAATAATTATATTATTCTTAAATTAGAATTTTAAAAAATTGAATTTGTTAATTAATTTTGAAATAATATCATTATAAGTATTAAAGTGGTAATAATATAAAATATATGGGAAGAGTGAAACGGGCAAAAATGAATCTTAAAATGAGTGCGGGCAAAAACGGAATATATCTGTATCCCTTTCTTGCGCGCAGTGAAATCTTATCCCGCTTTTGCTCGCAGCCAAAAGTAATTCGTTTTTCCTCGTAGCGTAACATTTGTTTCGTTCTTCCGCGCTTACGAAAACTTGACTCACTTTTGCTTGCACTGTTATTTTATACCACTTTTACTTTGAGCCCCTCAATGATAAATCGTCCAACGTCCTTCCGGCAGGACGAAAAAGACTCAGGTGAGTCCCTCCGAAATCACTAAAGAAAACTAACATGGATTCAGATAAATAAAAAATGATATATGGGTGATTCTCCACAAAGTGGTAACTTTTGAATATGTTAAAATTTTTTTTTAATTAAATTTTTTGGAAATTTTTTATTTAGATCTTTTTAATAAAGCTTGAGAATGATTATTTTATAGATATTGAGCTTAATTCTTTTTTTAGTTTTATATACAAACAATTTAAAAATTTGTAATTTAAAGGTTAAATAATTTATTTGAAAAAGTTAATTTTCGACTGTTAATAATTATAAATAGTGTAAATAAGCAAATAATTACTTTAAACTGCTTTAAATAATAAATAAATAATATTTTTACTCATACCTGTTATTGAAATTACATGTTTTGATACAGGTTAATCGAGGTTAATTAAATTAATTAAAAAAAAACAGAACACTTCCATTACGCGAAACGAAATTAGGAACTGGAGTTTACAGGAACTGGAGTTTACAAATCAAAGAAAAAAATTCATTAAAACCGTAAGAATTCATAAAAATAAACAATTTTTGCACATTATTAAAGAGATTTGCTTACTCTAAATCACTACTATTTTTATTTTTTTTTATACATTTAGAATTCGATAATTTTGGCGGAACTGGAGTTTACATACCATTAAAATACGCTATAAAATAATAGTAACTTTTGTAGTTTTAAATCTAAAAATTATATTTCTTTTTGCAAATTTAACATAAATACAACTTATTAACTTAATAATATTAATAGCAAATAAAATCGCACTAAAAAAGGGAACAAAATTAATGAAAATCAATGAAATTGTAAACTCCAGTTCCAAATAAAAAAGAGTGGGGAAAATATTTAAAAAATATTTTCACACAGATTTGTTAATGGAAATTAGAAAACGACACACAAAAACTTAGTATTTGAGATGAACTTTCGAATAGAATAAATAAAAAAACGTTTAAAATAAAGTTTGTGCAAAATAAAACATATTAAACTTCATGATTCATGTGTGGAGAAACGAAAAATGTGCATTTTTTGAACATTTGCAATTGAATTACAACTTTTGTTTTAAATTAAAATTTTTTTTCGATTATGATATTACTAAAAAACATATTGAAGATTAATTATGCAAAAGGTTGAAGTAGATTAGATAACAATTCTTCAAGTTATTAAATAGGGAACAGTGGGGAAGCAAAAGTGACCACTGAATGAAGAATCACCCATATATCATTGGAAAGGTAACGAAACAAGCTTTCAGCGCATATAAATATCGAGCTTGTAAGTTCAAAACTAAGGGCTGGGTAGTTTGAAGAAGTTACATGTTCCAAAAATTCACATAATTTTTAGTCACAGAATGACGAAGCCCGATCCTGCCGGCAGGACGCTTTTCGTTTTATTTAAGAGACTACCTAGCCCAGGTTTATAAATTTAAAGACTCGATATTTACATCATTTGAAAGCTTGTTTCATTACCTTTCCAACGATATATTTAGTTTTATGTTTATCTGCTTCCATATTAATTTTATAGAGCAATTTCGAAGGGACTCGCGCCTGAGTATTACTCAGATATACTGAACAACATTAAAAATGAATTTTTTTTTAATTGAACAATTAGGTTTCATTCTTTGAACTCTTCTAAAGAGAAAGAGACTTGTCCGGTCAAAAAATATTGATTTTTGGGGATTTTACATTAAATTTACGAAAAAATGTTTTTTTCACTGTTTAAAAACATAGCAAGTTTGAAGGCTTTGAAAAATGGTTTAAATTATTATTTTAAAAAGTCAAAAATATGGATTTTTTCGTCTTTCGGTCTATTTTAATCCCAAGGAGTGCCAGAAAAGAAAAGTTGAATTCCCTTTTTTTAAAAGCCTTTTTTCGGAACGTCCTTCCGGCAGGACGGGCGTTTGGACGATTTATCATTAACAATTGAGGCGTTCAGTCAAATAACTCGATCTTCGCTCGGCTGAAATTTGTGAAGCCAGTCAATGGCATGAAACATAGGGGGAAAAAAAATTTCAATATTTCGATATTTGAAAAACGCTATCTTAAAGAAAATCAAAAAGCACAACTTTTTTCTTATTGTCATTTTTTTATAGAACGATTATTTTTTACAAAAAAAAATAAAAAGTGAAAAATTTTTATTCTGAAATTTAATGAAATTTTAAAACATAAATCGCATTATCTACTACAAATATAAATGAATTTGATTGCAATTTGGTATGTATACTCATTAGGGTCTCCTGAAACTGAAAAAGTCTTAAAATTTTGAAAAATTATTCATTGTTTATATTTTTTTTTATTATAAATGATGACGTGTCAACAATGAAGCTTTGTAACTTTCAACGAGAAAAAGTATGCGGGGAAGTTTTGAGTTCAGCAAAGTTGCAGTGAGAAAGTTGTTCCTCAATATTTAAGGAAGTTTTTTGGAAAATTTCAAATAAATTAGTTAACAAACAAAAAAGTTATGTAATTTTTAAAGAATGCGCGCGCTGCGCGTTGACTTCAATGTTTGATACGAATATTTCATGTTTTTTGTAAATGTTTTAATTTATTTGAAAACTTTCAATCTATTTAATAGGAAAATATTACGTAGACAAATAATGTATATATTTAAAAAAAGTACAAATTTTCTCAGTATATTAAATATTGTGTGAAATAATTGTAAAAATAAAAATTGCTGAAAAGTATAAATATATTTAGTTGAACAAAAAAAAATTGTCAAATTTTTTAATGTGCTAATTTTTGTAAACAAATAAAATTATTATTATTCAAATAATAAAGCATGGAAATAAATGAACTGCATAATATGTGAGTGGTAAAATTGTGAAAATAGACATATTTCACGTGAAATATGTCTATTTATTTATTTATTTATTTTTTTTTTTTATTTATTTTGTTTTATTTAAATAGACATATTTCACGTGAAATATGTCTATTTTCACAATTTTACCACTCACATATTATGCAGTTCATTTATTTCCATGCTTTATTATTTGAATAATAATAATTTTATTTGTTTACAAAAATTAGCACATTAAAAAATTTGACAATTTTTTTTTGTTCAACTAAATATATTTATACTTTTCAGCAATTTTTATTTTTACAATTATTTCACACAATATTTAATATACTGAGAAAATTTGTACTTTTTTTAAATATATACATTATTTGTCTACGTAATATTTTCCTATTAAATAGATTGAAAGTTTTCAAATAAATTAAAACATTTACAAAAAACATGAAATATTCGTATCAAACATTGAAGTCAACGCGCAGCGCGCGCATTCTTTAAAAATTACATAACTTTTTTGTTTGTTAACTAATTTATTTGAAATTTTCCAAAAAACTTCCTTAAATATTGAGGAACAACTTTCTCACTGCAACTTTGCTGAACTCAAAACTTCCCCGCATACTTTTTCTCGTTGAAAGTTACAAAGCTTCATTGTTGACACGTCATCATTTATAATAAAAAAAAATATAAACAATGAATAATTTTTCAAAATTTTAAGACTTTTTCAGTTTCAGGAGACCCTAATGAGTATACATACCAAATTGCAATCAAATTCATTTATATTTGTAGTAGATAATGCGATTTATGTTTTAAAATTTCATTAAATTTCAGAATAAAAATTTTTCACTTTTTATTTTTTTTTGTAAAAAATAATCGTTCTATAAAAAAATGACAATAAGAAAAAAGTTGTGCTTTTTGATTTTCTTTAAGATAGCGTTTTTCAAATATCGAAATATTGAAATTTTTTTTTCCCCTATGTTTCATGCCATTGACTGGCTTCACAAATTTCAGCCGAGCGAAGATCGAGTTATTTGACTGAACGCCTCAATTTTAGAGAGTAGCAGCAATAAGTTTCTTTTGTCTATCATAAAATACAAACTACAACTGAATAATTATGATAAATTAATGAAAAATTATTTTTATTGTTTCAGCAAATTTATCCTAAAAGTGACGAACAACGGAATCGACTCAATGAAAGCGTGAAAACTATTCTATTGTTTAGAGCATTAGATAAGGTAAGACAAATTACAAATAATAACTTAAATAGTATAAATTCTAATTTTATGTAAATATATAGTTATATATAAGGGTGATTCTCACGAAAAGGACCCACATCGTGCAATAATTTTACTATGAAGGAAAATATACAGTTTCTTAGTAATTCCAATTTTCCTTTGCTTAATAAATTGAAATAATGGTTATAATTCATAATATTTCGATTGCGGGTCATTGATCCCATCGCCTGTATATAACGCGAAAATTGTCACCGGATCAGTCAGTTTGACTAATCACTAGTTTTAATGTTTGTGATTTGTAAATTCAAATATTTTATTTTTATGTTGTATTGCGTTTATTTATGGTTTTTAATTTATTGACGTGATGTTTATCTTATTGACTTTAACTAGGTAAAAATTGTTTTTTATTTTTTGTTCAATTTTAATTTATTTAAAAATTGTGTTGTATCTATTTAACCCTCCGTCACACACATGAGAAAAAATTACGACTTTACACACGTTTAGAGGGAATCCCTCGCCACATTGTAAAATAAGCAACATTACAACATAAACAAAGGAATCAACAAAAATTTAGTTTTAACACAATCTTACAAATATGTAGTAAATTATTCTAAATTATAAAATTAATAAAATTAATTTTCGGTCTCAAAAATAAAAATTAATTACACGAATGCACATCTTCGAAGGAATTCCACTTGACATGCAAAAATAATGTAACATTAACAAATAAGCAAAAAAATCATTAAACAATTCATTTTAATTATATTTATAATATAATTTTGTCATTAACCAACAGTGGAACAAAAAATGTTTTGAAAACTTGATTTTTTTATTTAACATAACCTCACTTTTTCGAGTTTTTTCTGGCTTTGAAGCTTCATAATTAAATATTAATTATGTTTAAACTAAATGTTTTTTTAGAAATGTGTTCAGGAGTAAATTGTCGAAAGGTATAGAAACTGATTATATTTTGCAATGAGGAAAACAAAAGTTATTTAAAAAATACTGAAACCGTGGAGGGAATCCCTCCCTAGGTGTGTGACTGAGGGTTAAAAAAAGTTTTTTTCTTATTAATGTGACCTGATGATGGTGGCAAACCAGACCACCGAAACGTTGACTATTTTATAAAAAATAAAAGAGTGTTTTTCTTTTACCTTTTATATTATACGTCTTCCAAAAATCGAAAAAATTAATTTATTAAATTGTAGCTATTAATTTTTTAAAGATTTATTAATCCTACACGGAGAGAAAAATCTAGCTTTAATAGTATGACACTATCTATGCTTCTTTCGTATGGCCTATAGTCACGCTTCAAAGGTATGAAAACATACCAAAAAACCATGGGTCCACGCCGGTCCACGCTTTCTCGGTATAGGCCAGTCGGTGAGTGCAAAAAGTGCACATAAATGCAACCAGAAAAGTCTCAATAGTTTCTTGCAGTTTGAGGGCCCCATATAAGAGCCCCATGGTTTGCTCCCGATTTCCAGTTGCAAAAAATAGTGTAAACAATCGTCAAAGTTCGAGAAACGTAGTTTTTCGATGACCCTTGCTTCCGGTTAAATTTTAAAGGAAAAAGTTGTGATTGAAAGTTGTAGAGCTTGAAAATACCTTTCAAATGACTGGTCATACGTTGAAAAAGGTTAATTAGTTTAGTTGCAAATGAATTTAAACCATTAAAAATAGCACTTTTTTAATTGTTTAATAACTTTGTTAATAATTATTGAATTTGTTTACAACTCACCAGGAATATTCTCCTTGCGAAGCTGAATAAATTAAAAAAAAATCAACTCGATCGGACAAATAGTTTATGTTTTATTCCATTTGTTAACTAAAAACATGAAATTTTTCAACGGAATTTCCCCACTTTTGGACCTGCGAATTTCGTTTTTTTTTCTTCGAGAGTACAGTTTAGGAGTCAAACTTTCATTCCATTTAAATGGGAAATTGTTTTTTTTTTATCTAAGTGCATAATAATAGACGTTAAAAAAGGGTATGTTTTTATCTTAGGGCATAAAAATAGACGTTAAAAAGGGTATGTTTTTTTGACATAAACAAATGGAATAACTCAGTCAATTTTCATTTTATCGATTTGGTGTAAAGGGAATTTAATTTCATTCGTTTTCACAAAACTTTTCCAAAAAAAAAATCTGACCTAGCTTCAAGGGGGAGGGAGTTAGTTTTTTTCAAAAAATTCCTGACTGCTTTATTATCAATATTTGTAATTGCAATTCATACCACTTATAGTTCAATATATGTATTTTATGAAAAAAAATTGAACATAAGGTTTTGTGCATTTATGAAAATATGTTATGAAAAAAAATATGTTATATTTATGAAAGTATGTTTTCTGTCCAAGAAAATATTTTCTTGATTTGAAAAAATTTATAGATTTCAATCAAAAAAATACTTTCTCAATACAAGTAAATTGTTTACTTAAATTACCCCCCCCCCTTACCCCCATCCCATCTTTTCTAATACTTAGGTCAAACATTTTTATTATTTAATTAATTAACATTTATATTTTTTATTTAAATAATTGTTATTTTACATATATATTTACATTTAATTATTACTTAACACAAATACAACAAATATACCTTGAAAGAAAATTTTCCACGGTTGGAGGAATTGAACTCGGGTTGCACGCACCAGAAGCCGTCACGCTACCACTATGCCATCCTAGCCTCAATGGACAGTTTTCAAAAACTGATATTTAAGTTGCATATACATTTGAAGAAAAATATTTTCTTGGATCAAGAACACTGGCATTGTGTTAAGTAAAAAAAAGTTTCAAAGCAAATAAATAAAATGATTCGATTCAAGAAACATGAATTCTCCACACAATACTTTATTATTTCGCTTAAGAACATGATATTCTAGATTCAATACTTTTTGGTACTTCGGAAAAGTAAAATATTTGGTTGAAATAATTACATATTGAGTTCTGCCAAATACTAAATTGTTAATTCAAGAATTCTGTTCAATGCTAATATTTACTTGACACAAGAAAATGAATTTCTTTCTTCAAATAAATATGGGATTAATTGAATATAATTTTTAATCAACTTGAAACAAATATTTACTTATATTAACCTTCGTATTTTCTTGAATCAGGATTATATGAGCGTTAAATTAAGTAAAAACTTTTTTAAAGGAAACAAAAGAATGATTTAATTCAAGATCTTACTCTCTAAATCTGAATATGTGAAATTTCACTTATTGTACGTTATAAGTCGTCCTCTCGATCAATAAGTGCATATACACTTATAAATAAGTGAATTTTTCACTTATTCTGAGTGAAATTTCACTTATTATAAGTGTATATGCACTTATTGATCGAGAAGACGACTTATAACGTACAAATATGTGAATTTTCACGTATTCAGATTTAGAGAGTATACACTTAATTGAATTGAATAAATAAAATATTTCATTCCAGAAAATATAACATTCTCGCAAGAAATTAATGATTTTGAAACATGAGAATATAGAAATGCTTCAAGTAAAAGAAATGCTTAGATTAATTAATATTTCTTTGAAACAAAATAATTTTTAATTGAGTTAAAACAATTATTAACTTGTATTAATCTTCCCATTTTCTTGGCTCAAGACTATGGGTGTTGGATGAAATAAATAGTTGCTTTAAAGGAAATAAAAAAATTATTTGACTCAAGATACCAAATGACTCAAGGAAAATTACTTGACGTGAGAACATGATATTCTTGATTCAATACTTTTTCGAGACTTGGCGCATGTAAAACAGTTCGTTTGAAACAGTAAGATATTTACTTATGTCAAACCCATATTTTCTAATTTCAATAACTTTGCTCAATGCTTAAAATTACTTGACACAAGAAAATAAATTTCTTCCAATAAGAAAATATGGGTTTGTTTCAAATAAATCAGGTCAAGAAAATGCATTTACTTGATTCCATGAACTTTTTTTTCAGTGAAGTTATGACCATTTTTGCGAATTTGAACGGCTGAATTCGTTTTGTGGCGGGCGAGAATCAAGCGCCACCGAGTTCCCCCACTCCGCCGTCCGAAAGTTGAAAAAGGATGCATGTACTTTCACTTGATATAAATGAAAAATAAAAGCACAAAACGTTAAGTTCAATTTTTTTTCATAAAATACATGTTTTGAACTAAAAGTCGTGCGAGTTTTAATAAAAAATATTAATAATTAACTTGTCAGGAATTTAAAAAAAAAAGTTATCTCCCCCCCTCCCTTCAAGTTAGGTCGGATTTTTTTTTTAAAGTTTTGTGGAAACAAATGGAATTATATGCCGTTTATGAAGTGAATAATTGATGAAGTGAAAATTGGCAGATTAATTCCATTTGTTTATGACAAAAAACACACCCTTTTTTAACCCTTTTTATTATGCACTTACACAAAAAAAATCAATTGGCTATTTAAATAGGATGAAAGTTTGACTTCTTAAGTGTACTTTCCAAAAAAAATCGAAATTCGATGTACCAAAAGTGGGGAAATTCCGTTGAAAAATTACATGTTTTTAGTTAACAAATGGAATTATGCATAAACTATTTCTCCAATCTAGTTATTTTTTTGGGGATTTATTCAGCTACGCAAGGAGAATATTCCTGTTAAGTTATGAACAAATTCGATAATTATTAACAAAGTTATTAAACAATTAAAGAAGTGCTATTTTTAATGGTTTAAATGTATTTGCAACTAAACTAATTAACCTTTTTTAACGTATGACACATCATTTGAAAGGTATTTCCAAGCTCTATAACTTTCAATAACAACTTTTTCCCCTAAAACTTAACCGGAAGCAACGAGCATCGAAAAACCATGTTTTCCAAACTTTGGACACTTTGGTTTACACTGTTTTTCGCACCCGGAAATCGAGAGCAAACTGTGGGGCTCTTATATGGGGCCCTCAAACTGCAAGAAACTATTGAGACTTTGCTGTTTGTATTTTTGGGCAGTTTTTGCACTCACCGACTGGCCTAAATTATCATCGTCACTATCTAATTCTAACTCTTCCAAATTTTCATTTTCCCATTCCACATTATCATCTTCTAACTTAAGTTGTTTTAATAGGTCTTGTGCTGCTAAATTTACGACATGCGCATAACACTGAAAGTGTTGGTTCTTAGAATCAAGATTAATCAAGTATAATAACTCTTTCATAAAGGTGGTATTTGACGATGCGTTGTCCACTGTAATTCCCTGAATTTTTTCCTCTAAACCATAATTTTTTACAACTTTATAAAAAATTAGGGCAATATCTTTACCTGTGTGCTCACCATTTGCAGCACAGAAGTCAATTAAAAGTGATTGTAAGGCCCAGTCATCATTTATAAAGTGAATGGTTATTACGTGGTACGATTTACCCGCAATTGAAGTCCAACTGTCTAGGGTGAAGGAAATTTTTGATTTGTTATTCTGAACAATGGACATCGCAGCTTTTTGCATATTTTCAAAACGTGTAGCTATCAATGATTTAAGTTCAATTCTTTTCGGAAATTGTGCTTATGGGTTTAAATACAGAAAATACTCCTGTGTTTCTTCATCGTCAAAAAAGTTGTATGGTAAATATTTTTTGACTATCCAGTCTACAGTTTTTTCATTAAGGTGCTCTTGAGTAAACGCTTATGGGAACACAAGGAATTGTGGAGTTCAATTATAGTGGAAATTGTTAATTAATATACACTGAAAGAATTTTAGGCAGGCTGCTGGCTTTTCATGTCCGAAATTAGTGCCCCTTGCCCAGGGCTCGCAGCTCACCTCAAAAAAGCGAGCATCTACTCCCGAAAGGTGAGCAGCTGCCCCTGAGGAGTTGCTGCTTACCTTTCGGGAGTAGATTCTCGCCTTTTTGAGGTTAACTGCGAGCTTGAAGCAGCGAGCTCCAGCGGCACTCATGTAAAGCCTGCAGCCTGCAGCCTGCCCAAAATTCTTTTAGTGTAGAGTTAGGTCAGAATTAAAAGGGTGGCCACATGTCAGTAAAGTCTGCAAAGTCAGGAAAAAAATGTTTGTCAGTAAAGTCAGAGAAATGTCAAGAAAAAACTTTTTTGTCACGGAAATTAAGAAAATTGAGACTTTTTTCGACTTATTTTAAAAAATTGCGACTTTTTAGATTTTTTTCCCAAACATTGAAACAAAATTCCACAATTTTTAGTAAAAAATTGCAACTAATTTTGATTTCTATTGATTTTTATAATGTTAATAAAAAATTTTTAGATGTAAATTTACAAATGAAAATCAATAAAAATTATGAAAATTAGCTTCTAATTTTTAAAATTCAATACTTTCAGTATTTTCAATTACATATTTCCAAAAATTCAAATAAATGCAAAAATAATATTTTAGAATTATTTTTAACATTTTGGAGAAAAAGATCATGTTCAAAGTTTTTAATTAAAATTCAACAAAAAATTAATTAGTTTAATTAAATTATACAAAAATTCTTTTAAGAAATTTAATTATTTTCGAAACATTACATATTTTTTAAATCTAATTCTTAGAATTGTTTTATTATAATTTTTTAAGATTCAATTATTCTAGAACAAAGTAAAAAAATTAATGAAAATTTACTTTTTCAGACTTATTGGAATTTCGAAAAAATCATGGTCATATTTTTTATAATTAAAATTCTTCGAAAATGTGATGATTTTTATTTATATTTTTTAAAAATTCAATTAGTCTCAAAAGATTTTACCAAATTTCCATATTGTTTGGAAATTTTTTCAATTGTATATAATTAGAAAACTATTTTCTTATAAAAATTATTTCAAAATATTTTTAAAATCTTAATTGTAAGAATTTTTTTATTATAATTTTTAGAAAATAATAAATCTTAAAAACTTAGGAAAAAAACATGGACAGTTACAATTATCATAAAAAATTGCATTTCTGTATTTAAAGAATTTAATTCTATGTATATAGAAGAAATTTCGGAAAATTATTTAAAACGATTGAATGAAAGATGAAGTTTAGTTGAAAATTGTAGAAAATAATTGTATTTAGGAAGTGTTATAATTGTAATTTTAAGAAATTATTAAAATTCATAACGTTTACTCATTTTCTGTAAACTTTTATATTTTTCTTAAAAAAGAATTTTGTCAGGGAAAATGATTTTAATGTCAGTAAATTGTCAGGGAAATATCAGGGAAATGGATAAACTGAAACTTGTGACCACCCTGATTAAGTTAGAATAAATGTAAAGTTAAATTAAAATAGTTTTGATTAATAAACATATTATATTAAAATACGATTTATTTTACGATATATTACAGTCAAATCATTTTTTTAATTATAAAAAATTCAATGATAGACTAATAAGTAAAGAATATTATATACTATATTAATTCTATGAATATATAATATATTATAGTTTAGTCAACGCGAAATATGTGCTAAGAATTTAATTTTTTATTTATATTTTTTATGATAAAGTTAAGTTACATATTAATAGAATTATTAATAAATTTGTCAATGTTTAAGCTAAACCTAAGTTATAATTAAAGTACATTAGAGTTATAAAAAAGGAAAGTTAATCAAATAAAGGTTAAAATATAGTAAGTTTCTTGTAAATTAAAATTTTTAAAAATATAAATTTAAAATTATTTTTGAAAAAATATTTTAGCAATAGAAAATATTTCTAAATTAAAAATAATAATTATTAATTTAAATTTTAGACTACAATATTACTTGAGAATGTGGGCTTGACACAATCAAATAAATTTATATTCTTCTTTTTATATTCTTCTGGATGCTTCTTTTCTAGATGTCTTTTAATTCCAGTGGTGTTTCCTGAAGTCATTTTAATAGAAGTTTGCGTTTGGTTATTTTGTAAACATATTTTACAGTTTGCCCATTTTATATTTTCGATAATTGAAAATTCAAAATATTCATCTAAAGATTGTCCATTTCTCTTTCTTCTTTTATTAGGTGGGTAGGGATCGTTTTTATTTATTGGTATTGCAACATTTTCTTTCAATAGATTTTGATTTGACATTTTTTTGCGAATTTATTTAAGGGGTTACGCCACCCTGAAATTTTCAAAAAAATTTATTTTTTTTTTTTGCTTAATTTCAAAGTTTATATTCTAACGAATATTTTGAGATGTCGCCGAAGACAATGTCTCACTAATTACAAAAGTTATGGTCATTAGAAGTCAGCGCGGTGGGGACGCGCCGAGAGCTGCTGGAAGCAGCGACTTTCTAATTTCGAATGGTCTAGGGGGCCCTTTCATGATTTAGGAAGGGTCCTTTTCATTGTATCCCTTCCATTCTTAAAGAAAAAAAAATTATGGCCCAGGAATTGCTGATTAAATAGTAAATTGAAAAATTTTCAAGTTATAATACACTAAAGTTCATTTTTTTATCCTTTTGCGTTTTTCTCGAAACCACAATTTTCGAGACGGTGTACACGATAACTCAAAAACTATTAAATCGATTGACTTGAAAATTAATATACATCTGCCTAAATAGATTTTCCAGAGTGACGTGGGATTTTTTTGATTGAATAATTTGAAAATTTTTTATCCAATTTTTTATACAGTAATTTTAGCCAAAAAAAAATGTCAATTTTTGAAGTGCTTCCATTTGCGTAAAAATTTTTTTTTTTAAATGGCTTCGTCACTCTGTTCAAAATTTATCACTTTTTAAGAAAAATATTGTTTTACTTGTTTCTGACAAAAATTGAACTGCCAATCATGTACACCATCAAGGAGTGCTCCGGAAAAATTGATCCACGCCAATAGTTATATCTTCGCCATTTTTAATTAAAAACAATTTTTTTTTAATATTTATAAAGCTCAATATATGTACTAAAGCATCAATAAATGCAAAGAAGTCCTACCTCAAACAGTTTTATCAAAAAAATTCCTAAAAAACCATCCGATTTTCATGCTTTCAGGGTGGCGTAACCCCTTAAGTCAGTGACAAGTGCATCGAGAACTCGGCCGAGAAATGAGATGAGATGAGACAAGCAAAACAAAAGATAAATCAAGCTTCTCATTTTCGATCAAATCATTCTCATAACCAAAATGAGCGAGATAATCGAGAATCTATGATCGACGTGCATCTCTACCAATAGATATTGAAAAATAATATTTTTTTTAGTACTAACTTCAATTTATTAAAAAAAAACTTTGATCGACAATTCGTCGAGATTGTCAAATTTATAACGAGCTGAACGATATTATTAAATAAAAAGACGAGCAAATTGACTCTCTAGTTGGTACTAGAAGCTACCGAACCCAGAACTGACCCCCCTCCAACATGTCACCCAAAAAAGACTTTTTTTAATATACTATGATTATTACATTAAGTAAAAAGAACCTAAAGAACTATAATATTAAAATTGTTACCCATCCCTGGTATTCCTAGATTTAACATTATTGGCTTCCGCCCATCTGATTTTTTATTTTCTATCTAAATGAAAGCTTTCCAAAAAAAGAATTAACCATTTTTTATCTCTAAAATTGGGAAAAGTCCTTCTTATGCATAATTACCAAACTTATGTATTTTGATGCGCTGATTACGGAAATAATAGCGAAAATTGGCGCAAATTTTAATTTTATGGTGAAAACCATAAAAACACCATAAAATTGAAGTTTCATATGTATTACTTTTAAGAAATGCAAAATTTCAAAAAATGTTGTATACAAAAGTTGTAGATCTCAATAAAATACAACTTTTTTGTTCTATACATTTTAAAAAAAAATGTCTATTTTTCGAGAAAAATGCAGAAAACCATAAAATTCCATGAAAATTCGGTAATTATGCCTATGTTAATTTCCCTTAATTTCTCTGACTTATGGTTCATAAAATTTATTTTTCTGGCAACAAGAATTACACTATCTGTCACTTATTAGGTTAGGGTACGTTAACCGACTGTTAACTTTACACACGTTAACCGACCTCTTGTGGCCAGTTAGAGTTAACGTCGCTTAAATCGAGATAACGTTCCGTTAAAAGTTGGTGAAACGCAAGTAGAAATTTGACGGTCGGGATTCGCGCCTTTTCTGTTGAAGAGTAAAGACGTCTTTTCGTCTTCTCTTCTTACTCTGTAAATTTCTGAATTGCGAGATATTATTCTCGCCGGTCCTCCGATGTTCACTAAGTGTTTCTTATTTTTGTGAATTAATCACCTGTGATTTGTTTTTTTTTTACTTTTGTGTTCAGTTAATTTAAACTTAAATGAAATTTTTATTAAGTTGTGTATGTGTGATAATCTCAGTTATTAAGTGCTCCGTCATACTACTACAAAATATTGAACCTTTAACTTTTTATATAATTTATCCCTCACATAAAAAATAAGGAAAAAATCTAAAGTGAATTTAAATGAAATGAGGAAATAGTGCAATAAATTCTGACATTAATTTTAAAGAATATTTGAGTTCATAAGTTCTGAAAGATCCAGTGAAATTATTTTCCACCAAAACAAGTAAAGGTCAACACTAAAAACAATATCTGCTGACAACTCAAGGTTGGATCTTTATTTACTTTCCATTACTTGTTTCTCCTATCTTATGCTCAAATAAATTCCTTATTTCTTAAATTAATTTTTCCTTTTGATTATTCTTGTTACTATATTTGGTTTCACCTGGCTATTTTATTTTGAATTCGTGTTATTTACATTATTTTATCTAACCAATTTATAGGAAAGATATTTGCCATTTTTCATTTTTTTTTCTTCTTACTTATGATTACTAATTTTATTTAAATTATTGAGTTGTCTTCTTTGTTATTATGTTAAATTTATTTAATTAATTAATGAGGCTGGAATCTGTTTTGGATTTTGTTCTCTAATAACAATCTCAATCTTTTACTTTTCTCGTTTTTTTGTTGCTGATTGGTTACTTTCCTTTTTAGATTCGTTACTATGCCTCCTAAGAACCCGCTGAACACACCTGAGATGTCCTCAACTACAAATGGATTGAATTTAGCCACAAGAAGGCCAGGAGTTGGAAGAGGATTTCTGAGTCAGAGAAGTTCTGATAGGAAATTCCTTCAAATACAACAACAACAAAGACAACAAACCAATATTCAATCTAAAAGTTTGGGTAAAGGGGGTAACGGCAACAATGGGAAAATGGAAGTGGAGGAGTCTAATGTGGGGGATAAAAAGAAAAGATCTCGATCTTTAACTAAATCAGTGAACTGTTCTTCACCTAATGCTTCAGATTCTTCAGGTTCTTCTAAAACTTCTCATAAGATTAAAAAAAATTCTCTATTTCCACTCAATCTTAAACTGAAATTGTCCAACTACCCCACATGATGATGGGGAAAAACCTCCTGAATTGTCTAGTAAGCTGAGTGATCCTGATACTCTACATTCTGTTGATGATCCTCTTGATAAGGAGGATTCTCAAGCGGATCATGGAGATGAGGTCCTCTCTGATGAGCGGGAATCTGCTCTTGATAGGGGGCTGAAACTCAGAGATCTGCTGGAGAATCCAATTTGTTATTGGTCGTGTTCGGAGAATGTGAATAGTCTTTTTAGATATGGGGAAAAATCTATTGGCCCTTTTTTTGTTCTAATGGAGTCAAAAGATCCAAAAAAAAGCTTTGGGCAAATACGATCCCTTTGCCATCTCTAATCTCATAGAATCTATCATTTCGGGCCCTAAACGAATTTTTAGAAGTGGACAAAACCAAATCAAGATTATTTGTGAGAATTATAAAGATGCTAACACCTTGATTGATTCTTCTGAATTAAATATAGTATATAGAACTTATATTCCCGAGAGTCAAATAAGCCGAAGAGGATTTAGTAATGATATTCCAACTTCAAGATCTGTTTCTGAGTTGAGAGATGGTCTGGATGCAGATACTAGAAACAGTGTAATAGCTATTAAGCGTTGCTTTAACAATAAATTGGAAATCACAGGTAGAGTTGAATTTTCATTTAGCTCTACTTTTATTCCAAGAATCATCTTTGTTAGGGATTTTGCATTGACTATTACCCCTATTATCCCTAGACCATCGCGGTGTTTTAGATGTCAGAGATTCTCTCATATCGCTGATCAGTGTCGGTCAACACATCCGGTTTGCTCCCATTGTTCGGGTAATCATAGATACAATATTTGTCCATATAGAGATCAAATTCCATTGTGTACCAACTGTGGTGGTCCACATGATGCTGTAGATATCAACTGTCCTATTTATAATTTTGAATTTGAAATCTTAAGATGCCGGTATATAAATAATTGCAATAGAGAGGAGGCTTTGGAATGCCTGTGTTTCAGTGATTCTCCGGATATTTCTAGAAGAGATAGAAACGCTCTGAAACGAGCGACTGATTCACGGGTTGCTTCGAATCCTTTAAATTTGTCTATAGTTGGAGGTGAACAGGAACTTGAAGGCCAATCTTTAATTCCTTTTTCAAATTTGAATGATGTGGCAGGACCGAGTGGTATACAGACGGGTATTGAATGTAGATCAGATAGAGATATGATTGCTGCTCATGGCCTAATTGATTTGGTTGATTCTGACCCTAAAGTTTAAATCCTAATGAATCTCAGTTTCCAGCCTCTTAGATGTATCTTGTTTTTTTGTCCTTTTCTTTTTTCTCTCTCTTTCTCTTATATATTTATTTATCTTTACTTGTTCTTTTTTCTGTTTATTTTTTTTCTCTCTTTTTGTCTAGTTGTTGCTTTTATTTTATTGCTTTATTTTTGTTTTCTTTTTGTTGTTGTTTCTCTCTATTTTATCTGTGTTACATTTGAGGCATGATTATGTTTCTGTTTTAATTTGTTTTTTTTGTTTCTTACAAAAGCCTCTTTTCCTTCTATTTTAACTTTTTTTTCTTTTTCCTCTCTTCTTTTTTCCCATTTATATATTAACATGGTTCTTGAGGAGGAAAGGGAGGGAAGGTGTCTGATATTTGACACATGGAATGCATGCAGCGTGGTAAATAAAAAGACAGAAATAGAGGCTTTATTATTTCAACATAAAGTTGATATCTTGTCCATCACGGAGACATGGTTGTCAGATAAATTTAAAGTATGGGAGTTCTTTGGTTATAATACATATAGAGCAGATCGAGATGCTCACGGTGGTGGTACTGTTCTTTTGGTGAGACAGGAGATCATGGTAAACACAATTAAATTTAAAACCGCTGTCTCTCCTTTTTTTGATGTTGTGGGTGTAACTATTCAAACTTTAGATGGTCCTAGAGCAGTCATCTCTATTTACGCCCCTCCTGGGATACAAATTCCGTATAATATTTGGATGAAATTCTTTGAGGAAGCTACTAGTTATGGACCTTTAATTGTGGGAGGTGATTTCAATGCACACTCATTTTCTTGGGGTGCTACCTTTAATTCCCCTAGAGGTTCTGATTTGATGGAGATATTCGATATTTTTTCTCTTTTCTCTTTTAATGATTCTGAACCTACTCGTATTGATAGAGCTGGTAGGAGGAATAATAATCTCGATTTAATATTAATTTCAGACACGTTAATTGCTCAGGCACTCGCTGAAGTTACAAGTGATTTATATGGATCTGATCATCTGCTGGTTATCTCGAAATTCGACCTAAGTCCTAAGTATGTTGGTTCTAGTTCTACTAGAATTAAGTTTAAAAATTTGGACTATAGCGTTCCTATAGGAACGCAAGAAAGGATTGGATAAATAATCAAACTCAGGAATATAGAGCCCGTTTTAAAGAGATAGATCAGGAGGTGAAGTGGTTTTTGAGGGGGAAAAAAAGGAGTCTTTTATCTCATTCTGTGATTCTGTCTCTCCTTCTGAAGGGATGTCTAGAACGTGGAAGACTGTAGGATCCTTTCTAAATAAAAATTCCCCTTCATACACCAATATTTGTAATGATCCTTCCTCTGCAGATTTTCAAAAATTGAGATCGGAATTGGTTAGCAATGACGTCTCATATTATGAATCAACTCCTCTAAATGATGATGTAGGAGACTTTAAAGAATTTAATAATCCTTTTTTTGAGTTGGAATTTGATAGTGCTTTGTCGGATTGTAAGAAAGGTTCTGCCCCAGGATTAGATGGTATATCTTACGATTTTATTCTGAAATTATCAAGATTCATGCGGGTTTTTTATTTAAAATTTTTAATGAAATGTTTACTCGCGCTATATACTCCACATGTTGGAGAGATACTAGAGTTTTATTTATTCCCAAACCAGGTGGAAAAGGTTTTAGACCTATTTCTCTCACCTCATCTCTTTGTAAATTATTTGAAAAATTGATTCAGAAAAGATTGGAATTTTTAGCCGAATCTAATAATTGGATTCCTTCTAACCAGTTTGGATTTAGGAGGGGGAAATCAGTTCTGGATTGTGTATCGACGGTGACAGCCGATATATCTAACGGTTTTGTTAATAAAGAAAGCACCTTAGTATTGTCAATTGATATAAAGGGGGCTTTTAATTGTGTTCTCCCCGAATTCCTTTTGAAACAACTGCGTAAACTAAAGGTTCCTTTTAAACTATACAATTTTATTCGGTTTCTTATCAGTGAAAGAAACTTATTTTTTTCTCCTGACTTGAATAGTTCTGAAACTTCTTATGTAGGTGTACCACAAGGTGGAGTTCTTTCCCCTATTTTATTTAATATCTATCTTATGAATTTATTTGAGCAATTACCTATTGGTGTTAAAGCCTCAATGTATGCAGATGATCTGTTAATCTATGTTAGATTCACTTCTGTTGAAGATGCTTTAAGATTATTGAGTTCTGCGGTTGAGATACTTTCTGTTTGGCTGAGTGACTTAGGTTTATCTATTTCTCTTCCAAAGTGTCAATCGATTTTATTTTCACGTTCTATTCCTGATGAAATGAATATAACACTAGAGGTTTTAAACTCTACAATACACGTTGAAAAAACCCTCATGTATCTGGGATTTCTACTGGATAAGAGATTAACATGGGATCCACATATTAAATATATCGCTTCAAAGGCTAGTAAAGCTATTAACGCTCTTAAAGCTATGGCTAGAGTTTCTTGAGGAGCTCACCCTTCTGCATTACTTCTCGCTTATAAGGGTTTTGTAAGGGCACATTTGGAGTGGGGAGCACAATTATTTGCTCATGCAAGTAATAAATCCCTCAAAATTTTAGATAAGTTACAATATGAAGCCTTAAGAGTGGTACTTGGTTGTATGAGCTCTACTCCTATCAGTATACTATTATCCGAATGTAATGAGCCTACCTTAGCAACTCGTAGAAAATTATTATTGGACAAATTTTTAGTACGTAGCTTTTCTACAAAATCTAACATTCTAATTCCACGACTTAGACTTTTATATGAAAAATCTTTAACTAGAAGGGGAAGGGAAATTAAATTTGATAAATTTCCTCTTTTTAGTAGATTTGAATATATTAAAGATTTAACTAAGGACTCTCTATGTTTAAATATATTCTCTTACTTTGATCTTTCTTGGCAAAATTTGACACTAAATTCTCAGATTGACACTTCTACAGGATCTGAGATTAAGTCACCTAAAAATCCGAATGAAATGTTGAAACAAATTCTAAATATTAACTATGCAAATTGTACTAATATCTATACAGACGGAGCACGAAGTCAGAATGAAAATAAAGCTAAATAAGCTTATTTTGTTCCATCTTTAAATTTTGAATTTGGTGTGAGACTGAGTGATATGACTTCTGTCTTGTCAGCAGAACTATATAGCATATATTTGACTTTGAAATTTATATCAACCTCAACTCTTTCCTATTTTCTTATTCTTTCGGATTCAAAATCAGCATTGGAGAACATTAGGGATGTTTTTAGGCTTAGAAATCCTCACCCGACTACCATTAAAATTAGACATTTATTAGGCACTATACTCTCTAAAGATATAAATATTGATTTTCTTTGGATTCCATCCCATGCGGGTATTACGGGTAACGAAGAAGCGGATAGAATTTCCAAATTTTTTCTCTCATTAAATTTAGAAAGATTTTCTGGTACACCAGTATGTGATCTAATTAACAAATTAATTAAAGATAATTATATTTATTATAAAAATAATTGGCCCTTTGAGAGGAAACCGAATTCTGCAAATCCATATTTTCACGAAATTAAATTCACAGATAAGAGACCATGGTTTGATGGTTTTAATGTCAAAAGAAAATTTTTAAACAATGTTACAAGGATGAGGACTTCTCATGTGTGTACAGGGGAACATTTCCAAAGGATGAAATGGACTTTGGATTTGAGTTGTTTATGCGGTGAGGAATTAAAGACATTAAATCACATTTTTTTGGAGTGTCCAAATTTATCACCTGGTCGTCCTGCATTTTTTGGCTTCATTAACAGTAACATTTCAAACTTTAATCCAGATAACTTTAATTTTCAGAGTCTATTCTTCCATCCAAATATAGATTTGGTTATGGAATTTGGAAAATTTCTGCAACTGGGAAATATTATTCTATAAGTTAAATAACTTTCGTTAATGTTTCAGATGTTTATTGTTATTTATTTTTATTGTTTACATTGTAGATATTTTTTTATTTTTATTTATGCCTGGTGGGACGGAATGGTAGCTACGGCATTGCCGTATCTCCCTCTCTCCTCTCCTTCTCCACTCCAATAGACAAGTGTGGTTATGATCTACACTCATACATAGTTTATGGTGGTGAACACAGCTATGGACATTATGGACCTTTTAATGTAGTGTGATTACGATCGTAATCACACTACACATCCCTAACGGATGGGTGAACTACAAAAATACGACGAATTCGTCGTTACTTCGTCGTCATTTCGTATTTCGTTAGAAAAATTCGATAATTAGGTAAAAACAGTTAAAGAAAACTATTGAAATTAATAAAGGAATATCCCAGGATTAAATTTATCTATTTTTTAGGATAAATTAACGTTAAATTATTGAGAAATTAATGTTTAAAGTAGAAAATGTCAGTTAAGTGCAGGATGTACGTGTGTGTAAGATCGATATTAGAATAAAATGTTGATATGTCGCCACGCATTTTGCGCGACAGATGGCGGAGGTGACATTTGTCCATGTCTTCAAATTACATGCTTTATTACAGAAAAATAAAAAAAGGAAACATAATTTTTATTCTGTAAAATATAACAATATAATTCTAGAAATTGTATATTGAAATTAACCTTTTTTTAATTTAATCAATTCCAAACACAATTATTAGTATATTTAATAGAATAGAATATAAAAAATAAAAAAGCAGAAAATAAATAATTATACTAAGAAAAATAAAATAGGCAATTTTTTCCCGTTTTTCTTAAGTTATAAGAAAATTTACTTTTTAGACCAATTAAAATGAGATTCTAACTCCTCCTACTTTATGAAAGCAATTTTTTTAGCCATTGGTTCAACATTACAAAAAGAGAGTGAATATTTAATTTTTCAAAGGTTACATTTAGTATTAACCAACTAAGAAAAAAAGACTTCTGGCCAATAAAAATAAACTCCTCCTATTTTTAAAATGCAATATTTTATTTATTAGTTGAGTTAAACAAAATGGAAAAAATAATTAATATTTGAAAAATAAAACATATAATACCAACCCACAAAAAAAAATTGATGATTTAGACCAATAAAAATAATAAACAAACTCCTCCCATTTTCAAAATCAATTTTTCTATTTGTTGGTTGAGTTAAACTACTAATAAACTACTAAGAAAAAATTAATATTTAAAAAATAAATCACAAAATTCTAACCCTCAAAAGGAAAAATGGATAATTTAGACCAATTAAAATAAAATTTAAACTCCTCCTTCTTAAAGAAACTTATTCTTTATTAAAAAAAAATAAGTGCCTTCAATAGAACAAAATGGAGAAAATATTAATATTTAAAAAATATAAAATTTAGTCCCAACCCCCAAAAAGAAAAATGGATGTTTAAGACCAATTAAATTAAATTTTTAACTCCTCCCTCTTAATAAAAGCTATTTTTTATTCGTAGGGTTCAATAGAACAAAATGGAGACAATATTAATATTCAAAAAATATAAAATTTAGTCCTAACCCTAAAAAGATAAAATGGATGTTTAAGACCAATTAAATTAAATTTTAAACTCCTCCCTCTTAATAAAAGCAATTTTTTATTCGTGGATTCAATAGAACAAAATGGAGAAAATATTAATATTTAAAAAATATATAAAATTTAGTCCCAACCACTTACAAAAAAATAGACTGCTACTAGCCAATAAAAAAGATTTAAACTTCTTCTATTTTTAAAATCAACTTCTCTATTTTTTGGTTAAGTTAAACAAAATGGAGAAAATAATTAATATTTGAAAAATAAAACGTATAATTCCAACCCCTAAAAGAAAAAATAAAGTCTTTTGAACAATATAAAATTAACTTGAAACTTAAACATTTTGTTTAACTTAACCAGCAAATAGAAAAGTTGATTTTGAACATAAAATAGGAGTTTGAATCTTTTTTTATTGGCTAATAGCAGTCTATTTTTTGTGAGGGGTTGGGACTAAATTTTATATTTTTTGAATATTAATATTTTCTCCATTTTGTTCTATTGAACCCCACGAATAAAAAATAGCTTTTATTAAGATGAAGGAGTTTAAAATTTAATTTAATTGATCTTAAACATCCATTTTATCTTTTGGAGGTTGGGACTAAATTTTATATTTTTTGAATATTAATATTTTCTCCATTTTGTTCTATTGAACCCCACGAATAAAAAATAGCTTTTATTAAGAGGAAGGAGTTTAAAATTTAATTTAATTGATCTTAAACATCCATTTTATCTTTTGGAGGTTGGGACTAAATTTTATATTTTTTGAATATTAATATTTTCTCCATTTTGTTCTATTGAACCCCACGAATAAAAAATAGCTTTTATTAAGAGGAAGGAGTTTAAAATTTAATTTAATTGATCTTAAACATCCATTTTATCTTTTGGAGGTTGGGACTAAATTTTATATTTTTTAAATATTAATATGTTCTCCATTTTGTTCTATTGAAGGCACAAATAAAAAAAAAGTTTCTTTAAGAAGGAGGAGTTTAAATTTTATTTCAATTGGTCTAAATTATCCATTTTTCCTTTTGGGGGTTAGAATTTTGATATTTATTTTTTAAATATTATTTTTTTCTCCATTTTGTTTAACTCAACCAACAAATAGAAAAATTGATTTTGAAAATGGGAGGATTTTGTTTATTATTTTTATTGGTCTAAATCATCCATTTTTTCTTTCGGGGTTGGTATTATATGTTTTATTTTTCAAATATTAATTATTTTTTCCATTTTGTTTAACTCAACTAATAAATAAAATATTGCATTTTAAAAATAGGAGGAGTTTATTTTTATTGGCCAGAAGTCTTTTTTTCTTAATTGGTTAATACTAAATGTAACCTTTGAAAAATTAAATATTCACTCTCTTTTTGTAATGTTGAACCAACGGCTAAAAAAATTGCTTTCATAAAGTAGGAGGAGTTAGAATCTCATTTTAATTGGTCTAAAAAGTAAATTTTCTTATAACTTAAGAAAAACGGGAAAAAATTGCCTATTTTGTTTTTCTTAGTATAATTATTTATTTTCTGCTTTTTTATTTTTTATATTCTATTCTATTAAATATACTAATAATTGTGTTTGGAATTGATTTAATTAAAAAAAGGTTAATTTCAATATACAATTTCTAGAATTATATTGTTATATTTTACAGAATAAAAATTATGTTTCCTTTTTTTATTTTTCTGTAATAAAGCATGTAATTTGAAGACATGGACAAATATCACCTCCGCCATCTGTCGCGCAAAATGCGCGGCGACATTTCAACATTTTATTCTAATATCGATCTTACACACACACATACATCCTACACTAAAACTGACATTTCCTACTTTTAACATTAATTTCTCATTAATTTAACGTTAATTTATCCTAAAAAATAGATAAATTTAATCCTGGGATATTCCTTTATTCATTTAAATAGTTTTCTTTAACTGTTTTTACCTAATTATCGAAATTTTCTAACAAAATACGAAGTGACGACGAAATTACGACGAATTCGTCGTATTTTCGTAGTTCACCCATCCGTCAGGGGATCTACATTCGTGTTTGGTTTATGGTGGTGAACTCTGAACATTATAGACATTATAGACCTTCTTTTAAAGTGAATTAAAGTGATACTTCGTCCAATAACCTTATATAAAGTGCTATCAATTCAATCTGATTATAACTAAATACCTTCTGTGATATAGTGTTTTGCCTACATGCTTTGCAAAAAGCCATTAAATCAACAAAAACAAAAAAATTTTGACGGTCCGTTAATGTCTTAATCGAGGTTGGTGGAACCGGGCATGTATCTCTAAAACTATTAAAGCAATTTTAATGTTCTTTGTCGCAAATTGTCAGGAATTTAGTTGTTTTAGCTACATGATTTATTTTTTTTTAAATTACTCAGAATTTTATACACTTTCCTTTTTATAACTAGAGTACTACCGACAGAAGTGGGCCACATTTTGGTTTTCATGTGTTAGAATATTCAGAAATTAACATTTCTGAACACTTATTGCGTTTATTTGTAGAGAAAGGGGTTACCTAACTTTTGGCAAATACACATTTTAAAATTTTTAATTTTAACACATACATATTGTTTAACATCGTTATGCCAAAAAAGATAAATTTGCGATATCACGATTTTGTACACAGAAGTGGGCCGCTCAAGTTTTTTATCTAGAATAAGTAAAAGGATCAAGCACTATGATTATTTATGTTAAATAATTAATTTTTTCGATAAATAGTATTGTAAAACCAAGCACAAGCAGTGCGTTCCGAAATTTGATTAATTTCACAGCCCCACAAAAAAAGAAAAGTACCCTGCGCGAAAGTCCACAGTACCATACCTCTATGTATTTTGATGCGCTGAACACGAATCCAAAGTCAGATTTGCTCCATCACGTCAGGATTTTTTTTTAACCTCAAAAAACATGTCAGATTTTATGTAATTTATGTAAAATACAAAATTTTTAAAAAATTGATTAGATTTTTCTCAAACTTGTTTTTCGGGGGTTTTTAAGATCGCTGATTACATATCTGCAGTCAGTTTTTAAAAATTCAAAATGGCGGATCCAATATGGCGGACAAATTAAAAACTTTTGTTGGATTTTCACATTACTTGGTATATGTATAGGGGTTTTCGGGGTCGCTGATTACAAATTTGCAGTCAGATTTTAAAAATTCAATATGGCGGTCATTTTTTCGAAAATTGATTTCTTTTTCTTTAAAATGGGTACTCACTAACATTTATGCAGCAGGAATTGCAGATTTTTTGTAACCTGAATGCCTAAATTAAAATGTATTTATCGAGACGACATCTAGGAACATTTCTAGAGAATTAGGCATAATTTCTGGATGAAGTTCAATTCAACAATTGCAGAATACTTTTCTCTTGAACGCAGGCCTGCTAGGACATAATACTGTATTGTATTTCCGTTGTGCTTTGGCACAATATAGACCTTTTCATTTAAGACCGGAAGTTGAAGCTACGCCATAACAGACGGCGCGATTTCAAAATTTTCGAGCAACTTTGTGTCAGAATGTATATTGTGCTAATAACAATTCAAATAAAAAACTCAATGAAAATGATATTCCAGAAGCAAAATTAATGTATAAACAGGTAGAGAAAAATACTGTAGCTGTCAATTAAAAATATGGTTATAAAGCCGAAGTCAGTATTTAAAGGGTAAAAAAGTCTATATTGTTTATATGTAAATAAGGTTATTAGCCTGGCCGCGATTTGTTAAGATAATTTTTAATCTGGTGATATCATTGAGCGCCGGGCACAAAAAGTTTTCTTTTTACCTAGAGAAACAAATACGAAAATACTTAAGTTGATCTATAAATAATTAATAGACCCAAAAACTTAATAATATTATAGAAGGGAGATTTTAATGACATTTTGAATTTTAATATTAATTTCATAAAGTTTTGAATATCTCGGATTATTGTTTATGGATTTTTATGAAATTTACACATTTTTTAGGTAAAAAGTGTACTTCAAAATAAAAATAATGTTAATAAAAAAATTAGTTTTTAAATAAAAATTTTTTTAAAAAATTGTTAAACAATTTTTTTTATTATTTACTCATCTCTGAGAAGTGTTATTAACATATTTGGAAACCTTATGAATTCACCTTTAATTTAATAAAACAAAATTGATGAAGACTCATCTGGTTCCGGAGATATTGGAGTTTTTGTGAAAAAGACTAGCTGCAGCAACAAGGTGAGCTTCGAATAAAAACCCAAAAGTTCTTGCTCATCTAATTTTTTTTTTTGGTATCGTTTCAGTGAAGCCATACAATAATTTAATGACAAAAATTTTCGATTTTTTTCATTTCGGATATTTAAAAAATCTTCATTTGTTAGTGAGTTAGGCAAATTCTACCAAAATTGAGTAGAAATAGACTAAACTTCGATAATATAGAAAAATTTAACTACAAACATCTAAATTTCAAATGGTTCTGCAGATTTTCGGTATAACTGGATACAAATTCTATGTCAGATTTTTAAAATTCAAAATAGCGGATCATCGTATATGGCAGACGATTTGGTAAATCTGACATCATATTCGCATTCAGTTGTACCGAAAATACACAGAAGTATTTAAAATTTATATCCTGGTTTGTAGTAATATTCTTCTTCATTATTATCAAAGGTTTGTTTGTTTTTACTTAGTTTTCAAAGAATTTGCCAAACTCAGTAAACAGAATGAACAATTACTCAGAGGAAAATGAAAATAATTTAAATTTCAAAAATGTATTTTAAAGAAGAAAAGTAGCGTCTTCAGATGAAATATTGAACTTTTGGCATAACAATTATTTTTTGATGTTAAAAAACTGGTCTTTCGCACTTTTAAGTTAAAATACCTCGAAAACCTGACGTGCAGGGTCTACTATGACGCTGGATTCGGAATTATTACGTTGAAACTTTTGAAAAATTATTCTTTGATTCTTGTAAATACTGTCGGCCTGTGGTAGTGTGGTACAAACAGTTTCTAAATTTTAGAAAAATTGATGATAAACGACAATTTCTTCATCAATTTTGGAAATTTTTAAGGCTCTACAGTAATTTTCTGTGCTTTTTACCATAGAAAATCTTTGTCGATGCTAAAAAAAATTTGAATCCTCCGGCTGCTACTCTTGAAAAAATTGTTTTTCCATAGAATTTCTTTAAATTTTAAGAAAATATCTCTTCGGGTGCCCTTTAAATGTGGTAAAAATTTGAAAACCCTTTGCGATGCTAAATTTTGAGATATTGAAGTTCAAACTTTAACTTTTACATGCGATTATGTTAAAAATAAAAAATGTCAACTACAATATCTCGTTTTTTGACATGGCAAAGAGTTTTGAAATATTTACCACATTTAAATATTTACAAAGAAACATTATCTCAAAATTTGAAGAAAATCTATTGAAAATCAATTTTTTCAAGAGTAGCAGCCGGAGATATACCTAAAATTTTTGATTTAAAAATTAATTTTTTTATTAACTTTATTTTTATTTCAAATTACAAATTTTTACCTGAAAAATGTGTAAATTTTATAAAAATCTACGAACAATATTCCGAGATATTCAAAATTTTATAAAATTAATATTAAAATTCAAAAAGGCGTATCTTTAACAATTTTTGAATTAAAAAAAAATTTTAGGGAAAGAAGTCTCTTATATATATACATATATATTATATTTTTGGTATAGCTATACAGAAAAGAACTATTTTCTTTAAAGAAACATTAAAAATTGCTGCAAAAATGCAATAAAATCTCATTTTTCACATTCAATCAGTTTTTGGGTCCATTAATTATTCACACATTCACTTTATTATTTTTGTATTTGTTTTGTTAGATGAAAGGGAAACTTTTTCAGCCCGGCACTGATTGATATTAAATAATTTTACATAAATGGCCAGACTAAAGGTTATGTTATGTTATGAACATAACCTTACCCAAAGGTCTCATTTTCGATATACTTGACAAGTTTTGCAATTACTTCGAATATTTTCATTCCTAATATTTTATTTTTTAAATGTTAAACGGTTTTGGGAAAGAAATAAAGTAATAATTTTCAGTCAAATAAGACTTGCAACGAGCATCACTTTTGCAATTCCCAAAACAATATTTTTTTTGTGCATCAATTTTTTTCCTTTGTGGATTATTTTTCTCAGGGATACTGCTCATTTTTAATACACGCTTATTTTTTTCTACATTCATTAGTAATATTTTTTAATTACTTTTCACTATTAGCACTGTGCATTTTGTACAAAAAGTGCTCGAAACTTTGTCGGAAGTTATATATATACTCCGCGCTTGCGCAGTACAGATTCCTTAAATGAAAAGGTCTATTAATCCTGCTGCTTCGATAGATGTAGTAGGCGATGACAACTGCCCCGAAATGGGATGTGTAGAATTATTTGCTTCCTGTCTATCGAAGTAACGAAGCCAGCGAAGGCGCGCTGCCTTGCAGGGGGACGTTAGGGTGTGAGGATGATACCGTAGTGTGTCCGACGACGAGTTGATAATGTCCTCGTCAAAGTCGGAAAGCTCTCATACTTAGGCCTAGGGAGGTATGAGGGTTATCACCCCTAGGACGGTGGACTCGCCTGCGATCAGACCAGGATCCCTAGCGTGCGGGCATTTTCCTAAATATCATGGCTTTCAAAAATCAAAACAATAAAAAAACTTCAAACGCTTCAAAAGTTCTATTTGGAGTGTCAACCTCACAACATACATGTGACAGCAATGCAGATGTATTTTGTTACGTATGCGGACAATTTTATATCCCGAAAAATCGCAAATTAATTAATAAAAACATTAAACAAATTTACAAAGATTGTTTTGACTTTGAGATAGTCAATCAGAATGAAAAATGGGTTCCAAATACAATCTGCAGTTCCTGCTACACAATGTTAACTCATTGGAATGATACGAAAGAGGATAAACACCTGAAGTTTAAAAACCAACATTGTGGAAAAAACCATTGAATCGAGAAGATTGCTACTTTTGCATGACCAATGTAAAAGGCTATAGCCTTACAAAAATAAAAAAAAATAAAATAAAAGAATATAATTTACGCATGTGTAGTATCTGTGAAAAAACCCGAAATTTTAAGTCATTTAACTCTTTCTTCTGCAAATATGGAAATCGACAGTTCACCATTAGAGTATGTACTTTTCGATATAAGTGATGCGATTAGTAATATTGTAGAAGACAATGATGATATTTATATTCCAGATGGTTATCAGGAAGAAAAGGTTAAAGAAGGCTTTACGCAAGAAGAGCTTAGCAACCTCATCAGAGATTTGAAATTACCCAAAAATGGAGCAGAATATCAGATAGATAGAAAAATGCAAAAATAGAATATGCAGCTAGATATCTAGCTTCAGTTTTAAAAAAGAAAAATTTGTTATCTAAAGGCACCACAGCTTACTTTTATCGTGACAGAGAAAAGGAATTTCGGAAATATTTTACAAAAGACTTTCATTAAGTATCTTTTTTTTTACTTTTCTAAGCTTTCATTAGTATATTGTTCTGACATTGAAGGACTAATAAATGAATTGAAACCAAACATATATGAAGATCAACATATGACTAGAGGTTATTCATTGACTCTTCTAAAAGAAGTCTAAAGGCAGTGCTAATTCATAACACTAATGTTTTTGCTTCAATTCCCGTAGCCCATTCCACTGAACTTAAAGAAGATTATGAAAGTGTCACATTAGTTTTGAAGAAAATTAAATATAAAGAACACAATTGGCAAATTTGTTGAGATTTTAAAATTATAAGTATCATGTTGGGCCAACAAGCAGGTTTTACGAAAACACCTTGCTTTTTATGTTTGTGGGACAGTAGAGATAAAAAAAAACATTACGTACAAAAAGAATGGACCAAAAGAACATCCTTTACACCAGGTTCCAATAATATTATAAAAAAAACCTCTAGTTGATCCTACAAAGGTAATTCCACCACCTTTACATATTAAACTAGGGGTAATAAAACAGTTAGTAAAGTCTTTAAATAAAGAAGGGAAATGTTTCAAGTACCTGGAACAAAAATTTCCAGAGATATCTGATGCTAAATTAAAGGAAGGAATTTTTGGTGGGCCAGAATTCGCAAACTAGTAAAAGATGAAAAATTTATCACAGTAATGAGTAAAAAAGAGAAAGCTGCATTTGGCTTAGTTTTAAGGGAGTTATTGAAAACTTTCTTGGCAACCATAAGAGCGAGAATTGGGAACTAATAGTGAATGTTATGATCAAAAACTTTCAAAAATTGGGATGCTTGATGAGTTTGAAGCTCCATTTCCTACATTTACATCTAAGTTACTTTCCCAAAAATTTAGGAGACTACAGCGAGGAACAGGGAGAACGGTTTCATCAAGATATTAATGAAATGGAGAGCAGATATCAAGGCAGATGGGACGTAAATATGATGGCTGACTATTGTTGGATGCTAAAAAGGGATATTGTTCCAGGAAGAGTAAACTTAAAAAGAAAGTTTTCTTTTTAAGTTTACTCTTCCTGGAATTAACTACTGCACAGGTCTTTCGAAGCCAAACGAGTCCGTTACCATAAACAGACATAAATAAAAATTACATTATTTTCAAACGGACATATTGATTTTTCAAAATCTAATTGAAGATTTGTTATCAGTGATCCGAAAAACCACTGAGTACCCATTTTAAAGCAAAATAAATCAATTTTCAAAAAAATGACCGCCATATTGGATCCGCCAAATTGAATTTTTAACATCTGACTGCAAATCTGTAATCAGCGACCCCGAAAACCCCTATATACCAAGTAAAGTGAAAATCCACCAAATTTTTAATTTTTGGCCGCCATATTGGATCCGCCATTTTGAATTTTTAAAAACTGACTGCAGATTCGTAATCAGCGATCTTAAAAACCCCCAAGAAACAAGTTTGAGACAAATCTAATCAATTTTTAAAAAATTTTGTATTTTACATAAATTACATAAAATCTGACATGTTTTTTGAGGTTAGAAAAATATCCTGACGTGATGGAGCAAATCTGACTTTGGATTCGTGTTCAGCGCATCAAAATACATAGGGGTATGGTACTGTGAGCTTTCGCGCAGGGTACTTTTCTTTTTTTGTGGGGCTGTGTTTTTATTTGTTTTATAGCATCAAGTAATTTGTCGTAGTCAATGGGTTCATAGCCCGTCGGTTTACCCTTTCTTCGTGGCATGATTGTTAAAACATTAAAATTAATGCATAGAACCACTTCATTAGTTTATACAAAATCACTAAATGTCGAAACGAAACGTCAACACAGAAAAAAACTATACTTAAGGGGGGAAACCACATTAGAACGCTGTTTTTTAGCCGTTTTTCGCGAATTTTTTTTTAAAGTATGAATTTTTTTGAATGAAATAAAACATTTCCACTATGTTGCTCATATATTTAACTGTAACTCATATTTTTTTAAGCGTTTATATAAAAAATCTTCCAAATTGGGAGCTATTGCATATAGAGCTGCTCCGCCAGAGTTCATGACTGCCGTGCAGTCCGGAGCCCACAAATTTTGTCCGAAAGAAAAAAATCAAGTTTATTCACATTTTATAAATATTTTATTATTAAGTGAACTAACTTTTAAGTGAAAATATTGAAAATTGAAAAATTAACACTGCTTTAAAAAAAATTCGATTTTTTGCCTACTTTTTTGCAACTTTTTTATTTAAAAAAAGGTACTAAAATTTTTTTTTTCTTTTTAAGTTTAGTTCACTTAATAATAAATTTAATAACGAACAATTTCCAATTTTTTATTTTAAAATCGGTCAATAACTTTTTGAGCTACACTGCACGGCAATTTCAAAAATCCTGTTTTGAGAAAAACGCATTTGAAAAAAGTATCAAAAATTGATATTTATACAAAAAAAATTTTTTAAAGTGATTACACTTTAATCGGCTATTCCAACACTATATATATATCCCTTCATGTGCTTCATAAGTAGCATGTAAGTCTAATAATTCCTCTTTTCGTGACTTTCTGCTTTCCTTAGTCTCAAGAGTGCTACACCTATTCTACTAATCTACGGTAACCTGGAGCGCGCTCCGTTCATCACTAGTGCAGCAAGGACGTCGAATTTTGCTCTAAAAACTTTTTTAGCCTATTTTTGAATACCTTAACTAACAATTTATGCAAAAAAGAAAAAATCGATTTTTTCGGACGTCTAATGTGGTTTCCCCCCTTAAAATGAGTATCATATGATACTCATTTTGAAGTGCAACAAAAATGATACCCCTTCGACTCATTCTGAGTTTCTGGGGAAAAGACTCAAAATGAGTAAAAAGCGGTATCATTTTAGGTTTATGATAATATTACAATAACGTTGGAATAACTGGGAATAATGTATAAAAATATGAATTAAAATAATTGTTTTTCATGAATAAACACTTTGCACTTGTCAAAACATTAATACTTAAAGTCGATTTATCGCATTTATGAGAAATGAAAAACGAATTTTTAGGTTAGACATTTGTGAATTGACTGACAGGGATGGGCAACCATATGTCATTTCACTCATTTTGAGTCACTTGAAGTTGCCGATTACTCATTTCGAGTCACTTGAAGTTGCCGATTACTCATTTCGAGTCACTTGAAGTTGTCGATTAGTCATTTCGAGACCGACTTCCAAATGCGTTGCAACAAAAGTGAGTCGAGTTTTTTTCTGTGAATGCAGTGGCCCACTCCTGTTTTCAGAAAATGGCCCACTTCTGTCCACAAGCATAATTTGACGAGAAATAACGTGACCATAACACCTCGCGACAATATGAAACAGTCTCTTTAATTTTTTGAAGGTTAGGTCTAATACTATTATAAAGGCTATTTACCCGATTGAATTCGATGAATAACTTATGTAAACAACGATAACTTTTACCATGAGAAAAAATAAATAATTTCTGGAACTAATTGCTGGAGAACACAATTGTAAGTCGCACACTTAAATAACCAACTGAAAATCGACCTTCTGTTCATAACAAAAGAAAAAAAATTTCGGTTGACAGATATGTCACTTATAAAACCAAAAACGGGGGGTGAACCACTTCTGTCAATCCTACTCTACTTTTACGGTAAAATGTAATGTAAAGCGGCAAGTTTCAAAAAACTGATTTTTTGCACCTATTTTGTGATAAGATAGAACGTGATATGCCTTCTTTTTCGACTAATTTAACTGGACTATCAAGGAACATAGGATTTATTATTGCAATTGAAAAACAAAACTTTGCATACTTTATGCAACAATGGCTTTATTGTCACTGCATGCTACCTGTGCCGACAGGCGAAATTCACTTGCAAATCGGCGTGCAAGTTTTCTTCTTAACCGTTTTTGCTAGAACCAAAATCGAAATATTTTCTTAATCTGGGACTAGAACAAACTCTGCGCGCTACGCGCGCCCATTCAAATTTTTTTAACTATAAACTTCTATGCTACAAATTAAATTTTATACCAATACCACAACATAATTTTAAATTTTAAACATTTTTTCAGGTATTTGATTATTTTTATAAAATATAATAAACTCATTCAGAGTAATTCAACTATTTTCAAGAATATCAATATTCGTCACAAGAATTCTTTTTTTTCAAAAGTAATAAAATTTTTTAAAGAAATTCAATTATTCTTAAAAAATGTTATTCTTAAAAAATTATTATTATTTATTATATAATTATATTATTATTAAGAGTCTAGTCTCTTTCAGTATAATCAAGTTATATCTTTTGGTGTTGTTAGCAGAGAGAAATATTTGTATTTTTTAAAATTTACACTGATCTTTCCCTTCAATGTAATGTTTCACATTTGAAATCCCAAAGGAATTCAACATAACAAAATAAACTAAATTAAGAAAAGTCCAAAATTTCTTTATAAACATAATTTTTTATATATATATTACTTCTATTTTCTCCTAAAAATATTTTTACGGAATCAAATGATTTTACTCTTGATAATGCAACATACATCTGACCATGATTAAAAACATCTCGTCTTAAATCAATGAATATTTTATTAAATGTTTGACCTTGAGATTTATTAATGGTCATTGCGAAAGCCAATTTTATAGGAAACTGTCGTCTTTTAAAAGTAAATGGATATAAGTTTTCACAATATAAAGTTACTCGATGTAAAAAAACAATATTTCCACTCTTATCTCCGGTTAATATTTTACATTTAATAACATTATGTGATAAATCTAAAACAATTAACCTTGTTCCGTTACATAATCCTTCATTAATACTAAGATTTCTAATAAGCATTACAACAGAATTAATTCTTAAATGTAATTCATGTGGTGGTAAAGAAGGTGGAGAGAGAGTGTTTAAATATTCTGGTAATAAAACTTCAGAAAATTTTCCATTATCACAACTTTCAGTTGAATCAATACTTTTATATATTTTTTCACCTTTACTGTCTAAGAGATTTACCACCCTCTTATTAATATCATCAACGTCAACATTTCTTGGTGCTAAAATTGCACACATTGACAAATCTTTAAATTTTTTCTGTTGTATCAAATGACTATACATTTCTTCAGCAATATCTATATTTCCTTGTTAAATAATATGTTCTGGTAATTCGATGTTATCATCTATATCATTTAATTCGCCATTACCAACTTTAAGTAGAAATTCTACAAATTCTGTTTCCTCTGGTAAAGCTCTCATATTTTCTGTTAATGTGTATTTTGTGAAATGTTGCCATAAATGACTATTTTTTATTGATAAATTTATTATTTCTGATCTAGTACCTCGTTCTTTTATCGGTAAAATTTGTCGAAAATCTCCTCCTAGAATTACAATTTTTCCACCAAAAACTTCATTTGATTTCATTATATCTCTTAATAACTTATCCATAATTTCTAAGGCATATTTTGGAGCCATTGGTGCTTCATCCCAAATAAAAACATCAATATTTTTTAAAAATTGTCCTTCTTTTGACTGAACTTTAATATTTGAAGATGAATCATTGTACAATGGAACAGGTAAGCCTAAGACTTTATGTACAGTTTTCCCATTAGGAAGCAGTGTGGCAGCTATGCCTGTAAATGCCATGTTGCAAACATTTATTCCTTTACTTTTTAATAAATGCCATAAGGTAGTATATAAAAAAGTTTTTCCAGATCCTCCACAACCATTAATATATAAGCATTTAGAACTATTAGAAGAAGAATCTTTTATTACTTCAAGTATATAATCAACTATATTTTTTTGTTTAACATTTAATTTAGTATAATTCTGCTCTCCTATTTTTATATGTTCAAAAATATTTATATCATCAACCTGCGCAGGAAAATTTTCATCTATATCTAATAAACCCTGAAAATCGGTTAAACAATATCCTTCATTCAATAACATTGATTTTATATTTCTATAAGCTATTTTTTCAGCTTCAATATTGTCAATTTTTGAATAGTCTTCTGACATTTGACTTTTAAATTTCTCCCAAAGTTTTTCCGGATGTACAGGATGACAATGAATTAGAATTCTTACAAATAATTGTCGAAGTGAATGAGGCATCATCCATAAAGTAGCTTCTTCCATTGTCCTAATCCACTCACTATCATCTTCTATAAGTCCTAATGCCAAACAAGCAGATGTAAAAGATTCATGAATAACTCCATTAACTGTTCTTAAACTTTGGAAAGAAGTTACTCCTTTTACTGTAAGTAACAATAATCTAAGGTGAAATAATTCCAATTGGCGTGGATTAACTGAATACATTCTTCCCAATACTTTTTCTTTACGACTCCTTTTTTGCCATTCAAGAGTTTTTTTTATCCACGTATAATGTTCTGGTATTTGTGTATAATAATACTGACGAGCAGTACTATCACGCTCATTAAGTTTAAAAAAATCGAGCAATTTTGTATTTTTCTGTAAATCAAAAGAAACATTGTTATTATCTTTCCTTTCGCGAATAATAACATTCTGTTCATTTGGTAAATGTATGGGTAAACGATTTATACTATGGCTCTTTTTCCCTAAAGGTTTACTTAAAATTCTCCAAACAGCCTCAACAGGACCTACATACCTATTTTCTTCATAATGATTAATTTCATTGTGATTAACAGTTACCTCACCATTCGCATTTGTAATAATAATGGATGCAGCATCATGACCCTTGAAAATATATTTATATAGATATTTAACAGATTTAATACTTGAAACTATTTCCACATTTATATGGCAATTAAATATTTCCGAAAGTGTAGGGCAATATGGAACCACATTAGAATTGTCAACAACAAATCCATTTGGTCGCTCATACGTTTTATTATTATTTCTTCGACGACAACGAACATAACAGTTTTCTTCAATTGTAGTTTCTTCTTGGTAACTTTTTGGAAAATTTTTTGAACATTTACCATCAATTAAACACCAATCTCCACAAGGTCCGTGAATGTTATTTTGCATTATTATGTTATGCAAGGAAGGATTGATATTTTCATCAGGAATTTCTGCAGAAATATAACGATCAACACTTTCAACTGTTAATATTTTAGAATTTTCTTTTAATATAACTAACAAATGAATATGTGGTAATCCTCGCTTTTGAAATTCAATAACATAAACATAAGACTTAACCTCTCCAAATAATTTGTTGTCAACAATAACATTTAAAAGTTGTTTCACCTTCAATGCAAAAACTCTAGTTACTATATCAGGTCTATCAGAAGCAGTTTGATGAGGTAATAAATTTTCTTGTATCTCTTTCCAATTTGGATTACACGTCATTGTAATAAATAAATCTGGTCTACCATGACGACCAACAATAGCCATGGCATCCTGATATTGTTGCATCATATTACGAGGTGATCCTATAAAAGTGGAAGGCAATATAAGCATTTTTCCAACATGTACATCATTTTCTAACTCATTATTTTGTAAATAATCGATTAATCCTTGATATGTTTCACTTCTCAATTGAGCTTGATTGTTTGCACAAAATTGCAATCTATCTTTCTCTATTTTTACATAATTGTCAACTACCCATTGTTGAAACAATCTTCCCCCATATAAAAATTGATTAAATTCCTTATCTCTTATAGCAATTTTGTATTTACAATAGGCAGACCTAGAAATATTATGTTTTTTACTTCTAAAATCACTATCACTACGAAGCATATTAATATTATAACCTTTATTTCCAAGTGGATAAAATATGGGATAGATCCATGGTTCAACATTCGGATCTAAATTACTAACTGATTTCAGTTCCTTTGTAGACTTATTATAAACTGTTACATAAGATTCTGGTATTTCTCCTTCTGAGTTTGTATTGAAAATAGCAGCAACTTCATTGTAACTTTGATAATTATATCTTTTTTTATCAAAACCTTTTTTCAACGTGAACAATAGTTGTAACTCTGGAACATCTTCATTATTTTGTCTTGCTAATTCAGTTTCTATTTTAATTACTTCTGACATCATCATGTAAGATTTTGTGTATGCGTTTGAAGTTCTCATAATATTTTCTATATTTTGTAAAAGTTCTTTGTCCAAATTTTCGTTACTTTTTAATCTGTATCTGATTGATTCGTCAGGGTCATAAATAAATAATTGACCAAAACATGGATCCTCACCTTTATCCGGATATAAAGCACTATTAATTTGATAGTAAATTTGACCTTGAATTTTATAACAAAATGGCCCTCTTCTTCTGTTATTAAAATTAATTACATTAGCATTTAAAGATGCAAAAGAAAAAGAATTATTGTACAGCCTTATATTCTTTTTAAAATGACCAGATTTTTCATGAAGCCCTTTTAGCAAAAGCTTTAATTCATCTGGATATTGTATGGAAGTTAAAACAACACCTCCATGACTACAACAATCATTAAAACTAACTTTTCTACCAGCAACTTGTTCATCTTTAAAATGTTTAGCTTGACAATGTGTGCAATAATAATTCATTGGACCTAGATAATTTTCAACATTATTTGACTTAAATGTTTCATTATCATCTAAATCTATATTTAATATTTTCTTTGGAACAGAAATATTCAAATTTGAATTTATACTATTATATACCAGTTTCAACTCATTTTGAATTTGATGATTTAATACTCTTTCACAATAATTTCTTGGACATAGAGTATTTTTTGTTTTTGACAAAGTACTTCTATCACTGTTTATATTTTTTAATTTAAGGTTTTGAGCATATTCTATTTTAGATTCAACTTGAAGTTTTTTCTTAGTTGAAGTGTGCACTTCACCTGAATAATTTACATTATCACTTTTACATTTCAGTTTTTGCCTTTCGCGATAATTTCTTTGAATTTCAGCCTTACTTTGTTTAGGTGTTGTTGATAATTCAACATTTCCTTCATTTATTTTATTTATTGCTCTCGGAAAAGAAAGGGAAGTGTTTGCTTCCTCTGAATAATTTGGATTATCAACTTTACGCTTCAACTTTTGCCTTTCGCGATAATTTCTTTGAATTTCAGCCTTACTCTGTTTAAGTGTTGTTGATGATTCAACATTTCCTTTATTTATTTTATTTATTATTCTCGGGAAAGAAATTTCTTTCTTCATAGAGTTTTTAGAAAAGTTTGATTCTCCATACTTAAGTTGAATATCTTTTTCATTTAAAAGGCAATTCCAGTCATTCACAACTATGCAAGATCTACTATTAGAAAGTTGTTCAGAGGGAAATTCACTTAAACTATTGTTTTTGAACATTAACATTAAATGATTTCTTATATTACAATAATAGTAATTGACAGAATCAGGCATAATATTAAAAAATAACGATGTTGCGAATGCTATTGCATATATTCCACAAGCAAGACTGTTTAATGGTTGTTGATCAACAGTTGTGAAAACTACTGGTGGTTCAAAAGGATATAATCTAATTAAGTAAGCCCTTTGATCGTCATTTAAATATTTTTTATTAAGACTATCAAAAATGTAAAGGCTTTTTCCATCATAATAAGTACAAATCCAATGACCAGACTTATAATATCCACTAAAAAGTATTTGAATGTGCTGCTTATTTTTCTCGATTGGAACTATCAAATCAAGTGTTTGTAAACACAAAGTATTTTGCATATTATAAAAAAAATTTGATTGTCTTCCCAATAGCTTTTGAAATTCATACATATGATCATTATTTAGCATTGCTCCTTCAGTGACAACAATACTTAAATCATCAGTAGTCAAATTAACAGTTTCTCCTTTGTTAGACATTGTTCTTTTATTTTATAAAATTTACTTATATCAAGGAATTAAAAATTTAAAAATAGCAATATTACAGTAGAATTTTAAGATCAAGTTTTATACATTTAATTAAAAATATTATAATTTCCTTTTATTCAATGATATTACCAAATTTTGCCTCCTATAGAAAATACAAACAAATTTCCAATTTTGTCTCTTATCCAATATATAACCAATTTACTATTTTTCCTTTAATCCAATTTAACCAATTTCTAGCTTTCTTTTTATCCAATATAATTAATTTCCAATTTTGCTTTTTATCCAATATAACCAATTTTGACTTTTATCCAATATAACCAATTTACTATTTTTCCTTTAATCCAATTTAACCAATTTCCAGCATTCTTTTTATCCAATATAATTCATTTCCAATTTTGCTTTTTATCCAATATAACCAATTTTGCCTTTTATCCAATATAACCAATTTCCAGCTTTTATCCAATATAACCAATTTCTAATTTTTTATTTTATCCAATATTCCTGTTATACAATTCAACCAATTTTCAGCTTTTTATCCAATATAACCAATTTTGCCTTTTATCCAATAAAACCAATTTAACCAATTTCCAGCTTTTTATCCAATATAACCAATTTTGCCTTTTATCCAATATAACCAATATTTATCCAATATAACCAATTTTGCCTTTTATCCAATATAACTAATTTTGTCTTTTATCCAATAAAACCAATATAACCAATTTTGCCTTTTATCCAATAAAACCAATGTAACCAATTTTGCCTTTTATCCAATATAACCAATTTTGTCTTTTATCCAATAAAACCAATATAACCAATTTTGCCTTTTATCCAATAAAACCAATTTAACCAATTTCCAGCTTTTTATCCAATATAACCAATTTTGCCTTTTATCCAATATAACCAATATTTATCCAATATAACCAATTTTGCCTTTTATCCAATATAACCAATTTTGTCTTTTATCCAATAAAACCAATATAACCAATTTTGCCTTTTATCCAATAAAACCAATGTAACCAATTTTGCCTTTTATCCAATATAACCAATTTTGTCTTTTATCCAATAAAACCAATATAACCAATTTTGCCTTTTATCCAATAAAACCAATTTAACCAATTTCCAGCTTTTATCCAATATAACCAATTTTGCCTTTTATCCAATATAACCAATATTTATCCAATATAACCAATTTTGCCTTTTATCCAATATAACCAATTTTGTCTTTTATCCAATAAAACCAATATAACCAATTTTGCCTTTTATCCAATAAAACCAATGTAACCAATTTTGCCTTTTATCCAATATAACCAATTTAACCAATTTTGCTTTTTATCCAATATAACCAACTTCTAATTTTGCCTTTGGATTCCAATTACATACGATTTCCAAATTATAACAAATTTTTTAATTTATTAATAAACATAAAAAAAAAATTTTTTAACTTTATTAATTAACTTTGAAAACTAAACACAACTCAAATACATAATTATTTAAATGATTGAAAAAAATTAGAAAAAAGTATTTTAATGTATTTCTATTATTATTTAATATTCACTTATTTAATTATATTCACTAATACTTACTATTCACTAAATCACTATTTACTAATTCACGAAGTATTCACTGATAATTCACTTATTTAACTTTTTTATTCACTCACCTATAGTGAGTGAATTCCCAAAAAAATTGTTATACTTCAATTTCGTTGAAGACACGTAGAACGTGCTCCAAGGAAAATAATCGACGATATGATTTTTAAATTAAATTTTCGTTCTTATATTTAGGTGGTAGGCCCTAAACGTGAGTGTCCTCTTCGCACTCATAGATATATATATATATATATATATATATATATATATATATATATATATATATATAGGCCTGTATTCGACCCTAAGAAGGATTAAGAACCCTTAAACAATAGCCATTGTAATGGGGATTACCTCGGAGAACCCAGGTAATATTTTCTTTCTTCCTTCATCGCAAGGGAAATATAAAGAAAAGACTATTATATGTATATATATATAATATATATAGTAATAGAAACTCCAAAGGTAACGGTCTCGATAACGTCTGGATAACGGCGCCGATAACGCTTTCTCTGGTAACGGCTACCTTTCTTTCTTTCTCTAAAGGCAATGTCAATAAGAATGTCTCTCTTTACCTAATATGCATATCTGCTGATTTCATATAAGGATACATATAAGTAGCAGTCGTAGGAGTTTTTTTATTTTAATTTTTGTGGATTTGGCACCACATTTTGTGAAAAAATTTGACCCTGAAATCTTAACTTTTTTGTTCAATGTGGTGTCAAATCCACAAAAATTAAAATAAAAAATATCCTACGTACTCGACCGCTACATCCCAGGTAGAAATTGACTATAGGCACATTACTGGTTCAGTACGAAAAAATTTCAACCAGTATTGACTTTCATACTGGCCTATTAAGGAGCATTCAGACCTCTGCAGGCTGTCTGGCTGCGCAGCCAGAAGCAATAAGAGTAAGGGAGAAGGTGTAATAAATTTGAATTTCCTTACTCTCTTACTCTTGTACGTTACCATGGCAACCTGCAGGCAGACAGACAGGCTGCAGAGGTCTGAACGCTCCATTACGTGTCCAACATCGGCAGGTAACGCCTCTGGCTTGGGCTTAGTACTGAAAATCAGTAATGTAATAGTACGGATTTTCTGTTCCGACCAGTAGTAGACCAGTAATAAAGCATAATGCTGCGCTGGAGAAACATAACCCCTAAACATTCACTATATAATTTCGAAATCTAAAATTTGGAAAGAAAAATTAGAAATAGACAAATTAGGAAGTTGGAATTTTATTTTGAAATAAGAAATAAAATGTACTTTTAAGGATTTAGTCTGTAATTTGATATTAGTTAACAAGAATAATTATGTATTCACATGAACTTGAAATGTGTTAGAATAAATAGTTCTGTTTTACTTTTTTTCATACGAATTCGTGTTAATCCATTTATTTTGTAATTTGTATATTTATTAAATAATAATTTATCATAATATCTGGAAACGGTAATAGGTAGTAAAAATTTTCTACCGAATTAAATTTACAGATAACCTAAATTCTAAACTATGATGGGATTAGAAAAACATTGACATATTTAAAGAATTGAATATAGAATGTTATTAAATAATAAATTAAAGTTATAGTAAAATTATTTCTATTTGATGTAATCATATCAACTTATCAACGGCTGTATTAGTAGTTTAAACTCAAAACAGTCATAATAGCAGCTGTTTCACTACCGCATTGCACGTACTGAGCCAGTAAAATTCCGGAGTTCCTAATAGTACAAGTTACACGGAAAATCAGTACTGTCAAACAGTATTATATTAGTAGTGGATCGGACGTTAACTACGGCTGTTTACGAAAATTTCTGCCTGGGATGTATTCCAGATTAAGAAAATATTTCGATTTTGGTTCTAGCTCAAACCGTTTTGCAGAAAACTTGCACGCCGATTTGCTACTCAAGAATGTGAAGTTCGCTTGTTGCTCCCTCTACATGAGATTATACAAAGTGTAATATTATATAAAAAACGAATTTTACAAGTTAACAGAATAATAAATTAATCCCTTTCAACCGATTCCTGTTTACTTTATTCCTTTTATGTAAAAGAAATTCATGAAAAAAAGGTTGAAATTGTGCTGCAAAGGTGTCACTTCCCCTTAATCCGATGGCTAGAACATTTTTGTTTAACTTTGTCGAAGAGTATTGAGGAATACTTGAAAATTTACCTTCTTAGATGATACTCATACAAACTCTGTGAAATTTATTGAGAAAGAGGCATTGTTCATAGCTATAGCGCATATTATACAATTTTTTGTAGCAAAATAAAGGTGGCACAAAAGTGCAGTTATACTGCTCCGATCTTTATAAAATTTTAGTATGATACTTCTGGATATGTATACTTTCGAAAAATGTAATAAATTAATCGATTTTTTAAATTGCGTAGACCCCTTAATAAATAAATTGTGACAATCCTCTTCAAAGTTCATGTTAAAGCAGCTATCAATAATTTCAAATTAATGTATAGTTTGATATGTAACTCTAGAGGAGTTTCAATTATTTTTTCAAACGTGAATTTTCCATAAGTACAAACAAAAATCTGATTTTTTATACAAATGTATATATATATATATATATGTATTTTCTTAATTTTAGGAGCAAATGTGCGAAGTTCTTGATGCAATGTTTGAAAAATCAGTCGAACCTGGAGAATTTATTATTCGTCAGGGAGATGGTGGAGATAATTTTTATGTCATAGAAAGGTATGTCATATTTTTTAAAATATCGTTGTTTCATTTTTCATAATGAAAGTTGTAATTTGCTTTTTCACATTCAAGCAGATGATGCTTGATGGAAATGAATTAATTAACTTTTTTGGACTGAGTCCTTATTTGTAATACTGACTGTATTGTTTTTTTAAACTCTATTTTTCACAGTGTTTCGTTACATAATCCTCTTGTTCATAAGAAACCGTTCCATAGTGCAACTTCAATCTTTTAGAGTAAATCCAGAATGTCAAGTTTAAATTAAGCCGACGCACAGTGTGGCCAAAGACACTTTTTTGGAGAAAACTCTGCCGACAACTCATATGTTGATTTCTGCTCAGGGCCTAACTACCAAAAAATTTCAATTCTCAAAAACTTACCTAAAAATCGCCATTAACATTAAAAAATTTTTTTTTAAATTAAGTTTGATGATTAAAATTAATATTTTAATTTGTCTGAATTAAACATTTTAATAACTTGTAGGTGTTCTTTCCAAATCCTTTCTGAAGTTTTGTAAAAAGCTATAAAATTGACGCAATGGAAGATTATTTTCTAAAAGTATAAATAATGTCAGTTTTCTCAAAAACCCCACTTTTTTCTCTAATTTTTACCATAAATTCTCATCAATATGAAGAACAAATCCTATAATTTTCAAGCGGGCTGAACCATTCTTCCATCCAAGAGAATTTTTTTCGGAATATTTCTTTTTATAAAATTTGAAATTATTGACGTGCATTTCGAAGAACAAATGAACAAACTGAAGTAAGTTTTGATTATTGGTTATAACCAATAATAATGAAAGCATGGAAAGTAACCGCAAAATTCTGAAATGACGCTTTAAAAATTCTGTTTGTCAAATTCCATTCACTCAAGACAATAATTGTTGGTTATAAACAATACATAAAATGTACAATTTTAAATGTATTGATATTGGTTATAAAATGACTTACTTCAGTTTGTTCATTTGTTCTTCAAATTGCACGTCAACAATTTCAAATTTTGTAAAAAGAAATATTTTGAAAAAGAATCTCCTGGATGATTTAGCCCGCTTGAAAATTATAGGATTTGTTCTTCTATTGATGAGAATTTATGGTAAAAATTAGAGAGAAAAAAGTGGGGTTTTTGAGAAAACTGACATTATTTATTTTTCGAAAACGATAGTTTACGATTTCGTTGATTTTATAGCTTTTTACAAATTTCAAAAAGGATTTTGTAAGATCACCTATATAAGTATCAAGAAAAAAATTTGATTACACTCATTGGAAAAAAAGTACAAGCGAAACAATTTGCAGCACATTTTTGAGTCATGTTGCGCGACTCAACCCTGTGTTCTGCTAGACACTTTTCTGGAGCGCGCAGCGTTCCCCTGAGTCGAGGCGAGCTCTATTTAAAGTGTATTACACACTCTTTGGAGAGCGCTGCACGCCCCAGAAAAGTGTAGAAGAATTCAGGGTTATGTCGCGCAACGTGACTTGAAAATGTGATGCAACGTGCCCTCTTTTTTCTCAGTGTAGAATAACATATTTTATTAGTAGGTGTATTAGTAGGTTGACCTCAAGACTATCATAATAGCAGCTTTGTCACGAACGCATTGGACGTTAACTACGGCTGTTTACGAAAATTTCTGCCTGGGATATTATAATTAGCAAATTGAAATACTCTTTGAAATTGAAGATTTATTTACTTTATTGATTGAGTAATTCGAATAAATTCGAAATTTTCTACTTATTAATAGTTTTTTTAGTAATTTAAAAGCTCGAATCCATTCGAGTACTCGAATTCACTCGAGTGCTCGAATTTAATCGAGTACTCAAATTTACCCAGTACTCGATACATCGAGCCATCTTGGGCTCGGCTCGGCTATATGGTTTTCCATACGGTTTTCCATATGGTTTCTCATGTGGTTTCCCACGTGGTTGCCACATGGAAAACCATGTGGTCATTTTTACCCAGGTGCGATTTTTTGGTCGGCCCACAGTTGGGCCAACTTTTACAAAGTCGGTCCAACTTCTCGTGCCAGAGGTTGGGCCAACCATACAGATGATAACGGTTTGCCATCTAATGGTGACGATAGTTGGCCCGACAACTCATAAGGAAGTTGGCCCAACTTAAAATGCATATGTTGTGCCAACCATACATTTCAACGGTTGGTCCAAAGACTGATGCCAATGTTGGCACAACTTTAGATGCGTAAGTTGGGCCAACCACAATTTTCAAAGTTTGGCCAACTTCAACAGCCAAAGGTAAAAAATTATTAAAAAACTAAATTATTTAATCAATTAAAACGTTATTATTACAGGGTTGCTACGGTCATGGAAAACCTTGAAAACCTGGAATTGTCAGGGAATTTTTTCTTGGTCAGGGAAAACCTGGAAAAGTCAGGGAATTTTATAAAATATTTTTTCAAAAATTAATTTCCCGTATGTGAATCGCGAAAATTTCAAAGCACCAAGTTGGCAATACTGCCTTTCTTTTCTACTGATATAATTCAGTTTTGAATTTAGCGCTTAAAATTAAAGTCAAGATGGTGCTTCTAAATTGTAGTGTCTATTGGTTAAAAATTTTTCTTAGCGCGCATTACATTATGATAAAGCAATTACGTTTTTACGTATACTGAGATGAATCAACACCACATCAACACGGTCAATCCAGTGTTTAAATAATTTTCAGTGTTTTTATGTGTTCCCAATTTAAAAGAGGTAAGTGTTTTATAAGTACATAAATATATAATAAATATTTTTACTTTATTGTCTGAAAATGAAAGTTTTTATTTTCTTGGCATCAGAAATATTATAATGCGACATTTAAGGTTATGTAACAAAGTGAACATGAGGTTTTGTTTTTATAATTCGTGAATGCTTTTAGCATTTAAGATTTATTGATTCTAGATTTGTATTGAATGCCATAAAAATACTTTTTGTTAAAAAATTATGAATTTGTACAAGCTTTGAATTCTTTTAAAATGCAAACATTTTCTTCCTTTACATAAAGAAGTGTAATAAAATTTTTATTGATACTAAATTCGCAAAAACTGATTAACTATCAATATTAATTTGATTTAATTTCGAAAGATCCAGTTGTAAATTTTTAAGAAAGAAATATGTTTTGAGTTAAAATTTCTGGTTAAATAATAGTTTACATTTTCTATTTTTGCTTAAAAGTTACCTATGAACCGTCATTTTTATCCAATTTTTTAAACAATAGCTCTTTTTGTTTTTTGAATACAATTTTGTTTTTTTATTTTATTGATAAATATTTTGTTTATAAAATATAAAAAACAAATATTATATTTTTAAAATAATTTTGAAGAAAATTATTTTTTAAAAATTCGACAACAAAAAAATTATCTGTTAAAATCTACTTTTCAGTTTGTGATTAATGGGTTTAGTTTAGTTCTTTTAACTAATTTGATAGACAACCTAAATTTTGTTTAATATTTCTTTTAACATAATTATTATTAGTTTATTCTGTGCATAGACTGTGATGCCATCTACAAAAAAAACGTCATTCCAAGATGACTGGTTGTCAAACCCGAATTACGAAATGTACATTCGACGAGCTACTGATAGTAACCACAAAGCTTCATGTATTCTTTGCCACTCCAGCTTCAGCCTCAGCAATATGGGGAAAAAAGCATTAGATAGCCATATATCGGGAAAAAAAACACCAGAAAGCGGTACAAGTGAAAAACAGTAGTCATAACATCCGTTTGTTTGGAGCTGTGGAATCAAATGCACCATCTGATAATAACCAGCAACAGGTATTATGAACAAAATTACTGGATTAAATTACTGTTAACATTAAACTCAATTTAAATAAGCGTTTTTATTGTTAAAAAATGTTTTTATTTTGAGTATTCCTTTTTTTTATCACAGAATCTTGTCGATATTCAAAACAATGGAGGTACGAACAAGGATCCGAATATTTCTAAGGCAGTAGCGAGTAACATAGATGGAAGAGCACCTGCTAAATCGAACGACATATCACAGTACCTGAATAAACAATATGTTATCAAAGCTGAAATTATGTGGACAATGGCCAGTGTTATGTACCATATGCCCATGTCAACTGCCGGAAAATGTACTGAACTTTTTCCTGTCATGTTTCCAAACAGTCCAGAGGCTGCTGGAATGCAGTTAGGTCGAGCAAAAATGTCGTACGTGATTTCTCATGGTTTAGCACCATATTTCTTGGACAACCTTTTAATCAAGGCCAGCGAGAGTGACGCAATAGTCATATATTTTGACGAAAGTTTTAACAAAAGTATTAAATCTACCCAAATGGATTTCGCTATAGGCTTCTGGGATAAGAAACAAATCAGACTTCTATTAGATACTACACGTCATCGTTTCTCGGTCACTGCACAGCTGTTGATCTCTTGAATGCTTTTAAGTCTACGCTCGTACCTTTCATGCTATTGAAACTTTTGAATATTTCCATTGATGGTCCCAATGTGAACCTAAAATTTGTAAATGATCTGAAAATCGATTTAAATTTTGAAAAAAATCCGGAATCCCTTCAATTTCTCTTCATGGGAACTTGCGGTCTACATACGTGTAATAATGCTTTCAAAGAAGGTGCCAAAGCTACAAAATGGGGGATTGCTGAATTTCTAAGAGCAGTGTTTTATATATTTAAGGATTCCTCTGCGAGAAGAGACGATTACACCAAATATTCAGGTTCTGAAGAGTTTGGTCTCAAATTATGTCCCGTTAGATGGCTCTGCAATAGAGAGGCTGCTGAAAGAGCACTGAAAATTCTTCCTAATTTGAAAAAATATGTGGAATGAGTTTCTAAAAGCAACAAGGACAAGAGTATTAAGGCTGGGAGTTACCAGACTTTAAAAAATTGTCTAGAGGACAAACTGCTTGCCGCCAAGCTTGCTTTTTTTGGCTATGTAGCTTCAACTTTGGAACCATTTTTAACGGAATTTCAAACGGAAGCACCTATGGCCCCCTTGCTTTTTTCGTCGCTTCATGGAGTAGTTTTGGATTTAATAAAGATATTCGTAAAAAAAGAAGTGCTTGTGAAGTCAACAAATATCGCTAAAATAAATCTCGATGATTCAGAAAACTTGAGAGTAGCTGCGAATATTAATTTAGAAGACAGTTTTTCTGTGAATACAGAGCTCAAAAAGGCAAAAACCGCATCTGATAAGGAAAAATTGATCTTTAAAAATGACTGTAGGACATTTTTGAAATGTCTGTGCAAAAAACTAATAGAAAAATCTCCTCTGAAATATGAATTGTGCAAGGGCATATCTTGCTGTGATCCATCGGTGATTGTCAATTGCTCAAGTTCAACCGTATCCAGGCGGCTAGATTCATCGCTTTCATGTTTTGCGAAAGGAAACTGGCTAAGTTTAAAAGAGTGTGACAAGATTAAGAAAGAATTTGTCACTCTTGCTGCGAAACGTAATGTAAGGGATAGTTGTAAAGATTATAAAAGGTCCGAACGTCTTGACACATTTTGGATGACAATTTTAAATTTTAACGATTCCTCACTCGAGATAAAGAAGTTTTTGAAGTTAGTCCTCCTTCTTAGCCACGGCAATGCTTTCGTAGAAAGGGGGTTTAGTGTAAACAAGGAAATGGTAATTGAAAATCAAAAAAAGAGTTCGTTAATTGCACTGCGACAAGTCTATGATGGAATTGTCGCGGAAGGTGGTCTCACGAATGTAAGCATAACGTCAAAAATGATTGATCGCGTACAGTTTTCCCGACGAGATTATATGGATGCACTAAAAAAAGAGAAGAAACAGACTGCAAATGATCGTGAAGAGGACTTAAAGAAAAAGAGTTTAAGTGAGAAGTTAAAAGATCTTCAGGAGAAGAAAAGAAGTATTGCACTTGAACATAAGACAAAAACGGATTCAATTAATGATGAAATTGAAGCTTTATGCATGCAATTGAAGTAAACGATTCTTTATATTAATAACTGTTATATCGATGTCTTTAAATATTTATCAAACTCTAATAAGTGTTCACTATTTGATATAGTGTAAGTTATCTCACTGAGACTGATTAGTTTTGCTCTAGTACTAGTGTAAGTGGAATATATTTTTGTTATAAAGGTTGAAATGTCTCACTACAACTGATTAGTTCTAATACAAATTGATATTATATTTTGTATTCAAATTATTATGTTCAGACTCATTAAAAGTTGTTTCCAAAGATTCCTAATAAAATTAAACTTTCGAATGTATTCAATTTTTCATTTTTATTCTCACTCCTAATTTAAAAAAAACTCCATTAACTAATTCTTCAAGTTATATTAAAAAAATTTGTTAATTAATAATCTTATAAATGTTTTATTGAAAATATCGTTCAATTTTTTTATATAGTAACATATAAGCTAAAACTTTATTACAACAATTTTATATTAGGTCAGGGAATTTTAAGAAAAATAGTCTGGAAAACCTGGAAAAGTCAGGGAATTTTGTAATACTGAATCCGTAGCAACCCTGTATGAGCGGGAACATCAGATTTATATCTGATGTTCCCGCTAATAGTTCCTTTACCTATTATTATTAACCACAATCTCATACATACATTTTCGAAAATATCTAACGCTCGCTGGGATCGAACCCCTGACCTAACGCACCGAAGACTTATACACTGACCACTACGCTACGCTCACATGGGAGTACATAACGTTACATGTATATTAAAGCTGCAACAGTCGGGCCAACCGTGGCCCAGATTTTGGCCGACCCAGAAAGTATAAGTCAATTAAACTGCATTTGACAAAGTTTTTCCAACCGTGGCAAAGAATCCGGCCGTCCAAAATAATGTAAGTCAAATAAACTGCAATTCACAGAGTTCTGACAACAGTCGGGCCAACCGTGGTCCAGAGTTCGGCCAACCAAGAAAGTTTAAGTCATTTAAACTGCATTTGACAAAGTTTTGGCACGTTCGTATCACATACACTTCCACTGAACGTAGGACATAAGAAATAATTTCCTATTTCTGTCCTTACGATAAACGAGTGCATCATACAATGCAAAAAATTTAACTTCCTCCTTCTCTAACCTATATCAGACTTGACATATTTCGTTGTCGCGATTCTGTCTAACAGATAACTTACAATTCACAGTATTTTCCTCAACCACCAAAACATTACTATAGCATCGGCTTAAAGCGTCGACTTGCTTCATACCTTTATTCGACCGGTGACGAATCTCATTATTATATTGTTGCAAGAACATAGCCCAACGTGCTATTCTCGTGTTAATGTTCAAAATGGCCACTACTGGTTGTATCGAAAAAAACTCTTTTATTACTGAAAGACCTTGAGCTAGTCAAACTAATAGTCAACTTCACTGAAGAATATCTATCAACTCTGTCCCATTAACCCTTTGCGGCCTAGTGACACTCCTGAGTATCACCATTTTTTCTCGACTTTTTTTGCATTTTTCAAGCACTATTTCATTTGTTCTAATTACAAAAAGCATAGTACATGTATCAGGAAACATTCCTTACTATAACCAGGAATAAAAAAAAATATTTTTTGTTGATAAAATAATTGTTATAAATAAATAAACTTAAAAAAAAACAATTTCTTTTTACAAAAAATGTAATTGGGTCTAACCAACAATATGAAATACTTTGAGGTTCATGTTTAGACAGTTTTTGTGGTCGCTAATTACCACTCTGGGTCCGGTCAATACTGCCTTTAGAAGAAATTTTGTGGTCCTGTGTAATTCATTAAATCTAAAAATCTGAACTGCGTTAAACTACAAATTTTAAATCACGCTTTCTTCAAAGCAATCCTGTGTAAATCTATATCTCTTGCCGAATGCCGCTTTCCTGGAAAACCGAGACCAATGCAGAAAAATTTTCTATTTTCGTCCTTCCTTTAAATTTAGCATATTTGATGATCCAACGACTAGCCTATGAGGGCACTTTGTCACTGGTTGTGCTTATAGCTCATTGCAGAATCATCTAAAATATAAAAATCAAATAGGGTCAAAATAAGTGAAACCGGCCACATGAAAAATTTTTGTCCCCGAATTTAAAGTTATCTATGGTTTTTGATAGATATATGAGTAAACTTTTACCCGCTAAAATATTTTTCAAAATTTTTATTTATTTTGAAAGTTATCAGGTGTTAAACTTTTAGGTTACTTTTTATTCTTTTCATTATTACTCCGAAACGAATGAAGATAATTTCAATTTTTTTTTTTGAAATTAAAGCTAAAAGTCTGTAGTTTAAAGTGCAACTGAAAAAATTGCTGTATAATAAAAATTTCTAATTGTTATTAACAATTATTTTAAACAATTGCGATTTAAAGTATGTTCTCAATGTCGGAAAAAATCAAACTATACTCATGTGATGCGCAAAACTCTAATGAGTAAATTAAAAAAAAAAGTGAGTAACCTCTAAAATTACAGAAGTTATGCATATTTTTCTGACGACGCGCGGGAATTAACTGATTCGCAAACTCTCGAGCGCGCGGGAATACGCCCGCGCCCGCTCCCGCCGCACTGCTCACACTTGTGTTTTCAAACAATTTATGTTTACAGAGAAGGAAAAGTAATTAAAATATTATTTTCTTCTGAATAATTTATTAATATTTTTACTTTTGGAGTAATTATATACATAAAAACCATTTTGTATGTACTCATAAACTGCTTTGCAGTTTTTATGCTTTGATAAAAAACTTTTTTCGTGGGTCTGATATTCTTGAATCGTACAAAAATCGAAATCGATATTGTTTGTGTAGAATTTCATCAAAAAATTGTTTAAATAATTGGATTTCTAAATAAAATAATTGAATCATTTGTCACTTTTCAAAAATTCAATTTTTATTAGTGTTTTAACTGAAATTTCTTCTACAAATCCGCTATTTTTAATAATTTATTATTTCTTAATAATAAATAATAATTAAATTTTTGCCTGGAATTGTAGGTATTAAAATTATTTTTTAATATAATTGAATTCTCTTAGAAAATTTTATTAAAATAGTAGATTTTGAAAATCATTGAATTGAGGAAAACTTCTGAAAATAACTTATATTCGGGGAAGAATTTTTTTATTTTTAAAGTTTATTGAAATGTTGACGATAATTTAAAAAAAATTTTTATCATAATTGAATTTTTGCAATCATTTGTAAGTTCATCTATTTATGAAAATTGTAAACGCACTCTCTAAATCTGAATTAGTAAAAAGTTACTAATGAAATGGCGAAAAGTCGTCCACCAAATGGTTTAGTAATATATTACTAACAAATAGTGAATTTTACTAATTGATTAGTAGATTTCTACTAACAATTAGTAGAACTGTTTTATTAATAGTCGATAAAACAGTTGTACTAATTCATTTAGTGAAATGAGTGACTTTTAATTAGTGAATTTCTACTAAAACATTAGTAAAATTTTACTAAGAATTAGTTATATTCTACTAATTAAAAAGGGGAAAAGTCGTCCATGAAAACTACTAAAAATTAGTCAAATTTTACTATTCCTTAGTAGAATTCTACTAATTCAGATTTAGAGAGCAACTCTTTTCAAACTTCAAATAATTTTGAAATATTTTTAAACTAACTTTTACTACTTTTATAGTAAAATATTTCTGATAATTTTTACAACTTTCGGAGTAAATTTATTCCGAAAGTAGTAAAAGTTATCAGAAATGTTTTACTATAAAAGTAGTAAAAGTTACTTTATATTTTTCTCCGTGTACAATTATAATCGAATTCCTCAAAAAATGTAATTATTCTTAAACATTTTATTAAAACTCGTTCAAAGAATTCAATTATTTAAAAATTTGTTAATAAAATTCTTTATGGGAATACAATATTAAGAAATAATAAATTATTAAAAATAGCGGATTTATAGAAGAAATTTCAGTTAAAACACTAATAAAAATTGAATTTTGGAGAAGTGACAAATGATTCAATTATTTTATTTAGAAATTCAATTATTTAAACAATTTTTTGATGAAATTCTACACAAACAATATCGATTTCGATTTTTGTACGATTCAAGAATATCAGACCCACGAAAAAAGTTTTTTATCAAAGCATAAAAACTGCAAAGCAGTTTATGAGTACATACAAAATGGTTTTTATGTATATAATTACTCCAAAAGTAAAAATATTAATAAATTATTCAGTAAGAAAATAATATTTTAATTACTTTTCCATCTCTGTAAACATAAATTGTTTGAAAACACAAGTGTGAGCAGTGCGGCGGGAGCGTGCGCGGGCGTATTCCCGCGCGCTCGAGAGTTTGCGAATCAGTTCATTCCCGCGCGTCGTCAGAAAAATATGCATAACTTCTGTAATTTTAGAGGTTACTCACTTTTTTTTTAATTTACTCGTTAGAGTTTTGCGCATCACATGAGTATAGTTTGATTTTTTCCGACATTGAGAACATACTTTAAATCGCAATTGTTTAAAATAATTGTTAATAACAATTAGAAATTTTTATTATACAGCAATTTTTTCAGTTGCACTTTAAACTACAGACTTTTAGCTTTAATTTCAAAAAAAAAATTGAAATTATCTTCATTCGTTTCGGAGTAATAATGAAAAGAATAAAAAGTAACCTAAAAGTTTAACACCTGATAACTTTCAAAATAAATAAAATTTTTGAAAAATATTTTAGCGGGTAAAAGTTTACTCATATATCTATCAAAAACCATAGATAACTTTAAATTCGGGGACAAAAATTTTTAAAGTGGCCGGTTTCACTTATTTTGACCCAATATCATTTTTTAAATAGACGACTTAATACAGGTCCTCAACCTCTGATATTTTTTGTGAATCATTTATGGTAAAAAATTGTGTTTTTCCAAATTTTTTGATTTAAAAGTTTGTCATTTTCTTCACTTTTAATGTTATCAGTATTTCGAGGTTTAGGGCCTATATTATAAGACGTCTATTTTGCAATGATATTTAATTTTTTTATTTTAGATGATTCTGCGATGAGCTACAGTGACAAGTGTAATTGAAAGTAATTTTTATCAGTGGACAAAGCGACCGGCATATTCATTGCTTTTACCCCTCTTTAAGTATAATTAAGTTAAAAAGTATTGATTATTTTTCGAGATATAAATAAAACATTAAAGGTTTATATCAATGTGTTTGCGCCCAGTCTGTCAAGTGAAAGGCCCATGCCAGGTAGTTACGAATAATGTCCTTTCCTTAGGGGGACTTACACGGAAAAAATTTCGGTCCACCGGTTGCGCTGCCTATAGTACACCTGTTGTACTAACGTTCAGATGTAAATGATATCCCGGATTCCATGCGTCATATGCGCCGAAAACAGGGACGTATATTGTCCCCAATGTTGAAGACAACACTTGAACGTTAACAGAGACAAATTGCAGTGAATCAAGAAAATAACTACAATTTTGAATCTCAGTTATTGAATTTTGTGAAGAAATTCTTTTAAGGATTTAAAATAACCGTGTATATTAATTTTATAATTGATTAATTATTATTATAAATTCAAATTATTATTTAAATTAATCCAAAAGACGAAAATATATATAAATAACTTTATAAAATTATTATTATGAAAATTTTGCTTCCTCATAAAGGAAGCCTTATAGTGATGTCGATTTCCGAATTTTTTTAAGTCAATTAATTTTACAAATTTTCAAGTGTAGTATATATAATTCGTCGAGAGGAACAAATGTCCGGATGTATGTGTGTATGTATGTGTGTGTGTGTGTGTGTGTGTCACCGATTCTTGTGGACAAATTTTCTCTTACACGTCTTGATGGATTTTGATAAAATTTTGTAGGTGTATTACGGTCATGAATACCAAAAATCAGACAGAAGGATTTTCAAAAATATCTAAAAAAAAAATTTTTTTCAATAATTTTTTAATTTTTGAAAAAATTAATTTTTGGATTTTTTGAAATAACTTTTTTCTATATTAAAATTTTTATTAATTGTTGTCAAAATTGCATTCCTGACATAAAAACGAATCGATTCATGTATATAAAGTATATATTTTATCAAAATTTATAGAATTAATAAATATTTTAATTTTTCACAAAAAATTGAAATTTTGTATTTTTTGACATTTTATCATAACACTTTAAAATAATTATTCTAAAATAAAAAATTAAACAATTGGTATATATTATATTGAGGAAGCTTAATGATCATGAAATGAACAACTTGTTTAGTATTATATTATTATTAAATTACACTGCAAAAATAAGTATCTTATTTGATATCTTAAAATAAGATGTAAGATCGAAAAATGGTATCTTACATTTTAAAATAAGATGTTTTCTAAAGTATCTTACTGATTTTTAAGATGCTTTATACGCCTTATTTCTTCTATCTTAAAAAAGTAAGATACTTCCTGTAAGTTTTTTAAAGTATCTTAAATTAAGATGTTTCTGTCTCAATAAGATGTTTAGCTAAAGGTTACTTGTGAATTGTAAGATGCGAAAAAAATTTAAGTTACTAAAACCTAAGATGCATAAAATGTTTTACATATAAGCCCATAGTTAACCTCAAAACTTTTTTCCCAAAAAATATGCTGAAAATGTGTATGAAGATGCTTTTAACATCTTAAATTAAGATATTTTAAATGACTAAAAAGTGACTACCATATAACATCTTAGAAATGACTACCAAAACATCTTAATTAAGATACTTCTTTTTGCAGTGTATATAATTTTATTTAAATTATTGTTATTAAAATTGTAAATTATTTCTGAAAAATTTTTTAAATTTCAAAAAAAAAATTATTTTGTTAAATAAGAATTAGTATAAAAATAAAATTTTTGAAATGTTTAAAAAATAAGGTTAAAATAAAACAAAGTAGTTGTTTAAAAAAATAGTAAAAATATTTTTTTTTGTCTACATATGTTTTAAATGCCTACACTGTAATTATTATCTTTATAAGATAATAATAATGCCATTTTTTCAACAAAATCATATACGCGACAGCGCATGTACAATATAGCACTGGTCCCAGCCCAGGTGCGATTTTTTGGTCGGCCCATAGTTGGGCCAACTTTTACAAAGTCGGTCCAACTTCTCGTGCCAGAGGTTGGGCCAACCATACAGATGATAACGGCGACCGTCTAATGGCGACGATGGTTGGCCCGACAACTCATAAGGAAGTTGGCCCAACTTACAATGCATATGTTGTGCCAACTATACATTTCAATGGTTGGTCCAAAGACTGACGCCAAAGTTGGCACAACTTTAGATGCGTAAGTTGGGCCAACCACAATTTTCAAAGTTTGGCCAACTTCAACAGCCAAAGGTAAAAAATTATTAAAAAACTACATTATTTAAACAATTAACACGTTATTATTAGCGGGAACATCAGATATAACCTTTACCTATTATTATTAAACACAATCTCATACATACATTTTCGAAAATATCTAACGCTCGCTGGGATCGAACCCCTAACCTAACGCACCGAAGACTTATACACTGACCACTATGCTACACTTACATGGAAATATATAACGTTAAATGTATATAAAAGCTGCAACAGTCGGGCCAACCGAGGCCCAGAGTTCGGCCGACCAAGAAAGTTTAAGTCATTTAAACTGCATTTGACAAAGTTTTGCCAACCGTCGGGCCAACCGTGGCCCAGAGTTCGGCCGACCAAGAAAGTTTAATTTAAGTCATTTAAACCGCATTTGACAAAGTTTTGCCAACCGTTGGGCCAACCGTGGCCCAGAGTTCGGCCAACCAAGAAAAATCAAGTCAATTAAACTGCGTTTCACAAAGTTTTGCCCACCGTCGGGCCAACCGTGGCCCAAAGTTCGGCCGACCAAGAAAGTTTAAGTCAATGAAACTGCGTTTCTAGAGTTTTGCCAACCGTTGGGACAACCGTGGCCCAGAGTTCGGACAACCAAGAAAGTTGAAGTCAATTAAACTGTGTTTCACAAAGTTTTGCCCACCGTCGGGCCAACCGTGGCCCAAAGTTCGGCCAACCAAAATAATGTAAGTCAATTAAACTGTGTTTTACATAGTTTTGCCAACCGTTGGGCCAACCGTGGCCCAGAGTTCGGCCAACCAAGAAAGTTTAAGTCATTTAAACTGCGTTTCTAGAGTTTTTCCAACCGTTGGGCCAACCGTTGCCCAGAGTTCGGCCAACCAAGAAAAATCAAGTCAATTAAACTGCGTTTCACAGAGTTTTGCCAACCGTTGGGCCAACCGTGGCCCAGAGTTCGGCCAACCAAGAAAGTTTAAGTCAATTAAACTGCGTTTCACATAGTTTTGCCAACCGTGGCCCAGAGTTCGGCCAACCAAAATAATGTAAGTCAATTAAACTGCGTGTCACATAGTTTTGCCAACCGTCGGACCAACAGTGGCCCAGAGTTCGGCCAACCAAAATAATGTAAGTCAATTAAACTGTGTTTCACAAAGTTTTGCCCACCGTCGGGCCAACCGTGGCCCAAAGTTCGGCCAACCAAGAAAGTTTAAGTCATTTAAACTGCGTTTCTAGAGTTTTGCCAACCGTTGGGCCAACCGTTGCCCAGAGTTCGGCCAACCAAGAAAAATCAAGTCAATTAAACTGCGTTTCACAGAGTTTTGCCAACCGTTGGGCCAACCGTGGCCCAGAGTTCGGCCAACCAAGAAAGTTTAAGTCAATTAAACTGCGTTTCACATAGTTTTGCCAACCGTCAGGCCAACCGTGGCCCAGAGTTCGGCCAACCAAAATAATGTAAGTCAATTAAACTGTGTTTCACATAGTTTTGCCAACCGTGGCCCAGAGTTCGGCCAACCGAAACTGAAAGTCTTTTAAACTACGTTTGGATAAGTTGTGCCAACCTTTGTCGCCAAAGTTGGCCCGACGGTTGGTTAAACTCTGCATTTAATGGTTGGCTTGCAAAGTCGGGCCAACTGTGGGCACAAGTACTTTCCAAAGTTGGGCAAACTCTGGCAACCAAAACTTTGCTTGCCAAAGTTAGGCCAACCTTGGGCCAACCTTCAAACTCTGGCGGCCAACCTAAATTCGCACCTGGGAGATTTGGAGACAAATGTTAGACTCCATTCAAAGTTCAACGCTTGCGCAGCATTAACACGACTGACGCACCGAAACAGGGACGAAATATATCTCGGTTTAAGGGATAAAATTTGAATCGGCTACTAACACAACGGATGTACCTTAACGTACAAACGGTGCACCAAAATTTTTTCCGTGTAGAGCACCGTTTTTTTGGTGATTGAAATAGAATCACTCTATTTTCAAATAACTGGTCGAAGAAAGTGTCTGGCATGGAGTATTTTATCCATTTGAGAATTTGAGAAAATCGTACAGGAAATATGTGTCTCTATACTACTGTATAAATACGTATTTCCTCTACAATTTTCTGCACAGTTTGGTAAAAAGGGCCTACTTTCTCACTATTGAAATATATAACTATATGAGCTTGATTAAATTGAGTGTACTTAGACCGCTCTAAGTGAAAGATTCGCAAAGTTATAGAGATTCGAAGGTAGAAGTGTCAATTTAATTTCTTTTAAAAACGAAAAATAAGAAATCTGAACCTCTTTCAGAAAATTGGAATTATCTTCTAAAATAAAATCAATAAAGTGGGCCCTTTTCATGTGGACGTACACATATGATTGTCATATTATATAACACTAACAAAATAGTTTGCAACTAAATTGCTAAACACATTATAAATGTAAATAACAATTTGGTTGAAAATTCTTTTGTCTTTTGCAAATATTGATACATAATAAATATTTAGGGGAAAATTCGAAGTATACGTGAAGCAAGATAAACAAGATAAAGAAAATCATATTCACACCTACGATAATAGTGGCGCTTTTGGAGAATTGGCTTTACTTTATAATCAACCTCGGGCAGCGACTGTCAAAGCAATTACGCCCGGCACTCTTTGGGCAATGGACAGATTAACTTTTCGACGTATCCTTCTTAAATCTGCTTTCAAAAAATGCAAGATGTACGAAACTCTTCTGAACAAAGTACCAATGCTCAAATCTCTAGAGGTATAAACTCAAAACTTACATTCAGATTATTTAATTTTTATGGATTTTTTAACTAGCTTGAAAATATAATATGATTTTATTTGACAAAATTGCAGCCTTTTGAACGAATGAGCTTGGCTGATGCTCTGATTCCGAAGCAGTATGATGATGGGGAGAAAATCATTAAACAAGGGGATTCTGCAGATGGAATGTACTTTGTTGAAGATGGTGTTGTTAGAATCACGATCCAGGGAGATAATGGTCGCGAAGTTGAGGTATGTTTTTTCCTTTTTTATTATTACAATATCATTACATTGACCTATTTTTGGGTAATTAAATTTTCTTTTAGCTATTGGGGCGTTCCATAAATAAGACAAACAATAAGACTTGATGTCTTAGGGGTCATTTATACTTTGTCAAAATATTTTTGCAAAATTTCAATTATTTTGCAAGATATTGTTATTTTAACTTCTGTGTCACTTTTTCAGCAAAATTTTTATTTCGAAACCTACAACAGTTAGAAATGCTTACGTAATACTTGAATGGTCCCAAAATTGAAAAAAAGTTATTGAATTTTAATATTTTATTGAAAAATAAATAATTCTTTTTTTCATTAATTTATTTAAACAATAATTTTTCAAAAGCAGTCAATGAAAATTTCTAGTACCTTGCTTGAGAATTTCATTGACTTTAAAAAAATTGTAAAATAAAAAAAATAATTTCCACTTGTTCACACAGTTTTTCTGAAATTCACTCATTCATTCACATATTTGGATAATTAATCACACAAACAAAGAACAATTATTGTATCACTTTTCGACGTTCGTCAACACTTATGAACTAACCTATGACACACACATATATTCGCGTATAACTTAAATATAAACACACACTTAACACTTAAAAGTACGTATCGAATTGTTCTTATATACCACATGGTGAAATTTTTCACGACTTCTGAGACATGCTATTTCACTGAAAACTGATACTTACATAACATTCTGTTTTGTAAGAAACACAAAATAAAAAATATTTTTTTGAAAGTCAATTCTTGAAGACAAATATATATTAACACTATTTGTTTTTCATAAAATAATATTATATTTACATCTGAAATTAACACAAATGGAAACAGACGATCAGCTGGCATTTACCTTGGGTAGAAACGCGCAACGCACACTGCGCATGCTCTACAGAATTTTCAAGCGCAGTCAATTAATCTTTCACGTACTTTATAAAACTGAACAAATGACTTTTCGTTAAAATTTAAAAAACACTGTTGCCCATACTAGTACTAGAATAATTCTAGGACTTTTCTATATTTTCTAATAAAAAGTATACGATACAGCCTTGTATTTTGTGTCCTATCCAAAAGTCAAGCACTTTCAAGGAAGGATTCACGTACTTTTTTTTCCGTGCATCGAGGAAGGATTGTATTAGCAAAATTTTCGATTGTGATTTTTTGACTATTTATAAACTTATTTTCATTGTACCTAATCTTTTAGTACTTTATGTACGAATGGGCACTGCCCGTATAAATATTATAAATAAATAAAAATTTTGATGTAATTTGACCTCAGGAGTCCAAAAAACGGATTTTAAAAAAATGTCCCGATGTGTGTGTGTAGTAACATTACATTTGCCTCAATATCTCAGAACGAGAAAGAGCTAAAGGGTTCAATTTTTTTTAAATTGTAGGTCTCCCCGGGGGACATAAAATGAGAGTATTTTCAGCCTGATTCATAAAGTTTAACTATATTTTTTTGCATTTTTCATATTGTAAAAAAACGTTTTTTTGACCATAACTTAAAAAAAAGTTAGGACACCTATAAATGTTTTTTTGTCCTAACTGCATGGAAAGTATGGCATTGAGGACACGCACGATTAAACGCTCATATTAGTTAAAAATTAAACTCTATATAAATGTTGACTCTTTGAAGTCTATAATGATAGAAGTTTTAAAATAGAAATATGAAAACAAAGTATTCTGGAAATATAGTATCTATTTATTTAGAATGTAGTAATTAATAATTAAACAAAACTGAAACAAGAACGTTGAAAATTAACAATTTTTACAAACGAAATGGGAACAAAACCAAATGTGTCGTAATTTTTTTAGAGAAAATCGAAAAAAATTGCGCATTTTTGTAGACAAAATATAACAAGTTGAAAATGTTGCATTTTTATAATCAACATAAAAGGAAAGTCGAAAATATCACATTTAAATAAAGAAAATCGAATAATTAACAAATGTAAAAAAAAGTTATGATAAATAGGTCCCATAGATACAAAAAAATTCATTTTTAATTAATACCTACAGAAAAAAACAAAGAATTAACATGCGGGAGTAAAATACTTTTTCTAACACACGCACCGAAAGAACATCATTTCTTTTGCCTATAAAGAGGGTGGAAAGGAGACGCATGCTTATTCCCGAAATCTTTTTTGACCAAATAGGTATTTGATATAAAACTACTTAACTTAAAATTCACATAATATGCACATTATTTGACATAAATTTCATTGTACACCAAAACTATTTAACATAAATATCATTTGTCATAGAATTCATTAAACAGAAATATTATGTTACATAAAACTCAGATAACTTAATTTCCATTTGACATAAAAATTATGTAACATAAATTTCTATTGACATAAAAATCATTTAACATACATTTCTTTTGACATAAAATTCATTTAACGTAAATTTTATTTGTTATAAAATTCATTTGACATCAATTTCAGTTGGCATAAATGTCATTTAACGTAATTCTCATTTGACATAAATATCATTAGACATAAAATTAGCCTGACATAAATTTCATTTGACGTGAATATCATTTAACATAATTATTATTTAACGTAAAATTAAATTTATATAAATTTCATTTAGCGTAAATTCCATTTAACATAGTTCTCATTTGGCATAAAATTTACTTGACATAAATTTCATTTGGTATAAATCCCATTTAACATAATTTTCATTTGACATAAAGTTCACTTGATATAAATTTCATTTGACGGATGACTCATTACACATAATTCTCATTTGACATAAAATTCAGTTGTCATAGATTTTATTTTACATAAAGATCATTTGACGTGGAAATATAGGCGCGAATTTCAAAATTGGCGAATCACAATGTTGTTGATAATATCTAATTGGTTACTTTTAAAATTCGCGCCGATATTGTTATGTAAAATGTAATTTGTGTAAAATGATTTTTATGTCAAATGAGAATTTTGTTGAATGACTTTTATGACAAATAAGAATTGTGTTAAATGTCTTTTATGTCAAATGAACTTTATGTCAAATGAAAATTATGTTAAATGGAATTTATGCTAAATGAAATTTATATAAATTTAATTTTACGTTAAATAATAATTATGTTAAATGATATTCACGTCAAATGAAATTTATGTCAAGCTAATTTTATGTCTAATGATATTTATGTCAAATGAGAATTACGTTAAATGACATTTATGCCAACTGAAATTGATGTCAAATGAATTTTATAACAAATAAAATTTACGTTAAATGAATTTTATGTCAAAAGAAATGTATGTTAAATGATTTTTATGTCAATAGAAATTTATGTTACATAATTTTTATGTCAAATGGAAATTAAGTTATCTGAGTTTTATGTAACATAATATTTCTGTTTAATGAATTCTATGACAAATGATATTTATGTTAAATAGTTTTTGTGTACAATGAAATTTATGTCAAATAATGTGCATATTATGTGAATTTCAAGTTAAGTAGTTTTATATCAAATACCTATTTGGTCAAAAAAGATTTCGGGAATAAGCATGCGTCTCGTGGAAAGTATACGTCTTTCCCGGAGGCAGGGAGAGAATGTTACTTTCCCTCCCCGTGACGTCATAACGGGGAGGGAAAGTAATACTTTCCCTCCCCGCTGTGACATCACGGGGAGAGAAAGTAATATTCTCTTCCTGCTGCTATAATAATTTGTAATTTTTTTTAATAAATGCAAAATATAAAAAGAGCTATATAAGAAGGGGAAGGGGGAAAAGTTGAAGATTATAGGGAAGTCACGCTCATGCCAGTGGGGTACAAAATATATGCAGAGGTATTAAGAAAAAGACTGGAGGAAGAAGTGGAAAGGGGGGGAATGATACCGCATAATCAAACGGGTTTTAGGGTGGGGATAACATGATAACATTTTTGTTTTAAATTTTTTAGTTAATTGTAGTTTTAAGAGGGAAAAAAGGAAATTAGTAGCGGTATTTGTGGATTTTAAAGCGGCGTTCCCATCGGTAAATAGGGGTATATTATGGAAGACGATGAGGAATATGGGAATAGGTCAGGGTTTAATCGAGAGGGTAAAGGAATTATATACGGATAGAAGAGAAAGGGTAAAAATTGGGAGGGAATTTGGGGAAGAGTTTTGGCTGGGTAGGGGGCTGAGGCAGGGCTGACCCCTTAGTCCAATATTGTTTAATGTGTTAATGGCTGATTTGGAAGAGAGAATGGGAAAGAAAGGAAAAGGGGGGGTGATTCTGAGTAAGGGCAGGGTATATACGTTGGCATATGCGGATGATGTGGTTTTAATGGCAGAGGATGAATGTGGAATGAAATTATTATTGGGGGAATTTGAGAGGTATGTAAAAGGGAAAAAGATTTAAGTGTGAATGTGGATAAGACAAAGGTATTAAGATTTGGAAGAAGAGGAGCGATGGAAGAAATGGTATGGAAGTTAAATGAGAGAAGAGTGTAAGAAGTGAATGAGTTTTGTTATCTGGGATATTGGTTCAATTGGGATGGGGGGCAGGAATTGAATGTTGAGAGACGTATGGAAAAAAGGGGAAAAATGATGGGGAAGGTTTGGGGGATTCGGGAGAGGAGATTTAAGAATGATTGGAAGAAGCGTGTGTGGTTATTCGATGCTTTAGTGTGGGCCGTGATAAGTTATGGGGTGGAAGTATGGGGTTGTAGTGAGATTGGAAAGATTGAAAGTTTTCATGAAAGGTTTTTAAGATGGACTATGGGGGTGGAACGCAATTGTCCGGGGTATATGATAAGGGAAGAGGTGGGAAGAGAGAAGATTGTGCTGAGGCAGAGAAAGAGAGCCATGGGGTTGGAAGCTAAGCTGGAGCAGGGAAGAGGGAGCGATATAGCGTGGGAGTATTGGATGGATGAGCAGGAGAAAATGTGTAGAATATGTGGTTATGAGGTGGAGGATTGGGATCATGTGTTAGCGAGATGTGTAGGGAAAATGGATGTGGGAGGAGTGTAAGGAGGATTAGGGGATAGAATGATGTGGATATTGAATGAGAATGGGAAGAGTGAAAGATGGATGCGTGAATTGGAGAGAATGAGTAATGAGAATATATGCTAAGAGAATTAAAGGGGCGGGAAAAGGGAATTATTATTGGACTATTAGATTCGGATTTACTTTTATTTTATTTTTTGACGAAGCCAAAAAGGGCTTATGGAACTGGAAACGGAAACCCGGTGCTCTTGGCGGATTGCTTATTTTGTAATTACTTTAATTAAAATAAGTTAGATTAAGCGTTGCGTTGTAGTTGTTAAGGAATTGTGAATTGATTAGGTTACAAGTAGATGAGTATGTATTTAGGAGTCTCGAACCCTGCGTGAAGCAGGAAGAGTAAATAAACATTAATAATAAAAAGAGCTATATATTTTTTAAGATTAAATATGTATGAAATTGTTATTTTTTAATTAACCCCTTCACAGTGTTTGACGTCTATAGAGGCGAAAATAATTCGTGCCCCCAGTGTGTATGACCGCTATAGCGGCATCGAAAAAAAAGATATATAAAAGTTAACAAATCTTGCTAAAAATGCTTACTCGGGAGTTTTCGGGGTCGCTGAATCCAAATCCGTTATTGAAAATTTCAAATTCAAAATGGCGACCAAAATTTTTTTTAAGTTCACGAATTTAATTGGCTGAAAATGCTCATTCGGGTGTTTTTGAGGTCTCTAAATCCAAATATTTAGTCAAAAATTTAAAATTCAAAATGGCGGCTCCAAAATGGCGACCAAAAAAATTTAAAAGGTTACGGATTTGACTAAAAATGTTTAAATGGGGGTTTTTGGGGTCGCTGAATTCGAATATTTGGTTAAAAATTTTAAATTCAAAATGGCGACCAAAATTTTTTTAGGTTTACGAATTTGGCTGAAAATGCTCATTTGGGGGTTTTTGGGGTCTCCAAATCCAAATATTTAATCAAAAATTCAAAATGGCGGCTCCAAAATGGCGACCAAAAAAATTTAAAGTTCTTAAATTAGTTCTTAAAACTTAAAGCAGAGGAATTAATATGTCCGATGTTTTAAAACATTGTAAAATACTCAAAATCAATCTATATTAAAAAATTTAATAATAGTAATTAAATTAAATAGTTCGTGACTCCGGATTCGACTAAGAGCGGTGTTTTAAATAGTTTGTGTAAATATATATAAATATAAAAATATAATATATGGGTAAGACTCCGTCAGAAAAATTACAATTTGCATGGGGTCTTCGGATTATTCTGTAATTTGGTGAAGTTGTTATATTTGATAACAAAAATAAGTGTACCAAAGGATTTTAAAAAATTTTCAAAATTGTAAAAGTTACGCCATTTTCAATTTTTTTATAAGATTTTTTTTAAATGTGAATATTTCCGAAACAATTTAACGGATTTTAATGAAATTTAAATAGGTTATACTTAAAATCATGTCCTTTCAGAATTTTTCAAAAGAAAAAAAAATTTTTGTTTTTTTAAAAAAAAAAGTAAAAAAAAATTTTCTGAATCGATTTATTAAGCACGGGACCGATTTTTGAGTATTTTTCAATATATAATAAAATATTCCTTATAATTTCACCTTTCATTTAAAAAAAAAAAAACGTGGAGACTTTAAAAGTTTTCGAGATATTGCAATTTTTGTGGAAGCGCGACCACGTTTCAGTGCCAGCGCAGTATCTTTTACCCAATTCACCTCCCCAGGTGCGATTTTTTGGTCGGCCCATAGTTGGGCCAACTTTTACAAAGTCGGTCCAACTTCTCGTGCCAGAGGTTGGGCCAACCATACAGATGATAACGGTTCGCCGTCTAATGGCGACGATGGTTGGCCCGACAACTCCTAAGGAAGTTGGCCCAACATACAATGCATATGTTGTGCCAACTATACATTTCAATGGTTGGTCCAAAGACTGACGCCAAAGTTTGCACAACTTTAGATGCGAAAGTTGGGCCTACCCCAATTTTCAAAGTTTGGCCAACTTCAACAGCCAAAGGTAAAAAATTATTAAAAAACTAAATTATTTAATCAATTAAAACGTTATTATTAGCGGGAACATCAGATTTATATCTGATGTTCCCGCTAATAGTTCCTTTACCTATTATTATTAACCACAACCCAGGTGCGATTTTTTGATCGGCCCATAGTTGGGCCAACTTTTACAAAGTCGGTCCAACTTCTCGTGCCAGAGGTTGGGCCAACCATACCATATTTAAACAATTAACAGGTTATTATTAGCGGGAACATCAGATATAACCTTTACCTATTATTATTAAACACAATCTCATACATACATTTTCGAAAATATCTAACGCTCGCTGGGATCGAACCCCTAACCTAACGCACCGAAGACTTATACACTGACCACTATGCTACACTTACATGGAAATATATAACGTTAAATGTATATAAAAGCTGCAACAGTCGGGCCAACCGAGGCCCAGAGTTCGGCCGACCAAGAAAGTTTAAGTCATTTAAACTGCATTTGACAAAGTTTTGCCAACCGTCGGGCCAACCGTGGCCCAGAGTTCGGCCGACCAAGAAAGTTTAATTTAAGTCATTTAAACCGCATTTGACAAAGTTTTGCCAACCGTTGGGCCAACCGTGGCCCAGAGTTCGGCCAACCAAAAAACTATAAGTCAATTATACTGCTTTTCTTGATTTTGCTAACCGTCGGGCCAACCGTGGCCCAGAGTTCGGCCAACCGAAACTGAAAGTCTTTTAAACTACGTTTTGATGAGTTGTGCCAACCTTTGTCGCCAAAGTTGGCCCGACGGTTGGTTAAACTCTGCATTTAATGGTTGGCTTGCAAAGTCGGGCCAACTGTGGGCACTAGTACTTGCCAAAGTTGGGCAAACTCTGGCAACCAAAACTTCGCTTGCCAAAGTTAGGCCAACCTTGGGCCAACCTTCAAACTCTGGCGGCCAACCTAAATTCGCACCTGGGAATCTCATACATACATTTTCGAAAATATCTAACGCTCGCTGGGATCGAACCTCTAACCTAACGCACCGAAGACTTATACACTGACCACTACGCTACGCTCACATGGGAGTACATAACGTTACATGTATATTAAAGCTGCAACAGTCGGGCCAACCGTGACCCAGAGTTCGGCCAACCAAGAAAGTTTAAGTCATTTAAACTGCATTTGAGAAAGTTTTGCCAACCGTTGGGCCAACCGTGGCCCAGAGTTCGGCCGACCAAGAAAGTTTAAGTCATTTAAACTGCATTTGACAAAGTTTTGCCAACCGTCGGGCCAATCGTGGCCCAGAGTTCGGCCGACCAAAATAATGTAAGTCAATTAAACTGCGTTTCACAAAGTTTTGCCAACCGTCGGGCCAACCGTGGCCCAGAGTTTGGCTGACCAAGAAAGTTTAAGTCAATGAAACTGCGTTTCTAGAGTTTTGCAAACTGTTGGGCCAACCGTGGCCCAGAGTTCGTCCGACCAAAAAACTATAAGTCAATTATACTGCTTTTCTTGAGTTTTGCCAACCGTCGGGCCAACCGTGGCCCAGAGTTCGGCCAACCGAAACTGAAAGTCTTTTAAACTACGTTTTGATGAGTTGTGCCAACCTTTGTCGCCAAAGTTGGCCCGACGGTTGGTTAAACTCTGCATTTAATGGTTGGCTTGCAAAGTCGGGCCAACTGTGGGCACTAGTACTTGCCAAAGTTGGGCAAATTCTGGCAACCAAAACTTCGCTTGCCAAAGTTAGGCCAACCTTTGGCCAACCTTCAAACTCTGGCGGCCAACCTAAATTCGCACCTGTGTCACAGTGAGATTTTTTACACTTTACTCTTCAAAATTTTCTAGAGCCTACAAATTTTATTGGATTTTGATGTTCTTGGTCTTAAATGAAAGGGGATAAAATTTCTAAGAGATCCCTTTAAACCGATTTTGGAATTTATAATTGTTTATTTATTTTTTTGTTACTCAAAGTTAACAATTTACAATATTTTTTGTAAAAAATCCTTTTATTTTTCCATTGCACAAGATCGAAATCAATTTAAAATAGTCTAGTCTGACCACCTGACAAATAATAATGCATAATAACAACAAAGTTGTTGAGCCAAAATGTAGTTTAAGAGCTTGTCTGAAAAGAGCCAAATCGGTTCAGCGGTTTTTGAGATATCGTGTACACCGACTTAAAAACGTAGTTTTGAGAAAAACGAGTTTAAAGTTTCAAGACGAAAATATATCTATGACTTGACAGTTCAGAATCCAGTTTTTTACTAAAATTTTCCGATATTTTAAGGCAAGGAACCAATGTTTCTTGAATATATATTGAATCATAGCCTCCCTTGGTCGAGCGCGTGTAGCGTACAGTTCGAAGGCCCAACTGTAGTAAGATTTCATCAATAAACAGTGAAATTTTCTATTAAAAATTTGTATCTCCAAAGTAACTTATATTATTACTCGATTATTACAGAAGAAAATTTACTTCTAAAAACTAGAATTCAGAAGTAATTACATGTAGTCTGGAAATGAATAATTTTAATAGCAGGTTGTACTATACACGGCAAAAAAGTACGTAAAATTTTAATTGACTCCGTGCTTGACTTTTGGATACGACACAAAGTACTAGAAATATTCTAGCAGTTCTGCAAGAGAGTTTCAAAAGCAGTCATTGAAAATTTCTAGCACCTTGCTTGTTGAGAATTTCACTGACTTTCATTAATTTTGAAAGAAGTAAAATTTCTTATTAAAAATTGAAATTTAATATTTTACACCTTCTATAAATACTTATCTAATTTTGAAAACCAAAAATGTAACAACAAGATTTTTAAGTTTCGATAAATATTGATAAAAAATTGTATATAATCACAAAAACGAAGATGCAAATACAAAAGTTGTAGCAATATGGATGTGTGAGTGCGTGTAAATGTAAGTGTAGGAATGTGAGTGAGTTGGATTAGAGAATAGGAAGGGATATAATTACGGGGGAAATGAAATTTGTAAATTGAGTAAAAGCGCGACGATCAGTAATTGAGCCCGCGCGTGCAATAACAGCAAGTGCGCTCGGTCTGACTTTCCCAACCGCAATATCTACTTTGAGAGGAGTAGAAGAGGAAAAAATCTAGTCTCCTTATTGGCCAGATTTAGTCCCCACCTCGCAATTTGAAGTAGATACAGCGATTAGGAAAAACAGCCCGAGCGCACTTGCTGTTATTGCATGCGCGGGCTCAATTAAAGAAATAACGACTGTGAACACACGTATTATCAAATTCAAGTATAATACAACAGAATAAAGTTATTGCTTCAATTGCTTCATCCGATGTTAATGGCCGTACAATTGGTGATAAAAATCTCGAAGTAAGCAGCCCAGTAATAAGGGGTGAATTTAAGTGGATTGGTACTTTTATGCCCTTAAATTCCAAACCAATTCCGTTTTTGTCCGCAATCTTAATGAATTGCTTTTCTATTGTTAAGTTGATAATTTCTATCCAATTCAATTCTCTGTAACCACGTGACCAGAGTCTGAATTCACTTTAATGCCGTTTAAGGGAATCATTTGTAGTAGAGTTAGTGCCTTTTAATTAACATTGAATTCTTTAAAGGGCATTGAAGGGGTTTCAAATTCTGGTCACGTGGTTACAGAGAATTGAATTGGATAGAAATAATCAATTTAACAATAGAAAAGGAATTCATTAAGATTGCGGACAAAAACGGAATTGGTTTGGAATTTAAGAGCATAAAAGTACCAATCCACTTTAATTCACCCTTTATTACTGGGAGGTGAATAATCAACATTGGAATACAGGATCGGTGAACGATTAGCCAGTTATTGATGGATTGATTGATTGACATTGCTTCATAGAGGATCATATTTGGACCATTTTCCTTGCATTAAGGGGAGGGTATAGTTAATTCTGTGAAAAAATGGCATGTTTTCGTGATTTTTTTCGGCGCTCTGGTTAGAGCCAGTGTATTGGACAAATTTTACATTTATAGTACATCATTTAAAGATAATTTAGTCAAAATTTAAAAGCTATATGATGAGAAGGAACTGATTAACACGCGATTTCCGAAGACGCCTTAAAAAAAACCATTTTGCGGTGTTCACTGTAAGTCGAAGATGGATCATCCGTCAGTTTTGCTCGGATCTGCTTCCAATTTTCACACAATACTCTTGAAATATTGTAGATTAAAATAAAAAAAATAAAAAAAAAGCTAAAATACTATACCCTCCCCTTAAAGTGAGCGAAACGTTGTGAATGAGATGCGGAAGGATCAGTGAACAATTCGAGAGAAAATTCGTTTATATATGAGTAAGGTACCATATTCGCATATATAGTAAGTGCACGTTGCAATACTATTATTTATAAATATATTCAATTAATACTTGATTTGGTAACTATTGACGGACATTGTATATATTAGAGGAAAGATTATTTGTGTGTGTATGTGTGAATGTATTTTTTGTGAAGTGAATGGTGTGAATGCATATAAATAAAGAGATGATTGAATTATTAAATTGAAATATTTTAATTTGTAAAAGTTAATTTTGTAAAAACGGACGGAGATTTGAAGTAATATAAATTACACACTTGCTAATTGAATTTTAATTATTTTTATTTGTGAATATCATTACAAAGTATATCCATATAAACTTGTAAACGGTTATAAACCGTGCAACGTAAAATTAAAAAATTAATTTCTCACGAATATCAAAAAACACCTCTTTGCAGAATTTTTAATTTAAATATGTTTTGGAGAAAAAATTTTAAGGACTTCGAGTAAAAAAAATATGTAAAAATCATTGTTTAAAAATAAATTACTTATTTTTTTTGCAACTTACAAATGACCCCTAAGACAACAAAATGGCAAAGTATGAAGAAAATCTTAGATTCACAGTTTGCCCTGCTCATCAAACGCCCCTATACGCAACTTGAAGTTGTCTTAGATCTGTCGATAAAATTTTTTTCAACTAACTTAAAGAAGAATCAAATCATTTTCGATTTGATTGGTGTTCGTAAACCAACTTCAAATTACTTATAACTTTCCATAACCACTATTTTATTACAAAATTTAACTAATTTCTATCGCAAACAGGTAAATCGCATCCCTGCAGGCGGTTATTTAGGAGAATTGGCTCTTGTAACGCATAAACCTCGAGCTGCTTCGGCTTATGCTGTCGGTAACGTCAAATTGGCCTGTAAGTACATCAAATTAACTTTATTACAGGAATATAGGACCTTTTCAAATTCAAAATTCAAATTTTCGATAGATTTAAAATTTGTTTTCTTTTTGAAAATCGGTTCCCCAGTAGCACGTAATATTACAGCAATATTGAGAACACTGCTTTAACATTAGCAATATTATCTCAATGTTGTCAATGTTACTGGAAAATTACGTGCTACTGGGTTTGTTTATATATTAGAGTAACAGAAACCGGGTTTTATTTTGGAAAAGCAATTATTTTTGTTATTATATTAAATGTCAAACTTACCAAATTTTTGCATGCTTAAATTTTATACAAAAGTGTCTTTCCGAAAGTAAGTTCCAAAGTGAGATTTATTGATTAACAATGAGTAAAATAATAAAAGGGAATAATCAATGCAGTAATTACATTATGTAAATAAGATATATGTTTAAGTTTAATGAACATGATATTTGTAACTTAACCAAAAAATAATAAACGTTTTTAATTCATGTTTGAATAATCTTATAAAATTTTGGGTGCTTCTGATTGCTTTAATATTCTTTTTTAAACTGAATTACTTTTGTTACATTGTGAATTTGACTCAATAGAACACATGCATTTCTTAATGTGCTTATTAATAAATTCGATGGGATAATTATTATTAATTAGTATTTTTTCGACAAATTCAATATTTTTCTTATGGAATTTTTTATTCGAAAGCTTTATTGCCCTATCGACAAGATTGGATACTATGGCAATTTTTTGAGAAAAAGGATGTTTTGATTCATTGTTAATTGTTCGTCCGGAGAAAGTTGGTTTTTTATACCAGTCAGTTATAAGTTTATTATTTTCTTTAATTATAACATCTAAGAAGTTAATTGTATTATTTATTTCAGTTTCGTATGTAAATTGTAGTCTCTCGTCATAATTATTATATGTGTCAATCATCTCATGAACTCTATTTTCCGGTATGCAAGCAATATTGTCGTCAACAAACCTAAAAAAGAAAATCGGTTTAAACGATAACACAGGTCCACAAAAAAAATCGATGAAAGGTTCCTTTGACCAAACATGGTGTATTATATGTATTTTGGGTCGCTGAAACCGAATCTGAAGTCCGTTTGGCTCCATCACGTCAGGATTTTTTCCTAACCTCAAAATACATGTCGGATTTTGCATGACAAAAAAATTTTAAAATATTAACGAATTTAGCTTAATTTTGGGATACAGGGGTTTAGAGGGGTCCCTGATTACGAAATTAAAGGCAAATTTTCAAAATACAAAATGGCGGATCCAATATGGTGGCAAAATTTTCAAAAAATTCTTCAATTTTCAAGAAATTCTTCAATTTTTAAAAAATTTTGTATCGAGGGATTTTTGAGGTCACTGATTACGGAATTAAATGTAAATTTTCAAAATAAAAAATGGCGGTCAGAAAAAAATTCTTGAATTTTCATAAAACTTTGTACCGAGGGGTTTTTGGGGTCGCTCGTGGAAGCAGGCACACGATATAATTTGTAGGCAGCGACCCTAAAAACTTCTAGATACCAAGTTTTGTGAACATTAAAGAAATTGTTATACATCCGACAGCCATATTGAATTTTCTATTTTGTATTTTGATAATCTGACTTTAAATAAGTGATCAGCGACCCCAAAAACCCCTCGGTACCAAGTTTTATGAAAATTCAAGAATTTTTTTTTTACCGCCATTTTCTATTTTGAAAATTTACCTTTAATTTCGTAATCAGTGACCTCAAAAATCCCTCGATACAAAATTTTATAAAATTTGAACAATTTCTTGAAAATTGAAAATTTTTTTGAAAATTCAAGAGTTTTTTGAAAATTTTTACCGCCATATTGGATCCGCCATTTTGTATTTTAAAAATTTGCCTTTAATTTCGTAATCAGGGACCCCACAAAATTCCTCTATCCCAAAATTAAGCTAAATCCGTTAATATTTTAAAATTTTTTTCTATCACGCAAAATTCGACATGTATTTTGAGGTTAGGAAAAAATCCTGACGTGATGGAGCCAAACGGACTTCAGATTCGGTTTCAGCGGCCTAAAATACATATAATACACCATGTTTGGTGAAAGGAACCTTTCATCGATTTTTTTTGTGGACCTGTGTAATTTATCATTACAAACCGTTTCGAGGTCATCCATGACAATATCTGCAAACAATCCAGAAATGGATGAGCCTATAGGTGTACCATATATGTGATGATAATATTTGTTGTTAAATTTAAAAAATGTGTTGTTGAAAAGAAATTGACAAGAAATTGATGAAAGTTTTCTTGCCTTATGTTCCCAATCTTTAGGAAAAAACTTCATCTTTCCTAAATAAGTACAATATTCTAACTATTCCAACCAAAAATAAGAACATGAATCACAACTTGGTAATTAAAGGAAAAGATAAAAGTAAAAAATCTGAAATCACAAACTCGGTATATAAAATAGGATGCAAAAACTGTTCTGCATCTTATGTTGGACAAACGAAAAGAATGGTGGGTGTTCGTATTAATGAGCACAAAATTTCAAAAACAAATGTTGTTGCTGAACATATCAATTCACTTGGTCATGATTTTGATTGGGATGGATTTTTAGTACTAGATAAAGAAGGTTCATTTAAAAAACGCTTAATTTCTGAAATGATCCACATTAACTTAAAAAAAAATTCAATTAATAAAAAAGATGACACATTAAAACTTAGTAGTTATTATACTCATTTTCTCGATGAAAAGAAGGATTTATAATCAGCTGTCTTTTCAGTTTACCTTGACATTTCTCTTTCTTAGTTTTGTTTATCGATGGGACATATTGACCCCGAAAAATTGTAGATCGCCCACATTGCACAGTTTTTTCCGGGAAGTTTCCAGGAAATTTTCCATGTTAAGTTCGGAAATTTGTCGTGTTAAGTTCCTGGAAACTTCCAGAAAACTTGATATGTCTCAAGATTTAAAGTTTCCGCTGTTAACTTCCAGGAAATTATCATTGTAATTTTAAATTTTTAATCCTAAAAAATTTAAGGAAGTTTTTTTTGGAAGTTTCTCTAAAATTATTTCTGTTAATTTTACATTAATTATTATTTAAAATAATAATAATAATATTTATAATAATCGTAATAATAATAAATATTTAATAGTTACACAAAATGGGATTTTTTTATAAAAATAAAATTTTAAAAATTATTTAATTTACTTATTTTATACTTTTCCCGCAGTTGTTTCTACGTATTTTTGTTTTTGGAAACCTAATATTAAAGAAGACAAACTTGAAAATAAATTCGGGGGAACGGGGAATCGAACGCGGATTTCAACGGACGCAACGCAACTACCTAACCAACTACGCTAAACTAACACTTGTGTAGAAAAAAAAATCTTTCTCTTAAGGTACAAGTAATCTTATTGGTTGGTAAACATGAATGGCGAGAAAATTTTTAAGTTTTATTCTCATAATTCAAGTATTTCTTATATAATTGTTACATTTTCATTCTTATGGCGATTAATAATTTTAAATAGTGATTATTACTGATTATTTTGTATATGAGAATAATCAAACAAGTAATATAAACAGTTTTAATACTTGGAATCAAGATATATTAAATAGAAGTTCTTCTTTATCTTCTTTCTTTATCTAATTTTAAAATTACCTTTTATTGTCAAAGATTACATTTATTATTATTATTGTTGTTATTGAATAATTATTAAATTATTATTATTATTATTTTTTTTTTTTTGCTTAGGGACTTTTGGGAAATCTGCCTACAGATACCTTGGATTCCGCGCTCCAAGGTTATGTGGGGTTGGTATGATAAAACAAAAGAAAATAAAAAAAAAGAAAAATAAATCTATAAAAAATTAAATTTAATACACTGGCGACCTACTACCAGCCCGACCCACTAAAACCCGTAACCCTTCTTCTGGAGCCCTTTACCCTCCCTCGGAACTGTCGTAAGACTTTAGCCTTCGAGGGTGGCGCTCCAACTCTGTCGCTAATGCGACCTTCTTCTTCTCACTGCGGTTTTCCTGCGTCCGTAGTTAAAAAGATGATTAAAACTATTTCATAGTCTAAGCGGAATTTACAGCACGACAATAATAAAAAAAAACAAAAATTTTTAAGAAGTTTAAAAAGTCAAAAGATAAAATTACAAACGGATATATAAAAAAAAGAAAAAATAAACGCGTATAAAATATTGAAAACATAAAACTGTACAAAGATGAATAAAAAACACAAACAATTAAAAAATGTATAAGGACAAAGAAGTCACAAAATAAATTAATAAAAACAAACAAACGAATTAAAAGCTGTTTAAATTACGCTTTTTGGCGGCCGTCGAGATCCTTCCTCGACATAACCGAGATTATGAAGTTCTCGACTTGCCGCCAATTGTCTTCTGACTGGGTCATCAGCGATACCATGTTCTCCGGTGTAACTTGACTGTTTACACCTTCAAACATGGCCCGCCTCTCCAAGTCCCATTTCTTGCATGAGAAGAGGGTGTGCTCCGCGTTGTCCTCAGGGAACTGTCAATATGCACACACCTCGTCCTCGCGTAAGGGTACGGTCCCATGATGAGCAGAAAACAGAATGCAAAGCAGAATTTCGTGAGTGCAAAAGAGAAAGTCAGATATCACTATCCTTTCCACTCTCACGAAATTCTGCTTTGCATTGTGTTTTCTGCTCATCATGGGACCGTACCCTAATTTAAAGCGACACAGGTACGAGTTAAAACACCCGTCACCTGTGAGCGTCTGAGTCATATAATAGGAAACCTGACCGTGTTTCCTATTTATCCAGGTGGCGAGTGCCGGGATAAGGCGATAAGTCCATCGACCTTTTCCCTCACCATCCCATCTTTATTGCCATCTTTCTATGAGCCTGTGCCTCGCTTCTTTGCGGATCAGGTCCTTGCTTGGTCTTATTTCCTCATCCAAGGAACTGCTTTCTTTAGAAAAGAGAAACATTTCTTCCCTTTCCCTCGCCAAAAGATCTGCTGGCGGGACACTTGCAAGGACCTTCACAGCACTCGTAGATACCGTCTTATATGCAGAGATGATACGCGTTGTTATCGATCTCTGCGCAGACAGTACCTTTTCACAGATGGTTACACATCTTTTACTCCTTAGGGATGGGACCCACGCTGGTGCTGCATAGAGCATTTTAGCGTGGGCGACACTCGCCACTAGTCTTCTTTTTTGTTCACGGGGTCCGCCTACATTTGGCATTAACCGTGAAAGATTAGCCGCACACTCGATCGCCTTATTTGACGCCGTAGCCATGTGGTGGTGGAAGTTTAACCTTCCATCCAACTCCACATCAAGGTATTTAATTTTTTTACTCCACTTGACCTCGAATCCGTCTATCACGATTCGTGGGAGCTCAAAACCACGTCTGTCTGTGACCAGCAGTGCCTCGGTCTTTTCCAGGTCCATTTCAAGACCTCTGGTATCCAGCCAGCTTTTTGCTAGTCGCAGACATTCGTTCACCAATGTCCCAAGAGCCTCCTCACTTTCGGCAGTGCACACGAACAACGCGTCGTCCGCAAAGCCAATGATCACCGCACCTTCGGGTAGATCCATTCGCAGAAAATCATCGTAAGATACATTCCATACAAATGGACCCACCCTCGAGCCTTCAGAAGCCCCACGCTGCATCTCTTCCTTGAGAGTGCAGGTGTCTCCCTCATATATAACCCACCTGTCGCTAAGATAATTATCCATTATCCGCAACAAGTAGGGCGGCATGTTTTTCTTTTCCATCGACTCGATGAGATCTTTCCATCTTGCGGAATTAAACGCGTTGCGTATGTCAATTGCTACCAACGCGCAGAAGCTCTTCTTTTTTCCGGGTCCCAACTTGTTTTTTCCTGCTTTGGCTATGTCCACAACTGCCTGGATGGCATCAACTGTGGACTTGCCTTTACGGAAACCAAATTGGTGATCCGATAGACTATTCTCTCCGGTCAAGTGGCTTTGCATTCTCTGCAGAACCATATCCTCTAGAAGTCTACCCATCGTATCTAGCAGGCATATAGGCCTGTATGATAAGACTTTATCTAGAGGTTTTTCACCTTTCCTCAGGAGGACTAACCTCTGTCGCTTCCAGTCGCGGAAGAACTCTCCTCTCTCAAGGCAAAGATTGAAGCATTGAAGCAGAATCTGGGGTGAAGTGTCGATTACCAACTTTAGGATCTCGTTACTTATCCCATCGATTCCAGGCGCCTTGCCTGTTTTCAATCTTTTGCCTGCTTTTTGTAGTTCACTAAGTGTGAAGAGTTCATCCTCTTTGACTTTGCAAAAACTCCAGTCCCTTCTAAGGTATGGCTCTGCAGGAGGAAACAAAGAATTTATTATCTTTCTGACCCAATCGGGATTGTCCAGGCCGGGGGTCTTTTGCCTCGCCGCTAATTTCTTAGTAACGATTTTAAAAGCCAGACCCCATGGGTCCTTATCGACTTTCTCGATTAGGTCCTTCCAGCTACGGCGTCGCGACTTGCGGATCTCTTTCTTGAGGTTCTTTTTCGCCTCCTTGAAAGCCTCTTTCAGCAAGGGATCTCCCTTAGATCGGGTATATGTCCTTCTTGCTTTGAGGCATTCCTTCCTCAAGGAGGCTAGCTCCTCTGACCACCAGTGCAAGGATTTTCTTACGAGAATGTCGCCTTTGCGTGGCATTGACGCATTGCAAGCGGTGACTATCATGTTCCTCACCGCTCGCACCTCCCTATCCAGACTGCTCGGCCTGTTCACTTTTCCTTGTCGAGTCTCTTCATATTTCACGAGGAGGTCTTGCGACTAGGAGCATCCTGTCTTTTTCCTCCTCGTGTGTCTCCCATCGAGACTGAGAACTCAATGTACTGGTGGTCACTTGCGGTATATTCCTCAGAGACCCGCCAGTCGGTTATGCGGCTAAATAGTTTAGACGATGCGATTGTTAGATCTATAATTGATCCGATCGCACCTCGTCTAGAAGTCCATCTATTACCTCGGTTTACAGCTAATAAGTCGGTTCTGGAGATCATTTCTCCAATACGAATTCCTCTCTTGTCGAGTCTCGTTTCACCCCACTCTGGCGACTTTGCGTTAAAATCGCCAGTGATGATGACATCCAGCCTGGATTCTGTGAGGCTCGTTTCTAGGTCTTCGATATTGGCTTCGAAGTTTGTCAGTGGGTCGTTGGGTGAAAAGTAGCAGCTATACATACGTATATTAGTTACCTCTATCCACACGAACCCACTGCTCGTCTCCAGAAACTTGTCAACCCGCAATTCTGGGTTGCACAGCTTTATGGCGGCTCTCTTCGCCTTATCCTGATACCAAGGGGCAAGGTCGCTTCCTTGATACTGCTCACTGCAGAACAGGATATCGACCTCATTTTCACTTGCTGTTTGCAATAGGAGCAACTGTGCATCCTTACTTGTATGCAGGTTGACCTGCAAAAATTTTAAGGATTTGCTCTTTTAATCTTTTGCAGTTCTTCCCTGTAAACCAGGCAGGCTCTCTTTCCGGAATCATGATCCGTTTCTGGCTTCCCCAGGTCCAAGCACGTAAGGCACTTCGGCTTAACGACACAGCTCTTCGCGAGGTGTCCCTCTCCGCCGCATCTCCGACAGTTTTTGCTTCTGTCGGGGCCTTTGCAGGTTCGGGTAGAGTGTCCGTAAGCTAAGCACTTTTGGCACCTAGCTACTTCAACATGCTCGCGAATTGGAGCATTTATCCAGCCGATTTTGATTCGGCCAAGTTTAAGCAGAATGTCACTTTCTGCTTCTGCCAAGCGGATTAGAGCAACCTTAGTTCCTCTGTAGCGCGGCAATAATTTGCACTCCATAGTCAGGTTGGATTTACTAGAGGTATGACCTCGGCCTCGCCATGCAGGGCCAAGGACAGACTCTCCGCAAATTTTAAGGTCTCTTCACCCTTTTTCACTATCAGGAGAACCTCCTGTTTAAAGGTTCTCCTGATTTTATGAATTACGGTACCAGTGTCTTTTGGTTTAACCTTTGATTTTATCAGCGGCAAGATACCCTCATAAAATTTTGGGCTTCTTGCCGTGATCTTTACCGCTTCCGTGGTTCTAAGCTTCAAAGGGTGTTTTGAGAGCTCTTTTTTCTCGCCTGGGGGCTTTTTTCTTAGAGGCCGTTCCCTTCTCTTTCCAACAACCTTAAAGCCGTCCTCATTGTCCGCTCCGTCTTTTAAGACGGTCTCGGCATACGTCTTACTAGGACTACTTGAGGACGCCTCTTTTGCTTCAACTAGCGACTCAGGATTAAGCTGTGGAGCATCCTTTCGCTTAATCCTCTTTTCACTTTGAGTCGCTTGTTGTGGACTCTTATTCGGGCTTCCGCCTTCCCTGGAGCGCTTGCTCACCTTCTTTGCCTTATTACAATCTGCAGCTGCTGCACTATCCAAAGTTGCAGCAGCACTCCTCGTTTGCCTTGGAGTTCCAACAGCTGGAGTCCGTGGCTCCTGATCCCTGAACGGTTCAGGGATAAAACGCAGATTCCTACAAATTGTAAAGAACGCACCCTCTAAAACCGCCACGCCACGACTGACGTTCTTTTGGCGTTTGAATGCTTGACGCACACTCTTGAAAATTCCGGGAATAGCCAGGAACTGATTGGCGACATTTGATTCGTAGCATGTCAGCTGGCTATCTATTTGGCTACCTCCAAAATCCTTGGAGCCATCTGCACCGACTATCGGGCTTGCACCCGATCAGAATCGGTGGTGGGATTACCCTCTTTCGAGGTACCCACTTGGAGTATTTCATTTAAAATCTTGTCCATTACATTCATTTTTTTTATTTCTTTGTCCCGTGTCGAGGGAACGATCGAGCCTAAACAGGGTACTACCATCTGGCCAAGATGGGCCCTGAACCGCCTCCGTTAGTTACATAGACGTTATAGCATTGCCGGAGCATTGATGCGACGTCTATGATATCCAAGGGCACGTGAACATGTATGTTCGGACGTGGAGGTCGATTTGTCTCTCCAAGATAGCAGAAAGTTTCCGCAAAGGGAGTGCATCCTGGTATCTCTACACAGAGTTTACCCTCATTATTATTATTATTATTATTATTATTTTTTTTTTTTTTTTTTTTTGCTTAGGGACTTTTGGGAAATCTGCCTACAGATACCTTGGATTCCGCACTCCAAGGTTATGTGGGGTTGGTAAAATAAGAAAAAAAAAAAAAAAAGGGAATATAAAAAAAGATAAATAAAGAAATGTTATAAGAAATTTAATTAACTGGCGACCTACTACCAGCCCGACCCACTAAAACCCGTAACCCTTCTTTTGGAGCCCTTTACCCTCCCTCGGAACTGTCGTAAGACTTTAGCCTTCGAGGGAGGCGCTCCATCTCTATCGCTGCTGCGACTTTGTTCTGTGTCTGCGGTTCTCCTGCGTCAATAGTTAAAAAATTTAAAACTATTTCAATGTAAAAGCGGAATTAACAGCACAACAACAATAAAAAACAAAATTTTTTAAGAAGTTTAAAAAGTCAAAAGATAAAATTATAAACGGATATATAAAAAAAAGAAAAAATAAACGCGTATAAAATATTGAAAACAAAACTGTACAAACATGAATAAAAAAACACACACAATTAAAAAATGTATATGGACAAATAAATCACAAAATAAATTAATAAAAAACAAATAAACAAATTAAAAGCTGTTTAAATTACGCTTTTTGGCGGCCGTCGAGATCCTTCCTCGACATAACCGAGATTATGAAGTTCTCGACTTTCCGCCAATTATCTGCTGACTGGGTCATCAGCGATACCATGTTCTCCGGTGTAACTTGACTGTTTACACCTTCGAACATGGCCCGCCTCTCCAAGTCCCATTTTTTGCATGAGAAGAGGGTGTGCTCCGCGTTGTCCTCAGGGAACTGGCAATATGCACACACCTCGTCCTCGCGTAATTTAAAGCGACACAGGTACGAGTTAAAACACCCGTGACCTGTGAGCGCCTGAGTCAAATAATAGGAGACTTCTCCATGTTTTCGGTTTATCCAGGTGGTGAGTGTTGGAATCAGACGATAGGTCCATCTACCCTTTTCCTCCCTATCCCATCTGTCCTGCCATGTCTCGATAAGTCTGTTTCTCGCGTATTTGCGGATGTAGTCCTTGCTAGGTCTTTTCTCTTCTGGGTACTCGGGATTATTTCTTCTTTTAAAAAGAAGAAATACTTCCTCCCTTTCCCTTGCCATAAGATCTGCCGGCGGGACACTTGCAAGGACTTGCACAGCGCTCGTCGAGACCGTCTTATACGCAGAAACGATACGGGTAGTAACACATCTCTGCGCAGACAGCATATTATCGCAAATGGTTTTGCTTCTTGTTTTAAGTGAGGGAGCCCACGCTGCTGCTGCGTAAAACAGCTTAGCGTGGGCAACACTAACCACAGTCTCCTTTTCCTTTCACGTGGTCCGCGAACGTTTGGCATAAGTCGTGCCAAGTCTGACGCACACTTTATCGCCTTATTCAAGGCCGTCGCTATATGGTAATGGAAGTTTAACCTTCCATCGAGCTCCACTCCTAAATACTTAATATGTTTACTCCACTTGACCTCGAATTCGTCTATCACGATTCGTGGGAAACTATAACCACGTCTGTCTGTGACGAGCAGAGCTTCGGTTTTTTCCAAGGCCATTTGAAGACCTCTGGCATCCAACCAGCTTTTAACTCGCCGCAGACATTCGTTCACCAATGTCCCAAGGGCTTCCTCGCTTTCGGCTGAGCACACGACCAACGCATCGTCCGCAAAGCCGATGATGACCGCGCCTTCAGGTAGACCCATTCGCAGGAAGTTATCATAGGATACATTCCACACGAATGGTCCCACCCTCGAGCCTTGGGGGGCACCACTTTGCATCTCTTCCTTCAGAGTCCAGTTGTCCCCCTCATAGATTACCCACCTGTCGCTAAGATAATCATTCATTATCCGTAGTGTTGCATTCGATCGAGAAATCGCTCGAAAAAAACGAGAAATCTCGTGAAGAAGACAATGAAAACAATTGAATGTGATTTATCATTCAATTTTTTTCATTGTCTTCTTCACGAGATTTCTCGTTTTTTTCGAGCGATTTCTCGATCGAATGCAACACTAATTATCCGCAACAAGTAGGGCGGTATTCTCTTCTCCATCATCGACTGGATGAGATCTTTCCATCGTGCGGAGTTAAACGCGTTACGTATGTCAATAGCCACCAATGCGCAGAAGCCCTTCTTCTTCTTTGGTCCCAATTTGTTTTTTCCCGCTTTGGCTATGTCCACAACTGCCTGAATGGCATCAACCGTGGACCTGCCTTTGCGAAAACCAAATTGGTAATCGGATAGACTATTCTTTCCGGTCAAATGGGTTTGCATTCTCTGCAGAACCATATCCTCTAGAAGTTTACCCATCGTATCTAACAGGCAAATAGGCCTGTACGACGAGACTTTATCCAGAGGTTTTTCGCCTTTTCTTAGGAGGACTAGCCTCTGCCGCTTCCAGTCGCGGAAGAACTCTCCTTTCTCAAGGCAAAGATTGAAACATCGGAGCAGAATCTGGGGTGAAGTGTCGATAACCAATTTTAGGATCTCGTTACTTATCCCATCGATTCCAGGCGCCTTGCCTGTTTTCAATCTTCTACCTGCATTTCTCAATTCTGTAAGAGTGAAGAGTTCCTCCTCACCGACTTCGCAGGTACTCCAGTCCTTCCTAACCCACGGTTCTGCAGGAGGAAATAGAGCTTTTATAATCCTTCTGACCCAATCGGGATTGTCCAGGCCGGGGGTCTTTTGCCTCGTTCCTAATTTCTTAGTAACGATTTTAAAAGCCAGACCCCATGGGTCCTTCTCGACATCATCAATTAGGTCTTTCCAGCAACGGCGTTGTGACGCTTGAATCTCTTTTTTCAGGCTTTTCTTGGCCTCCTTAAATACTTCCTTTAGCAAAGGATCTCCCTTAGAACGGGTATAATTCCTTCTAGCTTTGAAGCACGCTTTCCGCAAGGAGGCCAGAGCATCCGACCACCAGTGCACCGAGCTTTTTCGTGAAGCGGTACACCTGCGACGCGGCATAGATGCATCGCAGGCAGCGGTGATGGTTTTCCTCACCGCTCGTACCTCTGCATCCAGGGTATTTGGCCTCTGCACCCAACCCAATTCCTCAATGAGGCGGGATTCTTCCAGGGATCGGACAAATTTCTCCTTATCGATTTTCTTCACATTCCAGGAGAGGCGTTTTCGACACGGTGCTTCCTGTCTTCCACCATTTCCTGTGTCTCCCACTGAGACTGAAAACTCGATGTACTGGTGGTCACTTGCGGTATACTCCTCAGAGACTCGCCATTCGTTAATGCGTCTGAATAGAGGAGATGATGCAATCGTAAGATCAATGATCGATCCAATTGCACCCCTCCTAAACGTCCATGTCCTTCCCCGGTTCACAATCGTTAAATTGCTCCTGGAGACCATTTCTCCGATCACTCTGCCTCTTTTATCGAGCCTTGACTCGCCCCACTCCGGCGACTTAGCATTAAAATCCCCGGTGACGAGTACATCCAGCTTGGATTCTCTAAGGCTCGACTCGAGTTCCTGAATGTCATCTTCGAAGTCCGTCAGTGCATCGTTTGGCGAGAAGTAGCAGCTGTACATACGTATGCCCGCAGCCTCTACCCAAACGAATCCACTGCTCGTCTCCAGATACCTTGCAACCCGCAGCTCAGGATTGCACACTTGAACAGCGGCCCTACCTGATTTATCCTGGTACCAGGGAGCGAGATCGTTTTTCCTGTGTTGCTCGCTGCAGAACAGGATGTCGATCCCTTTTTCCTTGACCGTCTGCATCAGGAGGGCCTGCGCCGTCCTGCAGGTGTGCAGGTTGACCTGCAGAAACTTTAAGGGTTTGCCTTTTTATGCCTCTGCAGCAATTCCCTGTAAACCAGACAAGAGCTTTTCCCGGATATATGGACAATATCTGTCTTTCCTAAATCTGTGCATGTTAAACACTTAGGTTGTTCGACGGAACAGTTCTTTGCCATGTGACCCTCACCGCCGCATCTCCGACAGTATTATTATTATTATTATTATTATTATTTTTATTTTTATTTTTATTTTTATTTTTATTATTATTATTATTATTATTATTATTATTATTATTATTATTATTTTAAATAATAATTAATGTAAAATTAACAGAAATAATTTTAGAGAAACTTCCAAAAAAAAAAAACTTCCTTAAATTTTTCAGGAAATTTCCACTTCTTTTTTCCAGGAAAATTACAATGATAATTTCCTGGAAGTTAACAGCGGAAAATTTAAATCTTAAGACATATCAAGTTTCCTGGAAGTTTCCAGGAACTTAACACGACAAATTTCCGAACTTAACATGGGAAATTTCCTGGAAACTTCCCGGAAAAAACTGTGCTATGTGGGCGTTCACTCGTACTTGTCTGTATATTTGTTTAGTAACATATTGTAACCGTAGCGACAAAGATGTGCCTATCTTAATTTATAATTTTAATTTTTTAATTTTCTTTTTTTCGGTAAATATTTTATTTTTTAATTTTTATTGTTAATCAAAAAATTGTAAAAAACTTTTTTTAAATATTTTGTTTTATAATAAATTATAGTTCTGAAGAGGACAGCTGTGCTGCCGAAACGTAAAAAAAATTGAATTTTTTTATTTTCCTTGACTCGGAATGATCGTTAAATTTCACTATTTATTAAAATAGGACTGAGTGATAGAATCATCTCTACTCTTAATAATAGATAAATCGGTTGATTCGTTTAGTCACAAGAGTAAAAAGACCGTTAGTATTGCCGGTTTGCCCCACTCTCTCCTATAAAAAATTGTCATTTAAACAATTAAGAATTGTAAACAAAAAATGTGATAACTTATTTAAATTGAGTTTATTTAACCAATATAAGATTGCTGAGTGATAAATTTATTAAGTTTAAACAAGTAATTATAACAAATTATTTAGTAATATTAATAGATGTAATTGTTATTTAGTACAATTATTAAATTTAACAATTACTTTATTTAAATGATTTAATGCATCCAAGCAATTATACATTTTTAGTGTATTTTAATTTAACTGTTTTGTCAATAATAGAATAGTACAATTTTCATTACCAGGTGGCGAAAACGCTAAGTTTTCATAAATAAGATTAAGTCTTTCAGTTATAAATACAGACAATTGTAATTGGACAAAAACTCGGTACTCGGAGGTTTTTGGAATTGCTGATTACGAATCTAAGTTTTTATTTTTTTTACATTTTGTTGTATTTTTTTTTATTTCTTTTGCATTTTTCTTTGCTTGTAGTCTGTTTTCTATGGCACATATTATTAAAACTAAGAAGGATCTCTTAGTCAACTATTTATAAGGCTGATTCTAAAAAAATCGAAATTGATGTCCTTAATGATTTCTGTAAATCAGGATCGTCAATTATGAAAAGTTATTTTTTTAAATAAAACTACTGTACTAGATGTTCGAATTTATGGAACAAATTTATTTTTTATATGATAAACAAAAAAGATATGTCCAAGAAATTACCCTGAAAATCATTCCCTCACTATGTCCCAATTGCTAAAGGGCTAATATTACTATCCATATGACTATAACTTTCTGCAATTTTGAACTCAAAATTCGCTTTTTTGGGGGAGTTATGGAGGGGGAAAGCAAAATCAAAAAACTTATTTTTCTCGAAAACTACTAAAGCGATTTTAATAAAATTTTAAGAGGTTGTAAATATAGATATGACGATTTTAGAAAAAAAAATCAAAATTTTTTTTCAAACAAAATTTTTAAAAAAATTTTTTGAAATTTTTAAAATATTTTTTTAGGGATATTTTTTGAAGTGACCACTTTCTCTTTTGTTGTAAAAAGTACCTTATAATGTCCCCTTTAACATATATTTTTTCCAAATTTTTTAAAAATATAGTTTTTGAGTAAAATGTTAAAAACCATGGTCATGCTATTTGTCACGTACGGTAATGCCCATATATATATATATATGTATATGGGCATTACCGTACGTGACAAATAGCATGAAAATGGTTTTTAACATTTTACTCAAAAACTATATTTTTAAAAAATTTGGAAAAAATATATGTTAAAAGGGACATTATAAGGTACTTTTTACAACAAAAGAGAAAGTGGTCACTTCAAAAAATAACCCTAAAAAAAATTTTGACTTTTTTTCTAAAATCGTCTTATCTATATTTACAACCTCTTAAAATTTCATTAAAATCGGTTATGTAGTTTTCGAGTAATATAAGTTTTTTGATTTTGCTTTCCCCCTCCATAACTCCCCCTAAAAAGCGAATTTTGAGTTCAAAATTGCAGAAAGTTATAGTCATGGATAGTAATATATGGGCCAAATTTGAGAAAAATAGATGCGGGGGCAGTTTTTGCACACTTAACCCCCTAAGCCCTTTGAAGAGAATTATTAACTCAAAACATAAAATTCCTTACAAATTGTTGGTTATCTTATTTTTTACAAAGATAGTATTGACTGTAACTACATAAGTTTGTAATTTAAAAAAGCTAATGGAAATATTTTTAATTATACTTCAAAATTTGTCCTTGAAAAACTTATCATTCCCTCACCGTTTTAAAACAGTGTGATTATGGAGCAAAATTTGAAGACCTACGAAGCCCTGCTTTAATTTTTTTCAAAGTTGTCAACATTGTCATTGACAACATACACTAGAGTGAATGGTTGTAGGAAGGATGTTTTGTTAAAACTAATTTGTCAATAAGTTTGTTAAATGTTACATTTTTTAACGTCATTCCCTTATTTGCGTTCTATAACGCTAAGCACTTTTTTATTTAATAATCATAGTATCTTTGCATGTGGTTCAAGTAGTAATATCGTACTTTTCTTCGTACATAAGAAAGTAAGGTTATGTTTTTGAGATTATGGTCATTTTGTTTCGTTTCGTCATTCCCTCATAATATTTTTTGATGAGGGAATGATCCTTGTTAGGGAATGATGTATTTTTTAATAAGTGCACTGAAAAAAATATATTTATGGTACTGCCATAAATATAGCCAATTCTCACATATTATATTGGTGGATATATTTTACTTAGGAATTCATTTGGGAATTTATTTCTACTTAAATTCCTAAGTAAAATCCCATGTAAATCCCCACGTAGGAAACCACATGGAATCCTACGTGGTATTCCACATGGTTTCCTTAGTAATGTTAAAGATTACTGTCGCTCCTATACTTTCACCGCTAGGTGGCGAAAGTGACTTCTCTCGCTGTTGAGACGATTCTGGAAGTATATAAAAGCTGAGAACCTGTAGCAGAGAGGACGTGTTTCAAATGATCGTTTTTTTACTTTTTTGATGACTTGTAACACTAATACGATTTATTATTTAATTTTTTATTAAATAATTTTTAATCCTTTGAAAATTTCTTCATTGGATCTTTAATAAAATACTATGTGATATCTCATTAAATCCTAGGTGAAATCTTGCATGAAATGCTATGTCAATTCCCATATAAAATCCTATGTGAAATCCCTTGTAAAATTCCAAGTGGATTCCCATGTAGGGATATTCAATAAGGCGGATAATGTTTTTCACATGGGATTTGGTTTAGGATTTGACATGGGAAAATCATTATAAATAAATGATACTGTTTTTCACTTGGGGATTGACTTGGGAAAATAATTATAAATAAATGATACTGTTTTTCTCGCATGAAATTCGGTTTAGGATTTGACTGGGAAAAACATGTGGGATTTGATATGGTTTTATGCATAGATGAACTGTTCAAATTCCCCATGTCTATTCCTAACTAAAATCCTGTCTCAATTTACCATATGGTTTGACATGGGAAACCACATGGTAAACCACGTGGTTTCCTTCATGGAAGTAGGGTTTTACATGGTTTTTGACATAGGATCCCATGTGGTTTCCCATATGGGGATTTTCAATAGGGTTATACCTTCATTTTCAGAAAATTTTTTTATCTTTATATTCAATTTAAACTCAAAAAAGTTAGGGACCATGATAATATTTAAATCAAATAAGGCATAAACTATACGGTTTGTGAAAAAGAATTCAATAATGAGTTAAAAAAAATTGATCAATTTGGAAAAGCCATTTTCGACATTTTTTTAGAATCAGCCTTATATGAGATTCCAGAAAACATTTTCTCTCTGCTAAATCGCATAAATACTCATCCTTCTATGGCATTGCAAAATTTTCGATTGAAAATCTTAGAAGAGTCGGTGAATCGTAAAGTCCCACAATTGAAAGGAAGAAAACGTTGACACGAATTTCTTTAATCACAAAAAAAAAATAAAAAAAATGGAACTAAAATCTCGTCACTTCCTCGCTGTTGATTCCGGGTAACGCTAAAAACGAGTAAGAAGATCCGCCATATTGGCTCCAACATTTCGAATTTTTTGAAAATGATCTTAGATTCTTAATCAGCGATTCTAAAAACCTCCGAGTACCAAGTTTCAGTCCCATTGAACGATTTTTTATTTCTTATGTCCGCTATATTGGATCCGCAATTTTGAAATTTTTTAAATTGACCTCAGATTCGTAAGCAGCGCCTCCAGAAACCCCCGAGTACCAAGTTTCAGTCGAATTGAATGACTTTTTATTTGCTATGTCAGCCATATTGGATCCGCCATTTTGAAATTTTTTAAAATGACCTCAGATTCGTAATCAGCGTCCCGAAGAACCCCCCAAGTACCGAGTTTCGTCAAATTTAAATGAATAAAAAAATGTGTGCATCTGAGGGTTAATATACTTGTCCTGTTTACTGTGATAGCGGCATATTCATCAAGCTTGTATATGAAGCAAATACTTTCAAAAATTTTTTAAATAATTGGATGTTTTACCTCTTATTATGTACTAAAAGCATCCAAAGTTAGAAAATTTTAAATAAATTTGTAAAAGCTAGAAAAATTTTTGTGTGATTTCCAGGAAAAATTACACGCCCCAGGGGTGCTTGGCAAATATTTTGTAATTTTTTATTAATACAGTAAGTGTGAATCAAAAATCTTCCATTAGACCTTGAAAACAAATGTTTCAAGCTCAAAACGTGATTCTAGTTTTTTAAAGCTATTTTTGAAGAAATTAGAACGAAAAAATGAAAATTTTGAAAAGTTACTTTCATATGTGAAAAATAGTTTTTCTACTAGGGTAATAGTTTTTCTACAATAGTCACCTTGAGTGGACCGCCTGAGCTTTTAAGTTATCTGACAGCGGAAATGTGAAATAAGTAGTGCTAATAGCAGCACCGCACTTAGAAACCGTAAGAAATTAAGTTCCGCGATAAACATATACGTTGCCGTTTTGTGCGATCAGGATAGCAACAATAAAATATAAAACTTAATTTAATTTAAACAAATTTATTTGTCAAGTCAAACAATAAACATCTTCTCGCTCGCACACCTCAGTACAGACTGAGTCAATTCTCCTTCTCGTTATCTCTCAAACCCCAAAAACAAACACACAATCATAGTCCGAAAGCTGGCGACCAAATCAACTATCTCATTTCATACCGGCTGAAAATTTGAGTATAGATTACTCAAGACGTGTAAATAACAGAAAGGCACGTCTGGCAGGCCGGTGCTGGGGCAGGGGGCGACAGCAGGGGGGCGAATAGGTGAAAAATAATGTAAATTTTTCTCATTTCATACCGATTAAAACCTTCATAACTCAAAAGTTTACATCTATACGAGTGTAAAAATGTACGTCTGGCAGTTCTGGGGTGGGGCAAAGTACGTCTGGCAAAGGGTTAAACACGTAAAAAATTGTAAAATTTAATTTCTTTTCATACCGGTTAAAACCTTCTTAAATCGAAAGTTTACATCTAAACAAGTATAAAAATGCTTGTCTGGCAGTTCTGGGTTGGAGCGAAGATTTTTACACTTGTATGGATGTAAACTGTCGATTTATGAAGGTTTTAATCGGTATGAAATGAGATTAAATAATTAATTAGATTTTAATTAGATTAGATTTTTTTAAATTTTTTTTTAGATTTAAATTAATTTTTAATTATTTTGCCAGAAGTACTTTGCCCCACCCCAGAACTGCCAGACGTACATTTTTACACTCGTGTAGATGTAAACTTTCGATTTATAAAGGTTTTAATCGTTATGAAATAAGAAAAATGTAAGTTATTTTTCACCTATTCGCCCCCCTGCTGCCACCCCCTGCCCCAGCACCGACCTGCCAGACGTGCCTTTCTGTTATTTACACGTCTTGAGTAATCTATACTCAAATTTTCAGCCGGTATAAAATGAGATAGTTGATTTGGTCGCCAGCTCCCGGACTATCATTCTTATAATTATAAATACACACACTTGTACATCATTCTCACCTATAACCTTACAGCTCGGTCAGTCCTGACACTCGTTCGTCCTCGAACGCATTTTTAAATTATAAACATTTTTCCCATAAACAATGCTATCGTCAATAAACAAAAATTTTCATGGCACAGCCCAGTGTGCAAAGTTACAGAATAATTCTATAACTATTCCAGAACAAAAAGAACAAGTTCTGTAACTGGTGAGGAACAGGCAGGTCAAAATGTCGTCCCCCTGAAGGCAAAAAATAGGAACCAAAGTCTGTAACAATTCTAGAACAAAACTAGAACATTGTTTTAAAACAAATATATAACAAAAACGATTTATCATAAATAATACCCAAGCAGAAATTTAATAGTTGCATAGAACAAATAAATGTTTATAAGTATGAATAAAAATATGAATAATTAATAGAATATCTTTTTTTGCAATAAGTTTTTAAAAAATATTTTTCTTATTTTCTTTAATAATTTAAACAGACTATCTTATTTATTTAAATTAATGACTAAATTATTATTATCATTGTTAATAATTATTTAAACTTATACTTTATGTAACAATATTCAGAATTATACACAGAACACTTAAAACTAAGAATGAAAAATTTCGCACGCACGGGGGATCGAAACCTAGACCTAGAGGACACAAGTCGAATACGCATACCGCATAGCCACGCAAGCTTGGAAGTGATTTTACTTCAACTTCCTTTTGAATTGTGGGACCGTTATGTGCAGTGCTAAAATTATAAATTGAAATGTAACACACTTAATAAAAAAATAACTATATATGGGGCATTCCAGGCCAAATCGGAAATTATTTTGCTTTTGCATCTTAAATTTTTTTTAAACATTTTTTTTCTTTTAGTACTCTTTGAAATGAGTTATCTTGAATTTTTTCAAATTTTTTCATGAAGCGGTTCAGGAGATACAGATTTATGAAAAATGACGTTTTTTACGTAAATTTTTTTTTAAATGCTTATAACTCGGTCAAAAATTGATCAAATTGGACGTTTTTATAATGAAAAGTTTTGTTTTCACACGTAGTTTTTAATAAAAATATTTTTGAGATGCAAAAGCAAAATAATTTCCGATTTGGCCTGGAATGCCCCATATATATATAAATTTTTTTTTACAAATAATAATATTTAATTATGCTACAAATAATAACAAATTTTAATTAATTAGTTAATAATAATAATTTATTATTGTATTTTTATGATATACCTATTAATTAATAATAATTGATAATAAATTAATTAAATATTTGATGTTATTGTTGGTGAATAATGTTTTTAAAAATCTTGAAAATTTATGCAAGCTGACAGTGAAAAATTATTTAATTTTTCACGAATCATCGATACGAGTCTTTCTAAGTATCTAAATTCGAAAGATTTTTTGTAATTCATGCAAAAACGCGGCTGCACTCTACACGGAAAGAAAGTTATTATATTACTTATTATATTAGAAGTATTAAACTTTAATAAAAATTATACTATATTTAGTAAAGTTATATCAAATATCGAAAACTTTTAACAAATTTTAATATAACTTTACTAAATTTTATATAGGTACGTTTTGTTAAAGTTTCACAGTAAAAAGAAAGTCTTATTTTAAAGCAGGAAAGCAGCCTTAAATTAAGATACAACATTTTTGTATCCTTTAACGCATTATCCCAGGTGCGATTTTTTGGTCGGCCCATAGTTGGGCCAACTTTTACAAAGTCGGTCCAACTTCTCGTGCCAGAGGTTGGGCCAACCATACAGATGATAACGGCGACCGTCTAATGGCGACGATGGTTGGCCCGACAACTCATAAGGAAGTTGGCCTAACTTACAATGCATATGTTGTGCCAACTATACATTTCAATGGTTGGTCCAAAGACTGACGCCAAAGTTGGCACAACTTTAGATGCGTAAGTTGGGCCAACCACAATTTTCAAAGTTTGGCCAACTTCAACAGCCAAAGGTAAAAAATTATTAAAAAACTACATTATTTAAACAATTAACACATTATTAGCGGGAACATCAGATATAACCTTTACCTATTATTATTAAACACAATCTCATACATACATTTTCGAAAATATCTATCGCTCGCTGGGATCGAACCCCTAACCTAACGCACCGAAGACTTATACACTGACCACTACGCTACGCTCACATGGGAGTGCATAACGCAAAATGTATATTTAAGCTGCAACAGTCGGGCCAACCGTGGCCCAGAGTTCGGCCAACCAAGAAAGTTTAAGTCAATTAAACTGTGTTTCACAAAGTTTTGCCCACCGTCGGGCCAACCGTGGCCCAGAGTTCGGCCAACCAAGAAAGTTTAAGTCATTTAAACTGCGTTTCACATAGTTTTGCCAACCGTTGGGCCAACCGTGGCCCAGAGTTCGGCCAACCAAGAAAGTTTAAGTCATTTAAACTGCGTTTCACATAGTTTTGCCAACCGTTGGGCCAACCGTGGCCCAGAGTTCGGCCAACCAAGAAAGTTTAAGTCAATTAAACTGCGTTTCACATAGTTTTGCCAACCGTTGGGCCAACCGTGGCCCAGAGTTCGGCCAACCAAGAAAGTTTAAGTCATTTAAACTGCGTTTCTAGAGTTTTGCCAACCGTTGGGCCAACCGTGGCCCAGAGTTCGGCCGACCAAAATAATGTAAGTCAATTAAACTGCGTTTCACATAGTTTTGCCAACCGTTGGGCCAACCGTGGCCCAGAGTTCGGCCAACCAAGAAAGTTTAAGTCATTTAAACTGCGTTTCTAGAGTTTTGCCAACCGTTGGGCCAACCGTTGCCCAGAGTTCGGCCAACCAAGAAAAATCAAGTCAATTAAACTGCGTTTCACATAGTTTTGCCAACCGTCGGGCCAACCGTGGCCCAGAGTTCGGCCAACCAAAACTGAAAGTCTTTTAAACTACGTTTGGATAAGTTGTGCCAACCTTTGTCGCCAAAGTTGGCCCGACGGTTGGTTAAACTCTGCATTTAATGGTTGGCTTGCAAAGTCGGGCCAACTGTGGGCACAAGTACTTGCCAAAGTTGGGCAAACTCTGGCAACCAAAACTTTGCTTGCCAAAGTTAGGCCAACCTTGGGCCAACCTTCAAACTCTGGCGGCCAACCTAAATTTGCACCTGGGATAGCAGACAGTGCTGAATTTAAGACCGATCTTAAATTAAGATTTACTGTGTTAGTTTTGTTGATAGCAAAATTTTCCTTTGTCGCATTTTGTCCTACACTTGTAAAATACTTTTATAAAATTTAATAATAACATCTTTCCGTGTAGTGAAAATAAACACGAGTTTATAGTGAAAGAAAAGTTATATTAAATTTTTGTAACAGTGTTCTAGAACACTGTAGGAACAATGTTACTTAAAAATTCTATAACTAATTTAGAACAAATGTTACATGTCTGTTATAGAACAGATACAGAACAACTGTTCCAGAACAAATTTAGAACAAAGCTCTAGAACTGTTCTATAATAAAATTGTAACACTTATTCTAGAACACTGTTCTTTTTTTGGTCTAGAACAGTTATAGTACGTGCACACTGGGAGCTTTTCTCCACAAGCGCATATTAGCTGGCTCCCTTACTCCTTCATACTTTTTCTGTGTCATCTGGCATCCAGGAATGTCTATAACAACATATCTATTATTTCGCAAGATTTTCGCAATTTGATAAGGACCTTTAAATCGAGGCTTTAACTTCGGAAAAATTCCTTTTGTCGTATCAGAATTCCTTAACATGACATAATCACCGGTATTATAAATAGCCGATTCTTTTCTTTTTTTATCTCCCTGAGCTTTTGATTGCATTTGTCGCTTTTTCGTATTTTCATTCGCTTTCATTCTTAACTCAGTCAAATTTCTAGTGTCATCATTGATTTCTCTACCAACATATTCGGCTACAGGATCATGCACTTTACCTCGTTGCATTATACCGAACAAAAGCATACTCGGAGTCTGACCCGTTGTCTTATGGACTGAATTATTCAACGCGAATTCGACCTCACCAACGACCTTTGTCTAATTTTTACCACAATCCGTGTCTATTAATTTACTAATCATTGGCGCAATCGTTTTATTAACCCGAGTCGAAATTTAAGCCCTACTTTCACCCTGAATTTTCAGGGTCTATTGAGTGTTAGGAGTCACAGGTCTCCTTAGAGGTGGGCAGGTTATTCTAAAATGTAACGCTACAAACTTGGTGGGGAGTGGTTCCAAATGACTTCCAGATTCCAAATTTTCAAACCGATAAATCGTACCTGATCCTCTTTACGAATTATCTCTTATACAAATAGTCGGAAACTTGAAAAATTTATTATCTTAATGTGGAAGCTTTGATTCAGAAGACAGCTGATTTTTCGTTACTAAAAATTTTTTAGACAAAGATTTTATAGATAATTATGGTTCCGAATTGTCTCTTCTTCAAAAAACTTTTTAATTTTTTGAATTTGGACACGTCTGTCACATGTTAAAGTGCTATATATATGAATATATATATATATAATTTCAGAAGCCTGCAAAAAAATAAAAATTTTCGATGTCTGAGATCGAGAAGTCATTTACCGTAGCTTTTGGTGCGCTAAATCCGAATTAACATTTAACTAAAACCTCCCATCACGTCAGGATTTTGAGAAAATTGGGGGTAAAATACCCAAAAATCATTTTTAGTAGTTTTTGAAAATTTCTACGAAAACGGGTAAATCCGACGTGCTAGAAACTTGTCATGTGAGTTAAATTTAAGCTTGAACCCTCTACGTTACGAAAACATAGAGATATTGACAACAACAAACTAAATTAACTGTCAAAATTGATTTTTCAACAGTTGTCCTGCATACAAATTGACCTAAATACAACTACCCAGATAACCAGCGTACTATTACTGTACCAGCCATGTACCTTCGCACTGTACCAGGTACTGTACTGGTATATCGTACATATAATGGCGGAGAAGCATTGTAAATTCATAACCTAAAATACCAATTAGTTCGGCGTACTGGTATTGTACTTAGTGTTATACTCGTACGGAGTACTTTGGCAATTTCATAATTCTATCCGTATGACATACCGTTATTATACTAGTATCGTACTGGTATGTACATACCTTATTATTTCGTGCTAGTGCAATATGAGTATGATACCAATACGCTGTACTAAAAAATAATGATTAGTACGCTTGGCTATCTGGGTATTTAAAAAAGTGATTGGATTCTCTAAGAATTTGTTACTCGGGAGTTTTCGGGATCGCTGATTACGAATATGACGTCAGATTTTCAAAACTCAAAATGTTGGATCCAATATGGCGATCGACTTTTAAAAATCGATTCAATTTGCCTCACGGAGAAAAATGAAAATTCAGATTTCGGACTGAATATAAAACAATTTGAATGATTTGTATTATCATAGGAAGAAATATTAAATTTTGGTTCTCTATCCTAAAAAGTTTAGTAACGATTTTCAATGAAGATCAATGCTAAATATCTTAATAAACGCCAATAGTCTTCTTTCAACAAGTGCAATCAGATTCCGCAATTAATTGAAAGGTGAAAAGAATTAGATACAATTATTATTATTTGCATTTATTTTAATTCAGCTACTCAATTGTTACAAACTTTGTATCAACGTTCACTTAAACGGGGACTGTTCTGTGCGAGAGTCCTTAGATTCATTCCCAAACAGTTTTTAGGAATGCGAAACTCGGTGGCGCGCCTGCGCCCGCGTTTGTTCAGTTTCTTCGTTTTTGATATACACGGAAGTCTCGGTTTTGTTTTTAGCCGGTTATGCAATGCCTAATTGTTATTATATTTTATTGTTATGTTCAATTTAGGCAACTAAATGTAAAGTCTAAAATGAAATAATATTTAAAAAAATAGAGAATACTTTGAATTTTAAAAATCTTCGCATTGGGATTTTTATTTAATCTGTAGATATTTAAATAAAATCTATTTCTTTAAACGTTTTAAAACAGATCATTTTAGTAAAAATGGCAAAGGACTTGTATTTAATTTTTAAAGAGATTCTACGTTTAAATATCTAAAGAATAATAAAAATTCCAGTGAGAAATTTTTTAAAATTCAAAGTATTCTAATATTTTCAGTTGTTTCATTTTTAGATTTTATATTTAGTTTCAAATTGAATATTCCAATAAAAGTAAATATTTTGACAAATAAAAGTAATAATGTAGGTCACTAGAAGAATATATTTTTTCGTAGATACGCGCGCATCAGAGATTGTTACATGGTCGATATGTACCGATCTCGAACGGTTTATCTCCTTTCGGAATGCTCTGTATTTTTTCTTCGCTTTTCCCACACAGTGAGTTCACACAGTGAGTTCACACAGTGAGTTCACACAGTGAGTTATCGGCAGCTTTTTTATAAACAACCCCGTTTCTCATCTCGTAATATTTACTTTCGGTTTTTTCCAATTCAGATTTAATTCTAGCGATTTCTTTATCTAGATTTTGTGCAATTAGTAAATTCGACTCAAAACTATTATCGTTAATAACAGCCACAAAATCACATCGGCTCAAACCATCAACATGAGTCATATGACGGGTTCCACGTCAAGTGACCCAGGTCAAAAATTTACATGGAATATTTGAAAAATTTGTAGTTTCTTTAAAACAAAACGAAAATACGTTTTCTATTTTGGGTTTTGCTGCTGTTTTTCAACACTTTCTAATAGTGTGAACAAATGTAGAGAAAAAAAATTGTTTGACCTTGAAAAATTAAATTAAAAAATAAAATTTCATTTTTTTATCAAATGGGCAGTTTTTATTTTTTTAAAAAAAATTTTATCATAAAGGTGAGGTTTTTTCCTAAAAAAATGTATATGTTAAAACGTGGGACAAGAACTTTTAACTGGTCAAATTAAGCATTTACTTCTGCCGTGCACCGTCCCACAGTGGAATTTTTTTTACAATTTACTATTAAAAAATGTCTATAGCTTACAATTTTTAACCGGTTTAAGTGTTCTTTGTCTTAAGTTAAAGAGGAATAAATTCTTAATACATCCTTCGAGGCCGATTTTGGAGATTTGAATTATTTATAATTTTTTTTAAATCAAAGTTAACAAATTAATACACTTTTTTTAAAAAAGGAGGTTTATTTTCTTATTCCGTTGATGCACATGATCTAAATCAATTTAAATTCATCCAATATGACCACCAGATAATTAATAAAGCATAAAATAATTTATTTCAATTGTTATAAACAATATGAGCCTCCGGAAAGTATAACCACACATAAAATTCTGACCGCCATGCTAATTCAATGGGCGTCAGAATTTTATGTGTGGTTATACTTTCCGGAGGCTCATATATAGCCCAACAACGAGAAGGGGCGGTGGATTGCAGAAGTAAATGTTTATTTTGACCAGTTAAAAGTTCTTGTCCCACGTTTTGACCTATACATTTTCTTTAGGAAAAAACCTCACCTTTATGATAAAATTTTTTTTTTTAAATAAAAACTGCCCATTTGATAAAAAAATGAAATTTTATTTTTTAATTTAATTTTTCAAGGTCAAACATTTTTTTTCTCTACATTTGTTTACACCATTAGAGAGTGTTGAAAAACATCAGAAAAACCCAAAATAGAAAACGTATTTTCGTTTTGTTTTAAAGAAACTACAAATTTTTCAAATATTCCATGTTAGACCAAAAATTTAAACTTTGACCCCCTCCAGTTTTTATATTTGTTTAAATAAATTAATAATATTTGGTATTTTTAATTGTATCTAATAGGACTACTGTTTCTGCAAAATTTTAACCCGATCCCAAACATTTAAAATTTTGACCTGGGTCACTTAACGTGGAACCCGTCATATGCGTACCAGATCTATGTTCTGTTGTGTAGTCGAAATTTTATAATTCGAGTACCCATCGTGCAATTCTCGGATTGGTGTCATTTTTCTTTCATGCCAAAGCCAAAGAATTACAATCCGTCACGGTCTTAAACTTCAAACCATATAAATAAACTCTAAAACGTCTCAGTGCGTAAATGATTGTAAGCATCTCCAGTTCAAAGCTGTGGTAACGACTCTCACTAGCTGTCGTTCTTTTAGAAAAATAAAAAACTGGATGAAACCTACGATCATTTCCGCGCTGTAATAAAATTGCTCCGAAACCATGCAAACTCGCGTAGCAGTGGAGTTCAGTTTCCGCACTTGGATCATAAATTGCTAATATTGGTGACTCTACTAATTTATCTTTCAACTCATTAAAGGCTCTTAATTGTTCATCTCCAAACGTAAACGTAACTCTTTGTCTTAATAATTCATAAAGTGGTCTAGAGATCAACGAGAACGATTCTATGAATTTTCTGAAATACGACACCAATCCAAGGAAACTTTGTACTCCTTTAATATCCTTCGGAACTGGAAAATCTAATACCGTTTTTATGCCTTCATCTGTGGGTTTTATGCCCCTCTCGGAAATTTTGTATCCTAAGTGATTTATTTCTGTTAGCAAAAATTTACATTTTAACATTTGCAATTCCAAACCATTTTCAACCAAAAGCTTAAAAATTTTACGCAATACAATCAAATGATGTTCAATAGTTTCCGTCGCGATCAATATGTCGTCTAAATATACGACAACATCCTCTGAATCTACAGGCTCTCTTAACGTATTATCGAACTTTTGAAAATGTTTAGGCCCAACCTTCAGCCCAAATGGCATCTTCAAAAATTCATACTGGCCAAAAGGTGTCACAAATGACTTATATTTTACTGATTCTTCCTCCATATCCACATGATAAAAACCATCTTTCAAATCAAGCGAGCTAAAAAACTTTTTTTCCTTTCAAAACATCTATTTGGTCTTCTATCAGTGGTATGGGGTAATTGTCGGACTCGAGGTATTTGTTTAAAATTATATAATCTATACACATTCTTATTAATTCTAATTAATTAAATTTCGTTTCTCAAAGTCACTCGGTCACTTGTGTTTATAACTATCACAAAGACACGATAATATTTATACCGTACAATCTTAATAACGATAGATGTGCGATACTAATTTTACAAGGGAAAACGATTTTCACAAATTCATAAAAGTTTCAAGCGTCACATAAATACTCCTGGGAGCCTTAGAAATTTTGCCAAAAAGTCACTAAGTGCACCTTCAAACACTATGATCATGTACATAACACATTTCACATAATTCCTGGCACTCACACGACGATTTAAGATAGATTTAGAAACTGAAGTTAAATATTCGTATCTGACTACACGCACTAAGCTTTTTCAGATATTCTTCCTTTATGCAGTTTCACTTCTTCTCCGTAATTACTCCACAGCACCAAGCTTTAGTAAAAAAAATCCGTCGAAGTACCAGGTACTTGTTTTAAGGCAATATAAATCTTAAAATGCTCACGTAAAAAGTTAGTTTTTCTTTCAAACACAATCATTCTTACAATTAAATAAATACACACACTTGTACATCATTCTCACCTGTAACCTTACAGTTTGATGTAAAGCGTTTTTAAGATCACAAACCAAAAAAAAGTCGCTCTTACAATCAGTAAAGTGATTCAGAAGTGTAAAAGTAGTGTAAAATTTATGTTTTAATAGGTTACTTATTTTTTCCCTACTACTTTGAACATTGAAATTGATTGTCTTAGTTTAATTAAGTGATAATTTTGACTCAAAAAAAATTGTGGTGGCTGCCATGAAAAGTTGCATCCCACACAGCACATTATATTTCCTGAATATTTCACTGAAAGATTGAAATATTTCAGTGCAAGGATCTTGAAATATTGCTGCAAATTGAAAATGTCCGCCTATGTGAAATACTGATGCGAAAGTTTAGAAAATATTTCATTGAAATATTCCTGCAATATTACACATGACGATTCTGCAATATTCTGAAAATATTTCACAAAATTAAAAAATTTGTTAAACACCTGAAACCAATAGGAATTTTCTGAAATATTTTAAAACCCATAGGATATAGTAAGCCAAAAACTACTGCGCAGCTCTACAGGCCATAGAAACTGAGTTCGACCAGTGCGCATAATTTAAGTTGAAATTTTCCAAAATATTTCAATGAAATATTTTCTAAACTTTCACGTCAATATTTCATATAGGCGGACATTTTCAATTTGCAGCAATATTTCAAGAACCTTGCACTGAAATATTTCAATCTTTCAGTGAAATGTTCAGGAAATATCATGTGCTGTGTGGGATCCCGAGTCGAACTTTTAGACCTGCTTACCTCCTGGTAAGTATAATTTAACCCTAACCTGCACCTAACAAACCCTTGGTGTTTTTTTCCTCCTGCGTAAGTTCTATTTAACTCTGACAACTCCTTTTTAAGTCCTAATTGAACCTTAAACCCTTTATTGCTTCTACCACATTCTTACGCAATAGGAAATGTTACGCGCGGTACAAGATATTCAACTTATTATTGTTTTGCAAATTACAAAATTTTTTATTTTGAAAATTTCACGAAAGAATTCAATTATTTTCTGAAATTTTAATAAATCCTTTGAAAAAATTCAATTATTTTTATAAATAGTAAAATTCTTCGCAAGAATTCAATTAATTTTATAAATAGTAAAATTCTTTGCAGGAATTCAATTATTTTCAAAACAATTTTAATTGAATTCCTTAGATGAATTCAAATATATTAAAATATTTTTATAAATTGCAATTATTTTCTTAAACTTTAATAAATTCTTCGAAATAATTCAACTATTTTTATAAATACTAAAACTCTTTGCAAGAATTAAATAATTATTAACCCAATTAAAATAAAATTAAACAAAAGAATTTAATTATTTTCAAAAATTCCCATAAAATTTAGTTTCAACAAGAATTTAAAATTTAGTATTGTTGAATTTATCACTTGGTAAAATTATATTAGTATAAATAAGAAGTTATCAATCCTCCAAGTCAATCAATAAAAAAGAAAAAAAGAACAAAATCTTTTCTTTAACGTTTCGATAGCACAGCTATCCTCTTCAGAAACTGCAAAGTTTATTTCATATTACAAACAAAATACAAAAATAAAGGTCACAAAAATATTAACACTATTAACACAATTAAAAAAAAAAAAAAATATATATATATAAAATAATTTTTTAGAATTACCGTAAGAAAAATTATTAAAATTATTTACAAAGACATGGTACGAGCGTTTTCATTCATCGAACTCAACTGACAAACTAAAAGGTAATTAGAAATTGAACAAATTAAATCGTTTGTAGATTTGAAGTCAATAAACTCATTGCAGATGTATACAAATATTTACAATCAAAGTATATATAGATATATAGATAAATGGTAAAGACCGATATCAGAGATATTTGTTTTTATTCAGAAAATAATTTAAGAAATAATTCAAAATTTATTAGAAAAGAAATTCAAATATTGTTTATTTAAAAATTTTATATCATCTTTTTTGTTAAGAGGGTTTTTTTGTAGCCCAATATGAATCATCTCAGAGATCATTCTTTTCCGCCACACAGGTTCGTTGTCAAGAATTGAGAAATCATTCCAATCGAAATTGTGATTAAATTCACGTTTATGAATGGCTATGACATTAGTTTTTGATTTTTTGTGTTCATCAATTCTCACACCAAGCATTCTTTTTGACTCACCCACATAACTAGCAGAACAATCTTTACAATTAATTTTATAAATACAGTTTGTTTTTTCAGTTTTTTTAGTTTTATCTTTGCCTTTTCTTACAATGGTATTATTGTTATTTATTTTTGGTATCACTACGGTGTTAAATTCGTGTAATAAATTTGATACCTTATAATAAATTTTTTTCGAATAAGGCATAACAATTTTTTTAGCACCTGAATAATGTGTCTTTTTATTATTATTTATATTTTGGTTAGAATTAATAGTTTGAAGTCGTTTCATTATATATTTTTCGATCATATTTAACGGATAACCATTTTCTAAAAGCAACTCCTTAACAGTATCAATGTTTTTTTGATGAAACCTGACATTGGAAAGTTTTATTGCTCTATCGATCAGATTATATATAATAGCAACTTTTTGTGAGAAGGGGTGGTGAGAATGAAAATTTAGAAAACGTCCAGAGAAAGTAGGTTTTTTGAACCAGTCCGTAATTAAATTATTATTTAGTTTTATAACCAATACATCAAGAAAACTGATAGAATTGTTTTTTTCGATCTCATAAGTAAATTGTAAGCGTTCATTGTAAAAGTTAAATGTGTTCAGTGTTTCGTCAATTTTATTTTCGGGAATGCAAGTTAAAATATCATCAACATAGCGAAAAAATAATATTGGTGTAAAAGATAAATTATCAAAGCAATTTTCTTCAAGATCACTCATAACAATATCAGCAAACAATCCCGAAATTGATGAACCCATAGATGTTCCATATATCTGTTTGTAAAATTTTGAATTAAATTGAAAGAAAGTGTGATCATAAAGGAAAAAAACTAATGTCATAGCCATTCATAAACGTGAATTTAATCACAATTTCGATTGGAATGATTTCTCAATTCTTGACAACGAACCTGTGTGGCGGAAAAGACTGATCTCTGAGATGATTCATATTGGGCTACAAAAAAACCCTCTTAACAAAAAAGATGATATAAAATTTTTAAATAAACAATATTTGAATTTCTTTTCTAATAAATTTTGAATTATTTCTTAAATTATTTTCTGAATAAAAACAAATATCTCTGATATCGGTCTTTACCATTTATCTATATATCTATATATACTTTGATTGTAAATATTTGTATACATCTGCAATGAGTTTATTGACTTCAAATCTACAAACGATTTAATTTGTTCAATTTCTAATTACCTTTTAGTTTGTCAGTTGAGTTCGATGAATGAAAACGCTCGTACCATGTCTTTGTAAATAATTTTAATAATTTTTCTTACGGTAATTCTAAAAAATTATTTTATATATATATATTTTTTTTTTTTTTTAATTGTGTTAATAGTGTTAATATTTTTGTGACCTTTATTTTTGTATTTTGTTTGTAATATGAAATAAACTTTGCAGTTTCTGAAGAGGATAGCTGTGCTATCGAAACGTTAAAGAAAAGATTTTGTTCTTTTTTTCTTTTTTATTGATTGACTTGGAGGATTGATAACTTCTTATTTATACTAATAGAATTTAAAATTCTTGAAAAACAATTTAATTATTCTCAAAATATTTTTAAAAAATTCTATATAAGAATTAAATTACTAGCTCAATACAATTTTTGAATATATTCGTCAAAAGAATTGAAATAATTCTATTATTTTCAAAAAGTAATTAAAATTCTTATGATGAATTCAATTATTTTGAATATACTTAATTTTAATAAAATTCTTTAAAGAAATTCAATTATTTTCGAAACAACTTTAATTGAATTTTTCGAAAAAATTTCATGATTTTTAAATATTTCTATAAAATTCTTCATAAACAATTTAATTATTTCTTAAAATTTTAATAAATTCTTCGCAAGAAATCACTTATTTTCAATACAATTTTAATAAAATTCTTCTTCATAAAATTCAATTGCTTTCGAAATTTTCAATTAAAATTATTAAAGAAACTCCATTAGTTTAAAAAAAAATTCAAAGAAATTTTTCAAAAAAATTTAATTAGGATTTTTAAAAATATTAATAAAATTCTTTGCGAGAATTTAGTTATTTTTCTAAATAAAGAAAATCTTTGAAGGAATTCTATTATTATCAAATTTTTTGATAAAATTCTTTGCAACAATTCGAAGATTTTCAATACATTAATTTTAAAATTGAAAATATTTGAAAAGAAAAATTAAAAAAAGATTAAGAAACCAAAATGTAAACAACAATTAACTTCAAACTGCGAATAGGTTATCGAAACATGTACTCTTTATTATTAATTTATAAATATTATTTTTAACTGAAATGTTTAGACATTTTTTTTAAATAATAAAAATATTAATTTATGAATGTTTAAAGGTTATTATTATTAAACAATTTATTTATTTGCTGTAGTGTATTAGTGTCAATTAATGCTTTATTGAATCACTCAACAAGTCACTGAAAATAGAGCGTCTGTGTTCAGTCAGGTTCCGTAGCATAGTGGTTAGGGCGTTAGTTTCGTAGTCCGTAGTTCGTAGGTCGTAGGTTCAAGTCTCGCGTGCGTTAGATTTTATTTATTTCGTAGGTTTGCGTTTATTCCGATTTTTCTGTATTGTATAGGTATTAGTAGACAATTTAATGATTATATACAACGTTAAATAATTTAATTAACAAATATTTAATTTAAAATTTTTCTTATATTTATATATAAAGGGATATGTATTAATCCCCACATATATACTAACATTATTTATGAATTCGCTATTGGTCACGATTAAATTAAAAAAAAAGTAAAAATCATTAAATAATAATGCCATTTATTAATAATTAAAGTTATTATAAAAATTAGTTAAAAATGATCTCAAATATGCTATGAGCAGTTTTTCCAGGGTTTTGGGAGAGGAAAGAATTCTGTAAGTAAGGGTCAAGCAGTATTTAATAAGGTTCTAGGAACACCTGCTTTCCCCCTTTTACCATCTAAATTTGTCGCTAACCAGGGGTTTGCAGGAGGTAATCAGAGTTAACTTGCAATGCAAATAAACTCTGCTTTCATCCTATTACATCCTTACAAACCCTCAGTTTTAAGGAGGTAAGCAGGTCTAAAAGTTCGACTCGGGATATGTCACCATGAGTGGCACCATTAATTTGTCTCCCCTAATGTGCTATGATGTGAATGGCGTTGTGCAATTCGAAAGTCAAAGCTTCGAATTTCGAATTGTCCGATTCGAATCGAAAGTTAACCGAGTCGAGTCGTTCAATTCGCAATTCGAAACTTCGAATTGGCTGATTCGAATCGAAAGTAGACCAAGTTGAGTTTTACAATTCGAATTTCGAATTGGCAAGTTCGAATCGAATTTTCTCTCGATTCGAATTTTGCACACCTCTAAATATTAAATTAATTACAGCATTTTTAAAAATCATGGAGCAACCAGCTCTAGACGATTTTCGCTGGAATGACCCTGTTGGAAAATGTATATGTTGTGTTTACCTATTTCACATCATTTGAACCAATCAGTGCGCTTATGTAATTTAGAAATTTCAGACATTACAACACCGTTAAGAAACAGCTGCAAATTACCTCACAAATACTTTATTTTAATGTTGGATTCTAATCTGGTCGATTAATATTAAAAAAAATAACTACAATTTAACAAGTTTTGGTTTTTTGGAAATCATCTTTGATCCGTTATGTCTTGAGTACTTTTACAATGTAAAATACAACACTTTCCCATCTTGAATAAATCCAATCACACAAAGAAAAGCTGGGCATACAACCTATTTTTCACAGCTAAATCAAATTTTACCGGGGTCTCCAAAACTTTCGATTCCGGTTAGGCGAAAACTTAGTGGAAGGGGAAATATATCTCAACTCTCTTTATAGGAACTCTAAGTGGGACAAATGATATTGCTGGACTCTAAACCCCCTACATTCTACAATTTTTAACCGATTTCAATAAATTGTTTTTTAAATAATCTGTATAAAATTTGGAAGAGACCTATTGAACCGGATTTTGAGGAAGATAACAGTCCCAAATTTTAGTGAACTGCTTTGCTTGTCAACATTTGTAGGATAAGCATTTTCGGTGTGACGCTTCACTTTCGATTGGTCAAGTGATTATCATGTCGTCAAGTGATGTGTTTGTAATTAAATGTAAAAAACCGCTGCCAAGTTGTACATTTTTATAATTTTGGTGTTCATTTCATGAACACTTTGCTTCCTCATAGAAATAGTAATAATTGAAATATAAGAATTGAATAAAATTGTTTAATTTTTTTTTTAAATGATAAGTAGGGTAATGTCACCTTGAGTGGAGCGCCTAAGCTTTTTTTCTAAAAAATTCTTTATGAAAGCAATTTAATCGGAGGTTTCTATTCCAAGCTTTAGTTTAGATCCCCAGATAAGTGTTTATACCATAATAGCTTTGATTTTTTTTTATTTGGAAAAACAATTGACTTTTAAAAAAAGCTAATTTTTAAGGAATGAAAAAAGTGTAACCTTGAGTGGACCACTCCAAAGAAATTGTAAAAGTTATTCTAAATCCTTTAATGTATTTAATATTTCTGATACATTAAAACAAAATTTATGCCTATGCAGCTTCAGATCATGTTTGTGTCGCAATGTTTACAAGTGAAACCATTTTCAATAATTTTGGCACATATCTCATCAAAATCACAAAAAAGTTAATAAAGAACATAAAACAGTTTCAAACCAATTTATTGTCAATTTATTTCCATTAAAATAGTAAGCTGACATTAAAAATATAAAAAACAGGCAGTCCACTCATGGTTATAAACAGTGGTCCACTCATGGTGACATGCAACTTTTTATGGCAGTCACCACAATTTTTTTTTAGTCAAAATTATCACTAAATTAAACTAAAACAATCAATTTCAATGTCCAAAGTAGTAGGAAAAAAATAAGTTACCTTTTAAAACTGAAATTTTACACTACTTTTACACTTCCGAATCACTTTACTCATTGTAAGAGCGACTTGATTTTTGGTTTGTGATCTTAAAAATGCGTTACATCAAACGATAACGTATATGATTATCGCGGAACATAATTTCTTACGGTTTTTAGGTGCGGTGCTGCTATTCGTTTTATTTATTTCACGTTTCCGCTGTCAGATAATTTAAAAGCTCAGGCGGTCCACTCAAGGTGACATTACTCTAAGTGTTAAATTTTTACTATGGAAATTGATAATAATTATTAGAGAGTAGATTTTGTAATATTAATGAAGACATCAAAAATAAAACTCATATATTATATTATATTTTTCATATTTTCTATACGTTAAACTTTTTTTCTGGAATAAAAAATTGTAATATAACTTTTTCCCTGACAGTCTTAATGACCTACTGTGGATAAAATCGTTTTTCCTTCAGGAGTATTAACAATTGTATTAACAATAAGTTCTAGGCATGGACGTAAGAAATATAGGGACATGGCATATAGATGCGGGGGGACACTTTGCAGTCCGTAAGGGGAGACGTTGGCGAATTGCTAATTGGTTAAGAAAATGTACGTGTTATATGGCAATTGGCGCCTGCGCATTAAGTCTACCAATAGGGAATCGACCAACGTAGCGTTTTCCCTTCCGATCTGCCAACGTACCTGCCCACATTTTGACTTTGAGGCCTGTCCCTATATTTCTTATGTCCATGGTTCTAGGGGTTTTAAAATATGACACTTAAAAGCACAATGTTTATTTTGAAAAATACTTGTAATTTTTTAATTTAAAGTCTTCTTCTTTTGCATTACAGTTCTGGATGTGGAAGCATTTGAGCGTTTATTGGGTCCTTGCATGGAGTTGATGAAGCGTAACATCGACGATTACGAAGATCAACTGATCAAGATCTTTGGCAGCAAAACGGAAATCTCTGATATCCGATGAACTCCTGCATATCTGCAGAACCGTGCCCATTGTAATGAGATTCCTCATTCAGGGCGACACTCTGCACAAAGTTGTACCAGCATTCATTTTTGAACTTCATCCACATAATTTAAAAAAGTCTTCTCGAGATGTCATTCGTACAACTGTCCATTAAACGTACGTCATTCATCATTCGCGTCTACGGCATTTACACCTACAACTATTTAATTATTAACCTAACACTATAGACCACAAATCCTTAGAATATGTACGGCACGCCATGAGAATAATTATCAAGACTGTATTAGATCGAAAAGTATTACAGTTTTATTATGAAGTTGCCACTTTTTTGGCTAAGTATCTTTGGTTACCGTGCTAATAGTGCCATTATTGTTCTAATTTATTTCAACACAGAACGAGTCCCTTTAATTCAAGAAAACTAGTCTCCCGTTGTTGAGCCGAAGAATACTTTTAGTTTTTTAAATATTTTACTTGTTCCGAAACTTGCTGTAATTTTTGGCGGATGAAAATGTGGTTTCCTTCCAAATGGAGAGTTTTACAATACAAACGACCTGTTATTTTTCAGTTGATAATTATGAAATTGGAATATAGACCAGTGGAGTATATTTTGAAACCCTTTTTACATTAGAATTTTCAATTTTCCATCTTTTTGTTTTTTGAGTCTAGAATTTGATTTTAATTTTGAATATTTAAGGTACTAGTACAAAGTCATCTCTATTAAGAAAGTGTCTTTTCTAAATAATTATTTAATTTAAATCTGCCCAATTAACCCAAGCTTTCAGCAGGCAAATTGGATAACTTGATCGATTTTGTTATAGACGCTGAAAAATAGGTGCTTGTTATAATCTTAATAAAGCTGCAATATTCATTTTATATAAATATAACGGTGATCGCCACCAAACTGAATTCATTAAAATAAAAAAAAAATCTCTAGCCATGTTAAGGTATCGTATATTGTCATTAGAGCGATCATTTAATTATGTTAAATGTCAGTATGCAAATATACTGTAAGCTAGAATAAGCGCTTCGCAAACGTGAAACGTTTCATTTCGTTTTCAGACCGAATCGACTACAATGCACAAATACCTCCTGTATATTATTTTAATGTTATTAATTTTGAGGCTATTTCATTTTTCACATTTGTCCAATGGATTATTTTTTAATCAATTTTAAATTTGTATTTCCGCGTGGAATCATTTCATTTTTTATCGAGAAACATGAAAAAAAACGAAAACCGATTAGACGACTTTTAAAAACATAAAATGTTGAGGCTGATTTGTTCTTATTATCAGAGTCAATTTTGTGCATAGTATAAACAAATATGCCAACCATCTTGTATTTTTCAAGTATTTCAATAAAAATACTATAATTACTTGAAAAATATTAAAATCCAATGTGTGACAAAAGGTGCACAGAAATAAAGATGAATAACTTACTAGTCATTGTTTAAAAAAGTGTGCTATTGTTACTATTAATTTTATTTATATTGTTATTATTTTAATTATTATATTATCTCTAAATGCCGAATTAGGCATAGAAAAGTTGTATTATTTTATTAGCAAGAGTGTTTGTTCGTTATAATCGTTTCGTTCCGTACATTAAATAAGAAATAAATCTTGACTTCCAAAAATTCATCAGATCACAGTGATTGTTATAAAACGATGTGGATTGTAAACTTATGTTATTTATCAATGCATCACAATAGATTCTTCTTTATTGCATTTAATGCATCGATTTTCGTATAGGATTTGAAAAATACAATTTTTTTAATTTTTCATTTTAAAAGTCACTGTGTTGCATGATATTGAAGAAAATATTCTGAATATGAATATTTTTGTTGAAAGAAAAAAAAGAAGAATAAGAATAAAAAGCTCGTGTGTGTATGTGTGTTATAATTTATTTAAAGTTTCAGAAAGTCGAAGGGAGAAATTATTTCAGACTATAAGTGATTGAAATTCATGAGATACATATAAATCCTCGTTACATTTGACTTTATGAGAAAAATATAAACTCTGATCAGAAAGTAATCAAAATAAAAGTTCCGAATTAAGGCATTATTACCATCTTATTGGTTTTACTTTTCTGTTCTACTGAAATCCATGTTAAAGATTAATAATAAAATTTATAATTTATTAAATTATTCGTATTGTTAATAAGATTAGTAATATTATTAAAGTAAATTGAATGCGGGAAATAACAATTTTTAAATTGTAGCTTTTAAATACACTCACGGATTCTGTGAAAAAATCTTCAGCCACCCCGGTCTGACTTGTATTCATTTTAAAGGATGCGATGGTTTGCGTTTTTATCTGCCACGAGTTCAAAATTCACTACAGCTATAGAAAAATATTGTTGTTAGTGATGTCGAAAACACCTAGTAATAAACGATATTAGAGCATTTCAATAATGACTGAAAATACCTAAAATGTGATGTGGAAAAAAGTGACTTTTATTTATATAATCATAAACTGATTTACAATAAAAGTTAAAAGAAAGTTATAGCTAGTAAATTTAAAATAAACAACTTGTAGATACAATGTATGCTATAATATCTATAGTTTTACACTGAAAAAAATTATTTGATTCAAATAGCCGATTATTTGTCTATCATGGAATATATATTTACTTGAATTAAATGCTAAATACCTTCTAGGGTGCTACAGACAGACTGGGGTGTTTGAAGATAAAAATTATTGTTCAGTATACGAATATTATTTCGGTACAAGTTCTTGAGGAACTAAATGTCACTGCTTGTCTTGAACCTGACCGCAGTAAGAAACTTTCACGAACCGTCTATAATAGGTGCAAAGGCAAGTCAAAGTACATAAAGGTACACTCAACATTGTCAAACATGCCAAGTATTTGTATAAAAAGCAACATCTAAAAATAACAACCTAAAAGCTGTTTTTTATTTTATAAATTTATTTACTTGTTGATTACTTATGAAAATTACTATTTTTATAAATAAATAAATGCTTTTTTAATTTGGGCGTGATTAATTTCAATTTTTGCTTTATTTATTTATACCTGATAATATAGAGAAAATTCTTCTGAAAGTCCCGAGATGGGCCGATTAAGTTTAAGGAGTTGAACAAATTTTTCAAAATTCGCTTGCAAGTTGCTCGTAATCTACGCTACACTTCACAGTGTGATTTTTTTACAATTGACTGTTTGAAACTGTCTATATCCTACAATTTTTGTTTTAACACTCAAATTGGTTAAAAATTACAGGTTGTAGACAGTTTCGAACAGTCAATTGTAAAAAAATTAAAATGTGAAGCGTAGCATAGCAGAAGAGTAACTTGCAAGCGAATTTTGAAAATTTTGTTTAACTTCTTAAATTCAAACGGCCCATCTCGGGACTTTAGGAGAATTTTCTCTATATTATCAGGTATAAATAAATAAATAAAAAATTTAAATTAATCACGCCCAAATTAAAAAAAATTAATTTGTTTATAAAAAAATAATTTTTTTATCCAACATGCACAAAAATGGCGCTGTTAGATAGCTGACGACAGGGAGTAAAGTCACTCATTTGTTCGACCATATAAAAATGGCGTCCATTTTCATACAAGTCGAACAAGTGAATGACTTTTACTCCCTGTCGTCTGCTATCTGAAATCGCCACTTTTGTGCATTAGGAATAAAAAATATTGTAAGTAACATGGGAATAAAGGCATCCCAATTTGTTTACGATGATTTTTGTGACACGAGTGGAGGTCTTGGGACGCGGCGCCTCGACCTCTACTCGTGTCACAAAAATCACCGTAAACAAATGGCTGCCTTCATACCCTTGTTGCTTAATATACTATTTATTTACATTACTTAAAAGTTGAAGAAAAACTAAAATTTTCTTTCTTTGACAACTTTTTTCTAAACTTAATACTTTCAAACTTATAAGCTTCTGAAAGTAGGTCATCTTTTAAAAATCGAAAATTTCGAAAATTTATAACTCCAAAATTTGGGCAATTATACTAAAATAAAAAAATTTAATATTTATTTAATATTTTTCTATAAAGAACGAGAAAAATTATGTCATAGAAAAATTTCACGTCCATATGCAGAGCAGTTTAGTTGAAGTTGCGCTGTGCCGGAAGCTCTCACTCTCACTTGTACTTAGACTGCCTTTGCACCAGTTCTAAACACTCCATTATGTCGTATGAGGGTAAAAAAATAGAAAGTATTAGCTCTCAGTAATATTGATTGCAAGAAGAGATCATTTGCTTAGGAAGAATGAATATTTTAATGTACGAAGATGAAAAGATGCCTATTATTAACCATGGCTTTGCGATCATCTCCTGCTATTTAACAATATCGATATAGCTTGTGTAATAATCGTTAGAAAAGTAAGACTCCTTAAAAATAATAAAATTTCAACCTCATACTTCAATAAAATATGTTGAATCACACTAAAGTCGAGGAAAAATACTATAATTGTTAAAGTAGAATTGTAGTCCTTAATAACTACAAGATTTCCAATGTGCGCTCTTACAAAAACTATTCTTAATCATAAAAAATTCTGAATCGATCTGCGACCAAAGTTATTCTCCAAATTAAAAAATTAAACAAATCGTTTAAAGAATAAAATTAATAAATCTATTAAATTTTTATTTGAGAAAATATTTTTTTCAAGTTAAAATCTTAATAACATTAAAATAAATTAAATCGACCCACTCAAAAAGTACAAAATTCAAAGTTCTTTTCTATTCATGCAATTTTTATTTTTAATTGGGGAGAAATAGTTTTAATAGTTTAATCAAAAATTATGTAATTTTCATTAAAGAAAAGATAATTGTGTTTTGTTCAAAGTTTATTAAAACTATTTTATTAATTTATTAATAATTTTAAAAAAATATGAAGGTATGTTCATGAAATTTGTAGAAACCACTATAGAATTTATATTTTGAACTGAAATGCAACATTAATTTCATACCCTATCAAAAATTTCTTCATCACCTCATAAAAAACATTCTATTATTTGGATTCCTGTAAAACATAGGACCGACGCTCTAATTGTGCAGCCGCTACTTTTTAGAAGATTATTAAATAACTATTAACTTGAAAAAAAATATCTAAAACTTTTCATTTTTATTTTCAAAAAACTGATGAAATTTAGAAATAATAACAGCTTAACGGTAAAAAATATTAATTTTTCAATCAGATATTTAACAAAAGCCCTATTTTCAGTGACTTACCTAATTTCTTTAAATCTCCCAAAAATTAACGTTTTTAACGTTCATTTTTTTGTAGAATATTGAGATATTTTACAAGAATTTATCTACATATATACATTCGTTTTGAAAAAGCAAATCATAAAAGCTGAATTAAAAAAGTATAAAAATTTGAAAGGAACTTTTATAACTGGAAAATAATTTGAATTAACAAAAAAAATATCAATTTTACAGAAAATTTTGATTAAAATGTGCCTGGACATTTGTTAAATATCAGATTTGAAAATTAATATTTTTTGTCGTTAAGGTGTTATTTTCTCTGAATTTTATCAGTTTTATAAAAATAAATTGGAAAAAAATTTACATATTATTTTTTTCAAGTTTACAGTTATATAATTATAATATTCATGTTATAGTTATATATAATAGTCGTTAAAAAAGTACAGGTCACACAATTTCCGCCGGTAGTGTATAAGACTTCATAAACTATATCGTATATATTCTGAAATTATAACATTGTTAATGATGTGGAAATTTTCAATAAATTTTAATTATTTATAATAACAATAAAAAATTGTGGTTCTGTAACTTGCCTATATATTTTTTAATGAGTCGATTTAATCACTGTTTTTAAATTTTATATTGAAAAATTGTAAAATTGAAGAATTTTATTATTTTTATGATTACTTAAAAATAGCAGAAACATCTTTATAAAGAACCAAATAACCATCATATCAATTGAGGCTCCTCTCTCAACTAAAATTTGTTCGACGATCATTGCACTGCCGACAAATGTGGTCCAGAACTTTCTTGCAATAGAAATAAATTATTGTACAAAGTGTGAGAAAAATTAATCTGAAATGGACATGGATCGATTCAGCTTGTAAGTCAAGAATAACGATTTTATTTTTCGAGCAAACTATTTACAGTGATTTCCATTTTCTTCGAGCTTTCAGGTGGATATCTAAGAAGAATATAAATAAATAAATAAATAAATAAATATATATATATATATATATATATATATAAATATATTTAAAAATAAGCGACTTGACGATCTTTAAGGACCATTAAAACCTGCATAAAATAAAATGATAACATTCAAGTAGATAAAGAAACGAAATGTATTTCGAAACTGGAAGTATTGTAAGATAAGTACTTAATACTCCTTCGTCAAATGGAGAAAATGGAGAAAAAACTTTAATAAGAATAATAATTATAAAAAAGTTAACAAAATTAGTGACTCGTTTACAGCTGGTCTGATCGGGTGTCACCATATCATTTGTTGAGAAGAAATAAACTTTACGATTTACGTTTATAACGTCGAAAATCAATTTGAAATAGGTATTCATTGAATCATTGTGCAGATACAAAATCGATCTGTGTGTATATGTGCGTGTGTGTAGGTGGAAATGAAAATGTTTTGTTATTTCTGTAAATCTTTGTTCGCAGTAAGAGACCCCAGGTAGCACAACGTTTTCCACAAGTTTGAATTTAGTTATTTTCTCAAATAACGTAATGTTTACTTGATAGCAAGTTTGTACAGGAAATTTGCAGAAAACTTGAGTTTTTCTTGCGCATTTGTTTCTGCTTTTCAATGACTGCGCAATATACATTCGCTATGTATAGGGAATGTATATGATGTAATAAAATATGTACATACATGTTGAAAAACATTATTTCACAATGTTTTTTAAGAAAGTTACTTGCTGTAATAATTTTCTATCAGGAAAGCGCTTCACTACTTGCTACAAGCCTGATTGTCATCATGTTTTTCATTACGGGAAAATGTTGTGCCAGCAGGGACATAAATGACAATTGCTGACAGGAGTCGCTACTCGAATAGGTGTTAATTTAGAATTGCTCCTCATTTTGTCATATTTATTTCTGAAAAAGAATTTAAAAAAATAAAAAAGAAATCTATAATTTTGTAAACACTCTCTTCGTTGATGAAATTTATCGATGTGGCTTTTCCATTGTATGCCTGTCTTTTTCCACTTTGCAAACATAATCTTATTCGAGAAGCGAACATTATGGTTACGTATACTATTGATTAAACTAGATAGTGTAATAAAAATTAATATAAATAAATGGATGGACCCTATAATAATTTTAGTTTTATTCGTGCCCAAACTTTTTTTATATATTGCAAAAAAGATTTAATTTTATCAAGATTTTTACATAAAATACTTTTAATTTTCAGAAAGCAACGAAAACTTTGTTTAGTGACTTAGAATTTGCGATTGATTAAATTGGTGCAAAACTCGAACTGACATCTATTTGGCATACCAAATTAAAAATCAACAAGCTTGACTAAGTTGGTATAGTGAAAATTTTATTTCTTCGAATTGATATATTTGCGAATTTTTATTTATGTGAGTTGACAGTATCGCGAATTATGGCTTTTATAGAATTGTTATTTTTGCTAATTGTTATTCTGTAAAATGTCATTTTTGCGAAGACTTATTATTATACAAATTGTCATTTTAGAAATATTTATTTTTGCTAATTGTTATTTTGTAAATTTTATTTTTGCGGATTTGCATTTCTCGAATTTACATTTTAATGACTTGTTATTTGTTCTATTTGTTATTTGGCAAAATGTTATTTTTGCAAATTGTAGCAAAAAAATTAAAAAGGAAATTTGCAAAAATGGTATATGCAGTAATGACAATTCACATAAATGTCAATTTGCATTTAACAATTTTGTTAAGAGTCATTTTTATTAAATGACAATTTGCAGAAATGACTTTTCGTCTAATTGACAGTTCTGACATGACGACTCGGTTTAGCGATAATTCGGTTAAATCACATTTGAGCATAAATTTATTAAATATTTAAACGATAATTTTTACTTAATAGCATATATTGCAAAATACTATAAATATTTGAATTTCTGTTTGTGTTTTGATAGGTAGGGGAAAGGTGTACGAGATGATCCCCCTAAGGGAAAAAACCTATTATTCAAAGAAAAATCAACATATTCGAGTTTTTTTTGTACGCTTTACTAGATAATTAATCTATCTAACTATTCTGATTTGAAATATTTGCAGCTAATTAATATTTTACTATTAAATTTAATTCTTCTAAAACCTTACAAAAGGATTTATTTATTTATTCTTGGACACCGGGGTGTCCAAGATGATCCCCTTTGTATGGGCAAGATGATCCGTAGGGTTATCTTACCCCAATTATTGGAAAAGGAGTCTAAATTGAAGGAATAACAGTGTATCACTATTAAATATACTTTATTTAGGCCATAAACGCTTTTGGCCACTCACCATGATTCGTTTTCCTATTTTATAATTACGAGGCATTGTCTACAACAAGAAAATTAATAAAATAGATGTAGATGTCAACTTTTTGTTTTAGATAAGTTAGTTTTCATAATAAAAACATATAAGAAGCGAGAAAAATTAAATTTTTTATTAATACTAGAAAATTCACTTTGAGGTGAGCCGAAATACATGGGAATTAGGGGGGATCATCTTGTACACCCATTGAGGGATCATCTTGCCCCAAATGCCACTATTTTGTAATTTGTTCGTAACTTAACCTACGAGCTCTGTTATTCCATAATACCAATCAGAACACTTAGTTGAAGATATACTGAAGCCGTGAGTGCAAGAAACATGGAATTTCAGCTATTACAACAAAAGTTATCTGAGCCCAAAGTTAAGCTGTCCTTAGATCAAAAGTATGAAATTTTTATTTTTTCCAATAGAATTTTTTTAATGACGCATGTTGTCATGACAGTTTGACTGATTCTCATAGGTATGTCATTGGCAACGTATTACCGTATTTGCCTAAAAAGTGGCGCTAATAGGCTCTCCAAAATTCAAAAGGATCATCTTGCCCCAGGGGATCATCTCGTACACCTTTCCCCTACTTACAAAAACTTAAATATTTTATAAAAACTTACGTTTTACAAAGTTGCACTTTCAGGGGCGTAGCCAAAAATAAGTTTCGGGGGGGGGGGGGGTTATGGAATTTACAGAATAAAATTAGAAATTTAAGCTTTAACATATATGTTTTCCAAAATTTTGGGGGGTTAACCCCCCACCCCCCTGGCTACGCCCCTGTGCACTTTATATAGACAGGTCGAAAATAATTCCTCACGTCGATTCGATAGCCGTGGTCGTTAAGCGTTTAAATAGATAGGTCATAGGTGCGGGGTTCGATTCCCATAGGGTAAAAGTTATAATTTAATTCTTCTAGTTTAATTAATGTTATTATGTTTGGAGAGCATTAAGAACATGAAATTATTAATGGTCTTAAGAATTTTTTATTATTTTTTTCAAAAATATCCGTCTAATTGTAACCAACTTGGATTTCCAATAATTGTGAATTGATATCCAAGTTAAAACAAGTTCATGTTGTACAATGTAACTTTGGAATTTCCGGTTTTCTGTAATGTTCAAACTGAAACCAGTTCATTTTTAACTTTTGACATTCCAAATGCAAACCAGCTGAAAATACTTATTTATCTATACTAGTTTTAAATTGGAATTTACGATTACGTGACAATAACCAACCCAAAACAAGTAGGCTTCTATTGGTTCTACTAGTTCTTTAATGTAGATAGACATGAATTGTGTTGTTTATGGTTTATAAATAGGTTATAAAATGTGTCGCCAAACGAAAATTTTGAAAATAATTTAAATTGAACAAACTTGATAAATGAATAGTATAAATCAAAAATGATATTTCAAACAATTAGATCTATAGAAAATAATAACGATTTCAAAATTTTTTCTTAAAAAAAAATCAATAAATGAAAATAACATAAATTTGTTTGTTATATGAAATATATTCTATTTAGGGGAGGATGGGGCAACTGGGCAAGGATAGTTAGGTAAGACCTTTTCAGATCTAGCGACCAAACTTGAATATGGGTGATTATCTCCTGAAAGGGACCACTTCACGTGTCTCCAACATAAGGTTCATTATTTAAATTAATTTTTTATTAATATTTTATCAACTTTAAATTTTTTGAAAAATTTATTTATAATCTACGAAGATTTATCTATCTTTATATAATCTTCTAATGCTTATATTTAAAGTTGTTCCTATTTAAAAAACATATTTAATTTTGTCATCGAATTTTGGTTAAACAGAATGTATATTTTATAATTATATTTTAACGTAGTTATAAGTAATTTCAACATATTTATGATATATATTATCAAATTAAAGTTCAGAATATAACGTTAATTTTTTACTTATATTTGTTTAAAATGTGATATAAAAAGTAATTGAAATTATTAATTAAAATAGTATTATCATTAAGAGTAAAAATTCAATTCATCTACGAATCCTCGTTTTCTATATAATAACATCATATTTTTTAACGTTTTAAACATAATATGTAATCTATGTAAAAATATTTGATGATTAAAACTAAAAAAATTGTAACTTTTTTAAAATTAGAAAAAACGAGAATTTTTTCATTAAATTATCAATTCATCTCCGAAGCCTTTTTTTATATTTGATAGGCGTTTTCTTTTGTTTTTAATTTTTCCCTACTAAAAATAAAATCAGGAATCGTCATGAATTTTTGAACATTCCTGAACAGTCTCACCACTTTTGACGTTTTCGAACGTTTCTCACCATTCCTAACCAAAAACTTTCCAAGCTCCTCCCACTTTACTCCCACCATTTTCGAAGCTGTGACCATTTCTGAAATTCCTGACCATTTCTGAAATTCTTGACTATTTCTGAAATGTGTGAACACATAACCTATAAAAATTTTGGTACATCTTTCTAATTTTGGTAAAGTCTCATGAAAATTTATATATACATATAAAATCTTTCAAATTTATTTTTTACATTTCAGAATACATTATTCTATTATAAAAATTGTTCTTTTAACTTAACAAAAGTTCTCATTTTTCAAATTGGTAAAATTATTGAATTAATTATACAGCAAAAGTAGGTGAATAAATCAAAACATTCGGACCAATCTTTTAACATTATTTAATATATTTGTTTAATGTATATTTATAATATATTAATTTAATATATGTATATTTACTTGTAATTATTTAATATAGTTAATTAACAATAAATTTTGTTTCATAATGTTAGTAATTTACTATACCAGTCAGTACTTCCCAGGTTAAAATCCCCGTACAGGATCCTTAAAGGATCCTCTCGGGATCTTGTGCACCCAGTAAGAAACGAAAAATTGAAAAGTATTAAAAAGATTCTATTCTTTTGAATGCCATTTCTGTCCAATACTTTTTTATCCAGTGAGAGCAATATGAAAAGTAACGATATCAATCCTCTTGAATACCCAGTAAGAAAGCAAAGATTAAGAAGCATTAAAAAAATTCTATCCTTTTGAATACCATTTCTGCCCTATGCTTCTGAATTCCGCGACAGTAGTATAATAATATAATACTAATATTATTGACATATAGAATGTTCAATTACTTTCAAATAACTGCACTCAAGAATTTATTTGCTATTTTAAAAAGGAATAATTATTAAATTATCAGTTAAGAGGGTTAAAAGTGTTTAAAGGTCTCTGAAATTTTTAGGTTATGATTTATTGTCTAACAGAATAACGGCCCTGACTCGTTTAAATGACGTTAAATTGGTAAAACAATCAATTTTTCAGCAAGTTTTTCTTTGAACACAAACACTTTTTACAAAATCTGCCACTGTATGTATCTTATAAATTACAAAAATCCAGAAGATTGCTTGAATGCATGCAGAAACGCGGTTCCAATGAAAAATTGAAAAGTGATATAATGACAGGCTGTAATAATTTCGGATGGGATTGGAAAGCATTCAGAAAAAAATTTTGTCTTTGTTAAAAATTACAAAAAGAATTGAATAGCATTCATTTTTAGACGAAACGTGGTCCTATCATGGTATAGAAAAGTATTGGACAGAAATAGCATTCAAAAGTATTGGATAATTTCTACTACACCATACAGAGTTTGAATTATTTCAATCCTTTTCAATTTTTCGTTTCTTACTGGGCAGGTCCTGTGCAGGATCCCGACCGGATCCCGTACCCGTCCTGTGCAGGATCCCGACCGGATCCCGTACCCGTCCTGTACAGGATCCCTACCGGATCCCGTGCAGGAAATTGGGACAAGGTTCCTGTGCAGGTTCCGATGCAGGAACCTTAGCTATCAAAGGTTCCTGTAAAAGTTCCTGTACAGGAACACTTGCAGGATCATGTACAGGAAACTTTGTAAAGGTTCCTGCACAGGAACCTTTACAGTTTTGTAAACTGCAGGTACTTAAGTATAAAGGATCCTGTAAGGAACCCGTAAAGGATCCTACACAGTTTCCTCAATTAATTTATTTATATTTTTAACTCCTGCGCAGTAGTTTTCTATGAGTTTCTTGAATGCGCAATACATTTTTCTGTCCAACATTGTTATACGAGCCTAACATATTGAAACATGAAGTCTATGTATGTCAAATGTTGCTGAACATATAAAAATTTAAAAAAATTAACAAGTTTCCTGTACATCATCCTGCAAGTGTTCCTGCGTACAGGAACTTTTACAGGAACCTTTGATAGCTAAGGTTCCTGCATCGGAACCTGCACAGGAACCCTGTTCCAATTTCCTGCACGGGATCCGGTCGGGATCATGTACAGGACGGGTACGGGATCCGGTCGGGAACCTGCACAGGACCTGCAAAGGATCCCGAGAGGATCCTTTAAGGATCCTGTACGGGGATTTTAACCTGGGTTATTATGAGAAGTATTTGCATTATAATTGAAATACAGTTATATTTAAATTATTATTAATCATTAATAGAATAATTTCTTACTTTAATGATTATTAATAATTTAAATTTTAAATTTATAAAAATTTCAATATTGCATTAATAATTCATTATTATTATAAATTATAATGTTAAATTAAATTAATATTAAATACTAAATTCATTTTAAATGCAGATATAATAATAATTATTATTAATCTGTATTCGTATTATACCCGTGTAGAAATTTAACCAAGGCCCAAATGGGGGCCAGATCTTTTGATCATTGTGTAGGCCATAACATGGCATGAAACACCTTCCCAGATCGGGCCCAAGTTTGGCCAGACTTGGGCCCGATCTGGGAAGGTGTTTCATGCCATGTTATGGCCTAAATATGTCAATTTCTACACGGGTAGTTTATGAAACATTCCAAATTGTAAAGTTAAGACTTAATTTATTATTGATTCAATTAATAATGTTAATTTTTATTAATTCACATAACCTATTATGACTAAATTGAAATATAATTAATTAATAAAAATTATTTAACAGTTTATTCTGATTTATTGATAATATTGGTAATTGAACATATTCAATTACATATTTCTGAAAACATATTTCTAATTACATTTCTAATTACATATTTCATATTTTTTATATTTTCTTACATATTTCTGGATTCAACTGTCTATATAAAGAGCAACTGTAAAATAGTAAACTATTTTACAGTTGCTCTTTATATAGACAGTTGAATCCAGAAATATGTAAGTCGGTTCGGTAGTCGCAGTCGTTAGGGCAGTTAGTTTAGGCACTAGGTTAGGCCATGCGTCGGGGTTCGATCCCCGTAGGGTCCAAATTTTTATTTAATTCCGGGAATTAGTTTCAAGTTGTTCCGTATGTAAACAAACTGATATTAATTAATAAAATATATTTTTTAAAATTAATTTGTTGCAACTTTTTGCATATTGTTTAAATAAATAAAACAGAAGAGCCTTAAAAATATGGTCAAAAATGAGATACAAATGGTCTCAAATAGTCACCAATTATAGGCGGGGTCAACAAAGAGGAGGGGATAGTAGCAAACTTGTGACCACTTTAAACTTCCTCCTGATCAGTTGTGATAGATTTCTGACGAGATCCATCCAGAATCGTAAGAAAACTGGATTAAAGTGGTCAGGCGGCCTGACTATTTGTCTGACCATTCCTGATTTTATTTTTAGTAGGGTTTAATCATTGTTTTGAAATATTTAACCCTCAAATTAAATTATTAATGTAATAAAAATAAAATATACAAGCAAAAAGTGCAATAAATTAAAACATAACAATTTATAATTAAAAAAAATATATCTATACTGAGTTATTTTTACAAAATAATTAATTTAAAAGTTATAATAAGTTAATTATACTTAACCTATAGAACACATAATAATAAAATGTTCTTGGGGAGGTCTTATTTCTGAAAATTAATTTTGCGCAACTTATATTTTTATCTTTAAACATCTTCTTAACTTATTTATGAAAAAAAAATAAAAAAAGAATAATTTGAATTTTTGGAAATTCAAACAAAAAAGGATCCGAATACTAAAAATGTCATAGAAAATCAGTGAATTTTGGTTTTCTTTATTTTACTAGCGCCTCAGACGGCCTTCGGCCGTCTTCGTTGCTTCTATTCCTCCCTGTAAAAAAAGAAGTATTGAGTGGAGCGTTTAGGAATTGAGTGAAGCTCTGAGCCAATACGGATTCGAGTAAAAACCGTATTGGGACGTTTGACTCAATCTTTTTTTCATCCGCCGAATACGGTCTTATTTTAGCATTAAAATTAAAATCACATTAGCAGAGTACACATTATAAATTGAAAGCACAATTGTCCTGGAATGTAAAAATGCCGATTTCGATAAGAAACAGTGAATATTTGTTAAAAATTGGTAAAAGCAAAGTTTGACAAGCGCGACTGAATTTACCATGTGAATAAATGAAGTGGTAAGTTTAAATGGACTAAAAGAAATCTGCTGTTACCGACAGAAAGTTCCTAGAGAATTGTAAAACAATGAAATTTCATTGTTTTGTTGAATTTACCACAATTCTCTAGGAACTTTCTGTGGGTAAAAGTAGATTTCTTTTAGTCCATTTAAACTTACCACTTCATTTATTCAGATGGTAAATTCAGTCGCGCTTGTCAAACTTTGCTTTTACCAACTTTTAACAAATATTCACTGTTTCTTATCGAAATCGGCATTTTCACATTCCAGGACAATTGTGCTTTCAATTTATAATGTGTACGCTGCTCATGTGATTTTAATTTTAATGCTAAAATAAGACCGTATTCGGCGGATGAAAAAAAGATTGAGTCAAACGTCCCAATACGGTTTTTACTCGAATCCGTATTGGCTCAGAGCTTCACTCAATTCCTAAACGCTCCACTCAATACTTCTTTTTTTACTGGGCTTCTTCATTTTTGTTCAATTTTTAAAAGTTCTAATGTTCAGTTTTTTAATTTAATAATTTTTTATATAAAACCAGAGCCCTCGTCGACCGCTTGGCGGTCGACTTTGTTGCTGCTTTATTCTTAATTCTATTTTAATTTTTAATTAAATTCTATTTTATATTTTTAATTATTATATTTTTATTATTTGATATCCTTCTTTTTTTTATTTATGATTTCATTTTATTTATAAATAAAATCATTTTATTTATAAATTTTTCTTGAGATAAACAAGACAAACCCAAGACAGCTCCATGCTCCATCTATTTCGTTTACATTTAGAGTGTGAGGTGCGCTTTCTATGTTCTTTTTTATTCTCTATGCTTATTTCTTGCTTCGATACTTTTCGAGTTCGACTTTTTTCAATTCGAGCTTTTTCTGCTTTGCATTTTTTTAGAAAGGATTGGATTTAGACTATTCAATATTGATATGTCGTTTTAGGCTGCGGTTACACCTCTGCAGGCTGCCTGCCTGCGCAGGCAGGAGCAACGAGAGTAAGGGAGAAGTTTGAAGTCACTGACTCTCTTACTCTTGTACGTTACCATGACAACCTGCAGGCAGGCAGGCTGCCTGCAGAGGTGTAACCGCAGCCTACACTGTAAAAAAATCTGGTGTAAAATAACACGAAACTTGTAATTTCACACATCAAAATTATAGGTTGTACGTAGTAAATTTATTTCGTTCCAAAAGTAGTTTTACTATTTTTAATAATTTTACATTATACGACTATGTAATTTAATAGTTTTGTGTAAATTTACTACGTCCGACGTAGGAAAATTTGATCACTATGTCCGACGTGGTATTTTTACATTGCGTGTATTTCTACACTTTGACGTAATATTACGTCGCACGATCTGTACAATTACATGGCGAATGTAATTTTCTTATTCCTTTAAGATTTTCAAAAAATTTTCAAGTTTTTATAAATAACTCTAAAAAAGTGTATATAATGTACATTTATAGAAAGAATATGCTAATTTATAAGTAAATAATAATATAACAAAAAGTTTTGGGCTATATTTCATAAATACAAAAAGTTACGACTGAAAATATTATTTCAAGAAATATTTGCAGGTTATGTAGATTACAGTCGGCGTGTAAAAATACCACGTCGGACATAGTGACCAAACTTTCCAACGTCGGACATAGTAAATTTACAGCAGATTTTTTTACAGTGTAAGCTTGTGAAACATAGGAACACGTTCGATGGTTCGCTGGTTCGGTGGTTCGATGATGTGATTGATACTAAATAAAAAATTTAAAATAAGAAATAAAAATGAACCAAATTAATTTAAATTGACAATTTTAATGTAATAAAATATTTTTTAGATATTATTTATAACAGATATTAATTACGAGGTAAATTAGGTGCTTTAAAAAAAATCATATATTTTGAGGTTATAAAATGTTATCACATTTAAGGCCTAATGTTGACCTTTTTCCATTACTTTTTCATAACACATTTTATAACCTTAAAATATATGATTTTTTTTAAAGCACCTAATTTACCTCGTAATTAATATCTGTTATAAATAATACCTAAAAAATATTTTATTACATTAAAATTGTCAATTTAAATTAATTTGGTTCATTTTTATTTCTTATTTTAAATTTTTTATTTAGCAACAATCACATCATCGAACCACCGAACTAGCGAACCATCGAACGTGTTCCTATGTTCCACAAGCTAAAACGACATTAGCAGAAACAGGTTTCCTCTCTTTGCTTCGTGGCGCGTAGGCGCTTCCGTAATGGCAACATATGCTAAAATCAACGCAACGCAGTCATTCACAGACAAACGCAGAGTTTTGGGAACCTATTGGAGAACTTGCATAAAAAATTTCAGACCTCTAGGACATCCGGAAGTCTTTTAAATTAATTTTGAAAATTCCATACTTTGACTTTTGCAAAATAAATAGTTTATAACAATTACAGGGTTGTTTGAACAATTATTTAACCATGTAAATCGGATTCAGCACACACACAAAAAAATATGATAAATTTGACTACTTTTTTACTATTTCCTGTAGTTCCTATAGGCGCCCGTAACATTATTTAGTAAAATGAACTATGACAGAATAGTTAGTCTAACTGTAAAATGTGGTAATAAATACCATTTTTACAGTAAATTTAACTACTAAAACAGTTATCTTAACTATTTGTTGTTAGTCATACTAACTGCTTTATTTAGTTGTAGTAACTAAATTTTCATAGTTCCTATAGGCGCCCGTAACAAATTGTAGTTGTAACAACTGTAAAAAATAGTTAAATTAACTATTTAAAGTAGTAAAATGAAATTATTTATTTGTTTTTTATTATTATTGAGGTCCATTTTTTTATATTTTCTCTTACCTATTTTTGTTCATATATAATTTATATATTAAATTCTTATACACCTAACAGAGAAAAATCCCCAAACGCCGGGGATTGAACGCACGACCCTAACATTCGCAAACCGATAACCTAAACACCTAACCACGCTCGCACGCTACGATGACTGGCATTGTACTTGAGGACATTCTTCTTAGATTCAGTCATAATAACTACTCCGTTTAGTTGCAGTAACTAATTTTTTAAGCTCAAGGACTTAGTTGAAATGTAGCCAGCATATGATTTTGTAACGAATTATTGTGTGTAGCAAGAATGTCCGAATGTATTATGTATGGTGGGACATAATCGTGAAGTTTCGGGAATTGTAAAATCTAATCGTCTCTCATCGTCGAAAATGACATACGAGACAGACTTGTGAGAGCCTTCGGGAGAGGAGAACGCGGACCCGAAATACGGGGTAAGTCGTATTTAATTTATAAAATTTGGCATAAATTAAGATGTCAAAATTCTTGTAGTTCCGGTGTTGGGCATAGATTTCTCAGAGCCTACGGTTGGAGCAATCGCCTATTGAAACTAGAGTGCAATTATTCAATAACGAGAATCAGCATTTGATTTATCTGAAAATTTGACGACCTCGTGTTGGCGTGCTGCTCAAATAATTTCCATACCTCGGCTTGAATCTTGGTTGTATCCTGGGTGCCACAACACAAATAATTAAAAAAGAAAAAAGATAAGTAAACTTGATTTATCATCTCCACTTGGACTCTCACATGTAACTCTGCCTGTTTTTATGTGTGTATGAATGTGTTGTAATATAGATTTGATTCAAGTTTGTTATATCAAAAATAAAAAGAAAAACAGAAAATAACTAAAAGAAAAGGAACCATAAAGAAAATAGAAAAGTAAAGAGAGAATTAGAAATCGCGACATCGTATACATCATTTCATGTAATATTTTAAATTGTATGTATGAGTGTAGGTGTGATAAAAATTGTCGATAAATTTTGTGATTAATATTGATTACGCAATTTTTTCTTATAAATCAATAAAACGACTATTAATTTTAATATAAAACTATTATTTCAGAATTTTCTTCTAACTCATATATTTTTAATTTTTGTTCGTTAATAACTTAAAGTAAAATATATATGGGACATTCCACGTCAACACGGACAGAGCTCTAAACAAAAATTGCTTTGATGGATTTAAACGTTCTAGGGCTTAAAAGATTTCTACGTTCATGTACTTTAAGATGCCGATGGGCGTTTTTTGCAAAATTCCATTTCCGATGCCAATGGAACTATAAAAAGTCAAAAGCTCCACCCAGTAAAAAAAAACTAATTCAAATGAATTGAAACGAATTAACATTTTTGGTAGGCTCCAATTCGTATTTGTCACAAAGCGGGATTCACTCAAGCTCTTTGTATATTCAATTGAATTTAATTCAATATGTACCAATTTGTCCAAACGAATTCGCATTCGAAAGAAATGGCCAAGGAATGCATTGAATTCGTGCTAACGAATTGAAAAAAATTAAAGGCTCAAAACGTGTCCAGTGAATTGGTACGGATAGAAGGTTCGGAAGTTCAATACAGTTTCACGAATTCAGGAAAATTGCATCATGGCTCCAATTCGTATTTGTCACAAAGCGGGATTCACGAAAGCTCTTTGTGAATTCTTTTTAATTCATTTCAATTAGTTTTCGTTTACTGGGCAAAAATCTCAAAATACTTTTATGAATTAAAAGCAAAAAACGAGGTAAATTATTCTGTAACTCATTCTTTATCAGTTTTTAGGGTTCCCGAATATAAATCTAAAGTTTTTTTTTAAAAATCCAAAATGGCGAAATCAATATGGCGGACAAAATTCAAATTTGATCAGATTCGATTAAAACTTGTTACTCAGGGGTTTTTAGGGTCGCTGATTACGAATCTAAAGTCACTTTTTAAAATTTCAAAATGGCGGATCCAATATGGCGGAAAAAATTTTCAAATTTGATCCGATTCCCTTAAAACGTGTTACTCGGGGGCTTTTGGGGTCGCAGAATATGAATATGAAGTTACTTTGTGTTTGAGACTTCAAATTCATAATCAGATACGCTAAAAACCACCGAGTAACACTTTTTAATTAAATCTGATCAAATTAAAAAATTTGATCCGCCATTTTGAATTTCTACAAAGTAACTTCATATTCATAATCTGCGACCCCAAAAGCCCCCGAGTAACACGTTTTAAGGGAATCGGATCAAAATTGAAAATTTTTTCCGCCATATTGGATCCGCCATTTTGAATTTTTAAAAAGTGACTTCAGATTCGTAATCAGCGAATCGAATCTGATCAAATTTGAATTTTGTCCGCCATATTGATTTCGCCATTTTGGATTTTTTAAAAAAAACTTTAGATTTATATTCGGGAACCCTAAAAACTCATAAAGAATGAGTTACAGAATAATTTACCTCGTTTTTTGCTTTTAATTCATAAAAGTATTTTGAGATTTTTGGACCTTTTGACTTTTGACAGTTCTATTGGCATCGGAAATGGAATTTTGCAAAAAACGCCCATCGGCATCTTAAAGTACATGAACGTAGAAATCTTTTAAGCCCTAGAACGTTTAAATCCATCAAAGCAATTTTTGTTTAGAGCTCTGTCCGTGTTGACGTGGAATGTCCCATATATATATAAAAAATTAAAATCCACTTCAATTTTAAATGACTCAACGATAGTGCAGTAGTTAAAAGTACTGTTTAAAATAGTTATTTTCAGAATTTCTGTAGTAAAATTATCCACTTTTTACTAGTTATAAAAAAATTAAACTTACTATTTTCATCATATAGTAAAAATAACATAAAAATTGTTACTTTTATGACTTTTGTAATTATAAAAATAAATGTTTCTTACCACCATAGAGATAAATTATTAAAAGCTAGTAAGAATTGGTTCTTTTAACTACATTAAACACAAAAATAACAAATTCCAGCGGTTGTTTTTACTCTTCCCTACTAAAAAAATAATGACAAAACATCAGAAAAATAATCAGAATTTCTGGTGTTTTTGAGCAGCTTTTATTACAATTGCACTGAAAAAAATTCTTAGTAGATTTGACTACTTTTTAACTACTTTCCTTAGTTCAATAAGTCCCCAAAGATAATTTTGAACTTACATTAATTATCAGATATGTAGTTGAATGAAGTGATAATACAGTTGCATTAACTACTTTTCTTATAGTTAAATAGGAACCAATGACAGTTTTGCAGTAGAATTAACTGCTGATATGTAGTTAAAGTTACTAAGATAACTCAGTAATAAAGTAACTACTGAAAATGGTAAAATAAAATTATTTATAATTTATTATAAATATTATCGAGTTGTATTTTTTTATATTTTCCCCTACCCACTTTTGTTTACCTATACCTTATTTATTTAATGTCTATATACCTAACGGAGAAAAATCTCTAAACGTCGGGAGTTGAACGCTCGACCCTAATTCGTAAACCGATAACCTAACCACCTAACCACGCTCGCCCGCTTCGATGAGTTGCTTAATACTTAAGGGCATTCCAGACACAGTTCAACTGATAACTGTAGTTAATTTTACTACTTAAAGTAGTTGCATTTACAACTTTTCACAGTTGATAATCTTCTATAAAAATCTATAACATAAATTACATGGAAAATAATTCAACTCCTAGAAGAAGTAAAAACTACTACAAAATTAGTCTATCGAACTACTTTAAGTAGTAGAATCTACTACTTTCTGTAGTCATTTCTATAACATACCTGCAGTTACAAAGTTAACTGTAAAATTACATTAATTTAATTAATAATTTTTAACTACATAAAACAGTTAAAATAAGTATCAAAAGTAGCCAGACTAACTAATAAAGTAGTTCGTGTTATTACTTTTTACTCTACTAAGGGGATGTAGTTGAAAGTGTCTCATGTATTTTTTTCAGTGTGCAGCTCAAAAACATGAAAAAGACATAGAACCATTCAAAATACTGCCAAGAATCATGAAAACTTTTATGACTGCACTGAAAAAAAAAAGTATTGAACCAAGAAAATTTTTCTTGGTTGAAGCAAATCGTGGGATTGAATACGGCCAAGACTATTAAAGTATTGATTCAAGAAAACGATTTTCTTGACATAGGATATTTGGGAGAAGAACATATATTCTTGATCCAAGAAAATATGGAATTCGACCAAGAAGTTAGTCTTCTTATACGAAGTATGAAATGTATTAAATGAATAAAATATTTTCTTGTTCTAAGAATATATATAGTTAATTGAATTATTTTATTTGATTCATTCAATTTTTTGTAACGTTCGTTCAAGTAATTCAAGATTTAAATGAAGAAAACATTTATTTTGTGAGAAGAACAGATATTCTTGATCCAAGAAAATATGGAATTCGACCAAGAAGTTAATCGACTTGTACGAAATATAAAATGTATTAAATGATTAAAATATTTTCTTGTTCTAAGAATATATAATGATAATTGAATTATTTTATTTGATTCATTCAATTTTTTGTAACATTCGTTCAAGTAATTCAAGATTTAAATGAAGAAAACATTTATTTTGTGAGAGAACGCAGATATTCTTGATCCAAGAAAATATGGAATTCGATCAAGAAGTTAAGTAGCATGTAAGAAATGCAGAATATATTAATTCAAAATCATTTATGTATCAAGTCAAGAAAGTATGTTCTCTGTCCAAGAAAATATTTTCTTGATTTGAGAAAATTTATAGATTTCAATCAAAAAAATACTTTCTCAATACAAGTAAATTATTTACTTAAATTACCCCCCCCCTTACCCCCATCCCATCTTTTCTAATACTTAGGTCAAACATTTTTATTATTCAATTAATTAACATTTATATTTTTTATTTAAATAATTAAATAATTGTTATTTTACATATATATTTATATTTAATTATTACTTAACACAAATACAACAAATATACCTTGAAAGAAAATTTTCCACGGTCGGAGGAATTGAACTCGGGTTGCACGCACCAGAAGCCGTCACGCTACCACTATGCCATCCTAGCCTCAATGGACAGTTTTCAAAAACTGATATTTAAGTTGCATATACATTTGAAGAAAAATATTTTCTTGGATCAAGAACACCGGCATTGTGTTAAGTAAAAAAAAGTTTCAAAGCAAATAAATAAAATGATTCGATTCAAGAAACATGAATTCTCCACACAATACTTTATTATTTTGCTTAGGAACATGATATTCTAGATTCAATACTTTTTGGTACTTCGGAAAAGTAAAATATTTGGTTGAAATAATTACATATTGAGTTCTGCCAAATACTAAATTGTTAATTCAAGAATTCTGTTCAATGCTAATATTTACTTGACACAAGAAAATGAATTTCTTTCTTCAAATAAATATGGGATTAATTGAATGTAATTTTTAATCAACTTGAAACAAATATTTACTTATATTAACCTTCGTATTTTCTTGAATCAGGATTATATGAGCGTTGAATTAAGTAAAAACTTTTTTAAAGGAAACAAAAGAATGATTTAATTCAAGATCTTACACGTAATTGAATTGAATAAATAAAATATTTCATTCCAGAAAATATAACATTCTCGCAAGAAATTAATGATTTTGAAACATGAGAATATAGAAATGCTTCAAGTAAAAGAAATGCTTAGATTAATTAATATTTCTTTGAAACAAAATAATTTTTAATTGAGTTGAAACAATTATTAACTTGTATTAATCTTCCCATTTTCTTGTCTCAAGACTATGGGTGTTGGATGAAATAAATAGTTGCTTTAAAGGAAATAAAAAAATTATTTGACTCAAGATACCAAATGACTCAAGGTAAATTACTTGACGTGAGAACATGATATTTTTGATTCAATACTTTTTCGAGACTTGGCGCATGTAAAACAGTTCGTTTGAAACAGTAAGATATTTACTTATGTCAAACCCATATTTTCTTATTTCAATAACTTTGATCAATGCTCAAAATTACTTGACACAAGAAAATAAATTTCTTCTAATAAGAAAATATGGGTTTGTTTCAAATAAATCAGGTCAAGAAAATGCATTTACTTGATTCAATGAACTTTTTTTTTCAGTGTGCCACCGAATTTTTTTATAGCATAGCAAAAAATCTTTTTTGGGGATGTATTCTTGTGTTCCTTTATGTAGAATGGTCGTCACGCCTTTTATAACTTAGGTATAAAATCGAAAAACCATTATACATTTTTTAATGTTTAAAATCATTTTTGTTTATTTCAATATTATATTTAATGTTTATAAACTCAGATTATTTTGAAGACTGTTTTACGTATACTTTATACTCTCTTGGCTTAAAATTCAAAAATGATATCAGTTTTTACATATCAGTTATAGTTCACGAGATAGCTTATAATTTCTTCAAAATAAAGGTTTTGAGAATAAATTTTAGATATTTGGAAACATGAAATATCACAGATTCTAAATTTTTAAATTATAAACTTCCATTAGTTAAATTGATCAATTTTCAAGTAATTCAATTTTTGTTTAAACAATCATAAACCTTCAGAACAATGCCTTTTTTGGTCGCTCACTCAACTCAGTCACAATGACCAATTCGCTACGCACCTTTCTTTAACAATAGATTTCCGAGTCTATTGTGATGATTTTAAAACAAGAATTTTATAACTTAAAACTTCTGCATTTTAACTAAAGCAACTTTGTAACATAGAAATTTAAAATCTATGGTATTTTACGATTCCAAATATCTAAAATTTATTTTAAAAATCTTTTTTTTAATTATCACCCAATACAAACCTTATAATTTATTTTAACAAATGTTTTTTAAAATAAATTTTAGATATTTGGAATCGTAAAATACCATAGATTCTAAATTTTTATGTTACAAAGTTGAAATAGTTAAAATGCAGAATTTTAAAGTTATAAAATTCTTGTTTTAAAATCATCACAATAGATTCGGAAAATCTATTGTTAAAGAAAGGTGCGTATCAAATTGGTCATTGTGACTGAGGTGAGTCGAGTGGGCAAAAAAAGGCATTGTTCTGAAGGTTTATGATTTTTTAAACAAAAATTTTATGACTTGAAATTTGTTTAATTTAACTAATTGAAGTTTATAATTTAAAAATTCAAAATCTGTGATATTTCATGATTCCAAATATCTAAAATTTATTCTAAGAAACTTCATTATGAAGAAATTAAAAGATACGCTTCAAGTATGGTCAGCCTGGTTTGTGAAGTGAAGTGAGAAGCTGATAGAGTTCTCACAAAACATCAAATCCATACTAAAAATTCTGTCAGAAATAATCTGAAAAATGACAAATCATCAGAGTCAAAAAGAAGGATCAGAAAATCTGACGAATAATCAGAACTCTGATTTTTTGTCATGATTCCTCATTATTTTTTTAGTAGGGTTTGGAACAGTAAATTTTAATTTATTTTGCAAATAGCAATATATGGATATTTCTACTGCAGAAATTCCGAAAATAACTATTTTTAACAGTACTTTTAACTACTGCACTATTGTTGAGTTATTTACAATCATAACGTGTAGTAGTAATTTTAACTACATAAAACCTACTATTCAATTTTAGTTCCACTAACAATGGAAGTTTAGTTGAAATGCTGCTGAATATGGTAGTTTTAACTATATTTTTTAACTGCACATATGTGGATGTTTTTACCACTCACGTTTTTTCTCTGTAGAAAAAAATTATCTTTTCAACTGCATAAATAGTAAAAATAACTATTTTCAACAATTGATTTTACTATATGAAAACAGTAAATTTCTTTCTTTCTCTGCAACTAGTAAGAAATAGTTGTTTTAACTACATAAATCATAAAAGTAACAACTTTCAGAGGTTGTATTTACTGTATAAAAACAGTAAGTCTCATTTTGTTTGCAACTAATACAAAATAGTTATTTTTGCTACCACAATAGTAAAATTAACTATTTTTAACAATAGTTTTTACTACTACACTATAGTTGAGCCATTTACAAGCATCTGTTAGTTATTTCAACTACGTAAAGTAGTTATTTTAACTACATAAAACCAATTACTTCATTTTGGTTCCACTAACTGAGGAAGTGTAGTTAAAATGCTGCTGAATATGGTAGTTTTAACTAATTTTTTTCTAACTACACAAATGTGGTTGTTTTTACCATTCGCATTTTTTTCTGTGCATAAAAAATACATAAAAAACACTCATCATGTTAATTTAAAATGTAAAATGTTTCAAGAAATCTAATTTATTTGGATAGAAAACTTTAAACGCGTTTTTCTCGAAAAGTTGATTTTGGTAAGGGAGCATTTAGGATGAAGTCCCATGTGTTACGAGCCGCGTTACCTTTAATAACGTAACTCTAATAGTTCGCGATGATTCGCCGGATTCTACCTTGATTAAATCCTTAAAGAAGGAAGCGGGAATATTTAAATTAAAAGACGTTTAATTCCGTTTAACGGAAGGAGGAAAGCCCACTCGAGAAATTAGTTTTTCTTGAGTGAGTAAAACCCCCTTTATTGTTTATTAAAATATTTGTTAAATACAAACTGGCTAAGGAGTTTAGAAAACAACCTTTCAAGTCAGAGAGTAACTTAGAACTAACTATAACTATTCATTCCGCGGAGAGGTTCTCCGCTAAAGTCCATTTTTGTGGAAATGCGCATGCGTTATTCTACGCGCATTTCCTTGGCTGTAGCATACAGCATCGTTGCACCAACACTTTTCTGCACTACATTGAAACTATACTCACACACACACATTCAAGAGAGATCATCTCTATACTCATGCAATATACTCTACATTCAAATAATATAATATTATTAATCATCTATAAAATGTTATGTACTATTTACTTAAATTGAATATTTCATACGACACTCACACAATATAGTAATTACATTAATAATATACATATAGATGAAATGTATTTAATTACATAAACGTCAACGTAGTTTTAGATTATCCAAATAATACATTCGCACTAAATGATTATTCGAAATAATAATAATAATTATTATTATTATTATCATTATTATTATATTAACAATTCTATTTGTACTATTTATTATTAAATATTTTAGATCCTTATTCAACTAGACTTTTGTGACTCATCTCTTTTACTTAGTCCATTGCAATCCTGCGGTCCCAAGCATGTTGAACACATGTTCTATTGTCCTATGGAAAAGGGCACTTGAGATGTTTTATTTTTTTGTATAACTCTTGACGGTTTGGTTTTATGACTTTAAGAAATTCGAGATTACTTTTTCCAACTTTTACTTGATTTACGACATTTCTAAGAAATGTCTTCGTAGTTAATATAAAAACTAAAAGTTTGGAATTTATTAAACCGTGACAATATTCTATTGACAAACATACAAAAGATTTCCTGTTTGTGTCTCAGAGATTTCTGCCTCAAACCGTGGGAAGAATATTTAAAAATTATAAATTAATTAATAATTAATAATTCAATTCTAGCGCGTTTATTTCGATAGTTGATATATCGAAATTATTCGAGCGAGATAATAGTCGCTCGTTACACATGGCACCGTTTTGCGTTGCGTTTTGTAACTAGGCCTTGAGTGTGAGAGAGATACATATATAGGTTTGCTCTATTTGCACTCATTGCCTAGTTACAAAACGCAACGCAAAATGCTACCGTGGGACTTCACCCTGAGGCTGGAGTCCCATGACAGCGTTTTGGGTTGCGTTTTGTAACTATACCATGAGTGTGAGAGAGATACAGATATATGTTTGCTCTATTTGCACTCATTGCCTAGTTACAAAACGCAACGCAAAACGCTGTCATGGGACTCCATCCTGAGTGCAAGTATAGCGAACATATATCTCCATCTCTCTCACACTCATCGCCTAGTTACAAAACGCAACGCAAAACGGTTCCATGGGACTACACCCTTAGGCCGCAGTCCCATGACAGCGTTTTGCGTTGCGTTGTAATGAGAGAGAATGAAGCAAACGTATATATGCGTCTTTTTCTCTCCCATTACGACGCAACGCAAAACGCTGTCATGGGACTCCAACCTTACACCTTCGGTAAAAATTTTCAGAACGGAAAATTTTTCATTGGAGTAAGAGAGACAGACTGTGTATCTGACTCTCTTACTCCAATGCAAATTTTCCTTTCTGGACAATTTTTACAGAAGGAGTAAACGCTCCATAAGTAGGTCCCCTTTCTCATACCCGGTCACATTGTATATCATCATCTCTCTCACACTCATGGCCTAGTTACAAAACGCAACGCAAAACGGTGTCATGGGTAAGTGTGGAATCAGCATCATGCTGATTCCACACTTACCCAGTCGCTCCGCTTTTCCGTGGCGCTTCGCGTGAGACAGAAAAAGATAGAGATAGTCTCTGTCTTTTTCTATCTCACGCAAAGCGCCACGGCAAGAAGACTAGAGACAGGAGGAGTAAGTTCGCTGTATTACCACAGAGAACATTGACGCAAAATATGAGGGCAATGCAGGTGGCGTCTTGGCAAGTAGATGGTGCAGTAGACGAAAATTAGTCTTCTGCGCATATAAACACATTTATCTGTTTTGCGCGGTTGATACCAAAAATATTGTTATATTTGTGGTTATGTCGAGAATTTTCACCGGTTGAAAAATACGAAAAATATAAAAAAAAATTCATAAAACAAATAAATCACAATATAATTTAACTAAAAAATTAAAATGCCTGCTATTTGCAGCATAATAGATTGTGGACGGATGTGATGGTGGCGTGATAAATGGTATATGTATATATTCTAATAAAGTTAAGAATAATATGCAAAAGCATAATTATTAGTGTTCTTAAATTCTCGAGAATTTAAGTTGGGGTAATTTCCCTAAGGAAATTACGGTAATTTAATTTTTTTAAGAGACTATAAGAGAATTTAAGAGAATATTGAGAATTTAAGTTTATTTATTTAAATAATGTATATTTATTATTTTTATTAATATAAATACATATATTTCAGCACAATTGCGATGATTACTTTTATCTAAAAGAATTCTTTAAGTTATTTATGTAAATAAAAAAAAGTAAAACCACATATTTTTTAAGTTAAAAATTTAATGTCATTTACATTTATAAGGTTTATAAAATATGCGTAACTTAGTACGAATAAAAGTTTAGATACTTTTGAATATAGACATATATAAATAAAGAATAAGTAATATATTTAACATTATATACAATGAATTAAAAATTTTTTAAAATAAATATTTTGAAATTATTTGTGAATAAAGGCTCTCTGTCAGCTCTGCTGCGAGAGTAAAGGCGCTAGCACAGCTCCTACTGCCTGCCTGCCTGCCTGCAGGTTGACATGGTAACACATAAGAGTAAGAGAGTCAGAAAATTCAAATTAAATGTTTTTTCTCTCTCACTCTTATGGCGCCTGTCTGCGCAGGCAGGCAGGCAGTGAGGTGAGAGTGTACCTTAAGAGAGAAAAACCATTTAATTTGAATTTTCTGACTCTCTTACTCTTATGTGTTACCATGACAACCTGCAGTCAGTAGAGCTGTGCAAGTACCTTTAATATATAGCATTTGTGGCATATTATTATTTACAAAATTTACAGAAGAATTTAATTGTTTTTGTATTCATTGCTTTTAAAATATTTCAATTTTACACTCTTTGGTTTTGTCATTTTTTAAATCTTTAAATATATAGTCACTTAAATAAACAAAATAACAACTACTAAATAAAAACACAACGTCGGACAATCGAATTTACCACAGAGCAATGACAAAAGTGAGGTTATGTCACATTCTCTTAAATTCTCAGAGAATTTAATCGTCGGTTATATTCTCGGTAATATTCTCGTTCTCGGTAATATTCTCTGGGTAATATAACCGACTTAGAACACTAATAATTATATACAATACCTTAAACAAATCTTGGCGAATTCGCCAAGAAGTGTATGAGTAGTATTATTCTAAAATCACGCTTTTTTCCTTACTTTACTCACAAGCGTATTTGTTATATAAATATATATAACAATTAAATTTCACTTTTCCATTATTCATAACCTCTCTATCATACATTGCGTTGTTATCGTTGTTAAGGCCAACGCAGAATAGATCTGTAACCGGAACCGCAATCGTAACCGTAAGCGTAAGAATGAGTTAGAGAAGGATAAACAATATACCTATCCTTCTTTAACTCATTCTTACGGTTACGCTTACGATTGCGGTTTCGGTTACAGATCTATTCTGCGTTGGCCTTTAGGCTGCGGTTACACCTCTGCAGGCAGCCTGCCTGCCTGCAGGTTGTCATGGTAACGTACAAGAGTAAGAGAGTCAGTGACTTCAAACTTCTCCCTTACTCTCGTTGCTCCTGCCTGCGCAGGCAGGCAGCCTGCAGAGGCGTAACCGCAGCTTTATGCTTTTCTTGCTCTTCTGCTATAGGTGCTATACTATAGTTCTATATATACTTGCGCAGTAAACCATTTTAGGTTACCGCACCAACTACCTACAAATAGAATATTCCTTCATTGCCCTCACTTCTTACGTCACCCCCACTCCTTGAGTTACTCCTTCTGTCTCTAGTCACGGAGTAATAATAAGGAGACTGTACTACCAGTGAGATACCGTGCCAAATGTCTGCCTTGGTTCAAGTAAAGACTTCTCAAAAATAAAGCGCATGCGCAGTTTGCAACTATCTTCGTCACTCTTGAAAGAACGATGAGAGAGATCATTATTTTGACGTGCGAGTTAGAAAGTGTGGTTATGTTTTATTGTTGACAACAGCAACTATACGGGAAAATCAAGATTTAAGTAAGAAAAAATATTAATTAACAAACTGCAAAGAGAAGAGTAAGTACAATATATTATAATATTAATAAATTGTAATATAGGTGTGAGTAGATATTAATAAAAAGATTATTTTTGTCGAACCGGAGTAATTCTTTTCTTTGTATGACTAGCGCAGTCGACGGCCGCAAGCGGCCGTCTCCTTTGCCGTTCTCTGCCATTTCTCAATTCAGTTCCCTGCCTATAATTTTTAATTAATTACAATTTTTCTTTTTTCTTTGTGAATTTGATATACAATTAAACTTACACAAACATATAAGCGTAAGGCATATGAAACTGGCGAACGCTAAGCATTAAATAGGGAATAATCTTTAACTGTTCTACGCCATTTCTAAATTTAGTTTGCTACCTAATTTTGAATTAATTCTAATAACTTTAATTTCATTACATTTAAATATAAGATTTAAACTCCTGCCTTCTTTGTTACTATTATTAATAATTATTTATTATTTTCAATAATATTGATTTCAATTTATTTATTCTAATTTCTTTTTTAAGAAACATAAATTGATAAATATATACCATTTGTCTAGTTTTAATTATCTGATGCTGAATTAGAATGTATGTTCATTGTTATTAATAATATTAAAAAAAGTTTTTTGTTTATTTAATTTTCTTAATTACTTTTAATTAAAAAATGAATAAAAATAAATATTTATTTTTTATTAATTTCAAAAAAGGCTATCAACATTTTAACAGTTAGCGCCAACAATTGGACAACCGCAGCTCCATCTGCAACATGCACTTTGCTTATGAGTATGCCTTTCTCTAATGCTTTTTTCCTAATCTCGCTGCGAGTTCTCTTCGATATTTTCGATATTGGATCTTGCCCATGCCTTCATGCTTTTTTTTGGTAGGAGACACTTTGCTTATGAGTATGCCTTTCTCCAATGCTTTTTTCCTAATCTCGCTGCGAGTTCTCTTCGATATTTTCGATATTCGATCTTGCCCATGCCTTCATGCTTTTTTTTGGTAGGATAAAGTGAATGAATACAATATAATATAATGCTATAATCGCTATAATGCTAATATAATTAATATCTACTCACACATTTCCTATATTACAATTTATTAATATTATTTAATAGTATAATATATATCACCCCTGTCCGTCTTTCCCAGAAAGTAGTCAGCTTAGTGGTTTGCACTTTAATGTGCAAAAAAGTTCCTCGAGATGGCGCAGTACTCACTACTCGTCAGCAATATTCGTTACCTCATTCATTATTGTATTTGTTGTGTTGAAATCGGTTAGAAATCTCAACTAAATTTTATAAAAAAATGTGAAAGTAAAAAAAGTATTAACATTAAAAACTATTTTAATGTTGTAAAAAGAGCATATTGTTTAAAAAGTGAAAATGTTTTTAATAAGTAGCCGGCAAAGCTTGCCTTAGTTTAAAAATTTTAAAAAAAGTTTAAAACTTTTAAATTTTTATTTAATATTATATTTTTTATTCATTGTATACGTTCATGTTTGTTTTTGTCTTGAGTAAAATTTCATCTCAAATAATAAATAAAAAAATGGATTAAAGTTAACCCTCCGTCACACACCTAGGGAGGGATTCCCTCTACGGTTTCAGTATTTTTTAAATAACTTTTGTTTTCCTCATTGCAAAATAAAATCAGTTTCTATACCTTTCGACAATTTACTCCTCAACACATTTCTAAAAAAACATTTAGTTTAAACATAATTAATATTTAATTATGAAGCTTCAAAGCCAGAAGAAACTCGAAAAAGTGAGGTTATGTTAAATAAAAAAATCAAGTTCTAAAAACATTTTTTGTTCCACTGTTGGTTGATGACAAAATTATATTATAAATATAATTAAAATAAATTGTTTAATGATTTTTTTGCTTATTTGTTAATGTTACATTATTTTTACATGTCGAGTGGAATTTCTTTGAAGTTGTGCATTCGTGTAATTAATTTTTATTTTTGAGACCGAAAATTAATTTGATTAATTTTATAATTTAGAATAATTTACTACATATTTGTAAGTTTGTGTTAAAACTAAATTTTTGTTGATTCCTTTGTTTATGTTGTAATGTTGCTTATTTTACAATGTGGTGAGCGATTCCCTCTGAACGTGTGTAAAGTCGTAATTTTTTCCCATGTGTGTGACGGAGGGTTAATGCTATTTATATTATCTAAATTTGTTTTCTTTATTTTAAATATACTATTTATCTATGACTTTCCTTTAACTTTTATTATAAATCAGTTTATCTGATAATTTAAACGATTTAAACGAAAGTCATCAGTTTATTGTACAACACATTTATGTATTTTCATACTAATTATTCAATTGTTCTATCATCTTTTATGAGTTAAAAATACAATATTATTTCTTATCGTGTATTTTTAACATCACTAACAACAAGATTTCATTATAAAAACAAATAATTTATTCGTTTCTATGATATTTTTCTATTGCTTTAGTGAATTTTGAGCGAGTGTTGAGAACAGCGCCATCACGTGTTACTTTTTGGCACATGAAAACGCAAACCACTAAGCTGACATATTTTTCCTTCAAAATACATAGGAGTCGGACTGGGGTGCATCATCGAACCACCGAACCATCGAACGTGTTCCTATGTTTCACAAGCTAAAACGACATTAGCAGAAACAGGTTTCCTCTCTTTGCCTCGTGGCGCGTAGGCGCTTCCCAGGAAGGAAGAGTAAAGTCCAACGCACAATAGGTTCGCGAAAGTCGTTCGCGAACGAGACGCATGAGATAGACAAGGACACAAATATATCTCTGTCCTTTTCTAATTCCTGCTTTGCGTTCGCGAACGACTTTCGCGAACCTATTGTGCTTAGGCCTTAAAGGCCTTTCTCCAATAGGTTTTAAAAAGTGTGCGAATGACTGCGTTGCGTTGATTTTAGCATGTGTTGCTATAGCAACCGACGCAGACGCAGTCATTCGCACACTTTTTAAAACCTATTGGAGAAAGGCCTTAAAGGCCTTTCTCCAATAGGATCCAAAAACTCTGCGTTTGTCTGCGAATGACTGCGTTGCGTTGATTTTAGCATGTGTTGCTATTGGGAACCGCAGAGCTGCGTAGGCCCTCTGGTGTCGACCCACTTGCGGTAGTTGTCTTTTCATTTCGTCTCTCTCTAACATATGTAAAAAAAAGAGATAAAAAACCAAGATGTCGGACGCAAGTGGGTACAGGGGTGGGTCAGTTTCACATGATTTCGGATCCCAATAGCAACCGACGCAGACGCAGAGTTTTTAAAACCTATTGGAGAAAGGCCTTAAGGAGACCGAACTCTGTGCAGATAGCGCTTTGAAAATGTCTGAGAAATATGCACGAAAAGTGCCAGGTTCGATGCGTTCTAGTCGACCACCAAATAAGTTGATCATGCGCATAAGCTGTGTTGTGTCTCTGTTTCTCCTAAAAATTGTGCGAGTGAGATGTAATATCTAATGTTTACATTTAGCCGGTCTTAGTGAGATACATATATAATACATTTCGTTTTAAAAATTATTTATTTATTTTATTTAAAAAAATGTCGTGTTGTGTGCCAGGATGTAAAGAAAGAAAAAGAGTCTAAAAACATTAGTCTCTTCTATCCTTCTACGGTATGTAAATATACTTTAGTTATAAACATTATTCTTCTTAACCATTTTCGCAAAACTTTCTTTTTTTATAAATATATTATTAAATTATTTCGGAAATCTAAATAATATCAAAATTACAAATAAATAAATTTGCTTTTCAAATTAACACAGTTTAAACTATGTAATATTTACCTTGACATAACCACACTTTTCATCTATGTCAACACTGAACTTTAGTTCAATGCGCATGATCGACTTATTTGGTGATCAACTAGAACCATAGAGATAGTATAAATAGAGTGGGGATGGTTTGCATGTATGCGTCCGCTTGATAGAAAGAGAAAGAAGACTTAACACCAGTAGGTGTCTCTCTTGCGCTGGAGCTCTTTGAAGGACAGATACTGGTGTTAAATCTTCTTTCTCCCTCCAACCCATTCTGTTTATGGCAGGACACTTCCCCCACACGCTGCCGCCTATACCTTCCCCACTCTATTTATAATATCTCTATGACTAGAACACAGTGAGTCTGGCACTTTTCGTGCATATTTTTCAGACATTTGTAGAAGCAGAGTTCGGTCTCCTTAAGGCGCTTGCACACTTCCAAAATTTTGGGCGAGCAGCGAATTTTCATGGCCTTGAAACTCATATTACTAAATATGATTGGCTCTACAAAAAGCTGCGTGAAAATGTACTTTGTCAGAGCCAATCATATTTAGTAATGTGCATTTCAAGGCCGTGAAAATTCGCTGCTCGCCTAAAAATTTGGAAGTGTGCAAGCGCCTTTAGGCTGGAGTCCCATGACAGCGTTTTGCGTTGCGTTTTGTAACTAGGCAATGAGTGTGAGAGAGATGGAGATTTATGTTTGCTATATTTGCACTCATGGGCTAGTTACAAAACGCAACGCAAAACGCTGCCATGGGACTTCACCCTTACTCTTCCTTCCTGGCGCTTCCGTAGTTTTGCGTTGCGTTTTGTAACTAGGCTATGAGTGCAAATAGAGCAAACATATATCTGTATCTCTCTCACACTCATGGCCTAGTTACAAAACGCAACGCAAAACGCTATCATGGGACTCCAACCTAAGGGTGTAGTCCCATGACAGCGTTTTGCGTCGCGTTTTGTAACTAGGCAATGAGTGTGAGAGAGATGGAGATATATGTTTGCTATATTTGCACTCATGGCCTAGTTACAAAACGCAACGCAAAACGCTGTCATGGGACTCCACCCTAAGAACGCAGTCCCATGGCAGCGTTTTGCGTTGCGTTGTAATAAGAGAGAATGCAGCAAACGTATATTTGCGTCTTTTTCTCTCCCATTACGACGCAACGCAAAACGCTGTCATGGGACTCCACCCTAAGGGTACAGTCCCATTACAGCAGAATACGTCGACCGAAGACAGAAAATCATGAGTGCGAAAGAGATAGATAGATATTGTTGTTCTTTTCACTCTCATGATTTTCTGCTTTCGGTCGACGTATTCTGCATACATGGGATCGCACCCTAACCCTGCGACCATGTGTCAACGGAAAAATGTTATTGAAGAATCGCCTTTACTTCACATCACCAAATAACAAATGTTTTCTTTTTCATGTGCTTCGTTAAATTAGTATTTTTTCATTTAATGAATTGAACAAAACTGTCAGTAATTGAAAATGAGTTCAATAATTAATAAAGATAAAGATGTGGCACAGATGCAAATTCGTTTTATCACAAAACAGGAGAAGTAAGTAGAATTAATGTTAGCAGAATAGATAATCTTATTTTGTTTAGAGGTTATGTTTTTTCTATAAATATTAAATCAAAAACAAAATATTTTATTAAACTAATATATGGGGCATTCCAGGCCAAGTCGGAAATTATTTGCTTTTGTATCTCAAATTTTTTTTAACATTTTTTTTTAGTACTCTTTGAAATAAGCTACCTTGATTTTTTCAAATTTTTTCATAAAGCGGTTCAGGAGATACAGATTTTTGAAAAATAACGTTTTTTACGTAAATTTTTTTTTTAAATGCTTATAACTCCCCAGCGGGCACACTTCTCTTTTTGATAACTTCAAGTTATCGTTTTGAGTAGATGTCAACATTTTAATGCCTTTTAGTTATCGTGTGCCCCTTGGGTCGGTCAAAAATTGATCAAATTGGACGTTATTATAATGAAAAGTTTTGTTTTCACGCGTAGTTTTCAATAAAAATATTTTTAAATAATTTACGATAAGATTTTAAAATTTTTAAAATAAAATTTCATTTTTAACAATTCACTGTAAAAAAAATCTGGTGTAAAATAACACAAAACTTGTAATTTCACACATCAAAATTATAGGTTGTACGTAGTAAATTTATTTCGTTCCAAAAGTAGTTTTACTATTTTTAATAATTTTACATTATACGACTATGTAATTTAATAGTTTCGTGTAAATTTACTACGTCCGACGTAGGAAAATTTGATCACTATGTCCGACGTGGTATTTTTACATTGCGTGTAGGGGAGGGTAGGCTACATTGAACCGGGTATTTTATAAAGTCCAAGAACTAATAAAATTTTACTAATTTCGATCAGGTTTTTGTATCAAAATTAAGCTGAAGTACTCCTTTAGTTAATACACACGTTACAAACACAAATTATTATGATTAAATAATTAAATTTAATTTTTTTCTAACAAGTCACACTTTTCTTATTTTGAAGGATGTGTGTCTACATTGAACCACCTCTAATAAAACACTACAATTTACTTCAAAAATAATATTTCCACTTACACATTGTGAAAAATCTTATTTTTCACTCAAAAAAATAGAAAATTGTTATTTAATTGTTATTACTTGTTAATATAGGAGATTAATGTATTTTAATGTCAGGTTAGGTAGGTAAAGTGACAGTTTGAGTTTATCTCGTTCACAATTGTGATGAAAGCATGTCTTCCAGTATTTTTCTTACTAATTAGTAGAGCAGACAATTTTACAACTCTTAAAATTGAAAATTCTTTGCTTTTTCGGGTGGTTCAATGATGCCGCACTTACTGTATTCACATGACATTCACAACAAAAATTGTTTATAATAAATTTGTGTAAGATTTAAAGTTCTTTATCACATCGGAATATTGAAGTTGACACCCTAAGCGAAATAAATCGCAAGTTTACTAATTTTTAAAACTTCCTATTTCAATAAAAAAAACGTCATTATAATTCCACCAAATTTTTTGTTTTGTACGTGAAAAACAGTTTTTTTAGTTTTTCTTTGTAAATAATAAACCTACGTGCCCGAAATTTTTGGACATAGTTTGTTTCAGTAAAACTAACTTATATATTAAATATGAAAAAATTTCACTCAGTCATTTCTCAGAAAATTGAAGTGGTTCACTGTTGACGCTGGTTCAATGTAGCCTACTCTCCCCTATTTCTACACTTTGACGTAATATTACGTCGCACGATCTGTACAATTACATGGCGAATGTAATTTTCTTATTCCTTTAAAATTTTCAAAAAATTTTCAAGTTTTTATAAATAACTCTAAAAAAGTGTATATAATGTACATTTATAGAAAGTATATGCTAATTTATAAGTAAATAATAATATTACAAAAAGTTTGGGCTATATTTCATAAATACAAAAAGTTACGACTGAAAATATTATTTCAAAAAATATTTGCAGGTTATGTAGATTACAGTCGGCGTGTAAAAATACCACGTCGGACATAGTAAATTTAAACCAGATTTTTTTACAGTAAATGTATGTATCGATCAATTTTTTTCAAAAATTTTTGTAAGAAACTAGCACTAAATTTACAATTTATAAGCCTTGTCCGATCGTGGGCAAACGATGGGATCTATTTATTTAAAATTTTTTAATTTTTATATACACAGTGAAAAAGGTAGTGTATATAGAAATTAAAAAATTTTAAATAAATAGATCCCATCGTTTGCCCACGATCGGACAAGGCTTAAAAATTGTTAATTTAGTGCTAGTTTCGTACAAAAAATTTTGAAAAAATTTGATCGATACATAGATTGTTAAAAATAAAATTTTATTTTAAAAGTTTTAAAATCTTGTCGTCAATTATTTAAAAATATTTTTATTGAAAACTACGCGTGAGAAAAAACTTTTCATTATAAAACCGTCCAATTTGATCAATTTTTGACCGAGTTATAAGCATTTAAAAAAAAATTTACGTAAAAAACGTTATTTTTTAAAAATCTGTATCTCCTGAACCGCTTTATGAAAAAATTTTTAAAAAATCAAGGTAGCTCATTTCAAAGAGTACTAAAAGAAAAAAAATGTTTAAAAAAAATTTGAGATGCAAAAGCAAAATAATTTCCGATTTGGCCTGGAATCCTTAAATTTTATAATACGTTATAAATTTTTATTCTCTTTTTTAATTACAAATAAAAATACAAAAGTGGTTTGACAAAAGAAGTCAAGTGCCTATTTTATGATTTACAGGAAGCAAAAAAAACCTATTTAAAAATTCTCCGCATTTTAGAATAAATCAAAGACAAAGTTTCGAGATATTATTACACGGAGAGACCGAGATTACTAATTTTTGTATAAAATCACACTAGAATTTACTATTTTCACATTGCAACCACCGGAAATAAGGGGACTTTTTGTATTTTTTACTATTTTCTACACTAAGTCACTAATCCGACAAATGTTCACCAAATTAGCAAAGTTTCTTACTATTTCATCCAATAGTTCCAAACAACTGTAGTAAACTCAGAAGCATTGTGTACGTAAAATTACTATAGTCGTTTGTAAATGCAGAAAGAAAGAGTGAAAGAAAAAATACGAATTTTTGTCGCCGGTTTCCCGTCAATTCTTGACTAATGGAGGTAAACTGGAAGGATTTTTACATACACAGACACACACACACACTTATATATTTGTTGGATAAATATTTGAAGACACACACATGTTTATTTCACTTATATGTATAGACGCGGTTAATTAATACACTAATACACAACTGCACGCACGACAACGAATTTCACTGAAAGTATACATCTTCGTTTCCTTATATATTGAATGATGAAAATTTACAGCACTTACGAGAAAGCAGTTTACTTTTAACAACTTATTATAAGACATAGTTCTTGGGACAGGAATAAATGCAAAGTTTATTAATTTATAATGGTCAATTTCTGAGATACCGAACGACCTACGTTTCACTTTATATTTAATTATTGTAGATAATATCCAAATTTATTTTACATACGCGAAACATAGTCACTGTCAATGATCGGATGGCATCGGCTCATTTACGGAGATTGACGAAGTTAGCAACCAATAGAAATGCAGGCGCCATATGACTGCACTCGCTAGCCACACTTGCTCACCAAAAATTACTACAGTGGATCGTAGGTTTTAGTGGAAAATGTTTTCATTTGTCAGATTTTGTCTAATTAAATTAGAGAAAACTATAATCAATTTTTGCTACATTTACAACTCTTACACAAAATATTAAAACTTGCTATTTCAATGTAGCAAATTTATCTATTTCTTTTGTAAATTTATCTAATTCTGTAGCACATTATGCTAAAAGTCCCCTTATTTCCGGTCATTGCAACCATTTTTAGTAATTTTTACGAATGTGGGTCTCTCCGTGTAGCATTACAAGTAGAAATATAGTTTGGTGAGGTAATCCCATATACTAGCGAGAAAAAGGAGTAAAAGTAAGCTGGAATCGTTTTGGGGTTACGTCAAATGCTAATAAATCCTTTTTTTTAAAAATGGAGATAAACATAAATTTAATACTTTAAGAATCTCAGAAATCGACCTGTTACTGTTAAATTTAAGAAAAAAATTTATTTGCAAAAAATCAAAAAAGTTATTTGTTTTCAAGAAAATTGTGAATTAAGTGCTTACTTTGAAAGCAAGTATTACCCACATTTTCAAATACTTCTCTGCATGAATGAACATCATTCTCATAGCAAATTAAATTTTAAATTACATGAACATTTTGCTTCCTCTTTACGATCAGCTATTGCGAATATTCTATTCCATATGTACACTGAGAGAAAAGAAGGCACACTGCTGTTCATTTGGAGGTTGTGTATCACAATTCAAATTTGGATCAACTGCGCACTCTAAAGTGGCGTGTAAAGACGCTAGCACAGCTCCTACTGCCTGCCTGCCGGTTGACATGGTAACACATAAGAGTAAGAGAGTCAGAAAATTCAAACTAAATGTTTCTTCTCTCTCACTCTTATGGCGCCTGCCTGCACAGGCAGGCAGGCAGTGAGGTGAGAGTGTACCTTAACGCGCCCCTTTAGAGTGCGCAGTTGATCCACATTTGAATTGCGATACACAACCCCCAAATGAACTGCAGGGTGCCTTCTTTTCTCTCAGTGTAATTTATAATGATTCTTTAAATTCGCTTAAAAATGATTTTTAATCGTTTATAGAAAAATATCAAATACAGATTTTTTTATTTTTGTTTAAGGAAACCTTTTTGACCGCAAAAAATGAGTGATTTTCATAATTATCAGACTGTACATGGTTTTATGAACTTTTAGCAACTTTGAAACTTAAAAAATATTATTATTTGTGCAAACTGTAGCTGTTTCCCCAAAAAACCTTTTTTTAAAGCGACTTGCGGTGTGCACGATAAAACGGGAACAACTCAACTGAAATCAAGATCAACGGAAAGTTTGTTAGTTTTCTATGTCACCTCGTTCGTGAACGAAGGGTTTTGAGAAAAAAAAATTCTTTCTAGAAATAGCAATGATTTTCGTTTTCCCCAAAAATTGAATTTTTAGGTTTTTTAAAAACTGTACGGAGAGAAATCTGTTGCGAATAATGCATAGAGTAGAGGTTATGAATATAGCATCAAGCACTTACTAGCGAAAAGTATAAGAGGTCCGCCTGAATATCAGTCGACTCCGCCTAATATTCAGGCGGACTCGAGCAATAAATAGACTCTCTGTTAGGATTTTAGCATCAAAGAATCTATGGAAAAAGTATATGAAAAGTTTCGAGCATTAATCCTAACAGATTTCTCTCCGTGAAATATATATATATTCTGATATATAAATATATATATCAGAATAACCATGGTTATTTGACCGAAAAAAATATAAATTTTGTTTAGATTTGTTTAGTTCCCGTTTCATCATGCACACCACAAGCGCAGCTTTAAAAAAAAGTTTTTTGGGGAAACAGCTACAGTTTGAACAAATATTAATATTTTTTAAGTTTCAAAGTTGCTAAAAGTTCATAAAACTATATACATTATTTTAATAAAGTTTTAATGAAAACTCTAAAAATAATTATGAAAGTCACTCATTTTTTGCGGTCAAATAGGTAACCCATTAATTGCTCAAATTTTCGGAATTTTGGATTTAAGAATGTAGACCTATATCTTCAGTAGCTTATATTTATTTATTTGTTTATACACTCGCCTTAAGCCTACAACCTTGGCTATACAAGTGTTTTTACATTTTCGTAAATTTCTCTTACAAATTTTTCCCTGACAAACTTAATACTAAATTTTGCGCCTACAGAACGACTTGAAAATTAGGAGTACTCGCATTTGCCTGGACGACCCGTCTAATGGGTTTTCTCGCCAGTGGAGAGGGAAACTGTAGAAAACCTCTCCTGAGTACAACCGATTTATCGACAGTCGAGTTCTAATGGTGTGTACCGGACAATAATCGACGGTGCACATCATTATACCTCGACGTCAAACCTCCCGCTAAGATTGTCTCAAGGCCTTTCTCCAATATGTTCCTAAAACTCTGCGTCTGCGTCGGTTGCTATAGCAACACATGCTAAAATCAACGCAACGCAGTCATTCGCAGACAATCGCATAGTTTTTGGATCCTATTGGAGAAAGGCCTTCACGTGCCGGAAAAATACTAAGCCAAATGGGCGCGAACCAAGAGTACTTACCCTTGGTCCTTTAACGACTGCCAAGCGAGGCATCTATCCAAATGAGCTAATCTGTCGGTCCTACTTGCATATTTTCAAAGCTTATTTCTTAAAGTTTATGTAGACAGTGTTTCAATACTGTGCTAAAAAAAATTAACAAATTTTTTCTCATTGGAAAGTTAAAGGTTCTAGAGATATGCCCTTATAATGCTTTTGAAAGTTATTAACTGTATATTCAAGTAAAACATTACAAATTTTTATTAATAAATATTCCAAAATGGCGGCACTGGAGCCATTTTTGTAATGCATATTTTTTCCCAGGAGCTCCGCGATACGCAGCATAACTACACGAAAAATCTTTGTTCAAGAAAGATTACAAAATTTCTTCAGGAAATGAGGATATGGAAAAAAATTTAGAAAAATAGTTAAAGTGTCCGTTGAATTATTACTAATGGTTTTTTCTGATAAAATAAAGAAAAATTTTGAAGGTCTTGATAAATTGTTCAGTAATTTTAATATTAAGATCTGAAAGAAGAGTTCCATTTCTATTTCTGATTTCGCACAAAATCAGGCGTCACAAAATAAGAATTCAAGAGCAGTTTCGTAAAAATACGGACTCGCGTGAAAAAAATTAAATGTCTGTGAGTTACGCTGAAGGAACAGACCTGCGCAGACACATGGGTTTAGGAGGGGTCGCACACACACTGACACACACAAAGTATATTATTCTGTCACAGATTACACACACTATAATAAACGCACCTAAAACTAACACTATCTTACAACTATACGAATACATATAACACTCGCTTTCGCACGCACGCATATAACATACCACGAGTTGCTTTGAATCTCTCTTATATACTAAACCTGCGTTTTCTTAGCCACTTGTGAGAAGAAATAAGGTTTTATTAAAATTAACTTTTTTTAATTAATTTAAATTAAAATAAATGTAATATGGAATAATTAATTAAAGGTTAATTTTTTCGACTGAAAAGATTCTATATTTTAACGAAATTAAGAAGCTAGTAATTATTTTACTTATACATTTTAATAGTTTTATATAAATTTTAATGTTTTATTCATTTAAATTTATTTATTACAATATTTAAAGAATATATATGCAAAACCACTCCTTAAATCAATGCTAACCAATATAATAATTTACTATTATAAATTACGAATTCAAGTGGAACAATTTGTGACAAACAATTTTATTTTCTTAAATAGTATATACACTTAATAATTTAAAAAAAGAACCATTAACTTTAATACATAAATTTTTTAGGTGTAATAACTTGACAGTATAAACTAATTAACACTTTTTACCTCATTTCGGAACGGCTCCATGATCTCTAGTGAAACAATAAAAAAATAATATTCTGAACATAATATTTATGTTTAAATTTAATTTTTCAAAAAAAAATTATTATGACTTTTACGAATTATAATATGAATTAAATCAATTCATTATTAGCACTTTCAAATAATCCGTTAACGAAGCATTATCGTTTGCCGGTTATGTCAGTTTAGGCTAGGGTCTTAATCACCACTCACAGAGATGTACTTGCGTAGTGCTTACTGCGCATCAAACGATTCTATTCCAGTTTTGTAATTTTCAGAAACGCAGAAATAGAAATCTTACATGACATACAATTTGAATACTTTCAAAAGAATTATAAAGAACTATTAAATCTTTTGAAAGAAATATAGAATTATTTTAAACATTCTCCGAAATTATTTCTGAAATTTCATTTATACCTTTTCCTAAAATATTAAAAAGGATTTATTTCCAGTTTAGTAAAAATAGAGAAAAGTTTCATTTATTATACAAAACATTTATAAACAGTCATAGAATTTTTTCCATATCTTCATTTCCTGAAGTTGTAATCTTTCTTGAACAAAGATTTTCCGTGTAATGCTTTTAGTCTAGGACAAAAAAAATCTTTTCTAAATCTACATGAAAATAGCTAGACAAATACGTAGGGGATGCTAAAAATATTGCGCCTGAAATGGGTTTTTATAAAAGGTTCTTGCACTCGAAATTTTCTTATGAATTTTGAATCTGTGAAGTTTAAAGAGTATTTTAAGACCAAAAAGAAAATAATCGCCGGAGCCCTTTTTGAGAAAATTAACTTTAAATATATTTTTTAATTTTATATTTTTAAATTGTTTAAAAAATCGACTTTGATTCCATAGAAACAGTGTGTTTATACATATTGCTAAGGTCAGTCTGTAGAGAAAAAGTCTTGAAAATTTAATGTTAGTTTTTGATTAATTAATTTTGTGTTCTTACGGTCTTTCAAGTAATTTTAAGATGCCGAAAATTGGTTAGTAGGTAACTTGATATGGTCAAAGAAGTTTCCGTCAAAATTTGTGATATGTATTTTTAACATATGTATGTCACGCTCCGAAGAAAGGTACCTAAGAAGCAAAAAATTTGAGGTTATGTTTTCCAATTTTTTGAGTAAAAATACGGAAAGAAAATCAATTATTAATTAATAATTATTGATCTTCAAATCTTCATTAAATAAAAAATATTAAATGAAAATTTGTTTCAAATTCAAATAATTAAAAATAAACTGTTTATCAATATAAATCTAACTCGAACCTAACCTATAATTCGTTTGCCTCTTGGGTACCTTTCTTGGGAGCGAGTCACATATTTTTTTGGTTTTTTAAACATAAATAGCAAACCTTGGTCCGATTTTCTCCATGTGAGAAAGTAATTTTCGACATCTTAAAATTACTTGAAAGACCGTAAGAACACAACATTAATTAATCAAAAACTAACATTAAATTTTCAAGACTTTCTCTCTACAGACTGACCTTAGCAATATGCGCTGTTTCCATGGAATCAAATTTGAATTCTTAAACAATTTAACAATATAAAATTAAAAAATATATTTAAAGTTAATTTTCTCAAAAAGGACTCCGGGGATTATTTTCTTTTTGGTCTTAAAATGCTCTTGAAACTTCACAGATTCAAAATCTACAAGAACATTTCAAGTGCAGGAACATTTTATAAAAACCTATTTCAGGCGCACCGTAAATATTTATTGCTGTGTAATTGGTAAGCATTTGAAGAAAATACTCATTTTTCGCCAAAAAAAAGACACTTAATTGTGTATAACAATTGTTTATAAATTAACTTATCAAAACACCTCTATGTATTTCTCTTCGAAATTCAATTTTAAAGATGTAAAAAACTCGATTGAAAATATTGGAAACTGAGTTATGCTGCGTGCCGATTTTAAAAAATGCCTTTTGAGTAAAACGTGAGCTATAAATAGTATATTAAGCAACAAGGGGATGAAGGCAGCCATTTCTTTACGGTGATTTTTGTGACACGAGTGGAGGTCGAGGGCGCCGTAGGCATCCCGAGACCTCCACTCGTGTCACAAAAATCATCGTAAAGAAATTAGTTGCCTTTATTCTCATGATACTTACGATATTTGTTATTCCTAATGCACAAAAGTGTCGATTTCAGATAGCAGACGACAGAGAGTAAAAATCATTCACTTGTTCGACTTGTATGAAAATGGCGGCCGTTTTCACCCATGGGCAAGAAAAACGCTATTTTCATACGGTCGAAGAAATGAATGACTTTGCTCCTTGTCGTCTGCTATCAGAAAGCGCCATTTTTGTGCATGTGGGATAAAAAAGCGTTTTTTCAACAATTTTTTTTAATGTAAGAAAAGAATATACAATAATAATGTTGATTTAAGTAGGTATTAGCTGTGTATCTAAATCCGAGTAAAAAATTACATCATTAATAAATATACAGTGGAACCTCGATTATCCGAACACGCGACTCTATAAAAAACATGCCATTACTTTTTCAATCATATCTTGGAAATAAAAGGAGATACAAAAAAAAACTTAAATACGGTAAGAAAGATAATTAAATTTTGCGTAAAATAAGCCGTCTTTGAAGTCATTTCGTTAACTATTTTTTGAGCTGTATAGTGAGAAAGAAATAAAAAAAATTATCAAATTTTCTCATTTTGGTCTCTTGACTTCAACTTTTTCAAAAATCTAGAAAAATTTAGATAGCATTTTTCTAAAAACACAGAAATCTTCGTTAGAATTTCAGCTTTAAAATAAGCTTTCGAAAATTAAAAAAGATTAATCCGTCTTCTATATATCATTAAAAATGATTTATAGAGTTTCTGTATATTACTCGTGAAACATCATTATTTATTATTCCCCAGCATAAATCCGTCCCTGTTTTCTCTCCCATTCGCAGCCACGCGAAGCTAGAATCGAGTCGTCACAGTTAAATTCCAATGCACCAATAGTCGAAACTCGGCTTCAAATTTTTAATGATATTGAAGACGGATTAACCTTTTTTAATTTTCGAAGGCTTATTTTAAAGCTGAAATTTTAGCGAAGCTTTCTGTGTTTTTAAAAAACTTTTATCTAAATTTTTCTAGATTTTTGAAAAAGTTGAAGTTATGAGACAAAAATGAAATGGCTTATTTTATGCAAAATTTAACCAGCTTTCTAACTGTATTTAAGTATTTTTTGTATCTCCTTTTATTTCCGAGATATGATTGAAAAAGTGATGGCATGTTTTCTCATAGAGTCGCGTGTAATCGTCCTGATACTCGTGGACGGTAGTGTAATTAAAGTTAAAAAATTGGACAGTTGAACTAAATTTTTTTTATTTAATACATTTTTAAAAATATACATAAGTATTCATATGTAAATATATATTAATTCATAATAATATATTAATAAAACAGAGAATTCAGGATTCTTTAAGATTTTTTTGGCATAAATTTCGTTATTTTGTATTGAAAGATTCGGGAGGCCAAAAAAAAGTTCGGATAACAGAAGTTCAGATAAAATGATTTGCTTTAAATTTATTAATTGGTCAATTTTAAATTTTGAAAAACTTTACCGGATTAGTACTTAGTAACCCTAGCACTCAATTTTAAGCGAATCTATAAAATAGTGGTAAGATTTTGGTCACAGGCGTCACTTGACACTCCTGACCAGAATTTGGATGACAAGTGACACCGCAAGGGCTAAACAATTAGAATATATCGATACCTCCTTTTAAAAAACTCCTCTCTCACGTTGGTCGTCTAGAATAACCACTGTTCAGTTGTTCCTCTAAAGTAACCGAAATACACTTTTTCGTAATTTAGCCACATTAATATAATAAACATTTATATACTCTATCAATAATGACTGATTATAAATTGTGCTTAGATTTTCTTACAAATGATAACCTTTAAATAAAAAATGTATAAAACAAATGATTACCAGGTTATGAGAAAAAATACTGTTCGGGTACTTTAGAAAAACAATTGAATAGTGGTTTCTTTTAGACGACCAACGTGAGAGAGGATTTTTTGAAGAGAAGTATCAATAAAACATGAAACCAATGTACACTATTTTTTAACTATAAAACTTGTATGGAATTTCTTGAGGTATTACAGTAAGTTTGAACCGTTATTTATTTTTTTAGGTACACTGTGCCAAATTATCCTTTATCCGTTCCAACGACAATTGTCGGCAGTGATTTGAATGCTTTAGTAAATGAACTTTTGAAAGGTAATGACATAAATTAAACAAATAATATTGTGAATTTCAAATGAGTTTAATGTTTAAAATTTTTTAATTTCTTTAATTATAGGGTCAAACAATTATATTTCAAATAAAGTCGTTGCGGTCTAATTTTTAAAAAAATTTATACTTCTAGAAATCAATCTGTACGATTTCTGGAGAACGAAATGAAAAGAATTATATTAAAATACTTATTCCTTTTCTTAAAATATGAGTGTAAATTGGAGAAGGTGCGGAAAAATGGCACATTTTTAGCAAATATTTAGCATTATGTTTAAAATTAGTTGATTAATTATTGTGAAAATATAAAAATAATAGATCAAATATGTTTTTAAAATTGGTTCGCCAAATAACATACTTTTGACGTTTTTATCAATTTACGAGAAAGTGGAACTATTGAATTAAATATTAACTTCTAAATCACATCAAAATCTACACACACAGAAATTTTCGTTTTGGTCCCAGGTCTAATTTAACCTATTAACGCCCACCAGGACGCAAAATGTACCATGATTTCACGACTCTTATTTTGTATGAAATAATTAGTTAAAAATTTTAGGAAATACCATTTCCGACGTAAAATTTATCGCTTTTTCGGAATATGAAGCTAAAATTTGTTTATAATTATCTCAAAAAAATTTATAACAATTTTATTGCAAAAAAACACACTTTTTTATGAAAAAAAAATTTTTCAATTATTATTTTGACATGGAAAACTAAAGAATATGGTCTCCAAAGCACAAAATATCGCGTCCTCGAACTCTAAGCTATAAAAATCCATAATTACTTTTTTTAAAATTCAAGATGGCGGATATGAAAATGGCCATTTTTCCAAAATGCAAAAGGCCGAAAAAAGTTTTTGGGTAATGTTTTTTAAAAGTTATTAGATTTGCTTGAAAATGGTTACTCGAAGGTTTTTAAGGTCGCTGATCACGAATCTGATGTTACTTTTTCAAAATTCGAAATGGTGGATCCAATATGGCGGACATATTTTTTAAAAAGTGATTGGATTTGCTTTATAATAGTTACTCGGGGGTTTTTGGGGTCGCTGATTACGAATCTGATGTTACTTTTTTAAAATTCAAAATGGCGGATCAAATATGGCGGACATATTTTTTAAAAAGTGATTGGATTTGCTTGAAAATAGTTACTCGGGGGTTTTTCGGGTCGCTGATTACGAATCTGATATCACTTCTTTAAAATTCAAAATGGCGTATCCAATATGGCGGACATATTTTTTAAAAAGTGATTGGATTTGCTTGAAAATAGTTACTCAGGGATTTTTGGAGTCGCTGATTACGAATCTAACATCAGAACAATATTATGTTTATCGTTGCTCTTACCACAAGAAGGTCGACATGCAAAAAAACCATTTTTTTTCATTTTATTAAAAATTTTTTTTTTCGATTTTACCTGGAGAAATAATGCCACTATCATGCAAAGTGCAACAAAAGAACACAAAAATTGTGCATTCAATGAAGCATATATATGTGCGTCACTTGTTTTCAATAAAACCACATGTAGTGTTAGTCTCTTTTTTATCATTGTATAAAAAATGTCATAATTATATAAGTGTCATAATTATCGTTGATTCAGATTTAGAAAGCAGAATTAAAATTTTATATTATTTATTTAAACAATATTAAAATATCCAAAAAAAAATTTTGAATAAAAAAAACAACAAAAATTTTTTAAATAAAATAAAAAAAGTAGCTTTCTTGCACGTCGACCTCCTTGTGGTAAGAGCTGGGCAACGTCAATAAAATTTTGTTGACGGCTAACGGATGTGGAGGATAAACATAAGTAGTTAGACAATGTGAGTTCTACGCGATAGTTCTCAAGGCTGCCGCTAGAGGCGCCACTAGCGCTGCAGTCGGTGAATGGCGCGCGTTTTTGAAATTAGTTCGCGAGGCTGCCACTAGCGCTGCAGTCGGGTATGGCGCGTATATTTGAAATTGTTAAATTTCTACCTAACCCTAATTTCTAACCTAACCCTTTTTACTAGTGCAATTTGCTATGTGTGAATCCGTGAGTTTGGTATAAATATCTGGAATTCAATGCCAACCCACAGTCGGTATTGCAGATTCCATCATTAACAGTTGATTGAAATGCAGATTCCTACCCTACATTTTAATTCAACCGTCAGAGTAGAGAACTGTTTTTTCGACATGTTTCGACCCTCATCTGTGTTATATTTTACACATGTGTTAGTGCAATTTGTGATGTGTGAATCTGTATATTGGGTATATGTACACACGACAAAGAAATTTACCTGGAACAACCATAAATTTCACTATATTAACGAAAGTTTTAGTTATTTCAGTTAAGACTTTCACCTTATTGCAGTTCCAGTTAAAATTTTATTTCCGTGTACAACACCTGAAATAGATTTCAGATATTCACACCTGTCTCTTTTTAATTCATTATTAATTCATTAATGATTTGTCTTATCTATCCAAATATTTTATTTTAACGAGTCTTGAAAATTTTTTTCTTCAAGACAAGTACATATCAGGATATTTTACTTTAAGAGCTTTCTTATTATATAATCATTATAAAATATACATTACAATTAAATGTAAGTAGTTTTTTATCAGTTGATATTAATTCATTGTTGAATCATAGTTGATGCATTAATGACTCATTGTTGATTCGTTAATGATTCATCGGTGATTAATTAATGATTTATTATTGATTTATTAATGGTTTACGGTTAATTCTTTAAAGATTCATTATTGATTAATTTCTTATTAATTTTTCGAATAATAATAATTTATTAGTTAATGATTTGTCTTGTCTATATAAATACACAGAGAAAAATTAATAGTCAAAATTACACTGAGAGAAGTTTAGCACAGCATCTGAACTCAGATACAGCAGCCGCGCGAAATGAGGGTTAGATATTGTTCCCTGATTTTATTCAGATGCTGAGATAAAATAGAACAGCATCTGTGCTAAAACTTTAGTATATGTGTTAAAAGTTTGGTTTCTGTAATTCTGTACACCAGAACGAGAAGTCTTTAAAACCGTGGGACCAATGTTGCGCGGAAGGTTAGGTACAGAATCTGAAACATGCGCAATGCAGAATCTGAGCTAAACTTCCCTCAGATACACCAGATCATGGACGAATATACGTTGAAAGACTTTTCATTTCAAAAAGGGTAAAATGATGTTTTTATGTTACTTAATCGTATGAACGTATCTACTATTAATACAGTTATCAAACTAATAAGTGGGTCTTTACACGGAGAGAAATCTGCTGCTAATATTACTCGAAAGAGCACATTACTTAAATTGCTTAATGTTTCTTTTATATTTTTAGCATGGATTCATATACTTATTGTAAAAATACTTTCAATGCAATAAGCATAAGAGACAGTAGCTAATTTTGCACGAAATCTTTATTATAAATACAAAGAGAACGTGCTATAAAAGTATTAGATTCTTCTTATAAGAATCGCTCGAACTCCGGCTGATTTCACAGGTCAACAAAAAAAGACTTACTTTTTTTTATGAGATAGCGGAATGGTTTCCTATGTATTTTTGGACGCTGAACACGATCCCGACTTCCAAAATTGCCCATCACGTCAGGATTTTGAGAAAAGTGGGGGTAAAGACCCCAAAAACGCTTTTTTGAGGAATTTCAACATTTATTTTCTCTTTAACCTGACGTGCTAGAGACTTCCACAAGGTCTTAAATTAAAGCTTGTAATGTGCACTAAAAGACCAATATCCATAAAATAAAAAAAATTAAAATTTTTTTCAAAAAATGGGATTGAAGACACCAAAAATTTGTGTTTTTGGATTGCTTTAATAGACTTTTTGCAATTGCTTGGATTCGCATGAAAATGGTTACTTGGGGTTTTTGGGGTTGCTGATTACGAATCCGATATTAGTTTGCAAAAATTAAAAATGGCGGATTCGTAATCAGCGACCCCAAAAACCCTGAAATAACAATTTTCAAGCGAATCCAAGCAATTCTTAATTCTTACATCTGCCATCTTGGTTTCGCTGTTTTAAATTTTTGCAAACAAATATTGGATTCGTAATCAGCGACCCCAAAAACCCCAAGTACCCATTTTCAAGCGAATCCAAGCGATTGCAAGAAGTCTATTAAAGCAATCTAAAAACACAAATTTTTGGTGTCTTCAACCCCATTTTTTGAAAAAAATTTTATTTTTTTTTTATTTTATGGATATTGGTCTTGTAGTGCACATTACAAGCTTTAATTTAAGACCTTGTGGAAGTCTCTAGCACGTCAGGTTAAAGAGAAAAGAAATGTTGAAAATCCTCAAAAAAGCGTTTTTGGGGTCTTTACCCCCACTTTTCTCAAAATCCTGACGTGATGGGCAAATTTGGAAGTCAGGATCGTGTTCAGCGTCCAAAAATACATAGGAAACCATTCCGCTATCTCATAAAAAAAAGTAAGTCTTTTTTTGTTGACCTGTGTTTTCAGGCGGACTTTATACAACACAATCTTACCTGTGTATACGCACATATAACTCACACACACATATATTTCTCTCTCTCTCTCTATATTTGATATTTCTCTGTCCTGTAAAACATTATATATTATATGTAGTATTTAATACTTGTTGCTGTTATAAAAAGATAATATTTATTTAATAGTAAGTATATTATTTAAAAATTATTGCATTTTTATTCGTGTTTGAATATATAAGCAACATGTGAAAATTGTTAGGTTATGTTATTGCAAACGTCACCGCTTTGTACGCGTTCCGTTCCTCGAAACCATCCAGAGAAATATATGTGTGTGTGAGTTATATGTGCGTACACGCAAGTAAGATTGTGTTGTATAAAGTCCGCCTGAAAATCAGTCGGAGTTCGAGCGATTCTTATAAGAAGAATCTAATACTTTTATAGTACGTTCTCTTTATATTTATAATAAAGATTTCGTGCAAAATTAGCAGCTGCTTTTTGTTTTTATTGCATCGAACTCTCCATTACATTAAATAGATGATTTCGTGTATAAATTATTATAACCTCAAGCTAAAATTCTATTCAGCAGTGACTAATAAAATTTGTAAAGATTCTGCAAGCAATAATAGCAACAGATTTCTCTCCGTGTACTAAACGAAAAATAATATATTTTTCTCATCTAAAATTGCGCGAAATTGTAGTAGAGGTGGGGGGGGGGGGTGAATCTAAAAAAAAACTACATGACATCATTTGGGAACGCTTCCTAACCAATTGACAAATATTTCAGTTCATTATTGGTTCATTAATGACTCATTGTTAATTCATTGTTGATTCCTTAATGATTCATACTTGATTTATTTATGATCCATTGATGATTCATAAATGTCTCATTGTTAATAAATTAATAATTGATAGTTGATTTATTTATAATTCATTATTGATTCATTGTTAATTCATAGTTGATTCACTAATGACACATTGTTGATTCATTAATGATTCATAGCTGATTTTTTATGATTCATTAATGACTCATTGTTAATTAATTGTTGATTTATTAATGACTTATAGTTGATTTATTTATAATTAATTGTTGATTCATTAATTATTCATAGTTGATTTATTAATGGTTCATAGTTGATTTTTTATGATTCATTCTTGATTCATTAATGATTCATTGTTGAATCATTAATGATTCATTATTGATTCATTAATGATTCATTATTGATTCATTATTGATTCATTAATGATTTATTAATGATTCATTATTGATTCATTAATGATTCATTATTGATTCATTGTTGATTAATTATTGACTCATTAATGACTCATTATTGATTCATTGTTGATTCATTAATGATTCATTATTGACTCATTAATGATTCATTATTGATTCATTAATGATTTATTAATGATTCATTATTGATTCATTAATGATTCATTATTGATTCATTGTTGATTAATTATTGACTCATTAATGACTCATTATTGATTCATTGTTGATTCATTAATGATTCATTATTGATCCATTCATTCATTGTTGTTTTATTATTGATTTATAAATGATTCATTTTTGATTTATTAAGGGGTTACATCACTTTGACCCGACCAAAAAATACGCTTTTTCAACAATTTTTATTTAACAATAGAAATTTTTTTAAAAATTCCAGTGTTAGTTTGATGCAATCTTATAAGGTGTAAGCTTACGTTGACCTTATACTATACGCTGTGATTATTGTCATAAGATTACCGTAACCTTGCATGTAATCTTACGTTGACATTAAGGTGTCAATTTTTTTAAATATAATGATAAGAGTACAATATTAATTCCCCTATAAATGTTTCCATCATCCAATTTTTTTAAGAGTTTTCTTTTTATAATATATTTTTCAGATTTTTGAAAAATGTATTTTTATATATTTTATATATAATATTGCGATGTACTTTTCAAACATATTACAACTTGTTTAAGTGAATATTATTTAAATATTATGTAAAATTCATTTGTTTTCTATTTATATTAACCTTCTTGTTTCAAAAAATTGATGGTGTATGGCTGATTCATTAAGGATCCATTATTAATTCATTATTGACTTATTAATGATTCATTATTGATTCATTAAAGATTCATTATTGATTCATTAATGATACATAGTTGATTCAATAATGATTCCTAGATGATTCAATAATGATTTATAATTGATTAATTATAGTAATTCATTGTTGATTCATTAATGATTTATATCTGATTCATTAATGATCCATTATTGATTTATTAATGATTCTTGTTGATTTAAATTTGATCCATTAATTATGCATTAATGATTCATTATTGATTCATTAATGATACATTAATGATTCATTGTTGATTCATTCATGATTTATGACTGATTCTTCGTTTAATTCTTTAATGGTCTATGGCTGATTCGTTAATGATCTATTAATGATTCATAGTTGACTCATTAATTATTTATAGCTGATGAATTAATGATGAATAATTGATTTATTACTGATTCTTCTTGTTTCACAGTTGATTTATTAATTATTCATAGTTGATTCATAAAGGATTCATTGTTGATTTATTAATGGCTCATTATTGCGATTCACTAATGATTTGTATTATTCAATATATGGCATATTTTTTTTAGAAGTTCCTCTTTACAAAAATTCTTATAAAATATACATCACACATAGCACGTTATCTTGCTGTAAGCTTATTCTTTAAGCTTATGAGTGAAGTTCGACAGTAAACTTAAGGTAAACCCAGAAAAACCGTAATATGTCCGCATCATAGTAAACTTACATTATAGACAGTGTAGTTGCACAGTGGTTCAAAATTACAATTTAGTGTTCATAATCACCTACATCCTACAATTTTGACTTTTTTTTTAAATAAATAAAAAAAGAAAAAGTTGCCTATTGTGGCTGCAATAATTTAAATAGTAGTTTAAATAAAAGTTAGGATAGAAAAGTAAATGTTTATAATAATTATCTCTCTATATTATATAAAGATTTCGTCGCCGGATTCAATGTTTTGAAGTCAAAGGTCAAAAGTCAAAGATCATAGGTCATAGGTCAAGAGACGAACATAACCTCAAAATTAGGGCATAGATCACACACTAGCGCTGCGCATGGGAAAAATGGAAAACACAATTCATTCACAATTGATAGAATTATAACACTGAAAACAACACTATAATTATTTTACTTTGATAATATTAAAAAAGTATGAGGAACACATGAAAACATATATGACACACATGAATTAGTGAAACATAAGCAAATAATATAGGTTATGTTTTGTGCTTCTCATTGTCAACAATTTAACCACATGCAGCGCTGGTGTTCCTTTCGGTATTTTTCACCCATTATTCGGGTACCGAATTTTGTTCCACTTTCAATACAAAATTTGCATTGTTGTTCGGTCTCCTTATACTACTTCATGGTCACAGGGCAAACATAGCCTCAAATTTAGGTCAAAATGCTAGGGCATAAAGCAAACAAAACCTCAAAATTAGGTCAGAATGATAGGTCAGAGGGTGAACATAACCTTAAAATTTCCTTACAGTGTTAGGTCAGATGGCAAACATTGTAGCACAAAACATAACCTATATTATTTGTTTATGTTTCACTAATTCATGTGTGTCATATATGTTTTTATGTGTTCCTCATACTTTTTTAATATTATCAAAGTAAAATAATTATAGTGTTGTTTTCAGTGTTATAATTTTATCAATTGTGAATGAATTGTGTTTTCCATTTTTCCCATGCGCAGCGCTAGTGTGTAATCTATGCCCTAATTTTGAGGTTATGTTCGTCTCTTAACCTATGATCTTTGACCTGATTTTGAGGTTGTGTTCATCTTTTAACCTATGCCCTATGATCTTTGACCTAATTTTTAGGTTATGTTCGTCTCTTGACCTATGACCTATGATCTTTGACTTTTCACCTTTGACTTCAAAACAATGAATCCGGCGACGAAATCTTTATATAATATAGAGAGATAATTATTATAAACATTTACTTTTCTATCCTAACTTTTATTTAAACTACTATTTAAATTATTGCAGCCACAATAGGCAACTTTTTCTTTTTTTATTTATTTAAAAAAAAAGTCAAAATTGTAGGATGTAGGTGATTATGAACACTAAATTGTAATTTTGAACCACTGTGCAACTACACTGTCTATAATGTAAGTTTACTATGATGCGGACATATTACGGTTTTTCTGGGTTTACCTTAAGTTTACTGTCGAACTTCACTCATAAGCTTAAAGAATAAGCTTACAGCAAGATAACGTGCTATGTGTGATGTATATTTTATAAGAATTTTTGTAAAGAGGAACTTCTAAAAAAAATATGCCATATATTGAATAATACAAATCATTAGTGAATCGCAATAATGAGCCATTAATAAATCAACAATGAATCCTTTATGAATCAACTATGAATAATTAATAAATCAACTGTGAAACAAGAAGAATCAGTAATAAATCAATTATTCATCATTAATTCATCAGCTATAAATAATTAATGAGTCAACTATGAATCATTAATAGATCATTAACGAATCAGCCATAGACCATTAAAGAATTAAACGAAGAATCAGTCATAAATCATGAATGAATCAACAATGAATCATTAATGTATCATTAATGAATCAATAATGAATCATTAATGCATAATTAATGGATCAAATTTAAATCAACAAGAATCATTAATAAATCAATAATGGATCATTAATGAATCAATAAGCGACGATTAATAAATCAATTAGCGATCATTAATAAATAAACTAGGAATCAACATGAATCAGTAATGAATCAATAATGCATCATTAATGAATCAGATATAAATCATTAATGAATCAACAATGAATTACTATAATTAATCAATTATAAATCATTATTGAATCATCTAGGAATCATTATTGAATCAACTATGTATCATTAATGAATCAATAATGAATCTTTAATGAATCAATAATGAATCATTAATAAGTCAATAATGAATTAATAATGGATCCTTAATGAATCAGCCATACACCATCAATTTTTTGAAACAAGAAGGTTAATATAAATAGAAAACAAATGAATTTTACATAATATTTAAATAATATTCACTTAAACAAGTTGTAATATGTTTGAAAAGTACATCGCAATATTATATATAAAATATATAAAAATACATTTTTCAAAAATCTGAAAAATATATTATAAAAAGAAAACTCTTAAAAAAATTGGATGATGGAAACATTTATAGGGGAATTAATATTGTACTCTTATCATTATATTTAAAAAAATTGACACCTTAATGTCAACGTAAGATTACATGCAAGGTTACGGTAATCTTATGACAATAATCACAGCGTATAGTATAAGGTCAACGTAAGCTTACACCTTATAAGATTGCATCAAACTAACACTGGAATTTTTAAAAAAATTTCTATTGTTAAATAAAAATTGTTGAAAAAGCGTATTTTTTGGTCGGGTCAAAGTGATGTAACCCCTTAATAAATCAAAAATGAATCATTTATAAATCAATAATAAAACAACAATGAATGAATGGATCAATAATGAATCATTAATGAATCAACAATGAATCAATAATGAGTCATTAATGAGTCAATAATTAATCAACAATGAATCAATAATGAATCATTAATGAATCAATAATGAATCATTAATAAATCATTAATGAATCAATAATGAATCATTAATGAGTCAATAATGAATCATTAATGAATCATTAATGAATAAACAATGAATCAACAATGAATCATTAATGAATAAACAATGAATCAATAATGAATCAACAATGAATCAATAATGAATCATTAATGAATCAACAATGAATAAACAATGAATCAACAATGAATCAATAATGAAGCATTAATGAATCAATAATGAATCATTAATAAGTTAACCATGAATCAATAATGAATCAATAATGAATTATTAAAGAATCGTTAATGACTTAACAAGAAATGAATAATTAAATATACACCATTTTACTTGCTTGTCAAGAACTTAATGTAAATGCATCCAAATCCATGCATTCGTATTGCAATGGTAAAGTACGTTTTAACAAAACTAATTAGAATACTAAAAAATGTTGATACCGCTTGTATGAAATTAATTTTAGACTGGAACTAAATCTAAAATGTCTGAAATAATTGACTACTGATAATTACATTATATTAGTGATATACAATGTAATAGCTTCATTTTAAAACGTGGAAGACATAGAAAACCCATTCTATATGCATAAAAAAATTCCACGATTCACGTAAATTCACGATTCACAGAGCCAAATACCGCTAAAGCAGAAACATGCGCATGCACAACTAAGAAAACTTTCAAAATGACTAATTATACTAGGTGACTTAACTAGGAGAGTTATACTTTGACAAGATTGGATTCGTGGTATTGACAAAAGGAGCATGTTGAATTGAATAGGAATCCTTACACAGTAAATCGTGAGGTATTAAAAATAACAACAGAATGGATTAAAAATAATTCATTTTACTGTTATTTTTAATTACGAATGAAATTTTATTTAAAATCTAAACCAAATCAACGATTTATCAAAGAAAATAAAAGTAAGTCTAAGACTAACTATGGTCAAAGTCAAAGACTGAAACTTTGACTTGGACTAAGACTAGGACTTTGGACGAGACTTTGACCAAGAATTTGACTAAGGCTTTGACTTTCACCATGGCTAAGACTTTGACTTAGACTTTGATCATGACTAAGACTTGGACTGTGACCAATACTTTAACCGAGACTTAGACTAAGACGTTGATTAAGACTTGGAATAAGACTTGAACGATAACTTTACTAAGACTTTGACTATCACTTTGACTAAGACAAAGACTCCTTTTGCCTTTTTTTTGACAAATCGTTGGCTTGCTTAATTAGTTAGTTGATTCATTAATGATTTATGACTGATTCATTAATGATCATTATTGATCATTATTGATTTGTATTATAAAATACATCAGGATATTTTACTTTAAGAAGTTCCTTTTTATAGATTTTTTATAAAATATATACATTATAATTCACTATAGGTAGCTTTTTAATATTTAACATTAATTCATTGTTGATTTATTAATGTTTTGAAGTTAATTTATTTATGATTGATAGTTGATTCTTTATTGATTAATTAATGATTTTATTAATAATTCATTATTGATTCATTAATGATTTGTCTTATACAAATATCCTACTAATAGGAGAATTTTCAAAGCCTAAGCGATTGATTAATATTTTAGTATCACGAGAATTGACAACTTTTTCTACAAGATATATGTACATCAGAATATTTTACTTTAAACTGTTCCTCTTTATAGCATTCTTACAAAATATACACTATAATTTAAATTAACTAGTCTTTTTTGTAGTTAACATTAATTCATTATTGATTCATACTTGATTTATTTATGATTCATTGTTGATTCATTAATGATTGACTGTTAATAAAATAATGAAACATTATTAACCCATTATTGATTTGTCTTATATATCCAACTATTATGAGAATTATCAAAGCCTAACCACTTGACAAATATTTTAATACCACGAGTCTTAAGAACTATTGCTATAGAATGTATGTATCAGAATATTTTACTTTAAGAAGTTCCTCTCTATAAAATCCTTATAAAATATACATTATAATACAATTTAAGTAGTTTTTAATTGTCAACAATAATAATTGTTAGTTGATTCATTAATAATTTGTCTTATCTATCCAACTGTTTTGATAATAATTAAAGTCTAACCACTTAATCAAAATTTTATTTCCACGAGACTTGGCAACTTTTTCTACAAGATATGTACCAGGATATTTTACTTATTGGTTGGTCCTATAGTAGTTATTGATCTTATAAGTAACAGGTGTAGTTGATACAACTTTGTCAATGGGGCCGTCCATAAATTACGTAAAATATTTTTTGAAAATTTAAACTTCCCCCCCTCCTCCTAGTACGATATTTTACATACATCAGCTCAATTTTTTCTATTGTTCGTAAGAACTAGCTACACGGAAAAAAAATACGTGAAATTTTCATTGACTCTTGATACTTGACTTTAGGATACGACACAAAATACTGAAAACAGTCTTGTACTTTTGCATGAGAGTTTCAAAAGCAGTCAATGAAAATTTCTAGTACCTTGCTTGAGAATTTCATTGACTTTCAAAAAAATTGTAAAATAAAAAAAATAATTTCCACTTGTTCACACAGTTTTTCTGAAATTTATTCACATATTTGGATAATTAATTACACAAACAAAGAACAATTATTGTATCACTTTTCGACGTTCGTCAACACTTATGAACTAACCTATGACACACACATATATTCGCGTATAACTTAAATATAAACACTTGAAGTGTTAACACTTAAAAGTACGTATCGAATTGTTCTTATATACCACATGGTGAAATTTTTCACGACTTCTGAGACATGCTATTTCACTGAAAACTGATACTTACATAACATTCTGTTTTGTGAGAAACACAAAATAAAAAATATTTTTTTGAAAGTCAATTCTTGAAGACAAATATATATTAACACTATTTGTTTTTCATAAAATAATAGTATATTCACATCTGAAATTAACACAAATGGAAACAGACGATCAGCTGGCATTTACCTTGGGTAGAAACGCGCAACGCACACTGCGCATGCTCTACAGAATTTTCAAGCGCAGTCAACTAATCTTTCACGAACTTTATAAAACTGAACAAATGACTTTTCGTTAAAATTTAAAAAACACTGTTGCCCATACTAGTACTAGAATAACTCTAGGACTGTTCTATATTTTCTAATAAAAAGTATATGATACAGCCTTGTATTTTGTGTCCTATCCAAAAGTCAAGCACTTTCAAGGAAGGATTCACGTACTTTTTTTCCGTGTAGACCCTCCCCCATAAATGTTTTAATTAATTTATGGACGACCCCAATGGTGAATGTTTTAGTTAATGTTTTATTTGATGACTCGTACTTTATGATGATTTTTTTAACTTTGGTATTCACTGCGGTACTTTTTTTAATTTTAAAAAACGTACTTTTAATGTGTCAACAACTTCTAAATTTACACCTTCACTCTTAAGTGTTCTATTAAATCGTTCAACAACTGACATTTTTTAGATTCCTGCATGTTGATTAAAACTAATTTTATTCATTTTCGTTTCTGATTCAAATTGTTAATTGTAAGATTATTTTCTTTTCATTATCTGAATGCAGGTATTTTGGAATACATTTATTTACTAAATATTACATTGCATTAGCAACATCTTTTCCTTTTTTATTCTCTACAGAAACAGCCCAAAAATATTTGGAACAAATATCTATTTATTTTAAAATAAGATGTCATTTCTACCAAATCTACTAAAATCTACTAAATCTACAATACCAAGCATTTTTACTCGACATCGATAAGTTTTTCAATCTAATGTATGGAGTTTATTCACTACTATTAACATTTCATCATTCATTTTCCATAATAGTTGGATATTTAAGACAGATCGTTAATGAAAAAACAGTAAATAATTAATAAATCAACACTGAAGCATTAATAAATCAACAATGAATCATTAATGAATCAACAATGAATCATTAATGAATCAAGAATGAATCATAAAAAATCAACTATGAACCATTAATAAATCAACTATGAATAATTAATGAATCAACAATTAATTATAAATAAATCAACTATAAGTCATTAATAAATCAACAATTAATTAACAATGAGTCATTAATGAATCATAAAAAATCAGCTATGAATCATTAATGAATCAACAATGTGTCATTAGTGAATCAACTATGAATTAACAATGAATCAATAATGAATTATAAATAAATCAACTATTGTGACGGGAAAGTCATTCTGACGTTATTTCAAGCCATATATTGATCAAATATCTTTTTAATAAGGGTAAGGGTTGTAAGGTCAATAGTTCGCCCCTGCGACCTTACATCGATTGAAGCGCCAATAATTCGATCAATTGACGCATTACCAAATTTTCAAAAAGAGCACGTTACTCTTTGTTCGACCGTTGTTGTATGTAACTGCTTAGTGTGATCTCAAAATTGATATTGTAACTTTTGTTTGAGTGGTTCGATGTGACTTGTAAAATCTTGATTTGAGAGAGAAAGATCGACAAGAGTCGATATTTGATCAACAATACGTAAGTGGTTAATGTTCTTTTGATTTATTTAATAAATTTGTTTTATTCCTGGAAGTCGCTTGATCTTTATTTTATATTATTTTGTTAGGGTTCCCCAACGCTACCCTCCTTGTGATCTCGTGTCTAATTTATTTATCTGTGTTTTGTTAATTTCATAAAAATTAACTGGCGTCCGCGTATTTATTAATATTTTCTTCTCGCCAAATAGAGCTCCAGCAACTCTGAACCCGGTCGCGCTGGATGTGAATAGAATTTGTTTAATTTATTTTTGATCAGATTTATCTTACTCTTTTATTTTACTTAATTTAATATATTTTTATTCTTAAATTTCAATATAAAAATTCTATTCGTCTCACTATCAATCATTAATTTATTAACAATGAGACATTAATGAATCATCAATGGATCATAAATAAATCAAGTATGAATCATTAAGGAATCAACAATGAATTAACAATGAGTCATTAATGAACCAATAATGAACTGAAATATTTGTCAATTGGTTAGGAAGCGTTCCCAAATGATGTCATGTAGTTTTTTTTTAGATTCACCCCCCCCTTCACCTCTACTACAATTTCGCGCAATTTTAGATGAGAAAAATATATTATTTTTCGTTTAGTAGAGACCCACTTATTAGTTTGAACTGTATTAATAGTGGATACGTTCATACGATTAAGTAACATAAAAACATCATTTTACCCTTTTTGAAATGAAAAGTCTTTCAACGTATATTCGTCCATGATCTGGTGTATCTGAGGGAAGTTTAGCTCAGATTCTGCATTGCGCATGTTTCAGATTCTGTACCTAACCTTCCGCGCAACATTGGTCCCACGGTTTTAAAGACTTCTCGTTCTGGTGTACAGAATTACAGAAACCAAACTTTTAACACATATACTAAAGTTTTAGCACAGATGCTGTTCTATTTTATCTCAGCATCTGAATAAAATCAGGGAACAATATCTAACCCTCATTTCGCGCGGCTGCTGTATCTGAGTTCAGATGCTGTGCTAAACTTCTCTCAGTGTAATTTTGACTATTAATTTTTCTCTGTGTATTTATATAGACAAGACAAATCATTAACTAATAAATTATTATTATTCAAAAAATTAATAAGAAATTAATCAATAATGAATCTTTAAAGAATTATTTAACCGTAAACCATTAATGAATCAATAATAAATCATTAATTAATCACCGATGAATCATTAACGAATCAACAATGAGTTATTAATGCATCAACTATGATTTAACAATGAATTAATATCAACTGATAAAAAACTACTTACATTTAATTGTAATGTATATTTTATAATGATTATATAATAAGGAAGCTCTTAAAGTAAAATATCCTGATATGCACATGTCTTGTAGAACAAAATTTTCAAGACTTGTTAAAATAAAATATTTGTAAATTTTAGTGGACCCATCTATTAGGTTGACCTTAAACTATGTAGAAAAATATAGTAGAGAGCAATGCCCGCGAAATTAACAATTTTAAATATACGCGCCATAACCGACTGCAGCGCTAGTGGCGGCCTCGCGAACTAATTTCAAAAACGCGCGCCATTCACCGACTGCAGCGCTATAGTGGCGCCTCTAGCGGCAGCCTTGAGAACTATCGCGTAGAACTCACATTGTCTAACTACTAACGTAATATTGTTCTGAAGTCAGATTCGTAATTAACATCCTCAAAAACCGCCGAATGACCATTTTGAAGCAAATACAATTATTTTTTAAAAAATTGTCCGCCATATTGGATCCACCATTTTTAATTTTAAAAAAGGGACATCAGATTCGTCATCAGCGACCCCAAAAAAACCCCGAGTAACCATTTTCAAGCCAATCCAATCACTTTTTAAAAAATATGTCCGCCATATTGGATCCGACATTTTGAATTTTAAAAAAGTAACATTAGATTCGTAATCAGTGACCCCAAAAACGCCCGAGTAACCATTTCTAAACAAATTTAATCACTTTATAAAAATTTTTTCGCCATATTGGATCCGCCATTTTGAATTTTTAGAAAGTGATATCAGATTCCTAATCAGCGACTCCAAAAATCCCTGAGTAACTATTTTCAAGCAAATCCAATCACTTTTTAAAAAATATGTCCGCCATATTGGATCCGCCATTTTGAATTTTAAAAAAGTAACATCAGATTCGTAATCAGCGACCCTAAAAACCTCTGAGTAACCATTTTCAAGCAAATCTAATAACTTTTGAAAAACATTACCCAAAAATTTTTTTCGGCCTTTTGCATTTTGGAAAAATGGCCATTTTCATATCCGCCATCTTGAATTTAAAAAAAAGTAATTATGGATTTTTATAGCTGATAGTTCGAGGACGCGATATTTTGTGCTTTGGAGACCATATTCTTTAGTTTTTTATGTCAAAATAATAATTAAAAAAATTTTTTTTCATAAAAAAGTGTGTTTTTTGCAATAAAATTGTTATAAATTTTTTTTAAATAATTATAAACAAATTTTAGCTCATATTCCGAAAGAGCGATAAATTTTACGTCGGAAATGGTATTTCCTAAAATTTTTAACTAATTATTTCATACAAAATAAGAGTCGTGAAATCATGGTACATTTTGCGTCCTGGTGGGCGTTAATGGGTTAAAAAGTATAAAGGTTTAAAAATTGCACTATTTATCAGGTTAAAACTGTTTATTTTCTTTAACCCTTAAACCGCACACTGCCGAATCCATCCTTAAACCGCACACTGGGTGTGCGACACCCAGGGACTTTTAAGTGTGTTTTCCAAGCTGGAATAGGATATTTTCTTTTGGAAAAATTATCTTATATAGCTCAGTACATCTATTTTGAAGGAAAATAGGTTTCATAATAATTTATTTAATTTTAATAATTAAAAAAAATTTTTTTTAAACTACTGAAATTACCTCAAACCGAAAATTAGGTGTCAGCCACTCATAAATTTTTCGCTTTCAACTTCATAAAGTTTTCAAATACGCAAAGATACATGGGAGACAAATATTACTCACGGAACATAAACTTAAGTACAAAATGTACCGTCCAATAGCGACACATGTTTAATTTTTGCAAATATAAACGATATATTGGTGTAAAAAGCAGGAATATGGGTGTCGCACACCCAGGGTGCGGTTTAAGGGTTAAACTGAAGTTGGCTTTTAATTTAAACACTATGATCAGAACTTGATTAACAAGAAGAAACCAATTTCAATTAAAAGAAACTAAACAGTCCTAACCTGATAAATAGTGCAATTTTTAAACCTTTATATCTTTTAAATTGAGGCCTTGGATCCAATAACTCGCCCGACGCTCGGAGGAACGCGCTACTGCCAGTCAGTGAGCAGTGAGCGCCTCTGGGCCACTCACTGCTTACCGACTGGTATTAGCGCGTGCCTTCGAGCGTCGGGCGAGTTATTGGATCCAAGGCCTCAATTAGACCCGGGAACAAAACGAAAATTTCGGTGTGTGTTGATTTTGATGTGATTTAGAAGTTGTGAAAGTGACAAATTTTTTTAATTTTCTTTAACGGAGTTATTAAGTTGTAAAGTACGCAACAATTCATAAATCGCGTACTTTCAACTCAATATTTCTTGTATATTTATAGGAAGAATTAAAATAGTGATAAGAAATCCTGAAAGTTCATCAAAAATACTCTGTATTCGGTGAGTTAAGGGGGAAGTCTACTGTGACATGGGAAAAAACAGGCCGATTTTTGCGGATTTTTTTATAACAAAATACGACTTGGACATTAAATTAAATTAAACCGCCATCTTTATTGTATATTAAAGTATTTGTAAAAAAAATTTTAAGTCGAAATATTTAAAATTGCAGTCGTGGCACTCCTTCAAGCGCAATTCCGTCTTTTCTTAGGTGCACAAACAGTGTACATGAAATCTCACGTCTAGGTGATCTAAAACAAAAAAACAAAATATGGTTGTCATCTACATAGTATTGACTCTCGTCTGACGAAGGATTTTGTCAATAAAGAATTTTGGCGCCGAAAAAAAAATTCTTGAAATTTTGTCAATTTATTTTTTAAACATTTTATTTTATTATTGTTTATAACAATTAAATAAAAAAAGATATCGACAAAATCCTTCGCCAGACGAGAGTCAACACTATGTAGATGACAACCATATTTTGTTTTTTTTGTTTTAGATCACCTAGACGTGAGATTTCATGTACAACTTTTGTGCACCTAAAAAAGGACGGAATTAATTAATTAATTGATAAAAACGTCAAAAGTAGGTTATTTGGCAGACCAATTTTGAAAACATATTTTATGTATTATTTTTATATTTTCACTAGCTCTATTATTAAAAAATAATTAATCAACTAATTTTAAACATGATACACCGTCTCCATTTTACACTCATATTTTAAGAAAAGAACTAAATATTTTAACATAATTTTTTTCATTTCGTTCTCCAGAGATCATACAGATTGATTTCTAAAAGTATAAATTTTTTTAAAATTTAGGCCGCAACGACTTTATTTGAAATATAATGGTCTGACCCTGTACTTTTATTACTTGTTTCTTTTCCATCTTTAAATATTCTCTACACAGTTAAGATATGAAAAAATGATCAGTTTCTTGTTTTAGAGTCGGATCTAATAACGCAAGAAATAGAATTCGATTTTCTTATTTCTTCCGAATTTTTGCGAACACCTCTTATTGAACACATTGGAGAACGAGGCATTTCTACCGAGCAGGTAGTGGAGATTGAATACGTGGAAAGACATCCTCCACCGGAACCTCAAGATTGTTTTATTCACGATGACTGGGTTTCTGCCGTTGCCGTATCTCACAATTGGTTATTATTTCCGTTGTCTTTTTAGAATAATTTATTTTATAACAGTAATCGAAAAGGTTTTCAAATTACGACGGCAATGATTCATTTTAGGATCCTGACCGGATGTTATGATAATACAGTTCATATCTGGACAACAAAGGGGAAACATAATCTTGTCATTCCTGGTCATACTTCTCCAATTAAAGCCGTTGCATGGATTACTGTCAACGATAAAAATGCTTCTTTTGTGAGGTGAAGATTACTTTTAATATTTCATAGTAAGATGTTAATTATTTAGAGTAATAGCAAAAAATTTATATATGAAGTTAGTTAATAGTGAATAAACTTTTTAAAAAAAAACTCTATTTACAAATTTCCCCAGACTCAGATGTCAAGTTATATTGTTTAATTGTATTTTAGTGCTTCGCAGGACCAAACGGCCATAATTTGGGATTGGAATATAACGAGCAATTCTGTCGACTGTGTTCATATCTGTAAGGGCCATGAGAGAGGATTAGAGGCTGTGGGAGTAAATGAAACTGGGGTTTTAATGGCAACCGGATCCTGGGATACAATGCTTAAAATTTGGTCAACAAGTATACATTTAATATAATCATTTATTTTATTATTTCCTGTAAATCTTAACTTTTCTTCTATAAGTCAAATAAGCATTTAAAGAGGTAGTTTTTACGTTGATCACAAAACCAAGCCTTAACAGTTTTCGTCACCTAAAGTTTCAAAGGCAACAAGTTGAAGGAACTGTTTAGAATTGTATTTTTGACAATATTTTATAAATTGAAAATCGTAGTTTTCAAATTATTATAAAAATGTAATTTTCTAATTTAAATTTCGTTCGTTTATTAGACCTTGTTCCCCAATATTGTTGATGTCACCGATTTAATCTACAAATTATTCATTTCTAGCTGCTGGCGATGATGAAGATGAAAATGACCATGATAATAATGATGAAGATGGTAAAATTGCTGCCAAAAGATCGAAAAGAGACCATGGAAAAATAAGGGTAATTTTTTAGTCTAATATTCCGTAGTATTCATTGTAACTATTTTAACTTTTCAAAAATTTGTTTGGTTAGATTCCAAAGAGAACAATGAAGGGGCACAAAGAGGCTCTGAGTGGCGTTGTCTGGACAGATAAACATGAAATTGTTACTTCCTCTTGGGATCACACTTTAAGAATTTGGGATTCAGAGCTCGGAGGAATTAAGCAAGAAATTCCAGGAAGTAAAAGTTTCTTTGACGTCGATTACTCTCACCTTTCTCGAGCTCTTATAACTGCATCTGCTGATAGACACATTCGTTTATTTGATCCCAGATCGAATGGTGAGAGGAAAATTTATGTATTTAATGAATATTTAGTGTCAAAAAATTATCGGTTAAAATGGAAAAAATTGAGACAATTTTATTATCATTTGCTATTTCATTAATTTAGTTTAAATTTCTGTTAAGAGGGATCAATTGTTAAAGCAACTTTCTCTTCTCACACACAATGGGTCCAGTCAGTTCGATGGTCTACGACAGATGAATACTTGTTTTTATCTGGAGCATACGATAACAATGTTAAACTGTGGGATTCAAGAAGGTGAGAAAATAATTATTCAGATACATTTTTTAAACTCTTTAACCTTCTGTCTGCACGGAAAAAATATGGTACTTAAAGCTCATGAAAGACAGTTGACTTTTTACAGGTTACAATAAATTATTTCCTTCATTTTTTATTGTTTTTGAATTTGAATAAATTACATTAACCCATTAATGCCCAAAACTAGAAAATTCTTTGAGCAATTTCAACCTGTCTCAAGAGTTGGTAAATAACAAGAAGTATTTATTTAAATAATTGCTGAATTGTTAAGTTCATAAAATATCTTCATGTTATACTATTTAGCTTAGTTAGCTACAAAAATAGAAACAAATTGCAAGTTTCTAGGTGCTTTGTGACAGGAGTTAGCAAGTAGGAAGAATTATTTGATCCACCCATAGTGGAATCCGGTTTAGTGAAAGTTAGGGCGGAGTACCATGCACGGAAAGAAGGTTTTACATATTGAAAGTATTTTATGTTGAAGTATTGAATGTTGAAAGTTTCAATGAAAAGTTTCAAATTAATTGAAATTTATGAAATTTTACCCTTAACCTCTAATTTTTTAAAACTATTAATTTAGAAATTATTTAGTTACGTTTCCAATTATTCCTTTTAACTTTAAAATACAAATACTATAGGGGAGAGGTACGCATGTTGAGACGGGTTCTGTTTTCCAGTTATAATTTTTAAAAAACAAAATTTAGCGAAAAATTCGAAATGCTTTCTTAAAAGTATTGTCCAGGGCTACAACATTGCCAAAGAAAGTTATTTTTTTTGGACAAAATTGAAAAATTTATAGCTGATTTTTTAAACATGTTATTTTTGACCAAAAAAAAAAGTGGTACGCACGTTGAGACACCCATAATAATTTATTTTAAATTGAAACAAAATGAATAATTACGTCAGATTCTAATTGTTTGTTGTTTATTTACTTATTTTGATGGTCTTAGCTCAAAGAAAAAAAATTAAAACATTAAAAATTAACTTAAAAAAAATAATCAAAAAATAAAATTTTATTTTGCACAAAAATAATTAATCGAAATTTTTATATTCGCAATTTTTACAGGCGAAGAACATGTAAAACGCTTAAAAATTGTGGATTCAAAATCAATTTTAATGACAGTACTATTTTCAAACCGTGAGCGTTTTAACCTGCGTACCACAGTGTGTCTCAACGTGCAGACCTTGCCGTTATTTTTTTAAAGCTTTGAAATTATTTGTAGATGTTAACGTATGTCTAAATTTTCGTCGGAACTTTAAGGTACCGTCCCATGATGGCGTGAAAGCGTCGGCGTGAAGCGTAAACCATGTGAGAGAGTGAGAACGTGATATCTGTTCATCTCTTTCTATCGCACGATTTCTGCTTTACGCCGACGCTTTAACGCCGTCATGGGACGGTACCTTTAAAGTAGAACCAAAATGAAGATAAGTAAATGTTATCCGCAATTTTTTCTGCCACTAAAAAATACAGTAAATACACTAAACAGAAATTCTAAAAAACACTTTTTTTAACTAAAAAATTGGTTCGCTCTCGTTCTACCGAAAAAAACAAGAGTTATTGCGCTTTTTTTAAATAAAAAGTTTGGTATTAATGATACGACAAAATGCCAATAAAATTTTTGGTATTATCAGTTACACAGGTTATAATATCTTAGTGTCTCAACGTGCGGACCGTCTCAACGTGCGTACCTCTCCCCTACTATTCTAAATGTTTTAATTCAAAATATTTATTTTTACAAAAATTTATTTCCTTAATTTTAATAAATTTTTTTTAAATTTTCATTATTAAACTAAGATTTTTTTAAACACATGATTGATTAAGAACAAAAAACTTGTTTTAAATCTATTTACATCTTAAAGAACATCTATTAATCATAGTAATTAAATTGCACCAATAATTACATTATTTAATATAATTTAGTCTTTTAAAAATAAGATTTCAAGGATCACATGAATGAATAGGTAAATATGTTTACCTTTACAATAAGGGTGCAGTCCCATGCTGAGAAGAAAACTGAATGCAAAGCAGAATTTCGTGAGTGCAAGAGAGATAGTCAGATATCACTATCCTTTCCACTCTCACGAAATTCTGCTTTGCATTGTGTTTTCTGCTCAACATGGGACCGTACCCTAACAAGTTTGTACTTCATCAGTTTCGCACGGTGGCGCCACGATATATTTCGCTTCACGGCATCGAAATTTAGAGTGTTGCATCATGCATTAGCTTATTTAATGTCATGCACGGCTTCTTTCCGTTTGACGTCGAAGTATAATGATGTGCACCGTCGATTATTGTCCGGTACACACCATTAGAATTCGACTGTCGATAAACCGGTTGTACTCGGAGAGGTTTTCTACAGTTCTCTCCACTGTCGAGAAAACCCATTAGACGGGTCGTCCAGGCAAATGCGAGTACTCCTAACCTCAAAGTCGTTCTGTAGAAACGCAAAAACAAGTTGGTATATAAGAGTGTGTGTTCTGACAGTTGGCTAAGCCTGAAGTCATTTAAAAAAAAAAACAACAAAACAACAACTTTTCCCGTGCTTTACACTGCAGGCCCGGTTAACTCAGAGTGCAGTCCCATGGCACCGTTTTGCGTTGCGTTTTGTAACTAGGCAATGAGTGCAAATAGAGCAAACATATATCTGTATCTCTCTCACACTCATGGTATAGTTACAAAACGCAACCCAAAACGCTGTCATGGGACTCCAGCCTCAGGGTGGAGTCCCATGGCAGCGTTTTGCGTTGCGTTTTGTAACTAGGCCATGAGTGCAAATAGAGCAAACGTATATCTCCATCCCTCTCACACGCATGGCCTAGTTACAAAACGCAACGCAAAACGCTGCCATGGGACTTCAGCCTCAGGCTGGAGTCCCATGATAGCGTTTTGTAACTAGGCCATGAGTGCGAGAGAGATACAGGTATATGTTTGCTCTATTTGCACTCATGGCCTAGTTACAAAACGCAACGCAAAACGCTACCATGGGACTCCAGCCTCATGAAAATGAAAACGGCATTTTTTAGCGCCACCTACCACCAACATAGAAACTAAATTTACCCCAGCTTGTATATCTATATCTATATATATATGTATACAGTATATCTATATCTATTGTATGTATAGATATACAAGCTGGGTAAAATTTAGTTGATATGTTGGTGGTAGGTGGAGCAAAAAATGCCGTGTTCATACAATAGCGTAATCCGTGTGGCAGCGTATTGCGTTGCGTTTTGTAACTAAGCCATATGTGTGAGAGAGATGGAGATATATGTTCGCTATATTTGCACTCATTGGCCTAGTAACAAAACGTGACGCAAAACGACGCCATGGGACTGCACCCTTAAAATCTATCGGTTTTTAAAATTTTCCAAAATTCTTGTGTATACACGTCACCCGGTAAAAAGCGAGGAATTGAAAAGAATTCAGAAGTTCATTTCTTTTGAATGGTCGATTTTCCAAAATAATCCAATTCCTCGGTGGAGCAAGGAAAAGTAGCAAAATCTATTATTCTTAATTGAAATGTCGAATGTCGAATATTCGACATTCGAACTAGGCGAAAAAATTCGAACAGTTCGGTTCAAATTATTTTGCACAGCTCTAGAATAATTTCAATCACCAAAATATGAATATTATTTATTAGTAAGATTTCCTGAGAAAAAAACCATGTTTTATTAAGCCAGTGAAAAAATATCATTTGAGACTGCTCATAGACGAAGGTTCACTGCGCACCGCCCTTTCTCTTAAAAATAAAATATTTCAATAAATAATTAAGGAATCTTTCTGTAACTTTACAGAAAACTTCTTCAAATAGTAATAAATGTCTCACTGGAAGTTTGCTCAACTCTTAACCCTTTCACGCCCATGGGACATATACGTCCCACCTACAAAATCCTCAATATCTTTGAAGAAACTTAATATTTTTGAGTTTAATTTAGTGCGTTCTCTTCAGGAAGAATAGGGCTTTAAAAATAAGTAACCTAGATCATGTTAAAAAATTCCTATTGTTTAAAAAAATTCATAAATTATTGTTAAAAATCATGAATTTTTAAAATATTTTAAAATCGCCTAAAAATTGTTACTCGGGGGTTTTCGGGGTCGCTGATTACGAATCCGGTGCTAGTTTTTCAAAATTCAAAATGGCGGATCTAATATGGCGGACGACAAATGTAAAAATTAAACGGATTAGCATGAAACTTGTTACTCGGGGGTTACTAGGGTCGCTGAATACGAATCCGGTGTTATATCTTTAAAATTCAAAATGGCGGATCCAATATGGCGGGCGTTATTTTTAAAATCGTTTAGTTTCACCAGAAACTTGTTACTCGGGTGTTTTCGGGGTCGCTGATTACGAATCCAGTGTTATATTTTTAAAATTCAAAATGGCGGATCCAAGATGGTGGACGATTTTTTTAAAACATTTTAATTTCACCTGAAACTTGTTACTCGGGGGATTTCTGAGTCGTTGATTACTAATTAGGTGTTAATTTTTAAAAATTCAAAATGGCGGATCCTACACGGCGGACGACAAATGTAAAAATTGTTTGGATTAGAGGGAAACTTGTCACTCAAGGGTTTTTATGGTCTCTTATCACGAATTTGTAGTTTATTTTAAAATTGCGATTGTGTATTTATTTATTTATTTCTGTCAGTAGATGGACTTGTTTCTTTCTACTCTCACTGGATTCGTAATCAGTGACCCCGAAAACCCCCGAGTAACAAGTTTCTGGTGAAACTATACGATTTTAAAAATAACGTCCGCTATATTGGATCCGTCATTTAAAATTTTAAAAATATAACACCGGATTCGTATTGAGCGACCCTGAAAACCCCCAAGTAACAAGTTTCTGGTAAAACTAAACGATTTAAAAAAAATCGTCCGCCATCTTGAATCCGCTATTTTGAATTTTTAAAAAATGATGTCATATTCGTAATCAGCGACCTCAAAAACCCCCGAGTAACAATTTCCAAGCCAATCCAATCAATCTGTAAAAAAGTTTCCCGCCATATTGGATACGCCATTTTGAATTTAAAAAATTTTATAATTCTGATATCAGATTCGTAATCAGCGACCCCGAAAACTATGAATAACGTTACACTTACGTTTTTTTAACCGTCCAGTTATGCCTGGGTGTGAAAGGGTTAACTTCCCCACAGACTTTTTGACGGCAAAGATAAGAAAACGTGGATTATCGACGGATCTCCATAAACAATTAAAAATTAATAAGCAATTCATTTTTTTGAATTTTTAATCATGTTTTCGCCTTCTGTGGACCCAAATGCGTTTGTATGCCAAATTACAAGTAATTTCAATAATATTTACCAAAGATACAACGAGTTATGTTTAAAAATTGAATCAATTTTGAGAATTTAAATTTGTTACTTTTGGTCATTATTTTCTAAAATATTCAATTTTAAAAAGAAAATCCCAAAGGAAAAAAAGATGCGCTTTTTAATTTCCTATAAGATACTATTTTTAAAAAATCAAAATTTCCAATTTCCAAAATTTCTACCGTTTCACTGGCGTTATAGCGTGTAGCGGCGCGACGTCCCCTTATTGTGCCCAACCATTCATTTCTGGAAATTTAATCTTTTTCTATTCCTCGCTTCTTACCGGGCATACATTTAAATATATTACTGTAAGTTTTATGCTGCTCCAACTTTACTTAATAATATAATTATAATAAAATTTGACCTTATATACGATGCTTTTCACTAATTATTCATCATTACGCCCTGGGTAATCCCGCAAGTACTTGGTGAATGTTTTTTAATTTTTTACCATTACTGTAAATGTGAATCAAAAATCTCTAATTGTCCTTTAAAAAAAATGTTTCAAGCTAAAAGCGTGACATATTTTTAAAAAATAGAATAAAAAATTAAATTTTTTAAAAATTACTATCGTTTGTTAAAATTAGTGAAATTATTTTTAATTATGATTTTTAAGGGGGAGTGACACCCCTAAAGTCTTTTTTAAACCTATTTTTCTTGAACTTTTTTAAGACACAATAATAAATTAAACAAACTTTAGTTTTAAGTACTTTATTTATTAACTTTTGAAGTTTACAAAAATGTATTTCTACTTGAAAAAGGTTTAAATTTGTTGCCTGTAGAGGGTGCCAAAGTTTGTCTGGTTTCTCTGCAGGGCAAATCAATGGGATATGAACTTTCCAATTATAAAGTCGATTTGGTCGCTAGCTCCCGGACCAGAAATAAATTAATAACCTATGGAGGAGACATGAACCCTTGACCTTACGCATATTAAACACGAATACTAATTACTACACTACTTATACGTGCAACTATAATATTGAGAATATAATGTTCATTATATACTCTACACATGTTTCATGAAAATAAATTTACTCAAATACTAATAGACAATAACAGTAATAAATAATAAACAATTGTAATACTATTTGTACACAATAAACTTACAACGCTATCATCAAAAAAGCGAACAAAAGGGGAAAAGGAGACACACTAGTAGGTTAAAAAACAAAAGAGCCACGGTTCTCATAGTTTTCAGGATCGCTGGTTACGAATTCCGTTTTTGTAAAATGAAAAATGTCAGATCCAATATGGCGGACGACAAATGCAAAAATCAATTAGATTTCCTTCAAATTTGTTACTCGGAGGTTTTGAGGATCGCTGATTTCGAATGTGGTCAGTGTTTAGAAATTTATATTTTACTCCCATTACAATAAAATATTTTTCTTAATCTTTTGTCATGATTCATCTGAGAAAAAATACTAAACCTTATTTTATCTTAGAATCAATGAGTATTCCAAGATTTTTGATTTGATGACAGATTTAAAAAATTGGTTTGAAATTTGTGACTTAAATTAAAATTTTATGTCAGATTTGCAAAATATAGAAATGGCAGATCCAAAATAGTAACTCAATATGATTTTTGCAAATATGGTGGACGAATTTTTTAAAATTCGATTTAATTTACTTGAAATTTATTACACTGGGGTTTTCAGAGTCGTTTATTACGAATTCAGTGTTGGTTGATAAAACATGAAGATATTTTATGAATTTAACAATTCAGCAACTATTTGTGGACGTCCGCATGAAAAGGAACCACTTTGTTGGTCTGTTGCAAAAGTTGTTTCTGTTTAAAAATGGAGGCGGCGGAAAAATTCAAAACCTTTTGATTTTTCATCTTAAGGGTGTACTAGACTTAAAACAACTCTCATCTGAATAACTTCCCAGAAGAACCCCATAAATTCACATTACAATTTTTAATTTCGTTTTTTTAGAAATGAAAATTTCGATATTTCCTAAGATTATTCATAATAAAGTCCTACAAAAATTTTTTTTCTGACTACTTTCTTGGTTTTTGCTTCAAATAACTCAATAAAATAACACTCAACAATTAACTTCGTAAAAAAAATCCGTTTTATATTAATTAAAAAACATATTTTTAGAAAAGGGGCCACTTTGTCGGATGTCCGTTATTTTTTCATTCTTTCAAAATGGAAGGGGAGGAAATTCGAAACCTATTAATTTTTCATCTTAATGGTGTACTAAATTTAAAAAAATTATTACATACATGAGTAACTTCCTAGAAGAACCAAAGATATTAGCATTAAATCTTTTATTTCGATTTTCTCGAAATGAGGTTTTTGACATTCTGAACTTTAAAATTCTATAACTCAGTGATTTTTGCACCTAATTGGACTTAAGACGTATAAAAATTTTCCAAATTTAACAAGGAATTTCTATTTTACACGTTTTGTTTACCTTTTTTTAAAACTTAATTTTTTATATTTATATATTATTTTCAAGAAGTCTTTCTGTTTATAAGACAACTAATTTGTTTAAGGGGTTAAACCACTCTAGAGCGTCAAAAAGAGGTTCTAATTTCAACATTTTTTTAAAAGAAAAGTTTAAAAGTAATGAAAAATATGTTTACATATCTCTATCAGGTACACTTTAAAGAAAAAAAAATATACTTTATAAATTTTTTTTGTTTAAAAACAGCAGCTGTACATGTACGTGATGGAAACCCTTTTTAAAAAGAATTCCTTCGCGGCCGGAAAGGTTTTTAGTACAATTTTCATCCTAGAGCAGAAAACAATTTTTTTTCTATTTTTACATCTCAAAAGCTGGAGAAAGACGTAGAGGATTTTTTTTAAATCCATTTTTGCAAAAATCGTGAACATTTTATGGAAAAACTGAGTTTTTGACTGAAAAAAATAGGCACTAAATTGTTTATAACTAAAAGAATATGCAACATAAAAAAAATCCCCTACGTCTTTCTCTAGCTTTTGAGATGTAAAAATAGAAAAAAATTTGTTTTCTGTTCTAGGATGAAAATTGTACAAAAAACCTTTCCGGCCGCGAAGGAATTCTTTTTACAAAGGGTTTCCATCACGTACATGTACATCTGCTGTTTTTAAACAAAAAAAAATTTATAAAGTATATTTTTTTCTCTTTAAAGTGTACCTGATAGAGATATGTAAACATATTTTTCATTACTTTTAAACTTTTCTTTAAAAAAAATGTTGAAATTAGAACCTCTTTTTGACGCTCTAGAGTGGTTTAACCCCTTAAGTAAACATGAAATTTATTGTCAATATTAGCTATTTATCTAAACTTAAAATTTCAAAATTTATTTGATTTCAGTCCGAAGGCGTCACTGTTTGACCTTTTGGGTCATGAAGACAAAGTTCTAGCATGTAATTGGTCCAATCCTAAATTAATGGTTTCTGGAGGAGCTGACAATACAGTTAGAATATTCAAGACAAAGAGTTCTAAATGATGAGGGGATAAAAAATTTTTATAATAAATTAAACTTTTATTGTGTCCAGTAAATTATAGCGTCTGATATACAAAGGTAATAAAAACATTTTTTAAACTGATATGTACAATAACATCATTTCACGTGCAGAAGTTTTCACTTATAATATATCTTTAATGTGTCACCTGACTGTACTGTTTTGAATTACAATAATATGTAAAATTATTTTACGACTTTTTTATATCATTTTGTATAAATTTGAATTCAGATAATTATTTAATAATATATATATATATATATTTTATAATTATATTTTGTAAAAGTGAGGAAAAGTTATTTTAAAAATGAAATACTGTGAAAAAAAAGTTATGAGAAGGTTAAATGGTGAGCCAATTTATGTATAATCTTGAATATAATTCAGGATAAATTACTGCCTATTTATAAAGTTCGCTTTACAAAGAGATAAATATGTACAAAGTAAGTATAATGAAATGCGAACAAATTACCTCGAATTTTACCGGCACATTCCAAGAACACTAGAGACAACTTTGCTTTCACAGGGATGATCAGGGGATGATGCAAAATCTGAAGAAGATTCCACAATGAGTCATATACACGTACAGTCGAACCTGGATAAGCGAGAGTTCAAGGGACCGGCAATTTTCTCTTGCTTATAGAAGTTTCTCACTTATCCAGTTTCTCACTTACAGAGGTCGAAGAGCGATTTCTCTCGCTTATAAAGGTTCATGAATTAATATTGTGTTTTCAAATTAATTTAATTAATGAATATACAACGAATAAGTGTTACAATGTATGAGTTAAACTGAAATATTTTATTTACTTAATTTTAAAAAAGAAAACAAAAGTTTGAATTGTTAGGACGACATCAAAATAAATTTGTTAGTTCTATATTAACAATCTTTTTGTCAACGTACAGAATATTGCCTATAGAGGTTTTTACATATAAAAATGACGGGACCAGCTAATAACTCTCGCTTATGGAGGTTTCTCGCTTATCCAGGTTCGACTGTACTTGATTGTTTAATTGATTGCGTTTAATTATTAATTTATTATTATTACTATTGGGTAAGACTCCGTCAGAAAAAAAGCGATTTGCAAGTGGTCTTCCAATTTCTTTGAAAGCTTGGGAAATAGAAGTCTTATATGAGTTAAATTAAACCCTAAAAGGATTTTGAAAAATTTTCAAAATGGCGGCCGCTACGCCATATTGAAAATGAGTGTTGCGTTTTTTTCAAAAATTAATAACTCTGAAACTTTTTGATCGATTTTAATAAAATTTACAGGCGGTATAGTTAAAAATACGTAGTTTAATTTTACATTATGACCAAAAAAAAATTTCCAAAATTTGTCAAAAAAAAAGTCAAAAAAATTTTTTGAATTAGTTTTTAGTTCAGTTGGCCTAATTTTTGAATTTTCTAATAAGTAGATATCGATTCCTTGTAATTTCACCTTTCATTTCATAAAAAAAAATTTATGGAGACTCTAATAGTTCTCGAGATATTGCGACTTTAGTGGGAGCGCGTACCGCGGAATTAAACTACGTAGCGAGGCGGAATATGAAGCGAGCGTACAAACGTGCACAATAGGGTATCCGTAACAATGCGACTTTCGAATTTTGTTTACGCCACCACCCAGTTTCGTTCCAATAAAATAAAAAAAAATTTCCTAAAATTTGAAGCCGATTGATTAATATTAACACGTGCCAGTGATCGATCGAAATTTTCAATTAAAAATACACAGGAAAACTGCACTTTTTAAAAAAATTCATAAGTTTTTTAATTCTCATGCAAAAAATTCTCCAGGTCACATTTGCCTTCATTTTTAGCTGCACTATAAGATAGCACTTTGCCAAAAATTCAATTTTCAAAAAAATTTTAAATGGCGGATGTTTAAAGTGGGTCATAAAAATGCACCACAATATATCCAAGGTTTTAACACATAAGTGTTGTCAAAAATTCAAAAAAATTTCTTACTCGGGGCTATTTTCGATCGTTTATCATGAATCTGATATCAGAAATTAATTTTTCAAAATTTTCGATCCAATATGGCGGGTTTAAAATTTTGATTTTCTACATTTTTGAAGTAAATATTCTACAACAACGTCAAGGGCGATTTTTGGATGTGCTATCTACGAATCTAATGTTAAAATTTTATTTTTTAAATTATCCGATCCAATATGTCGGATTCAAAATTATGATTTTCTACATTTTTGAAGTAAATAGTCTAAATATTAATTTATAGATTAATAGTTACAAAAAATAATTATTGGGATGTTTTAGAAACTCTTTTTTAGAAATTTAACTTTTTATACCTCTGCTTTTAAAATCGATTATTAAAGGAATATTTTAAAAAAAATTTGAATCCACCTTGCCATATTAGATCGGGTAATTTAGAAAATAAAATTTTAACATTAGATTCGTAGATAGCGCTTCCAAAAATCGCCCTTGACGTTGTTTTAGAATATTTACTTCAAAAATGTAGAAAATAAAAATTTTAAACCCGCCATATTGGATCGAAAATTTTCAAAAATTAATTTCTGATATCAGATTCATGATAAACGATCGTAAATAGCTCCGAGTGAGAAATTTTTTGAATTTTTGACAACAATTATGTGTTAAAACCTTGGATATATTGTGGTGCATTTTTATGACCCACTTTAAACATCCGCCATTTAAAAATTTTTTGAAAATTGAATTTTTGGCAAAGTGCTATCTTATAGTGCAGCTAAAAATGAAGGCAAATGTGACCTGGAGAATTTTTTGCATGAGAATTAAAAAACTTATGAATTTTTTTTAAAAAGTGCAGTTTTCCTGTGTATTTTTAATTGAAAATTTCGATCGATCACTGGCACGTGTTAATATTAATCAATCGACTTCAAATTTTGGGAAACTTTTTTTTATTTTATTGGAACGAAACTGGGGGGTGGCGTAAACAAAATTCGAAAGTCGCATTGTTACGGACACCCTATTGTGCACGTTTGTACGCTCGCTTCATATTCTGCCTCGCTACGGAGTTTAATTCCGCGGTACGCGCTCCCACTAAAATCGCAATATCTCGAGAACTATTAGAGTCTCCATAAATTTTTTTTTATGAAATGAAAGGTGAAATTACAAGGAATCGATATCTACTTATTAAAAAATTCAAAAATTAGGCCAACTGAACTAAAAACTAATTCAAAAAATTTTTTTGACTTTTTTTTTGACAAATTTTGGAAATTTTTTTTTGGTCATAATATAAAATTAAACTACGTATTTTTAACTATATCGCCTGTAAATTTTATTAAAATCGATCAAAAAGTTTCAGAGTTATTAATTTTTGAAAAAAGCGCAACACTCATTTTCAATATGGCGTAGCGGCCGCCATTTTAAAAATTTTTCAAAATCCTTTTAGGGTTAAATTTAACTCATATAAGACTTCTATTTCCCAAGCTTTCAAAGAAATCGGAAGACCACTTGCAAATCGCTTTTTTTCTGACGGAGTCTTACCCTATTAATTTTATTGATTACTTTTTTTACTCTTAACTGTGTAAGGGAGCAATTTTGATATATAATTATTATTAGTATTATTAAGGAAGAGTATTCCTGAAAGATTTTTTTAATTCTGCTTATTGTACTTATATTCTACTAACCACACGGAGAGAAAAACAAGGCTTTACCCCGTGACTTCAATTCATGACTTTTTCAGGTAGCAGTTTCACCGGATTTCCCGATGAATTTCTTGCGTTTAGCGGTTAGGCCACGCATTAGCCCCTATTGGCCTTAGCTCGTTGCAAGAATCTCACCGGGAAAACCCGTGAGCGTCCTGCATTTTTACTGTGATAATTTTCATGCTTTAAATGCATATTTTTTCATGGCGAAAAGCCTTGTTTTTTCTCTCCGTGCAATAAGTTTAAAAATTCAATACAATTAAATTATTTTGCAAAATACTTTTCATACCTCAGGCACAAAATAGGCGCTTTCAGATAGCAGACGACAGGGAGGAAAGTCATTCATTTCTTCGACCGTATGAAAATAGCGGCCGTGTTCTCCCAAGGGCAAGAAAATTAGCTATTCACATGCATTTTTCTTGCCCATGGGAGAAAAACAAAAAAAAAGGCCAAAAAAAAAAAAAAAAAAAAAAAAAAAAACGGCCGCCATTTTTATACAAGTCGAACAAGTGAATGACTTTTACTCCCTGTCGTCTGCTATCTGAAATCGCCACTTTTGTGCCTTTGGAATAAAAAATATCGTAAGTAACACGGGACTTAAAGGCTGCCTATACGTACCTTGTCGCTTAATATACTATTTTCTCTATTCTGAATACTTTTTCTACTGGGTAACAAAATTCGATTCCAAATCCATAAATGTCCAATAAAAACGGGCGAGAAATATTTTTAAAAAATGTCTTCCTTTTTAAAAAGAAATTTATTATTTTGTGAACAGAATTGTTATTGAGAAACAGTAGAAAATCCTCTTAAAAATGTACAGAAAGAGTTAACTCAAATACTATTCCGCCCGCTTACCCTACCCCTATAGGCGGGAATGTGTTACTTTGCGCCCGCTCTAAGTGCCCAAAATGACATACTTTCCGTGCAAATAGGAAAAAAATTTTTTTTTGTGAAATCCTTAACCAGAAAGTCCTCCTGATAAAGACAGAATGAACAGAATGAATACGACGATTATTATATTTATTATGACATTTCAAATAATTTCTAGAAAAATATTAACAATTTTCTGAAAATTTGATACATCAATTTTGAGAAGAATATTATGAAATTTTAGAAAAATTAATAAAATGAATTTTGTAAAAATTGTACAGTATTTTATATAATTCCCATCATTGACATCACTGACGAGTCGAAGGAACTGAAAGAAAGAAAATAAAAATATTTTAATAAACTTAATTCAGTGTTTACCAATTGCGAAATATTTTTATATTTTAAATAAAATTATAACATATTTACTTTGAGCGAATTTGATCTCCTGGTGTGTAGAACGGATTACATACAGCATTTGAATAAGCAGCATGTAGTTTTCGAAAAATCTGTAAAAAGATAAGTATTTTCACACGGTTTGCCTAATATTCTCATACATAAAAATGTTATTTTTTGATACCATTCGGACTTCATTGTCTCTCAACGTTGCATTTGATGATTTCAAAATTATCACAAATTTTATTTTAGTATTAGCTGCATACCCGTATCTGGAAACATAAAGGATTTTAAGGTATTTGTCGCGTAAATTCGTTTTCGACAGTTTTTTTTTAAATTTCACATAATTATTCTTTGGATATTTATCTACAAAATAAGGCCTATTAAAATAAAATTGACCGTCTGTAAGTCTCAAAAAATGAAATCAAAGTTTCGATTTTTAACATGTAAGGTATAGGAAAACCATATGAAAACCACAGATTTTTAATTTTTGCACTTATACTAATCGACAGATTTTTTAGAAAAACTAAAGTTTTATTTATTGAACCAAAATGAACTTTTATAAAAAAAATGAAAATTTTTCACCGTCTTGTTTAAAAGATATTTAACATCAAACTTGAAAAATTATTTTAACATTTACTGTAAATGACAGGTGAATTCGTAAACGTGGCAATAGCGCTTGTTAAATACTACAGCTCGTCTGCTACTTTTGGCGCGAAATTTTAAAGACGGCCATACGCCAAACTTGCGACGTTGCCACGATTGTTTTTCATGCAAGAAGTTATGAATATACATTGAGAACATGTGTGTGTCAAACTGTACGTCCGCAAAAGTTTTTCGGAAACTCGCATTCATTTAATCGTTTCATAAGTACAGTCAACGGATACAAACTTTTGATAGTGACCACTCGCGCGACAAATACCTTAACATAAAATGTTTTATTTTAAACTATAAGACGGGTTGGATTTTAGAGAACTTTAAAATCTGATTTCGTGAGAAATATTCTTATATTCTTCAGCGATTATGTTAGGAGGGCGATCGAGGTTTTCTAGAAACACGTAGATGTATTTTAATAAGTATTTTTTATATAAGTATTAATTGATTAATAAGTAACTTGTGGAGCGTTAATTTGGAAAGTTAGAATCCTTCATGAGAATAAAAAAGCGGTTAGGATTCTTTTTCAGATATTGTATACAAGTAAAATCTTTCGCACAGTTCGAAGTAGTCGCACCCCTGTTGCTGATAAACTTTATCAGATATAAAAGCCAAGTACTTTAAAAAGATTTTCTGTATTTTTTCTAGTTTGTCATTATAGTTTCTGAAATATGTAATCCACACAAAAGAGATGTAGTTTCTGTTAGATAGAACAAGAGATTTGTACAAAGCAATTTATTATTAAAGGTGAAAGAACACGGAGCTGTAAAGAGCATTGAAACACAGGCGAAGATTATAAGGCGCGCTGCAGTGTGCATAGTAGAGAAACTGGACTCAGTCCTCTACTTCGAAATTTTCACAATAAAGGAACGCAGGCGCGGAACCTGTCAAAATAAATGGCCGACGCGACGCGAAGCGAGTGTTTCCTTTCATTCACTTCGTCAATTTTAAATAAAAAAAAACAATAACCAATCATTAAAAAAAGAAAAATATGTTAAATGCACTCTTTATATATTCATATTCATTAATTCACAAGTTTTATTCTTCCCACATTTTCTTACTTACAATTAACAACTGAATGCATCGGAAAATCTTACAATCATACGGGATTGAACACCTACCTAACCACACAACTAAATATACGCATATAATTATAAATCGCACGCTTTTACATTAAGCCTCTCGGCTACGCAATCGATGGGGGAAATTTCCTATTTAAGAAACACTCCTTACCAATGAAATAAATTAGATCATGCGTGGATTCTACTTTGTAATTAATGTAAGTATGGATGTCAACAATATTCATAATATTGAATAAATAATATTGTCACCTAGTTTAAATTTGATATGGTTATTAGAATTTAATAATAAATAAATAAAAAACATTAATTTTTTCTTAACCTTTTTCAAGTTTGACACTCCTCATGGTAAATTTGATTATTCTTTTTTTTCCGTGTACAAAATAGTGAATTGACCTTGAATGAAATGTATAATTAATTATTCTCAAAGCAATATTTAATAATTTAATTAACTTAACTGCACTGCATAATAGTTGAGAGTAGTAAGAGTAAGTGAAATGGTAAAATAAGTAAACGATTATCATCATTAGTGTGAGAGAGAGAGAGAGAATAACTTGTGGTTTTCGAGTAGGTATCTACTTTATGTGCACGGCGTTCATTTTTCGAAAGAACTGGACTGAGTACTATTTGTTCAATTTTCGCTTCTATTATTGACTTGTGTTTTGTACACTGCCGTGTTCTTTTAACAATTACATGAGAAAGTAATTTCTCATTCCAATTTTTTATACTCTTATTCCCTCTTAGACTATATAAACAGTCTTGTTTAAGCTGATGAATGGGATAACTTGTGTTGAGTCCCAAACTGTTCAGCTATGAAACTTCTAATACTATAGTGTGTACCTGTCACATATTATTCTATAAAGGAGTAGGGGAGACTAGGTGCGGTAGTTACGCTGTGCAGTTGTTACAAATGGAATATCTCAGAAACAGTTAGTTATAGAGATGGGGTTCCAAAGAGAAAAATGTTTAGTTTTTATGTACGAACTTACTGCAATATGTTTAAAAATGATATGCAAGCTTTACAAGTAAAAAAATAGGCACATTGGTTTTTAGAGGCCAAAAGTAAATATTTTTCTGCCTGATATTTTTTAAGTAATTAATTGACCTTTATACTTAACAAAGTAAATTTTTTTATATCAATTCTATGAGGATTAGGCTTTAAAAAACTGCCTTGGTTGTCCACATTTAGTGTATACTTTTTTAATAAAGTGTTTTATTGTAAAAAATGTACCTGTTGTGCACTTGTTACAAGTGATAATGAGAACGGATATTTTTTCCAAAATTCAGCAGATTCGTTTGAAATGTAAAATATTTGTCAAAAATGTAATCACACTCATTTTTTATGAAAAATCTCATGGTTTTTATAAATTCGTCTTCAAAATTAATGAAAAAAAAACTTTTTTAATGCCTGGTTCCACCAACTCGTAGTTAAAGGTTCGATTAACTGACGGTCCGCTAAAGTTAAAGGCGCTGTTAGTTGGCTTTAACCGCCTGTGCGTTCCACCAACATGTTATAAGCCATGGTTAACTAAACGTATACTATGTTCGTAATAACATTACTTTCTTCGAAGCCATAAAAAAAGAAGAAGAAGAAGAGAAGAAGAACATTACTTTCTCTATTATGATTGGTAAATTCTAACGAAAAGTGTGCGTTTTCTAGATAGAATTTTGACTGTTTCCCTTATCCCTTTTTAAAAAATTGAAACAGTTCAAAATAAAATTTGTTACTGGACCAAACTTCTGCGTCTATTATTTTTCAAAATTACTATAAAATTCTTTAAAAATTCAATAAATTTTAATAGAATTTATAAAATTATTTTACAAACTTTCAATTACTTCTTTATCAAATTTCAATCATCTTTAATTCAATTAATAATAACAAAATTGAAATATTTTAAAAACTTAAATTTTTAGAATTTTAAGTAAAATTTTCCTAGACTTTTATTAAATAAATTACTAAATTTAAATTATTTTAATATTTACTAATTAATAAAAATTGTAATTGTAACTCTTTGTACAAGTCAATTCAATTATTTATAAATTATTAAATAAAAATTCTTTGAAAATTTGTTTTTTTTTTAATTTTTAATGAAGTTTTTTAACAAATTGTAATACACACTAAAAAAAAAGTTTTACTTTTAGCCTGTTTTCGAGGCTGAATTTAAGGTGTAAACGGAGTCAGCCCCATTACACGGAAAAAAAGTACGTGAATCCTTCCTTGAAAGTGCTTGACTTTTGGATAGGACACAAAATACAAGGCTGTATCATATACTTTTTATTAGAAAATATAGAAAAGTCCTAGAGTTATTCTAGTACTAGTATGGGCAACAGTGTTTTTTAAATTTTAACGAAAAGTCATTTGTTCAGTTTTATAAAGTTCGTGAAAGATTAGTTGACTGCGCTTGAAAATTCTGTAGAGCATGCGCAGTGTGCGTTGCGCGTTTCTACCCAAGGTAAATGCCAGCTGATCGTCTGTTTCCATTTGTGTTAATTTCAGATGTGAATATACTATTATTTTATGAAAAACAAATAGTGTTAATATATATTTGTCTTCAAGAATTGACTTTCAAAAAAATATTTTTTATTTTGTGTTTCTCACAAAACAGAATGTTATGTAAGTATCAGTTTTCAGTGAAATAGCATGTCTCAGAAGTCGTGAAAAATTTCACCATGTGGTATATAAGAACAATTCGATACGTACTTTTAAGTGTTAACACTTCAAGTGTTTATATTTAAGTTATACGCGAATATATGTGTGTGTCATAGGTTAGTTCATAAGTGTTGACGAACGTCGAAAAGTGATACAATAATTGTTCTTTGTTTGTGTAATTAATTATCCAAATATGTGAATAAATTTCAGAAAAACTGTGTGAACAAGTGGAAATTATTTTTTTTATTTTACAATTTTTTTTAAAGTCAATGAAATTCTCAAGCAAGGTACTAGAAATTTTCATTGACTGCTTTTGAAGCTCTCATGCAAAAGTACTAGACTGTTTTTAGTATTTTGTGTCGTATCCAAAAGTCAAGTACCGAGTCAATGAAAATTTCACGTACTTTTTTTCCGTGTAAACAAGGACAGACTTATGTGAAATACATGGGCTGAATTTAAGGTGTAAACGGAGTCAGACTTTTTTTTCCTGTGTATTTTTAAGACAGTTTCACAAAACTTCAATTAATTAAATAATTTTTTAATAAAATTGTTTAAAAATTCAATTATCTTTAAACAATTTAATTAAAATTTACAATTTTTTCAGAATTTTATATAAAATTATTTAATACTTGAATAAGTTTTAAAATAAGTATTGAATCATCAAATTGGGAAGCTATCAATTTTGCTGTATACAGGAAAAGTGCACATGAAAAAACTGCACACATGAAAATTTAAAAAATAAAATCATTGAATTAAATAACTGACAAATTTAAACTGACCACGAGAAAACCGCACACTATTAGAAATTACAAATTTTAATGAAGAATTAAAATTATTTTCAACTGTATACAAGGGTATCCGGACAAGAAGTCCAAAACAAAAAGTCCAAGCTAAAAAATCCAAAAAAATAAAAATAAAAAAGTTTCACTTTGAACTTATTTTTTGGTTTTTTGTCCTGATCAAAAAGTCCAAAGGAATTAAAAATCCAATAAAAAATTTGAGATATAAAAATTTAAATGGTTGTCTTGAATGGAATTGTCCTTTTTTGAGTTGCTCATTTTGATGACTGTGAACCGAAAGTACACGGAAAGAAAAAGTCCGTCAATCATTAATAGACTAGTATATTACTTTGAGACGGGACACAAAATCATTGAATGGATAACATACTTTGAGTCACAATCAGTGACGAGTTGCTTGCTAAAATTTAGAAAACTGTCATCAATATATAAAACTCGTTCACTAAAATTTAGAAAACTGTCTATTAAATTTTCTATGACTATCAAAAGCATTCAAAAAATTCAACTTCTTTCAGAATTATCCCTAATTTTAGACACTATTTGGTACAGAATGAACACATTTTTTTCGTTGCACAGTTCCGATATTTTATTTACACTCTTAGACGCTTTAGACCAACACATTTTCGCACTTATAATAACTACACGTAGAAACGCACACTTATAACACTTTAAGTTTAGAAGCGAACTGTTCTTATATACCAAATAACAAAATTTTTCACAACTTGTGAGAAATGATTTTGCACTAATAACTACTTTTTAATTAGCGAGAAATATAAAAGAAAATATATTTTCATCGAGGTCAATTTCCAGACGCAATTCAACTGCAAATTATTAGTTAAGTTAAATATTCACATTACACATAATAGTTTATAGGGATATGTATAGCAGACAGAAAAAACACATGGACTATAGAGAAACCGGAAGAAATGCGCATCGGTACACTGCGCAACAATGCGCTAGTGAAGAGCGCCGATTTAGAATACGAGTCAACTAACGTTTCACAAACTTTCACTATAATTATTCGTAAACATTCAAACAGCCATTGATAACAATTCAGCATTAAATCTAAAACAATTGGTCACATACTGGCCTTCTAATCAATCCATGACTCGTTTTCAATCGTTAAGTAAAGTTAAGTAACCATCAACGGAAAAAGAGTCCCGTCTCAAAGTAATATACTAATCCATTAATGGTTGACAGACTTTTTCTTTCCGTGTAGATAATTTAATGATTTTATTTTTTAAATACTAGCTCTTCCGACGGCCGCAAGCGGCCGTCTACGGTGCTAGTTTTTATATGTCTATTGTCCAAGTCCATTATTTCATTAATAATAATATTCAAATTTTTTCAGTTAATAATTTGCTTATTTATATTTGAAATGTTGACGTTTTTTGACAATGCAAAATAAGATTTATTATGAGTACTTTCTCTTAACAAAAATAAAATTTATATATTCGCGCTCTTTTTAAATAACATACGACTGCAGCGCCACCTTCACATGTACAAACAATTTTAAAAACACCCTTCTATTAAGATTTTACATTCTCATTGCCCATTCTTTACTTCGATACTTTTCGATACATTCGACCTTTCCACTCCATGTCTTTTTTAAGAAAGGACAGTTTACTCGTATGCATTTTAACTTATGCAGTTTTCCTACATACATTTGAATTGTGGGAATTATTAAATTCCCACAATAACTGCCACAATAACTCCCACAATACTGCCTCAACAAATTGTACTATTTTTATGAAAATTTTATAAAATCTCAATTCATTTTTTATTATTTTTTAATAAAATTATTTTAAAAATTCAAATCTTTTAACAATTGAATTAAAATTTACAATTATATCAGAATTTTAAATAACATTATTTAAAACTTGTATTAATTTTAAGAAAATTTCAATTAATGTGTTTATTTTTTAAATAAAATTTATTTTAAAAATTCAAGTATCTTTGAACAACAGATTTAAAATTTCTTTGAAATAAAATTTATTTGACTTTTCCCTTAATTTCTCTGACTTATGGTTCATAAAATTTATTTTTCTGGCAACAAGAATTACACTATCTGTCACTTTTCAAAACACTTTTTAGGTTAGGGTACGTTAACCGACTGTTAACACACGTTAACTGACCTCTTGTGGCCGGTTAGAGTTAACATCGGTTAATTCGAGATAACGTTCCGTTAAAAGTTGGTGAAACGCAAGAAGAAATTTGACGGTCCGTTAATGTCTTAATCGAGATTGGTGGAACCGTGCATAAGTTTCTTTCATTTCGAAACAATATTAATGCTGCCATCTCTATGGAACTCTCACGTACTTTTACGTTGAGTCAAAAATTATGAATAATTAATTAATAATTATTTGTCCTCAATTTAGAAATGTTATAGATGATTCTTGGTATTCTAACAACCGACATTCACGTTGTGCACGGAGAAAAAAATGCTGTTGAATCAATGACATATGGGTTTGATTCATTGAATAGTGTCATAACGGGCTGCCTAACGTATATGCTGTTGTTTTGAAAGCACCGATTCTAATGATTCGATAGTATCACTTTCTTTGAAACAAAAGCATATTTCTTAAATTGACAGCATACTATGTTAATTCGAAGGTGAATCCTTTTGAATCAATAAACAACATTTTTTAATTTAACAGTATATGCTTTTGAGTCAATGACTATAACTTTTAAATTTAAAAGCATCATTTTTATGATTCAAAAATTTGTACTCTTAATTTTTTTAGTTGTTGCTATCGATTGAATAACACCATACTGTTAATTCAATTCTTTTATGTGGTTAAATATATACCAACGATAAATTGAAAAAAGGGAATTTTTGTTCACATGTTTTTTATATACTATAATTAATTCTCACACCTTTAACACAACACTTTTTATACACATCTTTTTTTCAATTTTTCACACTAACATATACATCTTTATTATTATTTTCATTTTTTCCAACGGCTAAACACACACACACATACACATTCAAACACACTTATCTTTTTTAGTCAGAAAAATACGGCTATTCCCAAGCGGTCACCCATCCATTTAGTAACCGCGACCAACGACGCTTAACTTCCGTGATAGACGAGAACCGCCGCGCTGCAATGTAATACATCCGCTTCTCAACGTTGGGCACTTACTTTGTGGTTAAATACCGTGCTCGAGATTTTTCGCGTATATAAGGGAATTTATATAGGGAATTTATATTTAACTAGTCATTAATTAATTAAAAGAATTTAAATAATACTTTTTTATATTGGAATCTCAAAAACGACAGGTTTAATAAACATATAAATATATGTGGGTAAGTATTTCAATAAATTTAGTACCTGTCAATGTCTCAAAACATAGTGTTCTTAATTTTATAGCATATGCTATAGGCAGTCCGCAATAGCACCACTCATTGAAACGAAAGCATATGCTTTCGTTTTCAGAGCGCGCTTCTTTAGAGCAAACAATTTTTCATTTGATTTAAATTTACATGCATTTTTTTCAAATTTATCTATTAGATGCTTCAAATGAATAATGTCAAAGAAGCAATAAATTATTCTGTTGCTATGTATAGATGAACTATAGAAACAATTTGCACAATATCATTAATTCTACAGTACCGTACTTTTAATTTAAACAGTTTCATTTTTTCATTTTAAGCAATATACTTTTCGATTAATAAATGTGTCATTGAATCAATGACGGGGAATTCAATAGCATGGAGATATTTGATTCAACAACACTTTTTTTTCAGTGTGCAGTTGTTAAAATTTACACGCTGTCACTCAAATGCTTCTAGTTAATTAAATAATAGATATAGAGCTAAATCAATTATGGCCATTTAAAACTAGATAATATACCTTTGATTTAATCGTTTAACCAAACAAATTGGAGTTAAACTCTAAGCACAGTAACTATTTTTATCAAAATTATAACAACTGCACCTAGTCTCCCCTACTACACTGACTGCATAAATCATTTTTCCATTTTTCTCCGTGAAGTTAACAATTTTCCCGAATCAATCTCACAAATAAATAAAATCTCTTAATAAGCTCATGGGTTAAAAAATTTAAAAAACTCAAAATTCAAACGAATTTAGTTAAAGTAGAAGATAATCTAGTCTTTAATCGAAGATTAAAAAAAAATTCATTTTTAACAAAATGGCAACGGCTCAAACTCAATTTTTCGATTTTCAAAAAAAAAATGTTTTTCAGCTGTAAAAAAAGAGTTTTTCATAAAAAAATAAATCCTTCAATTAAAGGCTAGATTATCTTCTACTTTCTAGATTCGTTTGAATTTTGTGGTTCAGATGAACCAGCTTTGCAGACCTCGACAAGATCGCGCACCACGCCTCCATTTTTAAATGTTTTTAAAAATTTTTTATCGGAATTTGTAGTTTAAATTGTGTACTTTTAGACAATAAATTGTATTACACAGGTTTACAAATTAAAAACTTTTTTTTGCCAATCGAACAAAACATTTTTTTTTCGAATAGTAGGTGTTTGTTGAGTAAGAAAATCATAGTTTTAATTTTTTTCCCTCGTGCAGTTTTTCTGTAGCTTCAAATTTTGCATTTTCGAGATGCGACGCCACTTAAACTTACCTGTAGGAAAATAAGCTGGTCAAAATATAATAAATGAGGTATCATTGGAAAGGTTATTAAATTACCTTTCGATCCATAGGTCACAGAATAAAATTCAACAAAAATTTAGAGAGTTACAGTCGATTAAAGATGAAATTTCATGCCAATTTTATGATTTTTAGACCTTTGAGTAACTTCTACTATTTTTTTCTACATCAAACAGGAAAGAATGTTTAGGTTTTAATTTTTTTATTGATAGACTATATTATTACACAAATTTTGAGTCCTTGTGGACCTCGATTGAATTAAAAATGACAATTCTACACTAAATTTAGTGAACGAAACTACATTCTTCATTTTTAGTATCCCTTAAACATTTGCACCAAAAATTCAAGTAATAAAATTTGGTAAAGCGCTAAAGTTACTGAAATCACTAATCAAGAGTTTCTGAAGTCGTAGATTTCGAATGCAATATTAGTTTTGCAAATTTCAAAATGGCGGATCCAATATGGCGGACAAGTTTTCAAAAATCGATGAAATTCGTCTCAAATTCGTTACTCGGGGGTTTTCGGGGTCGCTGATTACGAACCCGATGTCAGATTTCAAGAATTAAAAATGGCGGATCCAATAGGTGCGAATTCGATGGATTTTAAAAAACTCGTTCACCATTATGAGTCCATCATTTTTAATTTTCGAAATCTGACATCAGATTCGTAATCAGCGATCCCGAAAACCCCCGAGTAACGAATTTGAGACGAATTTCATCGATTTTTGAAAACTTGTCCGCCATATTGGATCCGCCATTTTGAAATTTGCAAAACTAATATTGCATTCGAAATCTACGACTTCAGAAACTCTTGATTAGTGATTTCAGTAACTTTAGCGCTTTACCAAATTTTATTACTTGAATTTTTGGTGCAAAGGTTTAAGGGATACTAAAAATGAAGAATGTAGTTTCGTTCACTAAATTTAGTGTAGAATTGTCATTTTTAATCCAATCGAGGTCCACAAGGACTCAAAATTTGTGTAATGATATAGTCTATCAATAAAAAAATTAAAACCTAAACATTCTTTCCTGTTTGATGTAGAAAAAAATAGTAGAACTTACTCAAAGGTCTAAAAATCATCAAAATTGGCATTAAATTTCATCTTTAATCGACTGTAACTCTCTCAATTTTTTTTGAATTTTATTCTGTGATGTTTTGGATCGAAAGGTAATTTAATAACCTTTCCAATGATACCTCATTTATTATATTTTGACAAGCTAATTTTCCTACAGGTAAGTTTAAGTGGCGTCGCACCTCGAAAATGCAAAATTTGAAGCTACAGAAAAACTTCACGAGGGAAAAAAATTAAAACTATGATTTTCTTACTCAACAAACACCTACTATTCGAAAAAAAAATGTTTTGTTCAATTGGCAATTTCACTGTAAACCAGTGTTATTTAAAAATGTTAGTGGATTTTTTTTTATTTAATTTATGAAAATGGTCAATTTTTGCGCGCTACAACTAGGGTTGCCCCCTTAAGAGATTTTATTTATTTGTGAGATTGATTCGGGAAAATTGTTAACTTCTTTCACCTTTAATATTTAATTACCGAATAATAAATTCATTTCTTTTAACTTTAATCAATTTATTATTGTTGACAAATTTTTAAAGTACTTAGTTGACCCTATTAAAAATTCTAAGGCTTTCGAGGCTGAAGTTACAACTTGCGTTATTTGTTCGGAGAAAATCAACCTGTCGTCGTGAATGAATGGATGAAATTATGAATAATAAATCAGTCTGGAGTAATCTTGAATGTCTATGAATTAAGTTTGTAATTATTCCGCAACAATCCAAAATTATGTCCGTTAAAAAATTCATCTAAAATATATATACGGAATAATCCGAAATAACCTGGACTTGATCCAATTAAAAAACAATTTGTATTAAATTCAGATAAATTCAAACTATAATTAAAATTTCGTATGACAAAAACCTGACCATAACCAGATTACTTCTGCATTTACTAGTTGCATATGATCTGACTAACTTCGGACTAATTACGGATTCAATAGTTATGAAAAAACGATTGATTTCAAACTTAATTCAGGGTGAAAAAACTCCACAATAAACCGTGCTGTTGCGGACAAATTCTTGATTAGTCCGAAATCTGTCCGGTTTTTTAACCAGGGTAGACACCCTATTTCTGCTTTATTAAATCTTAAATCTTCTTTGCTTTGGTCCTTGGTAGTGGATGAACTACTGAGACTCTTAACTGAGTCAGAGTATCATGCAATTGGGTATGCAGACGATATTTTGTTAATCGTTCGTGGTATTTTTGGGGTCTGTGATTAATATATTTTGACGTCAGAACAATGCAATTTAGATTTTCAAATGTTTAGATTCAAAGATCTCAGAGTATACAAACGCATTTGGGTTCATAGAAGACGATAACATAATGAAAAATGAAAAATTCATTAATTGTTGATTAATTTTTAAATGTTAGTAAAAACCCGTCGATAATAATAATAAAATTTGTTTTTTGTTTCATCCAATGTTTTAAAGTCTAAAGGACTTGAAAAATTTTGTAAAAACTGAGATTTAACAATTTTTCTAACACTAAAAATAGTTTTAATTTTTTCATTGACTAATTTTTGTTACTTTTTTAAAATTAATAACAAATAAAAAAATTTTAAATAAATTTTAAAAAATGAATTTTGGATTAAGAGAAATGGACGTTTTAAGTTTGATGTAAAATAGGATATAGCTGTAAAGTTGTAATATTACATTTTTTTATTTTTTACAGTGCAAGTAAAAAAAAATCGGACAAGTGCGAGTTACACTCGCACTAAAATCGAGGGTTCAAAAAAATTAAATTTCATTCCTTTCTAGTTTGTAAATATGACCCCCAATCAGGTTCGCTAAAATTTTTCCACAAATCTACAATTGGAAATCTAAATGTGTACCGAATTTTAGCCCAATAGGTGACGATATGTAGAAGTTCGGTATGGGGACAAAATCATTTTTTGACATTTTTTCGAAAAAATTAAATTTCATTCCTTTCTAGTTCGTAAATATGATCTCCAATCAGGCTCGCTATATTTTTCCCGTAATCTATACTTAAAAATGAGTATGTGTACTGAATTTCAACTCTCCAAGTTCTTATATCCAGAAGTTAAGGGGGGGCATGGTCATTTTTTGAATTTTTTTTTTTTAAATTTGATTTATTTCCTTTCTAGTTTGCAAATATGACATCCATTAAGGTTTGCTATATTTTTCCTGTAATCTACACTTAAAGTTGAGTATGTGTACCGAATTTTAGCTCACTAGGTCATGATATGTAGAAGTTAAGGTGGGGGGACAGAGTCATGTGTCGTAATTTTTTCTGAAAAAATTTATTTTATTGAGTGCTAGTTCGTAACCATGACTTTTAATCCGATTCGCTATATTTTTCCTGTAATCTAGACGTGAAAATACGTATCTGTACCGAATTTCAGCTCACCAGGTTGAGATATGTAGAAGTTAAGGGGGAGGGGGGACAGCCTATTCTGCGTGTCTGGGACGGACACACGAGTGATTTCATAAGAGCTCCGTCAGTACACCTACGGTGTACGGAACCCTAAAAAGACAATAACCGGACACCTTCAAAAACCTTAGAAATTTTTTTGCAACTTACAAAAGCTTAAGCGTATTTATGCTAATATTATACATGTTTAGTAACAAACAAATTGTTTCTGCCTCACATGCTTTTACGCCTATTCAAAATTAAAATAAATGTATCTGACTACTCAAAGTAATAATAAAACTTACATTTTATAATCTTCTGTAGAATAAAGCATTCCAAGAAATAATTCTCGAACGTCATTTGCGATTTTGTTTCCAAGATTTAATTTTTCTTCTATAATATCAATTGCTGTGTGAACTTTGTAATGAAATTTTAACTCATCTGCGTCGTTCACACATCTTATATATTTTGGAGAGTTCTAAATGTAAAATTCAAATGATTAATAAATAATCAGTGAAGGCAAATGATTTTTTTTTAAGATGAAAATGATACTACACTGAAAAATATTCGGTGTTTCTGACACCTGATCGCTAGCAGCGATCCCGAACATACGGCAAGATAGCCTTCCCGCGTTTCGAGAGCTATATGCAAATATAGCTATATGCATCATTCGCAAACTCAAAACATGAGTTGGAAAAGGACAGAAATATATTTGTATCTTTTTCTTTCTCATTATTCTTCAGGTTCGGGAACCTATTCTGCGTTGGCCGTTAACTTTCTCGGTACCGCCCCGAAAACGGAAGAGTAGCTTTCCCTTCTTTTGAGAATCATCACCAATGACAGGTTAAGCAGTGACACCGAATTTGGGTCATTGTAGTGCTCTCGCGATTTCGGAAAAATCGAACAAAACAAGAGAGCAAGGTGGCAGCAACGCCAAATTTTTTTTTAGTGTGGAGAGGACCAAGACAACAAGTGGGGAAAGGAGTAAAAATAGAAGAAATATTGATAAACACTGAAAAAAAATTGGGCAGAATGTGCTTTTTACTCAGGCAATTTTTACCTTAGAACAAAAGCAATGCACGCAAAGCAATTGTTTCTTTAAAAAAGGCAATTTTTGCCTTAAAAAAAGGTAATTTTTGCCTTAGTTAAGGCAAAAATTGCCTGAGTAAAAAGCACATTCTGGATATTATTTTTTTCAGTGAACCTCCTTAATTATCATATTAAAAAATGTTAATAATATACAGGGTGTGGCTAAAGTATGGTCTTGCATTAATTTGTGAGTTAACTTCATCTTGCATTCGTTTTTGCGATAAACTTATACTGAACTGACGTTTGAAATAACATTATCTTGTCTGGAGGCGTTGATATGTATGGAAAAGTACTTTTTTCACAAGTATACCCTCAGTACACTTGATGCGGAAAGTAGCTTTTCCGACTTTGATTACTACGCTCGAGCAGCAATTTAATTGTTAAGAGAGGTGTACAGATCAATATTGCAATTAAAAAAAAAATTTTAATTTAAAACGAACAATGTGTTTATTAATTACTTTTGTGGTGACCGAAAACAAGGGCACCACAATATTATATATTACATATAATAAAATTATAAAAACATAAAAATGCACTTAACACACGATAAGTGCATTTTTTATTATTGTTATTGTCAGGCAAATGCGAGTACTCCTAATTTCAAGACGTTCTGTAGACGTAAAATTAGTATAAGGTTAAGTATAAGAAATTTGTAAGAGAAAAATTGTATTTGTACAGCCAAGTTATGTAGGCTGAAGACGGGTGTACAAATAAATAAATAATGTTTATTATGTATTTTTGTAAGATTTTTTAAGTGATGCGCCACTGGAGCAGCATATAAGCACGACCGATGAAAACATTGGTCCACAATGGGATCATTGACAAATTATCTTTGATGGTGTATGAAAGTAAACATAGGTGTCAAAATTATGATTGGAACCTTCTTATTCATACTGCTTTGAAGAATAGCCTTGGAATTTGTCTAATAATAATCAGTAAGATTTCAAAGGCAAAATAAGAACGAAGTGACTATTTGGCCCGTCGGCGGGCCATATAAGCTACTTTTTTTATTTGGCCCGCCTGCTTTTTTTTAATATTTCAAAGCGGGCCAAATAATAAAAGTAACTTATTTGGCCCGCCAGGTAAGAAAATAAAAGCGGGCCAAATAGAGAGTGGTATATTATTTGGCCCGTCACAAATAAAAATTGCTTTTTTTTATCTGATCTTCAGTTAATAATAAAATTAACTATAAAAGAAATAATAGTAAGTGCATTAACATATTTTTTGCTTTTTATATCGTGAATTAATTTTTTTTTTTTTGCTTTAAGAATGCAAATAATATTTTTTTTGTGTTATTAACCTTAAAACACTTATGCGTAAAAAAAGTGGTAAGCATCCCAAAAATTGTCTTTATTAGCGGGAATTTTAAATCAAAATTTTTCTCCTTGTTAGATCAAAATTATTTGTTCAATTTATATTCTTTTTTGAAATCATATTAATTTGCAAAAATTGTAATATACATTTCATAAAGTCAAGATGAATGAAAACCTTTCCAATCGCCTTCTTTTATATTCTTGAAATAATCATTAATAACAAAAGTTTTGCACCCAGAAAAAAGGTTCTTTGAATCAATGAAATTTGTGCAATGATATAGGGTCACAAAAAAAGTTTCTTTGATTTAATGAAATTATTTCTTTAACTGTTTTTTGTTAACTCAAAGAAATATTTCTTTGGATTTAACAAATCTTTTTTTAAGTCAAAGACATAAATAAACCAAAGAGATAATTCCTTTAAATGTTCTTGGCCATTTATTTGTCTTAAAGAAATTTTTCTTTGGATCAAAATTTCTTCTAAAAGTAGTTTGCTTTAAAAAGTTAATTAAAAAAAATAAATATTTTATTTAAAAAAATATATATAGTAAATACAAATATTATTGTAAAACAATAAATGATATTATAACATAATAAATATAATATTCAATGTTATGGTTTCGTGAAAACTGTTATTTGAAAAGAATTGTTATACTAATTATAATAAATATACGAATTAGAGAAGTAGCAATGAAATTGGGGATGTCGAATAGGATTAATCGAAATAAAATTTCAGTCTGTAAACCGTGGCATGATGCAGAGAGCCGAATGAAAAAAAAGAATGTAATGCATTTGTTACAACTTTCCAGAGGTGAGAAATTCTCACAGCCTTTTAAAGATAAATATTATAGAGAAAAAAATATATATTTAAAGATGTTGAAGGAAAAGAAAAAAAATTACGAATCAACTCTTATAGAAATTGTTAACAACAGCAGGAATTCTACTCATTTCTGGAAGGCAATAAACAAATCTCGTCCACGAGTGTATCACCATTCTGTTATAAAGTTGGATGCTTGGCATAAATATCTGGTTAATTCATTCCCTGTATTGCCGTCCAACACGGAAATAAGATTAGCGCAGTTAACACAAGAAGTTCCGGAGTTGGATCAGGATATTAGATTCGAAGAAATTGTAAGTAGTTTAGCCAGGAGTGGGGAACGGAAGGCCCCAGGTCCGGATGATATAAGTTATGGTTTTTTAAAAAATTTACCCCAAAATTGGTTATTATTTATAAATCTACTTTTTAATAAAATTTTATCTACTCAAAAAGTCCCAAAAAATTGGGGAAATTCAGCAACGATCATGTTATATAAAAAAGGGGATCCCCATCTTACAGATAATTATAGACCAATTTCACTACTAAATACCTTACCCAAGACATTCACACAGATTCTATGTTCGCGACTGATGTCATGGTCAGAAAAACAAAATCTGATCCCGGAGTCTCAGGCAGGATTCAGGGGTGGTAGAAGCTGTTTAGACAATTTGTTTTGTCTTTCTTCTGCCATCCAGATTCACCTGAGAAATCCGCGATCTGTTGTATATGCTGTGTTTATTGATTTTAAAGGGGCCTTCCCTTCAGTCACACATGATATTTTATGGAGTAAACTGTTTTCATTAAGTTTGAGCAAAAGGTTTATAAATATCATCAGGGATTTTTACAGTAATTCACGAACTTATATTAGATCTGACGAGGGAACTACAGAACAGGTAAGGGTCACTAGGGGAGTTCTTCAAGGAGAATCTCTGAGCCCCTGCTTGTTCTTATTGTTCAACTCGGACATGGAGAGATTCATGGTAGATAGGGGGTGTAGAGGTATTTCAATCAACAGCTCCACAGAAGTACAAATGCTCGGATACGCAGACGATTACGTCCTTCTTGCGGACTCGCCTGCTGAACTTGCCAAAAAATTAAACGCTCTCTATGACTATTGTTTGTTAAATAAGATCAGTGTGAACGCAGAAAAAACAAAGATTGTTATTTTCACAAAATCAGGAAACTCTAAAGCGAAAAAATTTAAATCTTTTGCGTATGGGGAAGAGAGAATTGAGGTGGTAAGGGAATATACGTATTTAGGTGTCCCCTTCCACAACTCCTGCTCATTTATACCAGCTGTAAAGAAGTTCATTAGCTCTGCGAATACTGCCGTGGGCTCAATCTTGAGAACGATAAATTCGTGGAGTTCTTGTATGAGATTGTTTCAGAGTTTGGCGGTCAGTATCCTCCTATATGGTTGTCAGATTTGGTCCACTGGTCTACTTGAATCAATAGAGAGGATCCAACTAACTTTTATTAAAAAACTATTGAATTTGCCGATGAACACGCCAAATTATGCGGTAAGGCTCGAATCTGGTGCTGTGCATCTGGCTTATTCAGTCTTTAAAAACACACTGTCTTGGTTAAAAAAAATTTCACGGATGAATTCTTCTCGGTTGCCAAGACAGTGTGCGGAAAGATTACTTAAGCTGGCTAAGGAAAATTCTAATAAAAATAAATTAAATTGGTTTATATCTCTAAAAAATTCTCTATTCGATCCAAGTGGACTGTCATATATTTGGAACAATTTAGATTTTGATCGGTATAATTTAAACGACCAACAAGTAATGGACTCATTTTTAAATTTTGTAAAAGATAGAGACAAAAGAAATGTGGAAGCATCGAAGAGCCTTTTGATTTATCCATTCTTAGAACCGCGGCAGAATTCGGGGAGCTACTTGGACATTAACATACCTCTGCATTTCAAAAAACTTTTTACGCAGATCAGATTGCTTAATAGGTTTAACACTAGACTGATCTTTGATCAGAAATTGTATAAATTCCCTGAGAATAAAATTTGCGAATTCTGTAGAACTGGGCCGGAAAATCTTTTTCACATCTTAAATAACTGCCCAGCATGTGCGCATCTGGTACAAGATGCTTTCGCCTATGGAAAAAATGATCCTTATCCGGCAGGGGAATGGTATAATGTAATCTCGTCGAATGAGCGTTCAACCATAAAGAAATTTGTTAATGTTATTTCGAAAATCTTAACTGAGCGAATACGAATGAGAGAATAAATGAAAGTAATTCAATTTAGAATAAAAGAAAATTGTAGTTTTTTTTTTTTTTTTCTCTTTTTGAATGGAATTGAATATTTTAAATCTAATAATTGTGTGAATCGAGTGTTCCTAATTTTAATATTTGTAGCATCTAATTTTATCTTGTAAATGTAAGAATATGTAGCGCAACTCACTTGTATACACGTAAAGTGTTGAAAACAAGTAAATAAATAAAATAAAAAAAAAAATCTGCCCGCGCAAGCGCGGACACATTCTCATCCGCGCTTCGCGCGGGGGCTCGCTTCGCTCGCAAGTTTCAGCGCGCCTCGGGGCGCGCGAATATTGATCGTCGCGCTTCGCGCTCCGGCGATTATTTTACACGTCGCGCTTCGCGCTCCGTGTGATGTTGCGCGCTTCGCGCGCAAATGGCTCGCGCTGGTCTGCAATTGTTGTGCATTATTTGTGTTATTATTCTTGCTTCCTATTAAATGTTTCATAAAACATTTTTTTTTCTTAAAGTTACTACGACTTTAAGGATTACATTCTCATCACATGTTTTTGTTTGCTGATGATTGCGAGATAAAGTGGATTTAAATGTATATTTTTGGTCTTGATGATTTAAATTGTAAAGTTATTTTTAATTATACTAACTCTCTTAGCAGAAACATGATTTGCAGAAGCAGATAAAATATTCTAAAAGTATTAGTATCAAGGTTTTTGTGTAGTGTAGACCGGAGCGTAATGGCTGACTTTTCACTCTTTGTTGATGTACTCGGACATTTTTGTTTTAATTAAGTGTTTATCTCCTAGAAAAGTTACTCTGGCATCTCAGCTTTCTTTTAAAAAAACGAACGTCCCTAAATTACTCTTACTTTTTTTCTACAATGAACGAACACTTCGTCGGTATCGTAGGTTGCTTTTTATGCATAGCGTTTTGCATTAGCCAACACGCCCTAAGGGTACTTGGGAAATATTTTGTAATTTTTATCAATACAGTAAGTGTGAATCAAAAATCTCAAATTGACCCTAAAAAAATGTTTCAAGCTTAAAACGCGATTTTAGTTTCTTTTTTAAAGTTATTTTAAAAAAATTAGAACGAAAAAATGAAAATTTTGAAAAGTTACTTTCATATGTGAAATACAGTTTTTCTACTAGCAGACGACAGGGAGTAAAAGTCATTCACTTGTTCGACTTATATGAAAATGGCGGCCTTTTTTCCATGAGCAAAAGTAACGCATGGTACTAGCTGTTTTTTTTGCCCATGGGAAAAAAAGGTCGCCATTTTCATTCAAGTGGACAAATGAATGGCTTTTAGTTCCTGTTGGATGCTATCTAAAAGCGCCTATTTTGTGCCTGAGGTATAAAAAGTCAATTTTTCACCAAATCTAATACCTTCTTATGTGATGAGAATGTAAAAAACCATTTCCAACAAGATAGGACCAAAAATTGAAATGTTAAAAAAAGGTCAGACCAGCCCAACTGTGTTATCGTGGCGACACCATTGTGTCTACAGACAGACACGAAGACAGACATACAGACAGACACTTTTTCTAGACCATGTTTTTCGGACTCAGGGGACCCCAAAACGTCGAGATTTCATGAAATTAGCGAAAGTCAATTTTCGACCAAAACTAATACTTTCTCATGTGATGAGAATGTAATAAAATAATAAATATACGAAAAAAGTTTTTTGTTATTTCTCTGCGTTAACAAAAAACAGTTAAAGAAATAATTTCTTTAAATCAACGAAACTTTTTTGACCCTATAACAATGCACAAATTTCGTTGATTCAAAGAAACTTTTTTTGAAACAAAGAAGCTTTTTCTGGGTGTAACACTTTTGATGCATTAAAATTTCTACATTATAAAATATAAAATTCTCTACATAATATTATAATAAAGCACATTGAAAATACTTAATATTTATTAGTCATATATAATTTAAAATATATTTTAAAAATTTCCAGAAAAATATTATTAAAATGTGTAAATTTTGATGGACAATCAATTAACACTATAAGAAAAAATATTTTATTATTACTTATTTTGAGCACTAACTAACTCTTAAGTTTCAAAATTTATTTTTATTTGAATTACTTATCATAAATTAATGATTATTTCAAGAATATAAAAGAAGGCGATTGAAAAGGTTTTCATTCATCTTGACTTTATGAAATGTATATTACAATTTTTGCAAATTAATATGATTTCAAAAAAGAATATAAATTGAACAAATAATTTTGATCTAACAAGGAGAAAAATTTTGATTTAAAATTCCCGCTAATAAAGACAATTTTTGGGATGCTTACCACTTTTTTACGCATAAGTGTTTTAAGGTTAATAACACAAAAAAAATATTATTTGCATTCTTAAAGCAAAAAAAAAAAATTAATTCACGATATTAACTGAAGATCAGATAAAAAAAAGCAATTTTTATTTGTGGCGGGCCAAATAATATACCACTCTCTATTTGGCCCGCTTTTATTTTCTTACCTGGCGGGCCAGTAAGAAACGAAAAATTGAAAAGTATTAAAAAGATTCTATTCTTTTGAATGCCATTTCTGTCAAATACTTTTCTATCCAGTGAGAGCAATATGAAAAGTAACGATATCAATCCTCTTGAATACCCAGTAAGAAAGCAAAGATTAAGAAGCATTAAAAAAATTCTATCCTTTTGAATACCATTTCTGCCCTATGCTTCTGAATTCCGCGACAGTAGTATAATAATATAATACTAATATTGCTGACATATAGAATGTTCAATTACTTTCAAATAACTGCACTCAAGAATTTATTTGCTATTTTAAAAAGGAATAATTATTAAATTATCAGTTAAGAGGGTTAAAAGTGTTTAAAGGTCTCTGAAATTTTTAGGTTATGATTTATTGTCTAACAGAATAAAGGCCCTGACTCGTTTAAATGACGTTAAATTGGTAAACAATCAATTTTTCAGCAAGTTTTTCTTTGAACACAAACACTTTTTACAAAATCTGCCACTGTATGTATCTTATAAATTACAAAAATCCAGAAGATTGCTTGAATGCATGCAGAAACGCGGTTCCAATGAAAAATTGAAAAGTGATATAATGACAGGCTGTAATAATTTCGGATGGGATTGGAAAGCATTCAGAAAAAAATTTTGTCTTTGTTAAAAATTACAAAAAGAATTGAATAGCATTCATTTTTAGACGAAACGTGGTCCTATCATGGTATAGAAAAGTATTGGACAGAAATAGCATTCAAAAGTATTGGATAATTTCTACTACACCATACAGAGTTTGAATTATTTCAATCCTTTTCAATTTTTCGTTTCTTACTGGGGGGCCAAATAAGTTACTTTTATTATTTGGCCCGCTTTGAAATATTAAAAAAAAGCAGGCGGGCCAAATAAAAAAAGTAGCTTATATGGCCCGCCGACGGGCCAAATAGTCACTTCGAAATAAGAAAGCACTGGTAGTCTCCCTGTACATGATCTTGTATATGAATTTTCAACAAGGTAGATTGTTTACGAGAAAATATAAATACTAAAACTTACATCTTTACCGATAACAGCAATACACACAGCCATTGTAAATATTGTTAAAGTTTATTTATACATTTATATTTCTACAGAAATTGATAAACTGTCATTCCTCCCATGTTTACTATAGATATGCCAATATCTATCAACATGTAGTATTATTCAAACTGATTTAACAAGAAACTCCAGCAATAATTGTAGATAACAAGCTTCTTAATATAATTTTGTTTCTTTTTAATATTATAATTATTGTTTTGATTACGTTTTAACCTAGCCTTCTTCTCTAGGGATTTTCGATTTCGATTCTTAAAAATCGACAATTTCGACTTTCCGATTCGATTTTTTTAATCGATTTCTCAGTGAAATCTTGGACAGAATGGATATCGATGTTTCTGCTAAAGGCCTAAGCACAACTGGTTCGGTTTCGCGGGAGACGGTTTCGGGCACGGAGTAATAATAAGAAGACTGCTCTCCAGCGTATCCCCTAGTCAGACTGGTGCCAGAATTCTGCCTTGGTTCACTGAGGGTGCGATCCCATGTATGCAGAATACGTCGACCGAAAGCAGAAAATCATGAGAGTGAAAAGAACAACAATATCTATCTATCTCTTTCGCACTCATGATTTTCTGTTTTCGGTCGACGTATTCTGCTGTAATGGGATTGCACCCTGAGTACACTGTAAAAAAATCTGGTGTAAAATAACACAAAACTTGTAATTTCACACATCAAAATTATAGGTTGTACGTAGTAAATTTATTTCGTTCCAAAAGTAGTTTTACTATTTTTAATAATTTTACATTATACGACTATGTAATTTAATAGTTTTGTGTAAATTTACTACGTCCGACGTAGGAAAATTTGATCACTATGTCCGACGTGGTATTTTTACATTGCGTGTATTTCTACACTTTGACGTAATATTACGTCGCACGATCTGTACAATTACATGGCGAATGTAATTTTCTTATTCCTTTAAGATTTTCGAAAAATTTTCAAGTTTTTATAAATAACTCTAAAAAAGTGTATATAATGTACATTTATAGAAAGTATATGCTAATTCATAAGTAAATAATAATATTACAAAAAGTTTTGGGCTATATTTCATAAATACAAAAAGTTACGACTGAAAATATTATTTCAAAAAATATTTGCAGGTTATGTAGATTACAGTCGGCGTGTAAAAATACCACGTCGGACATAGTGACCAAACTTTCCAACGTCGGACATAGTAAATTTACACCAGATTTTTTTACAGTGTAGTAATGACTTTTCAAAAATAACGCGCATGTGCAGTTTGCAACTATCTTCGTCACTCTTGAAAGAACGATGAGAGAGATAATTATTTTGACGTGCGAGTTGGAAAGTGTGGTTATGTTTTACTGTTGACAATATATATTATACTATTAAATGATATTAATAAATTGTAATATAGGAAATGTGTGAGTAGATATTAATTATATTATCAAATTTTAATTCAAAATGTTTTAATTTTCCAAAGAAGTGTAAAAAGCCTAATGTTTTTGAAATGCTAGTACAGACGGTACAGACTGTTTGTTATGAATGTACATAACCTAGCGTTGTGTTGTCTGTTCATTATTATTTAATATAATTAAATCATTAAATTTAAAATATAATAATATCACAAGCACGACAACACAACGCTAGGTTATGTACATTCATAACAAACAGTCTGTACCGTCTGTACTAGCATTTCAAAAACATTAGGCTTTTTACACTTCTTTGGAAAATTAAAACATTTTGAATTAAAATTTGATAACTTTTAAAATAAAACATGTTTTTTAACATAAATTTCAAAAGAATTTCTATGATAAAATCATTTTTTTAAATAAATTTTCAAGTAAAAACCTTTTCAACATTTACTTATTCAAAAATACCCGCCATGAAAGTACATTTTCCGACCGTGAAAATTCATCGAGCCGATTGCTTGACCAATCCACCGGAGGTATAGAAGCACCTTAACCGCAGCTTAAAGGCCTTTCTCCAATAGGATCCAAAAACTCTGCGTTTGTCTGCGAATGACTGCGTTGCGTTGATTTTAGGGCCAGTTTCACCAAACTAGTTCAAGCACTGAACTCGTTCAAAGTATGAGTTGAACGAGATCAAGTCTCTGCGTACGTTTCACCATCTACTTAACCACGTTCAACTCGGTTGAATTAAGTTTATATTTTAATCGCTGAATTTTGTCGGTTTAAGCAGAGTTGACCGCGTTCAACTTGCCGAACTCTCCCGAAGCGCAGTGCGAACTTTTACGATTTGTTGATTTTCTTAAGGGACCACTACCTATAGGTATAAAAAATTAATTAACATTCAGTGTATTATTTACTTAACAAAATAAGTGGAATCATTATATATACAAAGCATTCTATCCTAAACTGACCCACTATCAAAACAATATTGCATGTAGATGCTTTGTTTCAACAGATTTAACTTTATTAAATGTAAATTAAATTAAAAAAATATAAAGAAAGAAGGATTTTATCAAAAGAAAAATAAATCTGACAAATGTTTAGAAATATTCATATAAAAGCCTTTACAAATTTTAAATGGTCATTTAATTGACATTCGTATTGAAATTTACAAATCTGATCTACTACACCACAATCACAAAATATGTATGCACTATTATGTTATTAAATTAAGAAAATATAAAAAAGGACTTTAAAAAAAGTTTGGCTCTCTCTGTCTAATTTTGCTTTCAACAAAAAATTTAAATTTTGTAATTTTTGAAATAACTTTTTTCTTTATTAAAATTTTCATTTACTCTTGTCAAAATTGTATTTCTGCCATGAAAACGAATCGATTCATGTATATAAAGTATATATTTTATCAATATTTATAAAATTAATCGAACGATATTTTTATTTTTAACAAAAAATTCAAATTTTGTATTTTTTGAAATTTTTTTAAATACTTTTAAATAATTATTCTAGAATAAGAAATTAAGCAATTGGTATATATTATATTGTGGAAGCTAAATGATCATGAAAAGAACAACTTGTTTTTTACTCTACTACTCATTTTTTATTAAGGTTTTAATTTAAAATAATAGATATTAAGCTCAAAAGAACCTATGCGACATTTATATTTTAGGTTAGTTCAGTTGTTTATTTACATTCTGTGGTTAGATTTAAGCGCCATAACCACTAGGAAATTCTAGGGAATGTAGATTAACTAAACGCGTTCATTTTAAACTGGGATTAGGCTGGTGAAACGCACTAGCGGTTAACTCTGACGATCAAGAGTTGAACGAGTTCAGTTGAACCAAGCTTAACCGCCAGTTGGTGAAACTGGCCCTTAGCATATGTTGCTATAGCAACCGACGCAGCGCAGAGTTTTTAAAACCTATTGGAGAAAGGCCTTTAGATTTACATATATTTTGAGGTTTGGAAGCCCATATCCCGAAACTGAACCAGTTGTGCTTAGGCCTTAATGTCGTTTTAGCTTGAAGGAGAGTCCAGAGACAGAGTTCGGTCTCCTTACTCCTCCTTCCTGAATAGGTTTTAAAAAGTGTGCGAATGACTGCGTTGCGTTGATTTTAGCATGTGTTGCTATAGCAACCGACGCAGACACAGAGTTTTGGGAACCTATTGGAGAAAGGCCTTTATGGATACGGAAGCGATGGACGAGCGCGTTACTATCAGCGCGTTCGACTCTATTCTGCACTGAAAAACTGTTGGTAGAGCAGTTCCACTATTGACTGTTGTGCAGCGCTACTTAACTTTAAACTCACAGCTCTATCAAAATTAGGCGAGTTGCTCTCCTAAACTTGACTACCAATGGCGTTGGCGAGCGGCTGCTTGACAAAAAGGGCAGCAGCTCTATCAAAAAGGAGAGTTGCTCGCCCAAAAAGGAGAGTAACTCGCCCAAAAATAAAGTGAGCTGTGCGTTTCTTTTTAACGCAGCAGTTCACCGCATTGGGCGAACAGCTCTCCTAACAGTTTTTCAGTGTGGACCCTCCTTGAAGGAGAGTCAGGAAGGAAGAGTAAGGAGACCGAACTCTGCTTCTACAAATGTCTGAGAAATATGCACGAAAAGTGCCAGACTCACTGTGTTCTAGTTGATCACCAATTAAGTCGATCATGCGCATTGAACTAAAGTTCAGTGTTGACATAGATGAAAAGTGTGGTTATGTCAAGGTAAATATTACATAGTTTAAACAGTGTTAATTTTAAAAGCAAATTTATTTATTTGCAATTGTGATATTATTTAGATTTTCAAAATAATTTAATAATATATTTATGAAAAGGGAAAAATTTTGCGAAAATGGTTAAGAAGAATTGTGTTTATAACTAGAGTATATTTACATACCGTAGAAGGATAGAAGAGACTAATGTTTTTCCCAGTAAAAAAAGAAGTATTGAGTGGAGCGTTTAGGAATTGAGTGAAGCTCTGAGCCAATACGGATTCGAGTAAAAACCGTATTGGGACGTCTGACTCAATCTTTTTTTCATCCGCCGAATACGGTCTTATTTTAGCATTAAAATTAAAATCACAAGATCAGAGTACACATTATAAATTGAAAGCACAATTGTCCTGGAATGTAAAAATGCCGATTTCGATAAGAAGCAGTGAATATTTGTTAAAAATTGGTAAAAGCAAAGTTTGATAAGCGCGACTGAATTTACCATGTGAATAAATGAATTGGTAAGTTTAAATGGACTGAAAGAAATCTACTGTTACCGACAGAAAGTTCCTAGAGAATTGTGGTAAATTCAACAAAACAATGAAATTTCATTGTTTAACAATTCTCTAGGAACTTTCTGTCGGTAACAGTAGATTTCTTTTCGTCCATTTAAACTTACCAATTCATTTATTCACATGGTAAATTCAGTCGCGCTTGTCAAACTTTGCTTTTACCAATTTTTAACAAATATTCACTGTTTCTTATCGAAATCGGCATTTTTACATTCCAGGACAATTGTGCTTTCAATTTATAATGTGTACTCTGGTCATGTGATTTTAATTTTAATGCTAAAATAAGACAGTATTCGGCGGATGAAAAAAAGATTGAGTCAAACGTCCCAATACGGTTTTTACTCGAATCCGTATTGGCTCAGAGCTTCACTCAATTCCTAAACGCTCCACTCAATACTTCTTTTTTTACTGAGTTAGACTCTTTTTGTTTCTTTACATCCTGGCACACAACACGCCATTTTTTAAATAAAATAAATAAATAATTATTAAAACGAAATGTATTGTATATGTATGTATCTCACTAAGACCAGCTAAATGTAAACATTAGATCTTACATCTCACTCGCACAATTTTTACGAGAAACAGAGACACAACACAGCTTATGCGCATGATCAACTTAATTGGAGGTCGACTAGAACACAGTGAGCCTGGCACTTTTCGTGCATATTTCTCTGAGATTTTTAAAGCGCTTTCTACAGAGTTCGGTCTCCTAATGGAGCTCTCACAGCTCTGCCTGCCTGCGCAGGCAGTAATTGGAGTAAGAGAGAAAATCAATTAGAGTGAAAGAGACAGTAAATTCAAATTTATATGCTGCCTACTAGCTGTGAGAGCGCCTTTACTCTCCCTTCCTGACTAACGCGTTGTCCTATGTATTCCATATGGAGGTCACGTGACCAACGCGCTTCTACCGACGTTCACAAACCCTATTCTGGACTCTCCTTGAAGGAATGAAGTGGTGAGATGAATCCACTTATACCAAATTGAATTACACGAATGACTATTACGTCGAATTCACAACCGCAGAATCTGTATTGTTAGGAATTTATTTTTATCGAATTTTAAATGTAAGGAAATTTTATTTTCTGGAATTAACATTTTACCGAAAATGAATATGAGAGAATAATTTATGATCGAATCGACATGTGCTGTAATTATTAATTATCATAATTTCTGTTTGTCTGAATTTTAACATAACCTAATTTTAAATGTTAGAATTCTTAAAGTTTGTAAGGAAGATGGAACCGAAATGTAATATAGAGTAAAGGCATTTTCATAGAATTAGTTTTGAGGATAATAATTATTTACACTGAAAAAAATACATGAGACATTTTCAACTACATCCCCTTAGTAGAGTAAAAAGTAATAAAACGAACTACTTTTTTAGTTAGTCTGGCTACTTTTAATACTTATTTTAACTGTTTTATGTAGTTAAAAATTATTAATTAAATTAATGTAATTTTACAGTTAACTTTGTAACTGCAGGTATGTTATAGAAATGACTACAGAAAGTAGTAAATTCTACTACTTAAAGTAGTTCGATAGACTAATTTTGTAGTAGTTTTTACTTCTTCTAGGAGTTGAATTATTTTCCATGTAATTTATGTTATAGATTTTTATAGAAGATTATCAACTGTGAAAAGTTGTAAATGCAACTACTTTAAGTAGTAAAATTAACTACAGTTATCAGTTGAACTGTGTCTGGAATGCCTTTAAGTATTAAGCAACTCATCGAAGCGGGCGAGCGTGGTTAGGTGGTTGGGTTATCGGTTTACGAATGTTAGGGTCGAGCGTTCAACTCCCGACGCTTAGAGATTTTTCTCCGTTAGGTATATAGACATTAAATAAATAAGGTATAGGTAAACAAAAGTGGGTAGGGGGAAATATAAAAAAATACAACTCGATAATATTTATAATAAATTATAAATAATTTTATTTTACCATTTTCAGTAGTTACTTTATTACTGAGTTATCTTAGTAACTTTAACTACATATCAGCAGTTAATTCTACTGCAAAACTGTCATTGGTTCCTATTTAACTAAGAAAAGTAGTTAATGCAACTGTATTATCACTTCATTCAACTAAATATCTGATAATTAATGTAAGTTCAAAATTATCTTTGGGGACTTATTGAACTAAGGAAAGTAGTTAAAAAGTAGTCAAATCTACTAAGAATTTTTTTCAGTGTACCGGGATAAAAAGAAATCTATTTTCAAATGTAAATAATAACTGTTGAAACGAATTTGTTTTTCTAGATTTATAATCTGACATAATTTCCCAGACAGCACGTAAGCTTGCAGCAAGCTTGAGACAAGCTTGCCGTGCAAGATTGACAATATTGACGTGCAAGTTTGCAGCAAGCTTGCCACAAGCTTAAAATGTCCCACTCATAGCAAGCTTCATGTGCAAGTTTGCTGCAATATTGCACTAAAGGTTGCCGCAAACTTGATGTAATCTTATATGGAAATTGTTTATTATATAAAATTAATAATTTATTATTAGCAACAAATTTATATTTAATATTTTTAATTTTTATTAAACATTAAAAAATTATAACAACGTTATAGTAATTAACAGAATTTAGAATGGTCGATTTTCCAGAGTGCCGAAAGTTGAAATAGTCGAAATTAAATTAAACCGAATTTTATTTTAAAATTGACCAATCAAAATTTTCAGAAATTATCAAGAAAATTTTGATTGGTCAATTTTAAAATAAAATTCGGTTTAATTTATATTTCAACTTTCGGCACAATGAAAAATCGACCATTCTAAATTCTGTTAATTATGTTTTTGTGCAAATAGAAATTATGTCAGATTATAAATCTAGAAAAACAAATTCGTTTCAACAGTTATTATTTACATTTGAAAATAGATTTCTTTATTATTCGTGTATATAACACAGGTTTACAAATTAAAAACTTTTTTTTGCCAATCGAACAAAACAATTTTTTTCGAATAGTAGGTGTTTTTTGAGTAAGAAAATCATAGTTTTAATTTTTTTCCCTCGTGCAGTTTTTCTGTAGCTTCAAATTTTGCATTTTCGAGGTGCGACGCCACTTAAACTTACCTGTAGGAAAATTAGCTTGTCAAAATATAATAAATGAGGTATCATTGGAAAGGTTATTAAATTATCTTTCGATCCATAGGTCACAATATAAAATTCAACAAAAATTGAGAGAGTTACAGTCGATTAAAGATGAAATTTCATGACAATTTTGATGATTTTTAGACATTTGAGTAACTTCTACTATTTTTTTCTACATCAAACAGGAAAGAATGTTTAGGTTTCACTGTAAACCAGATAATTATTATCCTCAAAACTAATTCTATGAAAATGCCTTTACTCTATATTACATTTCGGTTCCATCTTCCTTACAAACTTTAAGAATTCTAACATTTAAAATTAGGTTATGTTAAAATTCAGACAAACAGAAATTATGATAATTTATAATTACAGCACATGTCGATTCGATCATAAATTATTCTCTCATATTCATTTTCGGTAAAATGTTAATTCCAGAAAATAAAATTTCCTTACATTTAAAATTCGATAAAAATAAATTCCGCAGGATGGAGTCCCATGACAGCGTTTTGCGTTGCGTTTTGTAACTAGGCCATGAGTGTGAGAAAGATACAGATATATGTTTGCTCTATTTGCACTCATGGTCTAGTTACAAAACGCAACGCAAAACGCTGTCTTGGGACTTCACCCTAAGGGTGCGATCCCATGACAGCGTTTTGCGTTGCGTTTTGTAACTAGGCCATGAGTGCAAATAGAGCAAACATATATCTCTGTCTCTCTCACACTTATGGCCTAGTTACAAAACGCAACGCAAAACGCTATCATGGGACTCCAGCCTAAAGCTGTATCTACATAAGGAAAAAAAAGTGAGAAACGCGCGACGCAAACGCGAAACGCGAGAAAAATACATGGCAATTTTTTGCGTTTCGCGTCTGCGTCACGCGTTTCTCACTTTTTTTTCGTATTGTAGAGGCAGCATAAGGCCGCAGTCCCATGACAGCGTTTTGCGTTGCGTTGTAATAAGAGAGAATGCAGCAAACGTATATTTGCGTCTTTTTCTCTCCCATTACGACGCAACGCAAAACGCTGTCATGGGACTCCACCCTAAGGGTGCAATCCCATTAAGTAGAGTCTACATTGGATGAACGCGAACGTTGCCGTGCTGACGTCACCCATTTGAATAGCATGGGTGACGTCATACGTTCGCGTACACGTTCACGTTCGCGTACCATGGAATGTAGACTCTACTTTAAGTCGGTTCTACAATGGGCACGTCGGACGTGGACGTCTGACGTACCGTGCTGACGTCACCCATTTGAATAGCATGGGTGACGTCAGCACGGCACGTCAGACGACCACGTCCGACGTGCCCATTGTAGAACCGACTTTAAGTAGAGTCTACATTCCATGGTACGCGAACGTGAACGTGTACGCGAACGTCTGACGTCACCCATGCTATTCAAATGGGTGACGTCAGCACGGCAACGTTCGCGTTCATCCAATGTAGACTCTACTTTACAGCAGAATACGTCGACCGAAAACAGAAAATCATGAGTGCGAAAGAGATAGATAGATATTGTTGTTCTTTTCACTCTCATGATTTTCTGCTTTCGGTCGACGTATTCTGCATACATGGGATCGCACCCTAACAATACAGATTCTGAGGTTGTGGATTCGACGTAATAGTCATTCGTGTAATTCAATTTGGTATATGTGGATTCATCTCGAAGTGGTGTATAATTGTGTATAACGTATAACTGCATATATTTGTACTTACTTACTTCAGGTTGCTCGATATGTAAATACAAACAAAGTTGAATAAGTTTTATAATATTGTTTATCGTGAATAAAAAACTCACTACACAATGAGTTCGTCAGGAGAATGCAGCGATGATGAAATGTCAACAACATTTAATGATAGTAATGCAACTCAAGAGATGATAGGCAACGACAGTTTTAGTTCGCTTTCTCAAACAAAATCCATTACTTTAGAGGAAACATTGCCTCCTGGTGTTGCACCCAAAGGCTATGTTCTCATTGACGAGGATGTTACAATTATTGAATCATCTGACAAATCGAGATTATCAGAAGAAAGCAAGCCTATTTTGAGGGTTATGTTTGAAAACACATCAATTGCAAGGTAAATAATACATGTAGGGTATGTAATAATATAACCGAAAAGCTGCTGTCATGCTAGCAACGTGGAAATTTAACATTTTTATCAGAAAATTCAAGTATCATATGCATTTTCAACAGAAAACTATTTACTGAACATAACCCTAAAATTTGTTTTATTAACTTGTTTTTTCTTGCACATTTATAATATATTAATTATTGGGACGTTTTCAAGTTATAAAAATTAATTCTTTTTTATAATAGAGTTAACAACATGTATGTTTAAAGTAGAATAATATCCTTTTCCGAAATAAAATCTTTGCGTGAAATGAAATTCACTAGGTTTTTATTAAAAATTCACACGTTGCTCCTATAAAAATCACACATTTATGATAACATTAAATGGACTAATTAAAATTCTTTCAATGATTTATTTTTGTGTTTAGATAACTCTTGTATAACTTTCTGATAAGAAGTGAATTAAAAAAGAATTACAGTAAAAGATTTTAGAAAATAATAATTAGGGTAGAATGGGGTGAAAAAGCCATTTGAGTGGTATTTAAAAACATAGTATTAAACCAATTTATCAGCTATTTAAAATATAAATACTTACTTTTAGGTAATACGCAACTATTGATTCTAGTTTGGATGTTGTACCTATAGTATTATAGTTTTTATTGTAATTTTAATTTTTGAGTTGCTCTGCGCAAAACATTTCGATGAACTTTTCGAACATATTACAACCTGTTTATGTGTATGGGTAATAAAAGTAAATGTTTGTACATAGGGAGAAAACTATACTCAAAGTGTATACAATGTTAGTTTTTGGAAATTGAACTAAATTCAAAATTCATTATCGCTTTTATAAAAACTGGTCTTGGAGGTTAAACAGCCAGGGACAAAAATCCATTGAATATTATGTGAAATTAATTTGTTTTCTACTTACACTAACCTTATTTTACAAAATTTCTCGTGTTTACTTAATAAAATTAATTAAACACTACGAAAAAATAGTTCAAAGTGCACTGAAAAAATAAACAATGAATAAACGGTTGCAACGAAATATGGTACATGTGGTGAAACTTAAAGAGGACTTTTAGAAAAGGTACGAAAAATTGGCAGTGTAAATCGAAAACAGGTTAACTTATCATATTATTCCATTTTGCTAGCTAAAAGATCTTTAAAATTTATTAAAATATTTTAAAAATAAGATTATTTGTCATATAAATAAAGGAAAACTATAAAAATACCAAAATTAATATCATATTTTGCTAAAATCGCGAGGTGTCTTTTTCCCCCCACCAGGAGGTACAAAAAAGCCACTCGCAGTGCTTTCGTAAAACTCTTATAATTTAGTCCTTTCATGGGATAAAAAATATTTCCTTCAAGAATTTTCAAGCTTAATAAGTAAACTTTCAATACCAATTGTAAATTTGAGAAACAAATTTTAAATTCTGATTTTATAGCTTCAAATGTAAAAATGTGGCTATTAGAAGTTACACGGAAAAAAAAAGTTCCCAGATATTTCAGGAATTATTTCCTAACTCTTGGATACGTGGTAACAGCTCTGAACTAGCGTCGAACATTCAATGGTAATCAATGAATGTTTGAAAGAAATTCGGGAACTGTATTAGAAAAAGCTGTAAATAGTCCAATAGTCTTTTTTTCATTTCTTTCTCATGTAAAGTCCATGGCACTGGCCGCAACTGTTTCTGAAATTTTCGGGAACTCGTCAAGGAATCTTGGTGCGCAGAAACTGTGCGCACCAGTCTCAACGTCAGTAAGACTTGCGTGCCTTATATATTTATTTTATGCTGAGGTATTTAACGCTCCTGTTTAGCTCACGTGGATAAGACGCCGGACTTCTATTCCTCGGGTACGCGAGTTCTGTTCCAGCCGCCGTCGATTTTTCTCTCATATGGTTTTTTCTATTTCAGAAACTTAATAAAAAATAAAAATTGTATGTGATCTTCAAGGATAAATGTGTGTGTGTGCGGACGTGTCAAAGAGGGGAAGTGGGAGGGGGGAAGCAGAATCCATTTTTTCTTGCATTCGCCTAACTTTTCGATTTTCTTGAACAGTTCCCGACTTTTTCAAGAACAGTTTGCCGAGAAGTGGTGAAATAGTTATAATTTGTAGAGAAATAGTAAATGACATATTTAAACGAGGCAACCTTTAGTTCTCTGTGAACTACCCGCCGTATCCAAGAGTTAAGAACGAAGTTCCCGAATAATCTTCGAACTTTTTTTTTCCGTGTAGAGTCATAATAGGAATTTTTAGAAATAATTAAATTTCAAGGATTTTACATTGAAAGTATTTTGAAATTTTAATTTCTGTAGACAAATAAATAACAATGAGTATTAAGATATTTAATTAACAAAAATTATTTATATTTAAAAAGTTTTTATTAATTTTTAAAGATTATCTTTTAAATAACGCTCGGCAGATAATGCTTTCAAGGCAATCAGATCGTTAAAGAATGAAATAAATTGAAACTCAAAATTTTAATTTTTGAAAAGCATTACCGTATAGAAAACAAAAAAGCGCAACTTTTTTCTCTTTGGAGTTTTTTTTTAAATTAATTATTAGTCATAATAAAAACAAAAGACTGAGAATTTTTTCATCTCAAATTTAATTAAGTTTTTAAACATAAATCATCGTATCTTCGGCAAATGTGAATACATTTATTTTAAATTTTGTATGTATACTCATTCAGGTAAAGTAAGATTTTCATTGCATGCCTTTCGGCTTTTATAATCTCCGCAACATCTTTACTCAACTTTCACAACTCACAAACACTTAGGAGTGTTTAATTAAACTTTTGCGGCTGCAGCCGACTTGAATTAAGAGTACTCGCATTTGCCTGGACATTCGGACAGGGGAGAGGAAAATTGCAGAAAACCTTCTCCCGAATACAACCGGTTTATTGACTGTCGAGTCATGTTTTTAATATAGTCTTTAATGTAGATTTTATTTAGGTTTTAGCTCTCTAAATTTAAATTAGTTGAAAATAACTAATTTTATAGTAAAAAGTCAATCACTGATTCAATTAGTATTATTTTCCTAATGAAATAGTTAATATAGTAACTAATTATTTATTAGTTCAATTCGCTTTCAGGTTAAGTAAAAATAACTGAAATGTTTGGTAACTAATTCAGTTAGTGAAATTTGACTATTTTTGTAGTTATTTATTTACTAACAATTAGTTATTTTTTACTAATTGCTGAAGCAAAACGTCAGCCACGTTTAGATTTAGAGAGTGATATACAATCAACTCTACTAATAGTGCCACTTCTCTTTATCTCTCGAGCTCTATCCCCACTTTCACGGTTCTAGAACGATTTCGGAATTTCGAGTTACCCCAAGGGAAGAAATATACAAAAAGTGGGGGTACAGTTCTAAGAAAAGTTGTAAACACTGCAATTTTACGGTACTATTGATAGAGTTGACTGTATGTTTTATAACGTCTATATACACTACTACTAATTTTTAATTACTAACCGTTATCAAATTGAATTTCCCTGCAAGAAACGCCACTCTTGATACGCTCTGAATTTACATTAAAATGTTCCCTAAAGTGGGGAAATTCCTTACTAACAAGTTAAGTCTTCTTATTACTACTTCTTGGCGCCAATATTTAACCCTTTCGTGCCTCCGGGACATATGTGTCATAGGAGCCATACTTAAATTACGTAACGCTTCAGGGGGTAGGGGGTCAAGATATTTGTTACACTCAGCAAAAAAATGGCGCTAATGTATGTAAAAGTTTGTTACATGGTGGAGGGGGGGTCTAGAATTGCAAAAAAAAGCGTTACGTAATTTAAGTATGCCCCATACTTAAAAAAATTTATGTTATTCTTATAAAAGTAAACCAATTAATTTGTGGTGAATTTTTTTCTATTCCGAATGGCTGCTGCTACAATTAAAAAAATAATACCTAATATTTATAAGAAAATAGAGAAATCTAATTTTTCAAAATTTCTTCAAATTCGCCTAAAACTTCTTACTCAGGGGTTTTCGGGATCGCTGATTACGATTCTAAAGTGAGATTTAAAAAAATTTTAAAATTGTTAAAATTCAAAATGGAGGACATTTTTTTCAAATCTGCTCCAATTCCCTTAAAATTTGCTATTCGGGGGTTTTCGAGGTGACCATTTTGAATTTTGTAAAGCTGACTTCAGATTCGTAATCAGCGACCCCGAAAACCCCCGAGTAACAAGTTTTATGTAAATTTGATCAATTTTGAAAAAATGTCGGCCATATTGAATTTTGAAAATTCAAAATCCATTTTTTCATGAGCATCCGTGGCTCAGTTGGTGGAGCATTCGATTTATAATCCTCTCCTAACGAACGTTGTATTGCGTTCTTCGACAGGTATAAATATCCAAAGTATGTACACGGAAAATCTTTGTTCAAGAAAGATTACAAAATTTCTTCAGGAAATGAAGATATGGAAAAAATTCTATGACTGTTTATAAATGTTTTGTATAATAAATGAAACTTTTCTCTATTTTTACTAAACTGGAAATAAATCCTTTTTAATATTTTAGGAAAAGGTATAAATGAAATTTCAGAAATAATTTCGGAGAATGTTTGAAATAATTCTATATTTCTTTCAAAAGATTTAATAGTTCTTTATAATTCTTTTGAAAGTATTCAAATTGTATGTCATGTAAGATTTCTATTTCTGCGTTTCTGAAAATTACAAAACTGGAATAGAATCGTTTGATGCGCAGTAAGCACTACGCAAGTACATCTCTGTGAGTGGTGATTAAGACCCTAGCCTAAACTGACATAACCGGCAAACGATAATGCTTCGTTAACGGATTATTTGAAAGTGCTAATAATGAATTGATTAAATTCATAGTATAATTCGTAAAAGACATAATAATTTTTTTTTGAAAAATTAAATATTCTTTAAATATTGTAATAAATAAATTTAAAATAATGAATAAAACATTAAAATTCATATAAAAATATTAAAATGTATAAGTAAAATAATTACTAGCTTTTTAATTTCGTCAAAATATAGAATCTTTTCAGTCGAAAAAATTAACCTTTACTTAATTATTCCATATTACATTTATTTTAATTTAAATTAATTAAAAAAAGTTAATTTTATTAAAACCTTATTTCTTCTCACAAGTGGCTAAGAAAACGCAGGTTTAGTATATAAGAGAGATTCAAAGCAACTCGTGGTATGTTATATGCGTGCGTGCGAAAGCGAGTGTTATATGTATTCGTATAGTTGTAAGATAGTGTTAGTTTTAGGTGCGTTTATTATAGTGTGTGTAATCTGTGACAGAATAATATACTTTGTGTGTGTCAGTGTGTGTGCGACCCCTCCTAAACCCATGTGTCTGCGCAGGTCTGTTCCTTCAGCGTAACTCACAGACATTTAATTTTTTTCATGCGAGCCCGTATTTTTACGAAACTGCTCTTGAATTCTTATTTTGTGACGCCTGATTTTGTGCGAAATCAGAAATAGAAATGGAACTCTTCTTTCAGATCTTAAGGTAGTACGCTCGCGACAGTCACTCTCAAAAGTAAATTTTAATAAAATGTAGAGGTGTGCAAAAAGCTCGAAAAGCCGAGCCGAGCCGGGCCGCAATTTTTTCGAGTCGAGCCGAGCCGAGCCCGAGCCGGGCTCGATGTATCGGGTACCCGAAATTTTCGAGTACCCGAAACATTCGGGTACACGAATTCACTCGAGTACTCGAATATTTCGGGTACTCGAATGAATTCGGGTAACCGAAATTTTCGAGTACTCGATTTAATTCGAACTTTTAAATTAAAAAAATTTTTTTTTGAAAAAAAAAAAATTTAATTAAAAATTAATGTAGAAAATTTTGGATTTTCTCAAGGGCTCGAATCAAATCGAGTACTCGAAAATTTCGAGTACCCGAAAGTTTCGGGTACCCGAAAAATTCGAGTACCCGAAATTATTCGAGCTTTTTATAAAGCTCGGCTCGGCCCGAGCTCGGCTCGAGCTCGAACTGAATAGGCTCGGCTCGGCTCGGCTCGAAAAATGAAAAGCTCGAAAATACCCGCTCGAGCTTCGGGTTTCGAGCTTTTTGCACACCTCTAATAAAATGCTATAGTATGGTGCAGTTACTGTAGCATATTTTTGCTTGGACTGTACTGAATACATAGTCAGTCCCATGTACAGACACACTCACACACAAGTATACTAGTCAGTTTAGAATATTATATTATATTATATCTTTTAACTGAAACGGTTAATATTGTTAAATCTTTTTGTTATAAATTTCTCAAACATTCATTTATAATATATTAGTTTTTTAAAACAATCTATAGAAAATTTTAGAAGTTATTAGAAGAAATGTGCCGTTTACATGCACTTTTCATAGGTTAACCATGTTAAATAACAAACTTTGAACTTAAATATCTTGTTTTAGAAATGGTCAATTTTTTTAATATTTTGCAAATACATAGATCTTGTTATTAACTACTCTGATTTCAAATTTCATGAAATTCTATAGAAAAGTGCTATCACGAGCGTACTACCTTAATATTAAAATTACTGAACAATTTATCAAGACCTTCAAAATTTTTCTTTATTTTATCAGAAAAAACCATTAGTAATAATTCAAAAGACACTTTAACTATTTTTCTAAATTTTTTTCCATATCCTCATTTCCTGAAGAAATTTTGTAATCTTTCTTGAACAAAGATTTTCCGTGTATGATATGAGATCAGCATTTTTGTTCAATATTTAGCAGCGCTTAATGCTTTAGGGTATTGTCATTGTTTGCGAAGACGAAGTATTTGGTAATGTTTGGAAGTGAATAAGTACACACACTCGTTTATTTATAACATAAACGTCATTAAAGGGCATAGGGGGTAAGTATGTTAAATCTGCCTCCGCTTGTTTTTTTCCAAAACATACTTTTTGAGAAATAGTACATTGTACAACTAGTGGCGAAAGTCGAGAGTGAAGTTTGCGGCTCGAGCGTAGCGAGAGCAGCAATCACTCGAGAAAAATCATTCTTTCACCACGAGTTGTGCACTATGTTTTCTCCAACGTCTTGCGAGGAAAGGTTTCTTCGTGAGTTTCGTATAATTTTAATTTAAAATGTTCTTATGTTTAATATAATAAAAGACGAATGTTTTGAGTGGGGAAGAAGTTAGATACAAAATAAATCTCGGTCAAAGAACAAGAAAAAATTCATGATTTACTTTCGCCACGCCAAATTTACTTTCGCCACGCTAAAAATTACTTTCGCCACGCTAAATTTTACTTTCGCCACGCTCTTCAGAGCAGTTGAGAAAAGTTCTACTTTCGCCACACTTTGCTACCAAGAAAAGTACTCCTTTCAGAGCAAGTGTTGGAGAAAATAATATTTTTTGCTCATGTGCACACTCTTTTTGGAGTGGCATCGAAAAGAATGGTTCTAAACGACTTTACATTAGAAATCTGTAAATAAATTTTTATTTTTCATATAAATACTATCAAATTCTGAACAAATTAAAGGTGAAAGAAGTTTATTTAGAAATTAACAGGCCGAAAAAAGCCTTTAAATACAAATGAATACAATGAAAAAAGAAAACAATGTGTTCGTAGACACTAGTTTTGTAATATTAGTGCTCGTAATTTAGTAATAAATTTTGTGCTCGAAGCTTCAAAGAAATCGCAATAGATGATACAGAATTAGCCTCACGAGAGACTCTACTAACATAAGAATTATAACCATAATTTGTCCTATGACTTGATTAGCGAATGATAAATTCATTTCCTTTAATTTGAATCTGAACAAATTAGTTGACAAAAGTTTCTTGTTTCTATTCCATTCTTTTATAATATAAACGAATGAGAGCATTACCAATTTAAAAATACTTTTGATGTAAAACCGATTAAATTCGTTTTTATTTACTTTTCTCAAATTTTGATTTAAGGGCATGTCCAAGTTCTGAAATGTAAAGAAACAAAAAAGTAAACAAACTAAACACTAAAATTGCAATTTTGAAATTGCCTTTTCTCCCATAAAAATTAACATTTTTACACTTTTTTTACGAAAATGGTAAACTGGAGTGTTAAAGTTTACAGTGAAATCATTTTTTGCTATGACCATTTAAAAGCAATCAGTAAAATAACAAATTGAAATTACTACTAAAATATCATTTTTGACGCGTCCCGAAAATTAAACTGTTTGACTATATCAACCGCACCGACGATGAAGAAGTCCCAGTCAGCAATTGGACGTTCAACATGGGGAAGGGGAAATTTTTCTCTTTCCTCCTTGAAATTACAAGGGAAAGGGTAAGGACTTCTGCTCGTCCGTGCGGTTGAAGTAGTCAAACACTTAAACTTTTTCTCCTTGCAGATCACAAACTGTACACACAAGCACCAATTTTCTGACAGGTCACTTCTATGCATAAATCCAACCAATTCATTGCACTTTTACTTTGACTAAAAATATACTCCATAAATTTAGTTTCTGCTACTGGTTTGGCCAACAAATTTTCAAATAAATTTGTTTTTGAACGAAAATAAGCAATAGTAGAAGACCGAATAGTGAAGAATTTTTGGCGCTTCATTTGCGTAAATATATATCAATTTTAATTTTCTTTATGAAAATGGTGAACTAAAGTGTTGAATTAGGTAACTGGTATAGTTTTTTTTCAGCATAGCTGAAAGGATGGGAAAAAAGGAGATTTATTATAAAACCAAATTTGCAGTTCCGCATAGTAGTGTGACAACAGAGTTCTCTCCGCGCAGCATTCGTCTGCCCAAAAACGTCGAACGGTAATCGGTAATCGGTTTTACATAAAAAGTATTTTTAAATTGGTAATGCTCTCATTAGTTAATATTATAAAAGAAAGGAATATAGAAACAAGAAACTTTTGTTAACTAATTTGTTCAGAATTTGATAGTATTTATACAAAAAAATAAAAATTTTAAACAGATTTCTAATGTAAAGTCGTTTTGAACCATTGTTTTCGATGCCACTCCAAAAAATATTATTTTTTTCAAAAAGTACATTTTTAAATATTTGGAAAAAATATATGTTAAAGGGGACATTATAAGGTACTTTTTAAGAAAAGAATTAGAGGTGTAACTTCAAAAAATTGCCCCCAAAAATTTTTTTGAAAATTTCAAAAAAAAAGAATTTTAATTTTTTTTTGTGAAAAAATTTTGAAATTTTTTTTTAAGTCGTCTTATTTGTCTTTATAACACATTAAAATCGGTTTAGTAGTGTTCGAGAAAAATAAGTTTTTCAATTTTGATTTTTCTCTCCATTACTCCCCCAAAAATTCAAATTTTGATTTCATATTTACAGGAATTGTTACTCATAGCGAATTCGGTTATCTGCTCCGAGAGCGATCTTACTCGGTGTAGGAGTATAGTTTACTCTGCTCTCAAAAAGCTGTGCTCTACTCTGAGGCACTCTATGACGTCATGAACACTGGCAAAGTTCGACTGTTTTTGGAGCAGGAGCACAACATGAACTGCTATGGTGTAAAGCATACACTGCTCGTTTGGCGCGAAGTTTAAATTTAATTAAACTTATATAATATAATGTAATATAATATTATATTTATTATATTATATATATTATTATACATTATATTATGCAATATATTTTCTTCTTAAATGTAAAATTATTTTACTTAAAATTAAATATTTTATGATGTATACATAGGGTTGTGAAGTTTCATGAAACTTTGGAAAATGAAATGTTTCATGAAAGTTTCATTGCTTCATGAAACATTTCAAAGTTTCAAGTTTTAAGCGGGAAATTTCAAATTCAATGCAAGAAAGTATAATAATTAACGCATATTTTGTTGTCAAAAACATGAAGTATTATTACTTACTTTAATATCTTTCTTTAATTTTTATAAATAAAATAAATAATTAAAAAATATATTAATAATTTAATTTTAAGTCACTCGTTAGAGGTAATATTTCAGGTAATTTTTAGTTAATATTAACATAACTACTCTCGTGTTTTCGGATGTAAACAAAAAATTTTCATTAAATTGTTTCGAACTAACCTAAAATTTCTAGAGATTATCTAACCTAAACTGACAACTGCGCATGTGCAAATAAAGCTTAATTATTGGTTCTTCAATGTTTCATGAAATTAATGAAACTTTCGCTTATGAAACATTGAAACTTTCAAATGAAAGTTTCATTGTTTCAATGAAACGTTTCATCACTCACAACCCTATGTATACATCAATAATATTTTTAAAAGCAAAAAATTTGATATTTTTATTAGAATTTTAAAATTTTATGCGGTCAATGTTTTGATATAGCAGAATTGTTAATCACAAAATTATCGAATAATATTTCTGATATAAATTTTGTTTACACTATTTGACATTTTGAACTACTAACAACAACAATAATAAAATAAGTGAAAAGGTTTTTTCTTTGAGACCAAATAATTACTTTATAATGAGTATTTTTATTTAAATATTAAAAATATTGAAAATTATTTACTTTTTTTATTAAATATTAAAATATTAAATGTTAGTCTTTCTCTAAATATAAAATTCATTATAAAAAACATAATTCGTCTTCACTACTATCGCTAGAGGTGTCAATTAAATCTGTTAAAAGTGAAATTTTTAAATTTGCCGCTTCTCTTGACATTTTTTTAAACTGCACTAACAAAATTGTGGGAGCAAATTTTGTTGCACCTTTCGATCCTTGAGAGTGCACACTTCTTAATTCGAACACAAATAACGATCTGCGCCGGAGCAGTGCTGCCAAAACGAATACTCGAAACGATCTGCGCCGGAGCAGTGCTGCTAAAGCGAATACTCCAAACGGTCTGCACTAGAGCACATTTGTCAAACCGAACATGCTACTCCTGCTCTGGAGCACTCCGAGAGTGCTCCGGTGCAGATAACCGAATTCGCTATCAAGTTGGTAGTAATATGTGGAATTAATTTGAACCGATTTCAAGCGGGGGCAGATTATGTAAATACTTACCCCCCTATGCCCTTTCTGTTCCAAACAGTTTGAGAGTATTCTTCTTCAAAGGGACGCTGTGATTATAGATGGCAATTTAAAAGTGCTACGTATCATGGTAATTCTGTTTTTATATATCGCAATAATGATAATATTGTGTGTTTTTAAATTTTTTGACAACTTTTAAAAATGTCATACTGGCCCTAAGGTGGCCACCTACGCTTTTTTTTGTAAAACCACTTTTGCATTTTTTACGGTGTAATATTTATCAAAATGTATGATGGAATAAAAACTAAAATCTGTTAAAATTCGTGGTTCATGATCCACTTGTCCACAATTTAACTCAAATGATTCAGATTAATTTCTTATTCTTCAGTGAAATTTTAAACTAACGCTGAACTCTCTAAATCTGAATAAGTGAAATTTCACTTATTTTAAGTGAATATTCACTTATTACATGTTTCAAAACTCTTCCACGTAGAATAAGTGAATATTCACACATGAAATAAGTGAATTATATTAATTTATTGAATAATTTAAAATATATTTCTCATTTAAATGAAAATAAATAATCAGGATCAATATTTTACAAAAAAAATATTTATTTACTATCAACTTTTTTTACACTCTTTTCTCTTCTCATTATCAATCTGGAAGTTATAAACATATCATTTTTTCAACTTTTTTAAGCTAAATCCCCAGACGGTCACCCATCCTAATATTAACCGCACGTAACGTCGCTTAACTTTGATGATCCAACGAGAACCTCCACAATGCCACTTAGGGACAGTTTCACCAAAATCAATTAAAATTTGATCAATGATTAAATCCTCAATTAACCAATCATGAGCCGTTAAACTGGGTTTAATCATTGATTAACTTTTAATCGGAGTTGGTGAAACTGGCCCTTAATATGTTGCCTTATATTCATAGAAAATTATTGGGTGCTATGTACTTATAAAGGGTTAGTTTATTGTCTTATAGGGGAACATAGTCGAGGTCGGCCCACTTTTTGACTTTTGTTTATAACTTTTTTTTAAAAATGAATTTGGACAATTGAAGTATATGGTTGGAAAGTCCTGTTTAATAGGAACATCTTTTCTGTACAAAGTAAATTGATTGGTTTTAAAATGAAAAAGTTATAAAGATTTAAAAAAAAAAATTTGTAGTCCAGGTTGGTCCTTACAGTCAAGGTCGGCCATCTTTAAAATTTAAAGGGCATTAATCGTTAAAAAATAAAATAACATGTTTGGAGTTGGGTCATTTCGCAGGAGAGTTAAGGTTCATATCTCAGATTTTTTTTATATTTTGCTTATTAATAGTATTTTGGGTCCTAAACAACTATACCAAATTTTAATTAAATATTTTTATTATTTTTCAAGATATTTGCATTGCAAATTTCTTGACATGTTTTTTTCATTTTATTATAACTCACTTATTTTTAAAAATTTATTAAATTTGTTAAGAACCTTTTTTATGTAAAAACCATTGAAGTTTAATAAAAAAAATTGAAAATTAAAAAATATCAATTTTTTTAATTATTTATTTATAAAATTATATTTATTTTTAATGTTTAAGCATGAGCCCTATCAGATTTTGTTTAAAAAAAATTTTATTTCAAAGTTTAAGATCTCATTAAAAAACCGTGAAATTTTTAGAATGGCATCTGTCTTTGTTTTTTAGTAATAAATTTTCAAAGTTTTAATTGCACTATCGCGCGCCGGCTCACAGTTGGATTTTTTTACAATTCACTGTTCAAAAATGACTACAGCCTACAATTTTTAACCGATTTGAATATTTTTTGTTTTAAATTAAAGGGGACATCCTGGTAGGCCGATTTTTTAAATATTAATTGTTTATAATTTTGTATTTTAAAAAAATTAATACAATTTTTTTAAAAAGGACGTTTATTTTCTTATTCCGTTACTGCACATGATCTAAATAAGTTCAAAATAATCCAATATATCCACCAGACAATTAATAAAACAAAATAATTTATTTAAATTGTTATGAACAATATTAATTAACAAATAGTTAACTTTGATTCCTCTTCAATAAAAAATGTTTTTTTTCACATTTACTTTTACACTACCGGCAGAAATTGTCGGTACGAACGACGGGCGAGCTACGAAAAGTTGCTGCCGAAATTAAATTAACATATTTTATTATTGAAAAATGATAGAAACTTGGTTCTTGGATCGTTTGAAAGCCAATTAAATTCTGCGTCGTTTGATATATAAATGAAAATTATTTGATATTTTTGAGAGTTTTTATCACCTAAAAGATTATATTCATGTGCAACTCGACGGTTAGTGTTTGCATTATTTACATACACATTTTGGGCTTTCTGTATATTATTATCTGCTTGAGCTCGCAATACTTCCAAACTTCGATTTTCGACATTTACTTCCGGATTCATAAATTCAACAATATTATCGTTCATCTTGCCCTGCTGACTCACACCAAACAATAACATACTAGGCATTTCATTAGTTGACCCGTGAACAGTATTGTTAATCGCGCATTCTACCTCATTAACGACTTTATTCCACGATCTCCCTACTTAATGATTACTCAATTTTCCAAGCATCGGTGCCAACACCTTGTTCACTCGTTCTACCTGCCCATTTGCCTGTGATAAAGTGGTAGCTACTTAGTGTAACGTTATTTCATATTCCGTCACAATTTTAAATTTCAACCCGTGTAAATAAATTCTAAACCTTCTCAACGCGTAGTTTATCGCCAACATCTCTAACTCAAAACTATGGTAGCGACTCTCCACGTCTATTGATCTCTTTGACAAATACAGAACGGGGTGAAATTTCAGATCTTTTTGTTTTTGTAATAGGACTGCACCGTATCCGTGTGAGCTCGCGTCACAATGCAACTCGGTCTCAAAACTAGGGTCACATAAAGATAAAATTGGAGCTTCCGTCAATTTTATTTTCAATGTTTGAAACAATAAATTTTCTTTTTCCCTAAATTCGAACTTAATTCATTGAGCTGAAGAACGTAACGTTAAAACATTAACGAAAATAAAATCCTGATTAATAGTGACTATTAAAATTTGTTCTCATTATGCTTATAACCAATTGAAAGGACGTCAAAAACTGAATCAAAAAACGTCCGAAGAGTTCCAAAAGCTATTTCGGAAAAGGGTTAAACGGAGCATTAAATATTTTAGTTACATTTTTTCAATCATTAACGATGACTATTTCAGTAAAAATTAAAATTTGTTCCCATTATGCATATAACCAATTGAAAGGGCGTCAAAAACTGAGTAAAAAAACCGAAGTGTTCCAAAGGCTTTTTCGAAAAATGGTAAAATAGAGCTTTAAATCTTCGATTTACAGTTTTTAAACATTTATGTAGGGGAGAATGGGGAGTTGTGAAGCACGGCCATAGATCTCGCATAGTAATTGTTTTGATAGATGTCACTTACTCTCAATATTCTTTCACCTAATATCTTCGTTTTGTAATTGGATTCATTCCGATAGCAGATATTTTGCATATCTTTCAAGACAGTGTGTTCAACCTTTCGTTTATAAAGTTTTTTTGAGTGTTCCTTTTTGTAGAATTCTTACAAAATTCGCGAACAAATCAAAAAGATAAGTTCACCCATATAATAACCAGCAATGATTAGGTTTTCGATATTCAAAAGGATTTATGCAAAATCACAATAAAGAATATTTACCAAAAAATATAATTTTTAGCGATTTTTAGTAGTGCTTCACAACTCCCCATGATTTTTAAAAACTTGAAAAAGCTGCTTTTTGGCCCAACTGAAAAAAATTGTCGATTTTATTTTATTTCATGCAAATTCTTCAACCAGTAAGCATATTTGAAGACCCTCTAGAGATTCAAATAGAGAAAATTTGAAAAAAAATTTTTTTTGAAGTTACAACTCATAAAAAAAGGGTGCTTCATAACTCCCCATTCTCCCCTACATACAACTATTATTTTAAAAAATAATAAATATTCTAAAAATAATCATCATGAAAAGTTATAGTAATTTATTTACATTTTGGACTTTTTTTGACTAAGTTTTTGACGCCTATTCAATTCATTATGAGCATAATAGGAACCAATTTTTATGTAAATTTTTATGAAATTGTAATACGAATAGAAGATTTAATGCTCCTTTATAGCCCTTTGCAAAATAGCTTTTGTATCAATTCAACAAATTTTAATTTTTACTCAAAAAGCTTTGGTTGATGTTTGAAGAATTGTAACACAAATATTTAATGCTCTTTTTAACCCATTTCCGAAAAAGCCTTTGGAACACTTCGGACTTTTCTTGACTCTGTTTTTCACACCCTTTCAATTGGTTATATGCATAATGGGAACAAATTTTAATTTTTACACAAATAGCCATCGTTAATGATTGAAAAAATGTAAATCAAATATTTAATGCTCCTTTTAAGGTACTACTATACTTTAGAATTTTAAAAAAATTTATTTTTTTTATTGCATTTTTTAACTCTTTATGACTTTAGAAAACACCTCCTAAAGTATTTATAAAAAATAAAAGTAAATTTTTCAAAAAATATTCAATTAATGTAAAAAGTCATTGACAAATTAAGTAAGTCTTTAAGGGGATGGTGGGGTTTAGCTTTTCGTTACGACCAGTAGAAACATTGGTGCTAATGTATGTAACAGTGTCTGACATAAAAAAATGGTGGGGTTTCAATTTGCAAAAGAATTTTAGGTAATTTATGAATGGCCTCTAACGATACATATATATAAGTTTAAACGCGTTTTTCTCAAAATAACGTTTTCTCAAATTGCGGACAGTTTATCTCTGAATCTACTGAACCGATTTTAATAAATAATAACTCGTTTTGTTTGTTAGCATGTCCTGCGTGACAATTTACCAGAAAATGGTCAAAAAATTAAAAAAAACATTTTTGCAGACTAGAAAAATACTGAAAAACATAGTGTATTTTTAAACAAATTATTGAAACATCTGCTATTTTTTTATTTTAGTCGATTTTTCATTATTGGTGGTAGATTTCTATGCAAGACACCTTCCTTTTTAAAAAGCAATTTGGATTTTTTGTTTCCGATTTGTCAATCTTGAGATAAACTGTCCGCAATTGGACAACTAACTTTTTGGAGTTTCGATCTGAATGCTGTCTGCAGATTATGATATTGAATAAAAATTAAAAACAAACCATTATTATTATTCTCCAAATATGTACTAATATAGGCAAAAAAGTTTTTAAATATTTATAATAAAAGACCTAAGAAAAAAAATTTTTAAATTTGGTCTTTTAAGAGCCTTCTAAAGTGTAGTAGTACCTTAACCCTTTTCCGAAATAGCTTTTGGAACACTTTGGACTTTTTTTGACTCAGTTTTTGACGCCCGTTGAATTGGCTGTAAGCATAATAGGAACAAATTTTAAGGGGGAGTGACACCTTTGAGGCCTCTTTTGAACCTGTTTTTCATGGATTTTTTTAAGGCACGGGAATAAAGTAAACAAAATTTGGTTTTGAGGGATTTATTTGTTAACTTTTTAAGTTTACAAAAATATATTTATACGTAAAAAAGTTTAAATTTGTTGCCTATAGAGGGCGCCGAAGTTGGTCTCCTTTCTTTGCAGAGCAAATCGGTGGGCAAGATTCCGGTTAAACCGTTTAATCTAAATCAAAAATTCAAAGTTTTTCTGAATCTGAGATAGATTTAGCTTTCAAGTACGTAGGATATTTTAAAAATATTAATTTTGGTGTATTTGGCAGTTTTTTGAAGTAAAAAGTCGATTTTTAGGGCGAAAATTTGTCAAAAAATCTGTTGCCAAAAAAAACAAAGAAACCAAAAAAAAATCCGCTACGTACTCGAAAGCATTAGTAAATGACCATAAAAAAAAACTTTGTCCAAAGTCAATCCGATCAAAACTGTTCTAGCTAGACTGACCACCGTTTTGAAAAACGTCATTTCGAGAAAAACGAGTTTAAAGTTTTGAAAGCACTTGAAGCGCTCTTGGGCACCTTTTGCAGATTTTGTCAAAGGTGTCACTCCCCCTTAATACAGTAGAACCCGGTTAATACGATTCTGTAGGGACCGCGCTAAGAGTGCGTCTTATCCCTTTCACACCCAGGCATAACTGGACGGTTAAAAAAACGTAAGTGTAACGTTATTCATAGTTTTCGGGGTCGCTGATTACGAATCTGATATCAGAATTATAAAATTTTTTAAATTCAAAATGGCGTATCCAATATGGCGGGAAACTTTTTTACAGATTGATTGGATTGGCTTGGAAATTGTTACTCGGGGGTTTTTGAGGTCGCTGATTACGAATATGACATCATTTTTTAAAAATTCAAAATAGCGGATTCAAGATGGCGGACGATTTTTTTTAAATCGTTTAGTTTTACCAGAAACTTGTTACTTGGGGGTTTTCAGGGTCGCTCAATACGAATCCGGTGTTATATTTTTAAAATTTTAAATGACGGATCCAATATAGCGGACGTTATTTTTAAAATCGTATAGTTTCACCAGAAACTTGTTACTCGGGGGTTTTCGGGGTCACTGATTACGAATCCAGTGAGAGTAGAAAGAAACAAGTCCATCTACTGACAGAAATAAATAAATAAATACACAATCGCAATTTTAAAATAAACTACAAATTCGTGATAAGAGACCATAAAAACCCTTGAGTGACAAGTTTCCCTCTAATCCAAACAATTTTTACATTTGTCGTCCGCCGTGTAGGATCCGCCATTTTGAATTTTTAAAAATTAACACCTAATTAGTAATCAACGACTCAGAAATCCCCCGAGTAACAAGTTTCAGGTGAAATTAAAATGTTTTAAAAAAATCGTCCACCATCTTGGATCCGCCATTTTGAATTTTAAAAATATAACACTGGATTCGTAATCAGCGACCCCGAAAACACCCGAGTAACAAGTTTCTGGTGAAACTAAACGATTTTAAAAATAACGCCCGCCATATTGGATCCGCCATTTTGAATTTTAAAGATATAACACCGGATTCGTATTCAGCGACCCTAGTAACCCCCGAGTAACAAGTTTCATGCTAATCCGTTTAATTTTTACATTTGTCGTCCGCCATATTAGATCCGCCATTTTGAATTTTGAAAAACTAGCACCGGATTCGTAATCAGCGACCCCGAAAACCCCCGAGTAACAATTTTTAGGCGATTTTAAAATATTTTAAAAATTCATGATTTTTAACAATAATTTATGAATTTTTTTAAACAATAGGAATTTTTTAACATGATCTAGGTTACTTATTTTTAAAGCCCTATTCTTCCTGAAGAGAACGCACTAAATTAAACTCAAAAATATTAAGTTTCTTCAAAGATATTGAGGATTTTGTAGGTGGGACGTATATGTCCCATGGGCGTGAAAGGGTTATGCGGGAAAACGTATTAGGCGGGAAATAAAATGTATGTCTTTAATTGCAGGGACCACCATAAATGAGCGTTTTAAGCGGGAAATCGTATTAACCGGGTTCTACTGTATTTACTCTAAAAGCCATCGTTAATATTTAAAAAATTGTAATTCGAGGATTTAATGCTCATTTTAACCCCGAGTAATTTAAAAAATTTCTTTAAAACAAGTAAATGATGCTCGATAGACTCCGTGGCGACCAATGTCATCCATGTAGACCACGACATCCCCACTGTCAATTACTTCTCTTAATATACTGTATTTACGAACTTCTGAAATCGCAAAGGCCCCGTCTTGAGTCCGAACGGCATGCACACGAACTCATACTGGCCAAATGGGGTCACTAATGACGTGTATTTGCAACAATCTTCTGCAATCGAAATATGGTGAAAACCATCCTTGAGATCTAAGAGACTAAAATAGATTTTTCCACTAAAAATATTTAACTGATCTTCGATCAAGGGCTGCTTCGCTCGGTCTTATGCGTTTTTGTGCAAGCAATTTATCAAGTCATTTTTTCAAACCCGTTTTTTCAGCAAAAGAAAGTCTCGTCGGTTTATAATGAAACGGTTTTCCTTTTTTTAAAACAATTATCAGTTCTGCATTTATTTTAGGTCTCTCTGGTCGTTTCGGTTTTATATAACTTTCAATAAACAATTTTTCTACCTAATCGCGATCAACATTTGAAATTTCTGAATTAATATTCAAATTAGATTGCTCGTTATTTTTATTTTCTACGTCAATATTTAAAATTTCTTTGCTCGCCGTTTCAAAACAATCCAAAGACTCTATTAATTTTAAACCAAATTTTTTTTATCGTATTTCGACGCAACACAACCTTGTAACCAAGTCTATGGTGAAGATCTCCTCGTCGTGCTGCAATTCGTGATCAACCACCTTCAAGAATTCGTCCTCCTCCTGATCCACCTCGACATTTGCTACTTCTCGACTGGTACCCTGACTACTTCCTGGTCCCCTGAGTGGTAGTCGTTTATCTCGCTGTGGACAATCTTTGATAATGTGATCTATAGCACCGCATCGGAAGCAAGAGCCTTTCTTGCGTGGTTCTCGCTCACACTCAAATGACAGATGTCCCCACTGACCACAATTATAACATCTGTTTTTCCGATCATCTTTCGACGTTGATTCGATTCGCTTTTACTCTGATCTTTCGAATCTTTCACTTCTTTCAATGATCCTTCAGGAGAAACTCTAATAGTCAAGGTCACCTTCTCGAACGTGAACATCAAATCCGCCACGTCCTTAAACCTCTGGATTCGAGCTTGATTTCTCAAGGTTGCTTCTGGAATGCCCTTGACAAGATAATCAACCCTTTCTTATCCCTAGAAAGCTAGAAAGTAGGCGTGGTATAAGTGTCTTGCGTTTATGAGAGTTTGAAGAGTGGGAAATTTTGACGAATCTTGCAATGACGTGATACGACTGTATGTAGATTGTATGATTTAAATTAATTGTAAGATCTAATTTTAACATATGAAAAATAATATAGCTTTTGATTTTAAGAAATAGACATTAATTTTTCGAAATTTGTAGGAAATATAGAAAACACGTTAGAAGATTACTGATAAATTTATTGTCTTCAAATGTAAAAGAAGAAAGCAACGAAACTGATTTGGAGTTAGAAATTCGAGAGTCTGATTTGAAGGATAGAAGTTGGTCCTCTGGTGATTCACATGGAGAAATAGATAAAGAATCTCTTTTTACGGTAGACACAATACCGAAATTAAAAGACGACTTCGATATTCCAACTTATGGTCAGGTAATTTTTTAACAATTTTATTTACTATTTTATTTTTAAGAGAAAGAAAAATTTTCCATTTATTTCTTTAGCCATATTCTGCTTTTGAATATAATTTACTCTAAATCACAAAAAATTTACAATTAGCACCATTATTTAGAAGAATATTAAAAATTTATTTTTACTGTCTAAAATTGCGCACGGAATTGTAAAAAAAATAAATTTTTCTTTAGAAATTCAGCAAACCTTTGGAAAAGCCAACAATGGAGTTGAGTACACCTAAAGAAGATTGTTGTCCAAAACTTACTTGTTTCAATTGCCTGGGAAATCATAATTTGCGAGACTGTAAGGAACCAAGAAATCAGAACAACATTAATAAAAATAAGAAAGATTTTGTTTCAAAACAGTCGAACAAAAATTTAAGGTATCATCAAGATCTCGATCAGAAATTTGGACACATTGTTCCTGGGAATATAAGTGGAAACTTGAGAAAAGCTCTTGGCATGAAGGACAATGAATTGCCGCGACACATTTACGGGTAAGTAAATAAGCTTTTAATAAGTAACGCTTTTTGTAAAATTGGAAATAGTTATTAACCTATATACAGTAGAACTCCTATAGTTTCAACTTTCACCTATTTTATCCTCCCACCATATAGCCTAACCGTGACGTCATTTTGTGCCATGTATCGACGTATCGACGCTGCGTTTGAAAGTAAACATAACCTTTAGTAGTAAGCTGTCGCAGATTGTGTCAAGTCAATATAAAAATTGAGACTTTTGTATTTACATAAATAATATATTTTATAACACAATAATCATATTAATTTGAATTAAATCAACATACAGTCAACTCTCGATAAGACAAACTCGAAGAGAGCGAAAAAACTTTGAGTTATCGAAAAGTTTGAGTTATCAAATTTTAATAATTAATTATTAATTATTATTATTATTAATTATTATTTAATTGTTTATAGCGAATGAACGGGACCCAAAAATTACTTTCACTTACCAAAAAATTTGAGTTATCGCGCTTTGTCTTATCGAGAGTTGACTGTATTTGATTTAAGTAGCGTGAAAGCGGAAAACAGGAAGCATTTAACCAATAGGAACTTCAGATTTAATGGAAATCGTTCTAATACAGAATTCTTATTGGAGATAAGATATTTTTTTATCCCTTTTGGTGTTTTTTGACTTGTTATCGTTCTTCAACTTAAGGGCTTCCATGGGTCAAAACGACCAGAAAACGTATGTTTTTATAATAATTTTTTTTCATCAAATAAATAAATTTTTTTTTAATACTTTGGTATCTGAAAGTACATTAAATAAGTAAGATATAAAATTTTTTATAAAAAATATTAAAAATTAGGCCCGTAGCAACAGTTCTTCGGGCCCCTTTAAAAATTTGCTTTTCCGGTGGTCAAAATATCTTGACTGCTTCAACTCAAATCGAAAAACAAAAAATTTTCGGTTAGTGGGTGAATATATCTCGTGATTGAACGAAGGGTTTTTAAAGAAATTGAAATTTGGATTTTTGACACTGTCTTTTGTCAAAAGTTACAATTTTCAGAACCATTAAGACCATGTAAAATCGGTTTTAATCAACAAAAAAAATATTCCTTCGTTCAGTCACGAGCTATACTCATCCACTAACAGAAAGTATTCGGTTTTTTGATTTTCGATGAACCGGTAAGAAGATATCGTGACCACCGCTTTTTTGGGAGGGTTCTCAAAGAAACTCTTGGTACGGGACTGATTCTAAATTTTTTTAACGAATATTTTACAAGCAAAGTGCTCATATAAAAAAATTTATTCATTTTATGAAAAAAATAGTATATTACATTATAAGGGCAGAAAGTTTGAAATTCCTGCACTGCGCAGGAATCCTGCACTGGCTTCGTCTCGGGCATCATCGCTTAGTTTAGAGCTTTCGAATTTCTGCCCTTGTAATGTATACTATTTTTCTTTATATACGGTCGAAAGTACGCTCGCTAATTTATCTTTTAAGGGGACATTCCAGTTCAAAACAGGAAAAAACAAGGTTTTTTAGTATATAATATTAAAATAACTATGACATTTATTTATAAAATTTCTTTTACATGTGACAAATAATTTATTTTGAATATGAAATTTTTTTTTTATTTTTACTTCAAAATGGCGGCGACATACGCCATTTTCAAAAATGTCCATTTCTTATGGTAAGATCGAATTTTCTTCCCCTCCTTTTATTAAAGTACTTTTTCCCCTAAACATGAAAAAAACACATGTTTTTATCCAGAATTTCTCTTATAAATAAAAAGGGAGTTGGAAATTTTCCAGTTTTTTGAGGTTCCACTTATAGACATGATGACAATGAATCAAATGCCGTGTGATTTTTCAAAATCGCTTCATAAGAACTCGAGATATCACTCTTACCAGATCAAAAAAAGACATTTTGAGATAAACGCACTTTAAGTTTTAGTTGATAAGTTTGGACAATTTTTTTAAAAAATCATCGGATTTGCTTGAAAATCGTTACTCGGGGGTTTTCGGGGTTTCAAATTCAAAATGGCGGATCCAATATGGGGGACAATTTTTTTTAAATAATCGGATTTGCTTAAAAATTGTTACTGGGAGGTTTTTGGGGTCTCTCATTACGAATATAATATTAGATTTTTGAAATTCAAAATGGCGAATCTAATATAGCGGAAAATATTTTTTTAAATAATCGGATTTGCTTAAAAATCGTTACTGGGGGGGGGGGGGTTGGGGTCGCTGATTACGAATAGGATATTAGATTTTTGAAATTCAAAATGTCGAATCTAATATGGCGGACAATTTTTTTTAAATATCATCGGATTTGCTTGAAAATCATTACTGGGGGGTTTTTGGGGTCGCAGATTACGAATATGATATTAGATTTTTGAAATTCAAATTGATTAATTTTGAAAAATTTCTTTCCATATTGGATCCGCCATTTTGAATTATTAAAAACTGAGGTCAGATTCGTAATCAATAACCCCGATAACCCCCGAGTTACGATTTTCAAGCAAATCCAATGATTTTTTTTTAAATTGGCCGCCATATTGGATCCGCCATTTTGAATTACAAAAATCTGATATCATATTCGTAATAAGCGACCTTAAGAACTCCCGAGCGACAATTTTCAAGCAAATCCACTTGATTTTTAATTTTCTCTTCCGCCATATTGCATCCGCCATTTTGAATTTTAAAAATTTGATATCTAATTTGTGATCTGCAACACCAAATACATTTTTGTTTGTCTTTTTTACAAAATGCAAATAAGAAAACATTCAAATCATTCGATTGAGTTCTGCTTATCCGCATATAAAAACATCTTTGACATGGCGAAGAATAAGTTAGTATGTATAACTTTTGTTTTACTTCAAATTTTGCAATAAAATTTTAGAAGAGTATTTTTGACACTATAAGAAATCCGAAAATAAACAAATTTTTGCAATAAAATTTTAGGAGAGTATTCTTGACACTATAAGAAATCCAAAAATAAACAAAATAAAAAATTGATTTTTTTGACATTTTGAACAGCCGTCCATCTTTATTTACTTTTGCTCCTCCCTTCAATGCCTCTAGCGGACACTCATGAAGCTCTGTTTTTTCTCTGTCTCTCTCTTGCAACAACATTCGCCTGCCTCGACATTTGATGCACGAGGTAAGCGAGTGCTTCTGGTCGGGGGCAGGCACGAAAAAAATGTGAAAGATAAATTAATATATTTTCAAAAAAATTTTTCTGCTGGTACAAAATTAATTTTTTATCCCACATGCACAAAAATGGCCGACTCTGTGAGAGAATGGTGCTCTCAGCGAGTCAATTTCCTAGCTTAATTCACGCAATCCCTACTTTACCATCTTTTAGAGGTGCGTTTGCCAGGCAAATACTATTTGGGACCCAAGTTGTTTTCACTTGAATGAGTCATTGCTTGAGTCACTCAGGCAGTCATTACTTGGGTCGCCGGTTATCGTAGCCGTCTTTCCTTCTCCGTGTAAGGCAACGAAAGTAAAAATATATGCTTTAAACCGTACTTTTTCGAATGAGTTAATACGACGGTAAGCTTGGATGAAGTTCAACCCAAAAGTCAATGAACATTGCCGTTTCCTTTTAAAATTTCAGGGTTGCTACGGTCATGGAAAACCTTGAAAACCTGGAATTGTCAGGGAATTTTTTCTTGGTCAGGGAAAACCTGGAAAAGTCAGGGAATTTTATAAAATATTTTTTCAAAAATTAATTTCCCGTATGTGAATCGCGTAAATTTCGAAGCACCAAGTTGGCAATACTGCCTTTCTTTTCTACTGATATAATTCAGTTTTGAATTTAGCGCTTAAAATTAAAGTCAAGATGGTGCTTCTAAATTGTAGTGTCTATTGGTTAAAAATTTTTCTTAGCGCGCATTACATTATGATAAAGCAATTACGTTTTTACGTATACTGAGATGAATCAACACCACATCAACACGGTCAATCCAGTGTTTAAATAATTTTCAGTGTTTTTATGTGTTCCCAATTTAAAAGAGGTAAGTGTTTTATAAGTACATAAATATATAATAAATATTTTTACTTTATTGTCTGAAAATGAAAGTTTTTATTTTCTTGGCATCAGAAATATTATAATGCGACATTTAAGGTTATGTGACAAAGTGAACATGAGGTTTTGTTTTTATAATTCGTGAATGCTTTTAGCATTTAAGATTTATTGATTCTAGATTTGTATTGAATGCCATAAAAATACTTTTTGTTAAAAAATTATGAATTTGTACAAGCTTTGAATTCTTTTAAAATGCAAACATTTTCTTCCTTTACATAAAGAAGTGTAATAAAATTTTTATTGATACTAAATTCGCAAAAACTGATTAACTATCAATATTAATTTGATTTAATTTCGAAAGATCCAGTTGTACATTTTTAAGAAAGAAATATGTTTTGAGTTAAAATTTCTGGTTAAATAATAGTTTACATTTTCTATTTTTGCTTAAAAGTTACCTATGAACCGTCATTTTTATCCAATTATTTAAACAATAGCTCTTTTTGTTTTTTGAATACAATTTTGTTTTTTTATTTTATTGATAAATATTTTGTTTATAAAATATAAAAAACAAATATTATATTATTTAAAATAATTTTGAAGAAAATTATTTTTTAAAAATTCGACAACAAAAAAATTATCTGTTAAAATCTACTTTTCAGTTTGTGATTAATGGGTTTAGTTTAGTTCTTTTAACTAATTTGATAGACAACCTAAATTTTGTTTAATATTTCTTTTAACATAATTATTATTAGTTTATTCTGTGCATAGATTGTGATGCCATCTACAAAAAAACGTCATTCCAAGATGACTGGTTGTCAAACCCGAATTACGAAATGTACATTCGACGAGCTACTGATAGTAACCACAAAGCTTCATGTATTCTTTGCCACTCCAGCTTCAGCCTCAGCAATATGGGGAAAAAAGCATTAGATAGCCATATATCGGGAAAAAAAACACCAGAAAGCGGTACAAGTGAAAAACAGTAGTCATAACATCCGTTTGTTTGGAGCTGTGGAATCAAATGCACCATCTGATAATAACCAGCAACAGGTATTATGAACAAAATTACTGGATTAAATTACTGTTAACATTAAACTCAATTTAAATAAGCGTTTTTATTGTTAAAAAATGTTTTTATTTTGAGTATTCCTTTTTTTTATCACAGAATCTTGTCGATATTCAAAACAATGGAGGTACGAACAAGGATCCGAATATTTCTAAGGCAGTAGCGAGTAACATAGATGGAAGAGCACCTGCTAAATCGAACGACATATCACAGTACCTGAATAAACAATATGTTATCAAAGCTGAAATTATGTGGACAATGGCCAGTGTTATGTACCATATGCCCATGTCAACTGCCGGAAAATGTACTGAACTTTTTCCTGTCATGTTTCCAAACAGTCCAGAGGCTGCTGGAATGCAGTTAGGTCGAGCAAAAATGTCGTACGTGATTTCTCATGGTTTAGCACCATATTTCTTGGACAACCTTTTAATCAAGGCCAGCGAGAGTGACGCAATAGTCATATATTTTGACGAAAGTTTTAACAAAAGTATTAAATCTACCCAAATGGATTTCGCTATAGGCTTCTGGGATAAGAAACAAATCAGACTTCTATTAGATACTACACGTCATCGTTTCTCGGTCACTGCACAGCTGTTGATCTCTTGAATGCTTTTAAGTCTACGCTCGTACCTTTCATGCTATTGAAACTTTTGAATATTTCCATTGATGGTCCCAATGTGAACCTAAAATTTGTAAATGATCTGAAAATCGATTTAAATTTTGAAAAAAATCCGGAATCCCTTCAATTTCTCTTCATGGGAACTTGCGGTCTACATACGTGTAATAATGCTTTCAAAGAAGGTGCCAAAGCTACAAAATGGGGGATTGCTGAATTTCTAAGAGCAGTGTTTTATATATTTAAGGATTCCTCTGCGAGAAGAGACGATTACACCAAATATTCAGGTTCTGAAGAGTTTGGTCTCAAATTATGTCCCGTTAGATGGCTCTGCAATAGAGAGGCTGCTGAAAGAGCACTGAAAATTCTTCCTAATTTGAAAAAATATGTGGAATGAGTTTCTAAAAGCAACAAGGACAAGAGTATTAAGGCTGGGAGTTACCAGACTTTAAAAAATTGTCTAGAGGACAAACTGCTTGCCGCCAAGCTTGCTTTTTTTGGCTATGTAGCTTCAACTTTGGAACCATTTTTAACGGAATTTCAAACGGAAGCACCTATGGCCCCCTTGCTTTTTTCGTCGCTTCATGGAGTAGTTTTGGATTTAATAAAGATATTCGTAAAAAAAGAAGTGCTTGTGAAGTCAACAAATATCGCTAAAATAAATCTCGATGATTCAGAAAACTTGAGAGTAGCTGCGAATATTAATTTAGAAGACAGTTTTTCTGTGAATACAGAGCTCAAAAAGGCAAAAACCGCATCTGATAAGGAAAAATTGATCTTTAAAAATGACTGTAGGACATTTTTGAAATGTCTGTGCAAAAAACTAATAGAAAAATCTCCTCTGAAATATGAATTGTGCAAGGGCATATCTTGCTGTGATCCATCGGTGATTGTCAATTGCTCAAGTTCAACCGTATCCAGGCGGCTAGATTCATCGCTTTCATGTTTTGCGAAAGGAAACTGGCTAAGTTTAAAAGAGTGTGACAAGATTAAGAAAGAATTTGTCACTCTTGCTGCGAAACGTAATGTAAGGGATAGTTGTAAAGATTATAAAAGGTCCGAACGTCTTGACACATTTTGGATGACAATTTTAAATTTTAACGATTCCTCACTCGAGATAAAGAAGTTTTTGAAGTTAGTCCTCCTTCTTAGCCACGGCAATGCTTTCGTAGAAAGGGGGTTTAGTGTAAACAAGGAAATGGTAATTGAAAATCAAAAAAAGAGTTCGTTAATTGCACTGCGACAAGTCTATGATGGAATTGTCGCGGAAGGTGGTCTCACGAATGTAAGCATAACGTCAAAAATGATTGATCGCGTACAGTTTTCCCGACGAGATTATATGGATGCACTAAAAAAAGAGAAGAAACAGACTGCAAATGATCGTGAAGAGGACTTAAAGAAAAAGAGTTTAAGTGAGAAGTTAAAAGATCTTCAGGAGAAGAAAAGAAGTATTGCACTTGAACATAAGACAAAAACGGATTCAATTAATGATGAAATTGAAGCTTTATGCATGCAATTGAAGTAAACGATTCTTTATATTAATAACTGTTATATCGATGTCTTTAAATATTTATCAAACTCTAATAAGTGTTCACTATTTGATATAGTGTAAGTTATCTCACTGAGACTGATTAGTTTTGCTCTAGTACTAGTGTAAGTGGAATATATTTTTGTTATAAAGGTTGAAATGTCTCACTACAACTGATTAGTTCTAATACAAATTGATATTATATTTTGTATTCAAATTATTATGTTCAGACTCATTAAAAGTTGTTTCCAAAGATTCCTAATAAAATTAAACTTTCGAATGTATTCAATTTTTCATTTTTATTCTCACTCCTAATTTAAAAAAACTCCATTAACTAATTCTTCAAGTTATATTAAAAAAATTTGTTAATTAATAATCTTATAAATGTTTTATTGAAAATATCGTTCAATTTTTTCATATAGTAACATATAAGCTAAAACTTTATTACAGGGTCAGTCCATTATATTTTACCTGAAGCCGTTGCGGCCTATTTTTTAAAAAATCTCATAATTTGTAAAAATGATGTTGAATATCCATAGAATTCATTTTTGAGAATTATTTTATAAAATTTTTTGAATTTAACTTAGAATTTTAATTTTTAAATTGAGTTGGACAGAAAAAAGGTTATATTGACAGTTATGAAAATTTAATAAAAAAGCATGGGAATAATTTAGATAATAGAAATTTCTTGAATGATATTTGTTAAAAATGAGCTAATTTACTTGTATAAATAGATTATTATGTAAACATACTCAAAATAATAGATAAAAATTGATTTTAAAATTTACCTATGAAATGTCAAAAGTCACTACATTTTAATTACATTTTTCTAAAAAGTTTATAAATATTAAAAAATGTATTACTATTTAATGTAAAGTATTTTCAATTTACTTTCATAATATGTGCTAACATTTTAATTTTATAATATAGAAATAGGAAAAATTTTACCTTTAATATTGAGTGTTTCATGATTTTCCGTGATTTTAATTACTTATTTCTTCTCAGGTGCAAGACTAAAAAATCCAATTTTTGTCTTAATATTTAAGTTTGAACTTCTTTTCCATTCTATTAAATTTTGGTGATGGAGAACGAGCTACTTTTCAGTTTAAATTTAGTTTAAAAAATCTACTGAAAAAACGAATTTGTTGGTTAAAATGCAAGTAGATTTTTGCATGACTATTGAGATAGCCAACTTCAGTGTTATAAAATTACCTGCATTTTAACCAACAAACTCGCTTTTGGAAGCAGATTTTTTAAACATGAATAAAACTACAAAGTAGCTTGTTCTCCATCACCAAAATTTAATAGAATGGAAAAGAAGGTCAAACTTAAATATTAAGACAAAAATTGGATTTTTTAGTCTTGCACCTGAGAAGAAATAAGTGATTAAAATCACTGAAAATCATGAAACACTCAATATTAAAGGTAAAATTTTTCATATTTCTATATTATAACATTAAAAAGTTAGCACATATTATGAAAGTACATTGAAAATACTTTACATTAAATAGAAATAAATTTTTTTATATTTATAAACTTTTTAGAAAAATGTAATTTAAATGTAGTGACTTTTGACATTTCATAGTTAAGTTTTAAAATCAATTTTTATCTATTATTTTGAGTATGTTTACATAAAAATCTATTTATACAAGTAAATTAGCTCATTTTTAACAAATATCATTCAAGAAATTTCTATTATCTAAATTATTTCCATGCTTTTTTATTAAATTTACATAACTGTCAATCTAACCTTTTTTCTGTCCAACTAAATTTAAAAATTAAAATTCTAAGTTAAATTCAAAAAAATTTATAAAATAATTCTCAAAAATGAATTCTATGGATATTAAACATCATTTTTACAAATTATGAGATTTTTTTAAAAATAGGCCGCAACGGCTTCAGGTGAAATATAATGGACTGACCCTACAACAATTTTATATTTGGTCAGGGAATTTTAAGAAAAATAGTCTGGAAAACCTGGAAAAGTCAGGGAATTTTGTAATACTGAAACCGTAGCAACCCTGAATTTCTTAGGGGAGGTCTTCTGATTATTTTCAGACCAAAATGAAAATAATCGATGGAAGGAGATTAAAAAAAAATTTTTTCCATACTTCGTCACAGACAGCTTGACACCCCTCACCCCTAGGAGTGTGACGTAGTTTATGAACGACCCCTATGTTCAGAAATAGAAGAATTTTATAATATAAAGTTTTATTGGTTACGTCTCAAAGATCAAGGCTCCTGGTTAAAAAATTACTTATAAGTACATATGTAAGTTTTTATTATTCAGTTTTTAATTCATATTGATTCATAAAAATATCAATTGAAATAAATAATATTGTTAAAAAATCGAAATATTCTCAAGTCCTGTAAAAGAATAATATATCTTCGATATTTAGTCATGAAAGTGAAGTTAGTTGTGTTACGCGTGTTAAGTATGTTTATTGTTGTAAAATTGTGATTTTCTGCTATTATATTTAGAACATTAAAGAAAAAAAATATTGAAAATGGCCTCCTAAATTCGAATTCTACATTAAATATAAATTTTAAAGTGTCATATTTATGAAACGGTAAAACGTAGAACAGTCTACTTTGTTTAGATTTACAGAAAATTATGTGTACTTTAATTCATCTCTTTACGATTTTAGTGTAAAATGCATAACAGCAGTGTTACTTTTAAAAAACCGTAAAAAAGGCTCGTTTTTTAATCAATTTTTAATAAAATTAATATTTTAAAATATTTTAATCGATTAATTCTTGGAGAAATTCTTTATTAACACCAAAATACATGTCTTGTATTAAGAAAGAAATTTAAATAAAGCTTTTTTTGTATTAATTATATAAATTAACTATTGAAAGAAATTAAAAATCAAGATAATTTTAATTTCCTTCCATCGATTTTTTTCATTTTGGTCTTAAAATAATCAGAAGACCTCCCCTAAGAAATTCCAAAAGGAAACGGCAATGTTCATTGACTTGTTGGTTGAACTTTATCCAAGCTCACCGTGGACGCTTTATTTTCTTGATTGTCGTTTAATTCAAATAGTGATAATTTAAAACTTTTTTAAGTATGAGAGCTCTTGGTTACCCCCCTGGATGGTTGGAAGAAGCAAGACTTCAGCATTCGGGAATAACGTTATTTAATTCCGATGGTGTGGCAGAAGAAGACCCTGACGCTGAAATAGGCGAAATATTTTTTCAAGGGGATCGAGACAAATTCGATACAGAAAAAATCATTGAATTCCCTGGTTTTAATATTCCAACGCCTAAAGGAATTCGAGACGTAAGTAATTTTTAGCACAAAATAAAGTTTCTTAAAATAAGACGCAAAACCTTGAAAATGACACTTGTAACGTACTAAGTTGTTTATTTAAAAACATCCTTTCTGACATTATTTTTTAAAAATTTCTCTTCACAGGAAGATACATACTATTGGGGATCAGAGAAACAAATTGGTAGTAGCAAAAAATCCATGTTAAAAATGCTAAGTAGTAAAAAAGTCGATGTCGGTTATAAAAGAAAGAAACTTAAAAGAGTATTTAACACTTCATCTTCAGATGCAATTGAAATGGAAGTTGAAAGCTGTGAAGGTACGAATTTGCATATCTTAAAATTAAAGAAAAAACTTAACTTTGTCTTGAAAGAGCTTTTTTGTGATTCTAATTTTTCCCTTTTCCAGAAGTAACAGTTGTGGAAAACATTTCAGCAAGAGATTTGTTCGTGCCAGCACTGCCAAAAGAGCAACCTCCGACAAATCCCCCTGAGCCTCCTCCACCGGGTGTAGATAATAGTGATAATAAATCTCAAGAATCTTCTTCAGAATTAACGGTAACTTTTACATGCTTTATTGAATCAAAAATATTTTGAATATTTTTACAGAATTATATTTAACAATTTGTAATAGAAAAACTTTCTCCACCGTTGTTTTTAATCGATAATAAAAATAGGCGCAAATAAGGATGGATGGTACAATATAGAGTAGCATTGGCAGAAGTGGGCCACCCGCCGTTTTTGGTTTTGTAAGTGACATATCTGTCAACCGAAATTTTTTTCTTTTGTTATCAACAGAAGATCGATTTTCAGTTGGTCATTAAAGAGTGCGACGTACAATTAGTGCCAAAAATTATCTACTTTTTCTTTTTTCTCATTGTAAAAGTTATCGTTGTTTACATAAGTTATTCATCGAATTCATTTGGGCAAGTAGCCTTTATTATAGTATCAGACCTAACCTTAAAAAATTTAAAGAGACTTTCATATTGTCGCGAGGTGTTATGACCACGTTATTTCTCGTCAAATTATGCTTGTGGACAGAAGTGGGCCACTGCATTGGCGTTCCGTTTTGACATTTAGTGATTTTGTATAAACTAATGAAGTGGTTCTAACAATTAATTTGAATTTTTTAGCAATCGATTGCTAAAAAATTCAGTACATAAGCTTGCCACAAACTTACATTAGGCTTGCTGTGCAAGGTGTGCAAGCTTACAGAGCAAGCTCGTGACAAGTTTGTGGCAAGTAACAAAATGTCCTATTGCTACAAGCTTGCACTGCAATCTTGCTACAAGATTATGATATAAGCTTGCTGCAAGCTTGTGAGGCAAGTTTTTGACAAGCTTATTTGGCAAACCTGCTACAAGTTTGTAGTGTAAGTTTGCAGTAAGCTTATTGCAAGCTTGCTGTACAAGTATATACAATGTAAGGTAAAAGTACCAATTATGGGACGCTGTTTAAGCTAAACTAAATTTCTATGATAAATTTCTTGGAATCGGGAGTGTTAATATGAATAATTAGGGTATAGATTGAAAGATTGATATGTTATGAATAATATTTAGACCCTAAAATGGTTATTTTTCATGAAATAAAAATAATATTAATTAAATTATGAAACTCTGCACTGCACTAATTATGGGACTATGATTTCTGTATGTACGGGTGTCCCATAATGAATGTTCCTATTATGAGACATTTATTTAATTCAATAAGTAATTAGAATTCTATTGACTTATCCTAATAATTTGAATATTAATTATAAAGAATAAAATACAATAAACAAATTCTGGTTTAAAAAATAATTATAAAACTAATTTTTCTGGTAGAAAATTAATGCGAAAAAACTGAAAATATTTGAGGTTATGTTTGCTGTATATTTCCTGTGTGTCTCATAATAGGGATAGCAAATAATAAGTGCACCTAATGTGGGACGGTAGTCTGACGAAAAACTTGGCTTACCTTAATTTAAAAGCTAAAATGCAAATAAACATTTCTTATTAAATTAAATGCTATACACAAATAATTATTCTTTTAACGTGTAAAATTTTTTGAAATAAGTAAAAATTTCTTATGACCAATTTTAATTGCATTTATTTTATTTTTTGTAATACTGTCTCATAATAGGGACAAAATTGTAAATTGTCCCATAATTGGGACCTTTACCTTAATTGAATCAATTTTAATTTTTTTTGAGATTTTCGTATAAATTTCAAAATATACACTCAGCAACATATCCAGGTGGCAAAGAAATTTACTGCGCAGACGTAAATGCCAAAGAATTCAACTGCGCATCGTGTCAAGTTTTTTAATTTATCCGGCAGCTTGCAGCAACTTTGTAGCAAGTTTATCCGGCAAACTTGTAGCAAGTTTGCCAAATAAGCTTGTCGAAAACTTGCCTCACAAGCTTGCAGCAAGCTTATATCATAATCTTGTAGCAAGATTGCAGTGCAAGCTTGCAGCAATATGACATTTTATTACTTGCCACAAACTTGTCACGAGCTTGCTCTGTAAGCTTGCATACCTTGCACAGCAAGCCTAATGTAAGTTTGTGGCACCCAGTCCGTGTATCGAATTTTTTTTACTGGGCAAGCTTATGTGCTGATTGGGTCATGACACCAAGAAAGGCTAAACCGACTGGCTTTGAACTCATTAACTACGACAAATTTCCTTAAGCTATAAATCAAATAAAAATTAATAAAATTTCGGAACGCACTTCTTCTTCACTGTAAAAAAAGAACGTCTTGATTTAAGACGTTTACGTGGTCACATTTTAGACGTTTATAAGCGTCTTATTTGCCTTCTAAAATGCATGTATTTGGAGGTTATGTTTTTCATTTAAGACGCTTATTTACATAAGACGTTTATAAACGTCTAAACGTCTTATTTTTAGACGCCATTTTTTGCAGTGTTGTGCTTAGTTTTACAATACTAGGGTAAACCAGACAGTAGTCGGCCACCGGCTCAAAAACCTTTAAAAACAATTTTTTTTTCGATTGCAAATATGTGTAAAAGTTGAAGTTAGTTTTGATCCTTTTTATCCGGAAAGATGTTTGTGATAAATAAATTTTGCCTTATAGGATCTCCAGAAATTAATTTTCTTTATTATGCCGACGTTTCTATCCCATGAGCGGGTATCATCATCAGGGCGATGGTTACAAAAAAATTTTGTTCACAATAAACGAAAACTAAAAAGAGAAAAAACAAAGAAATAATAATAATGAAGAAAAAATACATATATAAAAAATATAGTAATTTTTATCTTGATAGATTTATCAACAGAATATAAGGAAGAAAAAAACTCACCATATTTTCGTTAGTGTGAGATATATGTAGAGAGAAAAAAAAAAAAAAATATATATATATATGCACCTTATGTGTATATATTTGCACTCACAAAAAAGAGAGATTTCAATAATTATAATACATATGTATATATGCACACATACAGTACCGTCCGCAATTGTCAGTCCACCCATTTTTAAAGGAATGACAAAAATTTTTTAACATAAAATTCATGAAAACTAAAATTTTTTTTGGTTTATATTTTGAAAGACGATAAAATTTTGAAAAGAATAAGACCTTACAGAAGTCATTTGGCCAAAATTTGTAGAAGATATTCCTAAAAATCGTCATTTTCAATGTTTTACAAAAATTTAAATAACTTCTAAAATAATGAACGCTTTTTAATAATCTTAGGCTTATTTTAAAGGTCTTTTTCTACGGAATAAGAATTACTTATAGGCATTAACCTGTCATTTTTAACTTGGAATAAGCATGACGTCAAAATTAGACAAAAAAATTGGAAAAATTTGAAATCAATTTTTTGTACTAAAAACTATTCTAGAACATATATAAAACATGATATGGTGTAGATTTTTCAAGAAAATTTAATAAAAATATATGTTTGAGTTTCAAAAATTATTTTTCTTTTAATAATATTATTTCAAATTTTTTGAATTTTTTTGTCCAACTTTGACGTCATGCTTACTCCAAGTTTAAAATTACAGGTTAATGCCTATAAGTAATTCTTATTCTGTAGAAAATGGTCTTTAAAATAAGCCTAAGATTATTAAAAAGCGTTCATTATTTTAGAAGTTATTCAAATTTTTGTAAAACATTGATGACGATTTTTAAGAATATCTTCTACAAATTTTGGCCAAATGACTTCTGTAAGGTCTTATTCTTTTTAAAATTTTATCGTCTTTCAAAATAAAAAACAAAAAAAATTTTACTTTTTATGAATTTTATGTTAAAAAATTTTTGTCATTCCTTTGAAAATGGGTGGACTGACAATTTCGGACGGTACTGTACATATAAAGACACATCACTTTGCAGTAAATTTTGAAGATGAATCGTATTTTTTTATAATTTTATATGTATAAGAGAAATGATTAGAGTTAGACCTTTGATGTTGTTTGGTCGATAACTGAAATTTTATTTTCATTGATTTCCTATTTATATTAATTTTCGATCATTTTCTTTCTTTTGTATGTGTGTGTGTGTCATCGTATTATATATATATATATATATATATATATATATATATATATATATATATATATATATATATATATATATATATATATATACATACATACATATAAATATATATTGTGTAATATAAATAATAATATATAAATATATTATAATATAATATAGAATATATAAGATAGATATATAATATAGAAGTATATAAATTTTTTTATCTCATTTGGATTTGTAGTTATTCAAAATTTAGAGGTTGCCGACTACTGTCTATTTTACCCTATTTATTGAAAAAATTAATCATTTAACATATACAATCATAGTGCTTGATCCTTTTTCTTATTTTAAATGAAAAATTTAGGTGACCCACTTCTGTCTACAAAATCATGACATCGCAAATTTCTCTTTTTTTGCATAACGATGTTAAACAATATGTTAAAATTAAAAATTTTAAAATGTGTGTTTGCCTAAAGTTAGGTAACCCCTTTCTGTACAAATAAACGCAATAAGTGTTCAAAAATGTTAATTTCTGAATATTCTAAAGCATGAAAACTAAAGTGTGGCCCACTTCTGTCGGTACTTCTCTAGTATTAGTGGTGTCGTACCAGTGAAAGAACATTTAGTCCTTAAAGTGCACACTGAATACAGATCGCCTCTACTGAATTTCATCAATTTGAGACAAAGATATAAGGTTTCAAAGTATTGCAGGGTACAAATCGCACATGTGTGTCTCGAACGTAAGTTTTTGAAGTGTGTTCTTTGAGGATTAAGAAAATGTATACTTTCGATATTTTTTATTTTTAATTGTCATTCTTGAATTTATTTTCAAACATATGCATAGAACAGCAAAATTCCAGAAGAATTTGAATTTATTATACAAATTTTATAAATACAACATAATATTACACCCAAAATTTTAATTAACTCTCTGCTGATGCTAACTTATCCCCACTCTATCGCCAAAGAACGTAATTCCCATAGTCCCCACCAGGCGTCCAGAATGACGTTTTTTGACGATAACGGTCGTTAGCATCAGCAGAGAGTTAAATACACAGCCCCACAAAGAAGTACTCTGCGCGAAAGTACACAGTACGTGTCAGATTTTATGTACCTAATTTATGTAACATACCAATTTTTTTTTAAATTGATTAGATTCGTTTCAAACTTGTTTCTCTGGGGTTTTTAAGGTTGCTGATTATAAATATGTAGCCAGATTTAAAAAATTCAAAATGGCGGATAAATTAATTTTTTTTTTGGATTTTCACTTCACTTGGTATATAGGGATTTTCGGGGTCACCGATTAAAAATCTGCAGTCAGATTTAGAAAAATTCAATATGTCCGTTTGAAAATATTGGAATTTTTATTTATGTCTGTTTATGGTAACGCACTCGTTTGTCTTCAAAAGACCTTTGCAGTAAGGTGTCCCAAAAAAATAAAAAGTTTTTTTTCACCCCCTAAAATTCTTTCACTTTCTGTAAAATATAACACAATATTTGGAAATAAAAAATTTCATTTATTACGGGTTAATAAATGAAATTTCTTATTTCCAAATATTGTGTTATATTTTACAGAAAGTGAAAGAATTTTAGGGGGTGAAAAAAAAACTTTTTATTTTTTTTATTTATTTTAATAGTGTTTTTTCATATTTAACATAAATATAGGTAAATAATAATTACTTTAAAAATCTCAAAATTTATATGAAAAAAAATATTATGTCAGCTGAAACAATTTTATTAAATTTTTTTGGGAATATAAACTTTTATTGAGAAAATTTTGTGAAAAAAGAACTCATAACTTAATGTTTCCACAATAAAAATTTATATTCACTCAAAAAATTTAGTAAAATTGTTTTAGTTGACACATAGTACTTTTTTCAAATAATTTTTCAGATTTTTAAAGTAATTATTATTATTCCGCACTCCAAGGTTATGTGGGGTTGGTATAATAAAACAAAGGAAAATTTAAAACAAAATAAATAAAATAATAAATTGAATAAACTTGCGACTTACTGCCAGCCCGACCCACTAAAACCCGTAACCCTTCTTTTGGAGCCCTTTACCCTCCCTCGGAACTGTCGTAAGACATTAGCCTTCGAGGGTGGCGCTCCAACTCTGTCGCTATTGCGACTTTGTTCTTTTTCTACGGTTCTTCTGCGTCAATAGTTAAAATTTAAAACTATTTAAATGTCAAAGCGGAATTTACAGCACAACAATAAAAAACAAATGTTAAAAAAGTGTTAAGAGTCAAAGGATAAAATTGTAAACGGGTATAAAAAAACAGAAGCATATAAAGTAAACAGATATATGAAGTTATAAAGATAAAATTGTATAAGGACAAATAAAAATCACAATATAAATGAAAATTGTAAAAGGACAAATAAATCACAGAATAAATTAAGATAAACGGAACAAAGAAATCGAAAGCTGATTAAATTACGCTTTTTGGCGGCCGTCGAGATCCTTCCTCGACATAACCGAGATTATGTTCTCCGCTGAAAATTGACTGTTCACACCTTCGAACATGGCCCGCCTCTCCAAATCCCCATTTCTTGCATGAGAAGAGGGTGTGGCTCTGCGTTGTCCACAGGGAACTGGCAGTACGCACACACCTCATCTTCGCGTAATTTAAAGCGATACAGGTACGCGTTAAAACACCCGTGCCCTTTAAATGCTTGCGCCAAATAATAGAAAACCTGACCTTGTTTCCTACTCATCTAGGTGGCAAGTGCCGGGATAAGGTCAAAGGTCGCTTCCTTGATACTGCTCACTGCAGAACAGGATATTGACCTCATTTTCCCTTGCTGTTTGCATCAGGAGCACCTGTGCATCCTTACTTGTATGCAGGTTGACCTGCAAAAACTTTAAGGATTAACTTTTTAGCTTTTGTAGTTCTTCCCTGTAAACCAGGCAGGCTCTTTTTCCGGCGTCATGGTCAGTTTCTGGTTTCCCCAGGTCTAAGCACTTAAGGCACTTCGGTTTTTCGACACAGCTCTTCGCGAGATGGCCCTTCCCGCCGCATCTTCGTCAGTTTTTACTTCTGTCAGGGCCTTTGCAGGGTCGGATTAAGTGTCCGTAGACTAGGCACTTTTGGCACCTAGCCACTTCAACATGCTCGCGAATTGGAGCGTTTATTCAGCCGATTTTTATGCTACCAAATTTTAGCAGAGTGTTACTTTCTGCCTCTACCAGGCGGACCAGAGCAACCTTAGTACCTCTGTTGCGCGGCAAAAGTCGGCACTCCATGGGCAAGTCGGTTTACCCAGCTTTTCCCTCAGAGCTGAAGTCACCTCATCCCCTGTGGTGGCTTCATCCAGTTCCTTGATCTCGAGAGACCTCCTATTCACTAGAGGTGTGACCTCAGCCTCGCCATGCAGGGCCGAAGACAATTTGCGGAGGCACTCCTCCGCAAATTTTAAGGTCTCTTCGCTACGGAAGCTTCTACGCGCCACCATGCGGCACTCACTCGTGTTGTGCGGCACGTAGAGAGGAACCGGCCTGTTCGTAAGTTCCTTTATGCGTGCCTCCCTACGTGCCTAGTAGCGTTCCTAGTTGTAGCAGAAGAGTGAGTGCCGCATGGTGGCGCATAGAAGCTTCCGTACTTCGCCCTTTTTCACTATCACGAAAAACTTCTGATTGAAAGTTCTCCTGATCTTCCGGATCATGGTACCTGTATCTTCAGGTTTAACCTTTGCTTTTATCAGCAGCAAGATACCCTCATAAAACTTTGAGTTTCTGGCCGTGATTTTAACTGCTTCCGTAGATCTGAGCTTCGAAGGGGGCTTCAGGAGCTCTTTTTTCTCACCTGAGGGCTTTTTTCTTGGAGCTCTTTTCGACAACTTTAAAATCGTCCTCATCCTCTGTTCCGTTTTTTAAGACTGCATATCAAGTTTCATAACACTCCTAAAAATATCAAAAATATTCAGTCATATTGGACCAGTTATTTGCAAATTCTTAAAGTCTGACTTCAGATTTTTGAAAAAATGACCGCCATATTGAATTTTTAAAATCTGACTGCAGATCTGTAATCAGCGACCCCGAAAACCTCTAGATACCAAGTAAAGTGAAAATCCAAAAAATTTTATAAATTCGTCTGACATATTGAATTGACATTTTGGATTTTTAAAATCTGACTACCGATTAGTAAACAGCGACCTTAAAAACACCCGAGAAACAAGTTTGAAACGAATCTAATCAATTTAAAAAATATTTGTATTTTACATAAATTACATAAAATCTGACACGTTTTTTGAGGTTAAAAAAAAATCCTGATGTAATTCCCGTGTGGAAATTTGTCACGTATCTGTACCGTAATGATATAGTTTCACTAGTTGCTATCTAGTTGCGATACCGTGAAATGTTGTAGTAACTATCTTGAAATGTAACGCTACGGACATCAAGTTTCTAGATAGTTTTACTATATCCGAACAATATAGTGAAATATTATAAAGCTATAACACGGGCTCTAGTATAAATTTCATTTTTAGAAACTTGTTTAATACTTCTATATTGATTTACGGTAAATATATTTGTAAAAATTAATAATAATAATACTTAATAACATATGTACAATATAATTATATAACAATATTAACAAAGTTTATAATTATAGTATATAAACTATTGTTAATTTTTAACAATATTAAAGATTTTAAAAGGTGCAAAAATTTCATTGAATTTAAAAAAAAATTTCGATTATTCGCTTTCTTCTTTTATACCATATTTTATTTTTAACAAGTCCAGTTATTTATTTGTTATTATTTTAAATTCTAATTAAGAATTTCAACCTATACTACACTTCACATTATTAACATAAATCACTTAAATTAAGACGGAAAAATATCGCACGCACGGGGGTTCGAACCCTAGACCTTTGGGACGCAATACGAATACACATACCACACAGCCACGCTGACTTGGAAGATGTGTTGCTTAAAATACCTTTTCAGTTTCGCGACTGCAATTTTTGCCTTTATTTATAATAAATTGTTTGTAAATGGTATATTTAAATCTATATACTTAATAACAAATTACAATATGTAAATAATAATAGGGGAGAGTGGGGCAAAGGCGCTATGCGGGGTAAAGACGTTTTTTAAAATATCTCCTTAATTTTCTGTCTATTTCAATTGGTATTAAAAATTTAGTTGCAATGCAATCAGACCAATTGATTAAAAAAATAAAAACCTAAAAATATCAAATATTTTAAGAAATATAACAAAAAAATTGTTTTGCAAAAATAAATTGATAATTTTACTGAACAAACTTTTATTTTTTAAAGCATAAGTTTAAGTATTTAATTTTTAAAAACGTAACATGTAAATAAATTAAATATTTCTCTACACAACTGGCGTGGTGTTTTAGTTTAATTTTGTATTTAAATATTTTTAATTTAAAGTAAAAAAAAAGTTTGTTATGTGGGGCAAAGGCAATATTGAATATAATTTGTTTAAAAACAATTGAATATTCGAATTTTTCTATATATTTATCGTATTTATTCACAATATAAGGTTAAAATCACTAAAAGTTTTTATTTTTTATTTAAATAGTTTAATTCTTTTAATAATATGTTGTTAACCTTATGTTTCGTAAATATTATACTAATAAATATCACTTGTTAATTTTTTAAGGCTTATAAATTCTTTCTTTTAGAAATATAAGGGAAAACGTCGCTGCCTCAGCGTGTGGGGCAAAGGCATTTTTTGCAATGTTTTTAAATTTCATTAAATAATGTATTTATAATTATAATTATAATATACTAAATAACAACTATTAAAATTTATTGTTGATTAGTTTTAGAATAATGAAAAACAAAGACCGCATAAATTAATTGCTTAATTTAAAAAATATAGATCGATAAATGTAAACCTAGCGCCTTTGCCCCACTCTCCCCTAATAATATTATAAACATAAAGAAATTACTTGCAGATTATGATTGTGAAGTTTCACTAGGCAGAATTGATCTAGATCTACAATATGAAGTAGTTAATGTAGTGAAACTATACAAATTCTAGACCGTATCCCAATGTAAAGCAGTTGTAGTGAAACTATACAGATTCTAGAACGTATTCCAATGTAAAGCAGTTAATGTAGTGAAACTATACAGAATCTAGACCATTTCGGTATAGTTTTACGTGGCCAGCTTTGCGAGATGTTTGCGGTACAGTTTCTATCTCGTATATAATTTAACCAGACACTTTTCTGCACGGGAATGGAGCAAATGTGACTTCGGATTCGTGTTCTGCGTATCAAAATACATTGGGTATTTCGCGCAGTGTACATTTTTGGTGGGGCTAAATATGAATATATGTTATGCATTTTTTATCGCATTCCTCGAAAAATGTAATTTTTCTTTTAAATTTCAAATTAATTATTCAAATTAAATCTTTGAAAATTTGAATTTTTCATACTTTTAACGGACAATTCTGTAGGATTAATTTTTTTGAAAGAGTTAAATTGAATTTTTTGTGAAATTATTTGAAGTTTTTATTTTCTAATATATATTTAATTGATGAATTTGCGAATAATCGAAGTTTCGTAAAATTGAATTGTAAAGAAATGAATTTGAAAATTGTCAAAGAACTTTTTCAAACATTATTAAAAATAATCCATTTAAAGAAAAATGTTAGTTAAAAATTCTAGGAAATAATAATAATATAATAATAAAAAAACCTATTCCTGGTATTCGGCTTTATTGATTTGTGATGTATATGCTTAATCCTTTTATCATAGCTGAATCTTGAGTTGCAAAAGTGTAATACCAAAAGAGCCTGAATCTGTGCATCCGATTTTTAATACTACGTTTGCGTGTTACTGTTACAATTGAAGCCAAATATTTTCACAAGAGAAGCATACTAGAAATTCAGGACAAGTAAATATTTTAGTGTCTTAACACTTATGTGTTGAGTCTGATTTCGTACCACAACGAAATATTCTTTAATTATTTTCAAAGCTATTGCTTATAGAATATTTTACTCCCATAGATATTTTTTAAGACAAAATCAATTTTATGTATTACATGTACACTACCGTCCACGAGTATCAGGACGATTACACGCCACTCTATAAAAAAACATGCCATCACTTTTTCAATCATATCTCGGAAATAAAAGGAGGTACAAAAAAATCTCAAATACGGTTTGAAATCTGATTATATTTTGCGTAAAATAAGCCATCTTTGAAGTCATTTCGTTAATTATTTTTTAAGTTGTAGAGTGAGAAAGAAATAAAAAAAATTATCAAATTTTTCAAAAATCTAGAAAAATTTAGATACACTAGAATCCCGCTTATCCGAGGTAATGTGGGGAAGGGGCACCTCGGATAAGCGAAAACTTTCGAGTTTCTTTATATTACTCGTGAAACATCATTATTTATTATTCCCCAGCATAAATCCGTCCTTGTTTCCTCTCCCATTCGCAGCCACGTGTAGCTAGAATCGAGTCGTCACAGTTAAATTCCAATGCACCAATCGTCAAAACACGGCTTCTTCACAGTTTTAATGATATATCGAAGACGGATTAACCTTTTTTAAATTTCGAAGGCTTATTTTAAAGCTGAAATTCTAACAAAGATTTCTGTGTTTTTAAAAAACTTTTATCTAAATTTTTCTAGATTTTTGAAAAAGTTGAAGTCAAGAGACAAAAATGAGAAAATTTGATAATTTTTTTTATTTCTTTCTCACTCTGCAACTTAAAAAATAATTAACGAAATGACTTCAAAGATGGCTTATTTTACGCAAAATGTAATCAGCTTTCAAACCGTATTTGAGATTTTTTTGTACCTCCTTTTATTTCCGAGATATGATAGAAAGAGTGAAGGCATGTTTTTTCATAGAGTCGCTTATGATCGTCCTGATACTCGTGGACGGTAGTGTATAATATGAATTTCTTAAAAAGAAAAAAGTATGCCGAGAGATGCACTCTCACTAACAGTTCCTGCTTTTCAACATTTAAATTTTGCTCCAATTTTTTTAACGTTCTGCAGGTGGAAAATTGAGTTGTGAACGCTTTTCCGCCTGCATCTTAATCGACCGTATTTAATTTTGTTATGCGAGTTAACAAAACGAATGTCAATTCGACAAAACTGCAACATATTTTACCGACATGGCATGTAACAGAATTACTTTAGAATGTAGCAGTATCAATTCTGTTGTATGTCAGATCGGTAATCGGTAATAATTAGAGAAATGTCTTTGAAAATTCATTTTTGAGTTGTCAAGTTTCGAAAACTCAATTTGTAACTTTTTAAATGATTTCTTTTCCAGAATGATAGTACGGCACCACCTTCGCCAGCAAATTCCTTAGCAGTATCGGATACGGAATTTTCATCGCCTGCTACAAGCACTCTCATCAGCACGCCTTTGAGAACTATTAGGGTCGATCTAGGGACTCCAGTTTTGCAAAGTTTGTCGCCATACAATCGCCTTCCTTCATCAGAGAAATTTTCCAAGAACATCTGTGATGTTATAAATTTTGAAAATCTGCCAGATGCCACCGGCAAGTACGAGCAAATGACAGGACTTATACAAAAAGTCAGAACTAAAATGGCTACAATACACAAAGATTAATAGCATTAAATTTCCCACTAGATTTGTAAATAAATTTCTAAAAATTATAGTAAACAGATTTTAGTAATTTTTCTAATTTTTTAATGTAATAATTTTTCTGTTTTTCGTTTTTCTGCAACTTTATAATAAATTGAAATTATTTTGCATTTATATAAATTAAAAGTTTTTGGTTTTCGAGTCTCAACAGGGACTGAAATCTTTAGTATTAAATCTTTATTTACTAATAAAATTTTTTAAATTGAATCAATATCTAATCTAACTCAATATATAATCTTTTCTTAATTCACTAATTGTCAGTGATAAAACTGAAATTTTTTAAACTTTATTAAGTTGATAATAGAAGGCCCAATAAAGAAAAAGACAAATGAGAACAGAAGATGATTGCGCTCCAATGAAAATATTTTTTGCAATCTTTAAAAGTAGATTTCCTGAAAAAAATTAAAGTGGGCTGAAGTTTTTGAAAATTTCTAATGGAATCGCTCCCATATGTATCATAATTTTGCTTCCTCATGAGGAAGCTTTGCATTCGTGACGATTTTCAATTTTGCAAAAGAACGTTATATGAATTCACTTTCATCTAGAATATGTATTAATATATTTCATATAATAAATCATGATTTTCCTTTAAAAACAAATGTCAGAAAATTAACAAATCTACCGTTTGAAAGCTATAACATTCTATGTTAAATGGTGTAAAATTCGAAATTTTTAGAAATCACACAAAGATTTTAACAATCGACAAATCTAAAAAAATTAAACAATGAAAGTTTTTTTTTTGACAATTTTTTAAACTCTTATATTTTTTAAAAATTGCAGACAAAATTAAAAACTTATTTAGGTGTCATCCTTCAAGTCTCATCTTTAATTTAAGACCAAGAAAGATAAAAAATCTTATTGGGTTCTCGAGATACCATTATAAATGTCAGAGCATGTTTTTGGACAAATGCATTGAATTAGTCAATTTACTTTACGGATCTGGGATAGCAAATTTAAATTTGGTAAGCTCTAAGTCTAATTAAAAAACATTTCACACTAAATCTGAATGAACCGTACTTAAATTTTAACTGCGTTTTTCTCAAATAGCGATATACATGAAAATTAGAAATTTTTAAAAATTGTCATCTGCCATATTGGATACGCTGTCGTACCAGTCTTCGAAGGGTTTCAGTTTTTACAAATACATTTAACAGGGTGTCTACCAACCTGTAAATAGCCGGGAATTTAATTTGATTGTGAAAAATTATTATTTTTTTTACTGTCAAATTAGTTATTTTTAACTCATCAAATTCAAATTCTGAGAACAGTATTTGTCAATTTGTAGTACTGCAGACGCATAAGCGTTTGTATAGTACTTTAATTAATGTGTTAAGAATTAATCCTAAATTTCCATCTGTTTTTAGAGTTAAAGTAGAGTCTAATTGGAACTAATTGTATCGCAATTAGACAAAGTTGGGAATTTTGTTAAACAAAATGACTGGAAATCGAAAGAAACCACAAATTAAAAAACCTTGCTAAAGTGAATGTTTAGTTATTATGTTTAGACGTTAACATAAGAATGTTTGCTTTTATAAATAAAATTGTTACTTAAAACAATATTTTAATCAGTTCTGCAGAATTTTAAATTATTAAAAAATTTTATAAGTCAAGGAAGAAGAAAAACTTAATCAAAGAAAAGTCAGGGAATTTTTTAATATTGAAAACATTTTTACACTTACATCTTAGTTATAGAATAACTAAATAACATGTAATACTCAATTGTAGAGAGTTTAAAAGCAAACCATTAAAAAAAAATTTAATTTGGAAATTTTCGATTTTTTGAAAAAATTAAATATCTCACGTACTAATTAATATTTTTCAAATCTAAATTTATGAACCTATCTTGGGTCAAGATCCAACAATTTGACAAATTTGGTTTCAAATGGTTTAGCTGTTCTTAAGTGATTCGCGAACAAAGATTCTGTGACATACATACACACATACATACATACATGAAATTTTTTATTCGTATATTTGGATTCCTGAATTATATACGAAATTTAAAGTTTTAAACAATGTACAGACAAAAGTCTGATGATGAACAAGTTGTTCAATTTATGACCATTTTGCTTTCTCAATATAATAAAAATGTTTTTCTTAAAAAAGCAAACTGTTTTCCAATCATTGGTGAAATGAAAGTTTTATGCCAATTGCTAAATTTTTTTATAGAATAATTGAGGGCGTGGAACGGATAACTGCCTGCAACGCATGGTCGAAAGGGACTATACCAGTCCAGTCAGAAAAGAAAAAAAATGTTAAAAAAATTTGAGATGCAAAAGCAAAATTGCTTTTGCATCTCAAATTTTTTTTAACATTTTTTTTCTTTTAGTACTCTTTGACATGAGCTACCTTGATTTTTTCAAATTTTTTCATAAAGCGGTTCAGGAGATACAGATTTTTACGTAAATTTTTTTTAAATGCTTATGACTCGGTCAAAAATTGATCAAATTGGACGTTTTTATAATGAAAAGTTTTGTTTTCACACGTAGTTTTTAATAAAAATATTTTTAAAAATTTTTTAAATAATTTACGATAAGATTTTTAAAATAAAATTTCATTTTTAACAATGTATGTATCGATCAATTTTTTTCAAAATTTTTTGTAAGAAACTAACACTAAATTAACAATTTTTAAGCCTTGTCCGATCGTGGGAAAACGATGGGATCTATTTATTTTTAAATTTTTATATACGCAGTGGTGGCCAAATGCCTAGCTTGCCATTTGAAAAAATCACACAAATTTTCCACAGCAAATGTGTTTTCAAACTGAGTCTCTCCAAACTTCACCTTCTTTCTGTGTAAAATTGTGATTTGGTCAAGTGTCAAGTTAGACCTACCGTTTTCACTATGTGTATATAAAAATTAAAAATTTCAAAATAAATAGATCCCATCGTTTTCCCACGATCGGACAAGGCTAAAAAATTGTTATCTTAGTGCTAGTTTCTTACAAAAATTTTGAATTACTATTAATTAATACATTTTAGAAAATGAACAATTCTTTATAGCATTAAAAAGTAGGGCGTTGTCGGCAGTGTATAGCAAGACACTGCGATATTTCAAACAGCTGAGTGACAGTGCAGAAAAGGCATTTCTGGTGTAAGAGTAAGGTTCTATTAGGTATGTTTTCGTTGCCTGCACTAAGTGTAACTTTTACACCACCTCAAGAGTAGGTGCAGAAAGTGTAGCGAAATGTATGGTAAAATTGCGTCACATCCGGCAAAGAGAACAGAATAGTGCAGGTTAGGTGTTAAAGTGTAAGAAGTGCAGGCAACGAGAACATACCTATTCTGTTGAAGCTTTTTTATATCATACACACTTTCTGGACGTAAAACACTATAATGCTGGCAATAGTTTTAAAGTTTTATTCTTCGTAAGAAAAAGTGTTTATAAAATTAAACTTTTCAAAATTTTGTGAACGACAAATGCTTTAATTTATTAGTATGTAAGATTCCTTCAAAATTCCTAGAGCATTAGACATAGTAGTGCGATAGACACAATTGTAGATCGTTATTATATCTGTGGAAGGCGGCTAAGTTTTATATAAGTTGAAATACTTCTATTATAATAGGAGAATAAAAAGATATAATAAAGTTCAGATCTTTATTATTAAAAATATTGTGCAGGAATGTACAATTTTCAGACGATTTTTATATATTGAAGCAGATCTAATTTGTTGTAAGCATACAAATTTAAAATTCTATAAAATTTTTATACATTTATTGCACGATGCAAGTCAAATTATATTATTTAATTTGCTTACAATAAAAATTGCTTTAAATATTTTTCTTTTCAATACATTTTTTTACATTTTAAATTGACCCTTTATTAAAATTTTTTATACCCTTTTAATAAAATTAAAAAAAATGTTTGAAGAAATGATGCAGAAATAATTATCCACAAACAAGAAAAGGAAAATCTTTTTCAAAAAGTTTGGTTTACTTGAATATAAGACTTGTCGACTTTATAAAACGACAAATCAAATCAACCTTCTAAAAATAATAATTAATTTTATTCTGTGTGGTAAATATATAATTTATATAAAATTAATAAAGGAAAGACCTTGGATTAAAACTTAATTTTTTAGAAACTAATATTACTTAATTATTATAATTATTAAAGGCGATTTGAAAAAAATGAACTGAAATCATCCCAGCCCCAGAAAGTTTACATACAATATTGATAATGTGTTAAAATTATATAATAAAATTTGAGCTTTTAAAATTATTAATTTCTTTTTACAGTAAAATTCCTACTTTTGGAATGATTTTCTTTACAAATTTTGCATTTTTACTGGCAAAGTAATATAATAATGAAACTATCAATTATCAAATTTTATATCATTTATATCACAGTATTTTCTTTAAAAAGTCTTATATGTTTTCTGAAGTTTTTTTCTGTTCTTTCAAATGCAGAAAAAAATTTTTGAAAAAATTCAAAATTTGGCCCTGTTTTTTGAAAATGAAAAATTTTTTTGCCTTGATAAATTTTAACCCATATATATTTTATGAAAATAGATAATTTCATACATCAATTCATTACATTGAAGATTGAATCACCAAAACTTTTCGAAACTAACTGAAAAAATAAACGAACAATTTTTATAAATTTCAATAATTGACAATTTCATTTCAGCAATTAAATAATTCCAGAATTATTTAGTAGTAGTTGTAGTAGTAGTAGTAGTAGTAGTAGTAGTAGTGTAGTAATATTAACTGTCGTTAATTCAACAATTTCTTTAATTAATAATAATAATATCGAAATCATTAAAAAATTTCAGGAAGACTAGTCCAATTAATACTGGATTTTCATATTCTAAAATCACATAAAACAATTTCAATTTTTAAAAAATGGTTAAAATAAAACAAAAGAAAAATTGAATATTTTAGTGTCATTTTCTGTAATAATGACTTAATTAAAAAAAAAGTTGAAATTTTTCTCTATTTACAAATCTTGATAAACGATGCAATATCAAATTTACAAATTTTCATTAGCAAAATATCTTTTGAAGATATGTTTTTGTTAAAAATATTTAATGAAAAATTTATCAAAAAACTTGTTATTTTTCTATATATCTTTCGTTTTTTTGGTTGAAATTAGAAATTTTTAATTTCCAGCCTCCAGAAGTATTGCTAAAGTAATACTTCTTAAATATTTGTGTCCATTGGTGTCCCAGTCAAATGCAAATTTATTGATTGTTAGTTTAATCGTTGAGCAAATATATCAAACATTTAAACTTCAATCAAAATCCTCGACAAACGCCAATTTTTGTCCTTAGTGAATTGGTGGAGGTGCGGGAGGATCGTCATTTGAGTCCTACAATATTTTTTCAAAAGAAATTTAAAAATTATTAAAATTAGAGAAAAAAAGGAAAAGCCAGAGCCAAACTTCGAACAAGATAAAATATAGAAGGAAGGTGAAAAGGAGAAAAATTTGAAAATTTTGAAATTTGCTTTCTCTTAGTTTAGTGGATTAAAGATCTATTCAAAACCTTTGACGAAATCAGTTTTTATTGAATATTTTGAATGTAACGAAATCTCAAAAAACGCGAGACCCAAAAGTTTTTTAGCGCAATGTTCAATGTATGGTTTTTAGGGTTTCGTGGCCAAGGGCCAAAACCCTTATAGCGAGACTTCGGTGTCCGTCCGTAGTTCTTAAGTTTTAAGTCTTAATACAACATAACTACCGTTGCCATGGCAACCATTGCTATGTTAATGGTTGACATAACAACCGTTGCTATGTTAATGGTTGCCATGGCAACCGTTACTATGATAATAAAAAAAATTTTCAATCTTAAGTACAAAAAAAATTTCTAAATAAATTATTATTTATTTTTTTTTGTCATTTCCCGTGTAGAAACTTAACCATGGCCCTAATCGGGGCCAGATCTTTTGATCATTCTGTAGGCCATAACATGGCAATTTCTACACGGGTTTAGGCCACGAAACCCTATGATATAGGCGCATTGCGCCTGCTTCTCTGACTGATTTTTTAATTTGTAGGATCAGTTTTTTTGACAAGATATCTGCAAAAAAATGTTTAAAAAACAGTTTATTTTATTTATTTTAAAACAAGAGAAAGTTTCAATTCACCCAGACAATTTTATTTCTCCCGGAATTGTTATTTTCTCTTAAATTAAAAAAAAAATTTTTAACTAAAACGGCTTTACATGCTTACGTAAAAAGGTTTAAATTAAAGAAATTTACAATAATTAAATGTTTTTATCAATTTTCTTGAAATTGACAGTGGAATAAAAAAGAGTGTAACTAAAAAGTAAAAAGAGTGTATAACTCTCCCGACCTTACTCTATAATAGTTCTTATGAGAAAACCAAAGGAATCTATAAAATTAAAAGATACAATAATAATTATAATAATTAACCATTATAAAACGAAAGTGGATTTTAAATACAGAGTTTTGCAACAATTAGAAACCTTTTTAAATTATTTAAATAAAAAATAAAACTAACTCTACAAATTAAACTAATCTAGTGATAAGAATAGAGAACTATACGTAGAGATCAGACATCTTTTTGCCAATGATTGTTTACTAGAAATTACAAATAATTCCTTTAAATTTAATATAACCCACATAGCACAATACCTTGCTGTAAGCTTCCCTTGAGCCTACTAGCGATCTTTGTGAAGTTCGTCAGTAAACTCAAGGTAACCATTGTAGGATCATTGTAAGCTTACACCTTAAGGTCAACGTAAGCTTACATGTAAGATTACATCGAAGGCTCACTGCAAGCTTACAAGTAACCTTTCTGTTTTATTTAATATAAAATATTAATTTTTTAACAACTTAATTTTTGTTAGCTATAGTATAAAGATCAAAGATTAGGTTCAAAAAATGTATTGCGCATCGATAAAAGAATCGATTAAAGAAAACTACTGTGCACAACTTATTCTTTTAGGGTTCATACCACTTTACACGCCTGAAACTTAGCTTTTTTGTAGAATTTTTTTACGATCCCTGTAGATTTTATTGATCTGGGGTAAGTCCGGGGGAGATGGCCAGTTCAAATATTTTACAGAATTTGTAAATAAATATCACTTAGGGATCATCCATAAACCACGTAGCTCCGATTTTTTAACTTTTCGACCCCTCCCCTCCCCCACGTAGCTTAACGTAGCATATTACCGAACCCCCTCCCCCCCTACTTAATGGAACGTAGCTTTTTTCTTTTTTTGAATATTAAAATCTCTTTTCTAAAAATAATCAATAAAATCGTATTGAAACATAGTAAACAATATTAAATGTTTTTAAATCACAGTTTATTTTTTTCTTTTGACAAGTAAGACAAGACAAGACAAGACTAATTCTTAATTTTAATCAATATATATATATATATATATATATATTATATATTTAATATTTAATTATATATTATATATTATATATTTAATATATATTTATTTATATATTTATATATATATTATTAAATATGTATATTTTTTCATCACTATATATATACATATATATATATTTATAGTATATTTATTCCACATGAAAAGGGCCTATATTGTCGGTTCTAGTTTTCGAGATAATCGCAATTTAGTAATTTTGGAGCAAAATCTTAATTTTTAAAAATTTTTTATTATCAATCTACATGTTTTAACAAGTCGAATTATGCGGTTTTCATTAATTTATCGATAATTTAACTGTTTGATTTCATTGGTTCTTTAGAAAAATGAAAAAGGCCCATTTTGGCGGTCATTTGCAAAAGTAATCCGTATTTTAAAAAATGGTGGTGTGGAAAAAATTTTAAATCTCTTGATTTTTCATCTTTAAGGTGTCCTGGACTGTAAACAATTCTTATCTGAATAACTTTCCAGAAGAACCAGTGATATTGATGTTAGAGTCTTTTTTTCGTAATTGTCGAAATGAAAATTTGGATATTACGTTAATTTTTTCATAATAGAAACTGTCAAAAATTTTTAAATAAGTTATCTAATATCTATTCTTTTTCTTCAAATGACACAATAAAATTGTACCTAATCATTAATCTTGTAAAAAAATGGTTCTTTAATAGAAAAACTGTCCTTTTTAGAAAAAAAAAGTTTTTCGTATTTTCAAAATTAAGAGGGGGGGATGGTTTTAAAAATTTAAAACCTGTTGGTTTTTTATCTTCAAGGTAACCGTTTTTCTCGAAATGAGGTTTTTGGCGTTCTAAACTTTTAAATTCCGTAACTCAGCGAATTTTTAACCAAAAAAGTTCTAAGACCACTCAAAATTTTCCAAATTTTGCCAGGAATACGCCCATATAGATAACTCCAATAGTGCCAAAATGGGCCCTTTTCATGTGGACGTCCACATATATCTCTGAAATTGACTTTCGAGCTGCCCGCGTAATTTCAAAAAAATGTATGTCAAATAAAAATACAAAGCTACGTTGCTCAGACTCAAAACCCTCCCTCCCCCCATGTGGTCTAACGTAGCACATTACCGAACCTTCTCCCCCCCCCCCAAAGCAGGCTACGTGGTTTATGGATGGTCCCTTATTATGGGCTATTCTTCAACCTTTTGTGACTACTAATAAATGTAAACAACAAATTGTTGAAAAATAATGAAAATGTAAGCGTAATCCTTCTACATTTTTCTTGCATGGGTCCAAAATAATTTGAGAATTTCAGATTTCTTATTGCTGTAATGTTATTTTTTAACGGATTTTTTAATTTTAAGTTTTATTGAGTAGTGCATAACCCACGCTTCGTTATAAACAAAAAATGAAAGGAAAAATTATTTTATTTATTTAATATTTTGCTGATGTTTACTTTTGTATAATGCACTTTTTACAAAATGTAAATTTCGAGATTGTTCCTATGAAAATATTTTATTTTATTTTTCGTTACTTTAAAGTTAAGTGCTTAATGTTTAATTATCAATAAAAGTTTAGACGTAAATCGCATATTTATAATTTTTACAGTACTTTAAAAAAACTATGGCCATCTCCCCCGCACTTACCCTAGATCTTTTTTAGTTCCATAACAAAATGGGAGCAGTTCACTGACGAACTTGACGAATATCGCTAGTAAGCCCAAGGGAAGCTTACAACAAGATAATATGCTGTGTAGGAAGATTTAACGATGTATGGAGGAATAATAATAATTTAGAAAATCTTGACATGAATCGTCTACTTCTATGAATGAAATGCAGACTATTTAAAATGAGAGAAAAGAAAAGTAAAAAGGAATAAATAAAATGAAAAGAATTTTTGAATAGTAAAATGTGAAAATCAAGGCGACTCACAGATCTATCACGAGAGACTTTCATTTTATCTTGTTGCTTCCGTCTGAGAGATTTTGGCCTCAATGCGAATATAATAATCATCACTCCAAGCATCACAAACAACATAAAGAAATTGTCGCTTGGTGAATTTGACGGTCCAGGCACTAAAATTATAAAGTATAAAATTCTTAATTCATTAAAAAAATAGTGCTGAAACTTTCACAACCTTCTTTAGAAAAGAATTTCATCCTTCTTAGTCTTCTATTTATTAAAATGTGTAAATTTATTATTTAAAATATACGTACACCTCGAAACGGAAAGACATTCATTGTCAGTGCAGTAACCCTGATTTTGCCGCAACTAAAAAATAAATTGAATAACACGTTATAAATTAAAAATAAAATTATCCCATAAAATCGAAAATAAATAAAGGATAAGTAATGAGGTTAAAAAAATAAAATATTAATAATAAAAATAACAAATGTGAAAAAAATTTCGCAATTCGCGAAACAAAAAAAATTTGTTTCACAATTCGTTACGTAATAAGAAATACAGTTATATTACAAAACAGTGATTTAAATAAACAATCTGTATTTGTTAACTTGGTGATGATGTTTTAAAAAACTTTATATCAATTTTATAAGTAAAATACATAAAAAATAATTATCGCGTGCTCTAAATAATACATATTTTCTCTTCTCGACTTACAAACGATAAAAGACGTTGCATTGCTAAATGATGATTAAACATGCATTCGCATGGATCAAAATCCTCATTGCTCATTGTTATTGATTTCCTTTTTCTACAAGATGCAAACTGCAAAAAATATAATACTATAATTATAAGCAAGTGTCAGACAAATAATACAACTTCACATTTTTATGTTTTTAAATAAAAAATCAGATAAGTGCGTGTACACGAAAAACCGCGTAAAAAAATAAATTTTCGACATTTTCAAAAAATCCTAGTACCGGCAACAGCCGCAACCTCACAAATTATAATGCAATTTTATTTTTCGATTTTTGATCAGTCAATCAGTTAGGATCGTGTTCACTAATATATGTGACGCGACACGAGAAAAGGGACCTATCGCCGCAAAAGAGAATTTTACAGGGAGAGCGTTTAAAGCGACGCCATGCGCAGAAAACCCGTGTATTTACGCGTACATGCTTAACTTTCGGGCTTTATATTATTAACACTATTTAAGTTTTTCAACTTTTGATTTTTTCACGTGAAAGAGCAAAGAATAATCTGTCGAATAGCACCATAATCTCAAAATCGATTTTTTTAACGATAGGTCCCTTTTCTCGTGTCGCGACACATATAGCTTTCTTATGATTATCATCAATTTCCAGTACTAAAATTCGGAATCACTAAAATATTTTTACTTGAGAATTTGTTGTTAAAATGTTACTAAATATGTACATTCGTTGAGTTACAGAATTTCAAAGTTCAGAATGCCAAAAACCTCATTTAGAGAAAACCGAAATTAAAGACCAATAACAATAAGATTACACGGAGAAAACTGGAGTATTGGGACAAACAGACTATATTTGAGGTTAAGTTTTTCGTAACCATCTCGGAGGGATAAATAGACACTCCGATGATTAATTTGACTAACTCGGAGGGAAAAGTTAACTATCCAGAGAATCAGGCTTAACACTCAAAACCTAACCCTCTAAGTTTGACTATCCAGTTTTCTCAGTGTAACAACAATATCTTTGGTTCTTCTGGAAAGTTATTCAAATGAGAATTTTTATTAATTCAGGACAGCTTTAAGATTTTAATATTAAAGGAAGAAGTTAACAATCTATCCGAATCATTTCTCACTTTTTCTGAGTTCTTTGATAATTTTGAAATTATTAATTGATTTCGAAAAATATTTTTCTGAAAAATCAGGTTTCTGAATTATTTTAAAAGGATGGCTGTGCTGTCGATATACATGAAATCATGTCCACGTATTATCTTTATTTAGTTTAATTTTTGTCGAAGCTAATTTATTTAGAAAAGTTAATTCTTGTTTTTATTAAGGGAGGATCCTACTTTATATTATTAAAATAGCGCTTTTCTAAGAATTTTTTTAAAAAGGAAAAAATTAACTTAGACCTCCGGGCTTTTTGGGATGTTTTTGTATATATTTGAAGTATTTTTAAGCATTTTTTTGACATAAAATATTAAAAAGAAGACAAGTTAAAATTAATTGTTGACGATGGTGCACTTCTTGACTTAAACAGTGGACACTGTAGAGAGCGCAATTCTTGTCAGAAATATAAAATCAAAGAAAAATTTTTAATTTCACATATGTAGTTTCTATTTGAACTGAAAAAATTTAAAAGAAATGGTGAAATTCTAATATTTTGATTGATAAAACAAAAAAATAATTTTTTTTGAAAAAAATAATGACTTTAATTGGTTGTCAAAATTGTTAAAAATTTTTTCGAAATTTTTTTAGTTTAAGTAGAAGAGGGATTAATACTGAGTAAAACAAGCCGTCATTCATTAAATTCGGTCAAGGCGTTTTCTGTCATTTCTGCCCACCAGTATTTTACAGCTAAGGTTTCAACCTAAGCTCGGGGTTATTTGACAACCATATTCGTTTGGTTTGGTTTGCACTCGCCAAAAATCAATAAAAAACTTAAAAAACACTTAAGATTGGTCTTTAAAACTTTAGGTAGGGTGATTTGGGGTGATGTGAAACATTGGGGACCATTGCAACACCGCCGATTTCTGATCTACAGTTCGATATTGAACATTTATTTTATAGATAAGAATGTGTTTATTGTTGGTTTTTTAAGTGTTTTTAAATATCTGTTTATATTTTGTGTTTCCATTGCATTGTATTGCGTACAAATCATTTTTCGCAAAATATCATATTTGGGGTGATGTGCAACACTTTTTTTCGGGGTGGACATAACTACTTTTTACGTGACATAACTGCGATTCACATGATGAATAAAAAATTCTTAGTTATTTTCCTTTAATTACATTCCTTATTCAGTTATGAATAAATAAAAAATTAAACAAAAAAATTTTTTTTTCTTTGGTGAAATCTCCACTTTTTATAGGTCAACTATACCTTAGTAAATTTTTTTGGCAGATTTCGATTAGTTTGCATTGAAAAAGCCTAAAATTAATAATTAAAGAGATTTTCATCGATATTTATGCATTACATACATGAATTTTACTGGTGTTGCACATCACCCCAACTTTTTTGGAAAATACAAAAAACAGACGTTTTTGAAAAAGCGAAAAATTTGTAGAAAAAATTTAAAATTCTGAAAATCTAATAATGTAGGAATATTCTATTATAATGCCTCTAAGTCATTCAATTTGGAAATATTTAAAAATTTAATTATTTGACATGTTTTTCGTCTAACGAAAAAAAACGTTGCACATCACCCCATATCACCCTACATATTCTTGGATATATTTCCTGCAGATAAGCAAAAAACATTTATTTTTTCAACCATGTAAAGTAGGACCCCCCCTTAAAGAATAGAGAAATTGTTATTTGTAAACATAGAAGAAATATTTAAAAAATAACATTTTTATAAACCGCTTTGATATTATATTTATTTAAACACTTTCTAGACAATACGAAAATGATGAACAGGTTTCCCCTTAACTATTTGGCTTGAAATTAAATTAAAAATCTAATTAGGAAGTTATAAATAAAAATAACATAAGAGAACATAAAGGACATGAAATTTCATATGCTATGTGGAGAACCACTCATATATTTTAATTAATAAAATTTTATATTACATAAATATTAGTAGTATTAGTTTAACAAGTAAAAATGTTAATAGGGGTCGTCCATATACCACGTGGACACTTTTTAGACACTTTTTGACCCCCCCCGTCCCCCTCGTGGACAATCGTGGATTTTTGACGAACCCCTCTCCCCCCCTGATTGTCCACGTGAACAATCGGGTTTTTTATTTTAAAATAGTGAATAATAAAAAGATAATTAATAAGAAATACAATTAAAAAATTCCTTAAATTTTTTTATAACAAACTTCTTTAAAATTCAATAAAGATTAAATTATCTTAAAATATTATTAAATAGGTAAATACCATTTTTAGTATTATGGAGAGGACTTTGGCAGCAATATATCTTCAATTATTATATTAGTATCATGGGATTCTGTAAAAACTTTACTTTCTTCAATTATAAACTCTGTGACACTGTACGATGCGGAAACATGGGCCGCCTGCGATATTTTGACGAAATAGACACTGTACAGATCAAATTTTTAAAAGGACTATAAAATTGGCCAAAAAATACACCTACTAATTTTGTACTGTTAGAAACAGGATCTCTTCCAACTAGATTTGAAGTAGTGAAGCGTGCAATGCGCTGGTGGATTCGCATTTTGAAAATGTCAAATGATCGTTTGCCAAAAAAGTGCTATAATAGATTATATGAATTGGATAAAGAAGTAGAATAGGCTTTCAGTATAACTGGGTCTCGCAGATCAGGGCACTCTTCGAACAAGTTGGACTTTTGCATTTATGGCAAAAGCAGGATTCTTATAACAATAATAATATTCAGGAAACTTCCCAGATGGTGTTAACCGCCTGGGAAAATAATCTAAGAAGTTCAATAATTGAAAAATGTATTAATTCTGCTTACAACCCCATCTATAGACATATAAGCCAACTAAATTCAATTGAAAAATATTTAACTTTTAAAATGTCTATTCATAAAACTCGAGTGATCGGCCAATTGAGGATAGCATATATAAAGAGAATAAAAATTTCGTTTCATGGTAATAACTACATCTTAGATACTTCTGAAATTTGTTCCCTGTGCAATCTCAATCAGCTGGAATCTCTGAGTCATTTTCTACTGTATTGCCCGATATATACAGCTAGTAGAAATAAGTTTCTTAAGAATTATATATCCTGTAACCCTGCTTTAGACGAGACTCAGGCTTTACAAGATATCCTATGTGTTAAATCCATGAAACAAATGAATGATATATATTATTTTACAAGTAATGCCTTAAAATTGCGATCATTTATAATAAACGAGTGAAAACTGTATGAATTTAATTCATTTATGCGCTTGAATGTCGGATGGACTGGAATCTTTGTAACAATATTTATATTTATACAAATAAAATTATATCTATCTATCTATCTATCTATCTATCTATTATATTAGTAGAAATACTTAATCTCTTCGGTAACAAATCTTAAATTTTCTAAAATCCAATAGCTTTAAGCCTTCACATAAACAATAATAAAAATGATTTTTTTTAGAATTTGTAAGAGTTTGTAGAGGTTGCTTTGTATTCCTAATTGTCAAATTTGCATACATTCATATTTGTGCATTTATACGATAATGATTTTGTAATATAAATTAAAAAACAATTTGGCGTTTTTTTGACAGTTAAATAAATTTCGGATTACAAATATTGTCTGATCACAATCTAATAATAATCTAATAATAAAGTTGAATAAAAAGAAAAAAAAGATATAAAATTAAACTTTTGTATTGACATTTGTATTGACCCCCCCCCCTCCCCCTCGTGGAAAATCGTGGATTTTTGGCGAATGCCCCCTCCCCCCTAAACTGTCCACGTGGTATATGGACGACCCCATATGAAACTTTGTATAATTTAAAAAAAATATTATTTAAAAATAAAGAACTGAAAACTGCAGTAAATTCTTTTCTTGTAGATTAAGTTATGTTTTATTAAAAATAAAATTTTGTTTATCTTATCACATTTCAACGTGGCAGGAATACGTATATGTGACCTGGTCTATGAAAAAGGACCTTACGTGCGAAAACAGCAGTTAAAGTTTAACTTAGAAAAACCCTTGTAACTTTTTTTAATATTAATATTTTTTAATCAAGTTAGGCTTATTTTTTTCACCGTGGATCACAGTATCAAAATAAAAAACATACAATTAATGAAATTTTTTTAAATAATTGTTTATATAAATTAATAACAAACTCCCCAAATATAGAAAAAATAATCTAAGTTTTCTAAATAGCAACAATAAGTATAAATAAGCGACACATGTTTGTAAGGGTTTTCGAGGCCGCTGATTACGAATATGATATCAAATTTGAATTTTAACTGTTGACAGTTGTCAAAGAAACTGTCAACTTTTCTAAATAATAATTAATTATCGTCTTCGTTATTTTAATTTGTATAATAACAAAAAAAAATCAGTTTTTTCGTATTTTAACCCTTGTTTCTTTTGACTTTAAAAAAATTTTTAAGAAACTTCTAATCACCTTATGACTTTTTGGTTTTCACCATCTTAAAGGTATGTGTTTTCTTACAATATAAATAACAATAATATTTTTACCATATTCTTTTACAGTATGTTATATTAGAAAAAAAAGTTCGAGACCCAGAGGACAGACCTCTATATTCCTACGTTTTTGGGTCGCTGAAACAAATTTATTGTTTTCAGTCTTTATTCCCGTGTTACTTACGATATTTTTTATTCCTAATGCACAAAAGCGTCGACTTAGATAGCAGACGACAGACGACCCAGCGCTAGAATAACGCATGGGAACAGCTAGTATTTTTGCCGTAGGGTAAAATTGAACGCCATTTTCATACGATCGAACACAGGCTCGGCAGATCATTGAAGTTAGGAAATTCGGTAGGGAATCGTAATTATTACTATAATATTTTGATTCCCTACCGAATTTCCTAATCTATTAACCGAATTTTTTGCTCAATGCAAAAACTGCACTGCGCTTTGAATTTTCTGGAATAAAAGTATCAAAGAACTTTTATGTATTTATTAGAAAAACGCCGTTGAATTCCGGGTGCGGGTACAACTACCCAACCTACCCACGTTATCTGACAGGCCTGGTCGAACAAATGAATGACTTTACGCCCTGTGGTCATAGTTATCTAAAAGCGTCATTTTTGTGCATGTGGGATAAAAAAATTTCGTTCTCTCCTTCACCTGCTAGAACTCCTTTACTACCCCTAAGGAAGATTTGAAATATTCGGTTTTAGGAAAAGTTGTGCACCTTATTCGACTCTTCCTGAAAATTTAAATTCCAACCCCCTCCCGGGGGTAGTCCTCTTCTTCACACCCTGCTGAAGAAGAGGACGAACTCGTTTTTGGTGGTTTTTTTCGACTCTAGCGATCCAAAAATCATGGGAAAAAACACCCTACTCTACTTTTTTTAAAAACTGAAATGCGAACCCCCTCACTCCCGTGAGGAGGTGTAAGGGGGTGGTAGCGGAAAAATGGACAATTAAAAAAAATTTAATTGTCATATTCTGTTTCAGCGTCCCCAAAAACGTAGGAATATAGGGGTCTGACCCTAAAAATCTCATAACCTAGAGGTTATGAAATTTTTTTCGTGTGTGCTTGTGTTATTTTTATTATTATTATATTGTTATTATTTTATTTAATATTGGAATAGTAGGTAAAAAAATTTTTTTTACACGAATACAACGAATACAATCAATATTATTTAATATTAATATATAATATTAATATCTATTATATATTATTATTAACAATTCTAAAACAGTAGCAAACTACCGTCCTTTTTATATGATGTTTCTATTCATATTAGTTATATATACTACACTTGAAAATTTGTAAAAATAATTGATTCTAAGAAATTCGAAAATCGACAGATTCCACTTTGCTTCAACTCTCTACGATTTTTATTACCTGCTTTGAGAGCTTTCAAAGTCAGGAGCCTCTAATTTTTGTGCCGACAGTAGTATGGTTTTGATGTTTTGTGAGAACTTTAACAGCTTCTACTTCATCAAATATCACAGAATTCAAATTTTTTAATTGTGAACTTCAATTAGTTAAATTAAAGAAATTTCAAGTTATAATATTTTTGTAACCCACAGGATATTGAGCTCATTTTGTCCTCTCGACTTCGTAATATAAAAAGTTAGAATCTGCAACATTTCACGATTGTAAATATCTAAAATCTATATTATTAAAAAACCTTTATTTACCATATTGAAAAACACGTGTAAATACACGTATTTGTATGCCTTATAATAGGCGAGACTAGGTGCGGTAGTTACGCTGTGCAGTTGTTACAAATGGAATATCTCAGAAACAGTTAGTTATAGAGATGGGGTTCCAAAGAGAAAAATGTTTAGTTTTTATGTACGAACTTACTGCAATATGTTTAAAAATGATATGCAAGCTTTACAAGTAAAAAAATAGGCACATTGGTTTTTAGAGATCAAAAGTAAATATTTCTCTGCCTGATATTTTTTAAATAATTAATAGACCTTTATACTTAACAAAGTAAATTTTTTTAATATCAATTCTATGAGGATTAAGCTTTAAAAAACTGCCTTGGTTGTCCACATTTAGTGTATACTTTTTTAATAAAGTGTTTTATTGTAAAAAATGTAAACCGACAGATTAGTTCGGTCGGATAAATGCCTGGCTCGGTGGGCAGACCAAGGGTACTTGGTTCGCGCCCATTAGCCTGGGATTTTTCCGGCACGTGAGATAATCTGAGCGGGAGGTTTGACGTCGAAGTATAATGATGTGCACCGTCGATTATTGTCCGGTACACACTATTAGAATTCGACTGTCAAAGCATACATTCTTCTTAAGGAAATTTCTTTTTGATGCAGCAAGATATATTCATAAATTAAGGTATTAGTCGCGCAGTTGGCTCTGGTCAAAAATTTACCGGGCCGCTTACTAGAGTGGGGCAGTGAGAGTGAGAGAGATAGTTTAACTCCCCACTCTATTCGTTCGTATGAAAATTCATATAATTTAGTTATTTTTCTAACTTTCTGTCAATATATTTATAGTTTGGCGCGGTAAAAAAATGTCATGTTTTTTTTATTTATTTGTTTCATCTCATTGAATACTTTGGTAGTTTTATTTCAAAATCTGACGATTAGTTATCATATAAATAATTATTAAACAAAATCAATACGTGCATTGGGTGCTCCCTCCATGCAAAATGTATGAACTTTGAATTCATTTTTTGAAGCTTTGAAACGGTCAAAATTAATGAAATTGGTCTCATTCTGTAGATAAATACTTCAGGAATAAGTATGCAAAATTTGAAAAAAATCTGACGAAAACCATTTCACGCGACTAATACCTTAAATGTAATTATATTGCGGTTTGCAAACTTTTGCAATTCGAAATGATTCGAATTTTCTGTTGTCGAGTCGATTAATGTTCGGTTCGACTCGATTAAATGCACACCTCTATTTATCATATGCAAATTGCTTCTTTTTTTATGATAGAATAATCATTTAAAAATATTAATATTAAATAAATTATGAAAAAATACAAAATTTGAATTTTTTGTGAAAAAGAAAAATTTCTATTAATTTTATAAATTTTGATAAAAAATATACTTTGTATACATCAATCGATTCGTTTTCTTGTCAGGAATGTAATTTTGAGAATAATTAATTAAAATATTAACAAATAAAAAAATTATTTACAAAAATACAAAAAAAATTTTTTTTGAATTTAAAAAAAATTGTATAAAAATTTTTTTTTTTAGATATTTTTGAAAATCCTTGTGTCAGATTTTAGGTATTAATGACTGCAATAAACCTGCAAAATTTCAAGACAATCCATCAAAATTTGTTTGAGATAATTTGTACACAATTTTTGTGACACACACACACACACACACACACATCTGGACATTTGCTCAGAATTGAATATACATATGTTATAGATGAAAATGAGTCCATATAACCTTCTTTTGAAAAATTGAAAATCGTCACGAATGCAAAGCTTCCTTATGAGGAAGCAATAAATAAAAAAATATTTGTAAAAAATGTACCTGTTGTGCAGTTGTTACAAGTGATAATGAGAACGGATATTTTTTCCAAAATTCAGCAGATTCTTTTGAAATGTAAATTATTTGTCAAAAATGTAATCACACTCATTTTTTATGAAAAATCTCATGGTTTTTCTAAATTCGTCTCCAAAATTAATGAAAAAAAAACTTTTTTAAGTTTCTTTCATTTCGAAACAATATTAATGCTGCCATCTCTATGGAACTGTCACGTACTATTAGGTTGAGCCAAAAATTATAAATAATTAATAAAAATGGTTATAAAAAATTATTTGTCTTCAATTTAGACATTTTATAGATGATTTCAGGTATTGTAACAACCGACATTTACTTTGTGCAGTTGTTACAATTTACACGCTGTCACTCAAATGCTTGTAGTTAATTAAATAATAGATATAGAGCTAAATTAATTATGGCCTTTTAAAATTAGATAATATACCTTTGATTTAATCGTTTGACCAAACAAATTGGAGTTAAACTCTAATCACAGTACCTAACTGTTTTTATCAAAATTGTAACAACTGCACCTAGTCTCCCCTACATACATTTTCAATATTTACATATACAAAAATTTGTATTATATTCTGGCTTCCCAGGTGCGATTTTTTGGTCGGCCCATAGTTGGGCCAACTTTTACAAAGTCGGTCCAACTTCTCGTGCCAGAGGTTGGGCCAACCATACAGATGATAACGGCGACCGTCTAATGGCGACGATGGTTGGCCCGACAACTCATAAGGAAGTTGGCCCAACTTACAATGCATATGCTGTGCCAACTATACATTTCAATGGTTAGTCCAAAGACTGACGCCAAAGTTGGCACAACTTTAGATGCGTAAGTTGGGCCAACCACAATTTTCAAAGTTTGGCCAACTTCAACAGCCAAAGGTAAAAAATTATTAAAAAACTACATTATTTAAACAATTAACACGTTATTATTAGCGGGAACATCAGATATAACCTTTACCTATTATTATTAAACACAATCTCATACATACATTTTCGAAAATATCTATCGCTCGCTGGGATCGAACCCCTAACCTAACGCACCGAAGACTTATACACTGACCACTACGCTACGTTCACATGGGAGTGCATAACGCAAAATGTATATTTAAGCTGCAACAGTCGGGCCAACCGTGGCCCAGAGTTCGGCCAACCAAGAAAGTTTAAGTCATTTAAACCGCATTTGACAAAGCTTTGCCAACCGTTGGGCCAACCGTGGCCCAGAGTTCGGCCAACCAAGAAAAATCAAGTCAATTAAACTGCGTTTCACAGAGTTTTGCCAACCGTGGCCCAGAGTTCGGCCAACCAAGAAAGTTTAAGTCAATTAAACTGCGTTTCACATAGTTTTGCCAACCGTGGCCCAGAGTTCGGCCAACCAAAATAATGTAAGTCAATTAAACTGTGTTTTACAAAGTTTTGCCCACCGTCGGGCCAACCGTGGCGCAAAGTTCGGCCAACCAAGAAAGTTTAAGTCATTTAAACTGCGTTTCTAGAGTTTTGCCAACCGTTGGGCCAACCGTTGCCCAGAGTTCGGCCAACCAAGAAAAATCAAGTCAATTAAACTGCGTTTCACAGAGTTTTGCCAACCGTTGGGCCAACCGTGGCCCAGAGTTCGGCCAACCAAGAAAGTTTAAGTCATTTAAACTGCGTTTCTAGAGTTTTGCCAACCGTTGGGCCAACCGTGGCCCAGAGTTCGGCCAACCAAGAAAGTTTAAGTCAATTAAACTGCGTTTCACATAGTTTTGCCAACCGTCGGGCCAACCGTGGCCCAGAGTTCGGCCAACCAAAATAATGTAAGTCAATTAAACTGTGTTTCACATAGTTTTGCCAACCGTGGCCCAGAGTTCGGCCAACCGAAACTGAAAGTCTTTTAAACTACGTTTGGATAAGTTGTGCCAACCTTTGTCGCCAAAGTTGGCCCGACGGATGGTTAAACTCTGCATTTAATGGTTGGCTTGCAAAGTCGGGCCAACTGTGGGCACAATTACTTGCCAAAGTTGGGCAAACTCTGGCAACCAAAACTTTGCTTGCCAAAGTTAGGCCAACCTTGGGCCAACCTTCAAACTCTGGCGGCCAACCTAAATTCGCACCTGGGTTATTGATACATTTTGACGTAACGCAATATTACTCATAAAAAGGTCATTACGGGGTCTCTTATCCGGTAGGTCGAAAAATAGATCACATTTGACCTAAATTAGTGACGTAACGCAATGTTACTCATAAAGGGGACATTACAGGGTCTCTGTTGGTCCATAATGTAACATAAATTTTGACCTAGGGTACCGAACCCCTGGAACCCCTCTTTTGAATTGTAGGTTAAAAAACAGGTCAAATTGAACCTAAATTTTGATTTAGGATATCGACCGTTTGGAGGGCCCAAGTGGGGTCTCTTTTTGACCTGTGGGTTAAGAAATAGGTCAAATTTAACCTAACTTCAGAGGGTATGAGGCCATTTGAAGCCAATTTCAGAGCACTGAATCCGGCGGCGAAATCTTTTTATTTTATATACAGAGAAGAGAAGAAGAGATTAATTAAAATATCTTTTTATAATCGCTGTGACGAAGACGTTCCTTGTGTAAGTATTTTATTTTATAATTTAAATATCTTTTATCGTTTCTGAAGAAAACAGCCATGCTGTCGAAACGTCAAAAAAACATCTCTTGTTTCTATTATTTCCAATTTGACTCAGAATGATCGTTAATATCACATTTTTATTTATAAAATGTAATTATAATATGGTACCGTCGAACTGGGCTAATATTGTGCACCAAATAGCTATTTTTTGACTCAACGATTTGTTAAAATTCATAATTAAAAGAAAAAAGAAAATCAACTATTGATATATGTTGTGGACATCTTTTTGAAGGAGTCCTATGAGTTGGGCAATAAAAAGAAATTTTTTATCTGAGTTGTAGTTCGAACTTTGTCTTTTCATAATGTTCTATAAAAATATTTTTTATCGTTCCTGCTTTATTAAATCTTTTTTGTAGATATTCCAGAGTAAATTAAAAAAAGAAAGAGCTATTAAATTTGTTGATAGATATTAAACAACAAAATGTAAAATAAAACACTAAGATTTCACTTACTATAAACCTTATTTATAGTTTTTTGACTCAGAAGTAAGACAAAAATGTATAAAAACGATACACAGAATCTCCTACTCACTACATAACGTACATTTCTGAAAAATATTTTATTTTTCTAAATACACAAAACAGCCCCAAAGAATCCTGGTTTTTCAGTTTGTTCCACTAAGAATTTTGGTTACTTTAACTAGGAATCCTGGTTACAACAGCACTAAATTTGTCAATATAATCAAGATTCCTAGTTAAAGTAACCTTAATGCTATAATGGATGCTCAAATCGTTTAGGCATTTTTTTCAGTGTAGAAACCTCGCGGGCACAAAATAGGGTGATTGTCTGTATTATTACGATTGCTGCATTTACTACAAATTTCATCTAAAATATTAAGATAAAACTTTATTTGACAAATAGTGCATTATAAAATGTTTACAATAAAACTTTAATTTATTCTAATTCATATTTTTAGTAAAAAAATCGGAGAATGTGCTTTTTAAAATACATAAATTAACTTTAAAAATCCCCAATTCAGATAAGAGCACAAAAAGTTGCATTATTAGTGAGTTGAGAGTGCTTTTAGAAAGATGAATATATGTGTCCTGACACGATGAAAGGGACCTTACGCCCAAAAAAATTAATTTTGAGTTATTAATGCCGTTTTATTGATTGAAAGAATCTAAATAGAATTGTATTAATATCTCAAAGTTAATTTTTGTTGGACGTAAGGTCCCTTTCACCGCGTCAGGACACATATTTAGGGGAACGTGGGGGAATTGGAGCCCCTTAAGGAAAATTATTTAAAAAAACCAAATTATCTCTATAATAATACATTGTTTTGATCATTTTCTACTCATTTCGTTATTTACCTTTAATTATGTTTAATTAGAAACTTAAAAAAAGAAAGTAATAAATTTCAAAAAAAAATTTCAAAAAAAAGTCCTTGTGTTTAGGGGAGAGTAGGCTACATTGAACCAGCGTCAACAGTGAACCACTTCAATTTTCTGAGAAATGAATGAGTGAAATTTTTTTTATTCAATATATAAGTTAGTATTTCCGAAGCAGACTATGTCCAAAAATTTCCAGCACATAGGTTTATTATTTACAAAGAAAAACTAAAAAAACTGTTTTTCACATACAAAACAAAAAATTTTGTAGAATTATAATGATGTTTTTTTTATTGAAATAGGAATTTTATAAAATTAGTAAACTTGTGATTTATTTTGCTTAGGGTGTCAACTTCAATATACCGATGTGATAAAGAATTTTAAATCGTACATAAATTTATTATAAACAATTTTTGTTGTAAATGTCATGTGTATACAGTGAGTGCGGAATCATTGAACCACCCGAAAAAGCAAGGAATTTTCAATTTTAAGAGTGGTAAATTTGTCTGCTCTACTAATTAGTAATAAAACTACTCGAAGACATGCTTTCATCACAATTGTGAACGAGATAAACTCAAAACTGTCACTTTTCCTACCTAACCTGACATCGAAATATATTAATCTCCTATATTAACAAGTAATAACAATTAAATAACAATTTTCTATTTTTTTGAGTGGAAAATAACATCTTTTACAATGTGCAAGTGGAAATATTATTTTCGAAGTAAATTGTAGTGTATTATTTGAGGTGGTTCAATGTAGACTCACATTCTTCAAAATAAGAAAAGGGACCATCCATAAACCACGTAGCCTGCTTTGGGGGGGGGAGAAGGTTCGGTAATGTGCTACGTTAGACCACATGGGGGGAGGGAGGATTTTGAGTCTGAGCAACGTAGCTTTGTATTTTTATTTGACATACATTTTTTTGAAATTACGCGGGCAGCTCGAAAGTCAATTTCAGAGATATATGTGGACGTCCACATGAAAAGGGCCCATTTTGGCACTATTGGAGTTATCTATATGGGCGTATTCCTGGCAAAATTTGGAAAATTTTGAGTGGTCTTAGAACTTTTTTGGTTAAAAATTCGCTGAGTTACGGAATTTAAAAGTTTAGAACGCCAAAAACCTCATTTCGAGAAAAACGGTTACCTTGAAGATAAAAAACCAACAGGTTTTAAATTTTTAAAACCATCCCCCCCTCTTAATTTTGAAAATACGAAAAACTTTTTTTTTTCTAAAAAGGACAGTTTTTCTATTAAAGAACCATTTTTTTACAAGATTAATGATTAGGTACAATTTTATTGTGTCATTTGAAGAAAAAGAATAGATATTAGATAACTTATTTAAAAATTTTTGACAGTTTCTATTATGAAAAAATTAACGTAATATCCAAATTTTCATTTCGACAATTACGAAAAAAAGACTCTAACATCAATATCACTGGTTCTTCTGGAAAGTTATTCAGATAAGAATTGTTTACAGTCCAGGACACCTTAAAGATGAAAAATCAAGAGATTTAAAATTTTTTCCACACCACCATTTTTTAAAATACGGATTACTTTTGCAAATGACCGCCAAAATGGGCCCTTTTCATTTTTCTAAAGAACCAATGAAATCAAACAGTTAAATTATCGATAAATTAATGAAAACCGCATAATTCGACTTGTTAAAACATGTAGATTGATAATAAAAAATTTTTAAAAATTAAGATTTTGCTCCAAAATTACTAAATTGCGATTATCTCGAAAACTAGAACCGACAATATAGGCCCTTTTCATGTGGAATAAATATACTATAAATATATATATAGTGATGAAAAAATATACATATATATATATATATATATATATATATATATATATATATATATATATATATATATATATATATATATTGATTAAAATTAAGAATTAGTCTTGTATCAAACTCTTACTTGTCAAAAGAAAAAAATAAACTGTGATTTAAAAACATTTAATATTGTTTACTATGTTTCAATACGATTTTATTGATTATTTTTAGAAAAGAGATTTTAATATTCAAAAAAAGAAAAAAGCTACGTTCCATTAGGTAGGGGGGGAGGGGGTTCGGTAATATGCTACGTTAAGCTACGTGGGGGAGGGGAGGGGTCGAAAAGTTCAAAAATCGGAGCTACGTGGTTTATGGATGATCCCAAAGTGTAACTGATTAGAGAAAAATTAAATTTCATTATTTAATCATAATAATTTGTATTTATAACGTGTGTATTAACTGAAAGAGTACTTCAGTTTTATTTTTATACAAAAACCTGATCAAAATTTGTAAAATTTAATTAGTTCTTGGACTTTATAAAAAACCTGGTTCAATGTAGCCTACTCTCCCCTACTAAAAATTTGTCAAAAATGTGATCGTTTGTTTTCGAATGACATAAACAAAGGTTGTCGAAGATTTTCTAGGAATTGCAGCGAATTTTAAAGGCGCTAGCACAGCTCCTACTGCCTGCCTGCCTGCCTGCCTGCAGGTTGACATGGTAACACATAAGAGTAAGAGAGTCAGAAAATTCAAATTAAATGTTTTTAGCTCTCACACTCTTATGGCGTCTGCCTGCGCAGGCAGGCAGGCAGTAAGGTGAGAGTGTACCTTTAGGCTTTTAAGTACATGAAATTTAAAAGCTCTCATTACCCGCAAGCTCCTATTGCCCCACGCTCCCCTATGTGTTTTGTAAATAAATGTTTATTATAAAGTTATTTTTAAATAAAGCAATAACATTAATTTTACTATTTAAATAAAATTTTATGTTTTTAATGTTTTTGAAGGAGAATAAAACGAAAACATTCGGACAAATAGTTTTCGTTTCATTCTCCTTCACTATAATTACTATTTCTCGGACGTAAAAGATTGAATTTTAATGTTTTTATTATTTAATTTGAAGTGTAGAATTGGACACAGAAATTTTCGCATATGCACTCTTTTTATATTATTAATTTTATATAAACATTAACATTAAAATCCTAAATTGATTCTTTGAAAAGACTCTGAAGTGTGAGGGACAGAAAAAATAAATGAATAAAGAAACATTCAAATTATTTTGGTTAATTAATTAATAGTTTAAATAAATAACTTATTATGTTCTCTCATTTTTATGACAGTCAAATATATTTTTTGAAGAATCTGATCGAAAATTAATTTCTATGGAATGATACAAAACAGAGAACTATATTATTTTTTCTTATAAGCATCAATGCGCTTGTTTTAGAATATAAAGTTATGCTTGCGGTTCTTAATGTTTTTAACGTTCACCAAATTAAAAGATTTAGAAAAAAAATATTTTAAAATAGATTCTTTTAGAGACATTTTTGTCACATTTTAAAAATCGCACCTCTGCAATTTTTTCTCAACAAAATTTTGATTGAACTAAAAAACAAAAATTGTGCTACACCTAGCAAACAATAACAAATATTATGCTAGAAAAAAAATTTAAATATTTTTAAAAATTAAAAAAAATTTCTTTTATACTACCATTTTTCACAAATCAAAATTTTGAAAAAATAGAACTTGTGCTGAATTGTGCTCAGCGAGCACAATAAAAAAGGTTTATAACAATTTTTCAAAAAGTTAATAATTATTCAAGAAAATCACATTTTTTTACTCTAAAATTTTTTGAATATTTTCCAAAAATCAAAATTTCGAAAAAATAAAATTTGTGCTGAATTGTGGTCGACGAGCACAATAAAAAAGTCTAAAAAACAATTTTACATCAGTTTTACAACAGCTCTATCTCATACATTGCAATGAATATAATTGTTTTTATACAAAACAAGTATGTAATCCCCGCTTTCTCGGCGCGTTTTTGAGACGCAAAGCCATGCTTTACCTCTCAAAACGCACCGAGTAACCGCGGATTACATTCTCGCTTTTGTATAAAATGTCGTGTGTACCTCGGACGCACGCATTTCTTGTCCTCGCTTGTTTACAGTACTCGGCTTTGCCTCGTACTGCAAAATCAAGCTCGGACGAGAAACTTGCGCTTTGCGTCCTCGTTGCACAATGTACTATAATTAAATTACTATTATAGCTATGAGTGATTTTAATATTATGTACCTGACCGAATTCATTTCAAATCAGGCAGGCTAAATATGTTAGGTTGTGAAACTCATTTTCACTTTTAAAATATTGTTTTACAAAGAATTTTAGACGACACGAATTTTTTTATTTTGCTAAAAAAATTTTTTTTCAAAGATATAAGGGTTTGAAGTTTGAAAAACGGAAACTTCTTTTCTTGAAAAATTGGGGGCGAAAATGTTTAAAGTGTTGTAACTTTTGAAGTAATTAGGATAATTTATTGCATCTAAAAATTTATTAGGATAATTTTTTTGCGTCTAAAAGGGTATTTGCTCGACTTTCCAAATCCGTTGGAAAATTTAAAAAATACTAAAAAATAACAAAATGGCGGTCATTATTCAAAAAAACTTTAAATTGAATTTATTCAAAAACCCCACCTTTTTTTTGCTCAAAATTTTTTTGGAAATTGTGTTCATAGGGAAGAATATCTTCCATAATAATTTAAATTGTGCCCGATTCTGGTACAAGAGAAAAAAAATTTTTTCAATTTTTTTTAAAGAAAAACATCATTTTTCTAAAAAAAAAACATTAGATATTCAAAAATTTCTTAAATAAAAATTGTTTCTCTTTAAAAAATCTAAAAAAATGTCTCTTGTCATTTCCCTATTGAAAATCCCCATATGGGAAACCACATGGGAAACCACATGGGATCCTATGTCAAAAACCATGTAAAACCCTACTTCCATGAAGGAAACCACGTGGTTTACCATGTGGTTTCCCATGTCAAACCATATGGGAAATTGAGACAGGATTTTAGTTAGGAATAGACATGGGGAATTTGAACAGTTCATCTATGCATAAAACCATATCAAATCCCACATGTTTTTCCCAGTCAAATCCTAAACCGAATTTCATGAGAAAAACAGTATCATTTATTTATAATTATTTTCCCAAGTCAATCCCCAAATGAAAAACAGTATCATTTATTTATAATGATTTTCCCATGTCAAATCCTAAACCAAATCCCATGTGAAAAACATTATCCGCCTTATTGAATATCCCTACATGGGAATCCACTTGGGATTTTACAAGGGATTTCACATAGGATTTTATATGGGAATTGACATAGCATTTCATGCAAGATTTCACCTAGGATTTAATGAGATATCACATAGTATTTTATTAAAGATCCAATGAAGAAATTTTCAAAGGATTAAAAATTATTTAATAAAAAATTAAATAATAAATAGTATTAGTGTTACAAGTCATCAAAAAAGTAAAAAAACGATCATTTGAAACACGTCCTCTCTGCTACAGGTTCTCAGCTTTTATATACTTCCAGAATCGTCTCAACAGCGAGAGAAGTCACTTTCGCCACCTAGCGGTGAAAGTATAGGAGCGACAGTAATCTTTAACATTACTAAGGAAACCATGTGGAATACCACGTAGGATTCCATGTGGTTTCCTACGTGGGGATTTACACGGGATTTTACTTAGGAATTCATTTGGGAATTTATTTCTACTTAAATTCCTAAGTAAAATCCCATGTAAATCCCCACGTAGGAAACCACATGGAATCCTACGTGGTATTCCACATGGTTTCCTTAGTAATGTTAAAGATTACTGTCGCTCCTATACTTTCACCGCTAGGTGGCGAAAGTGACTTCTCTCGCTGTTGAGACGATTTTGGAAGTATATAAAAGCTGAGAACCTGTAGCAGAGAGGACGTGTTTCAAATGATCGTTTTTTTACTTTTTTGATGACTTGTAACACTAATACTATTTATTATTTAATTTTTTATTAAATAATTTTTAATCCTTTGAAAATTTCTTCATTGGATCTTTAATAAAATACTATGTGATATCTCATTAAATCCTAGGTGAAATCTTGCATGAAATGCTATGTCAATTCCCATATAAAATCCTATGTGAAATCCCTTGTAAAATCCCAAGTGGATTCCCATGTAGGGATATTCAATAAGGTGGATAATGTTTTTCACATGGGATTTGGTTTAGGATTTGACTGGGAAAAACATGTGGGATTTGATATGGTTTTATGCATAGATGAGCTGTTCAAATTCCCCATGTCTATTCCTAACTAAAATCCTGTCTCAATTTCCCATATGGTTTGACATGGGAAACCACATGGTAAACCACGTGGTTTCCTTCATGAAAGTAGGGTTTTACATGGTTTTTGACATAGGATCCCATGTGGTTTCCCATATGGGGATTTTCAATAGGGTTTTATCTATATCTTGCCTTGTTTCAATGAATTTTGCAAAAAAATGATTATATGTTCTCATTTATTGCTTTCTTAATATCATTGAACGACTTTTTCATGAATCAGTTCGAAAAACTTGTTTGTTTCTATAGAGACATGTAAATAATTATAATAATCTGTGCTGTCACAAAGGTTAAAATTGTTGACATATTGTTTGATCTACCAAGTATTAGCGAGTAATATATGTTAGAAAATTGAAGAATCATATATTCTTTTTGAAAAAGCAAAAGGTATAGTTGTATTAATTTTGTATGAGAATTTATTATTTTTTTAAAGTTAAAAAAATAATAATGACACTCCCATACTAGAATAATTTAACCATACCATTTTTTTTCAAAAATAGTAGTAAGAAAAGCTATCCGTCAGTCATAGGAAAGTATGGGAATCGCATAAGTCTGTCTCACTCCCACTCATGGGATATGACTGACGTGGTAGGTTTTCGTACTGTATATGACGCGTTACCAAGAAAGCTTCCTAAGAATCAAAAAAATTTAGGTTATGTTTACAATTTTTTGAGTAAAAATATAGAAAGAGAATCAATCACTATTACAAATTATCGATGATCAATTTTCATTACATTGAAAATATTCAATAAAAACAAAGTTTTAAATTAAGGAGGATGGTGACTCAAATAAAAATGTTAAGAATTTTTTGAAATTTGGAAAAACTCGTTGTTAAGAATGTCTAAATTATAGAACAATTTTTTTTAAAATTTTTTACTGTCCCGTTTTTGAGAATTTAATTGTTGAAATTGCATGTTTTTATATGGGCTCTTATGGGGAGTGTTATGTGAAGTGCACTATTTTGATAATAACTTGTGTCAAAAAGTTAAACTTTTTTTAAAAATCATACTCTTTTAAAGTTTAATACTTTTGGAATAATTTAAAAAAATAATTGAGTAAACCGACTGTCTTGATTTTTAGAAATAACATTAAAACTGGCGTAAAATTACAGATTTTCTAACCTCTCTAACATAATACACAGAAACGTGGCAACGTCGTATACACGAAGTAGTATAAGGAGACTTAACGCCCATGTAAAGTTCAAAAAAACATGGCCCCAAAACAAGGCGAAGCCTATCTCAAGTTTTCCGGTGTTCGACTGTTCCGCGCGACCTCCTCGGGAAAATTTACAACTAAATAGTGACGTCTGCTTTTAAAGCACTGTGAAGTGTTTACATTTGAATGACATAAATAATAATTTAAATAATTACTTATTATTTAATTATGGGAGCAAAATAAGACTATTTGACAGTACGTATGAAAGCTTACTTTCTTTACAAATAATATTCAGCATTATTTTTTAAAGAGATCATGTTTTTTTGACTGTATTTACGTTTATTGTTTTAGGTTATATTTATGTAATTGATTTTCACAGACACGGAAATACATAAATAATTTTTGTTTTTAGATATTATTAATTATTAAAAAGAAAAACAAAGAATCATGGAATATTCGATGGAAAAACTTACATTTGAAGAGTGTAAGATCAAATTTAATAAATCACAATTACCTTCTGATAAGTGGTATCATATGACAAGAAACAAAGAATTTATTTCGTTTATAAAATTGGAATAAATAAAGTCAATCTTTGACATTTCTAACGGGCGCTCTTTAATTTGAAATTGGTAGCAGGCGAACCACATATACCACTTAGTTGTAAATTTTCCCGAGGAGGTCGCGCTGAACAGTCGGACACCGGAAAACTTGAGATAGGCTTCGCCTTGTTTTGGGGCCATGTTTTTCAGCCCGTCAAGTCTCCTTATACTACTTCGTGGTCGTATAATGTAAACATATACGAATGAAATCTTATTCAGTGTTACCAACACTGTTTCTAGCATGCATATGGAATGCGCTGTTGTCACGATCTCCATGCTCATAAAATTTTTTTACAAAATTTTTTTTACGTAATTAAATAATTATTTTTTAAAATGTTTTTTAAGAATAATGAATTGGAATTATTAAAAATACTATTTTTTATGTCTAATATATTAAGTATTGCATATTTCACTTATAAAATATATATTAAAACAGTTGGTATTTGCAGTTTTAATCCCATATAAAAGCATGTGAATTCCCCTCTCGCCGCCTGCCCCGAAAAGACAGTCACCATCCTCCTTAAATAATTGAAGTTTTTTTAAAGGACCTTAATTTTATAAATAATAAAGTGGATAATTTTGTGGCCTTTGGTCCAAGAAGATGTAGTTTTTTAGTGTATAAATTTAATATTTATTCTCAAATGCATTTTCGCCATAGAACATGGCTCATCAGGACTACAAAAGAAATATAGGAAAATATTCTTAGCATTATAGGCATTTCCAACATAAGACATAAAAAAAGATAGCAGACGACTTACCGCATTATAATGGAAAACATAAATTTAAATAAGAATTTATTATTATGGAGATTTGACAGTACACGGAAAAAATAAGTTCAGCAGATTTTACGAAACTAATTTCGCACTAGCGGATATTTAAGATTCCTAGACGAAGTTTTTCAAAAACCCAGAAACTTTCACTACTTTAAGCAGAACAATTGTCGAGAAACTGCAACCAGTGTTGTAATTTATAAAACAAGCTTGAATGTAGAAATGTTTCGTATTTTCTGGTGAACATTTTATCAGAAAATGGTAAAAATGTTTCGTGCAATCTAAAAACGCGTGGTTTGAGTTTCCACTTCGCTGTCTATCGTGAATTCTCGAACACAAAGTTTCGTAAAATTCTATACGGGGTGTACCAAAAGTCGCGTTATAAATAGATATGTTGAAGCTTGTCTCGTCGCGTCGGTATTAACTTGTCTGCTGTATATAGATATAATATGTGGAAGGAAAAAGAGAACTGCTTTACCTGCCGGTAACATTTGGATAATTGTTTTCTTTTACGTATTTCACATTTCATTGTTCCAAATTCGTAACATTTTTTATGTGCTTTTGTAATCCAAACTTTTAATTATTATTAATTTCTTTTAATTTACAGTCCAATAAATTTTATAGTTTATCATAATATTTACCGATGACAATATATATATATTAATTTCTCAAGTTTTAACTGTTATTACTTCAAATTTTAGACAATTTAATATAAACATTTTTTGAGTTTGAATTTAATTTTGAAAATTTTTTGTCAATTTATTTATAATTTAAAATTAAGAATAAAATTATTTTCTAAAAATTGAAAAATTTTATAGAGATTTTATAACTAATTATAATCAAAAAATGTTATTTTAAAAACCATAAAATATTTTGTATAACTTTTAAAAAAATGATTTTTTTAAAAATTAATATTCAGTATATTGACATTTCTCACAAGCGCAGTTTTAATCTCCTTAGTTAGTATATAAAGAAACTCAATTCTATCATCTACAAGTGCGAGTTATATTGTATGTGCGTTGCGTCAGAATTCGTTTATATGTATGCGTATTTCCGTTAAGTTAGTGTCAGAATAAAATAAGCCAATCCAAGCGAACCATTGCGTTGTAGAGGGCAGTCACATGTGTCGAACCAATCATCTATCTCCTATAGAAGACGAGAAAAAATGGTCTTGAGAGCTCATTGGTACATTAAGAAATTCTTTTTTCTGCTTTATTCGCTTTTTTCTCCGTGAATATTTTTTTCCGTGGCGCATGCGCTTCAGGCTAAACATTTTACAAAACTCTTGAATTAGAACGTCCAACCGATCATTTGTGAATTCCATAGAATTTTTTTTTGAGTTTTCGAGAAACGCAGTCATCATATATTACTATTGATTCTGTTTTATCTTATACTAAACTCCTCTCCGTATCCGCTATTCCAAAATTAGTTTCGTAAAATGTACTAAATTAATTTTTTCCGTGTACGAAAGTTTTAAATTAAAATAATTAAAAAGGAACTTTTAAACGAGATAAATGTAAAACAAACATAACCTATAATTTTGCTTCTTAGGTACATTTCTTGGCTGCGCGTCACAAATGATTTTTAAATTTCCTAAAATTTATATTCGCTATTACTTGATTAAATAAACAAAATGTCAACAATTTGAACCTTTGTGGCAGCAAAGTTTATTAATTATTTACATATTCCTATAAAAAAAAGACGTTTTTTAGAGGGGAACAATTTTTATTTAAGAAATTTTTGAATATCTAATGTTTTTTTTAGAAAAATGATGTTTTTCTTTAAAAAAATTAAAATTTTTTTTTTCTCTTGTACCAGAATCGGGCACAACTTAAATTCTTATGGAAAATATTCTTCCCTATGAACACAATTCCCAAAAAAATTTTAAGCAAAAAAAAAAGGTGGGGTTTTTGAATAAATTCAATTTAAAGTTTTTTTTAATAATGGTCGCCATTTTGTTATTTTTTAATATTTTTTAAATTTTCCAACGGATTTGGAAAGACGAGCAAATACCCTTTTAGATGCAAAAAGAAACAGTAAATTATCCTAATTATACTTCAAAGGTTACAACACTTTAAACATTTTTTCCCCCAAGTTTTCAAGAAAAGAAGTTTCCGTTTTTCAAACTTCAAACCCTTATAAATTTTTTTTAGCAAAATAAAAAAATACGTGTCGTCTAAAATTCTTTGTAAAACAATATTTTAAAGGTGAAAATGAGTTTCACAACCTAACACATTTAGCCTGCCTGATTTGAAATGAATTCGGTCACCTGCACAGTGGTTTGAAATTGAAAAGTATGGTTCAAAATAACTTAGAGTCTACAAATCTTAACCGATTTTAGATTTTCTTTTTTCTAAATAATCTTAATTAAATTGCTAAGAGATCGCTCGAGCCAGATTTTTGATTTTCAATTTGCATAATTATTTAAATTTGTATAAACAATTGAAAAAAACGCACTTTTTTTACATATTTATTATTATCTCGAAAATATGGGTATTTTTTTAACGCTAAGTATTTTAACTTATACCTATAGTTCTCTGGATTGTAAAATGGTGTTGTAGACCCATTTTTTAATTGTTATAAACAAATTATATAAACAAATAGACATTTTAGACGATGGCTTTCAAAAAGCTTAATGAAACTCGTTACTCGGGGGTTTTTGGGGTCGCTGATTACGAATATGACGTCACTTTTTCAAAATTCAAAATGGCGGATCCAATATGGCGGACGACTTTTCTAAAAATCGCCCAGATTCGCCTAAAACTAATGACTCTGGGGTTTTCGGGGTCGCTGATTACCAAAATGACATCACTTTTTCAAAATTCAAAATGGAGGATCCAATATGGCGGACGACTTTTCTAAAAATCGATCAGATTCGCCTGAAACTCGTTACTCGGGGGTTTTCGTGGTTGCTGATTACAAATATGACGTCACTTTTTCAAAATTAAAAATGTCGAATCCAATATGGCGGACGACTTTTCTAAAAATCGCTCAGATTCGCCTAAAACTCATTATTTGGGTGTTTTCAGGGTTGCTGATTAAGAATCTAAAAGCAGATGTTCAAAATTGAAAATGGCGAGAACAGTCAATCAAATAACTGAAAAAATCTCATTAAAGACAATGCAATTTTTGTAGCCCTGAAAAGGGCTGATTGAAAGCTAATTACTTTTTTTGTGTTAGAATTCATTCTTTATTAATAGAAAGATCTAACAATTCGATAGCTTCTTTATCAAGACTGATCTCATTTAGTTTTGAAAGAAACTAATTTTAATGAGAATCGTCAGATAAAGAGTATAGCACTTACCTTCAAAAAGGACATACATTTTGTACAGTTTCTAGATATACGGTTTCTCGTACTTATATATTCCTCAACTTATGTCATTATTAGGAGAGATTCTCGAAACTAAAACATCGACACCTAGCGGTAGCAAAAGAAATTATAATGAAAACCGCGCGAATTTTTAAAAATAATTCATTACGAGAAATAAGTAAGAATTGCATATGTCCATCCGTAAATTATTTAGTATTATTATTATTATTCATATTATTAATTTATTAAATAATAATAATAACAATAACAACAATAAAATTAATAGTTAATATTAGCGGATGTTGCAATTACTTAAATAAAATAAAACTTTCATCATTAATTTTATTAAGTTATATTAAATAATTTATTAATTAATAAATAACAAAAAACGAAGGACTTAATTTAATTTTTAAATAATAAACTAGTAAATAAATTAAAATAATGTATTAAAAAATTATTTAATTACTTAAATTTAAATTAATTAAAAATTTTTTTGTTATTTTTCATGAATCCAAAAATTTAAAAAAAAAAATTGTCCGCCATATTGGATCCGCCATTTTGAATTTTGAAAAAGTGAAGTTATATTCGTAATCAGCGACCCCGAAAACCCCCGAGTAACTAGTTTCAGGCGAATCTGAGCGATTTTTAGAAAAGTCGTCCGCCATTTTGAATTTTGAAAAAGTTACGTCATATTCGTAATCAGCGACCCCAAAAACCCCCGAGTAACGAGTTTCTTTAAGCTTTTTGAAAGCCATCGTCTTAAATGTCTATTTGTTTATATAATTTGTTTATAACAATTAAAAAGTGGGTCTACAACACCATTTTACAATCCAGAGAACTATAGATATAAGTTAAAATACTTATGCCCGGTTCCACCAACCTCGATTAAGACATTAACGAACCGTCAAATTTCTACTTGCGTTTCACCAACTTTTAACGGAACGTTATCTCGATTTAACCGATGTTAACTCTAACCGGCCACAAGAGGTCAGTTAACGTGTGTTAACAGTCGGTTAACGTACCCTAACCTAAAAAGTGTTTTGAAAAGTGACAGATAGTGTAATTCTTGTTGCCAGAAAAATAAATTTTATGAACCATAAGTCAGAGAAATTAAGGGAAAAGTCAAATCAATTTTATTTCAAAGAAATTTTAAATCTGTTGTTCAAAGATACTTGAATTTTTAAAATAAATTTTATTGAAAAATAAACACATTAATTGAAATCTTCTTAAAATTAATACAAGTTTTAAATAATGTTATTTAAAATTCTGATAAAATTGTAAATTTGAATTCAATTGTTAAAAGATTTGAATTTTTAAAATAATTTTATTAAAAAATAAAAAAAAATAAATTGAGATTTTATGAAATTTTCATAAAAATAGTACAATTTGTTTAGGCAGTATTAAATTCCCACAATTCAAATGTATATAGGAAAACTGCATAAGTTAAAATGCATACGAGTAAACTGTATTTAAAAAATAAAATCATTAAATTATCTACTTTCGGTTCACAGTCATCAAAATGAGCAACTCAAAAAAGGACAATTTCATTCAAGACAACCATTTAAATTTTTATATCTCAAATTTTTTATTGGATTTTTAATTCCTTTGGACTTTTTGATCAGGACAAAAAACCAAAAAATAAGTTCAAAGTGAAACTTTTTTATTTTTATTTTTTTGGATTTTTTGTTTTGGACTTCTTGTCCGGATACCCTTGTATACAGTTGAAAATAATTTTAATTCTTCATTAAAATTTGTAATTTCTAATAGTGTGCGGTTTTCTCGTGGTCAGTTTAAATTTGTCAGTTATTTAATTTAATGATTTTATTTTTTAAATTTTCATGTGTGCAGTTTTTTCATGTGCACTTTTCCTGTATACAGCAAAATTGATACCTTCCCAATTTGATGATTCAATACTTATTTTAAAACTTATTCAAGTAAGGGAAGTGTTCCGGTTGTGGGCACCCTTTTGTTTTTGCCTCATAACATTTGTCCATGTGCATATTATACAAATATATGTGTACGAATTTAAAGCTAGAGGTCTAAGGTGACTGTCAGTGAAGGAATTAAATTGATTCCTTTAAATAAAAAAGTTTTATTAGAAATTTAGTGAAATGGGAATTTTTTGACAAAAAAAATTTTGTACCCGGTTGTGGGCACCCTTGAAAAATCCGCTAAAAATGGAAAAATATTAAAGGAAACCAACACAAATAAAGAAGAAATGAAAGTTTCTTTATTTTAAGAGAATTTGCTGGGATAAAGAACAAAAATGATGACACGTTTTCACACTATGCTCATAGCTAACAAAAGCATAATGCTTGCATGTGAAGTAGCTAGTACTCATAACATAACGCACTTCTAATGCACTGAACGACTATATTCATCGCATTTAATGGAGTTTGCGGCTGTCACTTTCCTTGGCAGAAAGTTTAGACAGATGAGACAGTAGTCCTCATCATTGTCAGATGGTAGAGCCTCCTTAACATAAAGGTGCCCACAACCGGGAATGACAGTCATTTTTTAAAAAGACCAACACATTTTGTGATGCAGGATTTTGGTTAAACACGAAGGTAAATCACAAAATATAATAACAACACTGCAAAAAAAAAATTAAACCCTTTTTTTCTGAACGAATCTACACCCATATGTTGCTCTTCGAAAACAATACAAAATTACTTTTTTATTTATTTAATGCAAATTTTCTTTATTATGCTCACAGCTATTACACAAATGCATATATTTGTTTCGTTATCAATACGAAAAGTCCGTATTGTCAACGAACACGACTTGCAATACTTAGATCAGTAAAGTCTGCTTGCCGTCGAAGTTTACGTAGGGGTGCCCACAACCGGCGCACTTCCCCTATTAAATAATTTTATATAAAATTCTGAAAAAATTGTAAATTTTAATTAAATTGTTTAAAGATAATTGAATTTTTAAAACAATTTTATTAAAAAATTATTTAATTAATTGAAATTTTGTGAAACTGTCTTAAAAATATTACAATTGAGGCCACTGCTACCAGTCGGGTAGCAGTGAGTGGCCCAGAGGCGCTCACTGCTCACTGACTGGCAGTTGCGCGTTCCTCCGAGCGTCGGGCGAGTTATTGGATCCAAGGCCTCAATTTGTTAAAAAACTTCATTAAAAATTAAAAAAAAAACCAAAGTATGTCACACTTCGTCACAAATCTTGAACCCCCCCTCCCCCTACGTCACGTCACACACGTAAATTTCACTGTAAATTTTATACATTGGACATTATATATTATATCCTATACACTCTAAATTATTGAATCAGTTAAAAATAACTGATTTAAAAGCAAAAAATCAGACACTAATTCAAATAGTAATATTTTTTCTGACAATTAGTTAAAAATAATTGATGTTTCAATACAATTTTTTTTTATTAATTCAAATTAGTCACGTTTAACTACCTACATAGCACCGAAACTGTTCTAACAATTTATTAAAGATTTACTCGCAAGCTTCGAAATATTTAAATGCAAAGTTTAGTGAAGATTGTGTAAAGATTTAAATATCCCACTTCAATAAGTGTTTAGTGCGAAACTTTCCTGAAAATTTAACTTAAATTTTCAGGAAAATTTTCACGAAAGTATAATAGTCGAAAATGTAATTCAAATGTTCAGTGAACTTTCAAGCTATATTTTTAAGAAAATTTGACGATAGACATTTATTGGAGTGAGAAATTTAAATCTTTAGGGTCAATTAGGGCAAATGTAAACGGAATATGTATCTTTCACCAAAAAACTTAGTTTTTTTTGTTAGGTAAAACGGACGAATTTCTTTTGCATGAACTTGTTGCTAGTGTTACCTAGAAAAATTTTATGAGGTACAAAAAAATATTGATGCACCTGAATCGCCTAAGACTGACTGTTTACATTCACCCCGAGATTTTGAAATTTTCCTAAAATTCGGGGTAAATGTAAACACCACTGTAGTTAAGCGAGGTTTAAGAAACAAGTTATTTCAAGTATACTACTGTTTTAAGGGATGGAAAAACTGGAAAAAAATTCTTCGTAGATGTATAGTAAATCAACCAGTTGACTGATAATGTATCATATAAATAAACAATCAACCATTACAAAATTAGTAATGTAAAAACTTGAATAACTTGAACAAATTTTAATAGATTTTCATTCAACTTGGTAAAAAGAAGTTTTCAAGGTTGCTGAATAAGAATCTAAAATCGAATTTTTAAATTTCAAAATGGTGGATCCAATATGGCGGATGAACCTAAAAATAATATTTTTAAAAATTGATCAAATTTGCTTGAATCTGGCTACTCGGGGGTTTTTGAGGTCGCTGAATACGAATTTAAAGTCAAATTTTAAATTTTCAAAATGGCGAATGAACCTAAAAATATTTTTAAAAATTGATCAAATTTTTTTTTTTTTTTTTTTTAAATTTTTTTTTCAAAGAGGACCTAATTTCCTTTTCTATGTAATATTTACATTGCCAAATTAATGAAATTATGAAATAGAAGCAAATTTATTCAATTATTTTCTTTTAAAATGTAGTTAAAGTTCTGTTTACATTTACCCCGAGTTTTCGAATTCTCGGGGTAAATGTAAACACTTAATTATTTATTAACTAAATTGACGAAAATCAAAAATCAAAGTCAATTTTTGTTAGTTCATTAATAAGGAAGAATGACATATTTTTGTTTTATTTTTAAATTTATTTTTATGAAAATGCGAGACAAAATACTGAAACAGTAAAATTTTGATTTTCAATCATTTTTGCATTAAAAAATAACTTACACTATGGCATTGCCAATTGTCAAAATAAAATATTGGCAATACTCAGAACATCTTGTAGGTGAGCTGAGGTAAAAATATTGACGTCGTACTTATTTTTAAATTTGTAAATTTAGCTGAAACATCTACTGTTTACATTTACCCCCAATTGACCCTACACAATTTTAAAATAAACTTTGCAAGTAAATTTTTCGAATTATGCAAGCAAATCTTTAATATACAATATTTAGAAAAATTTCGGTGTTTTGTGGATAATTTTTCAGTTATTTTTAACTGATTCAGAAGCAAAAAGTCAGTCACTGCTGATTGTCAGTAAAAACCATGATTTTCAACTGATTCAAATTAAGAGAATATATTATTTATCATATTATAAATAATATACCAATAGATGTTAAACAGGTACGTGATAGATATTAAATAGTTTACAGCATTTTTAACTTGTTTTATATAGAAAAAGTGACATTGTCACATATAATTTCTTATAATCTTTGAATTTAAAAGATTGTGACGTAACACATGAGTTCACCCCCCCCTCCCCCATGTCACACTTAGTCACAATTCTTAGACCCCCTCCCTCCCCCTAGCCGCGTGACGTATTATGTGTACGGCCCCTAGGCAATTCTTAAAAATCCTTGTAAAAACAATAAAAACATGAACGCCCAAAATAAATATTCGAATGCAATTTGCAGTTGGTTGTTGCTTACGACTTATAAGTAATTGTAAAGCGCTGTAAAGTCATAAAAAGCTTATGAAAAATTTACTTTTGCCAAACAAAAGAAAATGAAAAAATTCAATGATCAAACTTTAAAATATTGTTAAATAATGGAGGTGACCCACAATTCCCCAATTTCCCCTATGATTATTTTTAAATAATTATTTAACTTTTTGAAACATTGTTTTTTAGACTTTTTTTATTGTGCTCGCCGACCACAATTCAGCACAAATTTTATTTTTTCAAAATTTTGATTTGTGAAAAATGTTCAAAAAAATGGAAGTATAAAAGAAATTTTTTTTTTAATTTTTGAAAATATTAAAATTTTTTTTTTAATTTTTGAAAATATTTAAATTTTTTTTTCAGCATAATATTTGTTATCGTTTGCTAGGTGTAGCACAATTTTTGTTTTTTACTTTAATCAAAATTTTGTTGAGAAAAAATGAAATGGCGTTGCCAACTTCTTGGACATACGTTCGTGAGCGCGTCAGACTTTTTCGTTGATTTCTCGAAAAGTTATCGCGATCCCACTATGAAACTTTTACGAAAAATTTCTTATTACTTTTGGCTATCACTATAAAAAAAATAAAAAAAATCGGAGAGAGGTTGTTTTTCAAAAAATAAAAAAAATAAATTTTTTTTGAAAAATTTTTAATAATTAATGAAAAATTTTTTTTCTAAAAAATTTATTTAAAAAGTACTAGTTTTACTGAGAAACTTAAAAAAAATATTGAAAACAACCGGAGTTATCTTAAGGTATTTGTCGCGCGACTGGTCACTATCAAAAGTTTGTATCCGTTGACTGTACTTATGAAACGATTAAATGAATGCGAGTTTCCGAAAAACTTTTGCGGACGTACAGTTTCACACACAGATGTTCTCAAAGTATATTCATAACCTCTCGCATGAAAAACGATCGTGGCAACGTCGCAAGTTTGGCGTATGGCCGTCTTTAAAATTTCGCGCCAAAAGTAGCAGACAAGCTGTAGTATTTAACAAGCGCTATTGCCACGTTTACAAATTCACCTGTCATTTACAGTAAATGTTAAAATAATTTTTCAAGTTTGATGTTAAATATCTTTTAAACAAGACGGTGAAAAATTTTCATTTTTTTTATAAAAGTTCATTTTGGTTCAATAAATAAAACTTTAGTTTTTCTAAAAAATCTGTCGATTAGTATAAGTGCAAAAATTAAAAATCTGTGGTTTTCATATGGTTTTCCTATATCGTACATGTTAAAAATCGAAACTTTGATTTCATTTTTCGAGACTTACAGACGGTCAATTTTATTTTAATAGGCCTTATTTTGTAGATAAATATCCAAAGAATAATTATGTGAAATTTAAAAAAATTCTGTCGAAAACGAATTTACGCGACAAATACCTTAATTTTAAAAAATTAGTACATAAATTTTCAAATTTGAATATTTTCAAAATTTTTTCGAAATTTTTAAAATCGTCTTCACTTTATCATATCTTATCCTTATAGCTACAAGGAAAAAAAGTTTCAAAAAATTGCTAACAATGACGAAAAATCGTCGATCACTTGGCATGGAATTGCTCAGCTTTTTTAGGGCAAAGGCAGATTTTGCTTATTTACACCCTTTAAGATTTAAATCGAAAAAACGAAATTATATAAGTGTCAGTATCGTGAATATATCATTTAAATATTTAAGTTTTTAAGTTTTCTGTTTTGTAGCGATTATGTTTTTAACTGCAATAAGCCTAAAAAATTTCATAACAATCAGTCAAAGCGTGTCTGAGATAATTTGAGCATAATATTTTCTGACATACACACATGCGTCAAAACATTTCCTTAAAACTTTGAATATATGCATTTCAGATAAAAATATAACCTTATTCTTTTGGAAAAATAAAAATCGTCACGAATACAAAGCTTCGAATATAGAAATTGTAGATAATACTGAAATAAATATTCAACAAAGGGAAAACAAATAAAATTAAAATAAAAGCAAAATAAATAAGTTCATTTAGTAGACAATAAGAAAATCGCTATGAACAGGAAAAAGATAATAATACTTTTTCATGTGATAAGAATGTAAAAATTCGTTTATATTATATACATATAATATAAACATAAAAGTTTTTTTCTTTTATTTAATATTTACTTTTTGTTAAAACCGCGTTTTTAATTATTTTTGAATAAAAGGCCTTAGAAAAAAGCGTTAGAAAAGAAAGAAGATTACCATAATTAGGTCTTTTGTTTTACGTATAAGAAAATTTTTAATGAAACATAATTAAAAACAATTATTTTTTACAAAAGAAAAAAATTATTTCTCTACTTTTTCTACACTTTAAATATGTACGAAAAATAATTGTGTTTCTTCAAATTGTTTCTTAAATAAAACTAAATCAAACAAAGTTAAAAACAATTATAAAAATTTATAAAATATTTTCACATTCTTTGAACATATGGATATTTAAAAAAATATATTTACACACTTGCTATTTTTAAATTATTTTCATTTATTCTTTACCATTTGCTGCAATAAAATAATATTTTTCTATTTAAACAGGATTTCAGCATAAGAATCTTACAACATATTGAATTTTTTTTATACTTCTAAAAGTTTTTGAATAGTTTTTGACTTTGCATAGTAGGTCAGATTTATAAAAAAAAGGAAAAATGGTTTAATTATTAAAATAGGCCAACAATTGGCAAAGACTGAAACAACAAAAACAAAAGTGGCATTACATACTTTCACGATGAATACATAATTATATGGAGTGAAAAAAGGAAAAAAGTCGAGGCTTGAATAAATTAATACTGACCAGTTAAATCTTGATGTAAATAGTCAAATAAAGAAATATTATACAAGAATCTTCCACTCTTGACACTTATTAAGTAAGTGTGAAATACCTGCGTGTCAAGTCGAAGGTTGTTTCCAAACCAATATGCAATATTTATCTTGAACTTTGACGTTGAGCTTACATTCCCCTTTTATCAACCATCTTGTCTTTCACTAGAATTCCCCATTCCATTCACTCATTTCTGATTGGTCATAGGAATAATTGGTCGAATCAACTGTCATAATATTGGATTTTAAGATAACTTCTTATTGGATGAAATTTTTCCTTCTTGGCAGGAATTTACCAATCCATGTAAACTGTTGTAGAAGATTTGAAAAAAGTGAATCGCTTTCGATTAAAACTTGTTCGTCACTGGATAGTTAGTTTAAATGTTAAAATTACTAACCATCTGCTGGGATTTTTATTCGACCACGTGTTGAATTGAATTTCTTTACCTCTTCTTTTCAGGAGAGGTACTTGTTTTTAATATACAGTTAACAAATAAGAAGCAGCTCACGTGTCATGCTCAAGTGTTAAGGAGAGTCCAGAATAGAGTCGACGTCGGTATAAACGCGCTGATACTAACGCGCTCCTCCTAATGTATTCCATATGGACGAGCGCGTTACTATCAGAGCATTCGACTCTATTCTGGACTCTCCTTTAAAAACAAAAGGTAGTCAGGCATGTGAAAGGGATACGGAACTTATGTGGTATCTGGTATGTGACGTTCCTCGATAAAAGGTCCCTTTTAAGGTTATATATTCTTTTCATTTTTTATGTAAGAGGATCGTCTTTTAAAATACAAAATATTTTTTATTTGGGCAGTATTTCTTACACCTTTGCAGTTTAAACCCTGCGGCGGAATCGATTTGCCAAATGTCTACCCACGTGGGTTTGACGTTTCGTAGACATTTGGTAAATGGCTTTATAAGTCTGTTAATAGACATAATTTGATAGAAAAAACGGTTGGAACTTGAAAAGAAACATTTCGAGAATGAAATTATGCAAAGACTTTTACAAATAAAGCTATAAATAATTAATAATTACCTGAAATGTGCAAAGATTTCAATGAGATTTTATAGCAATGTTATTTTTCATATTTTCTTATGAAAACGTTGTAAATTAGGAAAAAAATAATTTATATTATGTTAAAAGAATGTAAAAATATTAAGTATATCAGCTATTAATAAGACTAATGAGAAAACAAAACTTGTAATTTAATTAAATGCCAATAGTAAAATGATATTAAAATAATATCTACTTTACCAACATTTTCTATTTCAGCATTAGAAAGAAACTAGAAAAAAACAAATGTCCCCAACGGAAGATTTCCACGCGCGACGTTGTGTGCAGTTTTCGATGATAGAAAAGTTATATTTTTGTTTATTGAAGTTACTCGAGTTTATTATTTTTAATTGCAAAATAAATTGTATAAATTTTTCAATTCTAGTCTCCTTTAAGCCTTTAATAATTATTAATATGAATATTTTTTTAGACTAAATGTTATATTTTTTAAAAATGAAATATTCTTACCATTATTTTTAATGAACGCAACACACTAAAAAAAAAAGTTTAACTTTCAGCCTCTTTTTGAGGCTGAAAATTTAAGGTGTAAACGGAGTCAGCCCCGTTAAACAAGGACCTCGACAAGGACAGACTTATGTGAAATACATGGGCTGAATTTAAGGTGTAAACGGAGTCAGACTTTTTTTTCCTGTTAACGAATAAAAAAATTGCTTCTAGTAAAAAGGAGGAGTTTGAATCATATATTTATATTGAACAATATTCTTTTATTTTTTAAAAATTAAATATTTTCTCTTTACCACCAAAGAGAAAATGAAGACTTTTGACCAATAAAAGTAAGATTTAAACTCCTCCTTTTTACAACAAAAATTATTTTATTCGCTGCTCCATTGAAAAAAATGGTGAGAACATTTCATTTTTAAAAAGTATAACATTTACAGTGTGGCCACCCAACCGGGACGACCGGGAGAAAACCAGGAAAAAGCCGGGATGAAAATTTTAATCGGGAAAAAACCGGGACTGAAATTTTTTTAAAATACGTGTCTCTATTGATCGGAATAATAAATAAATAAAACAAATAATATATTTTATTAAATGTTATATTTAATGTAAAGTTTTCCAGCTTTAGTAATTGAGGAGCTGTATCGAAGAACTCGCTCGACGCTCGAAAAAAGGGGATAACCCTACTAAAAATAAAATCAGGAATCGTCATGAATGGTCAGAATTTCTGAACATTCCTGAACAGTCTCACCACTTCTGACGTTTTCGAACGTTTCTCACCATTCCTAACCAAATACTTTCCAAGCTCCTCCCACTTTACTCCCACCATTTTCGAAGCTGTGACCATTTCTGAAATTCTTGACTATTTCTGAAATGTGTGAACACATAACCTATAAAAATTTTGGTACATCTTTCTAATTTTGGTAAAGTCTCATGAAAGTTTATATATACATATAAAATCTTTCAAATTTATTTTTTACATTTCAGAATACATTATTCTATTATAAAAATTGTTCTTTTAACTTAACAAAAGTTCTCATTTTTCAAATTGGTATAATTATTGAATTAATTATACAGCAAAAGTAGGTAAATAAATCAAAACATTCGGACCATTCTTTTAACATTATTTAATATATTTATTTAATGTATATTTATAATATATTAATTTAATATACGTATATTTACTTGTAATTATTTAATATAGTTAATTAATAATAAATTTTGTTTCATAATATTAGTAATTTACTATACCAGTCAGTACTTATTATGAGAAGTATTTGCATTATAATTGAAATGCAGTTATATTTAAATTATTATTAATCATTAATAGAATAATTTCTTACTATAATGATTATTAATAATTTAAATTTAAAATATATAAAAATTTCAATATTGCATTAATAATTCATTATTATTATAAATTATAATGTTAAATTAAATTAATATTAAATACTAAATTCATTTTAAATGCAGATATAATAATAATTATTATTAATCTGTATTCGTATTATAGTTTATGAAACATTCCAAATTGTAAAGTTAAGACTTAATTTATTATTGATTCAATTAATAATGTTAATTTTTATTAATTCACATAACCTATTATGACTAAATTGAAACATAATTAATTAATAAAAGTTATTTAACAATTTATTCTGATTTCTTGATAATATTGGTAATTAAATTTTACTATTTTACAGTTGCTCTTTATATAGACAGTTGAATCCAGAAATATGTAAGTCGGTTCGGTAGTCGCAGTCGTTAAGGCAGTTAGCTAAGGCACTAGGTTAGGTCATGCGTCGGGGTTCGATCCCCGTAGGGTCCAAATTTTAATTTAACTCCGGGAATTAGTTTCAAGTTGTTCCGTATGTAAACAAACTGATATTAATTAATAAAATATATTTTTTAAAATTAATTTGTTGCAACTTTTTGCATATTGTTTAAATAAATAAAACAGAAGTGGCTTAAAAATATGGTCAAAAATGAGATACAAATGGTCTCAAATAGTCACCAATTATGGGCGGGGTCAACAAAGAGGAGGGGATAGTAGCAAACTTGTGACCACTTTAAACTTCCTCCTGATCAGATGTGATAGATTTCTGACGAGATCCATCCAGAATCGTAAGAAAACTGGATTAAAGTGGTCAGGCGGCCTGACCATTTGTCTGACCATTCCTGATTTTATTTTTAGTAGGGAATACCAGTCAGGTAGCAGTGAGGACCTCTGGGTCGTTCACTGCTACCTGACTGGTATTATCCCTTTAGTTCGAGCGTCGAGCGAGTTCTTCGATACAGCTCCTCAATTGTAAATACTCTCTAAATCTGAATTCCCTGCTAAAAATAAAATCAGGAATAATAAGAAAACGTCAGAAAATTTGATGTTTTGTTACTACTTGGACGTTTCCTGAAGCTTTTGTTTATTTCTGACTAAAGGGTTTTTTATGCTCCTGTTGAATCCTGATGTTTATGAATTGTGATTATTTCTCATTGAATTCATCTTTATTACAGTAGCGTAACAAGAGAGGCCGGAGCCCTGGGTCGAGTAAAGCCTTGGGGCCCACTAGTAGAAATGAAATTTTATTAAGTGGGAAATAAATAATAAAAAAAAGCGTGTCTTTAAATAATAAAATTACTGCTGATTGTCTTTCAAAACATTTATTAAGTTTTTCTAGTCGTAAGAAATATTTATGGAAGAATGTTGAGACTAGATAACAAGCTTAAAGTATATTTACTCAAAGTCATAAATAAAAAATTTAGTATAATTTATTATAACAATTTGACAATACATAGAATAATTACAATATTTATTAAAGTAAAAATTATATCTTTAGAATTTATTTAAACAAGATTTTTAGTTTCAAATATGTTCATATTAAATATCAATAATAATTTATTAATTTAATAAAATGAAAAATAATAATAAATATAATAAATAAATAAAATAATTTAAAAAATTAATAATAATCTAAGTTTCATATTTAAATCGTCTTAATCGCGGGGCCCCGGGATTTCGCCCGGTTTTCCCTATGGTAGTTCTGCCACTGCTTTATTATTTACAGCCCCCACCGAAATATAGTGGGTAAATGTAAAGTACCGCTAAAACTTCGACCCAGTGTGCACGTACTATAACTATGTTCTAGACTAAAAAAAGAACAGTGTTCTAGAACAAGTGTTACAATTTTATTATAGAACAGTTCTAGAGCTTTGTTCTAAATTTGTTCTGGAACAGTTGTTTTGTATCTGTTCTATAACAAACATGTAACATTTGTTCTAAATTAGTTATAGAATTTTAAAGAAACATTGTTCCTACAGTATTCTAGAACACTGTTACAAAAATTTAATATAACTGTTCTTTCACTATAAACTCGTGTTTATTTTCACTACACGGAAAGAAAGTTATTATTAAATTTTATAAATGTATTTTACAAGTGTAGGACAAAATGCGACAAAGGAAAATTTTGCTACCAGAAAAACTAAACTATAGTAGGGGAGAGTGGGGCAAAGGCGCTAGGTTTACATTTATCGGTGTATATTTTTTTAATTAAGCAATTAATTTATGTAGTCTTTGTTTTTCATTATTCTAAAACTAATCAACAAGAAATTTTAATAGTTGTTATTTAGTATATATTATAATTATAAATACATTATTTAATGAAATTTAAAAACAATGCAAAAAATGCCTTTGCCCCACATGCTGGGGCCCTACTAAAAATAAAATCACAAAATGACAGTTTAGTCAGAATCTCTGACGTTTTTAGGCTGCATTTGTTACGATTGCAGCCACAGAACGTCAGGCTTGAGTCATGTTTAATCAGAAAGCTTAAAAAGTAGTCAGGTTTTTTATACAAAGTCGACACCTTTTTTTACCTGGAAAAAGGTCAACTGACCGTCATAAAATTGAAGGGAAATCTTTTTATTTGTTTATATTCATATTATTTATTTAAACATTATACTTGTTTTTCATCGACTTAGAATTCATCTAACAATATGCTCTTATTATGCATGCAGTATATACCCTGTTTAAAAAAATTATTAAAATGGATAGGATTTGATAGAATTTTCTTCCTTCACTCCTTGAAATTCGAATCCAATTTAATCAAATATTGAAAATCCAATCCACTTCTATCCAAAGTAGAAAATTAAATCCATTCCTATCATAAGTTTTGATGTATTATCTATCAAAGTTAATAATATACTAAAATTCAATATTTTACTATCAAGAGTTTGGATACGAATTCTATCAAATTCTATGAGTCGAAAAATCTTATAATTTTCTATCCATGAGTTTTGATTGAATATGTATCAAATTCTTTCCAAATGAAAATCTAATATTTCTCTATCCAAGATTTTGATACGAATTCTATCAAATTCTATGAGTCGGAAATTCTTATAGTTTGCTATCCATGAGTTTTGATTGAATATCTATCAAATTCTTTCCAAATGAAAATCTAATATTTCTCTATCCAAGATTTGGATACAAATTCTATCAAATTCTATGAGTCGGAAATTCTTATAGTTTGCTATCCATGAGTTTTGATTGAATATCTATCAAATTCTTTCCACATGAAAATCCATTATTTCTCTATCAAAAGGTTTGGATACAAATTCTATCAAATTTTATGATTATTCCCCAAATGTCATTTTACCGAACTGCACTTTTGCGAATAGTCATTTTTGCGAAAAGTCATTTTTACGAATTGTCATTTTTGCAAATTGTCATTTTTGCGAAAAGCTATTTTTGCGAATTGTCATTTTTGCGAATCGCCATTTTTACGAATTGTCAATTTTCCGAAAAGTCATTTTTGCGAATTGTCATTTTTGCGAAAATTCCTATAGTAAATCTGCTTGTATGCATATATAGATTCACTATAGGAATTTTCGCAAAAATGACTTTTCGGAAATTTGACAATTCGTAAAAATGGCGATTCGCAAAAGTGACAATTCGCAAAAATGATTTTTCTCGAAAATGTCTTTTCGTAAAAATGACAATTGGCAAAAATGACTTTTCGGAAAATTGACAAATCGTAAAAATGGCGATTCGCAAAAATGACTTTTCGGAAAATTGACAATTCGTAAAAATAACGATTCGCAAAAATGACAATTCGCAAAAATAGCTTTTCGAAAAAATGACAATTCGCAAAAGTGATATTTCGCAAAATTGGCTTTTCGCAAAAATAAGTACTTATTCGCAAAAGTGCAGTTCGATAAAATGACATTTCGGAAAAATGACATTTGGGGAATAATCATGCGCCCCTTTATTGTTTTGTTGTGAACTACAGATTTTCATAAAAGTTTTAACATTTTAGAAAATCAACGAAATTTTTTTAACACAGTTGAGCTGTGTTTTTTATTTTTTTATTTCGTTTGATGTTATTTTTTGCAAATATTTACAAAAAATTACAAAGCGGTCAAATGACATTTAAGCAAAAATTTATTAAATATTTAATTAATATTTTTAACATAATAGCATATATTGCAAATCTCTATAAATATTTTAATTTCTGCTTGTATTTTTATGGGTACTTACAAAAATTATAATATTTTACATAAACTTACGTTTTTCAAATTTGCAGTTTATATAGACACGTCGAAAAATATTTCTCACGTCGATTCGGTAGCCGCGGTCGTTAAGCGTTTAGATAGATAGGTCATAGGTGCGGGGTTCGATTCCCATAGGGTACAAATTTTAATTTAATTCTTCCAGTTTAATTAAAATGTTTGTATGTTTGGAGTGTGCTAAGAATATAATGTTATTAATGGTCATAAGAATCTTTTATTATTTTTTCCACAAATATTTTTTTTCAAAGCGTATGTTTTCAATTGTAACCACCTTGGATACAATAGGAAAGAACTTTCTGTCATTTTTCGATATAGGATTTGATAGAATTTAAATCAAAAAATCTTATTGGATTGGAAACAATTTTTAATAATCAATTTTGATAGAATTTGATAGGACTTTCTTTGAAATCAGTGGGACAACATGGGACAATTTTCGGATAGACAAAGTATTGATTTGGATAGACTTTCTATTAAAAGTATGTGATAGAAACTGATTGTAATTTTTGAAAATTTTGGATTCAGAAACAGGATTGAAATGGAAAGAAATTTTTTTCTTTCCATTTCTATCAAATTTTTTAAACAGGGTAATGACTGTTTGAGGTTAAACTACTAATACAGCCGTTGATAAGTTGATATATGATTTCATCAAATAGAAATAATTTTACTATAACTTTAATTAATTATTTAATAACATTCTATATTCAATTCTTTAAATATGTCAATGTTTTTCTAATCCCACCATAGTTTAGAATTTATAGGTTATCTGTAAATTTAATTCGGTAGAAAATTTTTACTACCTATTATAGTGACGATGCATAACGATACGAGATTTTCAATTATCTCACTTCAAATTGATCGTTTTCAAAAAATGTTAAAAAAGTAAATATCGTTCATTCATTTGTTTTTTTTATATATCGTATCGTACTGAAATATCGATCGACAACGAACGATAATCTCGGTTTTTATTAGAAAATATGAATTTATTCTACAATGTTAGAAGAAAATTTAGACAATTCTACGAAAACAAGCTGGAGTCTTTAAATTAATCCTATTTTAAATAAACTGTTTTTTGAGTCTCCTGTAAAATTTCTCTACTAAAATTTCTAAAAAAAATTTCTTTACTAAAAAATGTTTTTTTTCACAATTTCTTTTTAATTTAAGTTCATTTAAAGAATATAGGTCCCTTTTGTTTAAAAAGTAGACTATTTAAATTGCTATAAACAATATTAATTAACAAACAGTTAACTTTGATTCATCTCTACTAAAAAATGTTTTTTTTCACATTCTCTTTTTAATTTAGGTTCATTACAAGAATATATGTCCACTTCTTGTTTAATAAATAACTTTTTTAAATATAGTTATAAACATTATTAATTAACAAATAGATAACTTTTGTTCCTCTTCACCAAAAATTTTTTTACGATTACTTTTTTATTTAGGCTCATTTAAAATATATAAGAATGTAAGTATAAATACTTATTTTAAATATTGTGACTTTAAAATATGTCTTTGGTGGAGAGGAACAAAAGTTAACAATTTGTTAATTAATAATGTTTATAACAATATACACTACCGTCCGTAAGTATCAGGACGCCCCTTTTTTCATGAGTGGAAAAATGCTTGAAACGTAGAAAATAAGAATGACAAAAAATTTTCGTATTTTTTCCCTGAAAGCTAATAAAATTATGAAAAGACTGACACCTGATCGAAGAATTTTCGTTGACTATTCTGTCAGATACAGAAAAAATACTGGATTTTGCATGCTTTTCGTAATTTTTTAGTTTCTCGAAAACTAATTAACTTTTTTTAGCGTTCTTGGTCTTATGTTTCAATCTCTATTCAATGTAGAATCTAAATTAATTAATGGTATTGTGTACACGGAGAAACTTTTTCTTATAATATTAAATATATTTGGTTATGTTTATTCTAAAAGTACGTTAGAATGTGAGGATTTTTCGTGCGTTGTGCTAATAATTTCAACATTAATACGAAAATATGATAAATTCGTTATATATTAAGCAACCTTCGGTGTACAAAAATTACTATCTGCATTAGAAATAGTCTTATTTTTCTTTAGAAAAGAATAAAATGCTAGTTTTTGTTTGTGAAATAATACGGTAATTCTAACCTTTTTTCCACATATAGATAGAATATATAACAGACATTCTAACGTAACATACCAATTTTGGAAGGACTGCGGGCGGACTTAACCGATTTCGCCCGAGCATCACCGAGTCCATCACCTGACGTCGCGAACTAACCCTAATGTTTTCGAAGTTGAAATTCTAAAGAAGAAGAAGTTGAAATTCACACGTGTATGAAAGAAAAAACCTTTTATTAATAAACGTGAATGTCTCCTCATGCCAAATTAAATTCAAGAACTGTTCCTCAATATAACATAATTTTTTCCACGACTTTTACTTATTTACATAATTTGATTAGAAAGTTATTTAAAAAAATGCTCTCTCTCGAAGGTACATATTTTTCCACTCGTTTAATATATAAGGACGATTCAGCTGTGTACTTCTAACGAATCGTGCGATCTTTCGGTTTCCGTGACCAATCGTCGTGTCTTTACTTGCGTGTGCGTGTGTGCGTTATTAATATAGGTTAGGTTCTTACGTCGTGTTAAATATATTTACCTACAGTTACAGTGACATTCACTAATGCCATCTACCATCAGATCCAAGTATCACTATCGTCTCTATGAGTATCTATAGACAATTAATTTGTTGTGTTTCTTTTTAATTCATGGCTTTCCCAACTTTGCAAAAATTATTATTTTCTTTCTAAAACAACATACTAATTTTCGTTAGTTTCCTTATGAAGAACTGTAATAGTTATTTTCGTAACAAGGGCGCAAAATAGGTGATTGCGATGATGGCGAAATGAAGGGACCGAGGGGACACAATTTCGCGCCCGAGGCGAAGCCGAGGGAGCGAAAGTGTCCCCGAGGTCCCGAAATTTCGCCAAAGTCGTAATCACCTTTGCGCCCATGATGCGAACATAATTTTTTGTCCTAACTGCATGGAAAGTATGGCATTCAGGGCACGCACGATTAAACGCTCATATTAGTTAAAAATTAAGCTCTATATAAACATTATATCGAATGAAGTCTATAATGATAGAAGTTTTAAAATAGAAATAAAAAACAATGTATTCTGGAAACATAGTATTTATTTAGAACGTAGTAATTAATAATTGAACAAAACTGAAACAAGAACTTTTAAAATTGACAATTTTGATAAACGAAATGGGAACAAAACCAAATATCTCATTATTTTTTTAGAGAAAATAAAAAAAAAATTGCAAATTTTTATAGACAAAATAAAACAAGTTGAAAATGTTTGCAGTTCTATAGTCAACATAAAAAGAAAGTCGAAAATGTCGCATTTTAATGAAGAAAATCGAATAATTAACAAGCGGGCGCAAAATACTTTTCCGCCCGCTCGGAGGTAGGGGAAGCGGGCGGAAAATACTTTACCGCCCGCTGACGTCATACAAGCGGGCGCAAAATACTTTTCCGCCCGCTTCCTCCACTCCCGGGCGTAATGTGTTACTTTGCGCCCGCCTTAAGTGCCCGAAATGACATACTTTTCGTGCAGGTAGGACAAAAAATATATACTGAATGAGTGTTTTTGATAGTCTCAATAGCAATTTCTATAACCTATGTCGTTTTTCCCTTGAATCTAACCTAACATACTAAAATGTCTCACCAGTTTTAAGAATTAGTGGTATTAAAAGTTTCTCCGTGTATAAATTTTTCCAAAAAAATTTGAAACTGTGAAAGTCGGATAAAAAAATTTTGAAAAACAGATTGACACTTTTTCAACAAAAAAAAATTTTTTTTAATTAAATAATTAAGTAATTAAAAAGCTTTTTTGAATTTTAGTATATCTATTAAATGAACATATTTTACATTGACCTTTTTGACACTTTAATATTCATGATAATTTTTTTAAACCTACTTTTACGGTTTCAAATTTTTTTGGAAAAATTTATTTTACAATACCAGTTAATAATTTAGATTCTACATTAAATAGAGATTAAAACAAGATCATGATCGCTAATAAAAGTTAATTAGTTTTCGAGAAATTAAAAAGTTACGAAAAGCATGCAAAATCCAGTATTTTCTCTGTATCTGACAGAATAGTCAACGAAAATTCTTCGATCAGGTGTCAGTCTTTTCATAATTTCATTAGTTTTCAGGAAAAAAATACGAAAAATTTTTGTCATTCTTATTTTCTACGTTTTAAGCATTTTTCCACTCATGAAAAAAGAGGCGTCCTGATACTCACGGACGGTAGTGTAAATAAGTTACTTTTTAAACAAAAAGGACATATATTCTTGTCATGAACTTAAATTAAAAAGAAAATGTGGAAGAAAAACCTTTTTTAGGAAAGAAAAATCAAAGTTATCTATTTGTTAATTAATATTGTTTATAACAATATTTAAACAAGTTACTTTTTAAACAAAAAGGACATATATTCTTGAATTGAATTTAAATAAATTAAAAAGAAAACGTGTAAATAAAACCTTTTTGAGTAAAGAAAAATCAAAGTTATCTATTTGTTAATTAATATTGTTTGTAACAATTTAAATAAGTTACTTTTTAAGCAAAAAGGACATATATTCTTGTAATGAAATTAAATTAAAAGAAAATGTGAAAAAACCTTTTTTAATGGAAATGAATCAAAGTTATCTATTTGTTAATTATTATTGTTTATAACAATTTAGTATCCAAAAAATGTAGTCAACTATTCTATTAAACATCAACAAACTTCTAATCAAGAAACTATTATTTATTTGAATGTATTTGATAAAGAATTTTGTTTTTATTGTTTTGAAAATAATGTCCAAATAAAAAATTCCGAGAATCTCGGCACTTTCGCTCGAATAACGATATTTATTGATACTTATTCTCATATCGTTTTTTTTGACATAATATAAGAACAAATATCGATCGTTTTTTGTATCGTGTCGATCGAATGCATCACTAAGCATGATTTTGCTTAACCCCCTCCCACCCCTAAATATGTCACGTAGTATGTGAATGGCCCCTTAAAATATTCATGGTGATTTTAGAGTTCATATTAAGGCAAATAAAAAAAATTCGAGAAAAATTGATTGTTTTTATTATTTTTAAAGGTTGATCGACAACAAAATCCAGAATTTTCTTTTGAATTGTAAGAATTTAATATTTTTTCAATATGTTTGATTAAATTCCATTATTTTTTTGATGATCTAACGAAACGGCCAGACATGTGTATATTCTTTTTTTGATCATAATTTCTGGAAATTCTTCATTTCTTATGTGTGCAAAATGGTCTCTTACAAAAAGTCTATATTTTTCATCAATTTCTAATTAAGATCAAAGTTTCCTTCATTAACAATAGTATAACTAGTCGTTAGTGGACACAGAAAGATACCATTAGAATTATCCCTATTGAAAATCCCCATATGGGAAACCACATGGGATCCTATGTCAAAAACCATGTAAAACCCTACTTCCATGAAGGAAACCACGTGGTTTCCCATGTCAAACCATATGGTAAATTGAGACAGGATTTTAGTTAGGAATAGACATGGGGAATTTGAACAGTTCATCTATGCATAAAACCATATCAAATCCCACATGTTTTTCCCAGTCAAATCCTAAACCAAATCCCATGTGAAAAACATTATCCACCTTATTGAATATCCCTACATGGGAATCCACTTGGGATTTTACAAGGGATTTCACATAGGATTTTATATGGGAATTGACATAGCATTTCATGCAAGATTTCACCTAGGATTTAATGAGATATCACATAGTATTTTATTAAAGATCCAATGAAGAAATTTTCAAAGGATTAAAAATTATTTAATAAAAAATTAAATAATAAATAGTATTAGTGTTACAAGTCATCAAAAAAGTAAAAAAACGATCATTTGAAACACGTCCTCTCTGCTCCAGGTTCTCAGCTTTTATATACTTCCAGAATCGTCTCAACAGCGAGAGAAGTCACTTTCGCCACCTAGCGGTGAAAGTATAGGAGCGACAGTAATCTTTAACATTACTAAGGAAACCATGTGGAATACCACGTAGGATTCCATGTGGTTTCCTACGTGGTTTCCCATATGGGGATTTTCAATAGGGATAAGATTTGAAAAACAAGCTGCCTCAAAATAAATGTAAAATTTTTTTGTGTATTTTGGTTTTGAAATAAACAAAAAAATTTGACAAATGAGATGACATGTTTTTAATTTTTACTCAATTCAACAGGCATTTTTCTGTATAAACTATGAGAATGAATTAGAAGATGCGTATGCGAGCAAAATGTTTAAAAGCCTTAATATCTAAAAACATGCGAAACAGCTGTACTGATGTTAAAGGAAAGTTAGCCCGCGAACTGAACTGATACATTTTAACGGGGATAAAAGTATAAGAACTAAGAGAAGGGAGTTGTCCATCTAGTAAGGAATAACACACCACACCCAGTGCAACGTTTTCTAAAAGATGACCATTCGTCTCACAATTATCGTAAGTAAAAGGAATTTTAAAAATTGGCTCTTCCCTTAACAAACCATCCATTTAAATGTATCGCGCCATCTTTTAATCTCGGGGTCAATCACATAACTTTGTCGAATTTTTCCAATTATTTAAAAATCGTTGAAAACTTAATTATTTTAGTTGAAATAAAAAATCCATCTAAATTTTATTTCTTTTTTATTTTATGACCAATTTATATTTATTATCAATATGTGAAGTGTATTTATTATCATTATTTTTATTTATTAATGATAATATACTTTTTAAATATATTTTTGTAAATTAGGAGAAAGAAGTGAAAATTCTTTTACCTGTTTCGTAAAAAAGTGCTAAGTTATTACAATAGTGTATTTTTTCATTTAAGTAAAATGAACTAATGAACAAGTAGTTCAGTAGACTATCTTAAACTTATTTATCCACGAAAAAATCATAAAACGTCCTCAGTATACACTCTTGTATTAAAATATAACAGGGTCGAAAACAATACTTTAATTACTATCAATTCATTTGTTGAAATTTACTAAGTTTCAAAATACGCATAAAATGTGAAAGTATGGATTATTATTGTAAAAATAATTTGTTGATTACAACTATCAGGGAAGGGATTTTTGTAAATGTGGAATGTGATATGCAAGTGACATTAAATATTCCATTGAGAAACAAGGAAGGACACAAGTGGTCTAGCAAGGACGTAAGAACTCTTGTCCGGGTGTACGCCTTTACTCTAGTGATACGGAAACGAAATTCTTTCAATATATCGAGCACTTTCACCTTGTGTTCTAAGCATGATGTAGAGAGTAAGCGAAATCACGTTATAAAGTAAAGAGTTATGTGCGTGAGCCATGGACTGCCTTATCACTAGCTTAACTTCTAACTGGTTTCATTACATGTTTCATAAATGAATTTCCTTTTTGTTCAACTTAAAATTGCCTTATTAATAATCACGATGACACGCTGCTGAAGCTATAGACATGGAAGAATAGACTGCTCAAAAGGGTTGTTGTTCAGCTTGTGGTAATGTGGTATAGAAAGAGACAGCCAATGCATTTAATTTTAATTAATTTTTTAATTTTAACTTTATTGAAATAAATCCAACAGTCACAAAGACCAATTACAGGATTATCGGTTATTATTTTAATTTCGAAAATGGCGCAAAACAATTAATAATTATAACATCGGGTTCTCCTTAATAAAGTGGAGAACTGCTTTTAAAAAAGAATCAAGCGTTTCACCGAAACAGACTGGTTGAGCCCCTTGTCATACTCTTTCTAACGCAAGGCATGCTTTGGAGTGAGGGAGAAGAAAGATGGGTCTAGCGCTCAACCTATCTGACTCGCGCATATGAGTCTACTCTTATAATTATGTCTATGCTAATGCTCCGGATGTTTATCTTGATCTTCAATTTTAGACCTGCTCCAAGCTGAACAGCAAACTACCCTAAAAAGATGGAAAATTGTGCAAAGAGCATAGAAAAATTAAGAAATCTTTGTCAAATTCGTTATAATTTTGAAATAAAATAGTTAATAATATTCTACATATCGATGGCTTCTAAATGAAAATAAACTAAAGTGACCATACGTCCCGGATTGTGCGGGACTGTCCCGGATTTTTCCCCTTTGTCCCGCAAAGGCCAGCGTCCCGCAAAACGTCCCGCATTTGACATAAAATGTCCTGCATATCCCGGAAAATAGTTAAGAATATCCTGCATCTACAGATTAGCACAGTAGCGTATATAAGTGTGAGAGAGATAGACTTCGTGATATTTTAAGAAAAATTCGATCGTTAGAAAAATATGTGATTTAATGTTACAAAATAAGCATAATATAAATATGTAAATGTCATCCCTATTGAAAACACCCACATGGGATCCAACATAGGATCTTACGTGGGTTCTTATACAAAAACCTGTATAAAATCCCAGGTCCCACGTAAGAATCCACATGGAATCCCATGTTAAAGCACATGCATATTTGGGACACGATTTGGAGTAGGAATTCATGTGGAAATTTAAGTTTGTGTGTCTACATAAAAATCCACATGGATTCCTATGTGAGAACACATATAGGATTCCATAAAGGATAATATTGTATATTATATATTATTATATATTATTATATATTATTATTATTATTACGTTCCTATTTCACATAGGTTTTCACAAAAGATTTGATATGTGATTACATTAGGGATCTATTGCGAGAATTTTCAAAGCTTTTAAAATTATTTAATTAAAAATTAAATAATAAATTGTATTAGCATTTCAAATCATCAGTAAGAAAAAAAATTCGATAATTTGAAACACTTCTTCTGAGCTGTAAACTCTCAGTTATATATAGTGTTCAAAAATCATGTTAACAGGGGGAGAAGTCGCTCTCGCCACCTGGCGGTGAAAGTATATAAACTGTGGTATTTTGTATCATTATTAAAAAAAACCACGTGAGATCCTATGTAAGATCCCATGTGGAAAATTATATTGGAAATAATATACGATCTCACCTGGGAATTCATATAATTTTCATTCCTGTGTAAAATCCCACGTAAGATCCCATATATGGTTTCATATGCGGGAAAGAACATGGGATCTTACGTGGGATTTTACACAGGAATGAAAATTATATGAATTTCCACCCAGTAAAAAAAATTCGATACACGGACCGCGGAGTTCGTATACGAGCTCGGTAGCTCGTATGAGAAATATGAGAAATCTCTCATACGAGCCTTTTCCGTAATGAGAAGTGTATAGATGCTTGTATACGAGGTGACTTTTGAAGCATTTTTATTAATGTAACACTACTATTTTAAAGTAAATGTAGATAATAGAAATGAATTTCCTCATCTAAAACAAAGCTAAATTCATAAGGGAAATGAAGTTTTAAGAAAAAAAGGATAATTTTGTTCAAAAAATTTATTCACACTGAAAAAAGGTTAGAATTTGATAATTCCTTGTTTCTCTTACTTACCGACATTAGATATTTCTCGGATGCAGTAAGCACGATTTTGTATTAAATTTAATTATTCTATATAAGAACATTTATATAATAAATAAATAATAATATATTATTAATTAGTAATGAAGAAAAACTTATTTATTCTACCGCTAATACAAAATCGTGCTTACTGCATCCGAGAAATATCTAATGTCGGTAAGTAAGAGTAACAAGGAATTATCAAATTCTAACCTTTTTCAGTGTGAATAAATTTTTTGAACAAAATTATCCTTTTTTTCTTAAAACTTCATTTCCCTTATGAATTTAGCTTTGTTTTAGATGAGAAAATTCATTTCTATGCAGAAATTTTGACCGGGGCCAGGTCGGGGCCAGATCGGGACAAACCGGGCCCCGATCTGGCAACCCGACCTGGCCCCGGCCTGGTTGAAACACTAAAACCGACCGGGGCCATGGCACTTTGCCCGATCTGGCCGCCCTGTCGGGACCCGATCGGGGCCATGGGATTTCCCCCGATCTTTTCGCTACCCAGGTAGAAATATATATATATATATATATATATATATAAATTAATATGTTTATCATAATAATATGGTAAAAATTATTAATTTAATTATTTATTCTCTATTATTTATAATTTAACTATTTTTTAAAATAATAAAAAAATTTTTATTATTAATAATTCACAATAATACTAAAAATTATTAATTAATAATAATTTATTTTTTTGCCTTAAACATGGAATTTCAATTTAAGTGTGAAAAATAATTGGTGCGTTTGTCCTATTGTTTTAAATTAAAGGAGAATAAATTCTTAAGACATCCCTCGAGGCCAATTTTTGAGTTTTTAATTGTATATAATTTTTATTTTCAAATTTCAATCAAAGTTAACAAATTAACACAATTTTTTAAAAACGGACGTTTATTTTCTTATTCCGTTACTGCACATGCTCTAAATCAGTTCAAATTAATCCAATATCACCAGCAGACAATTAAAAACCCATAAAGTAATATATTTCAATTGTCATAAACAACATTAATTAACAAATAGTTAACTTTGATTTCTCTCCAATTATTATTATTATTATTATTATTGTTATTTTTGTAAACAAAAAGGACACATATTTTTAAAATGAACTTAAATTAAAAAGAAGACGTGAAAAAAATTTTTTTGGTGGACAGGAACATAAGTTACATAACTATTTGTTATTTAATATATTGTTTATAACAATTTAAATAAGTTATTTTTTAATCAAAAAGGACAAATATTTTTTAAATAGACTTAAATTAAAAAGAAAATGTGAAAAAAAATTTTTAGTGGAATAGGAATCAATGTTAACTATTTGTTAATTAATATTGTTTATAACAATTTAAATAAGTTATTTTATAATTAATAAGGACAAATATTCTTTAAATGAACTTAAATTAAAAAGAAAAGGTGAAAAAACATTTTTTAGTGGAAAGAAATCAAAGTTAACTATTTGTTAATTAATATTAACATTTATATTTATTAACATATTAACATTATTGTTTATAACAATTGATATAAATTACTTTCTGTTTTATTAATTGTGTGGTGGTCATATTGTATTAATTTGAACTGATTCAGATCATATGCAGCAACGGAATAAGAAAATAAGCCTCCTTTTTTGAAAAATTGTAGGGGAGAGTCTCCAGTTGTGAGACGGGTTTCATTTTTGACCCGTAAATTGTAAACGGGTAAACGAAATTGTTAATAAAATACACCGTTCGAAAGGTAACAGAAATACGCAACTTTTATTAAAAGAAAGTATAGTGTTTCGATGAACTCAAAAAATTTTACGATACATTTTCCGAGCACATCGCTTTTTTCAAAAAAAAAAATGTCTCCAGTTGTGAGACACTCATTAAAAATTGCTAAAATTTAATAAGTTTGACATAAAACGTTATGTTTAGTAGAAATAATTAAATATATTAATAATACACTGAAAAAAAAGTTCATTGAATCAAGTAAATGCATTTTCTTGACCTGATTTATTTGAAACAAACCCATATTTTCTTATTGGAAGAAATTTATTTTCTTGTGTCAAGTAATTTTGAGCATTGATCAAAGTTATTGAAATAAGAAAATATGGGTTTGACATAAGTAAATATCTTACTGTTTCAAACGAACTGTTTTACATGCGCCAAGTCTCGAAACAGTATTGAATCAAGAATATCATGTTCTCACGTCAAGTAATTTACCTTGAGTCATTTGGTATCTTGAGTCAAATAATTTTTTTATTTCCTTTAAAGCAACTATTTATTTCATCCAACACCCATAGTCTTGAGCCAAGAAAATGGGAAGATTAATACAAGTTAATAATTGTTTCAACTCAATTAAAAATTATTTTGTTTCAAAGAAATATTAATTAATCTAAGCATTTCTTTTACTTAAAGCATTTCTATATTCTCATGTTTCAAAATCATTAATTTCTTGCGAGAATATTATATTTTCTGGAATGAAATATTTTATTTATTCAATTCAATTAAGTGTAAGATCTTGAATTAAATCATTCTTTTGTTTCCTTTAAAAAAGTTTTTACTTAATTCAACGCTCATATAATCCTGATTCAAGAAAATACGAAGGTTAATATAAGTAAATATTTGTTTCAAGTTGATTAAAAATTATATTCAATTAATCCCATATTTATTTGAAGAAAGAAATTCATTTTCTTGTGTCAAGTAATTATTAGCGTTGAACAAAATTCTTGAATTAACAATTTAGTATTTGTCAGAACTCAATATGTAATTATTTCAACCAAATATTTTACTTTTCCGAAGTACCAAAAAGTATTGAATCTAGAATATCATGTTCTTAAGCGAAATAATAAAGTATTGTGTGGAGAATTCATGTTTCTTGAATCGAATCATTTTATTTATTTGCTTTGAAACTTTTTTTTACTTAACACAATGCCAGTGTTCTTGATCCAAGAAAATATTTTTCTTCAAATGTATATGCAACTTAAATATCAGTTTTTGAAAACTGTCCATTGAGGCTAGGATGGCATAGTGGTAGCGTGACGGCTTCTGGTGCGTGCAACCCGAGTTCAATTCCTCCGACCGTGGAAAATTTTCTTTCAAGGTATATTTGTTGTATTTGTGTTAAGTAATAATTAAATGTAAAAATATATGTAAAATAACAATTATTTAATTATTTAAATAAAAAATATAAATGTTAATTAATTAAATAATAAAAATGTTTGACCTAAGTATTAGAAAAGATGGGATGGGGGTAAGGGGGGGGGGTAATTTAAGTAAATAATTTACTTGTATTGAGAAAGTATTTTTTTGATTGAAATCTATAAATTTTCTTAAATCAAGAAAATATTTTCTTGGACAGAGAACATACTTTCTTGATTTGATACATAAATGATTTTGAATTAATATATTCTGCATTTCTTACATGCTACTTAACTTCTTGATCGAATTCCATATTTTCTTGGATCAAGAATATCTGCGTTCTCTCACAAAATAAATTTTTTCTTCATTTAAATCTTGAATTACTTGAACGAACGTTACAAAAAATTGAATGAATCAAATAAAATAATTCAATTAACTATATATATTCTTAGAACAAGAAAATATTTTATTCATTTAATACATTTTATATTTCGTACAAGTCGATTAACTTCTTGGTCGAATTCCATATTTTCTTGGATCAAGAATATATGTTCTTCTCCCAAATATCCTATGTCAAGAAAATCGTTTTCTTGAATCAATACTTTAATAGTCTTGGCCGTATTCAATCCCACGATTTGCTTCAACCAAGAAAAATTTTCTTGGTTCAATACTTTTTTTTTTCAGTGTATATATTATTATATACTAAATAATAATATTTATTCGCCAAAATATGACTATCAAATAAACACAATTTAATAGCTTGAACAAGAGCATTAAAATTGATTTCTTCTGAATCAATTGACTTTTTTCCACTTGACATGCCCAAAAATACTAGAAAAAAAATCAAAACAACATTTAAATAGTATGCCTGCAAAGTCGTATTTTTTATGCTGCCCAGATGGGTGTTGACACCGTCTCACAACTGGTGATATGCTGTGTCTCACACCCAGAAATTGGCGCTATTTTGAAAAAGGAAAATTAAATTATTTTCAACCGTAGATTGGAATAATGCAATATTGCATCACAAAATATAAGGAAAACACTAAAAGAAAATGCATTACATTTACCTTTTCCAATTAATTAACTTGGAAAAAAGTACTTTGCATTTATAGAAAAAACGCTTTTTAGTCGATTATCACACTTAGTGTTGGTATTTAACAAAAACAGTTTATATATCCGCTTCGGCGTACACGAAAAAGTTGGCTCATATAAAAAGAAATGTTTTTATATAAACCAATCGGCTTTTTAATATTGCATGTTAAAAAAAATTGACTGTCTCACAACTGGAGGTGTCTCACAACTGGAGACTCTCCCCTATTAATTTGTTAACTTTGATTGAAAATAAAAATTATAAACAATTAAGAACTAAAAAATTGACCTTAAGGGATGTCTTAAGAATTTATTCGCCTTTAATTTAAAATAAAGAATACTGAAACCGGTTAAGAATTGTAGGCTGTAGACAGTTTTGAACAGTAAATTGTAAAAAAAATCCCATTGTGCGCTGTTTGTAGATCCTTGGGCAAACCCGGCCTGGTCCTGGTCGAGGCCACGAAGTCGGGGCCAGATCATGAAAACCCGACCGGGGCCAGGGCGGTAATCGGGAACAAAAGTGGCGATTTCTGCACGGGTATTATCTACATTTACTTTAAAATAGTGTTACATTAATAAAAATGCTTTAAAAGTCACCTCGTATACAAGCATCTATACACTTCTCATTACGGAAAAGGCTCGTATGAGAGATTTCTCATATTTCTCATACGAGCTACCGAGCTCGTATACGAACTCCGCGGTCCGTGTATCGAATTTTTTTTACTGGGCAGGTGAGATCGTATATTATTTCCAATATAATTTTCCACATTGGATCTTACATAGGATCTGACGTGGTTTTTTTTAATAATGATACAAAATACCACAGTTTATATACTTTCACCGCCAGGTGGCGAGAGCGACTTCTCCCCCTGTTAACATGATTTTTGAACACTATATATAACTGAGAGTTTACAGCTCAGAAGAAGTGTTTCAAATTATCGAATTTTTTTTCTTACTGATGATTTGAAATGATAATACAATTTATTATTTAATTTGTAATTAAATAATTTTAAAAGCTTTGAAAATTCTCGCAATAGATCCCTAATGTAATCACATATCAAATCTTTTGTGAAAACCTATGTGAAATAGGAACGTAATAATAATAATAATAATATATAATAATATATAATAATATATAATATACAATATTATCCTTTATGGAATCCTATATGTGTTCTCACATAGGAATCCATATGGATTTTTATGTAGACACACAAACTTAAATTCCCACATGAATTCCTACTCCAAATCGTGTCCCAAATATGCATGTGCTTTAACATGGGATCCCATGTGGATTCTTACGTGGGACCTGGGATTTTATACAGGTTTTTGTATAAGAACCCACGTAAGATCCTATGTTGGATCCCATGTGGGTGTTTTCAATAGGAATGACATTTACATATTTATATTATGCTTATTTTGTAACATTAAATCACATATTTTTCTAACGATCGAATTTTTCTTAAAATATCACGAAGTCTATCTCTCTCACACTTATATACGCTACTGTGCTAATCTGTAGATGCAGGATATTCTTAACTATTTTCCGGGATATGCAGGACATTTTATGTCAAATGCGGGACGTTTTGCGGGACGCTGGCCTTTGCGGGACAAAGGGGAAAAATCCGGGACAGTCCCGCACAATCTGGGACGTATGGTCACTTTAGGCATGTAACGTCACATCTGCGAAACGCCTTCCCAGTACACGGAAAAAATTAATTTAGTACATTTTACGAAACTAATTTTGGAATAGCGGATACGGAGAGGAGTTTAGTATAAGATAAAACAGAATCAATAGTAATATATGATGACTGCGTTTCTCGAAAACTCAAAAAAAATTCTATGGAATTCACAAATGATCGGTTGGACGTTCTAATTCAAGAGTTTTGTAAAATGTTTAGCCTGAAGCGCATGCGCCACGGAAAAAAATATTCACGGAGAAAAAAACGAATAAAGCAGAAAAAAGAATTTCTTAATGTACCAATGAGCTCTCAAGACCATTTTTTCTCGTCTTCTATAGGAGATAGATGATTGGTTCGACACATGTGACTGCACTCTACAACGCAATGGTTCGCTTGGATTGGCTTATTTTATTCTGACACTAACTTAACGGAAATACGCATACATATAAACGAATTGTCACGTCCCAAGTACAAAAATAGGGATTTTTGAATATTAAAATGTTGGGGAATTCAACTGCTAAAACACTAAAGTGTACCCTGTAAATAGGTGGGAGATTCAAATTCTACTTTATAATGATTACAACAAGAAATACTTTAAATTGGTTACTTTAATCAACAGTAATAAGTAAAAGTTACAAGTTCGAGCCGAGAAATTACAAGTAATCGGTAAGAGTGCTCGGAGATATCTGACGAGATGAGATCCTGTCGTCCATGGGTCCCCATAGGACCCTGCGCGCGTTGAGTAGAGGGGATGACTACCCCTTCCTTTGAACTTCCCTGTGACCAATACAACCCTGACGGAGTGTTATTTTACAAGTTATTTACACATTCATACTATTCTTTCATTATTTAAATTTAACATTAACAATATATAAAGTTAATTAATATTTGTTTCGTCAATTACCAAATATATAATAATCGGTTTCAGTTAAATTCATTCGGAGTATTATAATTACATTTTGCATCTGTATATTTAATTACCATAGAATTATGGTAACTTTGAATTACTAATAAGATATTACAATAAACGTAGATAATTTGTATTATAATACAACTTATTATTATTTATTTTATTATTATTATTATTATTATTATTTAATTAATCAATAAATTAATTAACAAATTCTATACATGTGATTAAAACTTTTATCATTAATTAAGAGTATCAAATTATTTAACTAGTAATGAAATATGGTAAACAGTAATCAATTTATAATCGTTGTTTTATAAAATTATTAGTGACATACATAGAATTAGGAATGTGAAATTCATATCAAATTTGAATATTGTAATTAAATAGAAAGCTCATTTCTTTTTCTTATAAACGAAGGATGAGTCATAGGTTTTTCCTGACGATACAATACCCTTTTTTTTTATACCGGGGACTCGAGTAAGGCCCGAGTCCCACGGTCCCTTTTTTATTGCTACCACATGTTTGGGTTTTCCCAACGGTTTCGAAGTTCGGAAATATGTATTTCTCAAAAGGCTATTTTTTATAGAAATAAACTCTGTTTCTTTTCAATTCTAATTTTTTGTGTCCTACGTGACATTTGCCTCATTTTCGCAGACTATTTCAACATCTGTAATTTTAACAATTATTCCTTTTCAAAAAGCAGCACATGTTTGGTTGCCATTCTATTTCGTTCTTAAGATTTTTTGCATGTGATAAAATTCTTTACGGAAATAAGCAAATAAATGCATGCGTTTTTATTTTACATTAAAATTCAATTATTATATTGATATTAATTTTGAATCCTAGCGCTATTACCTAGTTACTTCCGTACGAAGAGTTACGTAGTGTTTTTCCCTAGCGGAAAATTACGTGAATTTAGGCCTGCCGTCACACGAATTCTGACGCAACGCACATACAATATAACTCGCACTTGTAGATGAAAGAATTGAGTTTCTTTATATACTAACTGAGGAGATTAAAACTGCGCTTGTGAGAGATGTCAATATACTGAATATTAATTTTAAAAAAAATCATTTTTTTAAAAGTTATACAAAATATTTTATGGTTTTTACAGGGCTCGAACTAGGTCCGTAAATCCCGTAATTGTCCGTAACTTTGCTTGAAGTCCGTAAAAGTCCGTTTTTTTGAAAAAAGGTCCGTAAAGTCCGTAATTTGATTGAAAAAGGTCCGTAAAGTACGTAAATTATACTATATAATTTGGATAATTTTAGAGAAATTACAAATGATTGAAGGAATTCAATTATTTTCAAAAGTAATAAAATTCTTCGCAAAAATTCAATTATGTTCAAAATTTTTTAAAAATTTTCGTCAAAATTTCAATTATCTTTAGAAGTAATTAAATTCTTCTCCAAAATATCAATTATTTTCAAAAATTTTAATAAAATTCTTGGAAAAATTTCAATTATTTTCAAAATTTTTCCTCAATTCAATGATTTTTAATAGGTATCTATACTATTCTATTAAAATTTTCCAAAAGAATTCAATTATTTAAAAAAAATTAATAAAATTCTACACAAACTTTTAATTATTTTCAAAAAATAATAAAAATTTTACAGGAAATTCATTATTTACAAATTTTTTTATAAATTTCTTCGCAATATTCAATTATTTTCATAAATAATAAAATTTTTACAGGTATTTAATTTTTTTGGCAAATAATAAAAGTCTTATTAGGTATTCAATAATTTTGATAAATAATAAAGCTAATTGCAGAATTTCAATTATTTTTAATACAATTTCAATCGAATTCCTTGGAAAAATGTAATTATTCTTAAAAATTTTATTAAAATTTATCAAAGAAATTTAATTATTTTAATAACCTCTAATACGATTTATTTATTAGAATTTAAATATTATTTTTAATAAATTTTTAAATAAATTTCTTTAAAGAATAAAATTATTGCATTCAAAATTTTTAATGCAATTCTTTGCGTAAATTATCAATTATCTTTATAAATAATAAAATTCTTCTTCGAAATTCAATTATTTTCAAAAAACTTTTAATAAAATTCTTGGCAAAATTTCGATTATTTTCCAAAATTTTCCCTAATTTAATTATTTTTAATATCTATTTTAATTAAATTTTGCAAAAGAATTCAAATTATTTTAAAATTGATTGATACAATTCTTTAAAAGAATTCAATTTTAAGAAACATATGTAATTATTCAATAAATTGTTTTTTTTTGTTTTTAAATAATGAAATTCTCGTAGAATTTTCTCATAAAAATTGATTTAAAAATGGATTTCAGTTAAAATTTTAGATTATAATTGAATATTAAAAGTATTAGAGCGTAAAGTTTTAGATATAATTAAATTTTGAAAAGGTTTCAGATTCAAATCTTTGAAAATTTGAATTTTTCATATTTTTAACTAAGTAACAATTCTGTGGAATTAATTTTTTTGAGAAATTTTAATTGCGAATTTTTTTTTATATTATTTGAAGTTTTTATTTTCTAATACATATTTAATTGAAGAATTTACAAATAATTGAAATTTCGTAAAATTGAATATTGTAAAGAAATGGATTTGAAAATTGTCAAAAAACTTTTTCGAAAATTATTAAAAATAATCGATTTTAAGAAGAATTTTAGTTAAAAATTCTTGAAAATAATAATTGAATTGATAATGATTTTATCACTCTATCTTTAATTTATTATAAAACATGAAGTAATCGATCGCTCCGAGTCGAAGACTCGGAGTTATCGATATCTTCATGTTTTTTAGTTATGAAAAAATCTAATTTATAGTTTTAAGTAAAATGTTCTCTTATATATTTTTGCCAGTAATTGGTCCGTAAATGGTCCGTAATTTTTCATTTTTGGTCCGTAAAGTCCGTATTTTTAAATACTTTCACTGGTTCGAGCCCTGTTTTTAAAATAACATTTTTTGATTATAATTAGTTATAAAATCTCTATAAAATTTTTCAATTTTTAGAAAATAATTTTATTCTTAATTTTAAATTATAAATAAATTGACAAAAAATTTTCAAAATTAAATTCAAACTCAAAAAATGTTTATATTAAATTGTCTAAAATTTGAAGTAATAACAGTTAAAACTTGAGAAATTAATATATATATTGTCATCGGTAAATATTATGATAAACTATAAAATTTATTGGACTGTAAATTATAAAAGAAATTAATAATAATTAAAAGTTTGGATTACAAAAGCACATAAAAAATGTTACGAATTTGGAACAATGAAATGTGAAATACGTAAAAGAAAACAATTATCCAAATGTTACCGGCAGGTAAAGCAGTTCTCTTTTTCCTTCCACATATTATCTCTATATACAGCAGACAAGTTAATACCGACGCGACGAGACAAGCTTCAACATATCTATTTATAACGCGACTTTTGGTACACCCCGTATAGAATTTTACGAAACTTTGTGTTCGAGAATTCACGATAGACAGCGAAGTGGAAACTCAAACCACGCGTTTTTAGATTGCACGAAACATTTTTACCATTTTCTGATAAAATGTTCACCAGAAAATACGAAACATTTCTACATTCAAGCTTGTTTTATAAATTACAACACTGGTTGCAGTTTCTCGACAATTGTTCTGCTTAAAGTAGTGAAAGTTTCTGGGTTTTTGAAAAACTTCGTCTAGGAATCTTAAATATCCGCTAGTGCGAAATTAGTTTCGTAAAATCTGCTGAACTTATTTTTTCCGTGTAAGAAACGAAAAATTGAAAAGTATTAAAAAGATTCTATTCTTTTGAATGCCATTTCTGTCCAATACTTTTCTATCCAGTGAGAGCAATATGAAAAGTAACGATATCAATCTTCTTGAATACCTATAGTAAGAAAGCAAAGATTAAGAAGCATTAAAAAAATTCTATCCTTTTGAATACCATTTCTGTCCTATCCCTGGCGGGTTGGGCTACCGTAAATCTACCCAAGTTATGGTAGATTTAAGGTAGGTTTTGGGTAGACTTAAAAAATTGCTATTATTCAATGAAATATTATAAAATAAATTATTGGGAATAATAAAGTAACATTTGTAGATTAAATTTTTAAATTATATTATGTAAATTAAACAATTATAAATAAATTATTGATATGTAAAAGTGACAAAGTAGTTTCCAGTGAATATAGTGGGTTTTAAATATCATATTTAGTGAATAATGAAAAGAAAAAATTAGGAAAACTTATTTAATTTAACAAAAGTAATCATTAAAGCATTTATTTATTACATATTTAGGGCAAATTAATGTTTACTTATTGAATAATTAATGTTTAAAGTTGGAGATGTCAGTTCTACCGTGAGATGTATGCGTGTGTGTGTGAAGCAATGATAATATACTACTTGATATATCGCCGCGCATTTCTCACGACAGATGGCGGGACTGACATTCGAACTCCTCTGTTTTATCCACATCAAAACAAGAAATAGGAAAACCAACTTTCTAAGATGAATTTTATTTAAAGCAATTCTAAAAATTGTATATCGAAATTAACCTTTTTTTAATTTAATCAATTTCAATGACAATTATTAGTATATTTAATAAAATATTAAAAATAAAAAAGCAGAAAATAAATAATTATACTAAGAAAGATAAAATATGCAATTTTTTCCCATTTTTCTAAAATAAATAGAAAATTTACTTTTTAGACCAATTAAAATGAGATTCTAACTCCTCCTACTTTAAAAAAGCAATGTTTTATTCGTTGGTTCAACATTACAAAAAGGGAGCGAATATTCAATTTTTAAAAAGTTACATTTAGTCTTAACCCATTAAGAAAAAAAGATGTCTGGCCAATAAAAATAAACTCCTCCTATTTTCAAAATGCAATTTTTGATTAGTTAGTTGAGTGAAATTAATATTTGAAAAATAAAACATAAATAATACCAACCCCCCAAAAAAAATGGATGATTTAGACCAATAAAAATAATAAACAAACTCCTCCCATTTTCAAAATCAATTTTTCTATTTATTTGTTTAGTTAAACAAAATGGAGAAAAAATTAATATTTAAAAAATAAATCATATATTTCTGTTCTATTGAAGAACTCTTGTTCTTTAAGAAGGAGGAGTATAAATTTTATTTTAGTTGATCTAAAACATCCATTTTTTCTTTTGGGGGTTGGAATTATATGTTTTATTTCTTAAATATTAATTTTTTCTCCATTTTGTTTAGCTCAACCAATAAATTGAAAGAAAGGTTTCTTTAAGAAGGAGGAGTTTAAATTTTATTTTAATTGGTCTAAATTATTCATTTTTCTTTTTGGGGGTTGGAATTAAATGATTTACTTTTTAAATATTAATTTTTCTCCATTTTGTTTAACTGAACCAATAAATAAATATATCTGTAGGAGGAGTTTGATTTTTTTTATTGGCTGATAGCAGTCTCTTTTTTCGTGAGGGGTTGGGACTAAATTTTATATTTTTTAGAGTTTATTGTTTTCTCCATTTTGTTTTATTGACGCAACAAATAGAAAAAAAGGTTTCTTTAAGAAGGAGGAGTTAAAATTCTATTTTAATTGGTCTAGAACATTTATTTTTTTGGGGGGTTGGAATAGTATGTTTTAAATTAAAATATTTAATTTTTTCTCCATTTTGTTTAGCTTAACCAACAATTGAAAAAAAGCTTTGATTAATAAGGAGGAGTTTAAATTTTATTTTACTTGGTCTAGAACATTCATTTTTCCTTTTGGGGGTTGGAATTATATGTTTTATTTCTTAAATAATAAATTTTTCTCCATTTTGTTTAACTGAACCAATGAATAAGAATATAGGAGGAGTTTGATTTTTTTATTGGCTAATAGCATTTTTTTCGTGAGGTGTTGAGACTTATATTTTTTAAAGTTTAATATTTTCTCCATTTTGTTCAATTGAACCCACGAATAAAAAATAGTTTTTATTAAGAGGGAGGAGTTTAAATTTTAATTTAATGGGTCTTAAACATCCATTTTATCTTTTGGGGGTTGGGACTAAATTTTATATTTTTTAAATATTATTTTTTTCTCCATTTTGTTTAACTCAACCAACAAATAGAAAAAAAAGTTTCTTTAAGGAGGAGGAGTTTAAATTTTATTTTAATTGGTCTAAATCAATCATTTTTCCTTTTGGGGGTTGGAATTATATGATTTATTTTTTAAATATTAATTTTTTCTCCATTTTGTTTAACTAAACAAATAAATAGAAAAATTGATTTTGAAAATGGGAGGAGTTTGTTTATTATTTTTATTGGTCTAAATCATCCATTTTTTTTGGGGGGTTGGTATTATTTATGTTTTATTTTTCAAATATTAATTTCACTCAACTAACTAATCAAAAATTGCATTTTAAAAATAGGAGGAGTTTATTTTTATTGGCCAGACATCTTTTTTTCTTAATGGGTTAAGACTAAATGTAACTTTTTAAAAATTGAATATTCGCTCCCTTTTTGTAATGTTGAACCAACGAATAAAACATTGCTTTTTTAAAGTAGGAGGAGTTAGAATCTCATTTTAATTGGTCTAAAAAGTAAATTTTCTATTTATTTTAGAAAAATGGGAAAAAATTGCATATTTTATCTTTCTTAGTATAATTATTTATTTTCTGCTTTTTTATTTTTAATATTTTATTAAATATACTAATAATTGTCATTGAAATTGATTAAATTAAAAAAAGGTTAATTTCGATATACAATTTTTAGAATTGCTTTAAATAAAATTCATCTTAGAAAGTTGGTTTTCCTATTTCTTGTTTTGATGTGGATAAAACAGAGGAGTTCGAATGTCAGTCCCGCCATCTGTCGTGAGAAATGCGCGGCGATATATCAAGTAGTATATTATCATTGCTTCACACACACACGCATACATCTCACGGTAGAACTGACATCTCCAACTTTAAACATTAATTATTCAATAAGTAAACATTAATTTGCCCTAAATATGTAATAAATAAATGCTTTAATGATTACTTTTGTTAAATTAAATAAGTTTTCCTAATTTTTTCTTTTCATTATTCACTAAATATGATATTTAAAACCCACTATATTCACTGGAAACTACTTTGTCACTTTTACATATCAATAATTTATTTATAATTGTTTAATTTACATAATATAATTTAAAAATTTAATCTACAAATGTTACTTTATTATTCCCAATAATTTATTTTATAATATTTCATTGAATAATAGCAATTTTTTAAGTCTACCCAAAACCTACCTTAAATCTACCATAACTTGGGTAGATTTACGGTAGCCCAACCCGCCAGGGATGCTTCTGAATTCCGCGACAGTAGTTGAAAAGTTTACAATTTCAATTAACCTTCAAAAAGTTTTCAATTTCAATTACTTTCAAATAACTGCACTCATGACTTTATTTGCTATTTTAAAAAGGAATAATTATTAAATTATCAGTTAAGAGGGTTAAAAGTGTTTAAAAGTCTCTGAAATTTTTAGGTTATGATTTATTGTCTAACAGAATAACAGCCCTGACTCGTTTAAATGACGTAAAATTGGTAAACAATCAATTTTTCATAGCAAGTTTTTCTTTGAACACAAACACTTTTTACAAAATCTGCCACTGTATGTATCTTATAAATTACAAAAATCCAGAAGATTGCTTGAATGCATGCAGAAACGCGGTTCCAATGAAAAATTGAAAAGTGATGTAATGGACAGGCTGTAATAATTTCGGATGGGATTGGAAAGCATTCAGAAAAAAATTTTGTCTTTGTTAACAATTACAAACAGAATTGAATTGCATTCATTTTTAGACGAAACGTGGTCCTATCATGGTATAGAAAAGTATTGGACAGAAATGGCATTCAAAAGTATTGGATAATTTCTACTACACCATACAGAGTTTGAATTATTTCAATCCTTTTCAATTCCTCGCTTCTTACTGGGCAATGTAACCTATTTGGAATTTCCTGTTGACTGTATATAATGTTCAAACTGAGACCAGTTCATTTTGAACTTGACATTCCAAATTCAAACCAGCTGAAAATACTTATCTACTTGTTTGAAATTGGAACTTACGTGACAATAACCAACTTAAAGCAAGTAGGCTCCTGATTCTTCCCGGTTCTACTGGTTCTTTAATATAGGGTACTATTTAAAGTCTAAACCACCTATCCATTTATGTTTATCGAATCTGTCAGGAATTTCAAGTAATTATTAATTATTTAGAGATTTATTTGTTTCAATATTTGCTAAAATCTATTCTCTAAACATCCATTTTACATATTTAACACTTCCTTTTGCTATCAAACACCTTCTAAATAGTTTATTTCCATAAATAAACTCATACTCCATACTTTTACCGTATGTCTACTATATGTCTACCATTTCTCCACTTTAAAAGTGGACATATAGTAAATCCAAATCTGGCAGGGGCGGCAGTATCTCCTCGATGTCACAGCAATATCCTCTCAACATCGCAGAAATGTCACAGGGATATTTATAAAAGCGGACATTATGATACTTTTAAAGTTGATCCGATTCCCTTAAAACTTATTATTCGGGGGTGTTTATGGTATCTGATTACAAGTTTTAGGCAAATCTGAATAAATTTTAATTTTTTCCGACATATTGGATCTGCCATTTTAATTTCTACAAAGTGACTTTAAATTCGTAATCAGCGACCCCAAAAACCCCCGAGTAACAAATTTTAAGCGAATCTGATTAAATTTGAATTTTGTCCGCCATATTGGATCATAAATTTTGAATATTTTTAAAATAACTTCAGATTCGTAATTAGCGATCCCAAAAACCACCGAGTAAAAATTTTTAAGCGAATCTGACTAAATTTGAAAATTTTGAAATAATCTATTCATTTATTTATAACGCTATATAATTTTTTAAGACAATATTGTCAATATTGTCTTAAAAAATTTTTAATTAAAAAAGACCATACGTCAGAAGTAACTATACATATCCCAAGCTGTAATTTTTCAAAAAGAATGGTCTTTTATTTTTAAAAGACCATTTTGGGTAGACTAATATATTGTATTTTTAAATAAGTGAAACAAACAGCCTTCAACCTGAACTTACTATCTGAATTTAATTATATATTCTGATGATCATATCTTCTGAGGAAGTGAAATCAACAATTACCATTTTCATTTCACTCATTTCATATTCACATTGTTGCTCTCATTATTCTGTTCCATTCATTTACTTATTCACACCTTTTGCTTATAATTTTAATAGGTATTTACTTGAATTAAATAATTTTATTCACAAATTTTTTTAACTAATATTGAGTTGAAAATATACTTTATCATAAAAACTTATAATTTATGAACAAATAATTATTTAAAATAAAGTTAATAATTTTGCTTCCACTCAAAGGAAGTTTTATAGTCATGTCAATTTTCAAATTTCTTAGAATCAATTATTTTTACAAATTTTCAAGTGTAGTATATATGTCGTAGGCAAGTAGAGAAATTAGTCAAGTAGCTTAATGCCTAGGAATTAAGCTACATTTTGGCAAATAGAAGAATGGACAGGTTTTGTAAACATTATTTATTTATTGTCAACGTTAATTTGAATTTTGTCTCATTTAATTTGAATTGTAAATATTGAAAATGAAAATTAGTTTCTTGCTATCTGCTTTGAGTAACAGTTGATTTAATATGTGCTATCGATAATGAAGAATAATATTCTAAATCAAATTGAATTTGAAAGTAAATTAGAAGAATGTAAAAAAAACAAGTAATATCGTTGTATGTGGAAAAAAAACATCTCGAAAATGTAAAAAAAAATATTAAAAGATATAAAGTAAGGTGCTGCAAAACATCCATCTTTACTACTTTTATTTAAACACTGCATTTTGTTGCAACAAGTGAAACAAAATTCATATTAGCGTTGACAATAAATAAATAATGTTTACAAAACCTGTTTATAAATCGATGCTTACTATTTTCGGATTTTTCAAGGTGTGTTAAAAATGTAATACGATTACTTTCAATAAAGTTTTTTTGGTCTTAAGATGCCCTCCTTCTTAGAGGCGCCCAGTAAAAAAAAAAGTATTCAGAAAAGAGAAAAAGTATTGGTGGAGACGTTCGGTGAATGTGTTTTCGCGACAAAACCGTATTGGTTTATGGTGAATACATTTTGCTTACCGTGAATACTTTTTTTTAAACTCTCGATTTAAAGATTCCTAAGCAAAGTTGAGAATATTTATAAAGAGCGTAAGTGACCTGAAGTATAAAAATGACGATTGCGAGAAGGAAATAAGAAATTTTGAGAAAAAACGAAAAATTAAATGTGACAAACCTACAACGTATGATGATGAAAAGGAACATTGACGATACCGACAGAAACTTGAAAAATCCAAGTAAATGTATGTGAAACATTAAGTTCCGCCGGTAACGTCAAAGTTCCTTTTAATCATCATACGTTGTAGGCACAGAAAAGCATATGGTACTTGATCAACATTTGACAATCTGTTTGTCACATTTAATTTTTCGTTTTTTCTCAAAATTTCTTATTTCCTTCTCGCAATAGTCATTTTTATACTTCAGGTCACTTACGCTCTTAATAAATATTCTCAACTTTGCTTAGGAATCTTTAAATCGAAAGTTTAAAAAAAAAAGTATTCACGGTAAGCAAAATATTTAGTAGTATATATATATATATATATATATATATATATATATATATATATATATATATATATATATATATATATATATAGTATATAGTATTCACCGTAACCCACCAATACGGTTTTGTCGCGAAAACGCATTCACCGAACGTCTCCACCAATATACTTTTTCTCTATTCTGAATACTTTTTTTTTTACTGGGCGGTCATATATTGTATCTGTTTTGGAATTTGGTTTTTGTATTATTATAACCTATTCATTTTTAATATTTATTTTACTATAGGTAAAGCGAAAAAAAGAAAAGTGGAAGACACATCTATAAAAATACATAATGAAAAAGAAGAAAATAAGCGAACCAGGCACTAAGAGAAAATGAGTAGTATCTTATGACTTATTTTAATCACACTGGAGAAAAGAAAGGAATAATAATTTAAAGATTTTAATCATTATTTCGGATATGGGCAAATCCATAAAACTTTTGACTTTTAAGAATGAAATTTTTTTTTATTAATTTGTATGCACATGTCACTTTGCATACGTGTTCAAGAATGTTTTATCACTACAAATTCGTATGCCTGATTCATTTTTAACTCACGCCGCCAATGTTGAACACTTATTAATCTTTGTAAGTTTTTTTAAAGTTCTTCATATTTCATCAAAAATCTTAATACACTATAAGTAAGTTTGGCTCAGTGGTAAGACTTTTGATTACTCTGCCGTTTGAAATAAAAACTTAGTTAACTGACATTTATATCGAAACGAGAAAATAAGGAAAAACTGTTTGCTTTCAGAACCCTAATAAAAATTAAAAAATTGTTCAATTTAACTTCACATACTGGGTATAATGATGGTGTTCTATTTAATTATGAAATAAAAAATTAATTATTTAAACAAATTATATGGAAAAATGCACTTGCGTGTTTTTCCGAATTAGCGAAAGTTAGGTAAAGTCCTTTGCGTAGTGCTAAACAAAAAGGTACGCGAGCTCGGTCCTCTGATTTGATGTAAAAACTTACCTAACTGACAGTGACGTCATGTGGTAAGGGGGCAGCTGCTTGCGACCCGAGGACAAACCGAGTTTAGCCGAATGCAGTTAAGTAGTCGTTCGGCTCTGTCTCGACTGACTTTTTGATGGAAGAACTTAGGTAATTGCAAGCGTTGCAGATGCAAAGTTTTTATTTCAAATCCAACGCTCGGACTCGACTACTTATTTGATACAAAAAACACACAAATGCCTTTAACTAAGTTTTTCCTTCAAATCTTACATTCGAGCTCGTAGCCTCGTTTGTTTTTTGGACTACGCAAAGTACTTTCCTTAACTTTTTATCAAATATTCTTTCATTTTCTGCAATTTCTTAGATTTTTAATATTAATTTTTTACAAACAATAATTTGCAAAAAAAATTTAAACTATAACTATTAGACGCAGTTTTTTCTTACGAGTTCATTGATACCAAAAAACTCATTTTTCACAAAAATGTCAGTTAACTAAGTTTTTATATCACACGGCAGTATATAACTGTGCACAAGATTCAGGGTTCAAGTCCAGCTTTGTGAAATTTTTTTTTCTAAATAATAAAATTATTGTAATTTTATCTGAATATTACCATAACATTACGTTAATATTACAGAGTAATATTACCTTAATATTACTAAGTAATATTACCTTAATACACTGCAAAAAGAAGTATCTTAATTTAAGATGTTTTGGTAGTCATTTCTAAGATGTTTTGGTAGACACTTTTTAGTTACTTGAAACATCTTAATTTAAGATGTTAAAAGTATCTTTGTACACATTTTCTATGGTATTTTTGGGGCAAAAAGTTTTGAGGTTAACTATGGGCTCTTATGGAAAACACTTTATGTATCTTCGTTTTTAGTAACTTACACTTATGGCGCATCTTACGATTCTCAAGTAACTTATCGCTAAACATCTTATTGCAACAGAAACATCTTAATTTAAGATACTTTAAAGAACTTACAAAAGTATCTTACTTTTCTAAGATGGAAGAAATATCTTCATCACTGCTAAAACGTATAAAGCATCTTAAATATCAGTAAGATGCTTTAGAAAACATCTTATTTTAAGATGTAAGATACCATTCTTCCATCTTACATCTTATTTTAAGATATCAAAAAAGACACCTATTTTTGCAGTGTATTCCTATGTAATATTACATTAATATTACCATGTAATATTCTCTTAATATAACAACGTAATATTACTTCCAGGTGGACATTTTGATATCTTAGTAAGATCACTGTAATATTACTGTGTAATATGACGAATTTCCAATGTAATATTACAGTGATGTCAAGAGAAGCTTACTTGCTGCTTGGGTTTATTTTTATTACTATTTTGACTTGCAGAGTAAATTAAAGTTTAAAAGGAAACTACTTTTAAGTCCACTTTTTGGCTATTATCGGCTATTTTTAAGACTATACATATACATAACGACTTCATACAAGCCTTAGTACCGACTTTTTTAAGACTCTTTTTACAAACTAATTTTAAGTCTGGGATGACTACTTTTTGTTACATCTGAAAATTAGCTTGTTTGTAGACTTTATTGAAAACTTTTTTTTTATGTACCTATTGAAATGTATACCTGGAAAGGAATTTTTTTACTTATCCCAGTAAAAAAAGAAGTATTGAGTAGAGCGTTTAGGAATTGAGTGAAGCTCTGAGCCAATACGGATTCGAGTAAAAACCGTATTGGGACGTTTGACTCAATCTTTTTTTCATCCGCCGAATACGGTCTTATTTTAGCATTAAAATTAAAATCACATGAGCAGAGTACACATTATAAATTGAAAGCACAATTGTCCTGGAATGTAAAAATGCCGATTTCGATAAGAAACAGTGAATATTTGTTAAAAATTGGTGAAAGCAAAGTTTGACAAGCGCGACTGAATTTACCATGTGAATAAATGAAGTGGTAAGTTTAAATGGACGAAATGGACTAAAAGAAATCTACTTTTACCGACCGAAAGTTCCTAGAGAATCGTGGTAAATTCAACAAACAATGAAATTTGTCATTGTTTTACAATTCTCTAGGAACTTTCTGTCGGTAAAAGTAGATTTCTTTTAGTCCATTTAAACTTACCACTTCATTTATTCACATGGTAAATTCAGTTGCGCTTATCAAACTTTGCTTTTACCAATTTTTAATAAAAAATAAAAAATATTCACTGTTTCTTATCTAAATCGGCATTTTTACATTCCAGGACAATTGTGCTTTCAATTTATAATGTGTACTTTGGTCATGTGATTTTAATTTTAATGCTAAAATAAGACCGTATTCGGCGGATGAAAAAAAGATTGAGTCAAACGTCCCAATACGGATTTTACTCGAATCCGTATTGGCTCAGAGCTTCACTCAATTCCTAAACGCTCCACTCTATACTTCTTTTTTTACTGGGGTTCATAAGTAAATGTTTCCAAGAAATTAGTTAATATTATTAGAGTATATTATTAGCAGTCAATATTATTATTTTTTCAGCTGTTAGTCTGTGTCGCTGGCTGCATATTGGCACAGTTTCAAGATGGAGATTCACCACACAAAGGAACTAATACACCAAGAAGATTTAAACCACATACACCTCGAGTTACTCCCACTGCGCAGTCAGTTTTCGCCAACCAAAAATTTAGACGTCCTATACCTTTAAAGTAAGTTTTACTTAAATGTTACTGTTTGTCAAAGTTATTTTCAATTTGGCTGTTTCACTACATCGAGATATTTCGAGTTCGAGTATGATGTCAGATAGCTGGAAGGAAAACAAGCAGACGACACAATTCAATTCTTATTGGAGAAACAAATTTGGCATTTTCTTTTCAATGTTTTGCAAATTTAATGGATTTTAAACACTTTCTATCAACATAGGGGCCGTCCATATATTACGTAACGCTAATTTTTGAAAATTTTGACCCCCCCCTCCCCCCATGTAACACACTGTTACATACATTAGCGCCATTTTTTTGGCTTATCGTAACAAATAGCTTGACCCCCCCTCCCCCCAAAAAGTGTTACGTAATATATGGACGATCCCATATATGTAATTGAAACGAATTCTGTAAAATAATTGTAGTGAAATTAACACTTTACACTTCACAGGAACTTAAAAATATACTAAAATATGTTTTTAAGGTTAGGAACGTCTGTTTACCACTACTATCTCTATGTATAAAATAGTTGTAAACAAACGTTCCTAACCTCAAAAACATACATTTTAGCATATTTTTAAGTTCCTGTCCCAGATAACAATGCGTGCACGCATATTTTTTACCTATTGGTGCGCGCATAAATGCTTGCAAAAATGATTACTATAGATAAAGCTGCTTTGATCATTTAGTGCTTTCCATTAGCACGCACATTCAAGCGCATCACAAAAAATGCGCGCCAGGTGTATCTCCATGGAGGACAAATAATTATAAGCGCAGATATGACGCACGAATGTCTGCCTTATGTTTACCTACTGCACGCATTTTGTTAACTGGGGTGAAGTGTAAAGTGTTAATTTTACTACAGTAGAACCTCGGTTATCCGAGCCTCGATTATCCGAGATTCCGGATTATCCGAGGCACAAAACATGCTCGGATAATGCGGAATAACTCGGATAAAACGGATCGAGCGACTAAATTTGGAAAATAAATTTTACAAAACCACTATTTGTGATCATTGCATTTAAAATTTCGTCCATTTTTGTCATTTAATATTATTCTAACACTTTAAACACATGAAAAATAATTTTAAATTTTGAAATTTTCATTGGTTCCGTGTTATCCGAGTTTTCGATTATCCGAGGTACCTCTTCCCCACATTACCTCGGATAATCGAGGTTCTACTGTACTATTACTTTACAGAATTCGTTTCAATTACATTTATGTTGATAGAAAGTGTTTAAAATCCATTAAATTTGCAAAACCTTGAAAAGAAAATGCAAAATTTTTTTCTCCCATAAGAATTATCCCTATTGAAAATCACCATATGGGAAACCACATAGGAAACCACACAGGATCCTATCTCAAAAACCTTGTAAAAGCCTGCTTCCATTAAGGAAACCACGTGGTTTACTATGTGGTTTCCTAAGTCAAATCATATGGGAAATTGAGACACGATTTTAGTTAGGAATAGACATTGGGAATTTGAACAGTTCTTCTATGCATAAAACCATATGAATTCCCATGTGAAAAACAGTATCATTTATTTATAATTATTTTCCCAAGTCAATCCCCAAGTGAAAAACAGTATCATTTATTTATAATGATTTTCCCATGTCAAATCCTAAACAAAATCCCATGTGAAAAACATTATCCGCCTTATTGAATATCCCTACATGGGAATCCACTTGGAATTTTACAAGGGATTTCACATAGGATTTTATATGGGAATTGACATAGGATTTAATGCAAGAAATCACCTAGGATTTAATATGAGATATCACATACTATTTTATTAAAGAACCAATGATGAAATTTTCAAAGGATTAAAAATTATTTAATAAAAAATTAAATAATAAATAGTATTAGTGTTACAAGTCATCAAAAAAGTAAAAAAATCGATAATTTGAAACACGTACTCTGTGCACAGGTTCTCAGCTCTTATATACTTCCAGAATCGTCTCAACAGCGAGAGAAGTCACTTTCGCCACCTAGCGGTGAAAGTATAGGAGGGACAGTAATCTTTAACATTACTAAGGAAACCATGTGGAATACCTAAGTAAAATCCCATGTAAATCCCCACATAGAAAACCACATGGAATCCTACGTAGTATTCCACATGGTTTCCTTAGTAATGTTAAAGATTACTGTCGCTCCTATACTTTCACCGCTAGGTGGCGAAAGTGACTTCTCTCGCTGCTGAGACGATTCTGGAAGTATATAAGAGCTGAGAACCTGTGCACAGAGGACGTGTTTTAAATCATCGATTTTTTTACTTTTTTGATGACTTGTAACACTATAATACTATTTATTATTTAATTTTTTATTAAATAATTTATAATCCTTTGAAAATTTCTTCATTGGATCTTTAATACAATAGTATGTGATATCTCATATTAAATCCTAGGTGAAATCTTGCATGAAATCCTATGTCAATTCCCATATAAAATCCTATGTGAAATCCCTTGTAAAATTCCAAGTGGATTCCCATATGTAGGGATATTCAATAAGGCGGATAATGTTTTTCACATGGCATTTGGTTTAGGATTTGACATGGGAAAATTTAAAAAAAAGGAAAAAGGATTTCACTTGGGGATTGACTTGGGAAAATAATTATAAATAAATATGATACTGTTTTTCACATGGGATTTGGTTTAGGATTTGACTGGAAAAAACATGCAGGATTTCATGTGGGAATTCATATGGTTTTATGCATAGAAGAACTGTTCAAATTTCCCATGTCTATTCCTAACTAAAATCGTGTCTCAATTTCCCATATGATTTGATTTAGGAAACCACATAGTAACCCGGTAAGAAGCGTAGAATTCAAAAGAATTCAAAAGTTGTATTCTTCTTAATAGGCGAATTTACCTCGGAGCTCTATACCACGGGAACCATGAAAAATTCCAAAAAAATCTATTATTCTGAATTGACTTCACAAAAATATGAAACGCGTATTCAAAAGAATCAGAATCTACAGCAAATCAGTAGAAATTTCTATTCCACTGAATTGACTCACTACCACTCAAGATTCCACTAGAAAGTGAGGTTAGGTTTCAAAACTTGACAAACATTGAACATATGAAAATTCCTTTCAGTAAGAGCATTTTATAGTTTATCGTAAGCACTTTACGTTTTTAACCATATTTTCACTAGTTTTAATATTTAATTTTAATAGTTTAGCACTGAAATTACAATGAAATTCACACGACGCGAAATATAACTGTCACTGCGTTTTATTTTAAGACAATAACTAGAGAAGCTCCTATAGACAATTGGAAAGATTAATCTTTTCCAAATTGTTTGTCAAAAGTTGTATTCCTTTTAATGCGCTTCTGAAATTCGAAGCAGTTTATTGAGAAGAATAAACATTTCATATTTACTCGTCGAACATTCTATTCTTTTGAATTGACTACCTAGAATCGTTAGAAGTCAATTCAGTCAATTCAAAAGAATAGAACTCCATATTTTTTCAAGAACTTTTAATACCATAAAACTTTGCGCATTAAGAAAAATATAAAATTTGGATTCTTTTCTATCTGCAAATCGACGTGAGCAATAGAGAAGAATTGATTTTTCTAAAATTTTGATGGTTCCCGTGGAATAGAGCTTCGAGGTAAATTCGCGTATTCAGAATAATTCAAAATTCTCGTTTTCAAGCATATTTTCTGAAAATTAAATTCTTTTCTATTCTACGGTTCTTACCGGGAAACCATGAGGTTTCCTCAATGGAAGCAAGCTTTTACATGGTTTTTGAGATGGGATCATGTGTGTTTTCCTATGTGGTTTCCTATGTGGGGATTTTTAATAGGGTAGCTGATTACGAATCTGATGCCAGATTTTCAAAATTCGAAATGGCGGATCCAACATGACGAATGACAAATTTAACAACTAATTGGATTAGCTATTGAAACTCGTTACTTCGGGACCAGTAATAAGGGGTGAATTAAAGTGGATTGGTACTTTTATACCCTTAAATTCCAAACCAATTCCGTTTTTGTCAGCAATCTTAAAGAATTCCTTATCTATTGTTAAGTTGACAATTTCTATCCAATTCAAATCTCTGTAACGAGAATTTTGAATTATTCTGAATACGCGAATTTACCTCGAAGCTCTATTTCCACGGGAACCATCAAAATTAAAAAAAATAAATTCTTCTCTATTGCTCACGTCGATTTGCAGATAGAAAAGAATCCAAATTTTATATTTTTCTTAATGCGCAAAGTTTTATGGTATTAAAAGTTCTTGAAAAAATATGGAGTTCTATTCTTTTGAATTGACTGAATTGACTTCTAACGATTCTAGGTAGTCAATTCAAAAGAATAGAATGTTCGACGAGTAAATATGAAATGTTTATTCTTCTCAATAAACTGCTTCGAATTTCAGAAGCGCATTAAAAGGAATACAACTATTGACAAACAATTTGGAAAAGATTAATCTTTCCAATTGTCTATAGGAGCTTCTCTAGTTATTGTCTTAAAATAAAACGCAGTGACAGTTATATTTCGCGTCGTGTGAATTTCATTGTAATTTCAGTGCTAAACTATTAAAATTAAATATTAAAACTAGTGAAAATATGGTTAAAAACGTAAAGTGCTTACGATAAACTATAAAATGCTCTTACTGAAAGGAATTTTCATATGTTCAATGTTTGTCAAGTTTTGAAACCTAACCTCACTTTCTAGTGGAATCTTGAGTGGTAGTGAGTCAATTCAGTGGAATAGAAATTTCTACTGATTTGCTGTAGATTCTGATTCTTTTGAATGCGCGTTTCATATTTTTGTGAAGTCAATTCAGAATAATAGATTTGTTTGAAATTTTGGTTGTTCCCGTGGAATAGAGCTGCGGCGAGGTAAATTCGCCTATCAAGAAGAATACAACTTTTGAATTCTTTTTAATTCTATACGCTACTTACCGGGTTAACTTGTTATAATAGAGCAATTCCACGCCAAGTGATCATAAGAATTTTTGATGATTTTAGCAATATTAAAAATACTTTCAGAATTTGTTCCTTTTTATACATGGAATAAAATTGTATAAAAGTTTTTTAAAAATTTTTTGAGTTTCCTCTTACTTAAAATTTTGGTTGGTTTTTCAAAAAAGGCACATAACTTTTTTTTCTTGTTAACCGCTTAAGATACTTTTTTTTGGAAAATACTCATAATAAGAAGTACTTTAAAGAAAAAAATTTAAAAAAAAAATTTTTTTTGCCTGAAAAAAATTTCAAAAAATTTTTTGAATTCAAATTTTGAAAAAAATATATCTTCGATTTGAAATTTTTTTTTGGTAAATATTGTCAATAAAGTAAAGAATATTTCCTGTAAATTTAATTATGGGAAAACAATAACTTTATGAGAAATAAAATAAAGAGTCCAGCGCGGTGTGCCGGGACTTGTGCATGTATTCACTTATGGCGGCGCAAGTTTCGTTTTAAATCACTGTACAGGTCACAATTGAGGGTTTGGATCGAAGAACCGACGCTTGTAAACGCACAGAACATTGCGAAGCGTCGGTTCTTCGATCCGAGCCCTCAATTCTTTACCAAAACGCTTTTTCTTTTTTTCTATATCTTCGTAATTAAATTCTCTATCGATCTCTCAACCCTTATTTTTGAATTTTTGTTTTTAAACATTTTTTAAATAACAATAAGTATTAAAAAAATCATAAAATCGTAAAATATATTTTTAAGTTTTATTGATTAAGAAAATTATTTAATAAACCTATTAAAATAATGTTTGATTGATAAAAAATAAATTAATTAAACACTTTTTAATTAATTAATTGTTGTTATTTTTTATAAACTGTATTTAGGCCTAGAAATTACTAGTTTCTTCTCAATTGTACAATTTTTCATGAGTAATATATCTACTGATGATAAAAAACAATTATTTATTAAAACATTGTTTAAACAATTAATTGTTGCTATTTTTTCATGAACTATTTATACACGGAGAAAAAAATGCTGTTGAATCAATGACATATGGGTTTGATTCATTGAATAGTGTCATAACGGGCTGCCTAACGTATATGCTGTTGTTTTGAAAGCACCGATTCTAATGATTCGATAGTATCACTTTCTTTGAAACAAAAGCATATTTCTTAAATTGACAGCATACTATGTTAATTCGAAGGTGAATCCTTTTGAATCAATAAACAACATTTTTTAATTTAACAGTATATGCTTTTGAGTCAATGACTATAACTTTTAAATTTAAAAGCATCATTTTTATGATTCAAAAATTTGTACTCTTAATTTTTTTAGTTGTTGCTATCGATTGAATAACACCATACTGTTAATTCAATTCTTTTATGTGGTTAAATATATACCAACGATAAATTGAAAAAAGGGAATTTTTGTTCACATGTTTTTTATATACTATAATTAATTCTCACACCTTTAACACAACACTTTTTATACACATCTTTTTTTCAATTTTTCACACTAACATATACATCTTTATTATTATTTTCATTTTTTCCAACGGCTAAACACACACACACATACACATTCAAACACACTTATCTTTTTTAGTCAGAAAAATACGGCTATTCCCAAGCGGTCACCCATCCAATTAGTAACCGCGACCAACGACGCTTAACTTCCGTGATAGACGAGAACCGCCGCGCTGCAATGTAATACATCCGCTTCTCAACGTTGGGCACTTACTTTGTGGTTAAATACCGTGCTCGAGATTTTTCGCGTATATAAGGGAATTTATATAGGGAATTTATATTTAACTAGTCATTAATTAATTAAAAGAATTTAAATAATACTTTTTTATATTGGAATCTCAAAAACGACAGGTTTAATAAACATATAAATATATGTGGGTAAGTATTTCAATAAATTTAGTACCTGTCAATGTCTCAAAACATAGTGTTCTTATTTTATAGCATATGCTATAGGCAGTCCGCAATAGCACCACTCATTGAAACGAAAGCATACCCGTGTAGAAATTTCCCCATTTGTCCCTATCTCTAGTAGGGACCTCGCTAGATTCTGACTAGAATCTCTAGTCTAGAAAAACTAGTCGGGCTTCAATCAAATTCTAGTTAGATAATTCAGACTGGAAAAAACTCACTAGGACCTTATCGATTTCAAACTAGACAAACTAGTGTAAAAGTATGACATACATAAATTATCTTTCTATAGATATAAATAATTCAGATTAATAGATAGAAAAACTTACTAGCATTATTTATTAAAAAATTTTGCATATTATTTAATTATTTAATTTTTTAACATTTTTTAAACAAAATTTTAAATATTGTAGAATATTTTTACAAAAAATTCCAATAAAGCAATTTTATTAAATAAAAATCTTTTATTTAATATGTAAATTAAAAGAATAAAACATAAATAAATATTAATTATGTGGGTATAACTAATTTTTATTACCTAAATATTGTAATATTATTCGTAAAAATAATTTTTTTTTAAAAAGATATGTATGTGCAATTATACTTTAAAATGTTTTTCACAATTAATGCAAGTATTTAATAATAATTAAAAAGATGCTATAATATTATAATTACAATAATAAATTGAATAATATAATTATAATAATTATAGTAAATATAAAAAGCACTGCAATTAGTAATGTTTAATTTTTCAATAATGTCATAATTAATTATTATTAACTATCATTAGGAATGCAGAGTTAAATAAGAGTGATGAATAATAACTCCCTAAAATTCAAAATACATATTATGAATTAATTATATCTATAACGTTATTGAAAAATTAAACATAACTAATTTATTACATTACTTTTTATATTTTTATATTTACTATAATTGTTTTAATAAATAATAATAATAATAAATAATATAATAATAAATAATATATTACAATATTTAGTTAATAAAAATTAATTATATCCACATAATTAATATTTATTTATGGTTTATTCTTTTTTAATTTACTTAATAAATAAAAGATTTTGTTTAAATAATTAAAAAATTAAGTAATCAAATAATATGCAAACTTTTTCAATAAATAATGCTTGTAAGAATCATCTAACTAGAATTAGATTGGAACCCGACTAGTTTTTCTCGACTAGAGATTCTAGTCAGAATCTAGCGAGAGCCCTACTAGAGATAGGGACAAATGGCGGAATTTCCAAACGGGATGTACTTTAAGCGGAAGTCCATCCAACCTATCATGGCCGAGAGGTATGTGTATCCGTCTGGTGTCCCCAAGGTCCAAGGTTCGAACCCTCATAGGCACGAGATTTTTCGTGTGCAACAATCATTAATAATGTTAATATGAATGGAGAATTCAATTATAAATAAGTTAAGTTGAAAAATAATAATTTTTAAAACCGGTAGAAGTGAACTAGAACTTCTAGTCGGGGCCCTATCAACTAGAGCGTGACAAAATCGACTAGAACCCCACTAGTTTCTCTAGTTGGAGCCCTTTTTCAAATGGGGTAAACTGGTGAGGTCCCCACTAGAACCCGACCACCATTTCTACACGGGAAAGTTCGTCTTATTCCCGTCTTAAGTATGATTTATTATTGATAATTTATGAGTTATATAAACAATTCTATAAACAAAAAATTGGTTTAATAAATAATGAACATAGATTTCATGAATTACAACTATGGGTTTAAATAGTGTTATATTTTATTAAGACACTGAAAAAAAAGTGTTGTTGAATCAAATATCTCCATGCTATTGAATTCCCCGTCATTGATTCAATGACACATTTATTAATCGAAAAGTATATTGCTTAAAATGAAAAAATGAAACTGTTTAAATTAAAAGTACGGTACTGTAGAATTAATGATATTGTGCAAATTGTTTCTATAGTTCATCTATACATAGCAACAGAATAATTTATTGCTTCTTTGACATTATTCATTTGAAGCATCTAATAGATAAATTTGAAAAAAATGCATGTAAATTTAAATCAAATAAAAAATTGTTTGCTCTAAAGAAGCGCGCTCTGAAAACGAAAGCATACCCGTGTAGAAATGGTGGTCGGGTTCTAGTGGGGACCTCACCAGTTTACCCCATTTGAAAAAGGGCTCCAACTAGAGAAACTGGTGGGGTTCTAGTCGATTTTGTCACGCTCTAGTTGATAGGGCCCCGACTAGAAGTTCTAGTTCACTTCTACCGGTTTTAAAAATTATTATTTTTCAACTTAACTTATTTATAATTGAATTCTCCATTCATATTAACATTATTAATGATTGTTGCACACGAAAAATCTCGTGCCTATGAGGGTTCGAACCTTGGACCTTGGGGACACCAGACGGATACACATACCTCTCGGCCATGATAGGTTGGATGGACTTCCGCTTAAAGTACATCCCGTTTGGAAATTCCGCCATTTGTCCCTATCTCTAGTAGGGCTCTCGCTAGATTCTGACTAGAATCTCTAGTCGAGAAAAACTAGTCGGGTTCCAATCTAATTCTAGTTAGATGATTCTTACATGCATTATTTATTAAAAAAGTTTGCATATTATTTGATTACTTAATTTTTTAATTATTTAAACAAAATCTTTTATTTATTAAGTAAATTAAAAAAGAATAAACCATAAATAAATATTAATTATGTGGATATAATTAATTTTTATTAACTAAATATTGTAATATATTATTTATTATTATTATTATTTATTAAAACAATTATAGTAAATATAAAAATATAAAAGTAATGTAATAAATTAGTTATGTTTAATTTTTCAATAACGTTATAGATATAATTAATTCATAATATTTTGAATTTTAGGGAGTTATTATTCATCACTCTTATTTAACTCTGCATTCCTAATGATAGTTAATAATAATTAATTATGACATTATTGAAAAATTAAACATTACTAATTGCAGTGCTTTTTATATTTACTATAATTATTATAATTATATTATTCAATTTATTATTGTAATTATAATATTATAGCATCTTTTTAATTATTATTAAATACTTGCATTAATTGTGAAAAACATTTTAAAGTATAATTGCACATACATATCTTTTTAAAAAAAAATTATTTTTACGAATAATATTACAATATTTAGGTAATAAAAATTAGTTATACCCACATAATTAATATTTATTTATGTTTTATTCTTTTAATTTACATATTAAATAAAAGATTTTTATTTAATAAAATTGCTTTATTGGAATTTTTTGTAAAAATATTCTACAATATTTAAAATTTTGTTTAAAAAATGTTAAAAAATTAAATAATTAAATAATATGCAAAATTTTTTAATAAATAATGCTAGTAAGTTTTTCTATCTATTAATCTGAATTATTTATATCTATAGAAAGATAATTTATGTATGTCATACTTTTACACTAGTTTGTCTAGTTTGAAATCGATAAGGTCCTAGTGAGTTTTTTCCAGTCTGAATTATCTAACTAGAATTTGATTGAAGCCCGACTAGTTTTTCTAGACTAGAGATTCTAGTCAGAATCTAGCGAGGTCCCTACTAGAGATAGGGACAAATGGGGAAATTTCTACACGGGTATGCTTTCGTTTCAATGAGTGGTGCTATTGCGGACTGCCTATAGCATATGCTATAAAAATAAGAACACTATGTTTTGAGACATTGACAGGTACTAAATTTATTGAAATACTTACCCACATATATTTATATGTTTATTAAACCTGTCGTTTTTGAGATTCCAATATAAAAAAGTATTATTTAAATTCTTTTAATTAATTAATGACTAGTTAAATATAAATTCCCTATATAAATTCCCTTATATACGCGAAAAATCTCGAGCACGGTATTTAACCACAAAGTAAGTGCCCAACGTTGAGAAGCGGATGTATTACATTGCAGCGCGGCGGTTCTCGTCTATCACGGAAGTTAAGCGTCGTTGGTCGCGGTTACTAAATGGATGGGTGACCGCTTGGGAATAGCCGTATTTTTCTGACTAAAAAAGAGAAGTGTGTTTGAATGTGTATGTGTGTGTGTGTGTTTAGCCGTTGGAAAAAATGAAAATAATAATAAAGATGTATATGTCAGTGTGAAAAATTGAAAAAAAGATGTGTATAAAAAGTGTTGTGTTAAAGGTGTGAGAATTAATTATAGTATATAAAAAACATGTGAACAAAAATTCCCTTTTTTCAATTTATCGTTGGTATATATTTAACCACATAAAAGAATTGAATTAACAGTATGGTGTTATTCAATCGATAGCAACAACTAAAAAAATTAAGAGTACAAATTTTTGAATCATAAAAATGATGCTTTTAAATTTAAAAGTTATAGTCATTGACTCAAAAGCATATACTGTTAAATTAAAAAATGTTGTTTATTGATTCAAAAGGATTCACCTTCGAATTAACATAGTATGCTGTCAATTTAAGAAATATGCTTTTGTTTCAAAGAAAGTGATACTATCGAATCATTAGAATCGGTGCTTTCAAAACAACAGCATATACGTTAGGCAGCCCGTTATGACACTATTCAATGAATCAAACCCATATGTCATTGATTCAACAGCATTTTTTTCTCCGTGGAGAAAGTGAAATGTAGTTACAATTTTGGTTTTAATAAGTCATAAATTGTGTTATTGTTGAAATATAATACGTGAAATTATTTTATTCTAAATTTTAAATTTAAAACTAAGTGAGCGGCTTTACCCCGACTTCACGTGAGCGACTTTACCCCGAGTGTATTCCTCACATTTCAGAATAAATTTAATTAAATCTTTTTAAAATAAGACAAAACTATATATGTACTTCGATGAAGGACATCCAATAGCAACAAAAAAAATTTCCCAGATAAATTAAGACTCAAAAATAATGATCGAAAAACTTAAAAATCCAAAATACGTTTTTTTCTGACACCTCTAAAAACATTTGATCGTCTCTGATTCTGTGTTGTTCTGTGTTGAATTCATGAAACTAAACAAAAGTTCGTTAATATAAGTTGAATGTTAAGTACTATTCACAGTACCAATATCTCCATCTTAAGTTGAGTTCATAGCGTTAAATCGCTAGTGAGCGGGTTTACCCCAGTCTCCCCTATATAATTAATAAATGTATTAGAGGCGAGCAGTAAAGGTCATATCATCTTTTAAAATACACTGATATAGGCGCTACTTAGTTAGCGCAACGCAAAAAACTCGTAGCGCAAACTTCAAAAATTTTTTTCTCAAAAACATCAAAAACACGGAGAGAAATTTATAGTAGTGGGTAACATAATTGTGGTTAGGGTGACCATCTTTAATGCTACAAATACGGACAGCTATCTAGATAGTCACCGTTACCATCAATATCTTTAGGAGTAACATCTTGGTAGTACGGGGTAGCATAACTATATTTTTTTAGCATCTGTGATGGTTGGCAGTAGCATAATGATAGTATCGTGTAACATCATCTTTTTAACATCAAAATCTGACTATCCATTTCTCTCAGTGAAGAACTTCGTTAAAAATTTAACCACTTATTAAGGAAGGTTTAAATTTTGAGAAAATAATTTTTTTAGGAAACTCCATGATGTCCTTAGCATATTTTTTTAACAATAAAAAATTATTGTTTAAACAAATTATTGAAAATTTAATTTTTCTTAACTTTTTTTTAATATTATAAAAAATTGACATTTATTTATTTATTTTCAGTTTCTGAAAATACTACAAAATTACAAACTTTAAGAAAAATCGATGATCCACCATTTACTTTTTGTACGGAACTGCCCTTATGATATAAAAATTTTAATTTGTAGTATCAAATAAATAGTTATTTGTAGCAAATTCGAATTATTTAAGTCAAATGAATGGAATAATTGGATCTAATAAATATTGCTTTAAATCAATTAGGAAAATTACTTGATTCAGTAATGCATGGATTTTCATTCAAATAAATATTTATTTATTATTTTATAATAATAATTTTTATTATAATTTATTTATTATTTTATTTATTATTTTATAAAATAATTTTTTTTAAATAACTAAATATTTATGGGACACTCCGCACGTCAACACGGACAGAGCTCTAAACAAAAATTGCTTTGATAGATTTAAACGTTCTAGGGCTTAAAAGATTTTTACATTCATGTATTTGCGTTTTTTGCAAATTTTCATTTCCTATGCCAATAGAGCTGTCAAAAGTCAAACGGTCCAAAAATTTCAAAATGCTTTTATGAATTAAAACCAAAAAACGAGGTAAATTATTCTGTAACTCATTCCTTAACAGTTTTTTAAGGTCCCCGAATATAAATCTAAAGTTTTTTTTTAAAATCTAAAATGTCGGATCCAATATGGCGGACAAAATTCAAATTTTATCAGCTTCGATTAAAACTTGTTACTCGGTGGTTTTTAGGGTCGCTGATTACGAATCTACACTACCGGTCAAAATTGAGAGACCATCCATTTTCAGGTGATTGAAAAACATTTTAAAACATAAAATGTATGGAAACTAAAATATTTTGCTTTTTATTTTTTGAAAGATGATAAAATTTTGAAAAGAACAAGATCTTTTAGAAGTCATTTAGCTTTTATTTACATATTTTTAAAAAATCGTCATTTTCAATGTCTTACAAAAATTTGAATCCTTTCTTAAAAAAGACATGGAGTGGAAAGGTCGAATGTATCGAAAAGTATCGAAGTAAAGAATGGGCAATGAGAATGTAAAATCTTAATAGAAGGGTGTTTTTAAAATTGTTTGTACATGTGATGGTGGCGCTGCAGTCGTATGTTATTTAAAAAGAGCGCGAATATATAAATTTTATTTTTGTTAAGAGAAAGTACTTCTAATAAATCTTATTTTGCATTGTCAAAAAAACGTCAACATTTCAAATATAAATAAGCAAATTATTAACTGAAAAAATTTGAATATTATTATTAATGAAATAATGGACTTGGACAATGGACATATAAAAACTAGCACCGTAGACGGCCGCTTGCGGCCGTCGGAGGAGCTAGTAACTTTTAAAATAATGAACGCTTTTTACCCAGTAAGAAACGAAAAATTGAAAAGTATTAAAAAGATTCTATTCTTTTGAATGCCATTTCTGTCCAATACTTTTCTATCCAGTGAGAGCAATATAAATAGTAACGATATCAATCCTCTTGAATACCCAGTAAGAAAGCAAAGATTAAGAAGCATTAAAAAAATTCTATCCTTTTGAATACCATTTCTGCCCTATGCTTCTGAATTCCGCGACAGTAGTATAATAATATAATACTAATATTGCTGACATATAGAATGTTCAATTACTTTCAAATAACTGCACTCATGAATTTATTTGCTATTTTAAAAAGGAATAATTATTAAATTATCAGTTAAGAGGGTTAAAAGTGTTTAAAGGTCTCTGAAATTTTTAGGTTATGATTTATTGTCTAACAGAATAACGGCCCTGACTCGTTTAAATGACGTTAAATTGGTAAACAATCATTTTTTCAGCAAGTTTTTCTTTGAACACAAACACTTTTTACAAAATCTGCCACTGTATGTATCTTATAAACTACAAAAATCCAGAAGATTGCTTGAATGCATGCAGAAACGCGGTTCCAATGAAAAATTGAAAAGTGATATAATGACAGGCTGTAATAATTTCGGATGGGATTGAAAAGCATTCAGAAAAAAATTTTGTCTTTGTTAAAAATTACAAAAAGAATTGAATAGCATTCATTTTTAGACGAAACGTGGTCCTATCATGGTATAGAAAAGTATTGGATAATTTCTACTACACCATACAGAGTTTGAATTATTTCAATCCTTTTCAATTTTTCGTTTCTTACTGGGTAATGATCTTAAGCTTATTTTAAAGGTCATTTGCTATACTATAAGAATTACTTATAGGCATTAACGTGTAATTTTTTTCTTAGTAAATGCAGGCCGTCAAACTTGGACCAAAAAAATTCAAAAAATTTGGAACAATCTTTCTGTACTAAAAACTATTTTAGAAAATATATAAAACTTTAAATGGTGTAGATTTTATAAGAAAATTTAATAAAAAAATACGTTTGAATTTTAAAAATTATTTTTCTGTAAATAAGAATATTTCAAATTTTTTATATTCGGACAAAATTTTTAAATTTTAAACAGATATTATAAACAAAAAAAAAACAAAGAACAGAAAGTGTAATGTAAAACCTTTGCAGTCTCCACGCGACACATTCTGGGGTCATGATTCGTTTTATCAGCTAATGCAAAGGATATAGAATAGAGTACAAAATTTGATAAAAATCGGGATGAATTAAAAAAATTACGTCCCTCATTTTGAATTCATATTTTTTTATTTTTAAAGACAAATTCAAATTCAGCAACCCAAAATATCCCTAAATACTGAAATTGATAAAAATCCAAATGAATTTTAAAAATTATGTCCACTATTTTGAATTTTTTAAAATTAAGGTCAAATTCGAATTCACCGACTCCAAAAACCCTTATACACTAAATGTGACTTAAATTAAAAATAAATTTTACTTGTTTTTGAATTGTTATATTATTTAAAAATAATAAATAATAATTTATTTATTACTTAATTTAGGATCATTGCAATCAATAGTGTGTTAATAATGATATAAAACAATTTATTTTATAATTTACATAAAAAATTGCATTTATTTTGCGCTAAGAAGTTTACTACCCAACGGTCTTTAACAGGTAACGGGTTAACAGAAAAATAATTTTTAAAATTCAAACATATTTTTTTACTAAATTTTCTTGAAAAATATACATCATATCATGTTTTATATTTTTTGAAGAATAGTTTTTTGTATAAAAAAATTATTTCAAATTGAAATTTTTGTGTATAACTTTGCCGACCTGCAATTTCTAAGAAAAAATTACACGTTAATGTCTACAAATACTTCCCATTCTGTAGAAAATAACCTTTTAAGTAAGCCTAAGATCATTAAAAAGTGTTCATGTTTTTAGAAGTTATTTAAATTTTCGTACAACATTGAAAATAATGATTTTTTAAAAATATCCTACACAGAAATAGAATTGTTAAATCTCAATACTTAATAATCTAATTCTTTTCACTTATATTACAATTCAACACTTTTTATTTTGGAAATTTCATATTTTGGACATTTTGGGCTTTGGAAATTTTGCATTGTAGAAAAATAATTTTTAGATTGTGTGTGGATTAAAAAATTAAATTTTGAAGTTCTGAATGTTCTTTGCATGCGATATAGTGATAGAACACTACTGCGTATGCGTTATAGTAATAGAACACTACTGCGCATGCGTAATATTGACAGAACACTACTGCGCATGTCTAACATTGGTAGAACACTACTGCGCATGCCTGATATTCATAGAACACTACTGCGCATGTCTGACATTGGTAGAACACTACTGCGCATGCGTTATAGTGATAGAACACTACTGCGCATGTGTGATACTGACAGAACACTACTGCGCATGCGTAACATTGTCCGAACACTACTGCGCATGCCTGATATTCATAGAACACTACTGCGCATGCGTATATGTATGTACAATGAGTATATTTATATACGACACTGAATAAATGATAAAAGTCGAACGACCGAACGATGAAGTACGAAAATACACGAACGACGGACGACAAAACGACGACGAATATGTTAATATTATAGGAGATATTTAAATAAATTATTTTATGTTTTATTAATTGTCTGGTGGTTATTTGGATTAATTTGAACTGATTCAGATCATGTGCAGTAACGGAATTAGAAAAAAACATTCTTTTTTAAAAAATTGTATCAATTTCTTAACTTTGATTAAAATAAAAAAATAAACAATTAAAATTTTAAAAATTTGCCTCGAGGGATGTTTTAAGAATTTATTCTCCTTTAATTTAAAACAAAGAACACTCAAATCGGTTAAGAATTGTAGGCTGTAGACATTTTTGAACAGTAAATTATAAAAATATTTGTCCGATATTGGACCGACTATTGACGATTTCCCAGCACATAATAGCATAGCTTTTTTCAGGAAATTTACAGGAAGTTTCCCATGTTAAGTTCAGAAATTTGTTTATAAAATTTGAATCTTTTTTTAATAAAAGAGGAAAAAATCTTTTTTTATACATTTTATTAAAAATTCCTTAAAATTTTTTTGTACATTTAAGTAAGGAGAAAATATTGTATAAAACTTTTTTTAAAATAAATATTTCTTATAAAATTTTATTCATGCCCAGCTTAAAATTCCCGTACAGGAGTTTGACTTACCACACAGTATTTCGGAATTCAAAAGGATTGAAAAATTGAGGGCCTGGAGACTATAAGTGCCGCTGCGCGCGGTTGCAAGGGATAATACCAGTCAGGTAGCAGTGAGCGCCTCTGGACCACACACTGCTACCTGACTGGTAGCATGTACGTTTAATCCATACCACAAACTTACAGCTGTGTGGGTTTAAACATACAATTATTGATTTTACAATTGTTGATATTTTTGAATTTTGAAAATCTGACTCCAGGTAATCAATGAAAGGTCTTACGCATTCTTGTTCCAGTTTATAATATTTCAGCTACACATGGAATGGGTTACCCTTTTTCATATTTAAAATAATGTCTCCCTATAATGTTTATCTAATATCCCTGGTAAAAATTTCGGACTAATTCCGGATTAAATACGGACAGATTATTACGGATCAGTCTGAAAATTGTACGAAAAAGGTCCGAAAATAATCCGCGCTAGTCTGATATTAATCCGAACGAAAACCTGAATCCGAAAACACTCTGGAGTAATCCTGAATGTCTACGAGTTCAGTCCGTTATTAGTCCGCAACAATCCAAATTTATGACCGGTGAAGAATTCTTCTGAAATAAGTAAGGAATTATCCGAATTCAATGTATAAAGAATACCTAATCAGTCCGCAACAATCCGAATTTAATCTAGTTAAAAAAAACTTAATCCGTAAAATTTCCGAAGCAGTCCGAACTCTGTAAGCAAGAAATCCGATATTAGTCCGCAACAATTTGAAATTAAGTGTTGCAAAATCCTATTCCGAAACAAGTACGAAACAATCCGAAAACGGTATGCAACGAATCCGAAAATTGTCTGCAACAATTGGGATTTAATCCAATTGAAAGACATAATCAGAAACAATCCGAAATCTGTATGCTAAGAATCCAAAAATTGGCTGAAATATTCCGGATTTAATCCAATTAAAAGGCATGATCCGAAACAAATACGAAATAATCCGAAATCTGTACGAAAACAATCCGACATTAGTCCACTTCAATTTTGAATTAGTGTGGTAAAATCCTATTCCAAAACAAATACGAAACAATCCAAAATATGTATGATAAGAATCCGGAAATAGTCGGACACCCGAATCATATTATATCCCAGGCAAAAATTTCGGACTAATCTGGATTAAATCCGGACATATTATTGTGGATTAAGACGATAATTGTACGAAAAATATCCGAAAATGATCTGAATCAATCTAACGTTAATCCGAGCGAAATTATAAATCCTAAATTCTAAATTCATCTAAAATAAATACGGAATAATGCAAAATCAATATGTAAAGAATACGAAATCAGTCGGCTATAATCCGAAAGTATTCCAGTTGAAAGATTTAATCCGAAACAGGTATGAAACAATCCAAAATCTGTATGCAAAGATTTTGGTATAATATTGAATTTGTATATTAAAAACAATTTGTATTAAATTCAGATAAATTTAAACTATAAATATATTTTCGTATGACATAAACCTGACCATAACCAGATTAATTCCGGACTTAATCGGACTAATTTTACATTTGCAAGTTGCATATTATCAGACTAACTTCGGACTAAATCGGACTAATTACGGATTCAATAGTTATAAAAAACTGTATTCAGTTCAAACTTAATTCAGGGTGAAAAAACTCCACAGTAAACCGTACTCTTGCGGACAAATTCCGGATTAGTCCGAAATCGGTCCGACTTTTTGTTCAAGGTATTTACTTATGATAGATAAAATATTTACTTCTGCAGTCAATTTGTTTTTACAAATTTACTAGTATTATTATTTACCTTTTTTTAATATTATAATTAACACTGATGTGTTAGTTTTTTGTAATTTCTTTTCGTGGCACTTCATAAATTCTATTATGAATTTAAAATTCTATGCGAGCGTGGTATAGTGGTTAGTGTATTCGATTTCAGTGCGCTATAATGTTAGATAGGTGTAGGTTCGAATCCCCAAGCGTTAGAAATTTTAAGTTAATGTAAATAAAATTGCGATAGGTATATCGAAAAATATGTTGAATGTACCATAAAGTAATGATAATTAATATGTGTAATAATAATTATTTTTTTTATTAACATTCACTAAATTGTCCGGTCTAATTTTTTACTGTTTCGGACTAATTCGGGATTCACTAGTCAAAATTAACTGATTAATTTCGGACTTCATCCGACCAACTCGGGATTTACTAGTTGTTCACAAACCGTATAGAGTTCAGATTTATCCGGATTAATATCGGATGACAAAAATTGCCAGACATGTTTAACCCTTTAATGGCCGAGTTTTTTGCCGTTATTATTATGAATTTTTAATTTATTGTCAGCCATATTGGATCCCCCATTTTGAATTTTTGAAAACTGACATCATATTCGTAATCAGCGACCCCGAAAACCCCCGAGTAACAAGTTTCAGGCGAATATGATGAATTTTTAATTTATTGGCCGCCATATTGGATCCGCCATTTTGAATTTTTGAAAACTGACATCAGATTCGTAATCAGCGACCTCGAAAACCCCCGAGTAATAAATTTTAGGCAAATTCGGTAGATTTTTAAATTGTTTTGTTTTTTGGGGGTAGTTTTCATTAATTTTCTTTTTACCCCGAGGAAAATTTTTGTTATTAATTTTTTTTTACAAAGATTACAATATTTTTAAACATTTGTTACTGCGTAAGCCGAAAAAGAATTTTTTTCTTAAATTTATACCTTTTTTACAATTTTTGTCATTTTTCGCGTTTTTTAAAGGGGTGTATTTCAGAAAGGGTAGTTTTTTGGAAAATGAGAAGCATATGTATTTATTACTCTCGTTCACCCCTTCAAAATGAGACCTTAGCGGATTTGATCCGTTAAGTTTTAAGAAAGTTATGATTTTTTGAAGTAGGTGGTACGTATGTGTACCACTGGCCATTAAAGGGTTAAAGCTTATGAAAAAGTAAATTGTACTTATTTTGATAGGTGAAACTAATTATATATTATCTACTTTTTAGAGCTCGTCCTGCGCAGACATCAGATATTCCACATGAAGTATCTGTATTCACACATGGAGGCGGTAGCAGAAATCTTCGACCTCAAGCCCCTCCTGCATCAAAACAAACCCTCAATACTGATAGTGAAGAAGATAGTTCGTCCTTACATTCAAATTCAGAAATAAAACCTGTAAATGAAGAAAATGAGAAAGATGAAGATGTCGTTCAACTGCTGTCTAATTCGGGTTCGATTTCGAGCTTCCACTCCACTTCAAATAATCTTGTTACACCGGCGCCACAGCCAATCCCTGTTCAGTATCGTCCATTGCCAACCATCTCCGTGACAAAACCGACTTTGCTTCCGGATCAAAATATCCCTCCAGTTCAATATCGTCCTCATAAGGCAAAATCTCACAAACCAATTGAAGACATTTCAGAAGTTAGATCTGATCAAACTACAGTTCATTTTAGATCAAAACCCACAAAGCAACAAAGATTAGTAGAGAGCACTCCAGAGAATCGGTCTTTATACGATCAAGGATCGATTCAATATAAATCGAAATCAGCTAAAGCTCACAAACAAAATGAAGAAATTCCAGAGAGTCGATCTGACATTGATCAAATTTCCCTTCAGTACAGATTAAAATCATCTAAGCAACAGAAGTACATTGAAGATATTGGAGAAGCTCGTTCATATAATAAGCCAAGGCAGCCGCCTAAAAAGTTAACGGCAGAGACAGACTACTATACGTCAAGACCGAAAAAGCCAGTAGCACAAGTAGGTTTTCATATGCAAATATTAAACGCAAGCACTCATGCAATATCGAAAATTTTTTATAACTTTACAGCATTTTGCCCACAAGGTTAGAATTATTAAAGGAGGTACCCACACTGTTAGAAATTTCTGTAATTTTACATCAACTTTACAGTACAAACGTACTGTGAATTTACAGTTTTTGCTGTAATAACACATACATGTAATAAATTCACAAAAATGTTGTAATTTTTACAGTAAAACCTTACAAATACAGCAAAATTTCATTGTATTTGAATAATTCACAGCAAAAAAAAATTGTACTTTTTATTTACAGTAAATTGTTTGCGAAATCACAGTATAAAACTCAAAGAATTTTACAGATATTCATTTTGTGATTTCAGCTGAGGTTTTTTACATTATAACTAGCATTGACTGAATTTTAACCTTGTGAATATGATTTTAAGTCCTAAAAGTATAGCTGAATTATTTTTAAGCTTAAAAATAGTTTCAATAAAAACTATTTTTTAATTATATATAGCATTTTAGTTGTGAATAATTTCAGACTGAAAAGAAAAATAGAGTATGGTACACATGTTTCTTATATTTGATACTGTAACAGATTTAGTTTTTTTTTATTTTTTGTCTTATGCAAAATTTTAATTAAACTTTTCTTTAGTTTGGAGATGTATGATTTTAATAAATATAACATTAATTTTTATAATTTGACAAAAAGATAATATTTTATTCCTTATTAATTTGCGATTATTACATTAAATTAATTCATTTTTAACTGTCGATCGAAGAAAAGTCATTCAACATTCATATAATAAATAATTTGATTATTATAATGACTATTTCGCGTCGGGCCAATATACATAATACTTTGCAAGAGACTTTCATAGCCTCTCTTGGTCGAGCGCGTCTAGGCGCAGCTCCCAAGGTTGATGGCTCCATACAAGACATAGACAACACGGACAACACTATACAACTAAGCAAAGGTGGGCACCGTTAACCTAAAAATTAACGTCGTTAATCGTTAATTCGTTAAGTGAAAAAGTTAACTTCGTTAATAGTTAATCCGTTTACGAACAAGAAAATTAACGGAAGTTAACGTTAACCGTTAAAGTTAACATAAATTTAAAAAAATTCGTAATTGCATTCTAATGTACAAAAAAACAAATGTTCTTTTTCATTAATTTTTATTTTTTTACATCAAATCTAAGAGACACATGTTTACTTTCATAAACAACTAAAGTTTCGACAAAATATTTTTATTATGATACCCTGCTAAAAATAAAATCAGGAATAATAAGAAAACGTCAGAAAATTTGATGTTTTGTGACTACTTTAACGTTTTCTAAAGCTTTTGGTTAATTCTGACTAAAGGGTTTTTTATGCTCCTGTTGAATCCTGATTATTATGGATTGTGATTATTTCTCATTGAATTCATCTTTTTTATTTTTAGCCCCCACCAAAATATAGTGGGTAAATGTAAAGTACCGTTAAAACTTCAAATTTGTGCGTATCCCTTTTTTCACAATAGAATCGTGGGTTTTTTGTTATGAGCTTCGGGGGTCTCCAACCTGATTTTTATTGCTCAAAAGTTTTGCAATTTTAACATTCAAGTGAAATCAATATAAATTCAGAATCTAAAAATCTCCACGATTACAAATATCTAAAATTTATTATAAAAACATTTTTTAAGGAAACTGTAACGTATCTCGAAAACCGTAATTGATAAATAAAAAAGAATATCATTTTTGAATTTAAGTTCTAAAGGATATTCAATGGGTTAGTGGAAAAAAAGGACACCTCGAATTTTGGTTAAAAAAGAGAGCACCTCGCTTTTTAGTTGAAGAAAAGGACACCTCGAAAATATTAATTTTAAATGCATTTTTGTTTGACGATAATTTGTGTAATTTAATTGATTTATGAGATTCTGTGCTCAAAAAACTATGAAGATAATATGTTCTTGAATCTTCTATTACAAAAACTCAAAAAACAATTACATTACACATAGTATCGCCAAACGAGAATTGATATAAAATTAATATTTTCGAGGTGTCCTTTTCTTCAACTAAAATGCGAGGTGTCCTCTTTTTCAACCAAAATTCGAGGTGTCCTTTTTTTCCACTAACCCAGCGTATTGTATAAATAATAAGAACATAACGTTAGAATTCTAAGTCGATGAAAAACAAGTATAATGTTTAAATAAATATAAACGTAAACAAATAAAAAGATTTTCCTTCAATTTTATGACTGTCAGTTGACCTTTTTCCAGGTAAAAGAGGGTGTCGACTTTGTATAAAAAACCTGACTACTTTTGAATTTTTATGCTTAAACATATGACTTAAGTCTGATGTTCTGTGGCTGCAATCATAACAAAAGCAGTTTAAAATCATCAGAGATTCTGACTAAATTTCTGTCGCTTTGTGACTTTATTTTTAGTAGGGTAATTAAAATTAAAAAAAAAAGAAATTTAACGGACCTTAGTTAACGAAAGAGAAATGTAACGGAAGTTAACAAGTCCGTTAACTGTTTTTAAAATTAACTTAAAAGTTAAATAGTTAACGAAAAAATTAACGAAGTTAATTAACGATTAACGGATTAACGCTTTTCTGCCCACCTTTGCAACTAAGGGTTCAAATCGTGGCGTCGCATTTCTGTAATAATGATAATAAAATGCTAATAAAAATTTTTTTTAGTTAATTTACTTTTATTATAACATATCAGAAAACAATATAAACAGTTTTGATTTTTTACGTAAATATTCAAATGGTAGAATTTCCGAATTAATAGTAGGGAATATTTCCGAAATACATGGTATACTGTAAATTTACAGCACTTTAGTAAAGTAAAATTACATTATTATTTTGATGGATAATTGTTTCTTGTACTTTTGCTGTAAAATCACAACAGAATTTTCTAACAGTGCAGTTGTAACCCGAAAAAATGTATTTTTATCCCACATGCACAAAAATGGCGCTATTAGATAGCTGACGACAGGGAGTAAAGTCACTCATTTGTTTGACCATATGAAAATTGCGTCCATTTTCTCCCATGTGCAAAAATAACAGCTGATCCCATGCGTTATTTTTGCCCTAGGGAGAAAACGGCCGCCATTTTCATATAAGTCGAACAAGTGACTGACTTTTATTCCCTGTCGTCTGCTATCTGAAATCGACACTTTTGTGCATTGGGAATAAAAAATATCGTAAGTAACATGGGAATAAAGGCAGCCAATTTGTTTACGATGATTTTTGGGACACGAGTGGATCACCGTAAACCAGGGTTCGCACGTAATATACGTCAAGGTAATATACGTAGTTTTCTACACGTATATTACTACGTATATTACGTCTTGATTTTTTTACGAAAATAGACGTATATTACGTTTTGTCGATATTACTACGGCGCATGCGTAGAGCGGGTAAAACGTGCATAACATAACCTCAAATATTTGTAATTCAATAACCACATTGTTAATAATAACCACAAATTGTTTATTATTAATCATCTGCCTGCGAAGATGAATGTCTTTGACTGCAAATTGTCTGCATCGGTCGCATTTTTGTCACCCTTTTTTTACAGACATTTCTAAAACAATTGACACACAATCAGAAAAATAATGCGATTTACGTATAATTGCACTGTAAAAAAATCTGGTGTAAATTTACTATGTCCGACGTTGGAAAGTTTGGTCACTATGTCCGACGTGGTATTTTTACACGCCGACTGTAATCTACATAACCTGCAAATATTTTTTGAAATAATATTTTCAGTCGTAACTTTTTGTATTTATGAAATATAGCCCAAAACTTTTTGTAATATTATTATTTACTTATGAATTAGCATATACTTTCTATAAATGTACATTATATACACTTTTTTAGAGTTATTTATAAAAACTTGAAAATTTTTCGAAAATCTTAAAGGAATAAGAAAATTACATTCGCCATGTAATTGTACAGATCGTGCGACGTAATATTACGTCAAAGTGTAGAAATACACGCAATGTAAAAATACCACGTCGGACATAGTGATCAAATTTTCCTACGTCGGACGTAGTAAATTTACACAAAACTATTAAATTACATAGTCGTATAATGTAAAATTATTAAAAATAGTAAAACTACTTTTGGAACGAAATAAATTTACTACGTACAACCTATAATTTTGATGTGTGAAATTACAAGTTTTGTGTTATTTTACACCAGATTTTTTTACAGTGTGTATAAAAACCAACATTTAAATTAAAAAAATGTGATATAATTTTATCGTCTAATTATGCAAAGTTTAATAAGTAGGGAAAATTGTAAGGTATATGTTTTTAAAGGTTATGTTATGAGTGAACATCCTTACAAAAAAATTAATACGTTAATATTGAAATTTGCGGAGTCTATACTATACTGCATTATATAATATTGTAACAAAATTCTTTATTTTCTCCGCCGTCCAGATAACAGTTATAAATATAACCTACACGGAGAGAAAAATCAAGCGTTTTTAGTATGGACAGTTAACCTTATTTAGTAAAAGAATTCACATGCGCAATAGGCGTAAAATTTCTGCTGTATTTGTATGAATTTCTACGTTATCAGCATAAAAGTTCTACCTTTAAACGCATGGGGCGTCAGTATACTACGATTGCAAGAGATCTATGCTATTTTAGTATATGTTTCATGCAACTGAGGTATAAAAACATGCCTTTTAAGCAGGGCGTTCATACAAAATTACCATAGGAAGTCTCCATACTAAAAACGCTTGATTTTTCTCTCCGTGTATAAATTCAAATTTGAAGTATATTTATACATATCTTGCGCTCGCCATATTGAAAACGTAATATACTGAATATTTTACGCTTTTTGACGTATATTACATCGTAAACGTAATATACGTTAAAAACTCGCAAGTTGCGCGTAACTTCCAAACCCTGCCGTAAACAAATGGCTGCCTTTATACCCTTGTTGATTAATATACTTTTTTTCAAGAATATGAAGTGACTCATCAAATAAAGTTTTACATAAAAAAAGAAATATTTGAATTAGGAACTATAGATTTATAGTAATTACTATAAATCTATAGTGAAACATTTAAATGTTTCATAATTTTAAAGTAAATGTGTTCCACAGTTTTTATTGAACTGTTTTTATAGGTCCTTTTGTAGCTATTTTCATTTGGGTACACGGAGAAACTTTTAATACCGCACTAATTCTTAAAACTGGTGAGACATTTTAGTATGTTAGGTTAGATTCAAGGGAAAAACGACATAGGTTATAGAAATTGCTATTGAGACTATCAAAAACACTCATTCAGTATATATTTTACAGTTCTTCATAAGGAAACTAACGAAAATTAGTATGTTGTTTTAGAAAGAAAATAATAATTTTTGCAAAGTTGGGAAAGCCATGAATTAAAAAGAAACACAACAAATTAATTGTCTATAGATACTCATAGAGACGATAGTGATACTTGGATCTGATGGTAGATGGCATTAGTGAATGTCACTGTAACTGTAGGTAAATATATTTAACACGACGTAAGAACCTAACCTATATTAATAACGCACACACGCACACGCAAGTAAAGACACGACGATTGGTCACGGAAACCGAAAGATCGCACGATTCGTTAGAAGTACACAGCTGAATCGTCCTTATATATTAAACGAGTGGAAAAATATGTACCTTCGAGAGAGAGCATTTTTTTAAATAACTTTCTAATCAAATTATGTAAATAAGTAAAAGTCGTGGAAAAAATTATGTTATATTGAGGAACAGTTCTTGAATTTAATTTGGCATGAGGAGACATTCACGTTTATTAATAAAAGGTTTTTTCTTTCATACACGTGTGAATTTCAACTTCTTCTTCTTTAGAATTTCAACTTCGAAAACATTAGGGTTAGTTCGCGACGTCAGGTGATGGACTCGGTGATGCTCGGGCGAAATCGGTTAAGTCCGCCCGCAGTCCTTCCAAAATTGGTATGTTACGTTAGAATGTCTGTTATATATTCTATCTATATGTGGAAAAAAGGTTAGAATTACCGTATTATTTCACAAACAAAAACTAGCATTTTATTCTTTTCTAAAGAAAAATAAGACTATTTCTAATGCAGATAGTAATTTTTGTACACCGAAGGTTGCTTAATATATAACGAATTTATCATATTTTCGTATTAATGTTGAAATTATTAGCACAACGCACGAAAAATCCTCACATTCTAACGTACTTTTAGAATAAACATAACCAAATATATTTAATATTATAAGAAAAAGTTTCTCCGTGTAATGAACATTTTTTTCACTAAATATTTTTCAGACAAACGAAACTCTTGAACTTTGAAAACAATTATTTGACACTGTGCAAGAAAAAAATAATAATGTATAATTTAACTTTATTTATATAAATCTTATATAATTAATAATAATAATAATAATAATAATAATAATAATAATAATAATAATAATAATAATCATTATTATTAATAAGTTAATAATTAATATAAATATTATACACTAAATAAATATTAATATTTATTTACCAATTGATATCTTGATAATAATAATTAATAATAATTTTTAAATAGTATACAAAATTATCATAAAAAATATTTTAATATTAATTAATTTATAAATATTTATATTTAATATTTTTAAGTGCACACGTCATTAAATAAACTGTCAAGATTGATTCAGGCTTGAATAAAGATCAGATGTTTGAGCTTCAATCACGAAGATTGACCGAGTCTTGAATCGAGCATGGAACGAACATTGGTGTCCAATGCTGAATCAACATTGAGTGACAGTGGTATAAAGACTGCTTCAACACTGGGTTACCCAGGCTGGGCGTTCAAGGCTCAATAAATCTTCAATCCATCGTCAGCATTGGTCTTTCGCGCCTGGGCTGTTACCGACAGAAAGTTCCTAGAGAATTGTAAAACAATGAAATTTAATTGTTTTGTTGAATTTACCACAATTCTCTAGGAACTTTCTGTCGGTAAAAGTAGATTTCTTTTAGTCCATTTAAACTTACCACTTCATTTATTCACATGGTAAATTTAGTCGCGCTTGTTAAACTTTGCTTTTACCAATTTTTATCAAATATTCACTGTTTCTTATCGAAATCAATATTTTTACATTCCAGGACAATTGTGCTTTCAATTTATAATGTGTACTCTGCTCATGTGATTTTAATTTTAATGCTAAAATAAGACCGTATTCGGCGGATGAAAAAAAGATTGAGTCAAACGTCCCAATACGGTTTTTACTCGAATCCGTATTGGCTCAGAGCTTCACTCAATTCCTAAACGCTCCCCTCAATACTTTCTTTTTTACTGGGAAGTTACTGAACGTTTTGGAGCTCCAAACTGATCAATAAAATCTTTCACCCTTTTTGACGTAATATTAGAGCTAACATTTTTAACCGGGACTGCGTACACAAATTTTGTTAAATTGTTGATTAAGCCTAATACATATTTATTTCCTTTCGCAGTCGATACAAATGGACCTAAATGGTCGATGTGCACTATTTCGAACGGCCGTTGCCCTGGAAGGATGAAATGTAATTCTCCCTCTTTAAATCCGGTTTTTCGTTTTGCTAAAATATATTTAAAACAGTTTTCTATATGTCGCTTGACATATTCCTTCATCCGCGGAAAGTAATTAAATCGTTTAATGCGACTTACAGTCTTATCGACTCCAAAGTGACTAGCCAAATCGTGATTAAGAATCACGAGGGCTTTCCTCATTACCTGTGGTACCACATACAGCTGTTTTTCACTTTGACCTTCAAGTAACTTTTTGTATAAAAGGCCGTCTATAAGTGTAAATTCCAAAACCCTCCCCTTTTCGTCTTTCGTTCTATTCGTTCACTTTTATTTAAAGTGTCAATTTTTTCTTATATTAACGGGGTCGCTACGCTGGAATACAAGAATTTCGTTTTCGCGTGTATCTATTGCAAATACAGCCTCTTGTGGGTCATCTACATTTTCGGTTTCTACAGGAGCTCTGGATAAAGCTTTATACAAAAAGCATCCACATGACGCATGTTTTCCGCTTTTCTATATTTAATTTCGAAATTGAAATCTGCGATTTCACTCAACCATCTCGCCACTTGGGTACTCTGAGTTTTCGAAGCATTCAAATTTATGAGACACTGACAGTCTGTGCGAATTACAAAGGGAATGGCAATTAAAAACGACCGCAAACGTGTGAGAGCCCAATGGATTACTAAAAGTTCCAATCTGCTGGAGTGGTATTTTTCTTCGACCTGAGACGTCCTTCTACTAAAGTCGGATTCAAAAGTGTTGGCCCGTCACTTTCAATACTTATAGCTTGTCAAAAAAAAATCTTAGAATAAAGCAATAAAAAATTTCTGACAAATAAAGTATTCCTCATTTGAGTAATGTAAAATCTATTTGGCAAAAAAATTTTTTACAGACTCAGCAATCGAAAATGTTGCGAAAAACACGTATTTTCAAGACATTTTTCACAAGGTCAACTTCGGTGGGCTACCAAATGAAATGTAACTTTTTGAAAAATGTGAAAAAATTCCAAAAAATACATTAAATTTTTTAGAATGTAATGGGTTTTACCGAGTTAAAAAATTTTTATTAATTAACTATTATAACACACTTTTCCACAATAATGTTATCTCTTCACTTAATTGAGCTAGAGCTTTCGTTTATGTCATAAAATAATCCGTTTAATTACATGATTAATATGCAAAAGAAACAAATCAATTTATGTACAAATTAAAAGAGAAAAATGAGTATAAATAATAACTCTTTTAATCAGTTGTATGAACTTGTCGGTAGGTATGAAAAAAATGTCGAAAAAAAGGGTCACTTTTTTTGGACAAGCTATAAGCATTGAAAGTGACGGGCCAACACTTTTGAATCCGACTTTACTATCCGCGAGAAAATGATAGGCCCCTGAAAAATGTTCGAATTTGACTTGAAATATCTCTGTTAAAAAAATTATTTGAAAAAAATGAGAAATATTTTTGGAAAGCGTGGAATCTCATATGTTTGTATACGAAAGGCCAATATTGGAAAAAAATTTCTGCACCGTACAGGTGCAGAATTACATCACAGTGTACCCCATTTTTCGACATTTTTAAAAATGGTCGACTTTGGTACAAGATTTTACACGGAAGCGATTATTCAAAAAATTCAAAAAAAGAACTATTTATTAACTGAATCTGTCCAAACGAATTTGCTTTATAATTATTAAAAAATCTTAATTATTATTGTATTTATTAACAATAATAGGAGACAATGTTATCTCTGGTTCTAATAGTCTAATTGAAATAAATTAAATTGGAAGTTGTAAATAATATTAATCTTTTTATTATCTTAGCTGATTAAGAAAAACGAAATTCTTCTATTAATTACATTTTTCAACATTTATTTGAACAGTTTTTTTTTCTTGAGAACAAGTGTAAAACGGTTGCGAAAACCCAATTTTTTTCGACAAAATCTTAACCCTGTCATAAATAAAAATCTGGCATGCACTGTATAGCCTATGTGAAAAAAATTCTAAGCTTTGTTCTGAGTCCACATTTTGGAGAAGTTCGTAGTATTATTTATGACAGGGTTAAGATTTTGTCGAAAAAATTGGGTTTTCGCAACCGTTTTACACTTGTTCTCAAGAAAAAAAAACTGTCCAAATAAATGTTGAAAAATGTAATTAATAGAAGAATTTCGTTTTTCTTAATCAGCTAAGATAATAAAAAGATTAATTATTTACAACATCCAATTTGATTTATTTCAATTAGACTATTAGAACCAGAGATAACATTGCCTCCTATTATTGTTAATAAATACAATAATAATTAAGATTTATTAATAACTATAAAGCAAATTCGTTTAGACAGATTCAGTTAATAAATAGTTCTTTTTTCGAATTTTTTGAATAATCGCTTCCGTGTAAAATCTTGTACCAAAGTCGACCATTTTTAAAAATGTCAAAAAATGGGGTACACTGTGATGTAATTCTGCACCTGTACGGTGCAGAAATTTTTTTCCAATATTGGCCTCTCGTATACAAACATATAAGATTTCACGCTTTCCAAAAATATTTCTCATTTTTTTCAAATAATTTTTTTAACAGAGATATTTCAAGTCAAATTCGAACATTTTTCAGGGGCCTATCATTTTCTTGCGGATAGTAGTCGCGTACATTAATGTCCGCACAAAAAGTCTTTGCCCCTCAGAATTTGTTAACTTTGCAAGCTTATAACTCTTTTAAAAAAATTTTTTTAATTTTGGAATAAACAGTTGATAAAGCGTAGTTTATCTGTGCAAATAAATATATGCTATTCATAAATGGAAAAAATTTTGTTCCAAATTTGTAATCAAATATGTATAAAAATGACCCTTACAAATGATACTTTATAAAATGTATGTAATTTCACTAGTCCTTGTGATGTTATTAACAATGGAAAAAATTTACAAAACGTATAGCAGATTTGTTAATAATTAACCTTTATATAGAAGTTTAAAAAATCCTAAAATTATGTTAATTATCGTTGTAATGAGCATTTTTATGCTAATGTGCTATCTGGCTTTAGAATGAAGATATAGCTTTGCGACAAATTGTAAAATATCCAGTACAACATTCAAAAATATTTAAGCTAAAAAGTTGTTAATTAATAATTTTAATTTTTAAGAAAAACGTCATTTTTTGGATTGAATATTGAATTGAAAAAAAATGTCAGAAAAAATTTAGTGCCACTTGCTGCTCGGAAACATGGCTTACCAGTAAACTATACCTGGGCTTTGGGAGTCAGGGATGTATAATGGAATATTGCAGTAGGTGAAGCCCCTTTAGCATAAAAATATTTACGACTATTCTGATTTTCCATGACACATCCCTGAGTTTAAAAACCTACAAAGGTTTGGTCTTGAAATTGACCGTAAGAAACTCTCCGGTCGGCAAGTTGCACTTGTCTATGCGACCCTTTTTTCTACGTTTTTTTTGCTAAAAGTGAAATCGACACCTCATTAAAAATTGAAAATTTTCTAAAGGGATAAAGAGCACAATTTAAATTGCATTCAGATACAAGTCTTCAAATTTTGTTTAATTTTCCAAAATATACATTTTACAATTTATCGCAAAGCTGTATCTTTATTCTGAAGCCAGATAGCACATTAGCATAAAAATGCTCAGTACAACGTTAATTAACATAATAATAATGATGACTTTATCGATCACTCCGAGTCATTTAGAATAATGGAAAAAATTAAGAGAACAAAAATTTTTTTCTTAACGTTTCAACGGTACAGTCGTCCTCTTCAGAAACTGAAATTTTATTATAATTTATAAATACACGTACATAAAATACTTTTACAAATAAAAAATTATTTTACAAAAATAAAACTATTTAACAAAAAATATTTACCATTGAAAAAAATATAAATAAAAAATAAAAAATTTGGACATTATTAAACAATTTGTCGATTCTTAAAACGTCTCGCTTGACACGATTGCTAATAGACACTGATCAATTATAAAGTCATTAGAATAAGTATGAAAAGAGTAAAAGTAAGTTTAATGAACTTATTACAATAATGCGAATAATAAATAGACGAAATGTCAAGGTGTTACCAAACAAAGAAAACACTATAAATATTTTCTCTCATTAAGGAAATGGAGATAACAATTACTAAGATTTTGAGTATCATCTTTTTTGTTTATTGCATTCTTTTGCAAATTAATATGAATCATTTCGGATATTAAACGTTTGCTCTCATTAGATTCTTTGTCAAGTATGTAAAAATTATCCCAATCAAAGTCATGTTTTTGTAAGTTTCTATGAGTAGCAGTGACGCCAATCTTAGCTTTTTTGTGTTCGTTAATACGAACCCCCACCATTCTTTTTGTTTCACCAACATAAGATGCTGAACATATTTAATATTTTTAGTATGGAATTTTTTATCTGATACACGGAGAAACTTTTTCTTATAATATTAAATATATTTGGTTATGTTTATTCTAAAAGTACGTTAGAATGTGAGGATTTTTCGTGCGTTGTGCTAATAATTTCAACATTAATACGAAAATATGATAAATTCGTTATATATTAAGCAACCTTCGGTGTACAAAAATTACTATCTGCATTAGAAATAGTCTTATTTTTCTTTAGAAAAGAATAAAATGCTAGTTTTTGTTTGTGAAATAATACGGTAATTCTAACCTTTTTTCCACATATAGATAGAATATATAACAGACATTCTAACGTAACATACCAATTTTGGAAGGACTGCGGGCGGACTTAACCGATTTCGCCCGAGCATCACCGAGTCCATCACCTGACGTCGCGAACTAACCCTAATGTTTTCGAAGTTGAAATTCTAAAGAAGAAGAAGTTGAAATTCACACGTGTATGAAAGAAAAAACCTTTTATTAATAAACGTGAATGTCTCCTCATGCCAAATTAAATTCAAGAACTGTTCCTCAATATAACATAATTTTTTCCACGACTTTTACTTATTTACATAATTTGATTAGAAAGTTATTTAAAAAAATGCTCTCTCTCGAAGGTACATATTTTTCCACTCGTTTAATATATAAGGACGATTCAGCTGTGTACTTCTAACGAATCGTGCGATCTTTCGGTTTCCGTGACCAATCGTCGTGTCTTTACTTGCGTGTGCGTGTGTGCGTTATTAATATAGGTTAGGTTCTTACGTCGTGTTAAATATATTTACCTACAGTTACAGTGACATTCACTAATGCCATCTACCATCAGATCCAAGTATCACTATCGTCTCTATGAGTATCTATAGACAATTAATTTGTTGTGTTTCTTTTTAATTCATGGCTTTCCCAACTTTGCAAAAATTATTATTTTCTTTCTAAAACAACATACTAATTTTCGTTAGTTTCCTTATGAAGAACTGTAAAATATATACTGAATGAGTGTTTTTGATAGTCTCAATAGCAATTTCTATAACCTATGTCGTTTTTCCCTTGAATCTAACCTAACATACTAAAATGTCTCACCAGTTTTAAGAATTAGTGGTATTAAAAGTTTCTCCGTGTACCCAGGCAGAAAAGTTGGAGATGCGCCAGCACTAACGACCGGCATGGTACCGAACCGGTTGTAAAGTCGGACTTATGCCGGTACCGGCAAAAAGGTACCGGGCCGGTACTGTCATTTCGCTCTGTTTTATACCGCCGGAGGAGATTTGTCGGTGATAATATTTTTACCGGACCAGCACCAGCCCGATACTATAATTTAGTTCTGTTTTTATACCGCCAAAGAAGATTTGCCGGTGATAATATTTGTACCGGCCCAGCGCCGGCCCGGTACTACTATTTGGTTTTGTTTTTATACGGACGAAGGAGATTTGCCGGTGATAATATTTGTACCGGCCCAGCACCGGCCCGGTACCACCATTTGGTTTTGTTTTTATACGAACGAAGGAGATTTGCCGGTGATAATATTTGAGCTGGCCCAGCACCCGCCCAGGACAAAAATTTACTTAATACTTTCTACTGGCACAGAAGTTTTGCCGACAAAAATATTATTACTGGCCCAGTGTCGTCCCGGTTGTTTGCTAATGTTAAACTAGCAGAAAAAGAATTAAAGAAGAGGAAAAAAAATTCAAAAATTAATTTATTAATTAATTTAATAATTTGATTATTAATAATAAATTAATTAGTTAGTTATGCCAGCAATTATATTAATACCGAGTAGGTTGCTTCCCAGATAGCACGCAAGCTTGCTGCAAACTTGCACTGCAAGCTTGCAGAAAGTTTGCACAGCAAGTTTGTAGAACGCTTTCAGCAAACTTGCTGCAACCTTGCTGCAAAGTTGCAAAATTTTTTTGTATGCATAAAAAATTATGTTTTTTTTACCTTTTTTTGCAAATAATTTTAATTTTATTGAATTTTAAAAAGGTACAAAAAGCAGAATTTTTTATGAATATATAAAAAAATTTGCAACTTTGCAGCAAGATTGCAGCAAGCTTGCGTGCTATCTGGGTTATTGGTGCCGGCCCGGTATTTAGCCGGTGAATAGGGCGGTTATTATTATTTATAATTACTATTTTTATTTATTTATTTTTAATAATTTAAATTGAATTAAAATAAATTAGAAATACAAATACTGGCCCGGTACCGTACCGGTTGAATATTAGTGCCGGCCCGGTACTGCTGCCAGGTGGAATGTCGGTTGGACTTTATAAGCTCACTTGGTAGAAAACTTGGTATAGAAAACCTACTTTTTCTGAACGAACTTTAAATTATAATTCACAACATCCTATAGCTAAAAAAATTGCAATTATTTATAATTTAACGGACAGGGCAATAAAATTACCCAGGTAGAAATTGACAACCGGGATGGTACCGGCCCGGTACAAACGGCGGATTATAAAGGAGAGTCTCCAATGAGCACGATCGACGTGGACGTGGACGCGACGTGCTGACGTCACCCATTTGAATAGCATGGGTGACGTCAGCACGTCGCGTCCACGTCCACGTCGATCGTGCTCATTGGAGACTCTCCTTTATAATCCGCCGTTTGTACCGGGCCGGTACCATCCCGGTTGTCAATTTCTACCTGGGTAATTTTATTGCCCTGTCCGTTAAATTATAAATAATTGCAATTTTTTTAGCTATAGGATGTTGTGAATTATAATTTAAAGTTCGTTCAGAAAAAGTAGGTTTTCTATACCAATCCGTGATTATTTTATTACTATCTTTAATTATAAGTACATCTAAAAAATTAATTGAATGATTAACTTCTACTTCATGAGTAAATTGTAATCTTAAATCATAACTGTTAAAAATGTCCAACATTTCTTGAATTTTGTCATTTGGAATGCATGTGATTACATCATCAACGTACCTAAAGAAAAACAACGGTTTAAACGACAATTTATTTAAACAACCAGTCTCAAGATCATCCATGACGATGTCTGCAAATAGCCCAGATATGGAAGAACCCATAGGTGTACCATAAGTTTGCTGGTCCTTTTAGACCTGTCGTTTCTACTGTAGGTTCACCAACATATTTTCTTTCCAAACATTTGTTATATATTCTGAATGAATCTATTCCTAAACCTAAATCTTACATTCGCAATAGTTTTGATTTCATTGAAAAGATTAAAGATTTCGTTATTCCAGATAATCACTTATTAATTAGTTTAGATGTCAAATCTTTATTTACAAATGTCGGATCTAAACATGTACCTGATTGCATCATAAAACGTTATTCTTCTATTTCTAAAAATTCAAATATCCCTCTCGATGATCTACTTGACGCATGCTCCTTTTTGTTTGATAATATTTATTTCAAATTTAATGGTAAATTTTACCAGCAAACTTATGGTAAACTTATGGTTTTTCCATACTAAAAATATTAAATATGTTAAAACAATTCTTCTTAGAAATAATTATCCTATTGATTTTATAGACAAATACATTAAGAAACGCATTTGTTCTATTGAATCCAATATTCAAAAAAACAATGTCAATTTATTTTTATATAGAAAATCACCAAAAGTATTTTTACCATATGTACCAAAGTTGCATGAAAAATCTTCATCAATTCTTAAACAATATAATATTTTAACTGTACAGTTGGTACAGTTAAAATATTATATTATATAGATTATATTGTATAGATTATATTGTATTATTTGTATTTATTTTTAGTTGAATAATAAAGTTTTGAATCATAATTTAATCAAAAAGGGTAAAGATATAAATAAAAAATCCGAGATTACTAACGTTGTTTATAAAATTAACTGTAAGGATTGTTCAGCATCTTATGTTGGTGAAACAAAAAGAATGGTGGGGGTTCGTATTAACGAACACAAAAAAGCTAAGATTGGCGTCACTGTTACTCATAGTTAGGCTTATAAGTAGAGAACACATTCCATGGTACGCGAACGTGAACGTGTACGCGATACGCGCGCGTTTTGAGTAGAGTCTACCAGCATCAGCGCGCCTCGGGGCGCGCGAATATTGATCGTCGCGCTTCGCGCTCCGTGTGTTGTTGCGCACAAATGGCTCGCTTTGTTCTCGGTGGTCTGCAATTGTTGTGCATTATTTGTGTTATTGTTCTTGTTTCCTATTATATGTTTCATAAAACATTTTTTTTTCTTAAAGTTACTACGACTTTAAGGATTACATTCTCATCACATGTTTTTGTTTGCTGATGATTGCGAAATAAAGTGGATTTAAATGTATATTTTTGGACTTTTCTTTTAAAAAAACGTACGTCCCTATATTACTCTTACTTTCTTTCTACAATGAACGTACACTTCGTCGGTATCGTAGGTTGCTCTTTATGCATAACGTGTTGCATTCTTATCAATACTACTGTATTACTACCCAGTAAAAAAAAACTAATTCAAATGAATTGAAATGAATTAACATTTTTGGTAGGCTCCAATTCGTATTTGTCACAAAGCGGGATTCACTCAAGCTCTTTGTATATTCAATTGAATTTAATTCAATATGTACCAATCTGTCCAAACGAATTCGCATTCGAAAGAAATGGCCAAGGAATGCATTGAATTCGTGCTAACGAATTGAAAAAAAATTAAAGGCTCAAAATTTGTCCAGTGAATTGGTACGGATAGAAGGTTCGGAAGTTCAATACAGTTTCACGAATTCAGGAAAATTGCATCATGGCTCCAATTCGTATTTGTCACAAAGCGGGATTCACGAAAGCTCTTTGTGAATTCTTTTTAATTCATTTCAATTAGTTTTCGTTTACTGGGTACTGTATTACACTTACTAGTGTAAATCAAAAATCTCAAATTGACCCTAAAAAAATGTTTCAAGCTTAAAACGCGATTTTAGTTTCTTTTTTAAAGTTATTTTAAAAAAATTAGAACGAAAAAATGAAAATTTTGAAAAGTTACTTTCATATGTGAAATACAGTTTTTCTACTATATTTCTTACAATAGTGATTGAATAATAAATAATCAAACTTTGTAGAAACTTGCAGTACATCAAGTTGTCATTATTAAATAAATTACAATTATTCATTACGCCCCTTAGTCATTATATCTATATACATGATATATATATGTATACGTGATTTGTAAATATATATCAAATGTATTATTAAAAACATGTAAATCCGCGGATACAGTGAATGTGATAGTTTAATTGTTTTAAGAAAAACTTTAAATTTACTGAAGATTTAAAAATGAACAATTAGATACATTTTCTGCATGATTTTTTTAAAAGAACGTCCAATCGCCTAAACTTTTGGTAGGACCTTCCGGCAGGACGCGCCTCTTACATAATTTATTAAATATATTATCGTGTATTCTTTGCTTAGAAATTTTAAGCAAAGCAAAGGTAGGATACCCAAATTAGAACAAAATAATAATAAATAGCACAGCATTTCAAAAAAAATTTTGAACTAAGAAAATAAAAACAATCCTCCAAAATTTACCCATCGTTTTAACAAGCAAAAATAAATCACCTTCACTAAGATGAGACAAAAAGTCAAAAATTCGAAAAAAGTTTTTAAAAAAATTAAATTTTTCAAAAGTTATCGGCGGACAGACAGACGTAATCGCCGGACCATGTTTTTTGGATTCAGGGCACCTCAAAACGCAAAGATTTCATAAAATTAGCAAATAGTATATTAAGCAACAAGGTACGTAAAGGCAGCCTTTAAGTCCCGTGTTACTTACGATATTTTTTATTCCAAAGGCACAAAAGTGACGATTTAATAGATAGCAGACGACAGGGAGTAAAAGTCATTTACTAGTTCGACTTGTATGAAAATGGCGGCCTTTTTTTCCATGAGCAAAAATAACGCATGGGACTAGCTGTTTTTTTTGCCCATGGGAAAAAAAGGTCGCCATTTTCATTCAAGTGGACAAATGAATGGCTTTTAGTTACTGTTGGCTGCAAACTAAAAACGCCTATTTTGTGGCTGAGGTATAAAAATTCAATTTTTCACCAAATCTAATACCTTCTCATGTGATGAGAATGTAAAAAACCATTTCCAACAAGATAGGACCAAAAATTAAAATGTTAAAAAAAAGGTCAGACCAGCCCAACTGTGTAAAAAAAATTTCATTGATTTTCTAAAATGTTAAAACTTTTATGAATATATTTTAGTTCTAACATTTTAGAAAATCGATAAAAAAATTTAACCCAGTTGAGCTGGCCTGACCCAAAAACTTAAAAAAAAAATTAATTTTCTATGAAAAAATGTTATAGAGGAAAGTTGTTTGTATTTTTCTAATCTAAAGTAATATAAAGTTAAAAATATTAAAATTTGAAAAAATTGAATTTTTAAAATTTTGAAAGTACTGTAGTTTGTGTAGTTTTCGACGAAAATGGCTGGCTAACGAACTCGATCTGTATTTTAACAGTAACTGCGTACTTGCAAAGTTGCAAGTTGATACAATAAGTTTTTCAAAAGTTATCGTGGCGACACCATTGTGTCTACAGACAGACACGAAGACAGACATATCAGTTATAGTTCACGAGATAGCTTATAATTTCTTCAAAATGAAGGTTTTGAGAATAAATTTTAGATATTTGGAAACATGAAATATCACAGATTCTAAATTTTTTAATTATAAACTTCCATCAGTTAAATTGATCAAGTTTCAAGTAATAAAATTTTTGTTTAAACAATCATAAACCTTCAGAACAATGCCTTTTTTGTCGCTCGACTCAACTCAGTCACAATGACCAATTTGCTACGCACCTTTCTTTAACAATAGATTTCCGAGTCTATTGTGATGATTTTAAAACAAGAATTTTATAACTATGGTTTTTTACGATTCCAAATATCTAAAATTTATTTTAAAAATATTTTTTTTTAATTATCACCAAAACCTTATAATTTATTTTAACAAATGTTTTTTAAAATAAATTTTAGATATTTGGAATCGTAAAATACCATAGAATTTAAATTTTTATGTTAAAAAGTTGAATTAGTTAAAATGCAGAATTTTAAAGTTATAAAATTCTTCTTTTAAAATCATCACAAAAGATTCGGAAAATCTATTGTTAAAGAAAGGTGTGTATCAAATTGGTCATTGTGACTAAGTTGAGTCGAGTGGGCAAAAAAAGGCATTGTTCTGAAGGTTTATGATTTTTTAAACAAAAATTTTATGACTTGAAATTTGTTTAATTTAACTAATTGAAGTTTATAATTTAAAAATTCAAAATCTGTGATATTTCATGATTCCAAATATCTAAAATTTATTCCAAGAAACTTCATTTTGAAGAAATTAAAAGATACGCTTCAAGTATGGTCAGCCTGGTTTGTGAAGTAAAGTGAGAAGCTGATAGAGTTCTCACAAAACATCAAATCCATACTAAAAATCCTGTCAGAAATAATTAGAAAAATGACAAATCATCAGAGTCACGAAAAAGCATCAGAAAATCTGACGAATAATCAGAATTCTGCACTGAAAAAAAAGTGTTGTTGAATCAAATATCTCCATGCTATTGAATTCCCCGTCATTGATTCAATGACACATTTATTAATCGAAAAGTATATTGCTTAAAATGAAAAAATGAAACTGTTTAAATTAAAAGTACGGTACTGTAGAATTAATGATATTGTGCAAATTGTTTCTATAGTTCATCTATACATAGCAACAGAATAATTTATTGCTTCTTTGACATTATTCATTTGAAGCATCTAATAGATAAATTTGAAAAAAATGCATGTAAATTTAAATCAAATGAAAAATTGTTTGCTCTAAAGAAGCGCGCTCTGAAAACGAAAGCATATGCTTTCGTTTCAATGAGTGGTGCTATTGCGGACTGCCTATAGCATATGCTATAAAAATAAGAACACTATGTTTTGAGACATTGACAGGTACTAAATTTATTGAAATACTTACCCACATATATTTATATGTTTATTAAACCTGTCGTTTTTGAGATTCCAATATAAAAAAGTATTATTTAAATTCTTTTAATTAATTAATGACTAGTTAAATATAAATTCCCTATATAAATTCCCTTATATACGCGAAAAATCTCGAGCACGGTATTTAACCACAAAGTAAGTGCCCAACGTTGAGAAGCGGATGTATTACATTGCAGCGCGGCGGTTCTCGTCTATCACGGAAGTTAAGCGCCGTTGGTCGCGGTTACTAAATGGATGGGTGACCGCTTGGGAATAGCCGTATTTTTCTGACTAAAAAAGATAAGTGTGTTTGAATGTGTATGTGTGTGTGTGTTTAGCCGTTGGAAAAAATGAAAATAATAATAAAGATGTATATGTTAGTGTGAAAAATTGAAAAAAAGATGTGTATAAAAAGTGTTGTGTTAAAGTAATTATAGTATATAAAAAACATGTGAACAAAAATTCCCTTTTTTCAATTTATCGTTGGTATATATTTAACCACATAAAAGAATTGAATTAACAGTATGGTGTTATTCAATCGATAGCAACAACTAAAAAAATTAAGAGTACAAATTTTTGAATCATAAAAATGATGCTTTTAAATTTAAAAGTTATAGTCATTGACTCAAAAGCATATAGGGATCTGAAATACTGCGATACGCATTCTGGTGGCAGAAAATTTAACTAATACAACGGGGTCGATTTTGACATTTTACATGGAATAATTTCTAAACTCGCAAGTTTTATAATTAAAAATCCTAAAATATAGCTTGATAATTAATAATTAAATTAATTTGTAAAAAAGAAAATACTACAAACCAGTCACATTCAGTACAATAAATAATATTGATTAATATTATGAAATATTCAAAAGCAAAGTGTGAAAGCGATAATCTAACTCTATTTTGTCACACTAAATATTTAATTAAAACATGTTTAATTAATTGTATTTTCAGTTAATCAAGATTTGAAATTAAAAGTAGTTTATAAATATTATTTTTACGTTGCAGTGTGTCTCCTACAACATATTTATTTAACATTTTCAGATTGGTAAACAAGAAACACAACATAACCTAAAACATAACCTTAAAACTATTCGAACTATTTTTTAACTCGATTAACTCCTAACTTTTCTTGAAAAGGAAACTGTATTTCCACTTCAAATTTTAATTAAATATTTAGAGTAGATATTTTTTAACATTTTAATGAAGTAAATAATGTTTTTCGATATGAAAACAATTCTTTTATTGACAGTTGCATTTACTTATGTGATTTATTTTACTGAATATATTAAATATTTGGAGCGAATTGCATTTTATAATTTTTTAAAACTTGCGTATAAACAAACTGAAACAATTTTTAGCCCCCCAATTAACTTTATTCAACTTTTTATATAAAAAATAATTAAAAAGAAGTCTGAAACATGTGTGTTTGTTAAAATTTGACCCCGTTGTCGACCGCCATGTTTGTTAGTGACGTCATGATTTCAGATCCCTATACTGTTAAATTAAAAAATGTTGTTTATTGATTCAAAAGGATTCACCTTCGAATTAACATAGTATGCTGTCAATTTAAGAAATATGCTTTTGTTTCAAAGAAAGTGATACTATCGAATCATTAGAATCGGTGCTTTCAAACCAACAGCATATACGTTAGGCAGCCCGTTATGACACTATTCAATGAACCCAGTAAAAAAAAACTAATTCAAATGAATTGAAACGAATTAACATTTTTGGTAGGCTCCAATTCGTATTTGTCACAAAGCGGGATTCACTCAAGCTCTTTGTATATTCAATTGAATTTAATTCAATATGTACCAATTTGTCCAAACGAATTCGCATTCGAAAGAAATGGCCAAGGAATGCATTGAATTCGTGCTAACGAATTGAAAAACAATTAAAGGCTCAAAACTTGTCCAGTGAATTGGTACGGATAGAAGGTTCGGAAGTTCAATACAGTTTCACGAATTCAGGAAAATTGCATCATGGCTCGAATTCGTATTTGTTACAAAGCGGGATTCACGAAAGCTCTTTGTGAATTCTTTTTAATTCATTTCAATTAGTTTTCGTTTACTGGGAATCAAACCCATATGTCATTGATTCAACAGCATTTTTTTCTCCGTGTGATGTTTTGTCATGATTCCTCATTATTTTTTTAGTAGGGTTCTATGGCATTGCAAAATTTTTGATTGAAAATCTTTTAGAAGAGTTGGTGAATCATAAAGTGCCACAATTGAAGGGCTACATAAAATAAGGGGACGAGCGCGTGGTTGAAAGGGATAATATCAGTCAGGTAGCAGCGAGCGGCTCAAGGCTTGTCACTGCTACCCGACTGGTAGTATCCCTTCCAAGCCTCGCGTTCGTCCCCTTATTTTATGTAGCCCTTCAATTGAAAGGAAGAAAACGTTGACACGAAAATTTCTATAATCACAAAAAAATAAAAAAAAGTGGAACTAAAATCTCGTCACTTCCTTGCTGTTAGTTCCGGGTAACGCTAAAAACGAGTAAGAAGATCCGCCATATTGGCTCCAACATTTAGAATTTTTTCAAAATGATCTTAGATTCATAATCAGCGATTCCAAAAACTTCCGAGTTTCAGTCCAATTAAACGATTTTTTATGTCCGCCATATTGGATCCGCCATTTTGAAATTTTTTAAAATGACCTCAGATTCGTAATCAGCGTCCCGAAAAACCCCCCAAGTACCGAGTTTCGTCAAATTTAAATGAATAAAAAAATTTGTGCATCTGAGGGTTAATATACTAGTCCTGGTTACTGTGATAGCGGCATATTCATCAAGCTTGTATATGAAGCAAATACTTTCAAAATTTTTTAAAATTAAAACAAGAAGATATACATATATATTAGGGTGGCCGTTAAAAAAGACGTTTTGGAATTTCGTCCATTTCCGGGTCTCATTTTTAAATTAATATTTAGTGGTGCCTGTAGCCTATTGAAATTTTGCATGTATTTTGCATGAAAAAAAAACTTTTTTTCATAGATTTCTTGTAAAATCGTTGAAAATTAATATTTTTTGACTGAACTACACTGTTTCTCTTCATAAATGTTCAAATAATAATATACAATTTTTGACATATGAAATTTGTTAAGTTAACTATTTTTTTACAAGACCCAAAAGTTGACCAAAAAAACCAAAATAGGTTATTATTGACAAAAAATATTAATTCTAAAAAAAAGAAATTTAAACCGCTAATCATGGTTTCTATTGTTTTTGAGGTCGCTGATTACAAAAGTGAAGTCATATTTCAAAAATTCAAAATAGCGGATCCAATATAGCGGCCATAAAAATTTTAAAATTAATCAATTTCTAGGAAACTTCGTATCAAGGGGTTTTGGGGTCCCTGATTACAAATCTGAAGTCAGATTTCGAAAATTTAAAATGGCGGATCCAATATGGCGGCCATGCAAATTTTAAAATTACCCAGTAAACAAAAACTAATTGAAATAAATTAAAAAGAATTCACAAAGAGTTTCAGTGAATCCCGCTTTGTGACAAATACGAATTGGAGCTATGTTGCAATTTTCCTGAATTCGTCAAACTGTATTGAACTTCCAAACCTTCTATTCATACTAATTCAATGGACAAGTTTTGGGGCCTTTAATTTTTTTTAATTCGTCAGCACGAATTCAATGCATGCCTTGGCCATTTCTTACGAATGCGAATTCGTTTGCACAATTTCAGGCAAATTGAATCGAATTCAATCGAATATACAAAGAGCTTGAATGAATCCCGTTTTCTACCAAAAATCTTAATTCATTTCAATCCGTTTGAATTATTTTTTTTTACTGGGTAATTAATTTTTATGAAACAAGGTATCAAGGTGTTTTTGGGGTCCCTAGTTACAAATCTGAAATTAACAATTTAAACAGGACATCACTGCTAATCAGAAATTAGAAGGTTAGTATTTATTAGCTAGATATGGTTCATTCACAAATTAGATGATACGATTTTATATATCCCAGTAAACGAAAACTAATTGAAATGAATTAAAAAGAATTCACAAAGAGCTTTCGTGAATCCCGCTTTGTGACAAATACGAATTGGAGCCATGATGCAATTTTCCTGAATTCGTGAAACTGTATTGAACTTCCGAACCTTCTATCCGTACCAATTCACTGGACAAGTTTTGAGCCTTTAATTTTTTTCAATTCGTTAGCACGAATTCAATGCATTCCTTGGCCATTTCTTTCGAATGCTAATTCGTTTGGACAAATTGGTACATATTGAATTAAATTCAATTGAATATACAAAGAGCTTGAGTGAATCCCGCTTTGTGACAAATACGAATTGGAGCCTACCAAAAATGTTAATTCGTTTCAATTCATTTGAATTAGTTTTTTTTTACTGGGATATTTTGACTCCATCCTCCTTTATTACACTTTCTACATAGTAAAAATTAGAAAATTACATGTGCTGTTACACTTAGGAAAAAGGGTACATAAAAGTATGCTATATTATTAGTTCATTTTAACTAATCGATTTATTAGAAATATTACTATTTGAATCAGAGATCGACTTTTTGTTATCAAAATAGTTATTTCTAATTAACTTAAATTTAGAAAGAACTTTCACTAAAATTTTGTTGGCTAATGGGATAAGATATTCCATAATTAAGTTTCATAAAAAATTATTAATTTTTTAAACATTATGCCCGCCATATTGGATCCGGCACCTTGAATTTTTGAAATCTGACATCAGATTTGTAATCCGAGACCTCCAAAACCCCTTGATACGAAGTTTCCTAGAAATTGATTAATTTTAAAATTTTCATGGCCGCCATATTGTATCCGCCATTTTGAATTTTTGAAATATAACTTCAGTTTTGTAATCAGCGACCTGAAAAACAATAGAAACCATGATTAGCAGTTTAAATTTCTCGTTTTTTTTAGAATTAATATTTTTTGCCAATTATAACCTATTTTGGTTTTTTTGGTCAACTTTTGGGTCTTGTAAAAAAAAGTTAACTTAACAAATTTTATATTTCAAAAATTGTATATTATTCTTTGAACATTTATGAAGAGAAACAGAGTAGTCCAGTCAAAAAATATTAATTTTCAACGATTTTACAAGAAATCTATGAAAAAAAGTTTTTTTTTTCATGCAAAATACATGCAAAATTTCAATAGGCTACAGGCACCACTAAATATTAATTTTTAAAAAAATAAAAAAATACGTATCTAATTTTTTTCAATTTGTGACAAAATGAGACCCGGAAATGGACAAGATTCCAAAACGTCGTTTTTAACGGCCACCCTATTATATATATACAATTTTTTTCTTATTCCAGGTGATCAGACGATATCGCGAAGAAACTGATGATGGTTCTATCGTCTGGGGATTTGAAAATGATGATGGATCATACAAGGAGGAAGTTATTGGTATTGACTGCATTACTCGAGGAAAATATGGATATGTTGATCCAGACGGTATTAGGCGTGAATACACGTATGAGACTGGAATTAAATGTGACGAAGAGGAACAACAAGAAGACATTTTAAATACATTTGTAGACTATCAAGAGAACAAATTAGTGCTACCCAGTGGGAAAACCATTGATCTGTCGAGTATGGGCAAGAAACAAGCTCGTCGTCCACAATTTGCATACAGAAATTAAAATTGCATTACTCTTGACTTATATAGTTAGAAGCGATTTGTACATTTTTATTTTTTTAATTTAATTTCTCAATGTACATTTTATTTTAAAAATGTTTGTTTTATAATTGATCAATAATTGAATTAGTAATTCACTCTTTGCTAAAGCAAAGACTTCTAACTCTATTCTTTTTTTCCGTGAATCTCGTGACAAATGCAATGAAATAAATTGAATGTAATATTTCCATTTCTTTTTTTAATGAAAGAGCAGATTCTCGTCGAGCATCTCTAGTTTTAAACCAAAATGCTTCAATCGATTTATACTTAAATGAATTTTATATTTTCAAAAAAAATTTTTAATTAAAAAAAAGTAATAATTAAAAGTATTACAGCATGATAAAAATTATTAGCGATAGGTTCATTTGTATTGCAATTACCAGTAAAATGCGATAGTATGTACATTCATCAATGCCATTATTCATTTATTGAGGTGTTTATTAATATTAGTCTACAATACATTTTTTAAATGTTAAATTTTTAATTTATCTTAATTACTGAAAATAGGTTCAGTAAAAATTCTGAAATTCATTGTGATAAAATTTTTTATAATTGATAAATTATAAATCACTGAAAAACATCTTCGTCATGTCCATTAATAATTTTTCAAGGACATGTTTATTAAAACTTATGTATAGATTATAAATAATAATAAATAAATTATGTCTTAATGTAAAAAACTTTTTTCAATTTTGATGGGTGGAAATAATGTATAAAAATTCCAAGGATTTCTATGAAAATTTTATTTACAATCCTAGGTAATATTCAACATAAATCTCGCAGTCTGTTTGAAGTTGCAATTTACATTCAATTACATTTCTAAGGAAGGGCTTAGTTAAAAAAACACATGTTCATTCCCAATGAAATAGAAAAAATTATTTTACTTCACCGATAACCATTTATATTGATAAAAAGTTCATTCACTCATTTTTTAAAAGTAACACGGCATAACAACATGGATTTCTAAATAAACATTTCTAAAACAAAAATTCTGTTTGTTCACTAGAAATTATCGAAGAGTAAAGATTGTAGTTTATCTGCATTAAAAATAAAATTTGTAGATGATAAATAACTTGAGAGAAAATTGATATTTCGATACTAGTGATAACAAATAATTGACGTTGAGCAGATGATTCAATAATGAAAAATTATTCTAGCATATACAATATCATAAAAATTGTCTTGTAGAGTTGAAAGTGGTGAAGCTACTCAACCAATTTTATAGCAAATTATTTAAATAAATCACATGTTAATTGTTACTTTCAATCATCTGAACCCGCAGATCTTTTCACCTTCCTTTGCCTTGGACTTTGTTTTGGGCTCTTTTGGGATTTCTCAACTGTAAAATAATTTAATATAGTAAACATTACATTTTTAATAAACTTTTATGTTAGTAAAAACTATTAACAGATATAATTTATTAAAAAAATTTATATTTTATGAAAATAGTGTTATTTTACAAAATAATTACTTAAACAAGAAATATTTTATTTAACCCGTCAGCACTCGCGCTATAGGGAAAAAGTCTCACGCAACACTACTCAACCTATAGGGAACTCTTGGAGTGCAAGTGAGACACTAAAAAAAGCGATAGGGCTAACGGGTTGATAATTTAAAAATCATGGTGTCCGACTATAGATGCAACCATTTTCGAGTAGCGCAATGAGTAGCACAAAGTTTTGTTAATAATTAATAATAAATATTAAAACCTATAGGATTTAAATATTATATTATTAACTTCTAATAAGCTTTAATTCAATTTTCCAGCAGGAAGCAATTAAAAAATTATCTTTTTTACTTTATAAATCCAAAATATCTGACAGATGTCCGACTATAGAAAAAAGGGAAAAAAGTGTCCGACTACTGAAGCTTTCGTTATTTTTCATTAAAATGCTCATATTTTATTAAATATAAAATGAAGAGTTAAATCTTACAGATTTGACAGGCTTGCAAAATTCTCCGTCAATTTAGCCGCAGCCAATGTTTTTTAAGCTTCAAAGTTGTATTATTTCATAATTTATGGAACAAAATTCTCCAAATATGATATATTCAACTCATTGTCTGATCTACAAAAATAATAAGAAATATTTGTAATATTTTGATAAATAGACGTCTGCTAAATTAGGTGCTTACTTGGAGCTCCTTATACATTTTTTCAGATTTCAGTTATGGAATTCAGGAGACACATCGAAACTTTAATTAAAAAACAATGGCTAAAGCTTTTCTGATGCTTTATAGCTTTCTAAATCTGTAAAATTTAATTCTGCATACATACATTTGGGCTGTTCCACGTGAACCTTTTCTATCAAAAATTTAAATTAAGTTCAATATATGTGGCATTCCACGTCAAGTGATCCGGGTCCAAATTTACATGGAATATTTGAAAAATTTGTAGTTTCTTTAAAACAAAACGAAAACATGTTTTCTATTTTGGGTTTTTCTGACGTTTTTCAGCGCTTTTAATGGTGTAAACAAATTTTAAAAAAAAATTTTTTAACCTTGAAAAATTCAATTAAAAAATAAAATTTTATTTTTTTATCAAATGGACATTTTTTTATTTTTTCTTTTAAATTTTTTTCATAAAGGTGAGGTTTTTTCCTAAAAAAATTTATAGGTCAAAACGTGGGACGAGAACTTTTAACTGATCAAATTAAGCATTTACTTCTGCAGTGCACGGGCCCACAGTGGAATTTTTTTTACAATTTATTATTAAAAAATGTCTACAGCTTACAATTTTTAACCGATTTGAGTGTTCTTTGTTTTAAATTAAAGGGGAATAAATTCTTAAGACATCCCTTAAGGCCGATTTTGGGGATTTTAATTGTTTATAATTTTTTTTTAATCAAAGTTAACAAATTGATACACTTTTTTAAAAAAGGACGTTTATTTTCTTATTCCGTTGCTGCACATGATCTAAATCAATTCAAATTTATCCAATATTACCACCAGATAATTAATAAAGCATAACATAATTTATTTCAATTGTTATAAATAATATACAGCCCAATTTGTTTACACCATTAGAAAGTGCTGAAAAACAGCAGAAAAACCCAAAATAGAAAACATCTTTTCGTTTTGTTTTAAAGAAACTACAAATTTTTCAAATATTCCATGTAAGACAAAAAATTTGAACTTTGACCCCTTCCAGTTTTTACATTTGTTTAAATAAATTAATAATATTTGGTATTTTTAATTGTATCTAATAGGACTACTGTTTGTGCAAACTTTTAACCTGATCCCAAACATTTCAAATTTGGACCCGGATCACTTGAGGTGGAATGCCACATATATATGAGGAGCAATTTTTCAAAAGTTGATAAATCCATTTTTCAAAAAAATTGAGATAAACACATATTCAAAATATTAAAATCCTTGGAAATCGATTTATCACTGTTCAATTTAAGAAAAAAAATTATTACCAGAGAATTTTCAATTTAAAAAATATTTGAGCTTAACCTTTATGATTTTTAATTTTTTTATTAGAAAAAATGACCAAAACCTTTAAATTTCCTTATTATAATAGACTTTAATTACAAACGGATCGTTTTAAATAGAAAAAAAATATTCAAAAATGAATAACTTATTACAATTTTTCTATATCAAAGTTAATCTTCACTCGAGTTTTCGATGAAAATAAGTCAGCAATAGGTAATTTGACGCAGAATTCCACCATGAATGAGTAAAATTGCGATCTCAGCAAAAAGTATATTATTCTTAGAATAATAGAATAAAGATGAATAAGTTTAAAAAATTTTCAACTTAACCTTAAAAAAACTACTAGTGAGGCATTTCACGTCAGAAATATCACGATTTGCAAAGGGTATGCCGATTTTCGCAAAACTTTGTGGAATTATAGTTCTATATAAGAGACTTCTTTCCCCCAAATTTAAAAAAAATTCAATATTTTTGAAGATACGCCATTTTGAATTTTAATATTAATTTTATAAAATTTTGAATATCTCGGAACATTGTTTATGGATTTTTATGAAATTTACACATTTTTCAGGTAAAAGTATATACTTTAAAATGTAAATAAAGTTAATAAAAAAAATTCATTTTTAAATAAAAAAAATAAAAAACAATTTTTTGTTTATTTATTCTTCTCTGAAAAAAATGTTAATAACATTTTTGGATTCCATAGTAATTCACCTTTAATTTCATAAAAAAAAAATTGATGGAGACTCAACTGGTTCCGGAGATATTGAAGTTTTTGTAAAAAAAGCGTCGCCGCGCAATAGTAGCATACTGCACAAGTCGCGTAGTACGTTTCCGTAGTCGTGCATTGCTGCTGCAACTAGGCCTTTTTTTACAAAAACTTCAATATCTCCGGACCCAGTTGAGTCTCCATCAATTTTTTTTATAAAATTAAAGGTGAATTCATAAGAAATCCAACTATGTTTATAACATTTTTCTCAGTAAAAGGTAAATAAACAAAAAATTGTTTAAAGAAAATTTTTAATTTTTTGATTTAAAAATTAATTTTTTTTATTAACTTTATTTGCATTTTAAATGCAATTTACATGAAAAATGTGTAAATTTCATAAAAATCCATAAACAATATTCCGAGATATTCAAAATGTTATAAAATTAATATTAAAATTCAAAATGGCGTATCTTCAACAATACTATAATCCTACGAAGTTTCGCGAAAATCGGCATATTGATATTCATATCGGCATAGTGATATTTCTGACGTAAAATTACTCTAGTGCAAAGATGATACATTTCAATTTAAAAAAGAAAGATTTATAAGTACTTATTATTACTTACTTTTCAGGTAAGTGATGTTTTAGTCATGAATATTTATTGTTAGACAACATTTTTTATCAAATTTATATAAAATATTATTAAAATTTACTTTAAAGAGTCAAGAAAAAGTAAATATCAAAAGAAATGCTCATATATTAAGTGGACTTTTTTAAATTTAAAAGTAACATTCTTGTCAAATGGAGATATTCTGTTATTTTATGAAAACTTTAATTCTGTGGAAGAAAGGCATAACAGCATAACTGACATTTTTATCAAATTTGAGATAACATCAGATTTGTATATATTTAATATTGCTCTTCAAAGTTCAATAGCTGAAAAATCATTAAAATGGTTATTAATGTAGGAAATAACGGAAAACATAATCGCATAATTGCGTTTTTGACAAAAGGAAACCAGCATAATAACATAACTGCATTCAGTTTAAAAAACAATTGACATAATTAAGAATGAAAATAACCTTTATGAATAAAAACAATAAGAATTTTGTAACAAAATGTTTTTAGTAAAATACATTTTTCGTACTTTAAATTAAATATATTTATTTTAATAAAACTGGAACAAATTTTTTATTGCATAAATTGTGCATTTAATTATGTACTTATTTTTAAGGGTATTTTTTTTAAATTTTGGAAAGAATATCAAAAAATAAATTGAAAAATTCTTCAAGTTGAACAGTAAAGTAAATTTTTTTTCTCGTTTCAATAAATTAAAAACATTTTATAAAAAAATAAATTTTATAACTAAATAAACTCTTACAATTTTTTCTAACGAATTAATAGTTTAATTTGTCTTTGTGTGAAAAATCTTTTTATTATGACAAATCAAACCAAAATAAATTGTGACATTAAAAGTGTCTGAAGTTGGACTCATATACAATTTGAACTTGCATAACCGCATAAGTGCAATAAAACTCATGATTCCGATGAAAAATTATCAAAATTTATATTAAATCGTGTGTTTTATTAAATGCTATAAAAGAATTTTGAAAATATATTAAATAATAACTACTAAATGCAAAAGACCGAACAAATCTGTTGATTTTCTGAATTGACAGAAGTGAGAGAATATTAAAATTAATTTATCTCGAAATCATGACAAATGCAGTTATGCTGTTATGCCTTTCTTCCACAGAATTAATCTAATAATTCCAAGAAAATTTGGTAAACGTTTTTCAATATTGAAACTAAAGGTAATATTTTGGTAATTTTTTTACTGGAATGTACATCTAATAATGAAGGTCAATTACCATAGTAGCAATTTTTAGATTGTTTTGATGGAAAGTGTTAAGAATATTATTATTGCCTATAAAAGTGCATGAGTTAGACAATTGTACCTTTTGTTGAGATCGCACTTTTACTCAATCATGGTGGCATTGTGCATCAAATGATCTATTTCTAACTTATTTTCATCAAAAACTTGCGTGAAGATTTACATTTTACCACTCTTCGCTATTTCGGACCACTGTGCGTACCTTGTGCCGGACCGTACCTGTCAAACTTGACGTAGTCGCGTTGTGTATAAAATATATTTAATATCAGTATCCATCTTAACCAAAACACTTCATTCTTTTTCTAAAAAATTCAGTATATGTATTATGTTTATTCAAAATTTTTATAGACAAAAATTATATTAAATAATAATTGAGTAACTTTTGAACCACCAAACGAAATTAAATGAGGCAAACACTAAACAAATCTTCGCTGTGGTTTCTTTAAGATTCCGAAAAAAATTCTAACAACAATCTTTGTACAATATTTTAATATTTTTGTTCACTTTTAAGCGTAAACAGAAGTTTAGTATTTGCCTCATTCAATTTCGTTTGGTCATTCACAAGTGATTAAATTATTATTTAATATAATTTTTGTTTATGAAAATAAAGAATTAAGTGTTTTGGTTAAGATGGAAAAGAGATATAACGATTTAATCTTAAAAACTACTGAATTTGGTGGAAATATTTCTGTTTATGTGTAGATTAAAATTCCTTAGTTTCATTGCAATGGTTTACTTAATCCGAAAAAACGAAATTCCCACTTGGAGTCGCACATTAATTAATAATCATATATTATTATTGTCATACTCTTCTTATACATATATGTATAATTATAAATAAATGTGAATGCTAGAGAACTAATTTTATTTAAATTGAAGAGAAGAGATTAACTTACACATTCTCAATGTTTCTTCTGGCACCCAACTGTAGTCAATATTATTTGGGTTAGAAGTACCCATTTCAACTGGTGCTTTACGCGAAGAAGAAGATCGTGACTTTCTACCGAAAGATGAAAGAAGCTGCTGACCTCCAACAAGAATTAGAACTACACAAGCAGCTAAAAAGACATAAAGAAACACCGTCTCTCCATCCAGACCTTCATCCAATTCTATAATCTGTACCGTCTCATTGTAGACAGCTTCGCTAAACGTGTTACCACCCTAAAATTTCAGAAAATGAATTATTTATTTATTTTTTTTTATAAAGAATACAAAATCGGTATTCTTAATTTGAAAATAATTGAGACTCCAAAATTACAGGAACAACACTGACTAATTTTTTTTAAGTTACTAAGTGGCTTTAATTTAATTTTCAGTTCATTTATTTTTTTCTTATTTTAAACGAATCGAAAAATTTGATATTCCTAAATGAAATAAAATAGTTTTAGGGTACATTTGACATTGACGAAAGGGAACATCCAATTTTTTTCAACTAGATACACTTGATATATTTTTAATAAAATAAAATTGATAGCAATTCTTACAGCATCTCTGTAGTTCAAGTTGATATTCAGTCCAAAAGGCCGTCCGGCAAATGTTTCTGATGGTACGAACGAGTAAGCAAGAGTTGCCTCATGATTAGGTTTAACGATCTTATTATACGCAACAGTCGAGAAATTTTGTATATAAAAATTGAAATCCATGGGATAGCGGAATGATGTATCGACGGTTTCCACAATAAAATCGGTCTCACCTTTATTTGTAAAACCGATCAAGAATTCCACTGGAACGCCTCCTGGTAATTCTGAAAAATTATTTATTATATTAAATATATTAATTAACTTCTTTTATTTTATTAATGAACTTTGAATGTATAAAGAATATTTTCCGCACCGAGAGTATTGAGTGGATTGTGAGCAGGTTCAATGAATAATATTGTCGTGTCCACATCCTTTGATGCTGTCACTGTATCCTCCTCTGGTTCTTCTTCTGTCAAAACTCCACTGTCCTCTCCTTCTATGTCGACAATATCATCGCCAGCATCTTCTTCTTCGGCAAAAGCTACACCAACACCTAAAATGTATTTCATTTTTGGGATTAAATATGAAAAAATGGAGAATTTTTTTCTGTTCAAAAACATCTGAAAAGTTTAACTTGTTTCCATGTCAAATTGAAAGACAAGATTATGAGAGAGACGCCTTATTTTCTCCTAAAGGCCGAAAATAAACTGAGCCAATGGTTCGAAAGTCTAAGTAATAGAGAGTCAAAAGTTTGAAACATAAATTTTACTAAATATTTTTGCCATGCAAGTTAACACTCATGTTTTAATATATAATAATAAAAGTGGTAATTTTTGTGTCTGTTACATAAGAATGCAATTAAAACTATAATGAAAATAGATATTATAAGTATATCTCCGAAAAAATTAAAGGTACCTAGCATGAAGTAATATAAGGAGACCGAATGACCATGTATTGAAAGTGGGCCAGATTTTGGTACCCGCTAAGTAGGTGAAACGTCTAAATTAATCATTTGTTTATAAAATTTGCTCTATAGCATAATTCATAATCATTTAAACGCTTAAAATCAATATTTATTTAGTCTATTAACTTTCATTTTCACATCAGGACATGCCAACAGACTCAGAATTTATAGCATTTGAATAATTATTTTCTGAAACCTGGTTACATATTGTGACATAATAGAAACCATTAATCCCTACGCAATTTCCATTGAAAATAATTTTCTTTTTTCAAGTAAAAGTAAAAAACAACCTTTACGGATAAAAAAGTAGAGTCGGAACACCCATATTCTTTGTAAATTGATATCAAAATGGATATCATTTTTTAATTTCTCATTTGTTTTGGAAAATTAAACCTTAATTTTTTAATCATTAATTTGATGGCAAAATCTAATCATAAGACTCAATGTTAAATGTTAAGAATCAAAAATGTTTATAACTTTTTTCATAGGTACCTTGATGTCTAAAAAGTTTAACTACACACCTTTATATTAGAGTAGAACGAGGTGAAAAAGCCAAGGTCCAAAAAAGCCATTTGACTTTTATTTAAAAACTGTTAAACCGATTTATCAGCCATTTAGATTATAAATACTATTAGGTAATACGCAACTTTTGATTCTAGTTTGGATGTTGTACCTATAGTAATATAGTTTTTATTGTAATTTTAATTTTTGAGTTGCTCTGCGTATAAAATTTCGATGAACTTTTCGAACATATTACAACCTGTTTAAGTGAACGGATAATAAAAGTAAATGTTTGTACATAAGGAGAAAACTATACTCAAAACGTATACAATGTTAATTTTTGGAAATTGAACTAAATTTAAAATTGATTATAGCTTTAAGAAAAACTGGTCTTGGTGGTGAAAAAGCCAGGGACAAAAATCCATTGAATATTACTATAGGGTCAAACCATTTTATTTCAACTAAAGTGGTCGCAGACTAATTTTAAAAAATTGTAATTTTTTACAGGAATGATACTGATGTTACTAAAATCACTTTAAGTGGAACTTTCTTTGCAGTCCCTGCACAAGTAATTTGACCTTAAATGACCTGGATAAGTGGAATACCTCTATAAGTGGAACAAGAACTTTGGTCCCTTGAGGTTCCACTTATCCAGGTTCGACTGTATTAGAAATGCTGAAAACTGTCAATTTTCTGCCAGTAGAAAATAATTCAAAAGAAATACATTTTAGTACAAAAATATAATAAAAATTATTGGCATTTGTTTAGAATGTCTAAATTTATTATTATAAATTGATATAAGCATTTAAAAATATAAAATAATAAATAAAATATTATTCCAAAGTTCATCATTAAATTAACCTATTTTTGAGATTTTTATTAACAAATAATGAGGAAATGGGATTATAAAATTAGGTAAAAACTTACGGAATACCAAGAATTTGTGATGAACTTTCAGTTTTGGATAAAAGTTTTCTTCCATTTTCTCAAAAAATAAAAAATATGTGTAAAATAAAATTGCTACTTTGCCCATTTTCACGATTTTCAAGTGTGTTTAACTTCTCTGGAGAAAATCGGAAAAATATGGGATTTTCATAATTAATTAAATTATCACTAATTAAACACACACTATGATTTTCACTTTGGTCCCGGGCCTAGTTTAAAAATTATAAATTTTTTTAAAATAGTACATTTTTAAGGGTTAATGAATGTATTTTTTATAAAGTTGAAGTTGGTTTATTATTATTGTCAATGCTAATATTGTCAGCATTTCTAATATTTAAAATTCATATTTTACAAAAGATATAAAATTATTTTTAAAAAATCTTTTTATTTTGTGATTTTAGTAACATCAGTATCATTCCTGTAGAATATTACAATTTTTTAAAATTAGTCGGCGACCACTTTAGTTGAAATAAAATGGTTTGACCCCAATGTGAAATTCATTTGTTTTCTACTTAAACTAACCTTCTAATTTTACAAAATTTTCGCATGTTTACTTAATAAAATTAATTAAACACGATGAAAAAATAGTTCAAAGTGCGCTAAAAAAATAAATAACGAAAAAACGGTTGCAACAAAATATGTCATCTGTGATGAAATTTAAGGGAGACTTTAAAAAAACTATAAAAATACCAAAATTAATAACATATTATGCTAAAATCGCGAGGTGTCTTTTTCCCCCCACCAGGAGGTACAAAAAAGCCACTCGCAGTGCTTTCGTAAAACTCTTATAACTTAGTCCTTTCATGGGATAAAAAATATTTCCGTCAAGAATATTCAAGCTTAATAACTAAACTTTCAATGTCAATTGGAAATTTAAGAAAAAAATTTTAAATTCAGATTTTATAGCGTCAAATGTAAAAATGTGTCTTTTTTACCCCGTTCTACTCTAACATTATCTAGCTGCACATCAAGTTTTATCAAAATCTGCCTTTTTATAGTATAAAAAATCAAATTATTAGTAATATTTCATACACTAATCCAAAAGAAAATTAAATAAACTTTCCATTTATCTTTTTATTTATCAATTTTTTTTTTTAATTTATTAGAGAAATTCCTGTTTGAAATGTAAAACTCTTAATATCTAAAAACACTCCGCGTTCAATTTTATTGAATTTTATGTGAAAGAAAGCTTACTACTTCTTCTAGTTTCCAGTTCATTTTGATTTATTATGCAGTACACATAAAAATAAAAATTAATAGTTTGTTTTTTGAAAAATTTTACTCACTTAGAAAAAAAGTGAACTGTCAATTTTTTTCAAAAATACACATTTTATTTACATTTTTATGTGCAATTTCTCTAAAATGTCCAGAATAAAACAAAAGTCTAGAAATTAGAAATGGTAAGCTTTTTTTCATATAAGTTTTAATAAAATTGAAGAGGGAGTGTTTTAAGATATTTCGAGTTTTATATTTCAAACAGGAATTTTTCTACGAAATTAAGAAAAATTTTGAAAAAAATAAATAGAATGTTCATTTAAATTTTTAAGTTTTATAGAATAAAATTCAGTTGAAAAAAATGACACTTTTTGCGACTTGTTGCGATCGTCTTTTGTAGGTGGAATGGTTTGAAATAGAATGCCTCGAAGTCTGACATGAAATTAATTTAATTAAGAAAAAATATTATTTTAATGGACGAAGAAGAGCATGAAAAGGAAATAATGATGATAAAATCTGTAAATAAAAATGACATATTGAATGGAAATATGTATAAAAGAGGCCATAGTAGAAATACATGTGGGGCAATAGGGACACATTCAGAAAGTTGTGTCGTGGCACGATGGGAAACATGAAATTAATGTTTGTGTCGTCTTAACACGAACAGTTCTTAAATTTTAAACGTGATCCTTCAACGTGTTTGAGTCTACGAAACAACTCAACACAAATGTTTGGTAAGGCCCCTGCTACACATATTCCAATTTCAAATATTAATGAAAATTAAATTATAAATTATCTTATTCCTTTTCTCTTATTTAAATTTAAGAATTTGAAATAAAGAATATCATTAAATATAGCGATCTCAAAAGGAAACGAGATAAATATTAATAAGCATCATAAGGAGAATTGAAAGTATGCAACAGAAGAGTCTGGATCAGAAGAAGCAGAACAAATATGAAATGTGTAAAAAAATAAATTTAAAAAAAGTGTTATTAATTGTTAGTAAAACCCTGAACTTGAATTTTACAGAAAAAAATTGATTTTTATACAATTTTTAAGTAAGATATTATTCTGAAGTGAACATGCTGTTTCAGAGGATTAAATGGTGAGTATTGTAAAAGTTTTTAATTTGATATTTTACCTTTATTTACAGTGAAAATAACGGCCGGAAAGGCGAGTAAAATAAAGAAAAAAATGTTCCTCATTTTGTAAAATGTTTTACACTAACTTTATGTTAGGTTTTTTTAATATAAAATAAACGTTGATTTGAGTAAAGACTTTAACAGTATGACAGCTTGCACATAACAGTGTTCGGCATCCCGTTCTAATACCCAACAAACAAGTTCTTTTCTCCACACTTACAACGTGGAAGACCGACAGAGCAGTCGTCAATCCGTCAACGTGGAATTTTCGACTACATGAAAAAATATTCCATTAGACAACAGGTGATTTCATTTCAAAACCTGTAAGAGAAAACTGTCTCTACAATAGGGCTCTAGAACCCTATACTTATATTATGGCGCACTCACACCTTTGGTTGCTGCCTGCCTTTCTGCAAGTTGTAATGGCAATACATAAGAGTAAGAGAGTCAGACAATTCAAATTGTATGTTTTCTCTCCCTTACTCTAGTTGCTCCACCAAGGTGTGAGTGCACCATTAAAGGTTTATTATTATTAATATTGTTTATTTATTTATTGTTTTATTATTATTTATTTTAAACTTTTTAGAAACAAATTACTAATTAATATGCTATGTTATATAAAATAACCTATCATAACCTTCGTTGGAGCATGCGCATAGGCATCTTGAAATATTTCAATGAAATTTATAATCTATGCAATGAAAAATTGAAATATTTCAATCTTGCATGAAATCTTTCCTGGCTCACAACCTTAGGGCGCTTGCACACTTCCAAAATTTTGGGCGAGCAGCGAATTTTCATGGCCTTGAAACTCATATTACTAAATATGATTGGCTCTACAAAAAGCTGCGTGAAAATGTACTTTGTGTACGGTCTCAGCTGACTGCCTGGCGCCTGCCTTGAAGTCGGTTCTACAATGGGCACGTCAGACGTCCACGTCCGAACGTGTCCATTGTAGAACCGACTTCAGGTTGTCATGGTAACACATTATGGAGCCTTTACACCTTCGGTAAAAATTTCCAGAACAGAGAATTTACATTGGAGTAAGAGAGACAGACTGTATATCTGTCTCTCTTATTCCAATGAAAATTTTCCGTTCTGGAAATTTTTACCGAAGGTGTAAACGTACCCTTAGGCTGGAGTCCCATGACAGCGTTTTGCGTTGCGTCGTAATGGGAGAGAAAAAGACGCAAATATACGTTTGCTGCATTCTCTCTTATTACAACGCAACGCAAAACGCTGCCATGGGACTGCGGCCTTAAGGCCAACGCAGAATAGATCTGTAACCGGAACCGCAATCGTAACCGTAAGCGTAAGAATGAGTTAGAGAAGGATAAACAATATACCTATCCTTCTCTAACTCTTTCTTACGGTTACGCTTACGATTGCGGTTCCGGTTACAGATCTATTCTGCGTTGGCCTTGACGCGACGCACTCTAAAGGCCAACGCAGAATAGATCTGTAACCGGAACCGCAATCGTAAGCGTAACCGTAAGAATGGGTTAGAGAAGGATAGGTATATTGTTTATCCTTCTCTAACTCATTCTTACGCTTACGGTTACGATTGCGGTTCCGGTTACAGATCTATTCTGCGTTGGCCTTCAACGTTTTGGCCCATTCTGGAACCAACCTTTTGGGGTGCAGTCCCATGTCACCGTTTTGCATTGCGTTTTGTAACTAGGCGATGAGTGCAAATATAGCGAACATATATCTTCATCTCTCTCACACTTATGGCCTAGTAACAAAACGCAACGCAAAACGGTGTCATGGGACTGCACCCTTATGTTGTATCTACATCAAGAAGACTTAGTGTTCTAAGTCGGTTATATTACCCAGAGAATATTACCGAGAACGAGAATATTACCGAGAATATAACCGACGATTAAATTCTCTGAGAATTTAAGAGAATGTGACATAACCTCACTTTTGTCATTGCTCTGTGGTAAATTCGATTGTCCGACGTTGTGTTTTTATTTAGTAGTTGTTATTTTGTTTATTTAAGTGACTATATATTTAAAGATTTAAAAAATGACAAAACCAAAGAGTGTAAAATGGAAATATTTTAAAAGCAATGAATACAAAAACAATTAAATTCTTCTGTAAATTTTGTAAATAATAATATGCCACAAATGCTATATATTAAAGGTACTTGCACAGCTCTACTGACTGCAGGTTGTCATGGTAACACATAAGAGTAAGAGAGTCAGAAAATTCAAATTAAATGGTTTTTCTCTCTTAAGGTACACTCTCACCTCACTGTCTGCCTGCCTGCGCAGACAGGCGCCATAAGAGTGAGAGAGAAAAAACATTTAATTTGAATTTTCTGACTCTCTTACTCTTATGTGTTACCATGTCAACCTGCAGGCAGGCAGGCAGGCAGTAGGAGCTGTGCTAGCGCCTTTACTCTCGCAGCAGAGCTGACAGAGAGCCTTTATTCACAAATAATTTCAAAATATTTATTTTAAAAAATTTTAAATTCATTGTATATAATGTTAAATATATTACTTATTCTTTATTTATATATGTCTATATTCAAAAGTATCTAAACTTTTATTCGTACTAAGTTACGCATATTTTATAAACCTTATAAATGTAAATGACATTAAATTTTTAACTTAAAAAATATGTGGTTTTACTTTTTTTTATTTACATAAATAACTTAAAGAATTCTTTTAGATAAAAGTAATCATCGCAATTGTGCTGAAATATATGTATTTATATTAATAAAAATAATAAATATACATTATTTAAATAAATAAACTTAAATTCTCAATATTCTCTTAAATTCTCTTATAGTCTCTTAAAAGAATTAAATTACCGTAATTTCCTTAGGGAAATTACCCCAACTTAAATTCTCGAGAATTTAAGAACACTACTTCCTGATAGCACCCCAGTGGATATGCATGCGTCTCTTGAATTTTCCCCCACCGAACTTGAATAGCCTTAATGGAGAGTCCACAATATGTGCAAATATGTAGGTAGCAAGTCCAAGTGCAAGTGCGATTCCTATACATTTAGCATTGGTTCGCACTTGCACTTCTTGCCTTTTGCACCTATTGTGGACTCTCCATAAGGTACACTCTCACCTCTACTGCCTGCCTGCCTGCGCAGGCAGGCGCCATAAGAGTGAGAGAAAAAAAAATTAAATTTGAATTTTCTGACTCTCTTACTCTAATGTGTTACCATGTCAACCTGCAGGCAGGCAGGCAGGCAGGCAGTAGGAGCTGTGCTAGCGCCTTTATTATATTAGGCCCTTAGCCAATAGGAATTTCCGATTCAACAGAAATAATTCTAAAAGAGATTTCTTACTGGCTTAAACTTTATCATTATTCGATACCCATCCCATGGCCATCACTATTCACTATAAAGTTGATATTACTAATTTTGCTAATAAAAACATAAATATTACTGCTGATTCAAATGGAATGTTTTTATTAATATATGTAAAAGAATATTATAAAAGCAAAAGTAATAATTTTTAAATTGCTTATCAATATATGGTTTCTTGTTGTTTTTACGCTTCAGGTAAAACGTAACCTATTTGATATTTGTTTGTACACTGCAACTGTAAGAAAAAATTTGTGAATTTTTTTATTATATCCGCATTTGGAAATTAGTTCAACCACGTCCAACGTTGTAAGTTGGATAATTAATTGAACATTTGTAAAGTAGTACACATATATTTCTATACTGACTTTCATACCTATCATATGATGAACATGCGTAATGTAATTCTATGAGAGTGTAACATAACCTATAAATTCTTAAATAAAATACTTTTTTTTAATATAGCTAAAAAGGATGGTATGACAATCCCATTTTAAAATACAAAAGTAAAACACAATTATTAGTAATTGTGTATCATGTAAATTTACATTAGGCATGTAATTATTTTTTTCAACTTGGCAACGATTGATCGATAATTATTATAGTGGCTCCGTTCTATAATTTGACCGCTCTGGTCTTACAATCTTAAATAATGCTGACAGTACTGGCTTTCAGTTTGCAGTACGATCATCACACTAGTTTCATTTCCAACTTAACGCACTTGTTTTATAAATATTACTATATTGCATCAAAAGTTTTGAGAAACATAATTTTATTTCAATTAAACTGTCAATTTAAATTTTTTACGAAACTTAGTATGGTAGTTTTTTGGGACTTCCGATTATGAATCTGAAATCTGAATTTAAAAATTCAAAATATAAATCGGAACACTTTAATGTGAATAAAAAAATGAAGTTCACTTTAATAATATAGTATATCTTTATTTTCACTGTGTTTTAAGCAATAGGTAGCGATGTACATTTGAATAAACTTTATTATTTTTTGTTTCAGAAATAAAACATTTTCAATGAACAGCATTGGTGAATCGTGTAATGAATTAAAAAAGGAGTATGACTCCTGTTTTCATGCTTGGTTTTCCAACAAATTTCTCAAGGGTGATACAAATGAGTCGATGTGTGAACCTTTATTTAAAATTTATCAACAATGTGTTAAGGTAATTGAAAAAACGACTGAAAAAGCTTGAAATTTTTAACGATAAATTCGTGAGATTTATATGATGGAGATATGCAAAGATTTAAGAGAGGCTTATGAAGTGTGTTTCAATATATGGTTCTCCGAAAAATTCCTTAAAGGAGATCACAATGAGTCGATGTGCGCTTCTCTTCTCAAAAATTATACCGACTGTGTAAAGGTAATGTTTTTTAAGAATCGAACCTGAAACTTTAAAATAATTTATTGCATTTATATCAGAAATCTCAAGATTTCTACAAGGAAAAAATGTTAGTGTATCAGAAGTTTCTACCAGTTACTCCAATAACTAGGTATTTCTGCTCTGTTAGTGCGTACTAAACTAGGTAGCTCTCATGCACCAACATTTTTTCAGTGTACATATAAATATTTTATATTTTTTTACACTGTTAGAAATATCTTTAATAAACTGTACATGAAGCAAATACGCAATACCAGTATTGAAATTTAATATAAAGTTTTATTAAAATTGATATACATTTACATTTAATTTAACATCATTTCTATTAGGCACATTTAATACAAATGAGTGATTCTCCGCGTAGCGCACAATTTGGATTTTACTATTATTGAACATTTTTTTCAAATTATAATTAAAAGTCGATATAGAATTTTAAAGAAGTTTAATATTGAAGAACGAAATATTCGTTGTGGGCCAGACAAAATAATTATAATTTTCCTTTTTACAATAAACAACCATGCAAAATTGATTACACCATGACGCGCAAAGAAAACTACTTTTTTAAACAAATTATTAGCGATTTTAAGTTTTTTCTTTTTTCACGTCATTTGTTTTCACTAACCTTATACTACTAAACTTTTTTTGACGTAAAATGTAAACAATTTTATTGAAAATATATGATGATTACACCATGAAGATTCTGCGATTTCCTGTGCAACTTTCTTCTTTTTAACATATAAAAAACAAAAAAAATAATTTTTTAAATTAGATTCTATCTTAGTAATTCATTTAGAAGAGTTTATTGATGCTTTTTACTGATGTTAAGTAATATTTTGATTTTACTTTTATGTAAATTATGCAATTTTACAAGGAGATTATACCATGACGCGAAAACGAGGGACAAGAAATAACTACAAAAATATTAAAAAATAATTTTTTGTTCACAAGTGTTTTGTTTTTCTCAATTCATTATAATTATTACTATATTTTACTAAAAATATAACATTTTTTATATGAAATGGTAGTATTATACCTTGACGCTTTTGACTTTAAAACAGATTTTTATGCAAAATTATAAACTTTAAATGAAAACAACAATAAGATTTTTTTGTCAGCATGGAAATTAGTTTTCACTGTTAGAAATTAATTGCTTAAAAAACACGATGGACATTAAATTGTGCGTCATGCGGAGAATCACCCAAATATATATGTTAACCACAATAAAAATGTATGTTAAATTTCAATACTGGTATTGCATATTTGATTCATATACAATTTATTAAATTTAATACAGATTTTTCTAACAGTGTAGGGATACAAAAATTCCAATTTATAAAAGTGTTATTCCAAGAGTTCTAAATTATTATTTATCCAGAGGGTATTTGTCAAAAAAAATTTTTTCCCAAATGTTTCCAAAATTTCCTCTTTTCTTTTTAAATTTTGAAATACAAATTCAAGTCAGAAAAGATTAATAAGTATATTATTATTATTATTTTTAGTATACATTTACATTTCATGTAAAAGAAATTTTTTAAAGAAAGAACTTGTGATATCGTTTGAAATTTTGAAAATTGTGTAATTAAAAGATATTCTGGGATATTTTAATGCTATTAGCCTTACTATTTATATTTTTAATATTAGGGGCATTCTACGCGAAACGAACAACCAGAAATTTTTAATGCAAAATACTTATTTTTTAAAATGTATGAAATAAAAAAAATTGACACTTTTTTATAATAAATTTAATTGTCTTTAATTTGGTTATTTTTAATTTTAAAATTATATATGTAAAGTTTCATTAAAAAAAGTAAAAACAAAAGTTTCGTGTTTATTTTTAAGGATCTTCTACCATTTAACAAATTTTCGAAAATATCTTAAAAAATATAGTTTAAAGTATGTATATTATATGTACCAAAGGACAGAATGGAATCTTATATAGTTTAAAAGTTATTTAAATTATAAAGTCGTGGTGTTTTACAATAAGAATGATCAAATTTTGATTAATGGTTAGACGTTTTCGATTTATTAGCAAATTGTTCATGGTAATGTTTAAACAAGTGACACATAACATGTGATATTTTTAATTTATATTAACCATAATATTTTTTTATAAATAATGAAAATTTTGATGGTTATAAATTTAAATGGGTGAGTAAGACTCCATCAGAAATATCACAATTTGCATAAGGTTTTCGGATTGATTTATAATTTGATGAAATTGTTTTATTTGGTAAGAAAAATAAATGTACAAAAGAATTTTTCAAAATTTTCAAAATTGGAAGCTACGCCATATTGAATTATTGAGTACTTCTTGTAAATAATAAAATGTTTCTTATAATTTCACCTTTCATTTAAAAAAAGAAAACTATAGACACTTAAAAAGTTTTCGAGATAATTATTGCAGTTTTTGTTGAAGCGTGAAAACTTTTTAGTGTAAAAGATGACCACTACGTGTTTCCCTATACTTTTCTAAATGAAAGGTGAAATTATAAAGAATATTTTATTCTTTACAAGAAATACTCAAAAATCAGTCCCGTGCTTAGTAAATCAATTTTAAAAAATTTGTTTACTCTATTTTTGTAAAAAACATTCTTTTATGTAAATTTCTGAAAAGACATGATTTTAAGTATAACAGTTGATACATTTATTTATCTTATCAAATAAAACAATTTTACCAAATTACAAATGTATCCGAAGATCTTATGCAAATTGTGATATTTCTGATGAAGTTTAACCAGAATTAAAAATAATTTATTATTTTTAATAAAAAATTCTATAGTTCTAAATAAAGATAAATTCAAATCATCACACGTCATGTGTGACATATTTAAACATGAACCATTCTTATTGTAAAACACCACGACTTTATACGGTTTTAAAATTAAAAATAACCAGATAATGAATTTCAAGTTTTCAACTATATTTCAGTGAATTGAATTTTTTCTTGACAAATTACTAATTACATTTTAAATTCTAGAGAAGAGAACATCCTCAAATGTGAAATCCTTTGAATTTTTCCTCTTCTGGCTCAGTGAAAAATATTTAAAATATAATTTCCATATAAATTCCATATTATATATAATTTTTCTTCCAAGAAGGAATTCTTTGCATTTTTCCAATTATTCAAAAATTTTTCAGGCAATATAATAGTAATGATATAATGGTTTTAGAATGCAATGAAGGAGCATAAAATAGAATTAAAAGAAATAGAAGAAAATCATATAGAGGAAAAGAACAAAGGCCAAAGTGAAAGTTGACAAGATGACAAAAATAGCTTATCAATAAAATGGTTGAAGAAATTTGCCTGTAACTCCTGCACCTCACTACGGAAAGAGATTGAATCTTCCAAGTTCCTTAAAATTCAAAACGATGAGTACAAATATTTGAAAGGTTCTCGGGATTCTGTTTGATTCTCATCCTTTTGTAAATATATAAAGTAACGGATTTTTTTACTCGGTTATGAGATTAAACATTTTTTTCTGCTTAGCAAAGAGGTCAATTTATAATGTGAATTTTTCGTGTTTTTTGTGATCCAAAGAACTACAGGTTAGTTTAATTGAAAGTATATTCATGTTATATTATACTTTATTCTGTTAAAAAGCGTGCCAATAAAACAAACAATTTTATGCTCAAATAATAAAGTTTGATTTTGATTGAAACTTGTAAATTTCGACTTTTTAATTCAGAGAAAAGCTATAAGAACAATTTTTTGTAAATGTGTATTAAAAGTATACTAGTCAATTTCTAAAAAGAGCTGCCCAAAAGGCCAAAACCTTTGAATTTTTTGTTGTTGTCATGTTGCTATTTAATAGTATTTTATATAAAAAATCATAATACCAAAGGATTTTTCAAAAAAAAATGTGTTAATGTTTTTAACTATTGAAAGTTTTGAATGCATTTTATTAAAAAATTAATTTCTCAAAAACTTATTGATCGATTTTAATTGTTCAAGTGGCATTTTAGGTATTTGTCTTAAAATGAAATATTACTGGCATTATTTTCAGGTAAAAATATTTAAGTTTAGTGCAAAAAGCAACTAATTTTTTTAAAGACTATTAGATTTTCTTGCAAATCAGTACTAGGGGTTTTTGGGGTTTGCCTTGGAAAAAGTTCGATTTTTTGTGATCCTGTGTAATTTTTAAAAATCAAATAAATACATTATTAAAAAGTTTTCTTGAATTTTTATGTATTTATAAAATTTATATATTTTACTAAACCATTTTGTATTTTTAAAAACTGAGAACAGATTTGTAATCAGCAACACAAAAAACCCCTAGATACTGATTTGCATGAAGATCTAATATCCAGTAAAAAAAGCAGAATTGGCTGTGCTGTGAGCGAATAGAATTGGCGGTGAGTTTACACCAATACGTTTCCCCGTGAAAACAGTATTGGGGGCATTCTGCCAATCCTGTCCTCTGGAACGTTTCGATTTTAGGTTTATTGATCGACTCGACTGTGTACTGTTGATCTATTACCATATGATTTAGGGAGCTTTTGACGTTCGCGCTGTGGGCACTGTGGGTATTAGTCTATGGAGATAAAAGTATATCAACCATGTGAATGGTACGAAGACCACTTTATATCGTTTCGTCCCGCTCCCCACTACTTGGACTCATCAGTAAGGCCCTAGACCTGCCCTAGACGGGGGTAAGTGAATTCGGAACTCATATGCTACAAGACAATCATGTATAGCACTTGTGAGAGATCTACATGGGAATTGACCATAGATGCGAGATCAAATGGCCAATCCCCACAAGTCACAGCGATAACCTAAAAAATACCCTAAATCATATGGTAATAGATATCAAATTTCATTTATTTACATTTTAACAAAATTTTATTTTTCTGTTCGTTATCGTCAGTTTTACACTTTAAAGCAATCAGTCTTTTTGATTAAAATACCAAATCGAGTCAATAAACGTAAAATCAAAAGATTCAAAAGGACAGAATTGACGGTGAGAAAACAGAATTGACCGTATCCCCCAATAGGATTTTCACACGAAAATGTTAATTCCAAATCGTGAGAGATATCACAGCTTTTTATTAGATTTCGAATTATGAAACGAATCGTCTTTCAATTTATTAAATAAACTCTGGAAAATTAAATAGAAAAAATGTTATCTTCGAACAAGTCGTTCATATAGTTATGATTGAACTTCATTTAATAACTAGTTATATGGGTGATTCTCCTGAAAAGAAACCCTTTTTTGTTTGAATTACCAAAAAATCAAATTATTCTTTTTTCACTTTTCTTTTCACAAATAAGTATTGAAGATGCTTAAAGATAAAAATATAAGTTGCGCAAAATTAATTGCCAGAAATACGACGTCCAGCAACATTTTATTATCATGTGTTCTGGAGGTTAAGTATAATTAATTATAACTTTTAAATTAATGATTTTGTAAAAAAAACTTGGTAGGAATACTTTATTTTAAATAATAAATTGTTATGTTTTAATTTAATACACTTTTTGCTTATATTTTATTTTTATAAAGGGGCCGTACACATAATACGTCACGCAATTTTTGACCACTTTTAACCCCTCCCTCCCCCTATGTCACACTTCGTCACAAATCTTGAACCCCCCCCCTCCCCCTACGTCACGTCACACACGTAAATTTCACTGTAAATTTTATACATTGGACAATATATATTATATCTTACACTCTACATTATTGAATCAGTTAAAAATACCTGATTTAGAAGCAAAAAGTCAGTCACTAATTCAAATTGTAATATTTTTTTCTGACAATTAGTAAAAAATAACTGATGTTTCAATACAATTGTTTTTGATTGATTCAATTAGTCACGTTTAACTACCTACATAGCACTGAAACTTTCCTAAAAATTTACTAAAGATTTACTCGCAAGCTTCGAAATATTTAAATGCAAAGTTTAGTGAAAATTGTGTAAAGATTTATATATCTTACTTCAATAAATGTTTAGCGCGAAACTGTCCTGAAAATTTAACTTAAGTGCAATTCCATGGGAGATTTTAGTTTTTTCGGAGTAAGTAAACCAATTGCAATGAAATTTTGGAATTTAAATCTACACATAAAAAGACATATTTCCACCAAATATTACGTCAAAATATTCAGTAGTTTTTGAGATGTCAAAATTTTGGAAAAATTTTGAAATCGTTATATCTTCTTTCCATCTTAACCAAATCACTTAATTTTTTTTTGGAGAAAATTCAGCATAAAAAAACGAAAAAGTTTTTTATATTATGTTTATACAAAATTTTTATAAACAAAAAAGTTATTAAATAATAATTGAATAACTTTTGAATAGCTTCACGGAATTGAATGAAATAAACACTAAAATAATCTTACCTTTGATTTCTTTAAGATTCCGAAAAAAATATCTGGCAACGAGATTGTCTTCATATAATATTTTTAATATTTTTGTTCACTTATGAGCGTAAACATTAGAAGTTTCTGCTACTTTACGTGCAAATTCAGGTGCGCGCGCAGACCTTTCTCTCTGAAACCGGAAATTCGGAGATGATTAGAAAGAGAGGTCTGCGCGCACACCTGAATTTGCACGTAAAGTAGCAGAAACTTCTAATGTTTACGCTCATAAGTGAACAAAAATATTAAAAATATTATATGAAGACAATCTCGTTGCCAGATATTTTTTTCGGAATCTTAAAGAAATCAAAGGTAAGATTATTTTAGTGTTTATTTCATTCAATTCCGTGAAGCTATTCAAAAGTTATTCAATTATTATTTAATAACTTTTTTGTTTATAAAAATTTTGTATAAACATAATATAAAAAACTTTTTCGTTTTTTTATGCTGAATTTTCTCCAAAAAAAAATTAAGTGATTTGGTTAAGATGGAAAGAAGATATAACGATTTCAAAACTTTTCCAAAATTTTGACATCTCAAAAACTACTGAATATTTTGACGTAATATTTGGTGGAAATATGTCTTTTTATGTGTAGATTTAAATTCCAAAATTTCATTGCAATTGGTTTACTTACTCCGAAAAAACTAAAATCTCCCATGGAATCGCACTTAAATTTTCACGAAAGTATAGACGAAAATGCAATTCAAATGATCAGAAAAGTTTCAAGCTATATTTTTAAGATAATTTGACGATAGACATTTATTGGAGTGAGAAATTTAAATCTTTACACAATTTTAAAATAAACTTTGCAAGTAAATTTTTCGAAGTATGCAAGCAAATCTTTAATATACATAGTTAGAAAAATTTCGGTGTTTTGTGGATAATTTTTCAGTTATTTTTAACTGATTAAGAAGCAAAAAGTCAGTCACTACTGATTGTCAGTTAAAACCATGATTTTTAACTGATTCAAATTAAGAGAATATATTATTTACCATATTATAAATAATATGCCAATACCCAATGGGAAATGCCAGTGTAGTGCCGGTGTTCACCACTGGCTTAGTACTCAGACGATTGTTCGGCGTAGTCTAGCCGAGCCTCGACAATTAGTGCTGGCGCAGAACAGAATTTTTGTTTCGCCAAAGCTTGGACAAGCCACGGCGGCAAGTGCTGGCTGAGTATAGAAAAATTGTTCACAACGCTCTTTGCCAACATTGCTTTTTTGACATAAACTTGAAAAAAATTATAAAAAAAGTTTATGAATGTTTATAAATATACATTTATTGAAAAAAATTAATATTTTACTTTTTAGTTGTTCATTTTTTATTCTTATTAAATTTAATAATAACAATTTAACACAATTGTCTAATTTTGTAAATAATAAATTATTTAAACAAATTAAAATTATAAACAAAATTTAAACTTTAATCTCAATAATAATTTGGTTCCTATAAAATACTATTATACTTCTTACTATGAATAAAAAATTATTAAAAAATTACCACGTAATTTAAGAATTACGTAAAATGTTAAATGGAATAAGTAAAGTAATTTAATTTAATTATTAAAAATTTAGTTTAACTTATTTTACTTCAATTTATTATTTCTAACGTATCCCTATTTTTTTCTTATCTTTGACTCAATAATTGTATGTCTGAATGATACTGAGATATTAATACTTTACTGTACACATGTGTCGTTAGCATAGTGGTTAGAGCGTTAGTCTGTTAGTCCGTAGGTCGTAGGTTCGATTCCCCTCGTCAGCAATTTTGTTTATTTTCATAGGTTTGCGATATTTCTAGATTCCAATCGTTAGGTACTAAAATATGAACACCTAATGCACACTTACTGTAATTGTTTATTATTTAATTTTTAAATGTTATAAACAATTTTTTTCTACTTCATTTACTATATCCATTGTTAGTCTCCATCTTTAATACGATTTCTTTAAGAAGAGAAATATTTTATGAATAATAACTATTTATTAATATTATTTACTATTTTGTTGTTAAATTATTTATAATTATGAATTTACGACTAATTAATAACAATACTACATTTATTGCGGCAATATTCTCAGCCAGCACTGGTCCAGTGCTGCGCCAGCGCTGTCTGGCAGCACTGACAGACAGTACTTCGGCAGCGCCAGCCGGCGTTATCATCCCAGTGCCATGCCAGTGCTGCCAGTGCTGGCGCAGTACTACGCCAGTTGTAAACCCATTGGGTAGATGTTAAACAGGTACATAATAGATATTAAATAGTTTAAAGCATTTTTAACTTGTTTTATTTAGAAAAAGTGACATTGTCACATATAATTTCTTATAATCTTTGAATTTAAAAGATTGTGACGTCCCAATGGGAAATTTACAACTGGCGTAGTACTGCGCCAGCACTGGCAGCACTGGCGGCAAGGCTGAGAGCCAGCACTGGCATGGCGCTGGGATGATAACGCCGTCTGGCGCTGCCGAAGTACTGTCTGTCAGTGCTGCCAGACAGCGCTGGCGCAGCACTGGACCAGTGCTGGCTGAGAATATTGCCGCAATAAATGTAGTATTATTATTAATTAGTCGTAAATTCATAATTATAAATAATTTAACAACAAAATGGTAAATAATATTAATAAATAGTTATTATTCATAAAATATTTCTCTTCTCAAAGAAATTGTATTAAAGATGGAGACTAACAATGGATATAGTAAATGAAGTAAAAAAAAATTGTTTATAACATTTAAAAATTAAATAATAAACAATTACAGTAAGTGTGCATTAGATTTTCATATTTTAGTACCTAACGATTGGAATCTAGAAATATCGCAAACCTATGAAAATAAACAAAATTGCTGACGAGGGGAATCGAACCTACGACCTACGGACTAACAGACTAACGCTCTAACCACTATGCTAATGACACATGTGTAGAGTAAAGTATTAATGTTTCAGAATCATTCAGACATACAATTATTGAGTCAAAGATGAGAAAAAGATAGGGATACGTTAGAAATAATAAATTGAAATAAAATAAATTAAACTAAATTTTTTATAATTAAATTAAATTACTTTACTTATTGCATTTAACATTTTACGTAATTCTTAAATTCCATGGTAATTTTCTAATAATTTTTTATTCATAGTAAGAAGTATAATAGTATTTTAATAGGAACCAAATTATTATTGAGATTAAAGTTTAAATTTTGTTTATAATTTTAATTTGTTTAAATAATTTATTATTTACAAAATTAGACAATTGTGTTAAATTGTTATTATTAAATTTAAGAAAAATAAAAAATGAACAACTGAAAAGTAAAATATTAATTTTTTTCAATAAATTTATATTTATAAACATTTATAAACTTTTTTTATAATTTTTTTCAAGTTTATGTCAAAAAAGCAGTGTTGGCAAAGAGCGTTGTGAACAATTTTTCTATACTCAGCCAGCACTTGCTGCCGTGGCTTGTCCAAGCTTTGGCGAAACAAAAATTCAGTACTGCGCCAGCACTAATTGTCGAGGCTCGGCTAGACTACGCCGAACAATCGTCTGAGTACTAAGCCAGTGGTGAACATCGGCACTACACTGGCATTTCCCATTGGGGTAACACATGAGTTCCCCCCCCCCTCCCCCATGTCACACTTAGTCACAATTCTCAGACCCCCTCCCTCCCCCTAGCCGCGTGACGTATTATGTGTACGGCCCCAAAAAGAATTAATATAAATAATGAACATCATGTTGAAGACACGTGAAGTGGTCCCTTTCAGGAGAATCAGCCATATGTCACTTGTAGAAGTTTAGAGATAATATTTATAAAAAAAAACTTATTGTTCAAAATTAAGAACATAAACGACAATCAAAATTGAAAACTAATACTTATATAATATATAATAAACATTATGAAGATCTCTAAAGTACATGTCTAAATTTTAAACTTAGATTTTTGTATATAACAATAGATAAATCGAACTCTGCCATAAAATTATGATAATACCACTTTGTCAAAGTTTTTTTCTAGAGCTGTGCAAAATAATTCGAACCGAACTGTTCGAATTTTTTCGCCTAGTTCGAATGTCGAAAATTCGACATTCGAGTTAGCTTAGTTCGAATGTCGGTTTTTCGACATTCGAACTAGCCCAGTTCGAATGTCGAATATTCGAACTAACCCAGTTCGTATGTCGAATATTCGACATTCGAGTTACTACAAAATTCGAACCGAACCGAGTTTTGTTCGGTTTTGGTACGCTAAAATGTCGAATTCTAAAATTCGACATTCGACATTTCGGCGCCTCAAAACCGAACTAAACTCGGTTCGGTTCGAATTTTGCACAGCTCTATTTTTTTCGTTTCTTTTAATTGGTCGATTGTTTCTTTCTTTCTTTTGTTTAAATGGCCTCTGGTCCCTTTGAAGGGACAAATAGCCAATAGAGATAGAGAAATTGGTCGATTGTAAAACTTTGATTTAAATTCCTCCGCAATTCCAGCCTCTTGTAATACTAATTTAAGCCATCTATACTTATCGCCTGAGATCTGACCTGTTGGTGTGGTGGTTTGAAAGTTAACAGTAGATAAACCTAACTTGTCTCTAAAATCTTAGGTTCTTGAAAAGTAGAGTGATATTTTTCTGGCTAAACAAAGTGTGTCATTCTCAAATAGCAGAATACCAGGTCTTAATCTTTTTGTTCTGTCTCGAACACGCCTTTATCATTGATTTTGATCAAATTAAAATTAATTAAGGCTCGACTCTACACCCTGAAATGCATTTCTTCCTTATATCTAAGCGAAACAAAGTAGTGGCCAACTTAGGACCGCTATTTCTGAAATGTCCAAAATGCAACTTTTCACTCTGCATTCTATTAAGACTATAAAAACCATTCTATATCATTCTTAATACCACAAAATTATAGGAAAACGATCTCTGAACACAATTATATACTTGCCGACGTGATTAAATTTTGTTACTATTTTCAACCAATTAGCTTAGGCGGCCAACTTAGGACTACTCTTCCCTATATAATATAATTATATGGATGATTAAAATAATGTTCATTGTAAATTGTTTATGTAAATAGCATTAAATAAAATAAATTTAATTATAATATTTTTTCATTTTAAATACACCTTTGTTAATATTAATAAAAGAAAATTAATAACATTTTTTTAACCGGAAAAAATAATTATTTTACTACTACGATTGTATGCAATGCTACACGCTTATGTACACGTAAAATATTTTGGGCTCGCAGCTATCTCACTTGTGGTTATAGGCCAACGCAGAATAAATACGGATACGTGAACAGGGCATGAGAAATAAAAGGACACAGACAGCTTCTGTCAGTTTCTTTGCATGCCCTGTTCCCGTATCCGTATTCATTCTGCTTAGGCTTTACCGCTGCGCTACCTCAGCTGTGGGAGCTAATTTTCTTGATAACATTTTTTTTTATAACTACCACAAAAAATGCATTTTGAAAAAATATAAATTCATTTTTTATTTCAGCGTAAGAAAATACATCAAAAAATTTAAAAAAAAGATTAATATCGATCAATAATTAACGAAGTTATGACCATTTTTGTGAATCTGAACTGCTGAATTCTGTTTTGCACTCACAAGTAACACTATAGAAGTGCCATACGCCGATTTTAATGAAACTTGGCATACAAGTAATTCTTAGAAAAATATTTTACAATTGTTTTTTTGTTTTTCCCCAAAACCTGTTTTAAGGGCGGAAAACAACCTTACAATTTTTAGGGGTGAGTTGAATTATTTTTCAAAGTATACAATTGGGTATCTAAGGGTTTTTGGAGTTGCTGATTACGAATCTGAAATTAGATTTCAAAAATTCAAAATGGCGTGCAATCATTAAGGATAAGACGCAAGGTATCTGATCAGTAAAGTTAAGGTAAGATGTAAGTTGCACTCAATCAATGAAGATAACACGGAAGGTATCTGACCAATTGAGGTAAGATATAAGTCAGATACCTTCCGTCTTATCTTCATTGGTTGGATCAAGAAGACTAGAAACAGGAGAGATACCTTGGCAATAATGATGGTGGCCATAGTGTAGGTGTCATGGGAGGTGGCTAGTATAATAGGGTGGCCCAAAAATGCATTGTATAAAAATTTTTCGTGGAAAAAAGCAAGAAACCCCCGCAATTTGTTCCAATGCTAAAAAAAATTGATACGTATTTATTAATTAAAGAAAATATTAATATTAACACGTGCCACCGAGCATTTCAAATTTCCCATGTAAAATGCATGGAAAAAATTTCAATTTTCGAAAAATGAAAATCATTCGCGAGGGTTTTAAAAAAGTTAACAATAAATTCCTAGGATTTATAGAGGGCTCTCTGCCAAGTAACTTGACCTATATAACTTTAAATTTTGACCACCCCAACCCTCTACACCACTACCCAAATTTCTACAAATCGAGTATAAACAGCGCCGTGCTTTTTAAGTATGTACCATGTCCATACTACAAACGCTTGATTTTTCTCTCCGTGTGTGTGGCGGGCGAAAATGATGCGTATCGAGTTCCCTCACTCCGCCGTCCAAAGGTTGAAAAAACTATTCATGTATTTTCACTTGATATATGTAATTGCAATATATAAGCACAATACCTTAGGTGCCATTTTTTTCATAAAATATATGTATTAAACTATAAGTGGTGCAAATTTCAATTAAAAATATTAATAATTAACTTGTCAGGAATTTTCAGAGGAAAAAAAACTAACTGCGTTGACGCTGCTGACATACGCCGCAAAAAGTTCTAAGGGATCCCCTATAGACCCAAAACCCTCTGTAAAGGGTCGTTTAAGGTAACTCCAAGTTAAAATATACGTCAATTTTGACCTGTTTATTAACCTATACGTCAAAAAAGCGACCCCATTAGGGCACTTAAAGAGGTCGTTTCCTTGCGTCAAATTTTAGGCCAAATTTGATTAATTTTTAGACCTGTAGGTTAAAGATTAGTCAAGTTCAACCTAAATTTTGACCTAGAGTAACGACCTGTTAGAGAGTTATTATGGTGCTTCTTTTGGCCTGCATTTTAATAAATAGGTTAAAATTGATCTATATTTTGATGTAACATAACATCCATCAATGTGTGTGACATAGAATTACCGTAAATATACCTGGTATAGCTCTAAAAATAATCCTCATAAGGTCCTACATGGTTGCCACAAAATCTAGATTTCAAAATTCCAGGCTTTTCCAGGTTTTCCAGGTTAAAAATATTAAAAATTCCAGGTTCAAATTTAGGAATTATTTGTGATGAAAAAACAAGTATTTTACAAAACAGTGTTAACAATATTCATTATTATATAGTTATAAATTAATGTTCTCTTAAACAGTTAAAATCACAGGCATGTTTATGTTTATTTTTCTGAAAGTGATACTTTTGATATTCGATTTTTCAATTTATTTTTTTTTAAATTATATGGTTTTTTCTATTGAAACTACTTTATTTCATACTCAAAAGTAAGAATTTTTTTATAAATATTATATAGAAAAATTAAACATCAGACCATTAACTTTATTTTAATGTGCATTCACATTTTTTTATAATATTTTTAATGTATAAAAACATCATTAATCATCGTGAAGTAATTTTAACTTAAACTGAAGACAAAATTTAAACATTTTTATCACATATAAAACGGAGGTACAAAAATTTTTAAAATGCACATAATGATAGAAAAACATTGTATTTTTTAACACTATTTTTAAAAAATTTTTAAGAGTTTGAAAAAAACCATAAAAATTTAGTTCTCTTATAAATTATAAATTTTTTACTATAAAAATGGTTAATAATATTATTAGAGAGTAGATTCTATAAAATTAATCGAGATATCAAAAATGTCACTTTCAGAAGAATCAGCCATAATTAGAACATTGAAGTCATGTCTAAATTAAATAATTTTTATCTTTAAACTTTGTTCAAAATCTTGAACAGAAAGCAACTAGTAACAAAAAATTTTGACAATCGTAATACTAATAAAGATATAAAATCCTTTTTTTAGAACAATCGTAACAACATTTTTCACAGTTTCAGTCAATAATTAAAAAAAAAATTAATTAATTTAAAGAGAAAACATGGAAAAGGGAAATTGCATGTTAACATTTTTAAAGAAAAAAAACATGTTGAATGGAATTTTTCTTAATATCTTTCATTAACCCAAAAAAATTCCAGAAATTCGTTCAAATTCCATGCTAATTCCAGGTTTTCCATATCCTTTTTCAATTTCCATGCTATTTCCAGGTTTTCCAGGTTTTCCAGGTTGTGTGGCAACCATGGGTCCATTACTCTAGGTCAAATTTGGCCTATTTTAGGTAAGTTAAAAATAGGTCAAATTTGACCTAGGGTAACGACCATTTACAAAGGCTCATTATAGTATACTTATAATAACTTTAGGTCAAAATATAGGTCAATTTTGGCCTATTTTTTGAACTACATAGGTAAAGAAAGTTAACTCAAATGGTCATTCCTTTATACGTTATAATTTAGGGCAAAGTTGACAAATTTTTCGATCTATAGGTTAAAAAATAAGTCAGAGTTTGAAAATATTGTAAAGAACAAAAATATAAATACTTATAGTATGTAAAAAATTGTTATCTTTCAAGTAATAAGAATTACTAAGTTATAAACAAAAAAATACAAGACGTAAAAAAATCAAGATAAATCAAGAAAAAAATATTGTGCAGTAGCGCAACTAAAAAATAGCACGATAAAAACGTGAGCAGTTTTGAAAAAAATCAAAAATATACTGTTCGATTTATTTAAAAAATAAAAAAAAATTTGTTAATAATAATTTTTTTTTGTTTTTTTAGGTTAATATTTTTTTTATTAAAATGCTTCTAAATACGAGTAATTTAAAACAAAACCCATCTCAATTGTTTTAAAATAACAGACCCGTCTAACTTTGACTATCCAGTTTTCTCAGTGTAGAAATAAGGGTAATGGAAAAACCACGTTTTCCAAACTATTGTTTGACATGTTCAGCAACCGGAAATCGAGAGCAAAATATAGGGCTCTTATATGGAGCCCCCAGACTACTAGAAACCACTGAGACTTTGCTGTTTGCACTTTTTTCCCTGCAGGGTATGGGCTTCATAGCCTCAAAATGCATTAAAATATTGTTTCCTTTATCTGTCATAAGATCAACACAAAATAGCTTCGCGAACGAGACGCATGATATATAAGAAGACATAAATATATCTCTGTCCTTTTCTAACTTATGCTTTGCGTTCGTGAAGCTGTTGTGCTTATTCCTTTAAGTACCTAACTCAGTTGTGCTTAGGTCTTAAAAGTTACATTATAAGTGTAAATTATCTTAATTAAAATCTTTACATTATTTCTGTCTCCTTATAATTATAGAATTTTGGAAAATAGAAACTTTTATTTCCCTACGATTCTAACCTTATAAAATGTCCCAAAAAAGTAAAGTTATTGATCTCTACAAAAATGTGAGTTTAAAAGAAATATATTTAATGAATTCAATTACATAATATAAAATTCTTTGTTTATTAATAACATGTTAACCTGTAGTAATAATCAAAGCACGTATATAAAAAAACTGTAAGAGGAATATTTTTTTGACTTTATTAGAAAATTAGTTAGAAAATCCTTAAGTGTTTTCATTTATTGTAGTATTAATTTAGAGAAAATAATAAAGTTATGAATTGCTTTGGTCAAACGATCAATTTAATTAAGAATTTTACAAAAAACTGTCGTTTCGTTATAAGTTGAGTACCATCCTCAGTGTTTCTAAATAATATAAATAAATTTTGTTTAAGATTGTGAAAAACGGAATAATAAGAAACAAAAAACGTTGCTAACAAACTCACAAAAGTCTAAAAAAGAATATTAATTTGTCACAGATAGAATTAAAAACATAAAAAAACTTTGAGAAAAAATAAATAAAACAACTTATTTTAAAAATCTTTCGGGACTGATGTTGTTTTACCAGGAAGGAAGAGTAAGGAGACCGAACTCTGCTTCTACCACCCCTGTCCGTCTTTCCCAGAAATTAGTCAGCTTAGTGGTTTGCACTTTAATGTGCAAAAAAGTTCCTCGAGATGGCGCAGTACTCACTACTCGTCAGCAATATTCGTTACCTCATTCATTATTGTATTTGTTGTGTTGAAATCGGTTAGAAATCTCAACTAAATTTTATAAAAAAATGTGAAAGTAAAAAAAGTATTAACATTAAAAACTATTTTAATGTTGTAAAAAGAGCATATTGTTTAAAAAATGAAAATGTTTTTAATAAGTAGCCGGCAAAGCTTGCCTTAGTTTAAAAATTTTAAAAAAAGTTTAAAACTTTTAAATTTTTATTTAATATTATATTTTTTATTCATTGTATACGTTCATGTTTGTTTTTGTCTTGAGTAAAATTTCATCTCAAATAATAAATAAAAAAATGGATTAAAGTTAACCCTCCGTCACACACCTAGGGAGGGATTCCCTCTACGGTTTCAGTATTTTTTAAATAACTTTTGTTTTCCTCATTGCAAAATAAAATCAGTTTCTATACCTTTCGACAATTTACTCCTCAACACATTTCTAAAAAAACATTTAGTTTAAACATAATTAATATTTAATTATGAAGCTTCAAAGCCAGAAGAAACTCGAAAAAGTGAGGTTATGTTAAATAAAAAAATCAAGTTTTAAAAACATTTTTTGTTCCACTGTTGGTTGATGACAAAATTATATTATAAATATAATTAAAATAAATTGTTTAATGATTTTTTTGCTTATTTGTTAATGTTACATTATTTTTACATGTCGAGTGGAATTTCTTTGAAGATGTGCATTCGTGTAATTAATTTTTATTTTTGAGACCGAAAATTAATTTGATTAATTTTATAATTTAGAATAATTTACTACATATTCGTAAGTTTGTGTTAAAACTAAATTTTTGTTGATTCCTTTGTTTATGTTGTAATGTTGCTTATTTTACAATGTGGTGAGCGATTCCCTCTGAACGTGTGTAAGGTCGGAATATTTTCTCATGTGTGTGACGGAGGGTTAATGCTATTTATATTATCTAAATTTGTTTTCTTTATTTTAAATATACTTTTTTTCTATGACTTTCCTTTAACTTTTATTATAAATCAGTTTATCTGATAATTTAAACGATTTAAACGAAAGTCATCAGTTTATTGTACAACACATTTATGTATTTTCATACTAATTATTCAATTGTTCTATCATCTTTAATGAGTTAAAAATACAATATTATTTCTTATCGTGTATTTTTAACATCACTAACAACAAGATTTCATTATAAAAACAAATAATTTATTCGTTTGTATGATATTTTTCTATTGCTTTAGTGAATTTTGAGCGAGTGTTGAGAACAGCGCCATCACGTGTTACTTTTTGGCACATGAAAACGCAAACCACTAAGCTGACATATTTTTCCTTCAAAATTAGTGTTCTAAGTCGGTTATATTACCCAGAGAATATTACCGAGAACGAGAATATTACCGAGAATATAACCGACGATTAAATTCTCTGAGAATTTAAGAGAACGTGACATAACCTCACTTTTGTCATTGCTCTGTGGTAAATTCGATTGTCCGACGTTGTGTTTTTATTTAGTAGTTGTTATTTTGTTTATTTAAGTGACTATATATTTAAAGATTTAAAAAATGACAAAACCAAAGAGTGTAAAATGGAAATATTTTAAAAGCAATGAATACAAAAACAATTAAATTCTTCTGTAAATTTTGTAAATAATAATATGCCACAAATGCTATATATTAAAGGTACTTGCACAGCTCTACTGACTGCAGGTTGTCATGGTAACACATAAGAGTAAGAGAGTCAGAAAATTCAAATTAAATGGTTTTTCTCTCTTAAGGTACACTCTCACCTCACTGTCTGCCTGCCTGCGCAGACAGGCGCCATAAGAGTGAGAGAGAAAAAACATTTAATTTGAATTTTCTGACTCTCTTACTCTTATGTGTTACCATGTCAACCTGCAGGCAGGCAGGCAGGCAGTAGGAGCTGTGCTAGCGCCTTTACTCTCGCAGCAGAGCTGACAGAGAGCCTTTATTCACAAATAATTTCAAAATATTTATTTTAAAAAATTTTTAATTCATTGTATATAATGTTAAATATATTACTTATTCTTTATTTATATATGTCTATATTCAAAAGTATCTAAACTTTTATTCGTACTAAGTAACGCATATTTTATAAACCTTATAAATGTAAATGACATTAAATTTTTAACTTAAAAAATATGTGGTTTTACTTTTTTTCATTTACATAAATAACTTAAAGAATTCTTTTAGATAAAAGTAATCATCGCAATTGTGCTGAAATATATGTATTTATATTAATAAAAATAATAAATATACATTATTTAAATAAATAAACTTAAATTCTCAATATTCTCTTAAATTCTCTTATAGTCTCTTAAAAAAATTAAATTACCGTAATTTCCTTAGGGAAATTACCCCAACTTAAATTCTCGAGAATTTAAGAACACTATTCAAAATACATAGGAGTCGGACTGGGGTGGTTCAGTGTTGACATAGATGAAAAGTGTGGTTATGTCAAGGTAAATATTACATAGTTTAAACAGTGTTAATTTTAAAAGCAAATTTATTTATTTGCAATTGTGATATTATTTAGATTTTCAAAATAATTTAATAATATATTTATGAAAAGGGAAAAATTTTGCGAAAATGGTTAAGAAGAATTGTGTTTATAACTAGAGTATATTTACATACCGTAGAAGGATAGAAGAGACTAATGTTTTTAGACTCTTTTTCTTTCTTTACATCCTGGCACACAACACGACATTTTTTTAAATAAAATAAATAAATAATTTTTAAAACGAAATGTATTATATATGTATCTCACTAAGACCGGCTAAATGTAAACATTAGATATTACATCTCACTCGCACAATTTTTACGAGAAACAGAGACACAACACAGCTTATGCGCATGATCACCTTATTTGGTGGTCGACTAGAACGCATCGAACCTGGCACTTTTCGTGCATATTTCTCAGACATTTTCAAAGCGCTATCTGCACAGAGTTCGGTCTCCTTACTCTTCCTTCCTGTGTTTTACCAAAAGAGAAGGTGACAATAAAGTCCAACGCACAATAGGTTCGCGAAAGTCGTTCGCGAACGAGACACATGAGATAGACAAGGACACAAATATATCTCTGTCCTTTTCTAACTCATGCTTTGCGTTCGCGAACGACTTTCGCGAACCTATTGTGCTTAGGCCTTTATATTATGGCAGACACAAACTATGTAGTTATAAGAAATTTCAATCTTATACGGAAGCGCCTACCCGCCACCTCGAGGCACTGAGGCATAAACTAGTGGTAAAGCAGTTTTAGCGAGGCATACACGCATATAGGCCTGTAGGCCTACTTGCCTTTGTGCTTTGTTCATGTTTTGTTAGTGGACTGACAATTTTGACAAAGTTAAAATTATAAATATTCAATACTTTTCAAACAAAAATTTTAAATAGTTTTAACCTATTCGACACATTATAAGTGATATATGTAAAAAAATAAATATATTTTGTGAAATTTATTTGATTTCCTTTGCGACAAGGTAAGTTACATTATGCATAATTTTAAGGTTATGGTTGTGTTTGTTACATGTGATGAATTTTATTTATTATTGATTAAATTATTATTATTATTATTTTAATGTACTATGAAAAATTACATTTTCATTGAAAAAAGTGTATGTAGAATGTGGAATTTATTATTAAAATTTTCCAATATAACAATAACATGAAGTTGTGTTCTGTTGAGAAGTGAAACTTTTAATAGGAAAAAAATTTTAATTTGACCAACAAATTTTTAAAATACATTTTGGAAATAGAGAAACTTAAAAGTAGGATAAATGCATCAATTGTCGAGGGCGTACCATTTGTCGAGTAAACAAATTAAATTTTTTTATATAAACATTGAATCACATAGAAAATGTAAATAATGATAAATATTATTATTATTATTATTATTAATAAAATTCATCACATGTAACAAACACAACCATAACCTTAAAATTATGCATAATGTAACTTACCTTGTCGCAAAGGAAATCAAATAAATTTCACAAAATATATTTATTTTTTTACATATATCACTTATAATGTGTCGAATAGGTTAAAACTATTTAAAATTTTTGTTTGAAAAGTATTGAATATTTATAATTTTAACTTTGTCAAAATTGTCAGTCCACTAACAAAACATGAACAAAGCACAAAGGCAAGTAGGCCTACAGGCCTATATGCGTGTATGCCTCGCTAAAACTGCTTTACCACTAGTTTATGCCTCAGTGCCTCGAGGTGGCGGGTAGGCGCTTCCGTATAAGATTGAAATTTCTTATAACTACATAGTTTGTGTCTGCCATAATATAAAGGCCTAAGCACAATAGGTTCGCGAAAGTCGTTCGCGAACGCAAAGCATGAGTTAGAAAAGGACAGAGATATATTTGTGTCCTTGTCTATCTCATGTGTCTCGTTCGCGAACGACTTTCGCGAACCTATTGTGCGTTGGACTTTATTGTCACCTTCTCTTTTGGTAAAACACAGGAAGGAAGAGTAAGGAGACCGAACTCTGTGCAGATAGCGCTTTGAAAATGTCTGAGAAATATGCACGAAAAGTGCCAGGTTCGATGCGTTCTAGTCGACCACCAAATAAGGTGATCATGCGCATAAGCTGTGTTGTGTCTCTGTTTCTCGCCAGTATAGTGCCAATCAAATTTAACTTAACTTCTGTTTCTCGTAAAAATTGTGCGAGTGAGATGTAATATCTAATGTTTACATTTAGCCGGTCTTAGTGAGATACATATATAATACATTTCGTTTTAAAAATTATTTATTTATTTTATTTAAAAAAATGTCGTGTTGTGTGCCAGGATGTAAAGAAAGAAAAAGAGTCTAAAAACATTAGTCTCTTCTATCCTTCTACGGTATGTAAATATACTCTAGTTATAAACACAATTCTTCTTAACCATTTTCGCAAAATTTTTCCCTTTTCATAAATATATTATTAAATTATTTTGAAAATCTAAATAATATCACAATTGCAAATAAATAAATTTGCTTTTAAAATTAACACTGTTTAAACTATGTAATATTTACCTTGACATAACCACACTTTTCATCTATGTCAACACTGAACCACCCCAGTCCGACTCCTATGTATTTTGAATAGTGTTCTTAAATTCTCGAGAATTTAAGTTGGGGTAATTTCCCTAAGGAAATTACGGTAATTTAATTCTTTTAAGAGACTATAAGAGAATTTAAGAGAATATTGAGAATTTAAGTTTATTTATTTAAATAATGTATATTTATTATTTTTATTAATATAAATACATATATTTCAGCACAATTGCGATGATTACTTTTATCTAAAAGAATTCTTTAAGTTATTTATGTAAATAAAAAAAAGTAAAACCACATATTTTTTAAGTTAAAAATTTAATGTCATTTACATTTATAAGGTTTATAAAATATGCGTAACTTAGTACGAATAAAAGTTTAGATACTTTTGAATATAGACATATATAAATAAAGAATAAGTAATATATTTAACATTATATACAATGAATTAAAAATTTTTTAAAATAAATATTTTGAAATTATTTGTGAATAAAGGCTCTCTGTCAGCTCTGCTGCGAGAGTAAAGGCGCTAGCACAGCTCCTACTGCCTGCCTGCCTGCCTGCAGGTTGACATGGTAACACATAAGAGTAAGAGAGTCAGAAAATTCAAATTAAATGTTTTTTCTCTCTCACTCTTATGGCGCCTGTCTGCGCAGGCAGGCAGACAGTGAGGTGAGAGTGTACCTTAAGAGAGAAAAACCATTTAATTTGAATTTTCTGACTCTCTTACTCTTATGTGTTACCATGACAACCTGCAGTCAGTAGAGCTGTGCAAGTACCTTTAATATATAGCATTTGTGGCATATTATTATTTACAAAATTTACAGAAGAATTTAATTGTTTTTGTATTCATTGCTTTTAAAATATTTCCATTTTACACTCTTTGGTTTTGTCATTTTTTAAATCTTTAAATATATAGTCACTTAAATAAACAAAATAACAACTACTAAATAAAAACACAACGTCGGACAATCGAATTTACCACAGAGCAATGACAAAAGTGAGGTTATGTCACGTTCTCTTAAATTCTCAGAGAATTTAATCGTCGGTTATATTCTCGGTAATATTCTCGTTCTCGGTAATATTCTCTGGGTAATATAACCGACTTAGAACACTATTCATAACAAACAGTCTGTACCGTCTGTACTAGCATTTCAAAAACATTAGGCTTTTTACACTTCATTGGAAAATTAAAACATTTTGAATTAAAATTTGATAACTTTTGAAATAAAACATGTTTTTTAACATTACTTTCAAAAGAATTTCTACTTATGATAAAATCATTTTTTAAAATAAATTTTCAAGTAAAAACCATTTCAACATTTACTTATTCAAAAATACCCGCCATGAAAGTATGTACATTTTCCGACCGTGAAAATTCATCAAGCCGATTGCTTGACCAATCCACCGGAGGTATAGAAGCACCTTTCTCTAAAATTTCCTTAAAGCCTAGATCGCTGGTTTACAATCGCTTTCTCTAAAGGTACGTACATAGAGTTCTTAAATTCTCGAGAATATATATATATATATGTGACGCTCCACGAGAAAAGGGACCTCATGATAAGAGTAAATAAGGTCCCTTTTCTAGTGGAGCGTCACATATGTTGAGCAAAAATGCTTTCTAGAATATGCTCAGCATTTACACAAAAACAGAACATTTAAGGAGAATTTAAAAAAATCAAAGTTCAGTGAGCTTTATTCATTACTAAATACAAATAATTTATTTTTATTAATTAATCAATGTTTGATTGCTCTCCATTTTTATTAAAAGTGTGGTTTCTCAAAAAATATCGCCTCTGTATTATCCATTATAAGTTATTAATATTATTTTTAAAATCCTGCACAACTTTTTGAACAATATATGTGACGCTCCACGGTGAAAAGGACCTTAGATACAATAACCCCCATGGTGGAGGTTGCAATTTAAATTTTGACTTAAAGTCGAGTGCGGTGCACGGAAAAAAAGTACGTGAATCCTTCCTTGAAAGTGCTTGACTTTTGGATAGGACACAAAATACAAGGCTGTATCATATACTTTTTATTAGAAAATATAGAAAAGTCCTAGAGTTATTCTAGTACTAGTATGGGCAACAGTGTTTTTTAAATTTTAACGAAAAGTCATTTGTCCAGTTTTATAAAGTACGTGAAAGATTTGTTGACTGCACTTGAAAATTCTGTAGAGCATGCGCAGTGTGCGTTGCGCCTTTCTACCGTTTCTACCCAAGGTAAATGCCAGCTGATCGTCTGTTTCCATTTGTGTTAATTTCAGATATGAATATACTATTATTTTATGAAAAACAAATAGTGTCAATATATATTTGTCTTCAAGAATTGACTTTCAAAAATATTGTGTGTGTTATGGGTTGGTTCATAAGTGTTGACGAACGTCGAAAAGTGATACAATAATTGTTCTTTGTTTGTGTGATTAATTATCCAAATATGTGAATGAATGAGTGAATTTCAGAAAAACTTTGTGAACAAGTGGAAATTATTTTTTTTATTTTACAATTTTTTTTAAAGTCAATGAAATTCCCAAGCAAGGTACTAGAAATTTTCATTAACTGCTTTTGAAACTCTCATGCAAAAGTACTAGACTGTTTTTAATATTTTGTGTCGTATCCAAAAGTCAAGTACCGAGTCAATGAAAATTTCACGTACTTTTTTTTCCGTATGTCTGATTCTATGTCTGAAACAGAAAAACACCAAAAAAAATAAATTTATCTCTTTCTTCCCCCCTAAAACTTCCTAACTACCCTGAGAAGGGTTAAAGTTGTCTCTTTTATGAAAATTCGTGTGGGGTGTGCTTATATGATGCTTAACGGTGAAAGGGACATTGCGCTACAAATACTGAGTTTAATTTTTTTGTCGCGTGAAGTCTTTTTCTCCATGAAACGTCATATATGAGGCATTTTACGTGAAATGTCCTAAGTTGGAATTTCAACTTCTTGAACGAAAGCTGAGGTTTTTTGCTATCGAATTTTCATAAAACAGACATCTTTAATCCTTCTCAAGGTAGTAAGTAAGTTTAAGGGAGAATAAGGAGATAAATTTATTTTTTGTGGTGTTTTTCAGTTTCAGCGCCTCACAAAACATAGGATCAGACACTGCACTCGACTTTAGGTAAAAATTTAAATTGCCATTTCCACCCTGCCCTACTAAAAAAATAATGACAGAACATCAGAAAAATAATTAGAATTTCTGGTGTTTTTGAGCAGTTTTTCTTACAATTGCAGCTCAAAAACATGAAAAAGACATAGAACCCTTCAAAATACTGCCAAGAATCATGAAAACTTTTATGACTGCCACCGAATTTTTTTATAGCATAGCAAAAAATCTTTTTTGGGGATGTATTCTTGTGTTCCTTTATGTAAAAAGGTCGTCACGCCTTTTATAACTTAGGTATAAAATCGAAAAACCATTATACATTTTTTAATGTTTAAAATAATTTTTGTTTATGTCAACATTATATTTAATGTTTATAAACTCAGATTATTTTGAAGACTGTTTTACGTATACCTTATACTCTCTTGGCTTAAAATTCAAAAATGATATCAGTTTTTACATATCAGTTATAGTTCACGAGATAGCTTATAATTTCTTCAAAATGAAGGTATTCAGAATAAATTTTAGATATTTGGAAACATGAAATATCACAGATTCTAAATTTTTAAATTATAAACTTCCATTAGTTAAATTGATCAAGTTTCAAGTAATAAAATTTTTATTTAAACAATCATAAACCTTCAGAACAATGCCTTTTTTGCCCACTAGACTCAACTCAGTCACAATGACCAATTCGCTACGCACCTTTCTTTAACAATAGATTTCCGAGTCTATTGTGATGATTTTAAAACAAGAATTTTATAGCTTAAAACTTCTGCATTTTAACTAATGCAACTTTGTAACATAAAAATTTAGAATCTATGGTATTTTACGATTCCAAATATCTAAAATTTATTTTAAAAATCTTTTTTTCAATTATCACCCAAACCTTATAATTTATTTTAACAAATGTTTTTTAAAATAAATTTTAGATATTTGGAATCATAAAATACCATAGATTCTAAATTTTTATGTTACAAAGTTGAATTAGTTAAAATGCAAAATTTTAATGTTATTAAATTTTTGTTTTAAAATCATGACAATAGATTCGGAAAATCTATTGTTAAAGAAAGGTGCGTATCAAATCGGTCATTGTGACTGAGTTGAGTCGAGTGGGAAAAAAAGGCATTGTTCTGAAGGTTTATGATTTTTCAAACAAAAATTTTATGACATGAATTTTTTTAATTTAACTAATTGAAGTTTATAATTTAAAAATTCAAAATCTGTGATTTTTCATGATTCCAAATATCTAAAATTTATTCTAAGAAACTTCATTTTGAAGAAATTAAAAGATACGCTTCAAGTATGGTCAGCCTGGTTTGTGAAGTGAAGTGAGAAGCTGATAGAGTTCTCACAAAACATCAAATCCATACTAAATATTCTGTCAGAAATAATCAGAAAAATGACAAATCATCAGAGTCAAGAAGAAGCATCAGAAAATCTGACGAATAATCAGAATTCTGATGTTTTGTCTTGATTCCTCATTATTTTTTTAGTAGGGATGGAGGTGTTACGGGGGTTGAGGGTGGAAAGGATTTTATTTTGGTAGTCTTTTTTGGTTTCAGCGACCCAAAAACGTAGGCTTACCCTGCCGGAAGAATGTACTGAAAAAGTACTGAAATTGTACTGGCCTCCAGTACAATTTCAGTCCGTTTTTTTAATGTTTCAGTAGACATTTTTAAAGTTCTTTAATAATAGTTTCAAATGTAGGTTATGTCAACAAACCATTGTTAACAGTTTGGAAGTGAAAATAAAAAAAGGTTACCAAAATTTTCAAAGAAATTCCCGTTAAATTTTAAAATTATATTGCAACCCCTGCTTTAACAATAGACCCGAAAGCCTATTGTTGTATGGGATTATAATTTTATGGCTTAAAAAGTTTACAATTTAAATAATTTAATTTTCAAAACAAAAAAATTTTAATCTGTGATGTTTCATGATTACAAATATCTAAAATTCATTATAAAAAATGTTTAATTAAAAAAGTTATAAACTATCTCGCAAACTCTAATTGTTACGTAAAAACGGATATTATTTTTGAATTTAGATTAAAATGAATATTTAGCATACATAATAATTACTTGTAAAGAATCTGAGTTCATGAAAAACAAATATAATGTTGAAATATAAATAAAAATTATTTTTAACTGATAGATTATATTGTTGAAATAAATATAACAACAGTAGTTCTATTAAACACAAATTATATGTTTGTTTATTTATACTCGTTATCGATACAGAGCGCAAACACAAGAGAGTAAAAGTAAAAGTAAAGAAACAGGAAATAACAGATGGCGCGCATACAGGAAATAGTGCGATAGCACTGATCATAGATCATAGAAATGATCATAGAATGCGCATGCGTTAGGAGAGGGCGCGAACTTCTAACACTCCCTCCCGACCTCTCTAACATTTCTTAATAATATTTTATTTTAATAATAATAATAATAACACAACGATAAATCTGGTTCGTAGTATTCTCATTTTATTTATATTGATTCTCATCTTTGATACTGTGCTTTTCTTTAGTTATTTCCTGTGAACAGAATAAAAATTAAGATTAAACATTTACATTCATAAGCTTATTAACTAAATACTTGTGGAGGTCAAATGACAGTGGTTTTGTAAATATATCGGCTAGTTGATCTTTTGATCTGATCCATTTTACTGAAATTAATTTTCTTTTGACACATTCTTTTATGTGATGGATTTTTACTTCTACTATGTGTCGTAGTTTATTTCCACCATTTGTTTCTGCACTCACACATGCAGCTTTGTTATCACACCACAACGTAATTGGGTTCAGAGTTTCAGTTAAAATCAAATTCAAAGAATTGTACATCGATAGCAATTCTTGGCTTGCCTCACTCATCGCTACATATTCTGCATGGCAAGTAGACAAAGCCACGTAAGATTGTTTATGGGTTTTCCAAGCTATGGTATCACCGTATAGTTGAATCAAAAATCCGCAGGTCGTCAACGAGTTTTTGCAATCGCCAAAACTCGCGTCAGAGAATGCTTGGATTCCTTCTGAATTTCCTAAATATCTCAAGCCTAATGATTTGGTACCTTTCAGGTATCTGAACACCCTTTTTACCATATTCCAATCGTCCTCTGTTGGATTAACTTGGTGTCTACTCAATACATTTACAGTATATGATATGTCTGGTCTTGTCGCGCCTGCCAGATACAGTAGACTTCCAACCGCTTCTCGATATGGAACCTTTTCCTTAGTTTTTGTCAATTTCAAAATCTCATCATTAAAATCGGTCTCTCTTAATTTCCTTTCCCGGTTAGTAACTTGATTTGTGTTCATGGGTGTTCTCTGTGGATAAGACGCATCAAAACCGAACTTTATCAAAATTTTGTCAATAAATTTTTCTTGGTTCAATTCTATGATTTTTCTCGCCTTGTCTCTTTTAATAGTTATTCCCAAGTATTCTTTGGGCTCACCGATGACAGTCATTTTGAATTCTCCTTTTAATCTTTCATTTACTTCTTTTAGTTTTATTTTATCGTTACTCGCCAATAAAATATCATCTACATACAACAACAAGATTAAGAATTTCTCTCCTTCTCTCCAAATGAAAAGGCATGGTTCTGAGTCAGAATTTTTTAAACCTAAGCCTAGAGCTACTTTTGTAAATCTGTCATTCCATTTCTTTGGACTAATTCGCAGTCCATACCCACATAGCACAATAGTATGAGGTAAGGTTATGTTGAATACTAATCGTAAGGCACATAAGGTTACACGATATTGCTGTGGTAGACCTAAGGTGAACTAAAAACTTCCGCCATGGAGGTAAGGTTACACGTTAGGGTGTCGTGACTATATATGATAAGGCCATGGTAACCTTACACGTTAAGGTTAAGGTAACGTTACATTTTAAGGTTGAGGTAAGGTTACATGTTAAGGTTGAGGTAACGTTACACGTTATGGTTGAGGTAACGTTACATGTTAAGGTTGAGGTAACGTTACATGTTAAGGTTGAGGTAAGGTTACATGTCAAGGTTGAGGTAAGGTAATTATTAAGTTGTAAGGTTGAGGTAAGGTTAAGGTAAGGTTGTGATAAGTTTACCAGTTATGGAAAATATTGAAAAAATAATTAATAAATAAATATTCAATTAAAATGTTAAGTTTGTTGCTCTTCTCTATTTTGGAAACCTGACATGAAGCAGAAAATTTTGAAAACAAATTTGGGAGGACTGGGATTCGAACCCGGGATCGACGCGCATAAACCTATCATTCTAACTAACTGAGCTAAGTAGAGAACTGGCAGAAGGAAAATAAATGTTGCCTTTAAGGAGTTAATCATCTTTTTGGTTCACCTTAAAGGCAACATTAATTTTCCTTCTGCCAGTTCTCTACTTAGCTCAGTTAGTTAGAATGATAGGTTTATGCGCGTCGATCCCGGGTTCGAATCCCAGTCCCCCCAAAGTTTTCAAAATTTTCTGCTTCATGTCAGGTTTCCAAAATAGAGAAGAGCAACAAACTTAACATTTTAATTAAATATTTATTTATTAATTATTTTTTCAATATTTTCCATAACTGGTAAACTTATTACAACCTTACCTCAACCTTACAACTTAATAATTACCTTACCTCAACCTTGACATGTAACCTTACCTCAACCTTAACATGTAACGTTACCTCAACCTTGACATGTAACCTTACCTCAACCTTAACATGTAACGTTACCTCAACCTTAACGTGTAACCTTACCTCAACCTTAACATGTAACGTTACCTCAACCTTAACGTGTAACCTTACCTCAACCTTAACATATATAGTCACCACACCCTAACATGTAACCTTACCTCCATGGCGGAAGTTTTTAGTTCACCTCAGGTCTACCACAGCAATATCGTGTAACCTTATGAGCCTTACGATTAGTACTCAACATAACCTTACCTCATACTATTGTGCTATGTGGGTACAAGGCTCGTTGTAATTTACATACTTTTTCTTTCCTCTCCTTTTCATTATGATGTGTACCTTCTGGGATTTCCATATATATCTCTTCATCAATTATACCGTTTAGAAAGGCCGTTTTCACGTCTAATTGGCACACTTCTAATTCATGTTTGTTTATAATTGCGATCACAGACCTTACTAATGGTAGTCTAGATACAGGAGCATAGGTTTCTTGTAGTTCATAGATATTTTTATCTTTGAAACCTCTAATCACAAGCCTAGCTTTAAATCGAATTGAATCACCTGTTTCTGATTTTCTTTTAAAAACCCATCTTGAATCGATTATGTTCGGTTTTTGTCCATTTTTCATGTTAGTCGGACGATCCACTTCTTTCCAGACTTTATTTTCTTCCAAAGATTTCAGCTCATCATCAATCGCTAATTTCCAAGAGTTTTTATCTTTTGATTGCATGGCATCCTTGTAATTTATAGGATCTAAATTAATATCTGCCAACAATGCATGAAAGATTTCGTCATTAACTTTATCAAATTCCTTTTCTTTTTTCTCATCAGGACAAACAGCAAGTAGTACTTCAACATTCTCGTCTAAGTTTAGTTTAGTAAAACTTGTGTCTTCTATCAAATTATTTCCCAAATTCATATCACTTTCAGATTCAGGATTAATAACTATTGTTTCATTTTTCTTTGGTCTACCTCGTTTTCTCTTTTTTGTTTCACTCTCCAAATTTAAAGTCTCATCTGTTTGTTTCTCATTCTTTTTGAATTCTAGGAACCATTTTCTCTTGTCGATTTCTTCATTAGAATGTGGAAAATCCTTAATATCGCTTTTTGAGAAAATGTCTCCATATACCACTTTTTCATTAAATCGCACCTCTCTGCTTTCATAGAACTTCCCATCTTCTGGTCGAAGGAATTGGTAGCCTGTGGGAGTATATCCCACCAGCACAACTCGTCTTCCTTCGGCTCTGAATTTTGGACCTGTTTTCCTGTGGACTTTGATGTATGCTAAGCAGCCAAATCTTTTGATTTGATTAATATTAAAACTGTGATCAGGTGCAAATTTTTCTATTGGGGTTATCATATTATTAGATTTGTGTGGTGTACGATTGTATGCGTACACTGCTGCTGAAAGAGACAAATCCCACATATTTTCTGGTAATCTCGCATCGTACATATAAGATCGAACCTTTTTTTGAATAGTTTGGTTGAATCGTTCTGCCACACCGTTGTGTTCTGGAGTATCAGGACACGCCAACTGTAACTCCGCACCAAGCTTTAATAGAATTTCGACGGTATACCCTCCCGTGTATTCAGTTCCCTGGTCTGATCGTAAATAACACACTTTTGCATCATTTCCCAGTAGATTTCGAGCACTTCTTACAAACATATCAAGACAGTGACCAACATCGCTTTTAGCTTTCATTGGGTAAGCCATAGCAAGTCTTGAATAATCGTCTATAAAAACTGAGATATATTTGTAATGTTTTGGGTGAGTAATCGGAGAAATTGGACCCATCACGTCCGAATGAATAATTTGAAGAGGATTTATGGCTCTTTTTCGAGTATTTAAAAAAGGTAGCTTGTTGAATTTAGAGACCAAACATACTTCACAATCTAAAATTGACTCGTCAAACTTAGCTGCGTTTAACTCTTTATTTTCAGGAAATTTTCTTTGAATAGCTTTGAGATACTCTAATGAAGCATGACCAAATCGAACGTGCCACAAAAGCGCTTTATTATTTTTTAGGAATTTTTGGCTCTTACAAGTAATAGATGTCTCATCTTCATCGAAATTTATTATAGGCAACTCATCAACATTGTGAAACTCTCGATCCCAAATTGTTGTGTCAAAATTTGAGTGTTCATACGTAATTTTTGTTTTAATCGGATTTTCATTTGTAATATGATTCTTTTTGAAATTTTCTCCTACAGCCTCATCTATAATAAGTTTATATGTCTCATCTAAAACTTTTTGTTCGGTTTCTTTTGTTGTACTAGAACTAAGTTTTTCTTTTGCAGTAACACTACGTGTTATATACTTCCTCACTTCGGTTTCACAGTCAGCTAAATTCGCAAATATTCTTTTCCTTTCGATTTTTGTATTAGTCTCTCCTGTTAAACTCTTTGCATTTATTTCTAGTTCTATTATCCAGTAAGGTCTTTTATACACGCCTGTTAAGAAAGACTCGTTGGACACTGGATCAAAAATATCGATTTTTTCATTGTCCAAATACACACTCAAACCTATATCTACAAATCTTCTAAGTGAAATAAGATTTTCTTTTAAAGCTTCAGCAAATATAACTTTATCTATTTCTAAAATTTTTCCATCTTTTAAATTAACTTCAATTTTCCCCACTCCCTCCGTTTTCAAGTCCGCAGAAGAATTTTTATTAGCACATTTAATCGTGCCGAAATTTGTCTCATCTAAATTTTTGAAAATGATTTTCGAGTTGGTTAGGTGTTCTGTAGCACTGGAATCTGCTAAAAAGTCTATAATAAATTTATCTCTATTTGTACAATTATGAATTATATTATTATAATCGGTATAGAAGGTGTCGCAATCCACCTCCATTGGACTTACACATTCAACATTTAGATTATTAAATTTCCACTCACCTTTATTGTTTTTACCACCTGTCTGCTTTCCGCCGTTGAGTTGAGTTGGTGATTTTGATTGAAAATTATCTTTTGGTCTTGTACTTCTGTTAAAGACTCTAGAAAAATTTCCTTTTCCTCTACCTCTCGTGCTATTGAATCGAGCTCTTTTTATCGGATTTTCGTAATCAACGCTTTCTTTTCGTTTTATGCCTCGTCTTTGATAACCAGTTGAGCCTCGAGATGTGTTGTTGCTTGATTTGTAGAAACTGGTATTTCCTCGTCCTGATCCTCGTCCTGAAGTAGACGGCGCATAGGGACATTCTGCTGCTATGTGGTCGCCAAAGCGATTGCACTTATAACATAGCTTACCTTTTCCTTTATTAGGACAGTTAACCCCTATGTGCCCTATGTCTTGGCACTCGTAACACCTAATTGTCTCCTTTCTGGCAAACATAGCTGATCTCACTTCTTTCTTCTCATCTTTAGCTTGTTTTCTGTTAGCCTCATCTTGGAGAACAAGAAGTTTCAACTCATCGTAACTTGTTCCTCGGCCTTTTGAATTTTTTGTAACAAATTCTATGGTCTGAATCGTCGGCACAGAAATCATTACGGCATTGTAGAATGCATCACGTTTTTCGGCTTCAGACAGAGCAGCTGCACCAGGTGAATTTTCGTAATTCCTGATTGTCTCCTCAAATTTTTCACAGAACTCCCCGGCCGATGTTTTGCCAACGACGTATTGCATACTATACAGTTGCTTCCTGACTGTGTGAGAGTTGACGTTAATCTCACACCTTTTTAATTCTTTTAATTTATTTATTATCTCTACAGGATCTTGGTAATGCATGACTTTGGAATGATAAAATTGATCTAAATGATTAATTAAGATGTCCCTGACTTTGAATTTTTGTTCTTTTAAAATTTTCGCATCTATGGAATCAAGTTCAATACTATTATCTATAATATGCAATAAGTCGTGTGACCTTAGTTCTGAGGAGAAATAATCATAGAAATGTTCATATTTCATGTTACTGTTAAGCTTATAATCTCTTTTTACCCCACTGGATTTATTAATTATTTCAAGTTTCACTGTGTCATTTAAACTTTTATTTTCGTTTAACTTTATTGTCTCACCGTTATTTAATTTTTCAAACTGATCTTTAATTAATTTTTTTAAACTATTTTCTGTGAAATTGTTTGAAACTGATGCAGCACCCGGATCAACTGACGAATTTACCTCATTTGTCGTTTCTGTTGATTTTTGCGTATTCGATTTTTCAACGTCATGTAATGATTTCGATACAGTTCTTTTTATATTTAACACATCTTTTACCACACCTAACACATCATTTACTTTTTCAATTTGTTTCCCCAAATCCTCTTTTATTACTTTAACCAACTCTGTCACAATATGTTCATTTTTCATCTCTCTTTTAATTTCTTTTAAATCATTCGAAACTTGTATCATCATTTCATTAACATTGGTAAAAGCTACTTTGGAGGATTCACAAAATTTGGTGATTGCATCCATTAATTGGTACATTTTTCTTTCTTGTTGATTTATGCGTTCTTGTACTGAAATTAAAATTTTTTCTTTATAATCATTAGTTGTATTAACAATATTTGGTTTGACATTATTTTTTGTAACACATCTTAAATGGGAGTATTCTTTTGTTATAATATTGCTTATTATTTTCGGTTTACCTGTGATTATTTTTTCATCCTTATTATGGAGCTCGCTCGTCTTTATTACATTTCTCTCGTCATTTTTCTCTCTTTTCTCATCTTTCCCATCGTTTTCGTGACCCATCTTTTTCTCTATTTTATTCTCATCTATTAAATCCACTTCATCCTCTTCACTAGGTATCTCACCATCACTCTTACTATTTTCGAAATCCGAGGCGGTTATTTCTGGCATTTCAGCTATTTGATCAGCCAAATTTTTTTCTTCATACCAGGATTGAAGCGCCTCCCATTGCGCTTGTGGTAACATCCGTTTCTCTGTATGAGAAAAAATAATTATTAGTATTACAACCTTATCTCAAGATTAGTCCACCGAACATCAAGTGTGCCTACTCTTTAAGACTAGTATGAACGTAAGAGTCCGAACATCAAGATCACTTATGTTCACACTTAAGTTGACAAGTTCACATTACCGAACATCAAGTTTCTGATTCCAAGTCAACCTCTCGGATTAGTATAGAATTTAATTTATTACAATATTAAAGAAAAATTAAAATATTATTAACTCTGTTGTAACTTTGTTTAAAGTTTCATAATTATGTTTATAAATTCTATACAAATAAATTAATTTTACTTTTACTCGTCTTATAAATAATTATCTCATCTTAATAATCAAATATTTTTCAAATTTGAACTCACCAGTTCTGTAAATGTTTCCTTTTTGCATATACAGATTCAGCAATTCTCCTTCTATGACAATTTTCACTTGTTCTCCTCGATGGAGTTCATCTAATTTGAAAATGTCTCGAATATTTTTCCATAAGTACGATAACTCATCCGCTTAAAAAAAAATTCAAATTAGTTATTTTTGAATTTAGTCACGTGAGCAATTCGGAGATAAAAATGGCCGCTTGTCGCATTATATCTCCGTCTCACTTTAACTCAGTACTGGTTATTCTATTTTACGGACAACCCCCCTTTCGCACATGTTTTTGCCGGCCGGCTCTATTCACACCTTTTCATGCGAAATTAATATAATTTTCAACAGTATTTGATTTTAAGTTGTTGTCTTTTTTTTTTATATTTCGAACTCATCAAACTTTCTTTAATCAGATTTACTGCTTTACAAAAAAAAATTACACCCGTCGTTAAATCACTATTTACACGCCACCATTTTTTTTATATTCACGTAAACATTATTTATTTATTTTATATTATTATTATTATTATTTTTTATTTTTTTTTATGCTTGATTTCAAATCTTAGCTATATACGTATTTATTTTTCTTCTTTTCTTTTTAGATTTCAACACGCACTTTCGCAAATAAAGAAAAATTCGTACTCACCAACAACTTGTTGAGTTTCGTCATTTCTCACCACGTGTTGATCTTTTACAATAACTTTATCCTCACTCATTTTTTAGATATTAAGCACTAGCACAGTGGAATCGTGGGTGGGCACATAACCTGATAGATTATATAGTTGAAATAAATATAACAACAGTAGTTCTATTAAACACAAATTATATGTTTGTTTATTTATACTCGTTATCGATACAGAGCGCAAACACAAGAGAGTAAAAGTAAAAGTAAAGAAACAGGAAGTAACAGATGGCGCGCATACAGGAAATAGTGCGATAGCACTGATCATAGAAATGCGCATGCGTTAGGAGAGGGCGCGAACTTCTAACATTAACATTAACAAAGAAATATTCGTCCTTCAACTTAATGACGGTCAGGCCATAAACATCACCGATAGCGACCCTTTTGCAGGTAATTTTTCCCAGTACAATTTCAGTGCTGAAACGCAGCAAATTTTCACTGAAATAGCACTGAGCTTTCAGTACTAATTCCCTAGTACAATTTCAGTCCATTCTTCCGGCAGGGTAGACATCGCACTCGACTTTTCGTGAAAATTCGAATTTCAACCACCACCCTGGGGGTGTTAAAAGGGTTGTAGGGGGTTAAGGGAGGGAAGAATTTGTTTTTGGTAGTCTTTTTGGTTTCAGCGACTAAAAAAACATAGGAATTGACACCCTAATCGACTTTTTTTTAAGCTGAAATTCCAACCCCCGGGAGCAGGTGTAAGGGGGTGGTAGCGGGAAAATAGTCAATGAAAAAAATTTTCATGGTCATATTCGGTTTCAGCGACCCCAAAAACATGGGGATAGGGGGGTGTGACCTCTGGGTTTTGACTTTTTTTTGTGTGCCTGTGCTATCAATGTGTAGTGAGTAGTGGGGCTGAATTTCAATGGAACGTCTTGACCAATAAGAGTAGCTCTACTTTAAATGCCTTTCCTGTAGAATTCGTTTGTTGTAGCTAAGGTCCCTTTCACCGTGGAGCATCACATATCCCAGTAAAAATAAACTAATTCAAACGGATTGAAATGAATTAAGATTTTTGGTAGGTAGAAAGCGGGATTCATTCAAGCTCTTTGTATATTCGATTGAATTCGATTCAATTTGCCTGAAGTTGTGCAAACGAATTCGCATTCGTAAGAAATGACCAAGGCATACATTGAATTCGTGCTGACGAATTAAAAAAAATTAAAGGCCCCAAAACTTGTCCATTGAATTAGTAACCCAGACAGCACTTAAGCTTGCAGCAAGCTTGAGGCAAGCTTGCCGTGCAAGATTGCCAATATTGACGTGCAAGTTTGCAGCAAGCTTGCCACAAGCTTAAAATGTCCCACTCATAGCAAGCTTCATGTGAAAGTTTGCTGCAATATTGCACTACAAGCTTGCAGCAATATTGCACTAAAGGTTGCCGCAAACTTGATGTAATCTTACACGGAAAAACCTTTAAGCAGTCTGCTCACCCGAAACTTATGCGTCAGCGCCACCACTAAACTTGTTCATCTGCACTCACAAACTGGGTGACCAACGTACCCAGTTGTAATTTTCTAAACTTTTTGGGAAGTTTGTCTATCGAAAACGGTAATGCTACGCACCCAGTGGCGGGCGATCAGACTTTCCATGCAGTGAGAAGCGAAATTTTGTGACAGTGGGAAGGCAGACTTCTCAAAGGTTTTTCCGTGTATATGGAAATTGTTTATTATATAAAATTAATAATTTATTATTAGCAACAAATTTATATTTAATATTTTTAATTTTTATTAAACATTAAAAAATTATAACAACGTTATAGTAATAATGTTATTAATTTCCCCAAAGAATTGGAGTTGGGAACTATTATCCACGATCAGTGGATAATAATTAAAAATTGTCAACGTCGTAGCAGACGTTAACTATACACATTATCATTTAAGATAATATGGTGAAAAGTCTGTTCAGCGGACCGATACTTATACTCTGCGCGAGACAAGTCGTGCGCGAGAGAGGTATTTCTCGCCATCTAGCAAGGAATTGGAAAACTAATAGAAGTTTCTTCTATAATTTTATAATTCCTTGCTAGATGGCGAGAAATACCTCTCTCGCGCACGACTTTTCACCATATTATCTTAAATGATACACGGAAAGAAAAGGTCTGGAAGAGATATCCATAAAAATATTGTTGACCAGAATATTGTTGTGTTATCCAATTCAATGGAAGAGACAACTTTCAGAATGGAAGCACATTCCATATTCAATGGATGAGGGAGCCATATTATATTGTTGAATCAAATATGGATGTGACATCCATAGGCATGGTTGGGCTTACAATTCATGCTATGGATTTTCACATATGGCTGCCTCATTCATATAAACTTTGGTTGGGAGATCCATAGTTAGTTCAAAATTTCGATACATGTTGCGCGCAATTCATTATCATGGCATCCATTTAAAAATGGACGTCTCAATTTGTCCTTCGCGTCGGTCTCCTGTCGCGTCTATATAATCGCGTTGTGAGTTTATTGTGTATAAATAGTGTTATAATTGTATTATTTATTATCGTTATTGTTTATTTGTGTTTATGTAAATTAATTTTCATGAAATATGTGTAGAGTATATAAGGAATATTATATGCTCAAATATTGTAGTTGCGTGTATAGTGTAGTGGATAGCGTTAGTGTTTAGTATGCGTTAGGTCTAGGGTTCGTGTCTCCCCCATCGGTTAATAATTTATTTCGTAAATATGCGGTTATTCAATAAGTGGTGTGTATTAATTAACAAAAATGTGTATAAAATATCTCAAGTGACATGGAATTTAATTAATTGAGTGATTCAAATTTTTTTGTTTCCCATTTCCATTACTATGGATCACCCAACCATAGATCTTTTGCTGCTCCAACAATATACAGCCAGCCATAGAATATGGATGCAGCAACCTTAACTATGGATATCCCGTATTTTTCAATATAATATGGCTGTGATATCCATGTATCTGGATGTGTCAACTATTCCTTTTTCTCCGTGTAATGTGTATAGTTAACGTCTGCTACGACGTTGACAATTTTTAATTATTATCCACTGATCATGGATAATAGTTCCCAACTCCAATTCTTTGGGGAAATTAATAACATTATTACAGTAACGTTGTTATAATTTTTTAATGTTTAATAAAAATTAAAAATATTAAATATAAATTTGTTGCTAGTAATAAATTATTAATTTTATATAATAAACAATTTCCATATAAGATTACATCAAGTTTGCGGCAACCTTTAGTGTAATATTGCAGCAAACTTTCACATGAAGCTTGCTATGAGTGGGACATTTTAAGCTTGTGGCAAGCTTGCTGCAAACTTGCACGTCAATATTGGCAATCTTGCACGGCAAGCTTGTCACAAAGCGGGATTCACTGAAACTCTTTGTGAATTCTTTTTAATTTATTTCAATTAGTTTTTGTTTACTGGGATAGATCAAAGTATAAAATAATAAAATACAAATTTTTATGTTTAAAGTTAATTTCGGGTATTTATAGTTTAAATTATTTGTAAATAAAATTATATACATATTATTTACTAAAAAAATTCTACAGTTATTTATTTCTTATCATTTTTTAATTTTTAAAACGCGTAATGGTCAAGTAGAGTAGAAGGGGGTAATGTAGTGCACTTTTCTTTTGAAGACTCCTGTGCCCGCAATTTTCAACCAATTTTGATCAATAAGGACTCGTTGGAAAGACAATGCTTTTAGCTACATTTATGGTGTACATTATTTTTTTTGTAGATGTAGATGGAGCTTTTCTATATCTAAAAAACTGAAGGCACTTTTTTTCGACATTTTAAAATTTGTAGGGCAATGTAGTGCACCACTTTATTAGTCAAATAAAAAGCAGAGAATATATTATAAACGATTTTATTTTATTAGATGTAATATTAGGAACATAAGAAACTTAAAAAACTATAAACTAGTAGTGATGCCCACGAGATCGAGACTTTGCATCGTATCATCTCGTCTCGTGAACAGCACTATAAACTAGAGATTTCTTTGGTCCTGTGTTAGATAAAACTGAAAGAAAACTGCAATAATTTGCAAAAAGCAAACATGGTTAAATAATACATATATACGGTACTCTGTATAATTGCACTACATTGCTCCCAACCCTGTGCACTACAATGCCCCCAAGCACTTTCTTCACGTTGACTTAAATATCTCAATAAAAACAAAATTAAACGTCAAAACAATAAAAATCCGAACTCTACACGGAGAAAAATGAAAAAATGATTTATGCAGTCAGTTTAGCACTCCTTTATAGAATAATATGTGACAGGTACACACTATAGTATTAGAAGTTTCATAGCTGAACACTTTGGGACTCAACACAAGTTATCCCATTCATCAGCTTAAACAAGACTGTTTATATAGTCTAAGAGCACAGGTCTCCTCAGAGGTGGGCAGGTTATTCTAAAATGTAACGCTACAAACTTGGTGGGGAGTTGTTCCAAATGACTTCCAGATTCCAAATTTTCAAACCAATAAATCGTACCTGATCCTCTTTTCGAATTATCTCTTTTACAGATAGTCGGAAACTTGAAAATGTATTATCTTAATGTGGAAGCTTTGATTCAGAAGACTGCTGATTTTTCATTATTAAAAATTTTTTAAACAAAGATTTTATAGATAGTTATGTTCATGATTTTGAGAAAAGTGTGGATAGGGGGAGTGGGGCAAGACTGGGTACTTAAGGTTTAAAGCGCAAAAAAACGAAAATTATCGAATATATATTTTATTATTTTCTTTAATAACTATCTTTGGGAATCAGTCTTTAGTAATAAAGGCGTACAAAGGCCATCTGTTTCTTAAAAAATCATAAAATTTATAATATGGAAAAAATTGCAAATCTCCCCATCTTGCCCCACCGGCGCGGTACTAAAAAAGCAACCTATTTCTGTCGACAAATTTTACAAGTAAAGGTTGCATCTTCATCTTCGTCATCGACACCAGCACAACTGCACAAAGCCCATTGACCGCAGACAGAACAAGCAGCCCAGCCTTCATTTGAGTCTAAATAATAACCATTACAATTTATAGAGACAAGGTGTATTTTCCACTTTACCATCGCTAATTATTGATTTAACCTGACAAGCTTTTTTCTTTTTGGTCACTCTTATTTTATTCAGTCTTTATTTAAGTAGTTTTCTTAACTTCCCTTATTTCTCTTTTCTTTTGCTTCATTTGTGTACCCCGTCTTGCCTCACTCTTCCCTACTCTATCTTGCCCGCACCTACGAAATTGAATAAAATGATTAATTACTACAATTTACGATTCAACAAAGAAAAAATAAATGCTTCCCTTCTTCTGTTACCCTTGCTATTTAAAAAAAATTTAATATACACTGAAAAACTGTTGGTAGAGCTGTTCGCCCAATGCGGTGAACTGCTGCGTTAAAAAGACACGCACAGCTCACTTTATTTTTGGGCGAGTTACTCTCCTTTTTGGGCGAGCAACTCTCCTTTTTGATAGAGCTGCTGACCTTTTTGTCAAGCAGCCGCTCGCCAACGCCATTGGTAGTCAAGTTTAGGAGAGCAACTCGCCTAATTTTGATAGAGCTGTGAGTTTAAAGTTAAGTAGCGCTGCACAATAGTCAATAGCGGAACTGCTCTACCAACAGTTTTTCAGTGTAGTTCATCAACTGTTATTATTAAATAAATAAAGACCTCCTAAAAAAAAGAAAAATTTACAAGAAAATCGTCGAAAACAGTTTTTTTAGTAAAACAGATAAAAGATTTGTTCTCATGGCTTTTAGGTTCTGTAAACAAGAAACTATCGTCTCGGTGCAGTATTATGTAAAATATAATCGCGATTGGTTCTTCTTCTTCTTTGTATAGTGGCTTCGACTAGTCAGGCCAATTCGAGATATATAAGTGCATGTATACACGGAGAGAAATCTGTTGCTATTATTGCTTGCAGAATCTTTACAAATTTTATTAGTCACTGCTGAATAGAATTTTAGCTTGAGGTTATAATAATTTATATACAAAATCATCTATTTAATGTAATAGAGAGTTCGATGCAATAAACACAAAAAGCAGCTGCTAATTTTGCACGAAATCTTTATTATAAATATAAAGAGAACGTGCTATAAAAGTATTAGATTCTTCTTATAAGAATCGCTCGAACTCCGACTGATTTTCAGGCGGACTTTATACAACACAATCTTACTTGCGTGTACGCACATATAACTCACACACACATATATTTCTCTGGATGGTTTCGAGGAACGGAACGCGTACAAAGCGGTGACGTTTGCAATAACATAACCTAACAATTTTCACATGTTGCTTATATATTCAAACACGAATAAAAATGCAATAATTTTTAAATAATATACTTACTATTAAATAAATATTATCTTTTTATAACAGCAACAAGTATTAAATACTACATATAATATATAATGTTTTACCAGACGACAAAACTGTCCAGAGAAATATATATGTGTGTGAGTTATATGTGCGTATACACAGGTAAGATTGTGTTGTATAAAGTCCACCTGAAAATCAGTCGGAGTTCGAGCGATTCTTATAAGAAGAATCTAATACTTTTATAGCACGTTCTCTTTGTATTTATAATAAAGATTTCGTGCAAAATTAGCTACTGTCTCTTATGCTTATTGCATTGAAAGTATTTTTACAATAAGTATATGAATCCATGCTAAAAATATAAGAGAAACGTTAAGCAATTTAAGTAATGTGCTCTTTCGAGTAATATTAGCAGCAGATTTCTCTCCGTGTAGTTTATGGTTAAATATTTTAACTGATTTGTTTGTCACTTCACAAGAGAATTTTGTCCAAAGTTTATATAACACTAGTTTTGTTTCTCATGAATGATTGTTCTGAGTTGTTATAACACTAGATTCTCACTGTAGGTGGAGGGATAGGTGAGGTTGGGTAATCCTTACCTAAGTAAGGATTTCCTCTAGTATCCCACGTGATTTTATTTAAAATTTAAATTTAAATCTAATGATTTTATTACCAATCCGCCATTTTATTTGAATTATTTAGTTAATTTATTAATTGAGAGAAAATCCTTCTTTGAAATTTCTTCACTTTTTCTTAACCTATTTGATTTTCATTTGTTTATTAAAAATTCTTTTTTTTTAAAATTTTTTATTTATTTATTATTATTTTTTTTTTAAATAATTTTTTAGAGAATATTTTTTTGTTTGTGAGTTTTCAAATTTTCTTGTTTGGTTTATCCTTTCCTTTTAAATTTGAATATTTATAATTTTTCTTTTCCAAATTTTAAGAGGCTAATTAGCTTTATATAGCTTTTGAGATACCCACCCCCATGGTGGTGTTCTCCATATCTGCAAGCATGCGATTCCTGGAGTCGACTTGTTCATTATCTTAACATAAAGTAACAGAACCAGTATATTAAATTGAGCAACTAGTTGCTGTAAGAATAAAATAAAAATTAAGTAAAATTATATTTTAACTTAGATTAGATTAGATTTCTTTATTTTGTTCCAGAAAACCATGAGAACAACCATAAAAATACAATAAATTCAAAAATATACATAATATAAAATATACAAATTTATGATACAATTTAATTAAGAGTTGTTTAACAATAATTAAATTGAAATATAAAGTATAATCAAAATAGTAAACAAATAATTAAAAAAATATATATATGTATATCTATAAAAGAGACTCTACAACTTCAGACGCTCAGTGTAGTACAAAATAGTATATATGTATTTTGTCATAATCATACAATAAAATGATAATAAATATATTAAGCAATGACAAAATTAAACTATAGTAGAAGAACCTTACAAACATTTAATTATTAAGTGCTAACAAATATCTAAAAAGTTTGAATTTAAAAATACCAATACTTTCTGCATTCGTTATTGAACTAGGAAGAGAGTTCCAAAATGTTACAGCAGTGACAATAAAAGAATTCCTATATTGTTCAGTTCTACAAAAAGGTACCCTGAACAAATCAGGGCTTCTTACTTCTCTCAAAGTAATTTCACTTCTAAAAGTAAACTTGTTATACAGATAAAGAGGCCTTCTTGTATTCAGTGTAACATATGTCAAACATCCAATGAACAATAGACGTCTATTTTTAACATTCAGCCATCCCAGTCTCTGACGATAAGAAGATATATGTTCATCCCTTTTTAAATTAAATATAAATCTTATACACGAATTAAGGAGCTTCTCCAGTTTATAGTTGAGTTCATCTGCAAGATCATTATAAACAGCACAATAATAGTCAAAATGAGGCAATATTAACGAGGAGACAAGCTGTGTTTTTAACTTAACCGAGAGAGCCTTTCTATTTGATTTAAACTGTTGCAATGTTGCATACACATTTCTACAAATTTGTCCAACATGTTTTTCCCAAGAAAGAATTGGATTAAAAGTAACTCCCAAGTTCTTAACAGATTGCACATAAGGTATCACAATATTATTTATTTTAATTGGAGGGCACTTATTTAAATCCAAATTATTTATGTTCCATGAGGAACCAATAATCATTGAATAGCTTTTATTAAGATTAATTTTAAGTTGATTTTCCTCCGCCTAATTGTAAACAGCCATAACATCCCTATTAATCAGTTCTAAACTATTATTTAATTCATTAAGACTTGTGTGTATGTAGATTTGCAGATCATCAACATAATACATATACTTAGAATATTGAAGAGAACTCCTCAAATCATTTGTAAAGACTGTGAACAAAAAAGGACCCAATACCGAACCCTGAGGGACACCTGTTCCAACAGGACCCCACTCAGATCCCTCACCATGAGGACCATAAACAGATTGCCTTCTGCAAGACAAGTAAGATGCAATCCATTTCAAAGCAGATGCTGACAAACCAAACGACTTTAATTTTAATAATAAGAGATTATGGGGAACCATGTCAAAAGCTTTGCTAAAATCAAAGAAAACAATTATAGTTACCTTCTTGTTATCAATAGCATTAAGTATGTCATCAGTAATTTTAAGTAAAAGAGTTTGAGTACTAAATCCTTTTCTATAGCCAGATTGAAAAGGATCGAGAATATTATTAGACTCAACATATTTATTCAACTGAGTACACACACACTTCTCAAGAACCTTTAACAGACCACACAAAATGGCAACCGGTCTATGATCCCCAGGGTGTTGTGGAATTTTAACTTTATTAACTGGTTTAATAAGAACATTTCTCCACTCATCAGGAAAAACTGAGGTTTGCAAAGACAGGTTAAAAAGATGTAACACATACGGTAATAAAACAGGCATTGACTTTTTAATAACACTTATAGAAATACCATCAAATCCCTGTGCTTCAGTCTTTATGCCTTCTAAGGCCTTTAATATGTCAGAAGGACCAATGTCTTCAAAATAAAAAAGACTATCATTAAATCCAACATCATGAAGAAGCTCAGAGAGGAACTGAGGCGTTATATTAAAGGATGGATTTCCACAAATAGTTAAAAAGTAATCATTGATTTCATTCACAGAAAACGTGAGAGGAGAATCATCAATTTTATTGCTAATAATTCCAAGACGCCTCAGTTCCCTCCAGAGCTCCCCCTGATCCGTTATTCCCTGCAGCCTATTTGCATTATAACTGTCACGTGCTTCTCTTAACAAAAACTTTACTTTATTTCGCAGCATTTTATATTTATTCTTAATTAAAATATTTCCTACTCTCTTCCATGCTCGAAAAGTAGAGTCTCTTTGTCTTATAAGATCCCTAATCTCCAAACTCATCCAAGGACACAAATTATGTTTCTTTCTCTTGTAGGCACATAAAGGGGCATGCTCATCTAAAGCTATATCAATTACATTACAAATAAAAGTTAATTTACCATCAACTGTACACAATTGTAAAAAATTATTCCAGTCAACATTACAAAGAGTCGTTAAGAAATCCTCATCATTAATTCCCCTTAAATTTCGACAAAACCTTACAGAACACTCCTGTACATTAGGTTTCCATTTGTAAATTATTTCAATGAGTTCATGCCCCGCGACAAAAGGAACATGAGATTGAGAAAAAGCAATTAATTTATTCTCATCATCAACCACACATAAATCAAGCCATGTATTAGAATTGCCAGTATGGTGAGTAGCAGCATACGGAACAACAAATAAATTAAAAGATTCAAAAAAGAACCTAAGATAATTAGTTTCAGGTGAGTTTTTGTTCAGATCATAATATACTCTGGCTTATTATCAAATTTACCCGGAGATAGGTAAAGAACCTTAAAATTGAGATCACTTCTAACATATGCCGCAACACCACCACCACGCTTCTCCTTTCTATCTCTACGTATTAAGTTATAATTGTTAATGTTTATCATACCATCTCTAATTTTCTCAGTTAACCATGTTTCACTTAAAGCCACAACATGAAATTCATTCGACGATAAATGAGCCCTTAAAAGATTAATATTAGATCTAAGTGAATTTATGTTGATATGGCAAATCCTTAAAGATGAAATCTCTGTAGATCGTGAAGAACCAGAGCCTAATGATGTCACATTTGTAGAGAAAGGTTGGGAAGGCTTATATCTAATAATTATAAAAACTTAAAAATTTTTAAAGCATATAGTAGTTGGTATATTGCTTTTATTGCTCTCTCCTCTCATCCTTGTTTAATTAAATAATTACATTTTCATGGTATAAAAAATTACTGATTTCTGTAACAGCTTCTAAATTCGGATTATATATTAATGAGACTAGCCTTGAAAGGTCTAGAGATCGAAAATTAAATATTGTGAACAAAGGTAGTTTAAGGTAGTGGTCTATCGAGCTTATCTCACATCCGCATTTGCAGCCAGGAGGGATATTCCATCCCAGTCTCAAAAATAATTCTCCCACGCAGACGTGGCCCGTCCTGAGCCTGGTGATCAGGTTGATTGCTCTTCTCGACAAGTCATATCCCCTGAACCAAGGTCTCTCCGTTTTTGAAGTAATGTGGTTGAAATATACTTGTCTGGTTCTTGTTACCGGAAAGAAAGGCCATTCTAGTCTATTGGTAGAGTTGAAGTCTTTATCTATTAGGTTTCGCCAGTCCTCCTTTGAAAAGGAAGACTTCCTTCCATATCGTAGTTCCCCGGCAATCTTAGACAATCTATCTGCCTCTTCATTGCCTCGAATGCCAGAATGGGAAGGAATCCAGACTAGCACAATTTTATTGTTTTGATCAGTTATTGATTGCACCATACCTGAAATTTCGTGAATAATTGTGCGTGTTTAGTTGTCTGGGAATCTGTCTTTGATTAATTGTAACGATCTAAGTGAGTCTGTCATCATACAAGTGTTTTGAAAATTGAGTGTTGTAATTAGTTTCAGTGCTGAGTGTATTCCACTGAGTTCAGCCATGATAGGAGAAAAACAACCCGTAATCTTGTCCAACCTTCTATAATTTGTGTCAGGAATAAATATACCACAGCCGGCTTTCCCAGTTTTTTCCGAAAAGGAGCCATCCGTGTATATAATTGTGTGATCATTATAGTGCTTCGATATTATGGAATTTGTGGTTTCATTAGGGTTTTCAGTTGATTTTATTTCGTAACCAGATTCCCTGTCTATGTTATTCCCAATATCAAAGGTTAGATTTGACCAATTAACATCAAAATAGGAGGCCTTTTGTGGTTTTTTATGTGTAGTTATGAGATTGTTAACTAAGGTGTAGTTATTTATCAGAGAAAAATTTGTTAAATATTTTGGAAGCTGTTTTCTTTGTTGAATGTGGATTAGGATGGATTCAATTTTATTAGAGACCAGGTTTTCATTCCAGCTTGATACTCGAACAAGATTCCTATCAATAAGTAAAGCCCTTCTTCGCTCTAGAGGGGGCTCCCCTGCTTCTGATAGTAAAATCGGAATCGGAGTTGACTTCATACATCCCATGATTATTCTTAATGCGGAGTACTGGATTTTATCAAGAGTTTTTAGTTTTTTCCGGCAGGAATTCATAAACAGTACAGAGGCCCATTCAAGTAGGGCCCTTGTAAGTCCACAATATATTGTCATTATTGAATCCGGGTGTACTCCATATGTAACTTTCGTTAGAGTTCGAATAATATTCAAAGATTTGCTTGCTCTTTGCGCTAATTCATCTATGTGATCTTGCCAATTTAGTCGTTAATAAAATTTTTTTTTTTTTTTTTTTTTTTATTCCATGATAACCCCAAGGTAGGTGATGTTAAGAGAGTTTATGATCTGCTGATCAACCACTCTGATGGTTTCATTGGAGAGGTCCATTGAGTTTCTGGAGAAGATGCAGAACTGACTTTTACCTGGGGATATACTGAAGCCTAAGGTTTTTAGATAGGGGACTAGTCTATCTATCGCTGATTCGATATGAGCCAGCGCCACATTGATGTCATCATCTGTCGAATACAACAAAATGTCATCTGCAAATTGTAGAATTTTGGTTTCCTCTGGTATAGTCACCCTGATGTGTCTAAGGGATATATTAAAAAGGAGAGGGGATAAACCCCCCCCCCTGTGGTACACCGACTCCACACATTCGAGGTGGCGCCAGATCATCCCCAAAATGCAGAGATCTATTAGTTATCATGAAGGATATGAAATTTAACAGTCTTCCTGGTACCTCATCATCTCTGAGCTGTTGGAGAACAGCTGAGGGGAGCAGTGCGTTAAACGCTCCTTTTATATCTAAGGCCACCACCGCTGTGCTTCTACCTTGAGAAAAGTTTTTGTTGATGTCCATGGCCAGGACCGAAACACAGTCAAGAGCCGAGCGCTCTCTTTGGAATCCAAACTGGTGATCAGGAATTAGGCCCCTCGACTCCACAAAGTGCTCCAGCCTCGCATGGACGATCCTCTCCATTAGTTTTCCTAGTGCTGATGTGAGGGATATCGGTCGAAATCTCTTTCCGCTTGGTTTTGGAATAAAACGAACAAGAGTTGACCGCCATGTATCTGGAAATGAGGACTGTATGAAGCATTTATTATAAAATTGGAAGATGGATTCAAGGCATGGTAATGGCAATTTTTTAATGACTGCATATGAAACTTTGTCTAAACTGGGAGCTGAGTCCTTCTTGCATTTAGATAATGCCGAAAAGAATTCCGTCCTGGTAAATGGGGCATTGTAACAGTTACTTTCGTCTATTTGATGGGGGACCGATTTAATTTTCTGGGAACAAAAGCTCCCGCTGTTGTTAAAGAATCGATAACTGCACGAGTGATTTTGTCATATGTTTCTTGAGTATTGACTGTTGAATTTTCGCAGTCCGGAAAGCCGGATGAAATCAGTTCGTTAAACAGGGTCCAATTGACACGTTTTAAATTGATCCTTGTGGAGCTTTGGCAAGTGGTCGCCACTCTAATTGCTATGTTCAATGAAACCGGGTTATAGTCGCTCCCGAATCGCGATTGGTTAATTCGTTTGTTAAATAGGGCCGGTACCCCGTTTTGCCCCACTCTCCCCTATAAGTCCCAAAAATCACTTTTTAGTTTTTGTAAATACAACTGTTTTAAAAAATGATTGGATTGGTTTAAAATTTGTTACTCAGGGGTTTCGGGGTCGCTGATTGCAAATATGATGTCAAAATAAAAAAATCTGTGGACAGATTCCTAATCAGCGACCCCGAAACCCCTCGAGTAACGAGTTTCAGGCAAATTGAATCGATTTTTAAAAGTCGATCGCCATATTGGATCCAACAATTTGAGTTTTGAAAATCTGACGTCATATTCGTTATCAGCGATCCCGAAAACTCCCGAGTAACAAATTCTTAGCGAATCCAATCATTTTTTTAAAAGTTGTATTTAGGTAAATTTAGGACAACTGTTGAAAAATCAATTTTGACAGTTAATTTAGTTTGTTGTTGGCAATATCGCTATATTTTCGTAAAGTAGAGGGTTCTAGATTTAATTTAACTCATATGACAAGTCTCTAGCACGTCGGATTTACCCAGTAGAAATTTTCAAAAACTACTAAAAAATGATTTTTTGGTATTTCACCCCCAATTTTCTCAAAATCCTGACCTGATGGGAGGTTTTAGTTAAATGTTAATTCGGATTTAGCGCACCAAAAGCTACGGTAAATGACTTCTCGATCTTAGACAACGGAAATTTTTTTGCAGGCTTCTGAAATTATATATATATATATTCATATATACATAGCACTTTAACATGTGACAGACGTGTCCAAATTAAAAAAAACAAAAAGTTTCTTGAAGAAGAGACAATTCGGAACCATAATTATCTAGAAAATCTTTGTCCAAAAAATTTTTAGTAACGAAAAATCAGCAGTCTTCTGAATCAAAGCTTCCACATTAAGATAATAAATTTTTCAAGTTTCCGACTATCTGTATAAGAGATAATTCGAAAAGAGGATCAGGTACGATTTATCGGTTTGAAAATTTGGAATCTGGAAGTCATTTGGAACAACTCCCCACCAAGTTTGTAGCGTTACATTTTAGAATAACCTGCCCACCTCTGAGGAGACCTGTGAGAGGGAATAAGAGTATAAAAAATTGGAATGAGAAATTACTTTCTCATGTAATTGTTAAAAGAACGCGGCAGTGTACAAAACACAAGTCAATAATAGAAGCGAATATTGAACAACTAGTACTTAGTCCAGTTCTTTCGAAAAATGAACGCCGTGCACATAAAGTAGATACCTACTCGAAAACCACAAGTTATTCTCTCTCTCTCACACTAATGGTCGTTCACTTATCTTACCGTTTCACTTACTCTTACTACTCTTAACTATTATGCAGTGCAGTTAAGTTAATTAAATTATTAAAGATTGCTTTGAGAATAATTAATTATACATTTCATTCAAGGTCAATTCACTATTTTGTATATATATAAAGAGTGCATTTAACATATTTTTCTTTCTTTTAATGATTGGTTATTATTTTTTTTTATATAAAATTGACGAAGTGAATAAAGGGAAACACTCGTTTCGCGTCGCGTCGGCCAGTTTCTCTACTATGCACACTGCAGCGCGCCTTATAATCTTCGCCTGTGTTTCAATGCTGTTTACAGTGACATTTGGAACTAAGGCCCTCTATACACTATACGCAATACCCTAAGATGCTTGATGGAAATGAATTAATGTACTTTTACTGGACTGAGTCCTGTTTTTTCAATATTGACTCCCAGTTTTTCAAACTCCATTTTTCTCCGTGTAGACGTTGTAATGATATAGTCGAATTTATTAATGAAATAAATTCGTGAGTTTCTTGAAGGAAATAAAATCATTTATTTTACATGCAATAGTATATCTATATTTATTGCTGTGCTCGCTGCTCGGTCGTCGAGTAGAGAGTACCGATGGCGCATTCATTGCCGCGCAAGCACGTGGTTTCATTCATTTCGCGCTATGCCTCGCGAGAGACCTACGATCTATAATACTTCGTTGCACTGACAATTTCCTCAGTTCGCTGCCGAACTCTCTCGGGGCTTGCTCCAAGGCAGTTCGACAGCAACTCTCTCCTTCCTCTCTCCACCCTTTTCCTTTCGATCTAACGCCGAGGCTGAGGTACAACTCTCCCAAGGAATGAGATCTTCCTCTCTCAGGCTAGGTACATCTGTGCTACTTCCTTTCTCTTTTTACCTGGTGCGGCAGGCGGTAATTCAGGTACAACTAGGGCTGCTAGCTTGTACCCAATTCCTCTCTACCTGGAGTAGACAGGCGGTATCTCAGGTACAACTGGGGCTGCTAGTTTGCGCCACTTCCTAGAGGGAGCTGTACTCGAGACTCAGGTACAACTAAGCAGCAGTTGTTACTGCTGCTCCCCTCGTTACTCCGTCGTTCTTTCTCGCTCTTATGCACTTGGTCAGGCCAGGGGTACATCCGTGGAAGACCTTGTGCATAATTTCCATCTAAGCTTTTGTGAACCAACCCTGTGGTGAAGATGTACAACTCGACCTCCACAGAGTTGATGCACCAGGTAGAATCTTCGACCCAAGGTACATCTTGGGGGAAGATGATCTTTTGAATAATCTTTTCCTTTATTCGCACTATAATACGTGTCGGGCATGAATACCGTTAGTTCGGTATCTAGTTTCTTTCGATTATGAAATCGTTCTAGCGTGCACGACCCTAGTAAACGTTCGTATCGTACAGTACCGTCCGAAATTGTCAGTCCACCCATTTTCAAAGGAATGACAAACATTTTTTAACATAAAATTCATGAAAAGTAAAATTTTTTTTGGTTTATATTTTGAAAGACGATAAAATTTTGAAAAGAATAAGACCTTACAGAAGTCATTTGGCCAAAATTTGTAGAAGATATTCTTAAAAATCGTCATTTTCAATGTTTTACAAAAAATTGAATAACTTCTAAAATAATGAACGCTTTTTAATAATCTTAGGCTTATTTTAAAGACCATTTTCTACAGAATAAGAATTACTTATAGGCATTAACCTGTAATTTTTAACTTGGAATAAGCTTGACGTCAAAGTTGGACAAAAAAATTCAAAAAATTTGAAATAATATTATTAAAAGAAAAATAATTTTTGAAATTCAAACATATATTTTTATTAAAATTTCTTGAAAAATCTACACCATATCATGTTTTATATATGTTCTAGAATAGTTTTTAGTACAAAAAATTGATTTCAAATTTTTCCAATTTTTTTGTCTAATTTTGACGTCATGCTTATTCCAAGTTAAAAATGACAGGTTAATGCCTATAAGTAATTCTTATTCCGTAGAAAAAGACCTTTAAAATAAGCCTAAGATTATTAAAAAGCGTTCATTATTTTAGAAGTTATTTAAATTTTTGTAAAACATTGAAAATGACGATTTTTAGGAATATCTTCTACAAATTTTGTCCAAATGACTTCTGTAAGGTCTTATTCTTTTCAAAATTTTATCGTCTTTCAAAATATAAACCAAAAAAAATTTTAGTTTTCATGAATTTTATGTTAAAAAATTTTTGTCATTCCTTTAAAAATGGGTGGACTGACAATTGCGGACGGTACTGTATTTTAGGGGTAAATTCTAGAGCCTACCTTCGCGAATAAATGAGCGTCGACCTTTTGTGAATTCAATATGGCGGAAACTAACGGTTGCTAATTTTACAGCGTTGCGACCGCCGACCAACACAGCGAGGAGTGAATCTGCCATGGCTGCGACTCTCTCTCTCTCACTCACTCTTTTTCTCTCTCTTTCTAATTCTCCCTTTCTCTCTCACTCTCACTGATTAACTTAAACTCTCTTTTCTAATTTATTCCTTCTTTTAATTCTTTATTATTTTATTATTTCTTATTTTATTTGTTTAAAATATATTTTCTTACGAAGGTTTAAATTATGCCTTATCAATGACTACACCTTACATCCAGGATCACAAGCCTACTTTAACTAGATACTAATTTAAATGATATTTCAAGCCAAACTAAGTTTTAGATTAAATTACTAAATTTAACTAAATTAAATACCCGGACTCCATCCGGCGAGCTATTCTTTTGGCAGTTAAAATTACAATCATTACAACGTTTTGTGAACAACTACACGGAAAAAAAGTACGTGAATCATTCCTTGAAAGTGCTTGACTTTTGGATAGGACACAAAATACTAGACTGTATCATATACTTTTGATTAGAAAATATAACAAAGTCCTAGAATTATTCTAGTACTAGTATGGGCAACAGTGTTTTTAAATTTTAATAAAAAGTCATTTGTTCAGTTTTATAAAGTACCTGTATAAAGTACCCTTTTATAAAGTACCCTTTTATAAAGTACCCTTATTTAAAAATCAAATAAGGCATCAACTATACGGTTTGTAAAAAAATTCAATAATGAGTTAAAAAAATTGATCAACTTGGAAAAGCCATTTTCAACATTTTTTTAGAATCAGCCACAGTAGAGTGCAAAGATGCCTTTCTAGTTTGAACGTGTCACACTCATATGTTTCCATGGAAGCATATCAGTGCGACATGTTCAAACTAAGAAGGCATTTTTGCACCCTACCGTACGCGAAAGATTAGTTCACATGGCTGGATATACACGGCGAAAAGCCAGTATAAGAGTTAATAAAAACTTACTACTACTACTACTCTATCCAAGGTAAATGACAGCTGATCGTCTGTTTCCATTTTTGTTAATTTCAGATGTGAATATACTATTATTTTATGAAAAACAAATAGTGTCAATGAGGCATTCTTTGTCAACTGGACCCACCTTCTCTCCAAAAATGGTTTGCGTTTGAATTAGGGGAGAGAGGGACAAGACGGGGTACCGGCCCTATTTAACAAACGAATTAACCAATCGCGATTATATTTTACATAATACTGCACCGAGACGATAGTTTCTTGTTTACAGAACCTAAAAGCCATGAGAACAAATCTTTTATCTGTTTTACTAAAAAAAAACTGTTTTCGATGATTTTCTTGTGAATTTTTCACTTTTTGTAAAAGGTGTTTAATATTTAATAATAACAGTTAATGAACTGTATAAATTTTTTTCTAACTGGCAAGGGTTACAGAACAAGGGAAGCATATGTTTTTTTTTCTTTGTTGAATCGTAAATTGTAGTAATCAACCTTTTTCTTCAATTTCGTAGATGGGGGCAAGATGGGGTAGGAGAGAGTGGGGCAAGACGGGGTACTCAAATTAAACAAAAGAAAAGAGAAATAAGAGAAGTTAAGAAAACTACTGAAATCAAGACTGAATAAAATAATAGTGACCAAAAAGAAAAAAGCTTGTCAGGTTAAATCATTAATTAGCGATGGTAAAGTGGAAAATACACCTTGTCTCTATTGTAATGGGTATTATTTGGACTCAAATGAAGACTGGTCTGCTTGTTCTGTCTGCGGCAAATGGGCTCATTGCAGTTGTGCTGGTGTAGACGACGAAGATCAAGATGCAACCTTCACTTGTAAAATTTGTCGAAAGAAATAGGTTGTTTTTTTAGTACCCCATCTTACCCGCCGGTGGGGCAAGATGGGGAGATTTGCAATTTTTTCAAAATTATTAATTATAAGCTTTTTTAAGAAACAGATGACTTTTGTACGCCTTTTTTTACGAAAGACTGATTCCTAAAGATGATAATTAAAAATAATAATAAAGTATATATTCGATAATTTTCGTTTTTTTGCGCTTTAAACATTAAGTACCCCGTCTTGACCCACTCTCTCCTACCAGCTATAAGCGTAAAAGTTAGATAAAAAGTAATACTTTTAAATGCTGAGTGGCAATTTCTGAAAATTCAAAATGGCGGATCCAATATGGCGGACATATATTTAAAAATGTAATGAATTCTCTTGAAACTTGTTACTCGGGGGTTTTTGGGGTCATTGATTACGAATCTAAAGTTAGATTTCCAAAATTAAATATGGCGGATCCAATATGGCGGTCGTATTTTTAAAATTTTTCTTGAAATCGCTTGAAACTTGTTACTCGGGGGTTTTTGGGGTCGCTGATTATGAATCTGCAATTAGATTTTCAAAATTCAAAATGGCGGATCCAATATGGCGGACATATTTTTAAAAATGTAATGGATTCGCTTAGAAGTTATTACTTAAGGGGTTTTTGGGGTCGCCGATTACGAATCTGAAGTTAGATTTCCAAAATTCAATATGGCAGATCCAGTATGGCTGACAAATTTTCTTAAATTTGATTAATTTGCACACGGCGAGACCCACATTTGTAAAAATTACTAAAAGTGGTTGCAATGACCGGAAATAAGGGGGCTTTTATCATAATGTACTACAGAAATAGATAAATTTACAAAAGAAATGTATAAATTTGCTACATTGAAATAGAAAGTTTTAATATTTGGTGTAAGAGTTGTAAATGTAGCGAAAATTGATTATAGTTTTATCTAATTTCATTAGACAAAATCTGACAAATGAAAACATTTTACCACTAAAACCTACTATCCACTGTAGTAATTTTTGGTAAGCAAGTGTGGTTAGCGAGTGCAGTCATATGGCGCCTGCATTTCTACTGGTTGCTAACTTCTTCAATCTCCATAAATGAGCCGACGCCAGCTTCGTTTTTATACGAAATGTCCCGATTACATCTGATCACTGACAGTGACTATGTTTCGCGTATGTAAAATAAATTTGGATATTATCTATAATAATTAAATATAAAGTAAAACGTAGGTCGTTTGTTATCTCAGAAATTGACCATTATAAATTAATAAATTTAGCATTTATTGTGAAATAAACATGTGTGTGTCTTCAAATATTTATCCAACAAATATATAAGTGTATGTGTGTGTCTGTGTATGTAAAAATCCTCCCAGTTTATCTCCATTAGTCAAGAATTGACGGGAAACCGGCGATAAAAATCCGTATTTTTTCTTCAACACTTTCTTTTTGCATTTACAAACGACTATAGTAATTTTTCGTACACAATATTTCTAAGTTTACTACAGTTGTTTGGAACTATTGGACGAAATAGTAAGAAACTTTACTAATTTGGTAAACATTTGTCGGATTAGTGTAGAAAATAGTAAAAAATACAAAAACTCCCCTTATTTCCGGTAGTTGCAATGTGAAAATAGTAAATTCTAGTGTGATTTTATACAAAAATTACAAATCTCGGGCTTTCCGTGCATGAAAATTGTCACACAGAAACTTTTTCACAAACTTTTGGAAATTGGACGAAAATTGTAAAAGTTACGCCATTTAGAATTTTTTTATAAGATTTTTTTTAAATGTAAATATTTCTGAAACAATTTAACGGATTTTAATGAAATTTAAATATGTTATTCTTAAAATCATGTCCTTTCAGAATTTTTCAAAAGAAAAAAAAAATTTTGTTTTTTTAAAAAAAAAGTAAAAAAAAATTTTCTGAATCGATTTATTAAGCACGGGACCGATTTTTGAGTATTTTTCAAGATATAATAAAATATTCCTTATAATTTCACCTTTCATTTAAAAAAAAGAAAACGATGGAGACTTTAATAGTTTTCGAGATATTGCAATTTTTGTGGAAGCGCGACCACGTTTCAGTGCCAGCGCAATATCTTTTACCCGGGACGCCTCACAGTGGGATTTTTTACACTTTACTCTTCAAACTTGTCTATAGAGCCTACAAATTTTATTGGATTTGGATGTTCTTGGTCTTAAATAAAAGGGGATGAAATTTCTAAGAGATTCCTTTAAACCGATTTTTGAATTTTTAATTGTTTATTTATTTTTTTGTTACTTAAAGTTAACAATTTACAATACTTTTATAAAAATACTGTTTATTTTTTATTTTTCTATTCCACAAGATCGAAATCAATTTAAATTAGTCTAGTCTGACTACCTGACAAATAATAATGCATAATACAGTTTATTTAAATTGTTAAAAAAAACAATTTAAATTAGCAAATAGATAACTTTGGTCTTTTTTTTTTAATTGTTTTTTTAGACAAATTTATGTTTATTTAAGTAATGTATGTCTATTTTGTAAAAAAATGATTTTAAAGTTAACAATTATCATTGTTATTACTAATTATATAACCAATAATCTATTTTCTTTTGCATTTATAAACATTTCCAGCAGTTTTTAAACTTAAAATGTTTATACTATATGTACATTCTTTCAAAAACTTTAAAAATTTACTTATGGATTTTAAAACAATTTTAATTAACAAATAGATAACATTGGTCTTTTTAAAGAAATTATTTTTTTATTTCTCATCTACTCAATATAGTTTTGAAATATTAATAATAGAAAATTAAAAAATAATTATTAATAATTATAAAAACTTACATATTTTTGAAAATCCCGCCAAAAATTTAGGTAGAAATTTCGTTCTAAATAAATTATTCCACGCTTTAATAAAGTAACAATTGTTACAAAATATGTTTAAAAGTTTCTAGATTCATTTCATGTAAAAAATATGATTGAATTAATTTCAGTTAAAGAAAATACATTTTTTATGCATTATCCCATGTATTTTAATTGAAACAGGGCCTGTGCATAGCTGGCGCCATCGGTGTCAACTTTCAACAGTTGGTACACTTTCAACTCATCAATGCCACCGGGGTGGTCTGTGCGTCCGGAGGCTGTAAGCACCAACACAAGCATCGACTCCCCGGCTACAGTACTAATACTTGCACAGCCTGTATGCTACGGGCACCAACATAAGCGCGCTATGCACAACAAGGTAGCGACCTTGCTGTGCGTAGAACTTTCCTCTCCCCTCAAGGCCTTTCTCCAATGGGTTTTCAAAACTCTGCGTTTGTCTGCGAATGACTGCGTTGCGTTGATTTTAGCATATGTTGCCATAGCAACCGACGCAACGCAGAGTTTTGGGAACCTATTGGAGAAAGGCCTTCAAGGCCTTTCTCCAATAGGATCCAAAAACTCTGCGATTGTCTGCGAATGACTGCGTTGCGTTGATTTTAGCATGTGTTGCTATAGCAACCGACGCAGACGCAGAGTTTTAGGAACATATTGGAGAAAGGCCTTCAAGGCCTTTCTCCAATGGGTTCCCAAAACTCTGCGTTTGTCTGCGAATGACAGCGTTGCGTTGATTTTAGCATATGTTTCCATAGCAACCGACGCAACGCAGAGTTTTGGGAACCTATTGGAGAAAGGCCTTCAAGGCCTTTCTCTAATAGGTTCCCAAAACTCTGCGTTTGTCTGCGAATGACTGCGTTGCGTTATTTAAGCATATGTTGCCATAGCAACCGACGCAACGCAGAGTTTTGAGAACCTATTGGAGAAAGGCCTTCAGGGTCCATAAAGGCCTTTCTCCAATAGGTTTTAAAAAGTGTGCGAATGACTGCGTCTGCGTCGGTTGCTATAGCAACACATGCTAAAATCAACGCAACGCAGTCATTCGCACACTTTTTAAAACCTATTGGAAAAAGGCTTTAAGCTGTAGACTACAGCTTCAAAACAAACGCACGTGCGTTACAGCTGACTCAAGCTACAAGGCTTGTATGCCTTATGACACTTAAACTTATGCATCAAGTATGCATAATGTAATGTAATGTAACAAGTATGTGTAATGTTACACATTTTGTTGTAAACATTGTTGTTACAACAAAATGCCGGAGGACATTAGGTTGTATGTATATATGTATATGCATTACTCAATATGTAAAATGTATATACAAGCAACATATAAAAAGTAGGAACAATATAATTACAATAGATAAATTACACTGTAAAAAAATCTGGTGTAAATTTACTATGTCCGACGTTGGAAAGTTTGGTCACTATGTCCGACTTGGTATTTTTACACGCCGACTGTAATCTACATAACCTGCAAATATTTTTTTAAATAATATTTTCAGTCGTAACTTTTTGTATTTATGAAATATAGCCCAAACTTTTTGTAATATTATTATTTACTTATAAATTAGCATATACTTTCTATAAATGTACATTATATACACTTTTTTAGAGTTATTTATAAAAACTTGAAAATTTTTTGAAAATTTTAAAGGAATAAGAAAATTACATTCGCCATGTAATTGTACAGATCGTGCGACGTAATATTACGTCAAAGTGTAGAAATACACGCAATGTAAAAATACCACGTCGGACATAGTGATCAAATTTTCCTACGTCGGACGTAGTAAATTTACCCGAAACTATTAAATTACATAGTCGTATAATGTAAAATTATTAAAAATAGTAAAACTACTTTTGGAACGAAATAAATTTACTACGTACAACCTATAATGTTGATGTGTGAAATTACAAGTTTCGTGTTATTTTACACCAGATTTTTTTACAGTGTATATGCATTATTATAACTAAGATAAATAATAATTTTATTAATTAAACAATATAATTATTATTTAAATTCTAAGTTATTTCAAAATAATAATGTCTCAAAAAGTATCATGTTGATAGACCGTTTCCGTTCTCACGGACCTACCGTGAGATCCAAAACGTCAGCAAAAATGCATAGACCAATGGGCCCATGACTTACTCCTACTCTTTACTCCTACTTCTAAAATCTTTCCCCACTTTACACTAAAGGTAAGGGTTGGAGGCTTGTCGCGAAATTTTAATCATTGCAGTACGATTTCTCGCTTCTTCTCGAAGACACCTCTCCTGGGTCTAACCTGGCAAGTGTTTTGGGACAGAGAAAATTTGCGATTCGCCCGTCCGCGACCCGGAACCCGAATTTCTCGTTGAAATTTAGGGCAGACGTTAACTTTTTAAATTCTCTGAGCCGGTGGAGTCCAGTGCGGGCTGATTTTGGAGAGATTTTGGAATTGTTAATCTAATTATCAGTTCTAAAATCTTGTTATTTATAACCGGCCGGTTGCATAGATATTGCCCGCGTCCGTCTCAAATATCGGTGGCCCACGAGTGCGATCAAAACTAATTATCAAATTATCGGTTGCATAGATATTGCCCGGACTAATTTGGTAAAAAGTAGATCCGCAGTGAGTTTTTACACTGTTGTGTGAGACGGCCGGTTGCATAGATATTGTCCGCGTCCACTCGCCTACAAGTGCAATCTCACAAATAAAAGAAAATTGCGCGAATCTAACGTCGCGATTTTCCGTGAAAAATAAAACCAAAGGATAATTTTCGCCCGTCGGAGGTTTCTGTAAATCGAAACAGGAACAGCTCTGCCGGTAGTTGTAAGTAAAAATGTATCGTTCCAATCATAAGTAAATTTTCTTAAAATCACACTACACTTTTCCACACCTTTTGTACAAGTATTAATTTGGGAAATAAACTAAAACAAATTGAAGTGAATTGCATCCTAATTTTCTTACTCACCTGTCTAAATTATATTTTGTTTATCTTGGATTAAAAATAAACGTAGCAGAAAAGCAACTTTTAAAAGTAGGATAACGGTCCCGCAAATTAAACAAGGTCCTTCAGACCTTGGCAGTTTGGAGCCTCTCCAAATAAGAATTTAGAGCCATCTCAAAAGCTCAATATTTAAACAATAAATTCTGGTTTGTAACTCAGATGTAAATATTTTATTTATCGTAAGTGAATACCCTGAATAAAAAGTCTGATCGATTTTAGGCTAATCCGGAATTTGTCCGTAACAGTGCGGTTTATTGTGGAGTTTTTTCACCCTGGATTAGGTTTGAAATCAATACAGTTTTTTATAACTATTGAATCCGCAATTAGTCCGGTTTAGTCCGAAGTTAGTCAGATCATATGTAACTAGTAAATGCAGAAGTAATCCGGTTGGTTTAATCAGTTAATCCGCCTCTAATCCGAAGCAGTCTGGTTATGGTCAGGTTTCTGTCATGCGAAATTATAATTATATTTTGAATTTATCTGAATTTAATACAAATTGTTTTTAATATACAAATTTAATATTATACCAAAATCATTCTGGATTGTTGCAAACTATTTCCGAATTTCTGGCGTACAGATTTTGGATTGTTCCATACTTGTTTCGGATTAAATCGATTAACTGGATTAAATCGGATTATTGCCGACTGATTTCGTATTCTTTAATGTGGACATCCACATGAAAAGGGCCCATTTTGGCACTATTGGAGTTATCTATATGGGCGTATTCCTGGCAAAATTTGAAAAATTTTGAGTGGTCTTAGAACTTTTTTGGTTAAAAATTCGCTGAGTTACGGAATTTCAAAGTTTAGTACGCCAAAAACCTCATTTCGAGAAAGACGGAATTAAATATTGCGATACCAATTAATTGTTGTATCTCTGATTCTTCTTGGAAGTTATTTAGATAAGAATTGTTTCTTGTTCACGGCACCTTGAAGATAAAAAACCAACAGGTTTTAAATTTTTAATACAAATCCCCCCCTCTTAATTTTGAAAATACGAAAAATCGACAATATGGGCCCTTTTCTAAAAAGGACAGTTTTGCTATTAAAAAACCATTTTTTTTACAATATTAATGATCAGGTATAATTTTATTGTGTCATTTGAAGAAAAAGAATAGATATTAAACTTATTTAAAATTTTTTGACAGTCTCTATTACGAAAAAATTGACGCAATATCCAAATTTGCGTTTTGACAATTACGAAAAAAAAGACTGTAACATCAATTCTCTGGTTCTTTTAGGAAGTTACGAGAACGATCGCGCGCTGCCGCGCGCGCGTTTTTCTCTTGCATTTTTATTCTTTAAATTACAGTCTTTTGTTTGTTAAGGTATCAATTTGAGTGACAGTTTCTGATAATAGGAATTTTTAAATATTATTCAATTTAATAAAATAATAGCCTATGTTGTGCGTAAAACATTTTTTATACCTTTACACTTTTAGTTCTGTCTTTATCTGTTTCTAAATGTATCATTTCTAAAGTTTATGGTTTTGATAAAAAAAAACACTTTTCTTTGCTTAAAGAAAAGCGTATATTTCAAGAATGGCACATTTTATAAAAAGTTTTGTACGATGAAGTTATAGAAAACCTTTTTATAATCAAAGTAATCTATTTGTTAATTAAATTTTGTAACATTTAAAATCTTCCATAGTAAATTTATATTTTAAAAAATAGTGATGAAAGAAAAACGTTACTAAATAAACAATTTTTAACTATTTTTCACTTAGCTAGCAAAAAAACATCTCTACTGTCAAAGAAAGCCATAAACAGAGGATATTAAATTAAAAATTTACTTTTGTTTCTTAAAATCGTTCCTACTTTTGCTATAAAAAAGAAATATAAGTGTGGTTTCTGTAAATATTATACAAAAAATGTAAGTACTCCGTCATTTCGAAAAAAAAAATTTATTTCAATATATGCTTTTCTATAAGATTCATGGGATGCAAAATTTCGTTAATAATCTTGAGAAATATTATCTTTAAACTTTTTTCAAAGTTCATTTGGATGAACTGGTTGGCAGTACATTAAAATACGTACAAATAAGTGTCTTAATTATCTGAAGTTTGAACTATTATTTGAAATTAGGAAATTAAAACGTCTTTGACCAATTGATAAGAAAGAAACGTGTAAAGAAATCTTACGTGTGAATCTTATTACAAAAAATGACGTAATTTACTAATAACAAGCGTCGAAAAAAGTCTTACGCGTAAAGACAGCCATACTGAGACACACTCCTTTTTTAAGAAAAAAAAATATATAACGACTCAGACATTTTTATAGAAAAAATATTTACTTTTATTTCAATAATTCAGTGTAAACATAATTCTTAATTAGTAAATTAGGTCTTTGATTTCCTAAATATATAATTAATGATTCCCAAGATTATCACCTGTTAAAATACGACAACGTAGCAGATTGTTTGATAGTTCTAATACCTGCATTCGCGTTCCATTACATAAACCTTCATTAATACTAAGATTTCGAAGTAGCATGACAATACAATTGGCTCTTAATCGTAATTCATAAGGCGGGAAATTTGATGGATTTAAAGTATTCAAATACTCTGGTAAAATAGCATCATTTATACTTCCATTATCACAATTTTCGGTACTATCAACACTTGTATAAATTCGCTCACTTTTATTATCAAACAGTTCGAGTACCTTGTTGTTAATTTCATCAACATCAACATTTCGCGCAGACAATATTGCTACTTTTGCTAAATCATCGTATTTATTATTGATAATTAATTCTCCAAATATTTTATGAATGATATCACCATTTTCTACACATTGCTCTGGTGCTAGTATATTATTATCATTATCATTTAAAGTACCATTTCCAACTGATAATAAATATTCTGAAAATTCTTTTTCACCAGGTAAAGTTCTCATATTTTCTGTTAATGATATCACCTTAAAATGACTCCATAATGTGCTAGATTTAATAGATAAATTAACTAATTCGCTTCTAGTAGCATTAACTTTAACAGGCAATAATTGTCTAAAATCACCACCCAAAAGCATAGTTTTTCCACCAAATGGCATATCAACATTCATAAAATCGCGTAATGTTCTATTAATTAATTCCATAGCTTATCTTGGCGCCATTGGAGCTTCATCCCAAATAAAGACATCAACCTCTTTCAAAAATGTAGCTTCCTTAGATTGACTTTTAATATTTGATGTAGAGTCATAGAACAATGGAACAGGCATCCCAAATGTTTTATGTACAGTTTTACCACGGGGAAGTAATATTGCGGCAATGCCTGTTAATGCCATAGTACAAACACTTTTTCCTTTACTTCTTAACAAATGGTATAAAGTTGTATAAACAAAAGTTTTTCCGGATACTCCTAGTCCATCAATGTAATAACATGAAGAAGATGGTATTCTTTTATCTTGGATAACTACATTTAATACTTCATTAACAATATCCTTCTGTTTGGAATTCAGTTTCACATATTGCATTTCACCAATCTCTTTATGTTGTTGTAATGACATTTTGTTGTACGTTTGATTTTCTGTTTCAATACTTATTTCATTTAACTGTATCATTTCAAAAAAAAATTGCGAATATTTGATCCTTCATGCAACAGAAAGTTAATTATATCATTATATGCTCTTTTATGAGCTTCATTAGATGGATAATTTTTCTGATAATCTTCAGACATAGCCTCTTTAAACTTTTCCCAAAGTTCGTTTGGATGAACTGGATGGCAATAAATTAAAATACGCACAAATAAACGTCTTAATTGTTGTGGCATCATCTCTTTCTCCTTCTGTCAAAGCACGTTCCCATTCTTCATCATCTTCAATAAGGCCTAATGCTAAACATGCACTATGAAAAGTGTCATGTACAATATTGTTGACAGTTCGCAGATGATCATAACTTGTAGCGCCTTTAACTACTATTAAAAGTAATCTAAGATGAAACAGTTTTGATTGACTGGGCGAAATTGAATACATCCGTCCAATGACATTAAATGACCCTTTACGCTTCACCCATTTTAATGTATTTTAACCACGTTCTTTCTTAAAAACACAATAACATGGAATTTCTGCATATATATATTGTCTAGCTTGTGGATCACGCCTATTTAAATCGAAGTATTCTAATAACATAGTCCGTTTCTGTAAAGCTTCATTTATAGCATCATCATTTGCTTCTTCACTAATGGTTACAGTATGCCGATTAATTAAATGAACAGGTAATCGGAGAATAGAATGACTTTTACTCTGTAATGGTCTACCAAATATTCTATCACATGCTTCAACAGGACTAACATATCGAGTTTCAATAAAGTTTTTTATTTCATCATATTCTAAAGAACTTGTATTATTACTACTATCGGTAATTACTACAGCAGAATCATGTCCCTTAAAGATATATTTATACAAATATTTTACGGATTTAATACTTGAAACTACTTCTACATTAATATGACAATTAAATAACTGAAGTAATGTAGGATTGTATGGAACAACGTATTGATTATCTGTAGTTCCTCCATTTAGGCGATCGTATTGTCCTGTATTAAGGCGGCGATACGTTGCGTATCCGTTTTCATCCATTATTGTCTCAGAACAGAATTGCTTTGGGAAACCTTTCAAACATTTACTATTATTATCTTTACACCAATTTCCACATGGGCCATGAATCATATTTTTCATAACGATGTCATGAAGTATAACATTTTCTGATTGACTTGGAATTTCTGCCGAAATATATTTGTCTACAATCTCGGGTGTTGTTATTTTATAATTTTGTTTCAAAGTCACTAATAAATGCATATGCGGCAATCCACGTTTTTGATATTCAATGGCATACACATAAGCAATCACTTCGCCAAATAATTGTTCATTTACAATAGTATTAATAAGTTTATCTTTTTTTATGGTAAAAACACGCGATACAATATCTGGTCTGTCAGAGGCAGTTTGGTTAGGTAATAAATTTTCCTTAATTTCACGCCAGTTTGGATTACACGTCATCGTAATAAAAAGATCAGGTTTACCAAATTTTCTCACAATAGCCATTGCATCTTGGTAATGCTGTAACATATTTCTCGGAGAACCTGTGAAAGATGATGGAAGTATTACAATTTTCCCAACTTCATTGTTCGAATCATCAGCTCTTCTTTGTAAATGATCAATTAGACCTTCGTAAGTATCTGCACGAAGTTTCTTTTGATTATTTCGACAGAAATTTGTCCTATCTTTTTCAATTTTCACATAACTGTCGACAATCCATTACTGAAATAATCTACCACCCTTTAAAAATACATTTTTGTCCCTAGAAGCCATTCTATGCCTGATGTATGCAGCTCTTGATACACGTTTATTTGTATTAGCGCAGGTCAGATTTTTGCCCCAACCTCTTGTTCCATGTGGATAAAATAAAGGATATATCCATGGCTTAACATTGGGATTCATAGAACTTATATATTGTAAACTTTTTGTATTCTTATTATATACGGTAACATATGATTCTGGAATATCACCATCAGCAGTTGTAGTAAAAATTGCTGCAACTTCATTGACACTTTGTAAATTATAACGTCTACTATCCATCACAGGCTTTAATGAAAATAATAATTGCATCTCAGGCTCAATTTCTGCATTATTTTAAGTCATTGTTTTTTTAATTTCTTCATGCATCATACGGTAGGACTGTGCAAATAGGTTACAGTCCCGAAGGGCTGTATCAATTCTATCAACAATATCTCGGTTTAATTGAACATTATTCTTACAACAAATTTCGGAAGCTTCGTTTTGATGAACAATAAATAATTGTCCAAATGAAGGAGTATCGTTCCTTTCTGCATACAAAGATGTATTCATTTGATAATAAACCTGACCATGTATTTTGAAACAATATGGTCCTGGTCGTCTATTGTTAAAATTAACTAAGTTAGCGTTGAAAGAAGCAAAACCAAATGAATTATTGTAAGGTCGTATGTTATGAAGAAAATGCCCAGATAATTCGTGGGTGCCATCAAATAAATTTTGTAATATGAGTGGAGGAGCAGGTAGATCTTCAAGAATGACTTCGCCATGTTTACAACAATCATGAAATGAATTTTTTGTATTAGATACTCTTTCTGCTTGGAAATGTTTAGCATTACAATGCTCACATGAAATGTTCATCGCACCAGCAAAATGTTCTTCTATATGCGAGACTGAAATACTGTCAGAGAAATTTTAATTCTGTGCAGAATCCCGTTTTTTTGGCTATGAGTTTTTTGATAAGCTATATTTTTTGACGACCGGAAATATTAGTATTTGCAAAATTTGCTGTAACAGTTACATTATCTTTTGCCAAAGATGTAGTAACAGTTGTAGAGGATTTTTCTGAATTTATATTTGATTTTGACACTGTAATAATACTGTCCTTTGTTTGAAGTGATTGAGGGTTAAGAATTCTATTATTCTCTTGTTTTTTTTGTCGAAACTTTCTTTGATAAGCAGCTTTCTTTTAAAGTTTCATGACTTGATGTTGTTCTTCTTCCTCTAAAGAACGTATTATTGATCTTTTTTTACTTGATTTTCATTTTTTAAATTAGTATATTTTGTAACATTTCTTGAATCATTACAGTCATCATTAGTTTTCGATTTTATAAATAATTCACTGTTAACTTTATGTTCACAAAGTTTTACATAAGAATGATCACGTGTAATGTTCATTACATTACAATAACCCATCTCTATATGTGACTTTGAAATAATATCAGACTGATTTTGTTTTTGAACAGAAGTATGTTTATTTTGTCGAAAGGTGCGCTTGTAAGCAACATTTCTGTCACGAATTGACGTTTTAACTTTAGAAGTAGAAATATTTTCTTCTGCTGATGATAAAGCTGTAGATGTGCTTTGGGGCCTCGTATTTAAAGTTTGCTCTGCACTAATGAATTCATTAGAATCCAATGATTCAGAGCGAACAATTTTATTATTTCTCGCTTTTTTTGTCGATATTTTTTTTGATAAGCAGCTTTTTTTTGACGTTTTATGATTTTATATTTTTCCTCTTCTTCAGGAAAATGAACCATAGCTCTTTTTTCTCCTTACTTCTCAGTTATTATTAATCTTGTATCTTTCATTCCATTGCTTAAATCAATAGAAATATTATTAACATCATTTGCTGGAATTAAAGGCAAATCTTCTAAACAACTATCAACAAAATTTTTTTTACAAACATTGCTGGTTGAATTCAACGATGATAAATTATTGTCAACAATTTTATTTTCTTCATTTTGGAAAATTTTTTCTCTAGCTCGATTCCTAAGAAGACACTCCCAATTACATTCAACAGTCATAGTTCTAATATTAGTCGACCTTACTGACGGAAATTTACTTAAACGATTGTTTTTGAACATTAACATTAAATGATTTCTCATGTTATAATAATAGTAATTGACAGAGTGGGGCATAATATTAAAAAATATCGATGTTGCGAATGCTATTGCATATATTCCACAAGCAAGACTATTGTTTGGTTGTTGATCAACAGTTGTGAAAACTACTGGAGGTTTAAAAGGATATCTACTTAAATATTTCCTTTGATCTTCATTTAAACATCCTTCATTAAGACTATCATAAATATAAAGTCTCATTCCATCATAATAAGTGTAAATCCAATGACCTTTCTTGATAGGTCCACTAAAAAGTATTTGAATATGCTTTTTACCTTTTTCAATCGGACTAATAAATTCAAGCGTATAAAAATACAAAGTGCTTTGCATGCTAAAAGCAGAATTTGATTCCCTTCTCAATAATTTTTCGAATTCATCAATATGAGTATCATTTAACATTCCTCCTTCAGTAAGTATAATATTAAAATCTGTAACACTTAAATTAACAGTTCCTTCTTTGTTCGACATGATTTCTTTCAATTTATTGAAAAGATATCGCTTCTAAAAAATAGTTTTTTATAAAATTAATTAATTCAGAACACATGTAAATAATGTTACTATTGTCACATTTAACAGTAACTGGAATTTTTATCTTATCCTTTCTTATTGAAGATTATTAAGAATGTAAAGAATGTATCTTCATCTATTAATATTATTAATATTATTAAATATAAGTATATTTTTGGTAAATTTTTCTGTTTTGTATCTGTTTAGTATCTGTTTAGTATCTGTTAATCTAGTATCTGTTAATAGAGTATCTGTTAATCTAGTACCTCTTGACTAAATCTCTGTTTATCAAGTATCTGGTATCTCGTAATCACATGTTATTTTTAGTACATCTTTAATATTCATAAAGTTTTTTCCAAAATAATAACTAACTACCAAAATGTTAAAAAACAAAATGTTAAAAAATCAATAATTAAGATTTAAAAAACAAATATTAATCAATATTAAATAATAATTATTACCAGTATAATATAATTATGTACAAACATCAGAATTTAAAAAATCAATATTCTACATTTAGAAATCAAAATAACAGGCAAATGTCCTGTATTCCTTTAAACCTTAACTTTAATTAAATTAATGTATCCTTTAAACTTTAACTTTAAAACTCTAACTTTAATTAAATTAATGTATTTAACTTTAACCTTTAACTTTAATTAATAAAATTAATTAAATCCTTTAAATTAATAAATTAAATAATGCACACATTATATTTACAAACTCTTCCTAATAAATATATATACAAATAATATTAACAAAAAATTTAATTTGTATTTACATGTATTTTAATTTTAATACTTACGTATGTAACGTATGCAATGTACTTTAACTTTTTTCAAATGTACAAAAGAATTGCAACTTTTTTCAAATGTACAAAAAAACAAAACCACAAAATTCACAATCAACACTTTCAGAAAAAAATCACTCAGCAAATAACAGCCAATACTTCTTATCGAAACGATACACTTGTCACACTTTGCAAATGGCTGACAGTTGCTGACACTTGTAATATTTTGTAATTTTTCATACCAACCAAAAAAAACTATGCGTTTCACACTGAGGTGAGGTTACGTAGCGAACAAACAATTGTTTGGAAAAAAAGATGCGCGCGCAACAATTTTGAAGCGTCTAAAATGAATCATAAAATTGAATATATTTTATTATTAAAACGAAAATTTAAAAGTGTGAGGCACCCCGGTGGCATTGCTCATTTTTTCCATTGTATGAAAAGACATGAGAGCTGAAAGTGTCCACCAGCTGGCGCCAGCTATGCACGGGCCCTGTTTCAGTTAAAATGCATGGGATATTGCAAAAAAATTAAATTTTCACTAATTAAAATTAATTAAATCGTATTTCTTTGTACACAATATTAATATAGAAACTTTTTAACATATTTTTTGATAGTTATAGCCTTATAAAAGAGTAGAATATTTAATTTATAACGAAATTTTCATCTCAGTTTTAGGCGGGAATTTAAAAAAATATTAATTATTATTATTATTTATTATAAATTTTTTTATTTCTCATCTACTCAATATAGTTTTAAAATATTAATAGTAGTAAATTAAAAAATATTTATAAATAATTATAAAAACTTACATATTTTTGAAAATCCCGCCAAAAATTTAGGTAGAAATTTCGTTCTAAATAAATTATTCCACGCTTTAATAAAGTAACAATTGTTACAAAATATGTTTAAAAGTTTCTAGATTCATTTCATGTAAAAAAATATGATTGAATTAATTTCAGTTAAAGAAAATACAATTTTTATGCATTATCCCATGTATTTTAATTGAAACAGGGCCTGTGCATAGCTGGCGCCATCGGTGTCAACTTTCAACAGTTGGTACACTTTCAACTCATCAATGCCACCGGGGTGGTGTGAGGTCACCATCATTATAAAATTCAGCCAATGAGGAACACTCATTATAAAATCAGCCAAAAATCAGCCAATGAGGAAAAAGTTCTACACTTGAAGTTAGCTGCTTTGACATCAGTAAGTAATGTCGTCTCGATTATATCCAATCAAAATAAAGGATTTTGAATGTTATCCAATCAAAATAAAGGAATAAAGGATTTTGAAAAAATAGCCAATCAAGAAAAAGTTCTACACTTGAAGTTAGTCGATCTTACGCACCTCGTTTTTAAGAAAGGATTCAGATAAGAATTGTTTACAGTCCAGGGTACCTAAAAGATTAAAAACCAACAGGTTTTAAATTTTAACCCCCCCTCTTAATTTTAAAAATACGAAAAATCGACAATATGGGCCCTTTTCTAAACAGGGCAGTTTTTCTATTAAAAACCATTTTTTCACAAGATTAATGATTAGGTACAATTTTATTGTGTCATTTAAAAAAATAGATATTAAACTTATTTAAAATTTTTTGACAATCTCTATTATGAAAAAATTAACGTAATATCCAAATTTTCATTTCGACAATTACGAAAAAAAGACTCTAACATCAATATCTCTGGTTCTTTTGGGAAGTTATTCAGATCAGAATTTTTTACAGTCCAGGACACCTTAAAGATGAAAAATCAAGAGGTTTTAAATTTTTCCACACCTCCATTTTTAAAATACGGATTACTTTTGCAAATGACCAACAAAATGGGCCCTTTTCATGTGGACGTCCACACATATTGATTACGGATTATTCCGTATTTATTTTAGATGAATTTTTTAAAGGACATAATTTCAGATTGTTGCGATATAATTACGGACTTAATTCATAGAAGTAGTAGAGGTACACGGGTTCTGGCTCAGTTACCGACGGTCGGTAAGGTACACTTCTTAATAGCTCATTTTTAGGTGGACTAAAGGCGGGATATTTAAATTCTTATTTTATAATTTAAAGCGGGTTGGTATGGGGTGATTTTAAATTTCGCGCTACCAAGTGAAAGTTGGTTTGTGTTCTACTTTACCGACCTTGATGATAATGCTGCTATGAAAATGTCAGTAAAATACCGGTAGTCGGCATTTACTACATTGTGGTAGGAGAGTTGCGCGCGCCTGTGGAGTAGTGGGGAGGTGAGTACAGTGGGGACTGGTGTATAAGTTATGGAGCGTGGGCCATAAGCATCAGTTGCATCTTGAATGGTGCAGCAGACTTCTTCCAGGTTTTCAGGGTTCCAGAGATCTTAGAGTTTTCAGAGATAATTTTCAGAGTTTTTTTTCGTTTTGATTATAGGTATTATTGATTTTTTTATTGTAGGTTTTTTTGTGTTCGATTTTGCAATAGTTTTAAGTTGGTGGTGGTTTTTTCTATTTTAGGATTTTTCGTTCTATTATGTATTAGTTTTAAGGTGGTGGTGGTGGTTTTTTCTATTTCAGGATTTTTTAGTTTTAGGTGTATTTTTTCAGGAATTTTGTTGTTGCATTTTTCAGGTTTTCTTAGTTTTAGACGTATTTTTTAAGTTTATTTTCAGATTTAGGTATCAAGATGCCAAAGTGCAAATCGCCAAGGAAGTCTCGTCAGCGTATTGACATCGACGAGTACAATGAAGTGTTTCAGGAATCTGACAACTTTATTAAAACAGCGAAACGTCAGCTCATTTCCACGATGTCTATGAGTGGCGACGAGAAATTCGTTACAGCATTTGAATGGCAGAACAATATTTTGCAAGCCAACAAAAAGATATTAGGTCTCATGTAGGATGAATGCTGCGGAAAAATTGTGACTGAATTTGTTGGCTTGCGGAGCAAAATGTAGTGTCCGTGTAGAAGACAAAGATTTCATAAAAAAGGCTAAAGGTGTAAAGCAGGAGTTGAGATGAAAAATATCGACTTTGATAATTATGTTTATTGTCTGCGAAATGTTAAAATCCAATCTAGAACTCAGTATACTATCAGATCGAATCTTCACAAGGTGCAAACATTAAAACAAACAAAAATAGCGTTGAGTCCCTATGACGACACAAATATTAAAACAATACTTGCAACATTTATCGGTAATTGGTAGAATAAAAAAAAACAATTAAAAAAATGTATTAAAATTATTTGATAAAAAAATAAATATAAAAGTATTATAAATATTTAAATATTTTAAATATTAAAACAATACTTGCAACATTTATCGGTAATTGGTAGAATTAAAAAAGACAATTAAAAAAATGTATTAAAATTATTTGATAAAAAAATAAATAAAAAAGAAATATTAAAGTATTAAATATTTAAAATATTAAAACAATACTTGCAACATTTATCGGTAACAAAATTTTCAAAATTAGTTCCTCTACTTATTATTGTTTACAATATTAGATATACAACATTTAAATTTTTTTTAGTTATTTGTTTTTATCAAATGATTTTCATACATTTTAAAAATTTTTTTTTTAATTCTGCCAATTACCGATAATTGTTGCAAGTTTTTGTTTAACCCATTAATGCCCATGGGCACAGGAACGCAGAAATAAATAAATAAATATTTGATTCTACGCAAAAAACTACTACGAGAACATATGTTACAACATTTTTTAAAAAAGACCTATTGTTTTAAAAATGTTATAAACAATTAGCCTGCATATATACTTGTTCCAGCCCATGGACACAGAAACGCAGATATCGAAAAAACAACAATTGGGATCCTGGCATGGGGTCTAATAATAATTTTTGACGTTAAAAATTTTGTTTAACAAATTTTTTTTAAACAATTTGTTATAAACAAATTAAGAAAAATTAATTTTCATAAAAAACTGATAGCGCCATTCGATTCTACACAAAAAACTACTATCAGAACATATGTTACAACATTTTTTAAAAAAGACCTATTGTTGTTTTTTCGATATCTGCGATTCTGTGTCCATGGGCTGGAACGAGCATATATGCAGGCTAATTGTTTATAACATTTCTATAACAATATGTCTTTTTTTTTAATTTGTAACATATGTACTCGTAGTAGTTTTTTGCGTAGAATCGAATGGCGCTATCAGTTTTTTTAAAAATTAATTTTTCTTAATTTGTTTATAACAAATTGTTTAAAAAAATTTTAAACGAAATTTTTAACGTCAAATATGATTATTAGACCCCATGCCATGATCCCAATTGTTGTTTTTTCGATATCTGCGTTTCTGTGTCCATGGGCTTGAACAAGTATATATGCAGGCTAATTGTTTATAACATTTTTATAACAATAGGTCTTATTTAAAAAATGTTGTAACATATGTTCTCGTAGTAGTTTTTTGCGTAGAATCGAATAGCGCTATCAGTTTTTTATGAAAATTAATTTTTCTTAATTTGTTTATAACAAATTGCTTGAACAACATTTTTGAAACAAAATTTTTAACGTCAAAAATTATTATTAGACCCCATGCCAGGATCCCAATTTTGGTTTTTTTTTATATCTGCGTTCCTGTGCCCATGGGCATTAATGGGTTAAGGTACTACTACACTTTAGAATTTTTTATTTTTTTTATTGTATTTTTTAACTCCTTATGACTTCAGAAAACACCTCCTAAAGTATTTATAACCAATTTTAAAAAATAAAAGTAAATTTTTCAAAAAATATTTAATTAATGTAAAAAGTCATTGGCAAATTAAGTAAGTCTTTAAGGGGATGGTGGGGTTTAGCTTTTCGTTACGACCAGTAGAAACATTGGTGCTAATGTATGTAACAGTGTCTGACATAAAAAAATGGTGGGGTTTCAATTTGCTAAAGAATTTTAGGTAATTTATGGATGGCCTTTAACGATACATATAAGTTTAAACGCGTTTTTCTCAAAATAACGTTTTCTCAAATTGCGGACAGTTTATCTCTGAATCTACTGAACTGATTTTAATAAATAATAACTCGTTTTGTTTGTTAGCATGTCCTGTGTGAGAATTTATCAGAAAATGGTCAAAAAATTTAAAAAAAAAACATTTTTGCAGACTAGAAAAATACTGAAAAACATAGTGTATTTTTAAACAAATTATATTGAAACATCTACTATTTTTCTATTTTAGTCCATTTTTTATTAATGGTGGTAGATTTCTATGCAAGACACCTTCCTTTTTAAAAAGCAATTTGGATTTTTTGTTTCCGATTTGTCAATCTTGAGATAAACTGTCCGCAATTGGACAACTAACTTTTTTGAGTTTCGATCTGAATGCTGTCTGCAGATTATGATATTAAATAAAAATTAAAAACAAACCATTATTTTTATTCTCCAAATATGTACTATTATAGGCAAAAAAGTTTTTTAAATATTTATAATAAAAAACCTAAGAATTTTTTTTTTTTAATTTGGTCTTTTAAGAGCCTTCTAAAGTGTAGTAGTACCTTAATATTTGTGTACGGAACCCGCCACACAGTGGGGCCAAATGTACTTTTTGTGTCAAAATCAGTCTAGAGGTCACAATTTTCATTCAAATTAAGCAATTAAAAAATTAAAATTAATTAATTAATTAATTTTTAAATTATTAATTAAATTAAAAGCAATTAAAATTTTCGTTACTAAATTCTCTATCGATTCCTACAGGCTGATTTTTTAATTTTTGTTTATTTATATTTATTTGTTTATAACAAAGTATGAAAAAATCGATATGTTGCTATAAAATAAAGTTTTTAACATTTAAAAATTTTTTAAGTACATTAGAAATCATGTTTTAGTATTCCTGAAGTAAAATTTTTATATAATTACACTTTTATTAAATAAACAATACGCTAATTATTTAACTTTTGGAAAAAAGAACATGATTGAAAAAATTCAATTTGTAGTATATTTCTTCGAGTTTTTTACCCGAAATTTAATGGGTAATTAACATATAAACATTCAGTATAAATTTAATAAATTTTTAAAATGTTTAAACAATTTTTTATTGTTAATTGTAACTTTTTTCAACATTAACCAAGAAATTTTTTTTTACATTTCTCAACATTTTACGCAGGAAATAATTAAACACAAAAATAAAAAGTATTGTGTAAGTATTTAACAATTGTTTAAACAAATTAATTATGTTTTTTGTTAAACTTTATTTTTAAAAAATTAAAATTTCGATTTTTTTTATTCCTGAAAATTTTTCTATTTAAATGAACTAAACTCAAAAGTGTGGCTTGCAAATGATAATTTTTATAATTATTTAAACAAATTATTAATATTAACATACTAATTTACATTTTATCGTGATTTCTAAAACATTTATATTAAGAAATTGTAAGAATATGTAACTATGAAAATAACTTCCTTATATCTAATTTTAAAATGATTTAAACAAATTATTTTTGTTATTTTAAAAAATTTGAGTGGTTAAAAAAAATTTTCATGTTTTTCAGTTTTATATTTTTTTCACAGTTAAAGCTCGAAATAAAAAAACAATTTCAAATTTTTTCTATTTAATGTTTGTAACATGCAATTTTAAATTCTTTTTTATTACGAGCTTTAACTGAGAAAAACATATAAAAACTGAAAAACAAAAAAATTTTTTAAGCCACTCAAATTTTTTAAAATAACAAAAATAATTTGTGTAAACAATTTTTAATTTGGATATAAGGAAGTTATTTTCATAGTTACATATTCTTACAATTTCTTAATATAAATGTTTTAGAAATCACGATAAAATATAAATTAGTATCTTGATTCTATTAAAAGTTAAAAATATTAATAATTTGTTGAAATAATTTTAAAAATTATCATTTGCAAGCCACACTTTTGAGTTTAGTTCATTTAAATAGAGAAATTTTCAGGAATAAAAAAAAATCGAAATTTTAATTTTTTAAAAATAAAATTTTACAAAAAACATAATTAATTTGTTTAAACAATTGTTAAATACTTACACAATACCTATTATTTTTGTGTTTAATTATTTTCTGCGTAAAATGTTGAGAAATGTAAAAAAAAAATTTCTTGGTTAATGTTGAAAAAAAGTTACAATTAACAATAAAAAATTGTTTAAACATTTTAAAAATTTATTAAATTAATACTGAATGTTTATATGTTAATTACCCATTAAATTTCGGGTAAAAAACTCGAAGAAATATACTACAAATTGAATTTTTTCAATCATGTTCTTTTTTCAAAAAGTTAATTAATTAGCGTATTGTTTATTTAATAAAAGTGTAATTATATAAAAATTTTACTTCAGGAATACTAAAATATGATTTCTAATGTACTTAAAAAATTTTTAAATGTTAAAAACTTTATTTTATAGCAACATATCGATTTTTTTCATACTTTGTTATAAACAAATAAATATAACTAAACAAAAATTAAAAAATCGGCCTGGAGGAATCGATAGAGAATTTAGTAACGAAGATTTTTTAAAAAAATTGCATAATTTGAATGAAAATTGTGACCTCGAAAAGTACATTTGGCCCCACTGTGCGCCATTGCAGTGCGAGTACAACTCGCATTTGTCCAATTTTTTTTATTTTTAGTTAAGAAATTAAAGCGAGAAAACAATCTCTTATTTATTCTCTTAAAATTTCACTCGTCCTTAAAATACTTAATGCCATGTGTTTTACCTAAACAAAATTAAAAAAAAAATTTTTTTTATTTTTTTTTCAAAAAGTTTCTTAAATAAATTTTTTGTAGTCAGACTGTAATATTACACTAGCATACCAATTTTTTGCTCATTAGGTCAAATAATGTAAAAGTTAGGAAAAAAATTTGTTTTTTTTAATTTTTTAGTTTTTCTTTGACAACGCTATGGACATTATTACATATCAAGTTCTCTATATTTTTTCTGTAATATTCGAGTAACAATACACGAGTAGGCAAAATTTCAGCTCTCCATGTCGAATAGTTTAGAAGTTAAGGGGGGGAATGGTCACTTTTTATGCATTTTTGACCAAAAATCTTGTTATTTCCGTGACAACGCTATGACCATCACCTCTAATCACATTCGCTATTTTTCCCTGTAATCTACGAGTGAAAATACATATCTAGACCAAATTTGAACTCTTTAGGTCAAATAGTTTAGCCGCTAGGGGGGGGGGGGGGGCACGATTGGTTACGGACGCAAGAGTCTCACCAATAGGGTTCCGTCGATACACCTACGGTGTACGGAACCCTAAAAAGAGAAGAGGAGGTGGAAATAGTTGTTTGAATAAAAGATGTTCCTTTTTTTATGTCTACTTTATTTAAAAAACCTTAATCTAGTTACATTAACTTGTTATAACTTTTTAAATTACATTTTAATTTATTTTAACTTTATTTTAACTTTATTAAACTTATTTTAACTATATTTTAATATATTTTAACTTTACTTTAACTTATTTTAACTTTTTTAAACTTATTTTTACATTACATTAACTATACTTTAACTTATTTTAACTTTACTTTAACGTTACTTTAACTATATTACATATCAGATTTTTTTATCCAATTATTGTGTGAGCTATCAAATCCATTTCACGTATACATCATTACCACGAGTCTTGAGAACTTTTTTTACAAGGCAAATATCTCGATATTGGACTTTCATCAATTCTTCTTCGTAAAAACCACCCTTCGATGGGTTGATTTTGGTAATCTTTCAGCTTATATGTAACTGGTTTTGTTGATTTAACTTTATCCACGGTGAATATTTCTGTTGTTCAGTTGGGAGTATATCCTTTTTAAAGATATTTTTAAACTTGCTAACTCGAACTCTGTCTCCAACTTTGAATTTTGATCTTTATAGTGGAATTCTACGTAGTTTACGGATACGTCTCAGCAGTTCTCTTGTATCTTCTACGGTGACATCTTTGGGTTTCATACCAATAGTACGATGTTTTTTATTATTGTACTTTGACATGAGAGTTGGTATAAAAGATTAATCCATTTATAATTGCCTTGCAAGCTAAATTCAGGCCACATCATGTTTTTTAGAGTGCGGTTTAATCTTTCAACAATTGAGGCTTTCAGATTACTATAGGTAGAATAGAGATTAATGTTAAATTCTTGCATTAAACTCTTAAATTCAGAATTGTAAAATTCTTTGCCTCTATCAGTGTGCAAATTTTTAGAAATTCGACCTTGTTTTAGAATAGTTTTCATGGCCAAAGAAATATTCTTTCCATTTTTACTTATTACAGGTACAGCCCAGGCATATTTGGAAAATATGTCTATAACTGTGAGCATGTATTTGAAACGTTTATTAGAAAAAGAATAAGGTATCATTTCAACCAAAGCTGCTTGACAGGTTTAGTCTATACCACGCATTTGAACTTTTCGACGCGGATAATTTCTTCTAGCTTGTTTATGCAGTTCAGTTACAACTGTTAATTTTCGATAATCCATCACTGTTGAATAAATTTAGCCTCTTTGATAATGTAATTTTGCTGTGATTCAATTTCTTTAAGTTTCTCGTTAACTTTATCCTCGATAATTCGGATAGAAAGATTCATATCATCAATAGCTGTTCTTAAAGAAGATGTTATTTGAAAAACAATTTTTATCGCGTTTTTAATAATTTTCTGTGCAAGTCTTAAATTTACAGCGTCTTGTTGCTCTTCAGCGTCTTGAACGTTGCAAAGTCTTTTGTTATCAATGTCGTATTGTCCACTTGGAGTAATTTTAAAACCAATTCCAGAAGGTCCAAGAAGTCTACGACTTGCAAGAGGTCGCGACAAAGGATGTCAAAAGACATCAATGCTCATTTTTTAATACTAAGTTCTATTTGCTTGAACTCTCCAAATATATAACGTGAGCTTCACGTAGTTCTTCGATAATTGACATAATTTCATTATCATGCACACTGGGCCAGAAACCTCGTTTGAGGGGCCAAAATACAATTTTTTAAAAGTAATTTAAGTTAAATATACATAACCCTATCTTATTCTATATATGTTTTTACACAAAATATTGTGGTATTGACGATTTTTATTTATAAATTTTTTTTAGAGAACGTTTGAAGATTAAAATTGTATTTGAAATACTAAATGTCAAAACGAAGTTCTAACTTCTTTAAAATAAAAATTCTGAATAAATAAGTTCTTATAATATGTTATTATCTTCAACTGATATTAAAAAATAGAAATTCATTAAAAATTTTGAAATTTATATCATTTTTGTATTTTTTTACTAAATCTAATCAGCAAAATCTTTGATTTCGTTAGTTTTGAATAACTTCCATTACAATGTTCCCCGATGTTCCGCTATCAAATGAGTCAAATTTTGTGCCAAGTTCTTCGGAATAGTGTAATTTATAAATTGTATATGCCCCATTTTGCGCATTTTCATAAACACGTCTGTTTCACATTAACCGCTTGACAGTCCATGGCCCATATATGGCCACAAAAAGTCGTGCCACCTTTGCGTCTGATACAACAAAGGCGTATTATGGTTACTCTATGCTACCTGTACCGGTGCATTCTAAATTCTCCCATATAACCCAGCTGGTCAATAAAGTAACCATTATTGCCCTAGAGAGATAAAGGGTACTTTATTGACCTGTAAGCGGTCAATAATGTACCCTTTATCTCCCTAGAACTATAATGGTTTCTTTATTGACTGCTGGGATATAAGGGGGAACTTAGTACGCGCCTGTACAGGTAGATAAAGTGACCATAATACGCCTGAGTGGTGTTACGAACCAAAAATTATTATTATTTTAAATTATTAAAATCAAGAAAATTAATCTAGAAATAAAAAATTCGAAGAATAAAAATTAAAGTGTTGAGCGATGAAATTAAGTTTACCGCGCGCCTGCGGAGGTTCGTTGGAGGAAATCAAGCTGCCAGGGCCGAATGGTCCTGTTTTTATTTTATGGGGTCCGTTTATCTCTTTTAAAAAAGTTCGCCAAGCAACATCGTTTTGAAGTTTTCAATTAAATAGTTTAAAAATTTAAAATGAAAAGGAAAATTAGAAGACAATAAGAAAGCAGAAAATTTTGAAATGAGAATTCACAATTTATTATAATTTTAAATAGGAGAGATTACAGAAAGATACAAAGAGAAAATTATAATACGGAACGATACAAATTACTCACTCAATCTCCTTTTATTCTTTAATCTTATAGTGACCTTATCCTACCGCCAAGTTTTGAGGTGCTTGACGGGCGAAAATTTCCTTTACTGCTAGGCCTCTCAAATTTGGGTGGCCTAAGCACCACACACGAACAAATAAATCCACGATTCGAGGGAAGAAAATTTTAAACTAGGCACGCACTTATGCACTGAGTTTAACTATTCAATTGCTCAAATTTTAGTCTGTGAATTGAATTTGTTTATTTTTACGTGAAATTTAATTACTAACGCAATTCAAAATTTTAAATTTCAAGATGACGAAAATAATTAATTTGGTCGGACTTCACTAAGTGAAGTTTTTTCCTTTTTATTTATTTTCGTCTGTCCTGAATTTAGACACTATCTCGTAGTGGTCCGTAAATTAGGGGCCGATTAACAGACGGGCGCGTCCCGGCGTTTCACAATCCGTTGATGCCTCCGTGAGGAGCTTACTGAGAGAGCGAAAGTTGTACTGCAAATTTTGAAAACGTTAATTGCTCCTCTAGTCCTTGCTTCTAAATATGGGGGAAGATTTGGGATTAGAAGAGGTGGTTGTGGGAGTAGAAGTAGGGTTGGAACTTAAGGCCCATTGGTCAAGAAGATTTTTGCTGACTTGCGAATCTCACGCTTAGCGTGAGAACGGAAAGCTGTCAGGAAAAAATCTGATACTTTTCTGGAATTATTATTTTCAAATAATTCCAAAAGTAAAAAAATAACTTTAAAAAAAATTGTTTATCATTATTGTTAAAAAAAATAAAATTATTTATAATTATAATTAATAACATTATTTACAATTATAAACAAAATTGCACTAAAATTAGTGCTAGTGTTCTAGTTATAATTGTTCAATAACTAAGAAACACCATATAATTTTAAAGTGTGTGACAAAATTTTGAAATTTTCCCTTTAATTTAGTTGAACTTGAAAAGAAATAATACTTAATTCAAGTCATCGCACGTGCGTTTGTTTAGCAGGCGAGAAAAGTGAAATTTGATACTTTTCTGGAATTATTATTTTCGAATAATTCCAAAAAGTAAAAAAAAATTAATAATAAAAAAAATTAATAATTAATAAAAATTGAGAAAAAAAATTATTTATTGCTATTATTAATAAATAACTTAATTATTTATTGATAATATTGCACTAATAATTAGTGCTGGTGCTCTGGTTATAATTGTTCAATAATCTCAGAAACACCTCATAATTTTGAATGGGGAAAATAACACAGGCACACAAAAAAATAAAAAAGTCAAAACCCAGAGGTTACACCCCCCTATCCCCATGTTTTTGGGGTCGCTGAAACCGAATATGACCATGACAAATTTTTTTCATCGGTCATTTTCCCGCTACCACCCCTTTGCACCTGCTCCCGGGGGTTGGAATTTCAGTTTATAAAAAAGCGGAGTAGGGTGTCTATTCGTATGTTTTTTGGGTCGCTAAAACCAAAAAAGACTACCAAAAACAAATTCTTCCCTCCCTTAACCCCCTACAACCCCCTTAACAACCCTGGGGTGAGGGGTCGAAATTCGAATTTTCACGAAAAGTCGATTACGGTGTCTAAACCTACGTTTTTTGGGTCGCTGAAACCAAAAAAGACTACCAAAATCAAATCCTTTCCACCCCGACCCCCTACAACCCCCTGCAATAATGTTTTTCAAATAAAACGAACCGATTTTTTGGAAATTGAAAATTAAATATTAATTATCAAAAATTATTGCAGGGGGTTGTAGGGGATCGAGGGTGAAAAGGATTTGATTTTGGTAGTCTTTTTTGGTTTCAGCGACCCAAAAAACGTAGGTTTAGACACCTTAATCGACTTTTCGTGAAAATTCGAATTTCGACCCCCCACCTTTCGGGTGTTAAGAGGTTGTAGGGGGTTAAGGGAGGGAAGAATTTGTTTTTGGTAGTCTTTTTTGGTTTTAGCGACCCAAAAAACATAGGAATAGACACCCTACTCCACTTTTTTTAAAACTAAAATTCCAACCCCCGGGAGCAGGTGTAAGGGGGTGGTAGCGGGAAAATGGCCGATGAAAAAAATTTGTCATGGTCATATTCGGTTTCAGCGACCCCAAAAACATGGGGATAAGGGGGTGTGACCTCTGGATTTTGACTTTTTTATTTTTTTGTGTGCCTGTGTAATTTTGAATAAATAATTTCCCTTTATTTTGTTGGGTTTAAAAGGAAATAATATTTTGTTCGAATCGTTGCACGTGCGTTTGTTTGAAAGCACATGGGGCCTAGGGGAAGAGGGAAGGATGCAACGAAAGAGAAGAAGCAACGAGTAGAGGCCAACTATGTATGAGTGATCTGTACCATATGTAAAATGCATGTGTGCGTGCCGCTATGCTAGTGCTGTCTTAAGGAGTTATATGTATGCGTGCGTATTGCCATAGCCACCCAAAGATGTATAGGTTTAAAAGGCGACGTACATACAAATGATTATTTTCTTTCTTATAATTTCAATTACAATTTTACCTTATACAAGATTACTCTTACAGTATATAAACGAAATTACAATATTATATAAGATATCGTAGGATATCCACATGTTATTCCCACGGTATCTAAAATGAATGCATACGGGATATCCCAAAGATATTCAAATCAAAAAAAATTTGTAGGACATCCCAGGACATCCACATGTGATTCCCATGATATCTGAACTAAAATGTATAGAATGTCCTAGGATATTCGCAAGCAATTTTGATGACGTCCAAAGTAAAACGCACGGGATATGCCGGAACACTCATTCACATAATACAATAAATAACCCATGTGGATATATCGGATATTCAATCGCATTCTTCATGATATCTTGATAATAACAATTCTTATCTTATACAAAAATTAACTTTAAAGTATATGCAATAAAATAACAGTAATATGCAGAATATCCCAGGATATCCCAGAGTAATTCCCGTGATATCCATACTAAGGGGCCGTCCATAAACCACGTGGACACATTTGGGGGGCGGGGGGTGAATCAAAAGTCCACGTTTGTCCATGAAGGGGAGGGGGGGTGTTAAAGCAAATGTCAACGTGGACATATAATCAAAGATAGTTCCAAAAAAGATATCTTAAGCTTAATCAGAATGATCATAAGTTTCAGTTAATCAATTTCCCTGACAATTTACTGATATTAAAATTAATTTCCCTGACAAAATTCTTTTTACAGGAAAATATGAATGTTTACGGAAAATGAGTAACATTTATGATTTTAATTATTTTTTAAAATGACAATTATAACCCTTCCTGAATTCAATTATTTTCTTGGGCCGTCCATAAACCACGTGGACAATTTTTCACCAATTTTTGACCCTCCCGCCCCCCGTTGTGGACAGTCGTGAACATTTGTCAAACCCCCTCCCCCCTATACAATTGTCCACGTGGATATTGCAAATTAAAAAAATAAGTTTTTTTTACTCCTGTATGTTAAAAAATAAAAAAGATTATTTTTGAACATATTTCAAAGCAAGAATGTCAGTAAAGTAAGGGAAATGTCAGGAAAAAATTTTGTCGGGGAAATTAAGAAAATTGTGACTTTTTTTGACTCATTTAAAATAATTGCGACAAAATACCACAATTTTTAGTAAAAAAAAAGTACAAGTTATTTTGATTTTTATAATGTGAAAAATAACTATAATCAGGGTGGCCGCTGGACCGGGAAACCGGGAAAACCGGGAAATGACAATGAATTTTGAACTTGACCGGGATTTTGGATTTTTTTTTAAAAACACACATTATTTTGTGAGACAAAATAAAAATATTTATTTCAAGACTTAGGTATTAACTATATTTCATTAAAAAAGATTAAACGATCTTCTATAAAATCTATTTATATTTTGTCAGAGAATTTTATAAAAAGTACTATAAAAATATTCAATTTCTAGAATTTATAAGAAAATTATGAATTTTGCTGTCCAACGTAACAGATTTAGAAAAAGAAAATATTAAATTTAATTTTAAATTCTTTCTATTTCTAACAATAATTAAACAAAATATAATTTTAATTAAACTTGTTAAAAAAATTTCAATGAAAAAAAATTTCACATCGTATAGAATAGTGAAAAATAAATCAATTTAAAAATTTTTTTGCAATAATATTATAACAAAACAAATAAGAATTATTAAAAATTTGAACTAATTAGAACAAAAGTGATACGAAATTTATAAAAATTAATTTTAGAATAATAAATAATGTATATAAAAATAAATAAAATTTCTTTTTTTAGAAAATAAATTTTTAAAAAATCGTATTTTGCATTATTATCAATTAGTTTTTTTTTGCAATTATTGATAAGCAAACTTTTCTATATTTTAGAATGTTAAATTAATAATTATTATAGATTGAATTTTAAAAAATTTCAAATTTAAGTTTTAGAAAAGTTGAATTTTAAAAGATTTTAATTAAAAATTCTGAATAAGTCAGTTTTTAAAAATATTTTTATTCACATTTTTTTCAAATTAGTTATGTTTTTAAATATGTACCTAATATTTAATTGAAAAATTTTTAAATTATTCAAAATTTCATGAAATTGTCTTGTAAGCAAGTGGATTTTAGAAATATTTTAGTTATTTCTAGAATATAATTGAATTGAAATTTTGAAAATAATTGTTAATAAGTTACAGTAGCAATTCTTAAAAATTATTCAAATTTAAAAGATTTAAAATTTGAATTTTTTTTAAATTTGAATACCTACTATATAGAAAAATAATGGATAATAATTAAATATTTATTTTAAAAAATCTATTTAAGTTCAAAATTATTTTTAGAGTAAACTAAAATATATTTAGGTTTTAGGAAAAAGTCAAAGTTTTGTCTAAAAATCAGGAAATTCTTTCAATCTTTCATGGAATAATTTATTTTCAGAGTTATTATTTATGACCGGGAAAAATAATTTATGACCGGGAAATGACCGTGAATTTTTTTTTACAAAAAAATGGCCACCCTGTATAAACAAATCTTTTTGAATAGTTGAAATTTTGTAAAATTTAATTGAAAATAATTAATTTATTTTAAGTCTTTCGTTACAATTTTTGTAGAATAAAAAATCTTTAAAGGTAAATTTAAAAATGAAAATTAATGAAAATTAGCTTCTAATTTTTTAAAATTCAATATTCTCAATTACATATTTTCAAAAATTCAAATATATACAAAAAAATCACATTTTAAAATTATTTTTAACATTTTAGAGGAAACAATCATGTTAAAAATTTTTAATTAAAATTTATCAATCAAATTCAAAAATAATTTAAAAATATAACAGAATTTTAGAAGAGCTTTCGGAAAATTATTTAAATTAATTGATTCAAAGACGAAGGTTTAGTTGCCCAGTAAAAAAAAGTATTGGAAGAGAGCGAATAGTATTGGCGGTGAGTTTCTGCCAATATGTTTTCGCGTGAAAACCGTATTGGCAGAAACTCACCGACAATACTATTCGCTCTCTTCCAATACTTTTTTTTTACTGGGTGGAAATTGTAGAAAATAATTGAATTCAGGAAGGGTTATAATTGTCATTTTAAAAAATAATTAAAATCATAAATGTTACTCATTTTCCGTAAACATTCATATTTTCCTGTAAAAAGAATTTTGTCAGGGAAATTAATTTTAATATCAGTAAATTGTCAGGGAAATTGATTAACTGAAACTTATGATCATTCTGATTAAGCTTAAGATATCTTTTTTGGATATATCTTTGATTATATGTCCACGTTGACATTTGCTTTAACACCCCCCCTCCCCTTCATGGACAAACGTGGACTTTTGATTCACCCCCCCCCGCCTCCCCAAATGTGTCCACGTGGTTTATGGACGGCCCCTGAGCAGACTGCTTAAAGGTTTTTCCGTGTATGAGTTATTTTAAATCTCCATTTTTCTAGGAGTTATGAATTTTGGCCACGTAAACTATTGTTTCAAACTAATTGTTTCTTTAAAATCATAAATTGAGGTAATTTTTTTCCAAGCTTCTTCTTCCTCTTTAAAACACCACTACCCTTCTTTGGTGTACCCTTGAAAGTTTTGCAATGACATCAGTGTATTTAGAACTCCTGGTTACGTTCGCGAGTCCACTGGAACTATAATTCTTTCGATGTGCATTTGTAACTACAAGAATTTTTTTATAATTTTCCAAATCATCTGAACTTATTAATGCATGATTAGGTCTTTGTCTAAATAAAAGTTCAAGCAACCCATCAGTTTTTAAATATTTTTCTTTCCAGCAAGCTGAATATGTGGACCTTCTAAATCAACTAGTGTTTCGCCAATTATAAAAGAACCATCAGGAAGCTTACGTAGTCCATAAACCATGTCTAAAAAACTTTTCCTATTTTTATTTAATAATTAAATAAATTTATTTGTCAAATAGTAAAATGAAGCAATCAAATCCTCTTCTATATCTTCCTTCATTAAAATTACGGTCCTTATCAGTAACAACAAATCCATATTTGTCAGATTTACAACATTCTGAACATAAATCGCGAAATTGAGTATAACTTATATCTGTATTAACATGATCTTCATATACATGTTTCAGATTCTTTTCATCTTGTCTAAACAGAACCAATAAATTAATATTATTTCGAACTAGATGTTTAGGAATAAGAGCATACGTTTGACATAAATAGAAACTGTCCGCATTTACATGTCTACCCATACAAAAGAAAGCTTTAACATTATCTTGCTTTTCACAAGCAATGTCATCAAAAACGAATATTGAATTTGCTTTAGCATCTTTTGTAGATACTACTTCTTCATTTTCACTAAATGGAAATTACTCAACACCATCTATCTGACTGATTACATTTTCTAAAAATCTATATTTCGGTTGCTGCAGAGATTTAGAGTAGAGGTAAATATTTTCAAAACTTAGACCATTTGGATGTATTATTAGGGAAAGAAGAGCATTCGTTTTACCACAATTTAAGGGGCCACAGAAAACTGCTCGAATGCTGTCTGAAAGCAGACTAATTCTGATTTACCTGTAGCCATTTTTAAGGTTAATTCAGTTAGAATTGAGTGCAATATAACATCTGGAGCGTATATAAATAATCAAAAAGTCCACACTATCCATGAATTCTTTCCTAGCGTTCCACCAAGATATAAGATTGTGGAAGTGCCTGCTCACGTCATTTACCTATCGATTGCCACCAAGACAATACATAATATACAACTGCGAATTGTGGATGAAGATGGTGGCGGTGATTTAATAAATTTTAGAGGAGAAACTATAACAATTCGATTGCATATAAAGTCTTTGTAATAGGAATCGTTTATAATCAAAGAGCTGTTGTTAGTGGAAACTATAAAAGTCAGCCAACATGCAAGAGTCAAATCATTCTAAATTTGTCTCACAAGGTATTAACACCTCAGAATCGCCTCTTTCTGCAAGAACTAGGACTAAAAGTTCAAGGAAATAAAATAAGACCAGATAATTAATCTACATATTTTTTGGTTGCTGTTGCAATAAAAATGGACGAACTTCGGAATATTCCAGCAACAGTGAATTTTGATGAGTTCATAGCTCATTATGAAATTCATGCTCATCAACCATATGCATCTTCATCTTTTAACAATAGCGATGAAATTCTAATAGCAGTACAACATCAAGACTTGTTTATTTTACTTAGTAAAAGTTCATTACACATTTTTGGTTGATTAACTAAAAAAGATGTAATTTCTTTTACACAAAACGTGCATTTAAATACTTAATAATGCTGTATGTTTTTTCTTTGATGAAATTCGCTATGAACAAAACAATATCGAAATTGATCGCTGCAAATACGTTCGACATACTACAATCATGAAAAATTACAAAAAAAAAATAAATATTTGATGTGACAATACCACTCAGCATGATTTTTGGTTTTGCTGAAGATTATAAAAAAGTTATTATGAACGCTAAACATGAACTTATTTTAACAAGAGCACGTTCTGAAGTGAATGCCGTAATTCAAATAGGACAAGGAGGGGATGAAGAATTCAAAATTTTCATTAAGAAACTTGAATGGATGGTTCCATACGTCTTACCTTCTGATAATAACAAAGTTAAATTGTTAAAATTTATTGAAAAGGATCCATTAATTTCAATAAGTTTTAGGTCGTAGGAAATGTATGAGTATCCTTTAATTTCTACAAGTTTAAAAGTTTTGTGTCAAATTAAAACATAAACGCAATTAGAGAAACCTCGTTATGTTACTGTTGGATTTCAAACAGCGAGGAAAGATAAACGTAAAAAATATGCCTGTAATTTTGACCATTGCAATATTTCAAATGTTAAACTCTTTTTAAATTCACAATATTATCCTTATGGAAATTTAAATCCAAACTTTGATCAAAATCAGTACTCTCTACTTTATGAAATGTACGCTCATTTTTAATCATCCTAATATGGTAAAGATTCAAAACCTATTTTAACAAAGGATATTTTTAAAAGTTTATTTCCTCTAATTGTTATTGATTGTTCTAAACAAAACGAGTTTTTAAAACAAACATCAGTTGATGTGAGGTTAGAATTTGAAGCAGGAATCAACATGCCAGCCGAGACCACCGCCTATTGCCTAATTATCCATGACCGCGTCATACAAAATAAGCCAATCAGCGGCGTTGTGAAGAAACTATTGTAAAAGAGGAAGGATATTGAGGTGGTGGTGGGGGTGATTACTATAAAAGCAGCTGCTTTCGGCTAGAAATTCATTTTTATCCCACATGCACAAAAATGGCGCCTTTAGATAGCTGACGACAGGGAGTAAAGTCACTTATTTGTTCGACCCAAGAAGACTAGAAACAGGAGGTCTAACTTGGTAGTGGGGGGAATGTAATAGACGTGGGGCCATGAGTCGGCTGGTGTTTGTTTTCTCGGCATTTGCGCGGTGAACCAGTTTTGTTCTCTCGCGCATACTTGATATATACATCCAACTTGTATACATCGTAAGCACCTTGTATTTTATCACGTGTTTGATTTTTCGTATTCCCAAGAAATTTTTCGTGCAGACAGATTGTTATCTGTTACAAAAATAATATTTAATAGTTGTTTTCTACATAAAAGAATCTATATAAAAGAAACTCATATAAAAAATTAGCCATAATAAATATTACCTTCAAACGTTTCCAATGAGTCGCTAATTTTCAATTATTAAAAAACAAGAATATTATTTTCAATATTCTTAAATTTTTCTAAACTTTATCACTTTTAAACCTCTTTTCAATAACTATGCTTGCCAAGCATAAAACGCGTAACCTATTCTAAACACACAATAGCAGACAGCTGTCATTTTCGGTATATAACCTCAATGTGGTTATTATGCGCGAAATTACAAAATTCATCTACCGCGCAAATTCCCAAACTGAAAACTCCACCGTCTCTAGACCCCACTATTTCTACCCCCACTGCACATAGAAATCAAGCGAAGTTTGACCTCCTGTTTCTAGTCTTCTTGGTTCGACCATATGAAAATGGCGTCCATTTTCTCCCAAGAGGCAAACATAACAGCTGATCCCATGGGTTATTTTTGCCCATGGGAGAAAATGGCCGCCATTTTCATATAAGTCGAGCAAGTGAATGACTTTTACTCCCTGTCGTCTGCTATCTGAAATCGACACTTTTGTGCATTAGGAATCAAAAATATCGTAAGTAACACGGGAATAAAGGCAGCCAATTTGTTTACGCTGATTTTTGTGACACGAGTGGAGGTCTCGGGGCGCCTACGGCGCCCTCGACCTCCGTAGGCGCCCCGAGACCTCCACTCGTGTCACAAAAATCACCGTAAACAAATGGCTGCCTTTATACTCTTGTTGCTTAATATACTATTCTGCTTCAAAATAGAGTTTATCGTAGACGTTCAAGGGTTTAAAATAGCCAACAACGAGTTTGTCTTTAAAAAGTTGGCGATACTTCCTCTTCAACCAGATGCACAGTCTCTTGTCTACCTTTTTGAACCTCCTTGTTTGAATTCACTGCGAGGACGCTATAAAAGTAAAAATCTTTGGCTAACACATAATTACCATGGGATTGATTGGTCTGCAGGAGACGTACCATACGATGAACTTCAATATATTCTACAAGGAATCCTGCGAGTGCTAGTGCCATCTACGTCAAAGGATTAGAAAAAAAGACTTGGCTAGAGAAATACTTACTAAATGTACAAAATTTAGAAGATTTTAATTGTCCATCGTTAAAAAACTTAAAACTAAATTATTGTTAACAACTTGTAAACATCATACTCTTTATACATCGAAAATTGTGCCACAAAAAATGTTAAACTTCTTCAAGAATGGTTTTTGGAACCTCCATACTAATATGTATATAAGAGCTATTTCTAATGGAATTTTAAAAAAAATTATAACAATTTAAACTCGACAATATTATACGGTCATCCAAGATACTTTATTTGAAGTTTCTTTGATATCATTGCTTCTTTTATCATCTCCAAAGTAGTTGGTACATCCTCAAAGAGCTTGATAAATCTTGTTGGTACGTGGGTCAGAATTTCTCAAACGGATCACCTAAAACTAAAAAATTTTCTTTTTGAACAACAATATCTTTTTTTGACTCTTAATATAGTTAAGAAGAATCCCTAAAAATATTAAGTAAAAAAAAATTTCTAAAAGTTATTAACAATCGAATTTTTTAGTACTGCTAAATTAACAAATTTTTTTCTCGAGTTCCAGTTGACGGATTTAAAATTTAAAATATGGATTTTTTTAGTCTTGAATTGAACTATTCGAATATATTTTTTGTTTTTAAATTTTTTTATTTTTTATAACATTTTACATTATTTGTTTATGAAGTTTTTTGAAACATTATAGACCTTTATATAATAATTGAAGGTTATTTGTTTATAAAATGTCAATAAACAAATATGTTCTTCACGTCCTAACAAAAAAATAAAAATTGTATTATATTCCTTAAACGTCTCCGAGTGTAAAACTGTTTTGAAAAAAATGAGCCTCAATTAGAAAAAAGTTATTAATTAAAAACTGCAGTTGTGTAGAGCTTTACATGACGTTAAACTCGCCCCGCGCTCATTGCAGAGATGCCATTGGGCGGAGGAATTTCATCCCCACTCTTGCACCATTTATCATTTAAGTCAATGTAAAATGGCGCAAGAGTGGGGATGAAATTCCTCCGCCTAATGGCATCTCTGGCTCATTGGCATTTTTTACAATTTAATGTTCTAAATTGTCTGGAGCCTACAAATTTTATCGGATTTTGATCTTAAATTAAAGGCGATAAAATTTCTAAGAGATCCTTCCAAACCAATTTTTAAATTTTAAATTGTATATATTTTTTGTTATTTGAAGTTAACAATTTACAATATTTTTTTAAAAAATCATGATTATTTTTTTTATTTTTCCATTGCAAATGATTAAAATCAATTTAAATTAGTCTAGCATGACCACCAAACAAGTAATAATGCATAATACAATTTATTTAAATTGTTGTAAACAATATTAATTAATAAATAGATAACTTTGGTTCTTTTTAATAAAAAATTCTTTTTTTTTGCAGACAAATTTATGTTTATTTAAGTAATCTATGTCGATTTTGGTAAAAAATGATTTGAAAGTTAATAATTACCATTGTTATTGAAAATTATTATTTATTTATTTATTTGAAACATAACGGGACATGACCTTTCGTACATTACTTACTCCTAATTCTAATAGTTACATTTGTAACATATAAAAAACAAATACAATATGAAGGTTGGCGCTTCAAAAGTTTAAGTTCGGTATAGATGTAAACACCGTTGTAGTGAATCTTGTAGTGTAATAATGAAAATGAAGTAATATAATAAGATATTTTTGTTTCTCCACTAAGTCCATTAGAAAATTAGTTATTGCAGTGAATATTACAGTTTAATAGAGGAGTATCAATATAATATTATTAAATGACAAATTTGTTTCTCTGTCCAAATTAATTTTTAAACAATTAGTAAAATTACATGAAAAATAAAATTAAAAATTCTGAATGACATAAGATGTTTTAAACGTTATAGAAACTGTAAAAATATTTAAAAATTAAATGAGTAACATAAAGATTTTTTGCTTAACAAAATGTCATTTTGAAAAATAAAGCACAATACTCTAAATGAGTTTAACTAAAAAATTCCACACACAAAAAGTTTGCTGAATACATTTGAGCACTGAAGAGAATGATGACAGAAACTAGGTATTACAGTTGGATTGGCTAACTGCTTACCCGCCTATCTGAAGTGTGAGAGTAGAAGTACGTTTGCTGGAAGGGATTTTAATAATTGTGGGGACTCCACGACAAAAAACCAAAGAAATGTTTGCTTCTTCCTCTCGTCGACGCACAGCTAACTGCTCCTTCACTCTTTTGATCTCCTCCCTCTGCATCGTCGTTTTGTCATTAGACATCCATAAATTCCCCAAGTCCGCTGATTTTACAGAGTCCCTTTTAGCAGACACGAACGATCGCAAAATCGCCTGTGCCCTTTCCTCCATATTATATTATTAGAATAATAATCAAGTTTCTTTGACATTTGTAAACATTTTAGGCATTGTGTAAACATAAAATGTTATTATATCATATGTACATTAGAGTGGGCCAAAAAAATTTTTTTAGACATCTTAGGCCTTAAAGACTTATATTTGGTGCTAAAAGATTGTAGAAAGAATCCCTGAAAAAAAATTAAATTTTTTGTGAGCGGAAATGTAAAAATCAAAAATATTAAAAATCACTCTTTTTTGATAATAAACTTTTAGGGTTCCCAGATAACAATCGTGCGTCGCATTTAAACGCATGTTTCTTGCACTAACTGCGACTTACCAGATGAGTCGGTTCATATACGCATCTTACTATCGTCTGCGACGCTGGTAATAATGCGAGTGTTGTGAACTGCATTTCGTAAGCGCCTGTGATACAAAATGATAAGCATGTTCCGTTCACAAGTGCGACTTGCTAGAAGAGTCAATCCATACGCATTTTACCATCCACAGTGCGAATGCTGTGAATGCGTGTGCAGTGAACTGCACTTAATACGCACGCAATTAATGATGCGCAACCACCCGTATCGGCAATCACACATTTTATAATGGCGACAGCATTGTTTGTGGTGTGTTATCAAAATAAGTTTTTATTGTGATTTCATTTTTTATTGTTTTTTATTGCGATATTATTGTGAGGAATTATTGTGGATTTAATTTTTAGTACTGCAGCAAAATAAGAAAGTTAAATTTAATTTGTTTAAAGTACATATATATTTTTGTTGTATTAGATATAACCTCAAAAAAAGAATTTGGAAGTTTTTAACAATTTCAATTCCAAAATTGTACTGAAATATTAAATTAAAATCGTTTTTATAAATAACATTTTAATTTAAAAAAAATTACTAATGTCAATAATCTTTTCTTTTTATTTAATTCAAATAAGGCTGAAGTATAAATATAATTTATTCGCATTATACCGTCACGCATGTGCCCATCACAATATGCGACAGTTATGGATCGCATATGATGACGCATCTGAGTGGTCCAGTGAACGCGCATAGTGCGGATAAATCGGCACGCGTGCAGATGATATTAGTAGCACACAACGCGCATTTTGTTATCTGGGTTATGAAATCGAGTTATCCTTAACAATAAATAATAAATTACTTCATACAGATATCATTTACATACATGTAGAAAAAATTTGAGAAGAAAAATATAATTTTTGCCTTCAATAATTATTTAAATTTAGTACGCGACTTTTAGTATTTCGTAAAAATATCAAAAATATTGATTTTTTATCAGGTATTTTTTTTTACTATTTTTATCGTTAAAATGTTAAATAGAAGCTTCTAAGGCCTGAGGCCTATAAAAAAAGAAAAAATATTTTCAAAAACTTAATTCACAAACAATTACATTAGTTATAAACAAACTATTTACAATTATTTACAATGTAAACAAATAAATGGCTTATTTCTGCAAAAAGAAAAATTGTTTTTCTTATTTTAATGAGTTTAAAGTCATGTAAAGCTCTAATTGATTATTGATAACTAGATTATTGTTCATATGATTGTTAATAACAATCATTTTCTACCAAAATTGACATAGATTAGAGGAGAACGGGGCAAGGCAGCCAACGGGGTGAGGCAGCCAATTGCTTCTTATTTCTGCATAATTTTTTCAAATCGTGCGCTATTGATAATTTAGACTGCTTATGGTAGTTTACTTTAGTTGCTAACAGATGGGCATTATTCCTGCAGCAGTTTAGCAATGACAGTATCATTTATGAAAACAGACTTTTGGATGTAACTTTTCTAAGAGTTATTTTGGTGATTTTAGTTAACCCATTAAGGACCAGACGGACGAAAAATTCCAATTGACTTTGCGGACCTCGTTTTTTATTAAAATGCATATAAAAAAATTGGCAGATACCATTTTTAATGTAAAATTTATTCCTCTTTCAGATTCTGCTGTTAATGATGTCAGTTTTGAAAGATTCAAAATGGCGGATCCAATATGGCGGACGAGTTCTGTAAAAATTAATTGGACTCACCTGAAACCCTCTACTCGGGGGTTCTTGTGGTCGCTGATTACGAATATGATGTCCGTTTTGAAGAATTCAAAATGGCAGTTCAGTTTTGTAAAAAAAATTTGTATTCACCTAAAACTCTGTACTCGGGGATTTTTTGGAGGCGCTGATTACGAATATGATGTCAGTTTTTAAAAATTTAAACCTTAAAGCGCACCCTGGGTGTGCGACACTCATATTCTAGCTTTTTACTCTAATATCTCGTTTAAATTCGTAAAAATTGAAAATGTATCGCTATTGGACGGTACATTTTGTACATAACTTTATGTTCCGTGAGTGACATTATTCTCCCAAGTGTCTTTGTGTATTTGACAACTTTATGAAGTTGACGGCAAAAAATTTCTATGTGGCTGACGCCCTGTTATCGGTTTAAGGTAATTTCAGTAGTTTAAGAAATTTTTTTTGTAGATATTAAGATTAAATAAATTATTATGAAACCTATTTTTCTTCAAAATAGATGTACTGAGCTACAATAAATAATTTTTATAAAAGAAAAATATCCTATTTTAGCTTGGAGAACACACAGTAAAGTCCCCGATTGTCGCACACCCAGTGTGCGGTTTAAGGATAGATTCGTACACGGAGAGAAAAAACAAGGCTTTTCCCTGTGACTTCAATTGATGCCTTTTTTAGGTAGTAGTTTCACCGGATTTCGCGATGAATTTTTTGCGTTTAGCAGTTAGGCCACGCCTTAGCCCTTATTGGCCTAAGCTCGTTGCAAGAATCTCACCGGGAAAAACCGTGAGCGTCCTGCATTTGTACTGTGATTAAGGATTAAAATGTTTTGGGGTCTGATTACAATTTCGGTGTTAGTTCTTCAAAATTTTTAATTACAGTTCCAATATGGCAGAATTTTTTAAAAATTATCCCGATTGACCTAAAACTGTTTACTTCTGGATTTTGAAGATCACTGATTAAAAATCTTATGTCAGTTTCTTAAAATTCTAGATAGCGGATCCAATATCACGGGAGAATTTTATAAATAATCTTATTACCCTGAAACTTCTTACTTGGGAGTTTTCGGAGTCGTTGAGTTGGAAACTGACATTATTTTTGTAATCAGCGACGCTGAAAACCTTAGAGTGACGAGTATCAAGTGAAATAGACGACATTAAGGGGACACCTAAGTGGAAAAATGACAAAAAATCGATTTTTTTAAATTTGATTTTCTAAAAGTAGACTCAATTAGGAATAGAACAAGACTTTTTAAAACCTTTTCTGAAAAGTAGAAAAAATACGATTACATGATTCTGAATACCATGAGTTTTTAGTATTTTTTCTTTTTACGTGTCTCCTGTAAAAATTGTTTTTTTCCAATTTTTTAACTTTCGGTACACTTTTCTCCGAATCTACTAAACCGATTTGTAATTTTTTTTTACATTGTTCAGTAAGGTTCCAAGAATACGAATAAGAAGTTTAACATCATTTTGAGTTGTACAAACGGAAATATGAGTCAATGAATCAGAGAAAATGGGATTTTTATTTTGCTTTGGGTATAAATATTCATAAAAAAGTTTCTATTGGAGATAACGTCGTATTACTTCTTATTCATATAATTGATTACATTTGTAATCGAATGAAAAAAGGGCGAACACAATTGGAATAATAGTTTTCGAGAAAAGTGTACCGAAAGTTGACTCTTTTTGCATTGTTTTTAGGTCCTTTGGGAAAAGGGTTGTAGAAATTTTTAAGTGCAACCTAAGTCAAAATGTTCTATGGCGATTTTTTAGCCAATAAGACAAGCTTTCTAACGCGATATTAAAATTAAAAAAACCTATTTAAATAACTGCCTCGTAAACCAAAATGTGCCGTCTTGGCTGCCTCGCCCCGTTCTCCTCTACTTAAATAAACATAAATTTGTCTGCAAAAAAAGAATTTTTTATTAAAAAGAACCAAAGTTGTCTATTTGTTAATTAGGATTGTTTGCCACAATTTAAATAAATTGTATTATGCATTATTATTTGTTAATTTAAGATCAAAATCTGATAAAATTTGTATGCTCCAGACAATTTTGAACATTAAATTGTAAAAAATGCCAATGTGCGCGGGGCGAGTTTAACGTCATGTAAAGCTCGACACAGCTGTAGTTTTTAATTAATAACTTTTTTTCTAATTGAGGCTCATTTTTTTCAAAACAGTTTTACACTCGGAGACGTTTAAGGAATATAATACAATTTTTATTTTTTTGTTAGGACGTGAAGAACATATTTGTTTATTAACATTTTATAAACAAATAATGTAAAATATTATAAAAAATAAAAAAAATTTAAAACAAAAAAAATAGTCGAATAGTGCAATTCAAGACGAAAAAAACCCATATTTCAAATTTTAAATCCGTCAACTGGAACTTGATAAAAAAATTTGTTAATTTAGCAGTACTAAAAAATTTAATTGTTAATAACTTTTACAAAAAAATTGTTTTTTGGCTTAATATTTTTAGGGATTCTTCTTAACCATATTAAGAGTCAATTTAGTTTTAGGTGATCCGTTTGAGAAATTCTGACCCAAGTATGTGACAAAATCAGCATCAGTCTCAACTATGATCCTAAGTCCATATTTGGTCTAGACCTTCTTCATTTTTCAGATGTAGTACAGTCCATCTTTCATTAATTCCGCGAGCGGCTTCGTCAGCAGGAAACCTTCAAAACGTCCAACAGAGTTGACTTTTTCTAGATCCATTTTTTTAAGCTGTAAGAAAGCTTTGAATAAAAAAAAACAAGACAAAGAACTGTAATTGAAATAAACCTGTAATATAAATATAATTCAAAAACTAACATAATGCTGAAAAAAGAAGTTAGAAAATTTATCTGAGAAAAGAAATTTAGAGAGATACAATTTTTAAACGACCCTCCGACCTAAAAAAATTAGAGCAAACAAAAAAAACCTGTAAAAAGACTTATAACAACTAAAGACACCTGGAAATAAAGCTTTAGCCCATTAACGCCCAAATGTCCAAAATTTTTGACTGAAGTTCAAGGTAAGAATTTTTATCCTAAATGATTGGACTTTCAAAAACCCTTCAGTACTACTTTCCGCGAGAAAATAATAGGCCCCTGAAAAATGTTCGAGTTTGATTTGAAATATCTCTGTTAAAAAAATTATTTGAAAAAAATGAGAAATATTTTTGAAAAGCGTGGAATCTCATATGTTTGTATACGAAAGGCCAATATTGGAAAAAAAATTTTGCACCGTACAGGTGCAAAATTACACAGCAGTGTACCCCATTTTTTGCCATTTTCAAAAATGGTCGACTTTGGTACAAGATTTTACATGGAATCGATTATTCGAAAAATCCGAAAAAAGACTATTTATTAACTGAATCTGTCCAAACGAATTTGCTTTATAATTATTAAAAAATCTTAATTATTTTTATATTTATTAACAATAATAGGAGACAATGTTATCTCTGGTTCTATTACTCTAATTGAAATAAATCAAATTGGATGTTGTAAATAATATTAATCTTTTTACTATATTAGCTCATTAAGAAAAACGAAATTCTTCTATTAATTACATTTTTCAATATTTATTTGGACAGTTTTTTTTTTTAGAGAACAAGTGTAAAACTGTTGCGAAAACCCAATTTTTTTTGACAAAATCTTAACCCTGTCATAAATAAAAATCTGGCATGCACTGTATAGCCTATGTGAAAAAAATTCTAAGCTCTATTCTGAGTCCACATTTTGGAGAAGTTCGTAGTATTATTTATGACAGGGTTAAGATTTTGTCAAAAAAATTGGGTTTTTGCAACCGTTTTACACTTGTTCTCAAGAAAAAAAACTGTCCAAATATATGTTGAAAAATGTAGTTAATAGAAGAATTTCGTTTTTCTTAATGAGCTAATATAGTAAAAAGATTAATATTATTTACAACATCCAATTTGATTTATTTCAATTAGAGTAATAGAACCAGAGATAACATTGTCTCCTATTATTGTTAATAAATATAAAAATAATTAAGATTTTTTAATAATTATAAAGCAAATTCGTTTGGACAGATTCAGTTAATAAATAGTCTTTTTTTCGGATTTTTCGAATAATCGATTCCATGTAAAATCTTGTACCAAAGTCGACCATTTTTGAAAATGGCAAAAAATGGGGTACACTGCTGTGTAATTTTGCACCTGTACGGTGCAAAATTTTTTTTCCAATATTGGCCTTTCGTATACAAACATATGAGATTCCACGTTTTTCAAAAATATTTCTCATTTTTTTCAAATAATTTTTTTAACAGAGATATTTCAAATCAAACTCGAACATTTTTCAGGGGCCTATCATTTTCTCGCGGATAGTAGAAGATATTGACGTCCGCTCTTTCAGAATCTGGGGTCAAAAAAGCATTTCGACCATCAGGGAAACCAATATGGCGCCCAAAATGGAAAAAATACCGAAAAAATAGTATGTTTTTTTAAACACGCTTGTCACATCAATAAGATTTTTTTGGGCGGGTCTCATGTATGCTATAGGTGGATAAAATAGTTGTACTTTCGAACTGTGTACTTGACAACTTGAAAATTCAAGATGGCGGATCCAAAATGGCAGAAAAAGCAGAGCAAAATACTTGATGAATAGCAAATGCATCATCAATATTCAAAACTTGATTTAAATCATCTGAAAATTACTTCTCGGGGGTTTTCGGGGTCGCTGATTACAAATATGAAGTTTAATTTTAAAAATTTAAAATAGCGGATCCAATATGGCGGATAAAAATTTCTGAAAATCGATAAAATTGCATGAAATTACTCACTCGGAGGTTTTTGGGGTCGCTGATTACGAATATGAAGTTTAATTTTTAAAATTTAAAATGGCGGATCCAATATAGCGTATAAAATTTTTTTAAAATCGATAAAATTGCATGAAATTACTCACTCGGGGGTTTTCGGGGTCTCTGATTACAAATATGAAGTTTAATTTTAAAAATTCAAAATAACGGTTCCAATATGGCGCATAAAAAATTTTGAAAATCGATTAAATTGCATGAAATTACTCACTCGGGGGTTTTTGGGGTCGCTGATTACGAATATAAAGTTCAATTTTAAAAATTCAAAATTGGGATCTAATATGGCGGATAAAATTTTTTAAAAATAGATAAAATTGCATGGAATTACTTACTCGGGGGTTTTCGGGGTCGATGATTACTTTCACCACGTGGAGGTCGACTAATTTTAATGTTATAAAAAAATTTTAAATAAAATATGAAAACAGTTAAAAACACAAAAAAATTTAAAAATGAAAAAGTAGGGTGATGTGGAGTGATGTGAAACATGGGGGGATGTGCAACACCGCCGATTTCTGATATATAGTTTGATATTGAACAGAGCCAATATTGCCATTTGTTTGTATCCTCAGTAGCTTGTTTTTGCTATAAAACTCACGAGACAGCTCGCAGCCAGGTTTGCTGTACGTAAGTTGACTTAAATTTCTCGGGAAGGAAATATTTATTGTGCTTTACATTTCTAGTCGTTTCGTGAAGGGTTTTAATTTATTTTATAGATAAGAATATGCTTATTATTGCTTTTTTAAGTGTTTTTAAATATCTTTTTATATTTTGTGATTCCATTGCATTGTATTGCGTACAAATCATTTTTCGCAAAATATCATATTTGGGGTGATGTGCAACACTTTTTTTGGGGTGGACGTAACTACTTTTTACGTGCCATAACTGCGATTCACATTATGAATAAAAAATGATTAGTTATTTTCCTTTAATTATATTCCTTATTCAGTTATAAATAAATAAAAAATAAAACAAAAAAAGTTTCTTTTTTTGTGAAATCTCCACTTTTTAGAGGTTAGCTATACCTTAGTAAATTTTTTTTGTCAGATTTCGATTAGTTTACATTGAAAAAGCCTAAAATTAATAATTAAAGAGATTTTCATGGATATTTATGCATTACATACCTGAATTTTACTGGTGTTGCACATCACCCTAACTTTTTTGGCAAATGCAAAAACAGACGTTTTTAAAAAAGCGAAAAATTTGTAGGAAAAATTTTAAATTCTTAAAATCTAATAATGCAGAAATATTGTTACATCCCAGTAACAAAATTCCCTTTTTGAAATTTAATGACATTAGCAGTGAATCATTGCTAATGATCGCGTATGTAAAATATCAAGAATAGAGATATTGCATTTGAAATAAATATAACAAAAAGACAAGCAATAAATATAAAATAAATAAGGAAAATATTAGTTAAATGATATTATTACTTTTAATAATTTATCAAAATTAAAATAAACCTTTAAATAAAAATAATTACAAAATTTTGAGATAGAATAATAATAATTAAATACGAAATAATATTTAATTGGCTGATTATTTCTCCCGCAATACTCTTGTTTCAAAATTATTATTAAACAATAAATGTATCCTTCTATTCTCTATGCATTACCTTCTTAAAATTATCTTGCAGCTGCATAGAGTATAGAATGTTGTTCGAAATAGTTCATCTGTATATCGATCCTCATGATTGACAAAATACAAAGTAATTATCTTATTCTTCATAGAACTGAAGCTATGAGATTCGATATTTAGATGCACACCAGTATGAATTATAAATAAAATTATATGTGTATTATGAGTGGACTTGACTCATATTAGTATGTCGCGAAGGCACGAGCTTAGTTTTCTTCCTGGGAATGTTTACTATCCCATGGAATAGTGATACTCGCGATATACTATATGTGATGCAGGTGGTCACAAAGCTCCAAGAAGTGATTCAATTCTTGGGATGATCTAGGAATCAAGCTTAGAGATGGGGGTGATCTTTAATCTTTTGTCTCCCACTAGGGAAGATTTGCTACTATAAAACCCCATGCAAATCCATTGTCATCCGTCAGTTTATTTCGATACAAAGTCATCGTTACGTTCGCGTCGTGACAAACTTCATCTTTAAGCTTGACCCTTCGGTAATCATAATTTTGGCCATAAATCTTACATTTTCGAACAGTATAAAGTTTACTCGTTGCTCTAAAATATTGAGCAAGTATTCATTATCGCCAGACTTGTAAGTCGGTATTCTAAAAATTAAATTGTCCGTCGTAATTAGTCTATTTTCAAAATTATACGAATTGCAAACGTGACGTGTGTGCCTTTTGAAAAATAAGAACTAGAAAACTGTGACAAAGTCCCAACCGTTCTTTTTTAAGAGTTGCAAAACCTCACAGTGTCAACGATTTTAGGAATTATATTCCTGATCAAAAAAAAGTCATCCTTGTATCTGCCCTCTGAACAGAGGTAATTGTAAGTACCTTTAAAATTTTAAACAAATTGTACCAACTTTCAACACAACAACATTTATACACCTTATTTTCTTGTAATCAAAGATAATAAATAATTCATTGAAAATATAAAATCATTAAATTTTTGAGTTAAATTTATTAAATATCCTAAAAGTTCTAAAGAAAAGGTAATTATCTGACAATTAAATTTGAAATAATTATAAGACGACCCCCGTAGGATCGATAGAAAACAACGTACTCACATAAAAATAAATGGTCAAGCTTTACCAACTTGACTTAATCAGCCTACCATTCCTCCGAAATAAAATAAATAATAATTAAAATTTAAAATAACTTCGCTTTCCGCTCGGGATGTAACAATATTCTATTATAATGCCTCTAAGTTATTCAATTTTAAAATATTTAAAAATTTAAATATTTGACATGTTTCTTGTCCAACGAAAAAAACGTTGCACATCACCCCACAACACCCTACAACAAAATTAAAAAATTAAAAAATACAAAAAAATATTTAAAAACAAAAATTTTTTTTAAAAAGAAGACAAAGTTAAGAAATTTTGTCGAACTCCACGTAGTGAGAGTTGGGCAACTCCAGAAAAACGTGACGGTAACAAACAAAATGAAATCTCCAAAACAACTAGAAATTTATGAATTTGTAGTATTAAATTTTTAAAATTGCACTTTTAAAATTCGTAATCAGCGACCCGGAAACCCCCGAGTAAGTAATTCCATGCAATTTTATCTATTTTAAAAAAATTTTATCTGCCATATTGGATCCGCCATTTTGAATTTAAAAAATTGAACTTCATATTCGTATTCAGCGACCCCGAAAACCCTCGAGTGAGTAATTTCATGCAATTTAATCGATTTTTAAAAATTTTTATCCGTTATATTGGAACCGCCATTTTGAATTTTTAAAATTAAACTTCATATTCGTAATCGGCGACCCCGAAAACCCCGACTGAGTAATTTCATGCAATTTTATCTATTTTAAAAAAAAATTTCCGCCATATTAAATCCGCCATTTTGAATTTTAAATATTAAACTTCATATTCGTAATCAGCGACCCCAAAAACCCTCGAGTGAATAATTTCATGCAATTTTATTGATTTTCAAAAATTTTTATCCGCCATATTGGAACCGCTATTTTGAATTTTTATAATTAAACTTTATATTCGTAATCAGCGACCCCGAAAACCCCCGAGAAGTAATTTTCAGATGATTTAAATCAAGTTTTAAAAATTGATGATGCATTTGCTATTTATCAAGTATTTTTCTCTTATTTTTCTGCCATTTTGGATCCGCCATCTTAAATTTTCAAGTTGTCAAGTACACAGTTCGAAAGTACAACTATTTTATCCACCTATAGCATACATGAGACCCGCCCAAAAAAATCTTATTGATGTGAAAAGCTTGTTTCAAAAAAAAAACTTACGATTTTTTCGGTATTTTCTCCATTTTGGGCGCCATATTGGTTTCCCTGATGGTCGAAATGATTTTTTGACCCCGGATTCTGAAAAAGCGGACCTCAATACCCCTTAGTACCGAAGGGTTTTTAAAAGTCTAATCATTTAGGATAAAAATTCTTACCTTGAACTTCAGTCAAAAATTTTGGACATTTGGGCGTTAATGGGTTAAATAAACTTAGAAATAAACCTGAAATGCTAACTTAGAAGATAAAGCTGAAAAGAAATCTTATAATAAAAAAACAGTAAACAAAGCTGAAAAACTTAGAAATGAACCTGAAATGTAAACAAAAAAAACCTGGAAATAAAGTTGAAAAACTTAGAAATAAACCTGAAATTGAAACTTAGAAAAGAAAAAAAGCTGAAAAGAAATGTTAAAGAGAAAGTGACCTGAAAGAAAGAACAAGACCTGAAGGAAAGAATGATGTGGAAGAGAAAGTTACCTAAAACGATGGAAGCTGAAAGAATGAGTGTGGTGGTTCGTGATCCGTAACTTATACCCCAGTCCCCACTATACTCACCGCCCCACTACGCCGCTCCCCACTACTCCACAAGCGCGCAACTCTCCTACCACAAAATAGTAAACGCCGACTACCGGCATAACTTAAAGTTAACATATTCCATCGGTCGGTAACTTACCTACGGTCGGTAATTTACCGTCATTTTTATAAGAGCATTATCACCAAGGTCGGTAAAGTAGAAATTTGAAATCACCCCATACCAACCCGTTTGATATGGAGATTTAAAAATATATTAACCATAGAGTGGTATGAAGACCACTTTATATTGTTTCGTCCCGGTGCCCACTACTTTGACTCATCAGTAAGGCTACGTAGTGGGAAACCTGCCCTAGGCGGGAGAAGCAAATTCGGAACTTGTATATGGGTGATTAAAATTAAAATGTAATTTTCATGTCCTGCCCAAAAATTTGGAATACTAGTTCATATATAAAAGTTTTGTAAGTCAATTAATTTTCTTAATCACTCCTTCTACTTAAATTAATAATTCTTAGTCGCTAGAAATTTTCTGAAAAAATTTGGCTGAAGAATTAGAAGAAAAATGTCAGTGGTGTCCCTTGTTTGCACTTAAGAAATCAGAACTTTACATAATAATAAAAATTTTGATTTTTACATTTTTAGTACCAGAAAAATTATGTTGTACAGATAAGAGTCTATATTTTTATATAGTAATTATGCTAACAGAATAATTTTGATCTAGCGCTAGAAAAAATATCAAAATCGAAATTTTTAGCAGGGATATAATACGATTTAGTTGGACGACTATTTGTTCGCGATATTGAATCCTCTATTTTGAATCTTTGATATTTGATGTCAGTTTCGTAATAAGCAACATCTAAAACCTGTAGATAGAAAGTGACATAATTATCCAACATTTTTTTAAAATTCGTCTACTAGACTCTGATGTTTATTTAAAAAATGTCTTTTATCGACATTTTAAAATTTTTGAATTTACTTCCGTCACATTGAAGGTTGGTTATTGCGGGCGCGATATTTGTAGGTTTTATGTATTATGTTTTCTTACTTGCTACCTTAAAAAAAATTCTTCTTTTCCAAAAAAAGTAAAAATTCCCAACTTTTTGCCAACGAAAATGTTTACAACGAGGGCCAAACAACTTAAAAATTGGTTGTACACTTACTACAATAATAATAGGTATTATAAGAAAATTACAATCTTAAAAATAACTTGAAAAAAGGATCATCTACGATTTTTGTCTTTACGATTTTTAAAGCTCTAAATAAAAATGAACGAAATGCCACTGCCCGATTTTGTCACCATTTTTGCAAAACATAAATCTAATTGAAGCCAACTGTGTCAAACATACCCTACGTAGGACTCAAATATGCTTCGCAAATAATCTAAGTATACTAAGGGGCGGTTTTACCAACACCGATGAAAATTTAATCAATGATTAAATCCTTAACCAGCCAATCATGAGCGGTTAAACTGGCATTAATAATTAATTGATTAACTTTTAATCTAAGTACATTACCGGAGGAAATTGTGCGACCGCTAACACTTCAAGCTATTAAAAAACACATCCGCACAGAAACAGTGATAACTCCGTGAAATATGAAGCTAGATACTTTTTTTAAATTGCATTAGAGACCTTATTAAATTTCCATTGAAATGACACTTATTTCATTTTTTCTTGTAATATCTCAGGAACCCGTTAATATTTTTTGCTATTCTCAATCTCTATTTAAAGCTTAAATTACAAGAAATAGTCTGTGAAAGTAACAATTTTTTTCTTCAACTTTTCTAAGTTTTTCCAGGAGTCAAAGTCAGGGTAAGAAATTCCCAAAAAATAGAATTATTTTTTTGTGTTTATATCATAATATCTTGCTTTCTATTTATGCAATACAAATGAAAATAGTGTCATTTCATTAGAAATTTAATAAGTTCTCCAATGCAATTTAAAAAAAAGCATCTAGCCTCATATTTCACGGAGTTATCACTGTTTCTGTGCGGGTGTGTTTTTTAATAGCTTGAAGTGTTAGCGGTCGCACAATTTTTGCCGGTAGTGTAGTTGAAACTGTCCCTAAAAGTAAGTGTAGCTCATTGGTTTAATTTGAAACTCACGCACATTGGCTTCAGAGTTATAGTATTTAGTTTACAGAAATATTATTGCAGTGCAATACCACCTTATTATTTCTTGTGTTATCTAGCAATATTGCCATTTTCAATATGCAAGGCGAGGTAGAACTTTCGAATCTTGCTTAAAACTTGCCTAAATATTGCAGTGTAATCTTGTCAAGCTTACCATGCAACGTCGTGTCAAGTTGAACATAAAAACTTGTGCCTTTTGGGTACTGATATTATTAAAAGTTAAATTTGAAATCAGTTATTATTGACAGTTATGTACAATTTATGATAAAAATGAAATGACATATTTAATAACATGTAATTATAAAAGAAGATTTCGACTATATCAGCAAATAGTGACATCTATTAACCGATAGATTAGCTCAGTCGGATAGATGCCTCGCTTGGCGGTCGTTTAAGGACCAAGGGTAAGCACCCTTGGTTCGCGCCCATTTGGCTTGGTATTTTTCCGGCACGTGAGATAATCTGAGCAGGAGGTTTGACGTCGAGGTATAATGATGTGCACCGTCGATTATTTATACCCTTTAGACGGGTGGTCCAGTCAAATGCGAGTACTCCTAATTTTCAAGTCGCTCTGTAGGCGCAAAACTTAGTTTTAGGAAATGTATATAAGAAGTATTTGTAAGAGAAAATTGTAAGAGAAACACTTGTATAGTCAACTATGTAAGGTTAAATACAGGTGGATAAACCAATAAATAAAATAGTGACATCTATTAGATGCCATTAAACTCTTTGGTTTAGAGTTAGGTGTTTTCTTAAGATAATTATTTCGATACACGGAAAAACCTTTAAGCAGTCTGCTCACCCGAAACTTATGCGTCAGCGCCACCACTAAACTTGTTCATCTGCACTCCCAAACTGGGTGACCAACGTACCCAGTTGTAATTTTCTAAACTTTTTGGGAAGTTTGTCTATCGAAAACGGTAATGCTACGCACCCAGTGGCGGGCGATCAGACTTTCCATGCAGTGAGAGGCGAAATTTTGTGACAGTGGGAAGGCAGACTTCTCAAAGGTTTTTCCGTGTATGGTTGTCGATTAATAATCAACAATTTGAATTAATTTTGATCTGAAAAGATAAGATGCGTGAACCAATGCACTGTGCATCGAAGACTCGAACCCCAGTTCATAGCTGCCTAACGTGGAACTTAATTTTTTCAGATCAAAATTAATTCAAATTGATAATTAAATTAATTAATTAATTATTATTCGACAACCATATATCGAAATAATTATCTTAAGAAAACACCTAACTCTATAAACAAAAGAGTTTAATCGACATCTAATAGATGTCACTATTTGCTAATGTAGTCGAAATCTTCTTTCATAATTGTAATTCTTATTTAGCGAAAAATTCTAACATTTAATAAAATGTATTTTTATTTTAGTTGCTGTTTATGGGCCGGGATTATCCGAAAGGTTATGAGTTTTTTCGAGCAAACTTACAAAAAGCCTTTAGAAAGAATAGAGACGAGCAGAATTCAGAGAAAATCGACAAAATGCTTGCACATGGAGAGTTTGTGAAAAAAGAACTTGAGACACTCTATATGCTTCGAAAATATCGAACTTTGAAGAAAATATATTATGACTCTTAGAATATTTTGTAAATTTGAAAATGATCAGTAATTTAAGCTGTACTGTACTATATAATACGAATTGTAGATACATTTTCAACGTGAAGAAGTTCTTGGGAATGAAACCGAGAAATTCCCGGGAGTCACTCTCAAAAAATTCTCGGGACTCTCCCGGGTGTAAAAAAACAAATGAAGACACAAAATTTTTTTTCACTCCTAGGAAATTCTCTGGAGATTCCAGAGAAATTTGCGGGAACTTTTTCACGTGGGTTATAATATTTTCTACTTAAACAAATAAATATTTTCTTGTTAACTTTTGAGTAATAAATAGCCCACCATGGTAAATTAGAATCTAAACTATTGATATATCTTTAACTCTAAGATAATTTATCAATGTTTGATTACACTAAACAAAAAGGTTTAAAGCAAGTGTTTTAGATGATAATGTTGGGGCAAATCGTTTGCTTAATTCTCTAAACGATATTTTGGCTGGTGTTTGACTTTTTATTTTACTATAGCCATTTGTAATGACTAATACTGCTACATTTCTGATTACAAATGACTGTTATAAAGTTAAAAAAGAAAATTTTCAACTAAAATAAAACTTTTTTTAATTAGTGACTTCTAATCACATATTGCACACTAATTTTACTCTTCCAAGACTCCCAACTTCAAGATTAATTATATTCTTAAACTAGACAATTTTATTTAACCCTAAGTACATAAATCTAACTTAAATATTAAAACGCATAACCTAATAACGATCGCTATTTACACATATTTATACATGGCTAAAAATTTCTGAAGCGTGCCACTAATTTTTCGATAGAGATATTTTTATATTTCATATCAATAATTTTACAGTACTTTCGTACCAAAATATGACCCCAAAGTTGTTTTTGCAAAATTTTAATTTTTTTAAGAGTTATTGTTCAAACAATTTTTAAGCATCAAATTATTTAAACATTTTTTTCTACCGTACTATTTGATGGATTTTAATAAAATTTGAAATTAGTAATATACAATAACTGTGCTTCCGAACAAAAATTTTTTAAAAAAATTTTGTTCATAATTTGTTTAAAATAACAACAATTATTATAAACAAATAGAAATAAAATAAACTTCTCCGCCTAATTTCGTATTTTTTCTCGTCAATTGTGATACCTTGTTTTATCACGAGTATTTCTAAAAAAAAGTTATTGCATTAGATCAAAAGTTATTAATATTTTTGTGACCGCGCGCGCTGCGCTATTGACGCACCATACAATGGGATTTTTTTTACAATTTACTGTTCAAAAATGCCTACAGCCTACAAATTTTGAACGATTTGAGTGTTCTTTGATTTAAATTAAAGGGGAATAAATTCTTTAGACACCCCTTGAGGCCGATTTTTGAGATTGTAATTGTTTATAATTTTTTAGTTCAATTAAAGTTAACAAATTAATACAATTTTTTAAAAAAGGACGTTTATTTTCTTATTCCGCTACTGCAAATGATCTAAATAAGTTCAAATTAATTCAATATAACCACCTGGCAATTAATAAAACATAAAATAATTTATTTAAATTGTTTTAAACAATATTAATTAACAAATAGATAACTTTGATTCCTCTTCACTAAAAAAGGTTTTTTTCACGTGTAGTTTTTTATTTTGGTTTATTTAAAGAGTATATGCCCTCCTTGTTTAAAAAGTAACTTGTTTAATTTGTTATAAACATTATTAATTAACAAACAGTTAACTTTTGTCCCTCTTTACCAAAAAATTTTTTTTCACATGCAGTTTTTTATTTAGGTTCATTAAAAACATATAAGAATGTAAGTATAAGTACTTATTTCAAATAGGCTGTAAACCTTTTTTTAAAAATCCTTAATTTCCTTATAATATTTGTTGAGCGATCAATATTGAACATTCGCACACATAATATTTATATATTTTCAGGTATTCAGAAAAAGAATGATGGGTGGTGGAACATTGTGCCACTTAAAACATCTATACGGGTGATTCTCCGCGTAGCGCACGATTTTGTTTATGAAATTAAAAAAAAAATTTTTTATCGTTATGATTAATATCAATATATTTTTTTGGAGATAAAGGCTTTAGAAAGAAAAATCCATAGCGGGCCGGAAAAATTATTTATAATTTTTGTTGTAAACAAGTGTAGTAATTAACTAATTCACTGTTTGGACACATTCTGTCAAAAAAAAATTTTGCGGTAATTTAAACAATATTATAGCATAAATCTCATTTAAAAATTATTATTTCGGTAATTTATGGTAATTTATGGTAATTTTTGGAAATTTTTGGAAATTTTTGCGATAATTCATAAAAATATGTAAAATTTAAATTATAATTAAAAATTTGGATTTTGGTAATTTATGGAAATTTTTGGAAATTTATGGAAATTTTTGTTACAAACCAGAATAATAAATTTATGTTGTTTCTTTTATTCGAGCTTTTGAGATGGCTCTTATTTAAATTCGGTTTGGGGAGGCACCAAGCTGCCAGGGTCTTTAAGGCCCTGTTTAATTGTGTGGGTTCGTGATCCTACTTTTAAAAGTTACCGTTTCTGCTTTGTTTTAACTCTGATAAATAATTATTTCAATTTACTTTATTTATTTCAGGAGTTTTAAAATAAATAAAATCAGATTTGGCATTCACATTAAAATTTTATTTTAACAAGATTTTAAGAAATTTACAAACTTGCACATGTTTGAAAGAGAATTAAAGTTGAAAGTAACATTAAATCATTGAAACAATACAGACTTACCGCTAAAATCCTTAATCCTACCGACAGGGCATAATTTCTCTTATACGGCGCAGGTACTGCGCGTACGGACTGGCCAGTCGAGAAACAGGGATCCTCCATCGGGCAAAACACAAGTTGAATGTCGAAAATTAAGTCGTCTATGCGACCAATTTTTATTTACGCGAACTCGCGAATTATATGGGGCCACTGCATTGAGACGGCGCAGGTACTACACGTACGGACTGGCCGAGTTAAGAAACAAGATTCACAATTGTTAAATATTTAATTAATTGGAATCTCACTCAAAACAGCTCTCACTGGACTCCGTCGGTTAGAAGATTCTATTAAATTTTTTGTCTGCCTTTCGCGTTGTACTTGATATGTTATACGCGGGGGTCCGACGCGCAGACGGGCTTAGTCCCGGCATTTCCTACTTTCTTGCGATCAACAGATCTGTCAGGCCGCAGCCAGGACAGGTGTTGATCGCTTGAAGAGGAAAATTGTACAGCAGCGATGGAAATATTGCGACAAGCCTCTACTCCTTGTCCTAATGCCAAAGTGGGGTAAATTTGTCAACTAAGGATTTTTAGAATTAGAAGTAGGGATGTTCTTGAGGCCCATTGGACTTTGCATTATGCTGACTTTTCTGATTGCATGCAGTTTTCGTGAGAACGGAAACGGCGTTGTTAATTTGATACTTTTTAGAAACTATTTTTATAACTAAATATATAAATTATAATTATATTGTAAAGAAAGAATTTTTTATTTATAATTATAATTTATTAATAGTTATAAGTGTTTAATATAAGTTGTATAAATAACGTTATATTGATCCTACATTTTATAAGTTACTAGTATATGTACTTTGCATTCATAATTATACATATACACATATACATGCAACTTACAGTCCTCCGGCATTTTATTGTTAACAATAAGTTACAATAAAATGTTTAGCTATTATCAAATTATTTTCTGTAAATTTGGAATAGTGCATAAAACGAATAAAATATATACGCTTCATAAAGCGTTGAGTCAGCCTCCAAATGCATGTGCATTTGTTATGATATTCTAGTCCCTAAGCTTGTAGGCCCAAAGGGGAAAAAGGAAGGAGAGACAAGAAAAGACAATAGGAGAGACAAGGCAATGAGCAGAGGCATGTGTAGCATGCTTGTATGTGTGCCCGTAACGCGAAGAACTCAAGGGTGTGGTCGTGTTAGATCTTGTAGCCATCGGAATCAGTGGATGTGCACGTATACACCCTGGTCGTCTCAATCCATGTGTGAAATGGATTACTTTTGATTATTTTTAAATGGAGGTTTCATTTATTATATAAAAATTTTAGAATTAATACTGTTCATAAATTTATGCATATAATTTATAAACAGTTTATAAAGTATTTAATAATAAACATGTTTTACTATTTCTGTCCTATGTTTTGTAGCTTTATTAAACGATAATAATTAAAATAATATTAGCTGTTAAGTACCTTGTACGTAACAATCCACCATGGAAATTTTCTGTTTTCGTCCCCGAGAACTTTTTGCTTAAAAGATAAGACAGAAACCACATAAAACATATTGTCAATTAAATTCAATTTACTTCTCAACTGTAGTTTTGCACGTCAAGTCGGTAGGATTAAGTTTCGTTATTTTAAACTTGCTTAAAGGTTTGCTCGATTCTTTGATATAATTGACATAATATTGATTTTTGGTTCAATAGTTTAAGGTATGTTTTTCGATGTCGATTAGTTAATTACTAGATAGCGCTACGTATTACTCCTAGATTTACAATTTCACAATGATTAACAGCTACAAATGTTTACATCTTTATTTTTTTTTTGAAAATCATAAGTTCAAGAATTTAACACAGGAGTATACATTTTACTAGATCAGACAAAGGCAAATTAGACTATTCTTGAAATTATAATTTTGTTGATTGAACTGTAGCTGCCATTGAAAGCTCAAACATGGCTTCAAATGAATGTTTGCATATCAAAATCTTTAATCTTAAACTTTATATATTTCAAAGATCAATGTGAGTCATTTCAATAAAAAAATTTTTTTTTAGCAAACTTCCATTTTTTTCACATTTGAACCTTCAATATTATTTCTTTTCATACAAAATTAAAATGTAGTCAATTAATTAGATTCATATTTTAATTGCAGAAATAAAAAATTAAAAAAATTAAATAATTAGTTATTTGAAATTTAAGTTTTTGATTTCGGACGTAATATTTATCTCAGCGGATCATGTTGCATATTATAGTATGAAAACAAAATGATCCCTCGAGACTTACATATTTTAATTATTCTTATGTTTCTGGAGTTTTTTTTTTAAGTAAATATCAAAAAGAAATCGTGAACTCGGTGTTTATCGAGAGGCAGCAATCAATTTTACAATTGATAAATTTGCTCAATACAATACAGCAATCATGATTTTACACGGTAAACGATAGTTGTTTTTCTTTTGAGGTAATTTAAAATTCTAAACATATGATTAATTTAAGGTAAAAAGAATGATTTTGAAATTTGAAGATAGCTTTAATTTAAACCATAATACGATGTACTTAAAAAAACAGTTTCTTTTATCGACAGGCTTTATTGCACAGAACATTATTTTTAGCTACAATATTATTGGTTAAAACCTTTTTCATATTATCAAGTAAAATTGATTATTATTATTTTTTTTAAACTGAATTCTCAACAATGTGTTCATCTATTACTCTTCAATTTGCAACTAAACAATGGACAACAACTAAAAAAAAAGAACACAATTTTAATTCTTTAAAATCATAACATCAAGAATTTACGACATTTATTCTTTAATAATTTTGACAAATGCAAATTAGACTTTCTTGACATTGTAATTCTGTTTATTGAATTGTAGCAATCGTTAGAATTCAAATACATCGTGAGATAGCCGTTCGCTAATAATGGCTATTTTTTTTCGTAAGGCACTTATTTTTTTACAAATTAAAAAAAAATAAGAAATGTACGTATTCCAAACTGACATGTTATTAAACCTTCAATTTTAAAATTAAATTCGATCCATTGTTTCGTTTCTACTTTTAGTTACAAAAATTAAAAGTTTATTTACATATTTTCTTTTATTGCTTGTTGTAACAAATTTTTTTTTATATCCAGGAAATTGTTTATACACCCTAAAATATAAGCTGTTTATGTTAGACTTGAAGCATATCACGGCGAATCAATTTGCATTACATATTCTGAAAACAAATCTACCGAATTAATCGAAATAACAAACAATTTTTGGTTTCTGTATTGTTCTAGTACAATACAGCAATCTTCATTATAAAGAAAATTGTCTTGTTTTATATTTAATTTTACGGAGAAAACTGGAGTATTCAACTAACTATCTGGAGGGAAAAGTTAACTATTCAGTTTTCTCAGTGTTATGCTGAAGTTAATTTTTTTTAAATTGATTTAAATTAAACAAAATTAATTTTTAGATTTTAAAATGCCATGAATTTTAAATAAAAAAGGTTGATTTTAAAACAGAACAATTTTGTTTAACGCTTGTTGTTGCGCAATGATACAGTTATAAATTTTGACGAATTGTTGAATTTCAAACAGGCGAAAGGAAGATGTTTCCATAAGAATGGTTCCATAAGAAGAATCTGAAGTGACTGGTTTGTATTATGAGGTGTTCTCCATCCTTTCTCATTATCAGTTGTTGGTAGATTAATTAATAGTTTTAATGATGATGAGCGATAGGTTGATTGAGAATATTTTCCTTTCTTTTAGAAAAGATGATTCATTGATAATTATGCCAAAGAAACTGGATTTTAATATATCTATAACACAAGAAAATTATATGATCATATAATACTTTAAGATTTTGTAGATTGCGAATAATTCTTCCCTTGTGGACTTTATTAAAGTTTGTTTAGAAGTGAGATAACCTGTTTTTATAAAGCTAATTTAAAAAAATTGTTTTTTTTTACTTTGTTATTTGTAATACTCAAATATACACTTAGGCCAGACACTGCTATTGTGATTTTAGTTACATTGCAAAATTGTTTCTTATAACTGAATATTTCTATTTAATGACCTTTTTTCCCAATGATAATATTCGAGCCATTTTAATCATGTAACGAAACAATAATCTGAATACTACAGACTAAAAGTGAAATTTTAACATCTAGAATATTTAATTAGTAATATTAGTTATAAATTGAATTAAAGAGAATAAAAATCTTTTTTTTAACTATTTCATATAAAATTATCAATACATAAAATAAAAGTAGATTAATTGATTTTTAATTAAATTTGCTTGCAAGTAGAGATAATTACAAGAACGCAATTTACAAATAAATATACACAAACACTAAGGCTAGTTTGTTTATATGGTATAATTATTTTATTTTTATATTTAGTTTAATTTATATTTTTCTAAATTTGTACAATCTAAATTTATACTGCCTATATGATCATATTAGTTTTTCCTAATTGGTTTAAGAAAATAAAAGATATATATATTTTTTTTTAATTTTTTTTTTTTTTTTTTTTTAATATTTCTTTTTTTTTATAATGCTAATTTTTAGAATAACGTCAAAGGAATTTATACTTATAGTCAATTCGGCCGTGAACGGTTATTGACTAAATTAAAATCAAAACAAATTAAAACTAAAAAAAAATTTATAGGATTATTATAATTTTAAGAAAACCTATCAGCCTTCTTTCAAAGTTATTATGGTACTTTCCAGAATATAGTAGTATTATTTACAATTAATTTATTGTGTAATATATTTTATAAGATTATAAGATTTTTTTTTTAATCAATAAACTAATTAGATGAATAATGACTTAATCATCGGTATATTTATTTATAATTAAAAGATTAAAATTAATTGTAAATAAATTAAATATATATCTTACTTCTTTTAATTTATTGCATTTAATCAAAACATTTGTACATCATACTTATTTATTTTGTGTAATAAAATCTTACTAACTAATATAACTAATATGATTTACCAAATAAAACTAAATTACTAACTAAACTTCCAAACTAAACTAACTACCTTATTAACTGACTTACTGAACTAACTAACTAAATTAGCAAACTAGACTATCTAATTTACTGAATTAACTAAACCATTTAACTTTATAACATTCATCTACCACTATATCCTTAAATTATTAAAATTAATCAAATTATTTATTAAAGTTATAAAAACATCCAAAAAAATTTTCTTGCAAGGCGTTTGGGATAAAGTTCGTGTACATCTCGTGGTTAAAGAATGATCCCATGAGAGTGATTACAGCTCTCGCGCAAAATCACGTACTTTCACCACTAGTTGTACTATATACTTTTTCACAATACAGTTATTGCAATATGATATATGTACGTAAAGATAAATGCTTAAAGTTGTTTCGCTTCTCTTGAAATTAGAGGTATAATAAAGCTCGAACATATATAGTCATAGAATCATTTTTAGTAAGACCATTGTCAGTTTCTGTCATTATCGGAACTTCCAAATTCAGAAATATCAGAAATGGAAATAATTAGTTACTAATAATAAGTAATTATTAAGCATCATCATCTTACATAACAAATGTACAAGGTACTGCAAATTCACCAATTTCTAAGACTTTAGAAGGAGTAATATTATTTAATAATCTAGGAATATATTCGTCTTTCTAACTGTTGGAAATGTTTGAAAAATTAATATTTTTTTTATACAGTTAGACATAAGGTATATATTTACAGAACTATAATTTAAGTAACTTAGTAACTTTAAGTAGTGTAATTTTAATTGAAAATTGAAATTATTTGTAGTAAATTTTTTTTTTTTATTGAAAATGTTTTAAAATAGGATTTATTCTTCATATACAGTTGAATATGTTTATTTAAAGTATAAATTTGTTCAAGTTAAATTAATGTTCAAATTAGTAGTTGTTATTTTAATATGCGTCTATTAGTGCACTAAAAGAAATAATTAGTTCTAACTAATTTAAATTAGCCAATAAAAATCACTGCCAAATTTTAGTTGTTATTTTTATTTAATTAATTACAAGAATCTCTGGATAAACAAGTTAAATCCATTAATAGAAATTTTTTTAAGTTCATTTATAAAGATTATATTTTTGACTAATAAATTAACAGCAGCATACTTCACCAATTAAATTATTTTGGAAATTTAGTTAACTTAACCAGTTTTTTCATCGATATGCACACAGCATAATCTACAATTCTAATGCTGAGTAATAGATGCTCTTGGTGATTTTTTATAACTTCGGTTTAAAGAAAAATATTTTTGTCCAAAATTTATGTATTAGTTTCAAAATATCGTGAATTACTAGTTTAATAAGGAAAGAATCCAATCAAAACTGTCAAATTATTTGACAACATAAAAACTTCAATATTTAATATTTTTTTTTAGTCCCTTTTTTAGAGAAGAAATTTTCGCAACCGACATCACCTTTTTCCTAAGGTAAAGCTTAGAATTACCAAATACTTTCTTCATACCAGCTCTGTCCTTGAAGTCAACCTTGCTGATTAAGCATGGTGGAACATGTGCCATATCATAGTTACGCTTATCTGAATTACTGATGCATGCCAGGACAGGAATCATTTATTTTAATTTGTAATTATTAAATACTTCAATTAATTGTTAATTAATGATAACTTGTTATTATAATTTGTTGTAAAAAAAATTTTTTTTTTTTAATAGAATTAGCCAAAGTATATATTTTTTTATTAAATAATTTCTTAACTTTTTTTTTAAATAGAATTATAATATTTGTAAGTTTCCTCGACTTAAAATAGAAAATTTATATATTCTTGCCCTTCTAGATGACATGCATCATTGTCCCTTTTATAATACAAAATACACAGATTATGTTAAACTATAAGATATAAACATGTGCAAGTTTATCTTAAACTATTCATTTATAATTAGGTGTGATTATATTTAAGCCTCATGTAGGTTACAAAAATTAAGAAATATTTTTTTTTCAAAGATTGATTTATAATATTCCACGCCACCACGGAAATTTTCTGTTACTTGTAACGAAAATTTCCGTTTCTGACAAAGTGAAATTTAGAAGCAGAAGTAACGGAAAAGAAAGATTGAGAAAATTAATAGCGATACACATACACCATATATACCAGTTTATCTTTCATCCTGTATTTTATTATCAGTGTTAAAGAGTACTAGACAACAAAATGATGAAGCAGCAATGTCGATATAAATTTTTAACCCTTTTAAGAATCGTTAGTTTAGAGTTGCATTCGATCAAAAAGATTTTTTTTTTAACTTGTTCAACTTTATTTGATTCATAATGAGTCTATGTTTTGTTTAGATAAATTAGTATATATTAAGTAGTTTCGATTTGTAGTTGATTGTTAATATTATTTCTATACATTGTTAAAAAAAAATATTTCATATATTTTATTTTTTTTTTAATAATTATTATTTTTTTAATAATTTGTATAAAATTTATACATTTATCGAATTTTTAAATAACATGAATGTAAGTCCTGGAAATATTAGTATACATGATAGTAATTTTAAAAAATTTATAACTGTAACGTAATATTGTTGCCTAAGTGAATGTTTATTTTATAAACTTTAATTATATTTAATTTATATGTGATCAATACATGATTCTTACAACATTCTATGAATTAATAAAAATCTATTGTTAAATTTTTTGTTTTAAGCAAATTATATAAAATATCAATTCTCAACAATGAAACACTGTCTGATTTTTTTTTTCGCAAGAGTCAGTTTAGAATACATTTTTCTCTTAATTTAGAGATTCACGAATTACAGGGTTCGGATCGACTTCAAGACTCAAAAAGAGTCGCTTTAGTCACATAAATTCACAACAAAAGTCATGAAAAGTCGCATGAAATTTCCAAAAAAAAATTTGCAAAAAGGTCGTATAAAACTTTAGAAAAAAAACAACAAAAACAGGCAGGATATTGTAAAAATTGTAAAAAAATGACAAAATGTTAATGGGGTATGAAGAGTTCAATTACTAAAGAAATGTAATTAAAATTGTAGAAAATAAAAGTTGAATTGAACCCAAGAAAATAATTTTGAAGAAGTTGGAATAACAATATTGTTTCAATATAAAATAATAATTTTATCACTCGGGAATCTTTAATTAACTATAATAATCGTGGTATTCCCTTTTTCTGTCCACATCTGAAATCCGACCTCTACGTATGCGTTCTGCCTCCTTCCCTTAGAAAACATTATTCGACAGTTGCTTGAAAAATCGAAAATATGCAGGTACTTTCAAAAATGGCAAATTCAGAGACGCATTCTTATTCTCTAAAGTGAATTTGTTAGAAGTTCCATTATACAGAATTTTAAGTGGAAGTAATGTCCATTATCAGTATTTTTATTTATCTTAGTTATTAAATATTTTACAGTGTAGATAATCAAAATATATAATAAAAAAATTAGAATTTAAACAAATTTGCAACAGTATTAATTTGTAAATTGGATAAGTTTTGTTTAACAGAATTTAATATTTCAGAATCTTATTTTACTGGAAATTTCGATTTTGAGAATTTTTATTTGCTGTGATTCTCATTTAAAAGAATTTTCAAAGTACATAATTTATACTTAATCGAATTATCATTATACAGAATTCACATTAGAATAAATTTTGTTTTCTCGAAATTTTCATTTGCTAAAATTTATATTAAATAGAATAGTTATTCAAACAATTTTTTAATTGATAGAAGAAATGATAGAATGAATTCTTTCTTAGCTGAATTTTCATTTTTAAAAATATTAAGTGGCATATATTTTATTAGAGAAACTTTTTATTTGACAGAAATTTCAAAAAGCAGAAATTCAATTAAACAGAATTTATGATTAGTAGAATTTCCATTTGTCAGAATGTTCATATGCTGTATATTTTATTTTATAGAATTTAAATGTGACAGAATTGCAGTATGCACGAATTTCTAATTCACCGATATATCAAGCACACGAAAGTATAATTAACAGAAATATAATTTGTCCGAAAAGACTCCATTAGATAGATTTGTTGTCTCTCTCTAACTAATGGAGCATTGTCGGGCACATTAAATTTCTGTCAACTAAACTTTCGTCAGCTTTAGATGTCGGTAAAGTAGAAATTCGTGCATATGTCAATTCTGTTACATTTAAATTCTTTAGATGAAATTTCTAGCATATGAACATTCTGACAGATGGAAATTCTACTAATAATAAATTCAGTACAATTGAATTTCTGCTTTTTGAAATTTCTGTCAAATAAAAAGTTGCTTAAATAAAATATATGCCACTTAATATTTTTAGAAATGAAAATTCAGCTAAGAAAGAATTCATTCAATTATTTCTTTTATCAATTAAAAAATTGTTTAAATTACTATTCTATTTAATATAAATTTTAGCAAATGAAAATGTTGAAAAATTAAAATTCGATCTAATGTGAATTCTGTTTAATGAAAGTTGGATTATGAACGAATTTTGTGTTATAAAAATTCGTTGAAATGAAAATAAATGTAAATAAAAATTTGCAAAAACGAAATTTCGAATAAAAAAAATTATGAAACATAATAATTCTTTCGAACGAAACTTCTACTATTTACAAAACAATATTTTTGTAAATTTATTTAAATTCTAATTTCTTTATTAAATATTTTGATAATCTACTCTGTAAGACAATTATTAACTAGGATACATAAAAAGACGGATAAAGGAAATTTCTTCCACATAAAATTCTGTATAATGGAACTTCTAACAAATTCACTTTAGAGAATAAGAATGCGTCTCCAAATTCAAAAAAAAAAAATTTTTTTTTTAAACTACTTATAAAAGTTCAGGGTTGTCACAAGTCTGGAAAACAAGGAAAAGTCAGGGAGATTCAAAATTAAAATATTGTGACAACCCTAAAAAGGATTCAAAATCAACCCTAAAAAAATTATTTTTTAAAGTTCTTTGTAAATTTTAAAATACATTTGTTTAAAATTCAATTTTACGGAATTTTGATTATTTGGAAATTCTGCAATTAAGTGAGAAACATTTTTGAAAATTTTACAAAAAAAATTTACGAAGCAAATTCCACCAATCATTTAGAAAAATTCTCATAAACATTTAGAAAAATTTCATTATGAAAATATAGAAAACTTATTTGTTTATTTAAATACAAAGGCATACGATTTATTAAACAATTGAATATTTCTTAAAAATTAGTTTTTATAAAGAATTTTATCAAAAAAACCTTTAAATAATCGAATTCTATTACCAAATTTTAATCAAATTCGTAAAAATTGTAATTACATTTTGGAAGGAATTCGATTAAAATCTGTACTAAAAGTAATTAAAATTATGTGACGAGCTTCATTATTTAAGAAAATAATTGAATTCCTAAAACAAATTTATTATTTATTTATTTATTCGAAAGTTTATAAAAATAATTAAATTTTTAAAACAATTCTATTATTTATGAAATTAATTAAATTAACGAGAAGAATAAAAAAAATTTGTTAATAATTGAATTTCTGTTAAAATTTTTTTTTTTTTTTTGAAAATAATTTGTAAATGCTTGAGTAGAATTATATTAAAAATTTAAATTCTTTTAGGAAATTTATTAAAATAGTAGATATTGAAAATCATTTAAATGGGGAAAATTGTTAAAAGTAATTGAATATTGGAGAAGAATTTTCTTATTTATAAAGATAATTGTAATTATGATGTGAAATCTTTTTTTTTTTATTTTAAACATAATTGAAATTTTTCAAGCAGAATTTTATTACTCTTTAAAAATATAATTGAATTTCTGCAATCATTTGTAACTTTTCCAAAATTCAAAAAAAATTTTTTTTTTTAACTAACATTTTTTTTCTATAAATCCATAATTTTTAATAATTAGGGGAGAGGGCCCCAAGGTGGTCAGGGCCCTAAAGAAGTTATAATTGTAGTAATATATTTATTTAACAAGAAGTTATTGATATTTTCAAATAATTTTAAAGAAATTCGAAAGTGTTCGTAACAGAACATTTTTTTTTAGTCAAAAAAAAATTTTAAAAAGTTGCAATTTTATTTTCAATTAAAATATGTAATTAACGGATAGAATTTATGAAGACTTTTCTCCCTTATTTTTAGAAAACTTTGAATTTTATGAATGCAATTGTAGTTAAGAAATAGAAAGAATGAAAAATTTTTTTTTTTAATTAAGAATTTTCTAGAAAAAGATTCAGAATTCTCTTTTAAATTTTTCAATTTCAAATTTTATTTTATTATAAATCATAAAAAAATAGTACTATAACTTTAAACTTATTAATGATATTAATTTCGATTATAAAACTTGTGTCAGAATATTGAATTTTCTTTAGGTTATATGAGATAAATAAAATTTTTTACAAATTAGTATTAACCTACAAATGTATAATAAATCAATATTCTCACTAGACAGAAAATTAATATTTTACAGACAATAAGACGAATTTTTTATAATTGGCAGTAAGTTTTTATTGCTTTTGCAATAAACATTTTCTAATGCTGATAAGAGATTTTTTTGTTTATTTTAAAATAGATATAAATATATTCTGGAAAAAAAATTGTAATAATTAATTATTTGTTTAAAATCATTTAAAATAATATGACTTCAAATTGCTTGGAATACATAGCGCAGCATGACATTTCCGCGCGCTTGCGCGATGATAGTTTGTCTAGTGCATAATAATAATAATAAATACATTATTAAAAAAATACAGGCTTACACTATTCAAGTATTCAAGTTTTAAAGCAAAATTTTAAAAAAAGTATTACAATTTTTTTTTTAATAATTATAAAAAAACTGTAGAGTGTTATATCCCGACATATTTCAAAACTTATAAATTTAATAATTTCTTTAAATAATCAATTAAATAATATTATAAATGTAACATTAGCCATGCCTAAAAACATAATTTAAAAATATTACATTGTCATTTTATATTTCAAATTAGAAAAGCATAAAAATAGAAAAGCATAATTAAATATTTTAATATTTCATTCATGTGAGTCATTAACACTTGTTACTACTCATATGAATGAAAGAGTAAGATGAATCTACGAACTATGTTTTTACGACAAGTGTAAGGCCATGAATGAAAGAGATGACGCATGATAAAAAGAAAATATAAAAAGAATAAACGCATTCATAATGCATATACTTAATATTAATAAAATTAATTGGTAATTGGTTTATTGGTTCGTTCAGTTGTCGATGTGTAACATTATCACCAAATTGTAAATATAAATACATTCAAATTGATCGAATCAGAGATAAATCGATTATCGACAATCGATTAATCGATTATCGATTGTTGATTCGATTAATGAACTAAATATGCATATCGATGTTTGAATTGGACGAATAATGGATCTATTAGCAATTATAAAATTAAATAATCAATAAAATGAAGATATAATAGAATAAAAAGATCATATTACATATCGTACGTGCCTGAAATCGTGCATGGCGTACGTGACTAAAACGGTGCATGGTATACGTGTCTAAAACGGCGCGTGGTGAAAACACCCAAAACAAAATGTTTCCACCACTTAACATCCCCAAAATGCATTAGATTAGAAACTATATAAGCTGCTGTAAAAAGCAGAACGATTGTCAAAAGTTCCGGTGTAGTTCAGTGCGGACAGTATCATTGTAGAGCGACCCTTCGGTTAAAACGCGATTTATTGTATTCTTTCCCGTAAAAAGGTGCAAGTTAGATTATTTATCACTTAGAAACAAGTTTCTTTCCCCTAAAAAGGTGCAAGACAAATAATTTAACACTTAGAGTTGATAATTTTGCTATTTTAACTGTCGTATTTGTGATTAATAATTAATAGTATAAATTTCACTAATTCTTTCCATAAAGGTGCAAGTTATAATTATTTGTCACTTAGAAACAAGTTTCTTTCCCCTAAAAAGGTGCAAGATAAATAATTTAACACTTAGAAAACGTGAAACTGTTATTTTAGCACAAAAACTGTTATAAAGTTGTGAATATTACACAAGTGTAATAAAACAAACTTTCAGTTTCATTCAATTGAAACGAGTTCAAAACAAGAAAACCAATTATAACAACCCTGCGATAATTTTGTCAACGAATCTGTAATTAAACGTAAGTAACAATTTGTAACAATTGTAACTTTCTTCTTACTATAAACAATAAATTAAATAAAAGGAATATTTATCTTGTTATTAACGCAAAGCCCATAGTTTTGACAGGTGATCACGATCCTACAATAAAAATAAAGATCAGGCTTTACCAACCTGATTAATCAGCTAACTGGTTTTAAAATCTATTTTAAATAAATTATTTAATTTTATTTAAAAGCCTCGCTCTTGCTCGGAACGTAACAGCTGATTTGGTGGCAGCGGTGGGATTGTCACTTTTGTTATAAACAAATTAATTATTCTAAAACAATTTTAAAATTTTTGAATAATTTTGAAAACAATTTTGAATTTTGAGAGCCTAAATTCCTTCTAAATTCAATAATTATTCCTTACTTTTGTTATAAACAAATTAATTATTCTAAAACAATTTTAAAATTTTTGAATAATTTTGAAAACAATTTTGAATTTTGAGAGCCTAAATTCCTTCTAAATTCAATAATTATACTTAAACCCTCATTCAAACCAAACCAATTCCTAATTGTTTATAAATTTCATAAACAATTTCCTTAATTTCATTATAAAATCCTGTAATTTGAGCTGCTTTTGCGCCGTTCGGCGAATCTCGGCTTGAATTAAGAACAGTTTGCGCCGTCCGGCGGAGCCGTTCAATTAAGGATTTTCCTTCATTTTAATTAAGATAAAATTGTGATGTTATTATTACGCCGTCCGGCGAATTTTAATTGATCAAACGACATATTGCGCCGTCCGGCGAACCTGTCATTTTATCTGTTCCTTTCATAATTTTTCTAATATTCTAAGACTCTACAAATTGTCAATTGTTTTTGAAATATTTGAATCATTTTTAAAGACATTAAAATACAAAAATGTCTTTTATTTTCAGTTGAATAAATGATGTGTGATAAAACTCCAACAACAAAGAAAATTAAGAATCGAGGAGGAGTAAAAGCACAACGAAGATTCAATATTCAAACATCATTAGAATCAGAAAAATTCTCAGAAAATCTAAATTCAATAGCAATAAAAGAAATAGAAACACAAAAAGAATTTTCCAATTTCTTTGAAAATTTATTAAATAAAACCGAACAAATTTTGAAAAACAAGTAAATGTACTTAAAATTCTAATAATTAATAAAATAAAACCTTACTAAAACTAATGTGTTTCGTTTATTGTTGCATGCTCTTAGTATATGTAATATTAATTGCAGTAATTTGGTATACCAGTCCAAAAAAGGAAAAATTAATATTAATTCATAAAAATCAATAAATCTAATAAATTTTAAACAAACAAAAATTTTGATATTTATTGTAAATGAATAATTATTTTAATTTTAATCGATTTAACTATCCACACATCGAATTAATCTCAGGCGATTTAGTAGCACACAAAGGAATTTTTCTAATAGATAATACTAATCGATTAAACTTAATAAAAGAAACCAAATTATCTTCATTTGTCAATATCAATAGAAATATTCGATATACAGGTCGACATAATTCATTTCATACTAGAGGTAGTGCTATAATAGAATTTCATGATTTTTCCTTAAAATTTGAAGTTATCGATTACGAGAATAATTCCGAAATTATTGGCATTTTAGGCGCACCATTTTTAGATCAGTTATTTGAAACTAATCATTTCAGTCGAATTGCTATAGATTACGATAGAAGAGCGCGAAGACGTGAAACATCAATTCGACAACGATTTATTAGACGCATTTGCGGAATTTTACGAAATTCGTCTTTCCGAAAATTTCCATGAATTGTTACGTCAATAATATCGAATTCAATACCGATATTTTTCCAAATATTCATATATCTTCACCAAGTTTAAAAGAGAAGAGAGGTCTTTTCTTAGTGAATCCTGCTTTAAACATTAATTTAATAAACGAAAGAAAATTAGCATCAGGTATAATAATCGATAGAACAGAATTGATTACTTTAAATTCAGGCTCATTTGTTACTTCTGGAACAACAGAAATAATAATAGCTCAAAAACCAATCAAATTTCGAACTTATATTAATAGCAGACAAAACGAATTGACAGGTATATTGGGATTGTCTTTCCTAAATACCAATCCTAGTGAGTTTACATTTTAAACTGCTATCGATATTAATATATGCAATATTTTTCATTAATAACAACAATTTTTGTTATTACAATATTTTCCCTAATTTGGTGCCTAAAAATTTGGCATATCTTTCAAAATTTTAAAATCAATAATTTACAAAATATATTGATTTAAACAATTCCTCGCGCGAGAAAAAGATTAGGAGAATATATTAATATAAGAGGTCATAATTAAATTCGCGCGGTTAATATAATTAATCATCGTTTCATTGACATAAACTACTCATGGACTTCGCGCGCGGAAGCTACAAGTAGTACGCCACGAGACAAGTCAGACGTCCACTTAAAGGCAACTCTCACACGTATCTTAAACTGGTCGCGATTCCTCCAGTAATCCGCCATCTTGAACTTCTTTATGAATTCATATTTTCACTTCTTAATAAAAAATAACGAATTATATCCTCAATTATTATTAAATTCATCTTTCTTCATCGGTAACGAAGGTCGATTTATATTAGATCCTTCTTTACCAATAAATTTAATCAAAGAAGACGAAATTAATCCTTTCCTAGGAATAAATCGTGTACTAAAATACTTTTTAAGAGACGGTACTATACGAACACACGGAGAAGCAAAGATCTGTATTAATTATACTGTAATAGAATTTCAAACAATAATTTGTGACGACAAATCAGACATTATTGGAGTTTTAGGACTACCTTTTTCATTTGATATTATTAACGAATTATTCTAATTAATAACAAAATGACTCGTAAAAATAAACATCAAAAGAATTATACAGACAGAAGTGATGATGATGATAATATTACTCACACCAATGGTGCAACCTTTGCAACCTCTATGAATAGAACCCTTCATGACACTATGGTTAATTCTATGGCAGAATGCTTTGCTTTACAACAAGGTATAATGAATATTCCTTTTTACGACGGGCATAACATGCCAGTCAAAGATTTCATTGAAGATATTTTGAATGCTGCATCATCTATTCCAAAGAATTGCGAAGATCAGTATTTGAAATCTATTCTTGCTAAGTTAAAAGGTGCTGCTAGAAGTAGTACTCAAGGTAAGTTTTTCGGAACCATTAATGAATTAATAGAACACTTAAAACAAAGATATTCCACTCATAAATCATATGCATGGTATTTGCAAGAAATATCCACAATTCGTATGAACCGTAATGAAAATGTTAGCGAATTTTATGACAGATTGTCTCAATTATTAGCAGGAGCAAATGCAACCCTCGCAAATTCATATGGAGCCCCTAATGCTAAAATTCAAATGGAACCCCTAAATTGTTGTGCCATGGAATCTTTCATTAAAGGACTTCCAGACTCAATGTCCACTGTAATAGAGGCACGAAATCCTGAAAAACTTAAAGACGCCTTTGAAATTGCCCTACAATGCGAACAACGTCACGAAAGTTATAAGCCTGATTATAATGCTTATCATTATTCACGACATCAACCACAAGATTATAGATATCGAGAAAGAAGTCCAAGTAATAGAGTACAATTCTCATATCCTTACGATCAAACGAGATATCGTTCTCAATCACCTACTCCTACGGGAATATTGAGAAATCCATATCCTCCATATATGCAAAACAATCATTATCCACAACCATATCCTAATCAACCTAATTTTCATCTTCCTAACGCTTATATGCCTTATACATCATATCCCTTTTACCCATATCCTCCTCCACAAGAAGGATATTTAAATAAAAATCAAGATGGAAGTAGAACACCACCTCGTTCTCAATCCCCATATTCATTTGAAAAGAGTAATTTAAACTCAAACACGACTCGACGAACAGACGCGACGACGAGTGCAGATCCCAAAGAGCGTCCAGCCAATGCGAGAATCCTATCGTTACAAAACACATCTTCCACGCCAGAAAATCAAGAGAATCTCCATTAATAATTATAAATTCTCCAAGCTTTCAAACATCATCAGCAATCTTATTAATAGACACAGGAGCCGATGTAAACATAATTAAGGAGAATATATTATTGCCAGAATTAAACATAATTCAAGAAGAAGCCATACATATAGCTGGAATCGTTCCTATAAAAATTTTAACACTAGGAACAGTCCAAATTGAAATAAATACAAAACCAATAACTTTCCAAGTAGTTTCCACAGATTTTCCTATAGAATCTGACGGCATACTAGGTAGAGAATACCTTCGTGAAGAAAAAGTTGAAATTTCTTTTTGGCATAATACAATAGTCACACATTCAAATCCTATAAAACCAATATTTTTCGCAGATAAAGAATCAACTGAAGCTAGAGATGCATTAACCGAAAATAAGGCTAACAAAAGAAGAAATATAACTATTAAAGCTAGAACAAGACAAGTAATACCAATTGATGTTCTAGATACAGAATTAAAGGAAGGATATTTGCCTTTAATAAAAACAGCAGAAGGATTACTAGTAGGTGAAGGAGTAGTAACGAACCATGATGGAGTTTGTCATATTTACGCTATAAATATGACATCTGAAGACGCAGAAATCGAAATACCACCTCAAGAGTTAATTCCTTTTGAATTTTACAAATTACCTGGTGAAGATTCAGATGGTTACTCGACAGAAGAAGAATACACACCACCAATAGATAGAGTTTCAGCCATATTAGAATATCTAAGATTAGATCACTTAAACAAAGACGAAGAAGAACATGTAACACAAATTATTAAAGAATTTCCAGACAGTTTTCATCTCCCAGGAGAACAACTCACCCCAACTAATATGGTTCAACATAAAATCATTACAAAAGACGAAATACCAATCCACGTTAAACAATATAGATTTTCACCTACTCAAAAAGAAGAAATCGATAAAGTCATCGATAGAATGAAATCCGAAGGAGCTATAGATTCCTCTTGTTCACCATATAACTCACCATTATTAATAATTCCAAAAAAGATTGACGGAAGTGGTAAGAAAAAGTGGCGAATAGTAATTGATTTTCGAGCACTAAACGAGAAGACAATTGGTGATTGCTATCCATTGCCAAATATTACTGCTATACTTGACACCATCGGAGGCGCTCAATATTTCTCGGTATTTGATTTAGCCAGTGGATTCCATCAAATTGAGTTAGACCCTAACGATAGGTCAAAAACAGCATTTTCTACTACACATGGACATTATGAATACATAAGAATGCCCATGGGATTAAAAAATTCACCATCAACGTTCCAAAGATTAATGGATCAAGTTTTAACTGGACTTCAAGGTGTTGAATTATTCGTGTATTTAGACGACATCGTAGTGTACGCAAATGATCTAGAAGAACATGGCAAGAAGGTAAGAAGATTACTACAAAGATTAAAAGGTGCCAACCTTTCATTACAACCAGAAAAATGCGAATTTCTTTTCAAAGAAGTAGCATACTTGGGACATATAATAAGCAGTGAAGGAGTAAAACCTAATCCAAAAACTGTAGAAGCGGTTAAAAATTTTCCGACTCCTAAAACACCAAGAAATATAAAACAATTCTTAGGATTGGCAGGATATTATCGAAGATTTATCAAGGATTTTTCAGCAAAGGCCAAACCATTGTCTAATCTACTAAAAAAGGATGTAAAATTCGAATGGAAACAAGAACAGGAAGCTAGTTTCAAAGAGCTAAGAGAAGCTCTATGCACTAACCCAATTTTACAGTATCCAGACTATGAAAAACCTTTCACATTAACAACTGATGCATCTGATTTTGCTATAGGTGCAGTATTAAGTCAAGAAAAAGATGGATTTGACTTGCCTATTGCTTATCTTTCCAGAGTATTAAATGCGCCAGAATTAAACTACTCCACAACTGAGAAGGAATGTCTAGCAGTACTATATGCAGTTCATCACTTTAGACCTTATATTTATGGAAAGAAATTCACTTTAGTTAGCGATCATGAACCATTAAGGTGGATTGCCACTATAAAAGATCCAGGACAACGACTTATAAGATGGAGATTAAAACTGAGAGACTACGAGTATGAATTTCAGCATAAATCGGGAAAATTAAACACCAATGCCGATGCCCTATCCAGAAATGTTATAGAAGACGAAATAAATGAAAATTCCCAAATCAACGTTGATCAAAAACAAGTAAAAATTTTAATCAATAAACGTGTTGATAAAATTCCAAAGAAACCAACTAAACCATCAACAACCGCTCTGTCTAATCCTCAAAAGTCAAAAATACAACCTCCAAAATCAATATTAAAACCATCTACTTTAAAATCTACTTTAGAACAAAGTACTATTGGTTCAAGACTAGCACAAAGACGAGCTGCACAACAATCTACTTTGAAATCTACTCTAGATCAGAATACTACTGATTCAAAATTGACACAAAGACAAGCTTTACAACCATCCACTTCAAAATCCAATTTTAATCAAAGCACTATTGGATCAAGAGTAGCACAAAGACGAGCATTACAACCTAGAGTAAAAACAATAGACGAAGAATCAATTGACAGTAGCACTGACGAAGAGAGAGAGATACCAATTCCTCCCATTCAAAAGGCAAGTAGAAGCTTACTTCCCAGTTTGAAACTTCCACCAGCGGCTATAAAAAATATACCAGGTCCTAAAAGTGCACCCCCACAAATACAACCCAAAGTTGTAAACTTCCCAATCCCAGAAACCACTGTAATAACAATAGAACCACCAGTTAGCGAGAGTGAAGAAAGCTCTGACGAAGAAGAAGCTAACGCAATGAACTTAAGCAGAAAAGAAATAGCTAAAGATCTAGGAAATTCCATATCTCGTTTTAATGAATATGTAAAACAACATGAAGATTGGCTAATAGACTCACCACAATCCCCTAGAAATTGGCTCACTCTTTCTGACGGAAACGACGATGAAAGTATTCATAAAGCGGCTAATGAATTAATTCCAGGAGACCACACGGAATTTTCACAAAAATTAGATTTCCAATGGGATTATGCCAAAGGCGAATCTATGTGGGAAGACAAACAAATAAACAACTCAAACAATGAAACATTTACTAAAAAAGTTGTAAATCCAGAAGAAACAATACATTTAACACCAAGAAAGCTCACACGGATATAAACAAGAACAAAAATGTAACTTTCAGATCCACTTCATCAGAACCCAACACACCTGTAGTTTTCAAAACTCCAAAGGCTATGTCAACACCTTATCACACTTCATTACATGAAATAGATGTAGAATCAGACGACGAAACTGACGAAAAAGATGAAACAGATATAGAATCGAATGACGAAACAGGCGAAGAAAAAGAAACGGATGAAGAAGAAGAAAGCGATACCACAGAAAATGAAATTGAAGAAAATAAAACTAAGTCAAATTCAATAACAACAACACTCCTAGAAAGTATTCCTCCAAATTTGCCTTCATGTTATTCAAGAATACCAGAAAAACCTTCAAATATTACAAGTCATAGAGAAAATCTAACTTATCATCGGAACAATTACGTGCATTTTCTATCCGCTGATTGTGAATTTACCACCCCAATAAGTAGATTACTTATAGATATTGCAGTAATAGACCCAGAAGAAATTAAAGGCAAAAAGCCCATTAAAGGACAAATTCTAGTAACCCCAAGAGGAAGACACAATGTATATTCTGTAATAGTAAAAAACAACTATTACGATCCATTATTAAAGGAAGACATCATTTCAGGAATACAGAACTTAAAAATTCTCCTGTATAAAGAAAAAGCAAAAGAAATCAGAATTTCTCGACACGGAGACTTCACTGACGAATTAATGAAAGGAGAATTAATGCAAATGATTGAATCAATCTTCTATAACAGCGATATTAATGTAACTATTTGTCATGGACAAGTATCTGTTCCAAAAGAAGAAAATAGAGAAGATATCATCAGTGAATTTCATAAAAGCAAAATAGCAGGACACAAAGGAATAGTAAAAACTTACAGAAGAATTCGCGAAAAATTTTACTGGCCTAGAATTAAAGAACAGGTAACAGAATTTGTAAGAAGGTGCCCCACATGTCAAACTCAAAAATTGGTTAGGGCAAAAACCAGAGAACCAATGATTATAACAGACACACCCTTAGACGTTTTTGATAAAGTTTCTTTAGATACTGTAGGAAAACTCCCTACAACCCCAGACGGAAATTGTCACATTTTGACCATGCAAGATCACTTATCTAAATATTGCATAGCAGTACCAATACCCGACATTTCAGCAACTACAATTGCCCATGCAGTTGCCAAAGAACTATTCTCAGTTTATGGAGCCCCTAAAGTAATTTTAACTGATAAAGGCACTTCATTTATTGGTAAATTAATGTCAAAATTATCAAAAATATTTAAAGTCAAACAAGTAACAACCTCCGGTTACAGACCCCAAACTAATGGAGCATTAGAACGTAGTCATGCAGTATTAGCCGATTATATAAAACAATACGCTACAGACTGCGACGACTGGGACAGATTATTACCTTTCGCAATGTTTGCTTATAATACTTCAGTACATGAAGCAACTAATTTCACTCCTTATGAGCTAGTTTTTGGTAAAACTGCTCGTACTCCTAGCTCTTTTCCCCAAGAAGAAAAATTAGAAACCTATGGTTCCTATTTAACAGAGCTTATAACAGACTAACCGAAATAAGAATATTAGCAGCCAAAAATTTAATAGACTCCAAAACAAAATCCAAAGAAAGATACGATAAATCGATCAAACCTTTCTTAGGAAAAATAGGTGACAAAACCTATGTCTTAATAGAAGGTATGAAAAGAAAATTTGACCCCCATTACCATGGCCCATACACAATTGTGGATATCCTTGATAAAAACAATGTAATCTTAATAAATGACAATGGAAATAGGTTCCAAAAACATGTAGATAAGTTAAAATTAGCATATGAATAAAATAATAACATGATTTTAATTTTTAGATGTCAGAATCAATCATTTTCACTCCACCAATCCAAGGAGAATTAGTAAGAAATTATGTGTTCCCCAAAGGAAACATTGACAATATTAATTACCCAAAGGGAATATTGGAAGAACTGACTGCAGAATATAATTTGGATAAACCAACTTATACCGTGGACAAGACCACTGGTCCTGAATTAGGTAGACTTTGGAGAGTAAAATGCATCGTCACAGATAATAAAAATAGCAATGCATTCATTGCAACTGGAGATAGTTGTAGAACTATTCGAGAATCCGAACATTCAGCAGCAAAAATAATATTAAAAGAATTAAACAAAACGTATTATTTTAGCGAAGAAGAAAAGCCAAGATCATTAAAACACAAAATTCATGTTATGACACACGAAGAACCTTCACTAATAAAATTAAAATTGTATAAATGGGAAAACTGCTGTGAATATTGCTATAAAAGAGGGCACACAAAAGAACACTGTTATAGCGTAATTAGGAATAAGAAAATCCTCAATAAACAAAACCCATTCAATGATAAGGACAATGATTCAGATGAATTTTGGGAGCTACCTGGTCCCACTTGTTCATGGGACTAAGCACCCAAAATACAAAGTTCTCTTTAACAGTCTGTAAAACAAATTAATTCTTTTAAACTCATCAAAATAAAATATCAATTACTACATAAATAATTAATTACTTGCAATAATTACAATAAAGCAATATTGCAGAAACAAGCAGGTATATGAGTATACATGTGTATGTATGTATATATGTATATATGTGCATGATTGTAATTTGCAAATTGTAATTTTAATCAAGTTTGAATGAACAAATCTTTCTATTTTACACCATTAACATGAAAGTTGAAGCTAATTTTCACGATGAAGATGTTATTTTAGCATGTTGATGATACGTAATTCAATTGTCACAAATGGCATTAACTTTCGATTAATTATCAAACGAATCAATTCTGTTGAGAAATTCCTAAAATATTAAGGAATTTAATAATAAATGTACATAACCGATTATATTCAATTAACATGAATAAACAAACAAATTGATTAATTAAACAAGAATATTGTTAACCATAATCGATATACTAGGAAATTGACAAATCAAAAATTAAAACGACAAAATCTCATTTTAACAAATAATCTTTAATTATTACGATTAATTATTGTAAATTGACCATAAATTATAATATGAAATTAATAAATTAAGGTCAGAGTATTATAAATAACAATAAAAATCTCAATTATCTCATTATCCAATAGTTTAAACACATAGAATCACATTCACGTCATACGTCAATTTTATTGTAAACCGACCTTAAATTTCATAATATAATACAAGAATTAACTAATAGAATTATTAATTTAAAAGTTCAAATCATAAAAATAGTAAAATATATGTTTTTCCAGAAGAAAATAACAAAAAACGGAATATATCTATCCTTTTCTAAAAAGTTAAATCCTCATAATAAACAAATTCTCTAAATAAAAATTTGAAAAATATACTCAAATAGGATCAATAAGTAATAACTTATTAAATCAAAGTATAAATTCAAAATTTTGTAAAATATTGCAAATAATAACGAAAAAAAAAAAGGAATACTTCTATCCTTTTCTAAATTTACGTATAATGTACCTTTTACGAAATATACGCATTATTACAACAAAAACTGTAAATTACATGAAATAATAATATTAAACACTAAATTTTAATAATTATATAGTTAATTGATAAATAAACAATAACTAACAATGTAATCCCAAATAAAAATATCAAACATAAAGGTACACTCATCAAAACTACTGAAATAAAAGTCTCTAGATAAAACACTAGATGATAAATATCAATAAATATATCATGGTGAATTTAAAGCTAGTGACTTCACAAACTACTTAAAATAAAATTCCCTAGATTCCACAAAAATCTAAAATTCCCCATCCACATTTAAATTCATGCACAAGTGCAAGTAAAAATAATAATGAAACCCGTAATTATGGGCTTCTCTATATACACAAAGCCCATAAATACGAGCCATGAGTATTATGCCCATATTTATGTGCTCAACTTGCGGAGCTCATAAATACGGGCCAATCAAAAAAAAAAAAAAGAAGAACTAATAAATAAAACACAGACACAAACAATTAAATTAAAAAATTTTATTTATTATTAAAAACCTAAATTAAACATACAAAAAAAATTAAATCTAACAACTAGGCCCAAAACGGGCCTGACCAGGGAACAAGACGTATCTCGTCCCGTCCCCAGCGACAATAATTTTTAAATTAATGTAAGGAGGGGGTATAAAAACCCTTCCCCCTCCCATAAAACGGGTCACCAAAATATTCTGGTAACCATAATCTGAAACATAAAAACAAATACTATTAATAAAACATATTAAATATGATAGAAAATAATAAATTAATTAAAACAAACAAAAAAAAAAATATATAAATAAAATTATCACCTCCTTCATTGGGCCCAGCGTGCCTCCATCGACGCCCTTCCTCGTTAACATTATATTATTTCTAAAAGCACACAAAAAAAAAAAATTTTTATTAATTACTAATAAAATGAGTAAATATTAAAATTAAAATATAATTAATTAAAACAAAATGTCACTCACCTCCGTCCATTCTCAATGTTTTGTTTTCAAATGAGTCATTTCAAAAACTGATGATCCTTGCAAATTCTGAAGAAATAAAAGCCCTTAGATGAGATCATGAAAAACACAGCATCCAAATCAAATCAACAACCGATAAATAAAAACAATATAATAATAAATATAATTCAAAAACAAATACAACTAACTAACAACATATAAAAATAACTGCATTCAAACCCTAAACAACTAAATTAATGAATACAATTACAACGTCAAAATAAAGAAACAAATAATGATAATATAACCACCAAGTATCTAATATACCGACGGTTAATGAGACACGAAAATTCAAATTTTACCCCTATATTGAAGCATAAAGTTTAAACACAATCTTATAAAACATAATGTGATTATTAATTAATGAACAAAATGTTTATGCAAGATGTACATATTATAAAATCACATAATACAAAACCGATATATCCATAAATAGTATACTTATATAATCACTCTATCATAACAAGCAATAAATACTAAAATGATAATTATATAATCAATACCATGCTTAATAAATAATTACAATAATTAATATATTACACCAAGAATTACATATTGATATTATTAAATAATCAATTAATATAACCCTTATTACTTATGAAAAATATAATTAAGAAATAATAATATTAAATAACTATATTACATTATCACCTATTATAATCAATATTTTAATTAATTATTAAAAATCATGAAGTAGAAAAAACACTTGGATCAAATAAAAACACTACTTCAAATTTTCATTAAAATTAAGAAATATAATAATCAATTATAATAATACCATGTAATCAATCGCCCAATATTACAATCAACTATATGTATAAATATAATAATCAATAAAACAAAAAAAAAAATTAAAAGAAGGACGAAAGAAAAAGAAGGAAGGGGATTTGGCGGTCGCCTTCTTCTTTCCTCCTCATTTTAATAAAAACCTAAAATAAGAATAAAAACTAAAATATATTGATGTTGCAGATGGAAATTTCCATTTTTGGGACATATATCGGAAGCTGTTAATTATATGTCAATAGCTTTCAAATATTATTATTATTGATAGCATTGATAGTAGTTAAAAACCTATACGTACTTTATAAAGTCGTAACAATGAGAAGACAAAGATCGAATAATCGATCCAACGTATAAACAACAAATATGGATTATTGGCCCAATTGCAGCCCACATACATTGAGGACAATGTACACTCTAAGGAAGGAGGACCAGGCCCAAAAATCCCGAAAAATTTGGAAAAATAAAGCCACTATAAGAGTTAAAACAACCAGGCTACTATAAAACTACAAGAAGCAGCGCGATTCAAATCAGCGCGCCGAAAACCTCAAGCCTACAACATCGATCGCATGAATAGATCTAAAGCTATGTATATATACGCATGCTTGATTCGGCAGCCATCATGAAAAAGCGGCAAATAATTTAATTCAAATTAAAAATTTCGTAATTCATGATGGAAATCGAATAAAAATGCAAGGAAATTAACATTATTGCCTATATTAATAAATATTCTTAATAATGCCTTTAACAACACAATCACTAAAAATAACCACTAATCCTAGTATCAATAAAATAATCAATTAATTATTAATAAAAAAAAAAATATAAATTTATCTATA